>NC_135319.1:92639374-93839374 GCF_048772815.1 Callospermophilus lateralis
CTTCCCTCCTCTCTCCCCTCCTTCTTCCCTCCCTCCCTCTCTCCTCCCTCCTCTCTCCCCTCCCTCCTCCCTCCCCTTCCCCCTCCTCCCTCCCCCTTCCCATCCTCTCTCCTCTCCCTCCTCTCCTCCCTCCCTCCCTTCCCCTCCTCTCCCCCTCCCTCCTCTCTCCTCCACCCTCCTCTCTCCCATTCTCACCTGTTCCTCTCTGATCTCTGCCTCCATCACCTGCTGTCCCCCCCAGGACTCTGATAGCACCAGGCCACCCAGACAACACAGTGACCTCTCATCTCAAGGTCAGACTTTCACCAAGCCTGCAAAAGCCCCTCTGTCACATGAGGTGACGTCCTCGGAAAACACTTCTGCCACACGCCCTTGGAGGAGTCTCACAATGTACTCTCCACACAGTCCCTTGAGGTCGCTGCAGAGGCTTGCCTTCAATGCACTGCCTCAGCACCAGGTTCCCATAAACAGAAGGCATCACTGGGGCTGGTGGCCTCGGCCTGGGCAGAGCAGAGGCAGGAGAGCAGGCACCTGGCCAGGCCCTGGTGGCCGCTCCTGGGGCCCGTGCTGAGCAGGGCTGGCTGGGCGGGGTTTGAGGAGCCCAAGCTGCCCTGCACATGGCCACGCCATTCTGTATCCTAGAGACCAGAAGTATGGGGTAGGGCTAGAGCCGCAGCCACAGTGGTGTCACAGAGAGGGCGGGTCTCAAAGTGAGTTCCCACTGCAGAGAGACAGGTTGGGGACTAGGAAGACAGCTTCAGGTGACCACCCAGCCCGCTGCCAGGTTGCGGGGTGGTGTCGTGTGTCCTGTGCACATGCACACCCTGAACACGGGCAGCTCTGGGCACAGCAATCTCAGACGAAGCTGGTAAAACAGCTGGTGCCCTCCTTCTGTTACCGCTGGGCCTCGCCGTCTGCCTGCATGCAGCGGAAACCGCCACTGTTCCTACGCTCTGCTTCAGGGGCCAGCGGCCACCCATGCTGCAGGCCACTGACCCTGCTCCCCGGATTTTCTTGGTTGCTCATCAGGTGGCTGCTGTTGGAGAAGAGCCAGGTTCACCCCGGGGTTCACCCTGGCCTTTCCTTGTCACCACATGTCTGATCACAAACAGGAAGCCACAGTCATCTTTAAACAGCCAGGTCTCTGCAGTGACCTCAAGGGACGGTGTGGAGAGTATATTGTGAGGCTCCTCCAAGGGCGTGTGGCAGAAGTGTCCCCCGAAGACGTCACCTCACGTGACAGAGGGGCCTTTGCAGGCGTGGTGAGGGTCGGACCTTGAGATGAGAGGTCACTGTGTTGTCTGGGTGGCTGGATGCTATCAGAGTCCCGGGGGGACAGCGGAGGTCAGAGAGGACCTCGTGCCCAGCATCGCGCGCACCTCTAGCGTCGGAGCCTCTTCTCACTTTAGGACGTCAAGTCCTCTGTTACACAGGAGGGCTGCTGGGTGCCTGCGTCTTCCCTGTAATCAAATTTACAGCACGGCAGTCGGCAGTGAAGTGCCCAGGGCCCTGGCGGGACGCTCGCCTGCTGCTGCTCTCTGCCAGCTCCTGTCCCTCCACCTCCTCCTCCAGGACCTGGCGCCATCACCGTCACCCCCACAGGTGGAGAGGAGACTGGGCCAGCCTGGCCTTGTGAGGTGCCTTCGCAGTGCCAGCCCACAGGAAGCCCTCGGGTGGTCAGCTGAGTTCACATCCTCCCATCTCCCTGACCCTGCGTAAAACACCTTCCGGTGGCCTGAGCTCACGGGGCTCAGCACTGCCGTCTCCTCCACGTTCTGAGGTTCTGCTCCTGGCATTTCAGCATTTCAGAGCTTCTGCCCCTTGGCTGTGGTGACCGGATTCTGCGGAAGGGGTCTGCGGTTCCCGTGCACCCAGCTGCCCAGTGTCCTCCCCTGCAGTGGGCGTTCACTGCCCTCCCCTCGGGTGCCTACCGCCTGCTCCCTGCCCCAGGGGCCTGAGCACGCCTGGGCCTGGGGGAGACACACACTCTCTGCAGCGTCACCCTGACGCGGGCATGCGTCCCAGTGCCTTCCTTGGTGTCCCCTCGTCTGCCCTTCTGGTGGCTCGTGGCCCCTGAAGCCCGGACTTTGCCCCAACAAGACTCCCTGGCTGAGGGCTGGGGAACCTGAGGAGGGATGGCCGGGCTGGTTCTGGCGCTCTCTCCCTGGGCTCCCGCGGCTCCGCGGCTGCTGGGGGCAGAGGTCATGCTCTGTCCACGTGAACTTGAAAGCTGCAGGGCACCTTGAGGAAGTCTTAACTTTTATGAATCACCCCACCAGGAGCCATGAGCGAGTTTCACTGCGGTCATTTGGGCTCACTAAAGCCGCGAGAGGCAGACAGTTGCCTGGTTTATGATTAAAGGGCAAATCCTGCTGCCCGGTCACTCGGGCCGGTGGAGAGTGAGCTGGTCCTCGGGCCAATCAGTCAAGTCAGGAAGCAGGAGCGTAAAAGGCCAGCCTGGCCAAGTGGAGACCCTCCCCTGCCAGAGCTGGGCACTGCCACCCCAGAACAAAGGGCAGGCACAGTGAGTGCCCTGGGAGACTGCCAGGTGGGCAGAGGGCCAGGCACCATGCCTGGCTGGGGACTTCTGCACAAGCTGGACTTTGCTCCACAGCCCTCGGGTGGCTGGCGTCGCCCCCTCTGCAGACCAGGCCCTGAGAGCAGGCCGGGCGGTCTGTCCATGCTCGCCCACCCGGGAAGCCCCCTGGTGGCCGGGGCTCCACTTGCCCCTCTCCATCAGCAGATCAGCACCACATGGAACCTCCTGGGGAGGGGCGCCCCTCTACCCAGGGCACCGTGTGCGTGCACGTGCCCTTCTACACAAAGCAAATGCCTCCATGTTTCAGTCCAAAAATATGCAATGAGGGTTCCAAAGCATCTTCAAGCTCTGGTTTCCCAAGGCAGCTGGCAGCAGCCCACCGTCTGCACAGCTGCCGTAATAACATGGTAGCACACTCGTCCCAAAAGCTAGGAGAAAAGATCTCAGAAACAGCACTCCCCTCTCATTTCCCAGCACCACACACGCATGGCACAAAGCCACCCCATGGCACGAAGCCACCCGTGACACACAGCTCACTACAGCATGACGCCCTCACACTATCACAAAGCCTCAGCCATGTGACCAGACTGCCTTGGACCAAATGTTACTGGAAACATGTCTGGAATTTGGCCTGAAAGGTGGAGAATGCCGAAGTGCCCTTAAGACAATGTGTCCCTGCTCAGATGGGTCAAGACACGGTGGACAGTCGGAGACAATGAACTGTCAGATTGGAGGTTACTACTGGGAACCATGTGCCATGTGCAGCACGTGCCATCGAAGCACAGTGCCCTCCTCGTCCACGTTGCAGGTGTGGAGATGAAGCAGCTGCTGTCCCCGCCAGGCTCAAGGGCTCTGGAAAGCCAAAAGCCCTCCTCGCCCACCCACTACGGCAGGCCACGTGGGTGCCTCCTCCCTGGCGACATTAGGGACACTCGCCCGCAAAGGCAGACCAGGAAGCAGCCTCACCCCGCCCTCCAGCCTCACCCCTCCCTCCAGCCACACCCCTCCCTCTAGCCTCACCTCCCTCCAGCCTCACCCCTCCCTCCAGCCTCACCCCTCCCTCCAGCCACACCCCTCCCTCTAGCCTCACCTCCCTCTAGCCTCACCTCCCTCCAGCTTCACTCCTCCCTCTAGCCTCACCTCCCTCCAGCCTCACCCCTCCCTCCAGCCTCACCCCTCCCTCCAGCCTCACTCCTCCCTCCAGCCTCACCCCTCCCTTCAGCCTCACCTCCCTCCAGCCTCACCCCTCCCTCCAGCCTCACCCCTCCCTCTAGCCTCACCTCCCTCCAGCCTCACTCCTCCCTCCAGCCTTACCCCTCCCTCTAGCCTCACCTCCCTTCAGTCTCACCTCCCTCCAGCCTCACCCCTCCCTGATTCACCTCCTCCCAACATCCTCCACCAAGGGGCCCTCCCCATCCTCTTCTGATAAAATCTTGCTGGCTCAAACATGATAGTGTGGATCCCCCCTGTGCATCTTGGGAGGGGCCTTTCCACTCAGCGTGGGTCTCTGAGATCCATCCAGGTCCCCGTGTCTCCACGGCTCGCCCCTTCTTATCGCCGAGTGGCTTTCCCTGTGGGGTGCCCAGGTTGTCTGACCAGTCACCCCTGGAAGGCCTTGGGCTGTTCCCAGGCCTTCCTGTCACAGGTGTATGAGCGTCACCTACAGGCCTGAGTGACTTAGGTTTCTGTGACTTTGGTACAAATGCCCAGCCATGCAATGGCTGGTCACGCGGAAGCCACATAAGACTGCTGGCCTCTTTCCCCAAGAGGCTGCCTGTCCACATTGCCCCCGCTGTGTATGAGGGTCCACCCCCTCTGCATCCTCCACTGCCTCTGGGTACTGGCCATCTTCCCTCTCAGCCACTCCCATGGCACACAGTGGGTCTCGTGATTTTGATCTGCGCTTCTGAGTGGCTGATGCTGAAAGCCTTCTCACTGCTTGTCTGCCGTCCGCCCCCTCCTTGGTGAAACGCCTCCCCCACTTAGATTTGTGATATGTGGGTTTGCTGTGGAAGGCTGAGCTCTGCATATGCTCAATACTGGTCCCTCACGGGACAGCACTGCGCCTAGCATGAGCTGTCTCTGCCTTCTCACAGCGGCTTTCCCAGGGCAAGTTTCTAATTTGATGAGGCCCAATTTGTCAGCTTCCCCCCCGCCCCCCCACCCCCCCACCCCCCGTGGCCTGTGTGCTTGGTGTCAAGTTAGAAACTGCCTAGGACCTGAAGTTTTCTCCTGGGTCCTTCTGAAAGTCTTAGAGGTTTTGCTTCACCCCTTGCGCCTGTGGTCTACTTTGAGTTTGTGAAAGAGCAAGTGCAGACCAAGGTCTACTCGCTGCCCGTGGGTGTCCAGTGGCTGCAGGCCACTTGATTGCTTTTGCACCTCTGTCAAATCTCACAGGAAGGCTCCACGTGTCCCTTTGAGGGCTTTCTGCCCTGTCCCCCTGACTGCATCTGCACTTCACCCAGCTTCTGTCTGGATCACTACGTAAAATCTTGAAATTTTTAAAAATCATTTCAGCTATTTGAGAAGCTGAGTTTTGCCATATAAATTCAAGGATGAGCCTGTTTATGTCGCCAGAACTCGCCAGCCTGTTTATGTCGCCAGGACTGTGATAGGAATCACATTAACCCTGTAGATCAACTGGAGCAGAGCTGGCGTCTTACTGAGCTGCTTTCTCTTTTTGAGGCATATTTGTCCCATTCTTCTTCCCAGACTTCTTTCTGTTAAGAATACATCATTATTAGCTGCAGTCACCTGGCACCATAGACCTCTGGAGCTTATTCCTCCTAAATGGAATGTTGTGCCTTTTTAACCCCCCACCCCAGGCCTTGGAAACCACCCTGGTGCCCTCCGTCTCCGCCGGGAAGTGAGAAGTGGCCTTTGCCTTTCCTGCTCCTTGGCGCCAACGCCCTCCAGCAGCACGTCTGTAGCCGAGGGTGGCGGAGCGCTTCCCTCCGACATGGGAGTCCTTCTTCCTTTCTGAGTTGCTTTTTAGTCCCTTCTTCAGGTGGTGGACACGCAGTGGGGGTTCCCTGTCCCAGCTCTGGTGAACGATGCCGCAAGGACCTGTGCGGGGCCTCCACGCCAATCTCCATGAGGGAGGTCCTCGTTCACGCCCGCCCACAGCGCGCCAGGACGCTCCTTTCCACGTTGTCGCCAGCCCCAACCCGTCCTCTCTGATAGCAGCCTCTAACCCTGGGCAGGGAGACCTCACTGCGTCCTAGCGTCTCCCTGGCCACTGGCGGTTTGAGCCCTTTCCCGCGGACCCCGCGTGCCCTGTGCGTTTCTCCTTGGGGTTGCTGCCTTCTGCTGAGCTGACTCCCTCACGCACGGGGCGTAGGCCCTTTCAGAGGGGTGGCTTCGAATACGGCCTCCCTGGCGCAGGCCCTGCACCCCTCATTGTTTCCGAGGCTGTGCAGGAGCGCTCACATTTGAAGTCACCCATCTGCCGTTTTGTCCCCTGTGCTTTGGGTGCCTGTCCAAAACGGATTGTCCAGCCCAGGATCACAAGGTTTTACCCCGCGCTTTAATGTGGAAACGCACAGCTTCCTATCTTACATGTGAGGCTCTGATTCACTACCATTAGCATGACCCTATCCAGATCACCCTGAGCACATGAAGCACCTACTGTTTACAGGGAAGTGTGTCAGAGGCCTGAGGCTGAGGGGTCACATGGTGCAGCACAAGAACCTGGGGACTCACCCAGTCACCAGAGCCCTCCCTGCCCAGTGAGTGGGGACAGCAACACCTCCCGAGGCCGGGTGAGAACCTGCGACATGCAGACCCAGGCACACAGTGCCGGACCCCACCTGTGCCCGGACACCACAGCCCACACCCTGCAGGTGACTCGGGGTGCAGCCGCAGCCGCGCACCACGGTGCCCTGTCCAGATGCAGCGGGAGCCTCTGGAGGCCAGTCAGCGGCTCG
Source organism: Callospermophilus lateralis (assembly GCF_048772815.1). Classification (NCBI taxonomy): domain Eukaryota; kingdom Metazoa; phylum Chordata; class Mammalia; order Rodentia; family Sciuridae; genus Callospermophilus; species Callospermophilus lateralis. The sequence goes on from NC_135319.1 coordinate 92,645,840, forward strand.
CCTCCCCTGTAGGAAGGCATCCGCGGCTTCATTAGCTGGAGCCGTCCCAATTACCGTGGGCCCCATCGGTGGGCTAGACATGACAGATCTCGGTTATTACAGCCACTATGGATTGTCAGTGATTAGCAAAGAAACTAGTATATTACCCTAATTTAATTATCCTACCATCTGATGTTTATGATGATCACTAACAGTACTTATTTCTAAAATGAAATGTGCTGTTCTCTAATTGTTCACAGTTCGAAAGAAACAGCTAGAGAACATTTCCAACCATTAAGGAGATGATATTTTAAATGATGAACATACTGTATATGTTTGTACTTTAGGAAACAGACTCTGGTAATGTTTGGGGAAATTAGTGGAAATTTACTGATTCCCAGAAGAAAAATTGTTCCGTCTAGCGGTGCCAGGCTGTCTGTGGGGACCATCCAGGGAGGGCCGTGAAGGCAGCCAGCTAGGATAACCCACCAGAGGGGCCCAAGCCCCCTCCCACCAGGGGCCTGGGAACCGGGTGCCCATGGCCTGCGGGCTGTTTCCTGACCCCAGCAGCACAGCTTGAGTGCCATGGGGTGGGAGAGCCGTCCAGCCCCACAGCACTTAGGCCAGGGCTGGGGCTGGAGAGACGGTGCCCACCTCTACTGGGGGCCTCTGGGAGCCTTTGGGAGCCCACAGACATTCTGGAGAGGTGGACCCCCTCCCTGGCCTGGGGACAGCCAGGCTCCCATTTGAGTCCCTTCCAGCCCTGGCTGGAGCCCTGGCCGGGCTCCTGGGCTCTTGTGTTCACAGTGGGACATGGTGCCCCTGGGGAGGGTCAGAGGAGGTGGGAGAGACTGAGGAACACGGTGCTCAGTGCCCCTCAGCCAGGCCGGACAGTGAAGGGCAGGGAGACCAAGGAGTAGGACTCACCCAGGGACGGGTCTGCCCAGAGCTCTGCGGAGGGCCACTTGCTCAGTGTCGGGAGGGACAGGGTGCTTCCTAAGTCTGCCAACATGCTATCCTGCGTCTTCCTGTCCCGAAGGGTTTTCTCCCTGTTTAAGAAACTGAGGGTATGGATCACTGGCTATTGGCCCACCCCTACCTCCCTGCAGTCCGAAGTCCTGATCTCGTTTCCACCACCCCAGATGCAGGGGACGGCGCACGGGGCTCTCCCTCTCCCGTGTCGCTCTCCCCCTACACATACGCCCCTCTGCCCGTCACCTCTCCCTCTACCTATTTAAGTTAATGGCGTCAGTCACCAGTTGCCCCTGAACAGCCGAACAGAGCCTGAGATCACGTTCTCCTCCACTGAGCCCAGGAGCACACACGGCGGGAGCTTGGGGGAGACTCCCTCTGCCCCACCAGGAATCAAGGGGTCGGGGCACGGAGATCTCTTTGAGCGCGTATGAAGTATGAGATGTGAGCGTTGAGGCGGAGGCATCAGCAAACGTTCCAACACAGGCTGGAGTGGAGCAGAGAGGCCTGAGCCCTCAGCTCCGTTGTGCCAGACGGAGGTGCACGGGGCAAGGAGAGACAGAGGTGACAGGAACAACAGGCGCATTTCTAAGCCGAGGGCCAGTGGGCATCACCTAGGGGAGAGCCCAGAGAGGAGACCTGCTGGGAATCAACCCAAAGCCCCCGCATGGCCAGGTGGAGGACAGGGACCAGAGGGCCAGTGGGCTAGCGGCTTGGAAAGAAGAGGTGCCTCCCTCAGGGCAGCAGCAAGGGGAGAGTGTGCAAACCGGCCACGTCCACCTTTCTGACAGCCACTTCCAGAGAGCCACAGTTGCTCAGCTAGAGAGGAGGGAGACCAACGTGCTGGCCAAAGACCGGCTCCACCAGGGCGAGGGCAGAGGAAGGCAGCTGGGGCTCTGGGGAAAGCCTGGTCAGCAGGAGGCCAGGAGGGGACCCTCCATGTTGGACACATCTGACTCCCTAGTGGACTGAGCTCAGGAAGCAGTTCTGATTCATTCCAGAAACTTCATGGCATGCACGCTTTCGTTTGTTGTTGCTGATGTTTTATTTGTTTTATTAGTTACACACGACAGTAGAATGCATTTATGCACTTTGACATATCACACATGGACGGGATAAAATTTCTCATTTTCTGAGTGCACATGTTGCAGAATCACATTGGTCATGCAGTCACATAGACACATACAGAAATCATGTCTGTTTCCTTCTACTGTCTTTCCCATCCCACATCCCCTCCCCTCCCATCACTTCCCTCTACCTAATCTAAGGTAACACTATTCTTCCCTAGTGCCCCCTGCCTTGTTGTGAATTAGCATCTGCATATTAGGGAAAACATGGCCTTTGGTTTTGTGGGATTGGCTTATTTCACTTAGCATGGTAATCTCCAACTCCAATCATTTACTGGCAAATGCCATAATTTCATTCTAATTTAAAGCTGAATAATATTCCATTGAGTATATATACCACATTTTCTTTAATCCATTCATCTATTGAGGAATACCTAGATTGGTTCCATAGTCTAGCTATTGTGAATTGAGCTGCTATAATCATTCATGTGGCTGTATCACTATAATATGCTGATTTTAAGTCCTTTGGGTATAAACCAAGGAGTGGGATAGCTGGGTCAAATGGTGGTTCCATTCCCAGTTTTCTGAGGAATCTCCATACTGCTTTCCACAGTGGTTGCACCAATTTGCAGTCCCACCAGCAACATATGAGTGTGCCTTTCCCCCACATCCTCACCAACACTTATTGTTGCCTGCACTCTTGATGATCGCCATTCTGACAGGACTGAGATGGGATCTAAGAGTAGTTTTGATTTGCATTTCTCTAATTGCTAGAGATGTTGAACACTTTTTCATATATTTGTTGATCGATTGTATTTCTTCTTCTGTGAAGTGTCTGTTCAGTTCCTTGGCCCATTTATCGATAGGGTTATTTGGGTTTTTGGTGTTAAGTTTTCTGAGTTATTTATATATCCCAGAGATTAATGCTTTATTGGAGGTGCGTGTGGTGAAGATTTTCTCCCAATCGGTAGGCCCTCTCCTCATGTTATTGATTGTTTCCTTTGCTGAGAAGGAGCTTTTTAATTTGAATCCATCCCATTTATTGATTTTTGATTTTACTTCTTGTGCTTTAGGAGTCTTGTTAAGGAACTCAGATCCTAGGCCAACGTGCATATGTGCGTCTATTTTTTTCTTCTATTAGGTGCAGGGTCTCTGTTCTAGTGCCTGAGTCTTTGATCCACTGTGAGTTGATTTTTGTGCAGGGTGAGAGATAGAGGCTTAATTTCATTTTGCTACATATGGATTTCCAGTTTTGCCAGCACCATTTGTTGAATAGGCTATCTTTTCCCCAGTGAATGTATGTGGGTTTGTCTCTGTGTCCTCTATTCTGTACCATTGGTCTACAAGTCTATTTCGGGGCCAATACCATGCTGTTTTGTTACTAAAGCTTTGTAGTATAGTTTAAGATCTGGTATTGTGATGCCTCCTGCTTCACTTTTCTTGCTAAGGATTGCTTTAGCTATTCTGGGTCTCTTATTTTTTCAAATAAATTTCATGATTGCTTTTCTATTTCTATGAAGAATGTCATTGGGATTTTAAGAGGAATTGCATTAAATCTGTATAACACTTTTGGTAGTATGGCCATTTTGACAATATTAATTCTGCCCATCCAGGAGCATGGGAGGTCTTTCCATCTTCTGAGGTTTTCTTCAGTTTCTTTCTTCAGTGTTCTGTGGTTTTCATTGTAGAGGTCTTTCACCTCTTTTGTTAGATTTATTCCCAGGGTTGTTTTTGTTTTGTTTTGTTTTGAGGCTATTATGATGGAGTAGTTTTCACTTGTATTCAGCATCATCCTTGAAACTCTAACTACAGCAATTAGACAAAAGGAAGACATTAAAGGGATACAAATAGGTAAAGAGGAACTCAAACTATCACTGTTTGCTGATGAGATGATTCTATACCTAGAAGATAAAAAAAAATCCACTAGAAAAATTCTAGAACTAATACATGAATTCAGCAAGGTAGCAGGATATAAAATCAACAGCCATAAGTCAAATGCATTCCTATCCATCAGTGATGAACCCACTGCTTATTTTTATCTTCAATGCTGTGGGTTGAGCCCAGGGTCTTGCGTGTACTGGACAAGCCCGCTACCCCTGAGCTGCCTCCCAACCCTCTGTGTTTCGAGTGTGTGTTCAGTGCACATGTGGATTCTGCAACCCTCTCTGGGCTGCAGGAGCACAGGCTTTGAGGCTGCAGGTGTGGCCAGGAGGCGGCTCTCCAAGCACCTGGAGGCTTCTTTGCATGCGCCATGGAGCTGAGAGGGGGGCAGCAGCTCCTGAGTGAATGGTAGCTTGAGAGCCTGGTGCAGGGGGCTGCAGAGCAGCCTCAGCTTCCTCTGCAGAGCTTCCTGGATGCCTAGAAGTGTCCCCCACATGCCCACCTCCACACCCGGCCCCTCTGACACCCAAAGGAAAAGAGATAGAGGAAGAGGCAGCTGCCTCCATGAAGCCCGGGCTCCAAGCCTCTCTCTCCCTGCAGACACTGGAACTAAGTCACCCTCACGGTTCTTCACCAGACCCACCCACCGTGAAGCTGTGCACCAGCAACGGGACAGATCTGGAGGAGAGTGAGCATTGCCTGGTGCTCCCGAGCCGGACAGTGAGCAACCGCCTCCCTGAGCGCTCTCTTCTCCGTCCCTGAACCGAGGGTGGCCGCTCAGCTGGCCACAGCAGTTCTGACATTTCTGTCCCGTCCTGTGTTTGATGGAGGCTGGAGCCTCCCCACATGGCCATCCTCAGCGCCTTCCTCACCAGTCCTCACCCACTGGTTCCCCTGGTGGCCTTCCAAGTGGTCTCCATCTTCCAACTTTGATACATGTCCACCTGTGTAGTCCACCTCGAGAGACCTGCAGTCATTAGGCACCAGAGGCTCCTAAGAAGGTGCTTAATGGATACTATCCACTCGGTTCAACGTGGTCTCGCATCTTCTCCTTAATGGTCCGGACTGAGGGGAAAGTCCCACGGCCCTCCCCTGGGAGCCGAAGGGTCATCTATTGCCAACAGAGCTCATGGGCACCAGCCACCTCCCAAGCCCGTGTCCTGCCCAGGCTCAGACCACCTTGGCTACCACCTCAGGCCCTAGTGGATGAAGCCACCCCCATGTCCCGGCTGGCCTGGAGACCCCCTCTGCAGCCAGCACTGTGGGAACCATGCTCCAGGGCACTGGTGGTGAAGAGGTGCAGCTGCCCAGATCCTGCACTGGTCAGTGACAGCCCCGTGGCTCTGGGTGACTGGTGAGAACTTCAACCCTGCGGCCACCAGGTACACATGGGCCTGGACAGGCAGCTCACTTATTCCTTTCAAACTTCACTTTTTTTCAGAACAAACCTTTCTTTGGGAGACTGGACTTTGGCAGGATGCCTGCTGGAGCCCACGGCCCCTGGGCAGCCCCTGGTTCCCTCCTCAGGCCTGCGGGTCAGGGAGGCTCTGGTTCCTCAGCAAGTATGTCGTGTGCTTGTCAACAACAGGGGAGTGTCCTGAGAGCTGGGGGTGTGGCCTCAGGTCTGCCTCGCAGGCCCAGTGTCACCGAGGGGCCCAGAACCAAAGGGCTTCCTGAGCTCTGTCTAGAGTCCCACCCAGGTCCCTCCCAGAACTCTCAGGAGCCCGAGGCGGGCCCATCCCAGGCCAACTCGGGGCCCTGTGGGGGTTGGGCTCAGCTGCCCCAGCCCCAGGAAGCGGCGGGGGCCATGGGCCAGCTGTGCGGCCTCCTTGCTGGTCTCTGGCTCCACCGCTGCTTCAGAGCTGCTCTCACAGACTGTCCTTATGCAGAGACCAGTGGGCCACTGCATCCCTCGAGAGCACTCCTCCGGCTTCTCACGCCCTCCCCGCCTGGCCAGAGTGACCACCTGTGCTCCCAGGAGGTGTTGGTCTCTGTGGGAGACGCCAGTCCTCAGCAGCTCTCGGGAACCACAGTGTTGCCCCCTCCCAGCTCCCAGACTCCCCCCACCCCTCTCTGCCTCCAGGTCCCCACCATCCCTGGCACCTTCTCCACCTCTCAAGTTGATTGACGTCAACCGGGATGGCCTGGCTTGCTCTAGGGGTCTCCCTAGGCAGCTTCTGGGGCTGACTTGAGTGCAGGGTGGGTGTAGGGAGCCACGGAGGCCAGGCCAGCCCCAGCATGGGTGAGTAGGAGCGTGTGACAGTCCCATCATGTAAACGCCTTTTGCTTTCTGGGATGCATCCTTTTCCCACTTAAGGAAAGAACAAATGAATTATTGAGATTCCTCCCCAGATGTCTCAACAATGTCTACTTTAATTACCATTTAAAGTGGAGAAAATGTGCTAAGTGCATTCCCTGTGATTTGGTGGGTGGCTGATGGCACCACAGTGCTAGGGGACTAGGTGATACGTCTGCTTCTTGAGCAGACCCCATGGGGAGCCAGCCTCTCCAAAGGGCCCTGAGCTCGCCTCCAGCCAGGGCTCCTGGCACAGTTGCAGGACAAGGCTGGCTTCCATCGCCCTGAGGCCTGAGATGGCTGCCACCCTCCCCCAGGGCCACCACTGGCTGATGGTAAAGCACCAGCTCCCTCCTGCTGCCTGGGAGAGGAGCACCCTGTCAGCAGCTCACCATCCACCGGCTCCCTCCAGCCAGAGGTGGAGGGCAGGACCCGGATCTGGTCTTGGACTTTCTCTGGTGGATTCTGACATCTGGGCAGCTTTAGGAGACAGCTGTGGGAGGTGGCACTGGCAAAGGTTTCTAAGGACAGCTGCTGCTTCAGACTGCAAGGCCAGGAGCTCTGACTGGCAGGAGCTGCTCCCTCCAGGACAGCAAGAGGGAACATTGACACTGGCCCAAGAACAGACACAGCTCTGTGCCAACGACAGGCAGTGGGCCGGGGTCAGCCTGCTGAGTGTGCAGGCCCCTGGCCCGGACCCTGTCCCTTGAGGGGTGCCTAACCCAGTGCTCAATCACCAGGATTGGCTGAAAATTACAATGCCGTTTCAATTTGTTCAAATATTCAACTAGATAAAAACTCCTCTTACATTCAGATTTAATTTGACTTTAAAAATAAAACTCATTAATAAATTAAACACAAAACTACCACGGCAAAAATATACAAATTAAAAGTATAAATTTAACACGGCAGACGAGCTTTCCACTGACGCCAATTCCCCTCCAGGGACTCCACGCCACCAGGTTTCCCTCCCTGATGGGTGCCTCTGGCAGCACACAGCCCAAGGCCAGGACTGCACCAGGTCAAGGTCACCAGTCATGGACAATGCCTGTGGTCACCGGAAGAGGTCCCCATCTGCATTGAGCAGGCACCAAGCTCACGGGCAAAGAGGCTTCTGGGTGAGCAGGTGAGATAGGTAAGAGAGTAGCTGTCTGCAAAGGGTGTGACTCAGAGACAGGTGAGCGAGCACCTGTGTGCAAGGGAGTACTAAGAGACAGGAAGGGAGCACCTATGTCAGGGGGAGACTGAGAGAGAGGAGGGAGCACCTGTGTCAGGGGGAGACTGAGAGAGAGGAGGGGGCACCTGTGTCAGGGGGTGACTGAGAGAGAGGAGGGGGCACCTGTGTCAGGGGGTGACTGAGAGAGAGGAGGGGGCACCTGTGTCAGGGGGTGACTGAGAGAGAGGAGGGGGCACCTGTGTCAGGGGGTGACTGAGAGAGAGGAGGGGGCACCTGTGTCAGGGGGTGACTGTGTGTGTGCCCGTCACTGGGCGTGTGCTCACGTGTGCTCCGCCATGGGTGCCTGTGTGCAAGTGTGCCGTTATGTGTGCCCGTGCATTGTGGGGGTAGTGTGTGTGCACACATTAGACCCCATGCCCTGATTATGAGGACACAGAGGTTTCAGGAAATGTGGGACTTGCCCAGGGGCCACAGCCGGAGGGACGGAGGCTGGAAGGAGCAGGGAGGTGCCTGGAGTCGCCCTAGGGCCAGCCACCTGGAGCAGGGGCCCCTTTCACTCCCTCTGGTCAGGAGCCGCGGGCAGCAGGGAGCACGTGGCTGGGAGTCAGATGTGGGGACTGGTATGCAGGGACCCCCCAGCTGCTGGAGCCAGGCCTCGTCCGTCCTCCCCGTCATGAGCATTCAAGACGAGGCGCTGCAGGGACAGACTCTACAGGCCACCTCCTGCTGGCTCAGGGTCACAGGCCATCAGCAGTTGTAACAAGGCCCAGCTCTTGAAAATGAGGCAGTCGCAGGGGAGACAGCTTCGTGTGTCAAGAACTCCCCAAAGCCCGGGCGATGGTTGGCCTCTCCCGGGAAGCTCCCAGGACAGAGGCTGTCGGAAGGGTGGGGTCACTGGATGGGTCCTGCGGGAGAGGCAGGGACGGCTTGGGAGCAGGTGGCTAATGAGTTTGGCAGGAGCGGTCGACTGGCATGTGTGTGGCTGACCACCTCTTAGGAGAACTGGTGGGTGGTGCTTCCTGGCGTCTGGCTATTCCTGGGGGCACGGGGGCAGTGGACCACTCATAGGAGACAAGAGGGTGTGCCCAGAACCCCAGCCCAGCCCTGTCCTGCACCTGTTTGACACCCCAGGGTGTCCACCTTTGAGTATTAGGGAACAGCTGGATGCAAGGGACAGAGGACAAGCCTTCGGCAGGAGGCCGTGGTGGCCACACCCAGGTCCACACTGGCATTCCCCAAAAGGGGTCCTCATAAACAGGAGCCGGCGCTGGACTCCAGGCTGTTTCTATTATTGGTTTAATTTTTCTTCCCTGATATGGACATAAATGCGTTATGTCTGTCACCCAGAGATTCTGTTAAACCACACCAGCTGGTGGCACCCACAGGAACACCAAGTGCAGAGTCCCTCTGCCTCCCTGGGCCACAGTTAGCCTCTGCTGGGCTCAGGGTCCAGGCCGAGGGCCAGCTGTCGGGGACCTCAGAGCACAGAGAGCAGGGAGCTGCCACTCCTCGCCCAGAGATGCGGGCCCCTGCGGGACAGCAGGAGGCGGCGCAGGCCTGCCTGACGGAGTCCCCGGGCACTGCGGCTGGCCCTCCCCTGGACCACTGAGACAGGAGCCCCGGGGTGGGGACTCTCAAGGCAATGTAGAAGTGGAGCAATTAAAGCCCAAAGAAGGCCCCGTGGGCCCCAGGGATCGGGTGCCTCTGTCCCAGGAGAAGAAGTGTCCCTAGGAAGGGCCACGGAGCCGGGACCAGCAGGGCTCTTGGCATAGGCGACAGAAAAGAATTCCAGCATGTGCGAGTCAGAGGCATAGACAGAGGCTGACTCAGAACACCGAGGAGAATGCGGCCACCTCACGAGCGAGGGCCACATTTTAGGGTTCCTGGCTCCTCTTCCAAAGGAAGCTTGGCGAGGGGTGCGTCTGTGAAGGTGTGTGGAATGTACCTCAAGATGGGTCTGGTGTCCAGTGAATCTCAGGGTGGAAGGCTGAGTGGTCTCCCGTGTCTGCTCGACAGATGACACTGAAAGACCCTAAATCCCAGGTGTCTTAAAATACCATCTCTTTTATTTTATCCGTTTATTGGGGGTTTAATTAACAGTGCGCAGATTTACAGATTTCCCAGAAATTTGGGAGTGGTCAGCCCAGAAGGAAGACGGCGTGGGGAGCAACGGGCCCCGGAGAGTTTGCAGAACTTGGGATTCACGTTCTGTTTCCTGTCCTCTGCCGTCTCCTTTCCTGTCTGTCCCTGCTGCTTGCTCCTCGGCCGCACCTCACTCGCAGGGACTGGGAAGGGGGAGGCGGCTTCTGCCGCAGACAAGAGCACACCCTGCACCCAGACCCCACTCTGAACTGTGCGGTGGCCAGTTGTCCTTCTAAGCCATGAAGTTTATGATGGTTTCTTACAGCCCATCGTGTTTTTAAGGAAAGGAAAAAATGTTATAAAACTGAATTTGCTCCAGAATCATGTCTGGAACTATCTCCCACTGGGAGGGAGATCCCTGTGACTGTGAAGTCATCTTGACCAGCAGGCCCAAAGCCAAGAAGACCTGGAGGTGGGCCAGAGGAGGAGGCTGAAGCCCTTGGGGGCTCAGGGCACAGCACCCCCCTGGGGCTGCTGTTCTCGGAGGACCACTGCTCCTACCAGCCCAGTGGACCTGTGCTCAGCTCAGAGCTCTGCCAGCCCCCCTGCGGTGGGGAGGACGAGGGCAAGGGCGGTGAGACCCTGTGGGAACCCGCCTGGGTCCCTGCAACCAGGCCTCAGCCCACCCAGGAAGCCATGTGTCCACTTCCAGGAGCCCACACAGGCCAGTGAAGTGGGGCCTGAGGAGAACATCTGTTGTCCTGGAAGGAGGAATTGTGAGGCTGTGGAACCCTGGGGACCCCTGGCAGAGGAGGAAGATTTGGGGTCTACTCATGCAGGGAGAAGCACAGAGGTGCTGACCCTCCCACCCACTGGACAGACGAGTGTGGGCATCCAGAACCCAGCAGGGGCCCAGGGACAGGAGGAGCCCAGGGCCATCCAGGCAGTGGTTCTGTGGACTCGGGGAGAGGCAGACCTGGGGCGTCCATGACGGACCAGCACAGGAGAAGCCCTGGCCAGGTGGGTGTGGCTGGAGGAGGCCGGTCTCGGGTGCTCTCTGCTTCCTGGCTGTCACCCTCCTGAGCTGCCTCTTACACCGCACCCTCTCGCCATCCTGCTCTGCCTCCCTCAGGCCCAGAGCAACGGAGCCGGCCGACCATGACTGAACCCCTGAGCCATGAGCCAGAACATGAGCTCTATTGTTCCTGTCAGGTACTGGACAGTGACGACAGGCTGACCAACACCTGAGGCGCGACCCGGGTGTGCCTGTATACGGAAGGCCTCAGGGTGGCAGTCACCCAGGAAGGCAGCGGTGCACAGCTGCCCCACTGCCCTGGTGCGCTGCCAACACCACAGGCCGGTGGAAGGAGGGCGCCCCCTCGGCTCCCGTCTCTGGACCCTTGGCCACTGACTCATCTGCACCATGCAGCTGCCCAGCTGGAAGGCCAGAGGAGAAGGAGGCCAGCTGTGAAGAGTCGGGCCGGGTGCAGGCCCCCGCCTGCCTCGGAAGGTGTGCAGATCCTGTGCCATCAACACCAGGTGACCTGCCGTCCAGCTGCCCCAGAGTGGTCACAGGACCAAAGGGCACACACCCCACAGGGCAAAGGAAGGCCGATGTGCCCTTTCTCTTCCCTTTGAAGGCAGTGTGGGTTCCACGCAGGACACAGGGAGCAGGCTCCAGACGGGGAGGCAGCCATGCTCGGCTGCAGGAGGGTCCGAGCGTGGAGCTGTGCCTCCCCACCCAGCAGAACACTGGGCTCGTGCAACAAACGCTCCTCCTGAGCACGGGCCGGGGTCGGGATTACAGCATGGACAAGACACTGCCCATCCCCAGAGTCTCTCCCAGGCCTGGAGGGCAGGGGACAGGGCACCATGAGTGGCCACAGGCAGCACAGCCAGCAGTGGTGTCCCAGACCAAGGAGCAGGAAGCCCAGAAAGGCCTCCCAAAGGAGGTGGCCTGAGCCGGCCTTGAAGGGGCCAAACCTGAGCTCTCTGTGGGAGCCTGGCTGCAGCTCTGCCCCGGTGGCTCTCCCTGCCCCTGGTGGACTCTCCCTGCCCCTGGTGGACTCTCCCTGCCCCTGGTGGACTCTCCCTGCCCCGGTGGGCTCTCCCTGCCCCTGGTGGACTCTCCCTGCCCCGGTGGGCTCTCCCTGCCCCTGGTGGACTCTCCCTACCCCGATGGCTCTCCCTGTCCCGGTGGCTCTCCCTGCCCCTGGTGGACTCTCCCTGGCCCTGGTGGACTCTCCCTGCCCCGGTGGCTCTCCCTACCCCGGTGGCTCTCCCTACCCCGATGGGCTCTCCCTACCCCGATGGCTCTCCTGCCCCGGTGGGCTCTCCCTGCCCCGGTGGGCTCTCCCTGCCCCTGGTGGACTCTCCCTGCCCCAGTGGCTCTCCCTGCCCCACTGGACTCTCCCTGCCCCTGGTGGACTCTCCCTGCCCCGGTGGCTCTCCCTGCCCCTGGTGGACTCTCCCTACCCGGATGGCTCTCCTGCCCCCGGTGGACTCTCCCTGCCCCGGTGGCTCTCCCTGCCCCGGTGGACTCTCCCTGCCCCTGGTGGACTCTCCCTGCCCCTGGTGGACTCTCCCTGTCCCGGTGGCTCTCCCTGCCCCACTGGACTCTCCCTGCCCCTGGTGGACTCTCCCTACCCCGATGGCTCTCCTGCCCCCGGTGGGCTCTCCCTGCCCCGGTGGACTCTCCCTACCCGGATGGCTCTCCTGCCCCCGGTGGACTCTCCCTGCCCCTGGTGGACTCTCCCTGCCCCGGTGGGCTCTCCCTGCCCCTGGTGGACTCTCCCTGCCCCTGGTGGACTCTCCCTGCCCCGGTGGCTCTCCCTGCCCCAGTGGCTTTCCCTGCCCCACTGGACTCTCCCTGCCCCTGGTGGACTCTCCCTACCCCGATGGCTCTCCTTCCCCCAATGGCTCTCCTGCCCCCGGTGGGCTCTCCCTGCCCCTGGTGGACTCTCCCTGCCCCGGTGGGCTCTCCCTGCCCCTGGTGGACTCTCCCTGCCCCAGTGGCTCTCCCTGCCCCTGGTGGACTCTCCCTGCCCCGGTGGCTCTCCCTGCCCCTGGTGGACTCTCCCTACCCGGATGGCTCTCCTGCCCCCGGTGGGCTCTCCCTGCCCCACTGGACTCTCCCTGCCCCACTGGACTCTCCCTGCCCCTGGTGGACTCTCCCTACCCCGATGGCTCTCCTGCCCCCGGTGGGCTCTCCCTGCCCCACTGGACTCTCCCTGCCCCACTGGACTCTCCCTGCCCCTGGTGGACTCTCCCTACCCCGATGGCTCTCCTGCCCCCAGTGGGCTCTCCCTGCCCCGGTGGACTCTCCCTGCCCCTGGTGGGCTCTCCCTGCCCCAGGTGGACTCTCCCTGCCCCTGGTGGGCTCTCCCTGCCCCGGTGGGCTCTCCCTGCCCTGGTGGGCTCTCCCTGCCCCTGGTGGACTCTCCCTGCCCCTGGTGGACTCTCCCTGTCCCGGTGGCTCTCCCTGCCCCGGTGGCTTTCCCTGCCCCTGGTGGACTCTCCCTACCCCGATGGCTCTCCTGCCCCCGGTGGGCTCTCCCTGCCCCGGTGGACTCTCCCTGCCCCGGTGGACTCTCCCTGCCTCTGGTGGACTCTCCCTGCCCCTGGTGGACTCTCCCTACCCCGATGGCTCTCCTGCCCCCGGTGGGCTCTCCCTGCCCCGGTGGGCTCTCCCTGCCCCTGGTGGACTCTCCACACTTCCTCTCCTAGGTGCTGGTTCCATGGTGCAGGGGGACCAACACCCCAGAGTGCTCCTGCCACATTCCCCAGGTGCACAGTGGTCCTGTGCCAGGACTGGCCACCACCCCCAGGCCACACACGAGACTGGACATGAGAACAAAACCTACTTGCTCTCGTTTGTATCTCTACACCTTTTATCAGAATCCAACATGCATGTATCTTAAGTGAGGAGCTCGACAGCACTCAGCAGTACGCACACCCACATGGTCCACCTGGAGCCAGGCACAGACCATGACCAGCCCCAGCCCCAGCCGCAGGGTAACCAGCACCCTGCGCTCTGACCCCACGGTGCAGCCTGGTTTCTTTAATCCAACGAAGCTTGTTTCTTATTGATGTGCTGCTCACCCTTAGACTGACTGTTGTTTGTGTTTATTTATTTTTATTTGACAAATTATAATTGTGTATGTTTGTGGGAATGTGAAATAAAAGGGAGGTCAGGATGAAGATGATATGGCTGGAGGTGGAGTCGGCCATCGCAAAGGCAGGACACACGCAAGACGGCTGCCTGCGGTGGGAACAGCTGTTCCCTGGCTGTGACCCCAGGTGTCTGACCTCAGGTCCTCACGCTGCCCAGAGGCACATGGTGCAAACCAGGAGGTGTGGGATCTCCTGCTCTCCCCATGGTACTCAGACCACATGTTCTTTTCTTGGTCTTCCACAGCCTTGTAGCCAGTTCTTTCTCAATACTCACGAAAGTTTCCCCAAGGGGATTTTTGCTGCTTTGCAGTAAATCAGCCCTGCTTGCCTGACCGTCTCCCTCAGGCGTCCCTTGCTGGAACGCTGATTCAGAGCTATCTGAATTTGCCTCATGAATTATATTTCCTAAGACCCCCAAGTCCCTTCACTGGGCAGTTTCTGAACTTGAATTGATCCATGGGTACATCTGAAATTTTGACCCATGTCTACATTATGGAAACTAAATCAGGCTAATTAATGTATCCATCACCTCACCAACTTGCCTTTCTTCATGCTGAGAACATTAAAAATCCATTCTCTTAGCGACTTGGAGGTGTACCATGCATTGTTAGGAGCTGCGGCCACCATGCGGTGCAAGAGACCATTAAACCTTCCTCCTCCCAGTCAATGAAACTTCACTTTGATCACGTTCCTGGGCCGCCCTCCTCCCCCACCAGCCTCCCGCAGCCCCCATTCTCCTCTTCCTGTGATAGCCACGCAGTGGGGGACGCAGGCCGAGTGATAGAAGCCCACTGTGACTCACTCACACACAGAATCGAAAGAGGTCCATCTCCACGGAATTTTTGGTTTGTGTAATCGGCTTCATTGAGACAGAATTCACAAACATGGCACTCACTGTTAAGAGTGTACAGTGTTGGTTTGAGCAGACTCAGAGCTGTGAATGCCTCAGCTGTCTGACTGTATCGCACAGCGTCACCCCAGGAAAAGCTCCACGCCATGACGGTGGCTGCCACCCAGTCCACCCGTGCCCTGATCACCTCTAGGTCTGTTCGCCTTCTCTGCACACTGTGAGCCCTGCACCTGGGCCAGCCCAGCCCTGGGGGCCACTCAGCCTTTCAGCAAGCCCTGGGGGGCCACAGAGGTCCTTCATCCACCCGTCTGTCCACTCATTGTTCATGGAAGGGCAATGGATGCCCTCCAGTGCTCCCTCGGGTCTGTGTGGAGATCCTGTGGGTTTGGCCCTGTATTTTGTTACGTGACAATGACACTGATTTTTCAGATGCTCAAAAACCTCCCATGTCTGGATTCAGTTCCCTTGGTCGAGGTGCTGACCCTCCTTGGGTGTCACTGGACTTCACTTGGTCACCATGCTGACCCTCCTTGGGTGTCACTGGACTTCACTTGGTCACCATGCTGACCCTCCTTGGGTATCACTGGACTTTACTTGGTCACCATGCTGACCCTCCTTGGGTGTCACTGGACTTCACTTGGTCAGCATGCTGACCCTCTTTGGGTGACTGAGGACTCTACCTGGTCACCATGCTACCCTCCTTGGGTGTCACTGGACTTCACTTGGTCACCATGCTGACCCTCCTTGGGTGTCACTGGACTTCACTTGGTCAGCATGCTGACCCTCCTTGGGTGACTGAGGACTCTACCTGGTCACCATGCTACCCTCCTTGGGTGTCACTGGACTTCACTTGGTCACCATGCTGACCCTCCTTGGGTGACTGAGGACTCTACCTGGTCACCATGCTGACCCTCCTTGGGTGTCACTGGACTTTACTTGGTCAGCATGCTGACCCTCCTTGGGTGACTGAGGACTCTACCTGGTCACCATGCTGGTCACCATGCTACCCTCCTTGGGTGTCACTGGACTTCACTTGGTCACCATGCTGACCCTCCTTGGATGTCACTGGACTTCACTTGGTCAGCATGCTGACCCTCCTTGGGTGACTGAGGACTCTACCTGGTCACCATGCTACCCTCCTTGGGTGTCACTGGACTTCACTTGGTCACCATGCTGACCCTCCTTGGATGTCACTGGACTTCACTTGGTCACCATGCTGACCCTCCTTGGGTGACTGAGGACTCTACCTGGTCACCATGCTGACCCTCCTTGGGTGTCACTGGACTTCACTTGGTCACCATGCTGACCCTCCTTGGGTGACTGAGGACTCTACCTGGTCACCATGCTACCCTCCTTGGGTGTCACTGGACTTCACTTGGTCACCATGCTGACCCTCCTTGGGTGACCCAGGACTCTACCTGGTCACCATGCTACCCTCCTTGGGTGTCACTGGACTTCACTTGGTCACCATGCTGACCCTCCTTGGGTGACCCAGGACTCTACCTAGTTATGGTGCTGACCCTCCTTGGGTGTTACTGGACTCCTTGGTCAAGGTGCCGACCCTCCTTGGGTAATTCAGGGCTCCACCTGGTCGAGATGCCGACTCTACCTGGTCACAGTGCTGACCATGGGTGTGCGTCACTGGACTCTGCTTGCTTGTGCTGCTGACCTTGATGGCTTCACTGAGTCCACCTCCCTGGTGCTGTCCATCCTGTGCCGCTGGAGTCTGTCCGCTGGTGTGTGCGTGAACATAGGATTGTGTCCACAGCTCTCATCTCGGGTGACCTGGTCACTCGGGAGTGTGGTGACCTGGGATCGGGAACGTGCTGGGGCGCTCTCCCTCCTCCTCCACTTCTGGGAAGACTCGAGAAGCGCTCTGAGTCCATACCTCTTTGATATTCACTAGAAGTCGCCAGTGAGTCCAGCCATTCTTTGGGGACAGGGTTTAAAGGGCCGGTCTCTTCCCTCACTGTGTGTCTACCACAACTTGCGCTTTCTCCCCGGGTCCTTTCCGGTTGCTGTCTTTTTAGGAATTTCCCACCTCATCTGCCAAGCGATTTGTGGAACACAATGTGCAAGCGTGACGTCAGCACCCTTCCTGTTCCGTGAGGCTGGCGTCAACGCCCCTCTCAGCCTCACGTCAGCAACTGGAGTCTTCTCTGTCGCCTTCCTCGGTCAATCAGCAAACGCTGTGCGCCTTCTGTGGAGCTCCTCCGACAGCCGTCGGGTCTTGTTGGCCCGTTGCTTTTCTACTCCATACTGCAGCTCTTTTCTCTCTGACCTATGTCCTCCCCTCTGCTTTGGCTCAGTTACCCCTTATTCTGGTTTCCTGAGGTGGGAGGTTCGGCTTCTGCATGGAGATCTCTCCATCCCGGTGGAGGCAGGTACAGCTATACACCGCCCTCTGAGCAGCTTGGCGCACCCAGTGAGTTTCCGTGTGTTCCGTTGTCTTTTTCATTCATCCAGCATTTTCAACCTCCTTTGTGATTCACTTGACCTCCTGGTCATTTAGGAGCGTGTTGTTTAATTTGCACACTTAATTTGAAAATTCTTTCTCATGTTGTTTTCCAATTTTATTCCATGATTTCTTTAATTCACTGAGGCCTGATGTATGGTGTATCCTGAAGAGTGTTCCATGTACATTTGAGAACTACCCTCTGCTGATGCTAAGTGACTATTTTCTGTATGTCTGTTAGCAAAAGTTCACTTACAGTGTTGGCCAATTTTTTGTTTCATTATTTGTCTTATATCTAGTCTTCTATCCATTAAAATTGAAATCACCAACTAGTTATTGTTGAACTACGGATCTCTACTATCCATTCTAAATCCAGGAGGATCTCATCTCAAGATCCTTAACTTAGCCAATCCATGAAGATCCCTACTCTGAATAAGGTCACCTTCACAGCACCAGGTGGGCATGTCTCAGGGGAGGGACATCAGTCGGCCCACCAAGGAGAGCGCATGAGCTGAAATTACGAACAACTGGGGGGGGGGGCAGTCCAGGAGCCCTGGGAATCTGTGGCAGCCCCTTCCTGGCTCACTGCTGCCTCTCTGGGCTCCACCCACCAGTGACCAAGGCTTGGAAAGGCCTCAGGGGGACCTCAGTGTCCTCTGCCCTTAGTGACGTGCTCGCCCACAGCATCAGAGGGGGCTGCAGAACTGAGAACCAAAGCTGAGGGCCGAGCAGCTGGGTGCTCACCTCCCAGTTCTCATGTGTCCACCTGTCCACTCCCTGATCCTGCTGAGGACAGTGCTCTTTCCCACCCTCCTGGGCCGGGATGTGTCTGGGGGACCATCAGGCCTTGGAAGGTCCCATGTGAGGGTCTGGGGATTCACATCAGGTGCTCTATGGGGAAAAAGCTCCTTTGAACATCTCTCTCCCTGTCTGGCCCCAAGGCACCACTCAAGGCCAGAGCCATTCGTCAAAAACGGCAGAAGAGACATCAAAGACAGAGGGCGGCCCGAGTCCCCTTCCTCCCACCGGCATCTAAGTAGGGCCCCCGCCGCCAGCCAGGCCTCCCAACCGGGCAGCACTGGGTCCTCCATCCACTGCCCCACTTCCAGTCCCTTCCCCTCCTCTCCGACCTCTGCAGACGACCCTGGGAGATGGTCACCCTTTAACTCCCTCTCATTCCGGTGGTTTCCTCGTCTGGTTTCCATGGTAATGGCCGTGTGGATACAGGCAAGGAAGCGGGAGGGAGGGCCCTTGAAATAATGATGTTGAAAACTTCCACCGGCCTGTGCTCCCAGCTACCTGGTGGTTTCCATGGAAACTCAGGCAAGTGACAGAGCTAAATGGAAGAGGCTCTGGTTTCCTGTCCAGCACCCAGGTACCTGCAGGAGAGCTTCCCAGGGCAGGGGAGTGCTTTGGCACCCACCACCAAAAGACATGTTCGTTTCTTATGAGGGGGCAGAGATGCCCCTCCTGAAGGGGACAGGTATATTCCTCTGAAACTCACCTGACGGTGGAAGTGCAGGTGAGCAGGGCCACAGTGGCCGCTGTCCTGAAGTCAGACCTGGGCTTCACTCTCCTCCTCTGAGACTCGCAGGCGAGGCTGCGGGTGGGCGTAGCAGGGGCACTGAGCACCTGGAGGGTGCAGAGGCTGCCCACCTCCAGCCAGGACCCATGCTAACGCCATCATGGTCACGTGCCCCCAGCCACTCTCCACAGTGGTTCGTCCAGGTGGCTGGGCAAGTAGATCCAGGCGGCATCTCCTAAGCAGCCCAGCCCTGGGAGCCAGAGGGTCACTGGAAATGGACTCCAGGTACTCCTCATCCAAAGCTCATCCACTGAAGAGGCCCCAGGCCCCACTCTGCTCCACCCAGGATGTGCTCAGGAAGTGCCCCAGGGAAGAGCAGGTACAGGACATTGCCACACCCTGGGGTCATTGCCAGATTTATAGCTCTGGTTCCCTGCCAGGAGAGGTGTGTTCTGCAGGAGCCAAATCAGCCCAGGGTTCCTCGTCCTGCCCTGGACACCATCTGGACACAGAAGAGTGACTTGTGCCGTAGAATGGCTGGGTTAAATAACCGGGAGGTGACAGGCAACTTGAAGGTTCAAGTGGGAATTACTTTATTGCGCGTGAACTCAGCAGAAACTGAGCGAGAACTCAAAGTAAGCAGGCACCGCTTCTCTGCCGGACAGCAGAGGTATATATACTTAACTAATTACACACAGCTTAACTCAATTAACATCATCTAGATACAGCAGTCAGCCAATAAGGGATCCTCATCATCTTAATGGCTCGCTGGCGTTGCTTCACAAACCACTCCTCCTGGCAAAGTGCCAGGCGCCATCTTGACTTGATTTCAACCCTCAACAGACTTGGAAGCCAGGCACAGCCTGGTCCTGCCTGTAGCCTAGCCCAGGTCTGAAAGAAAGTCTGGGCCTGTCTCCCCTTCTACTCTGGAGACAACTGGGAACACCTCTGGACTCTGTTCTCCCTTCCGTGAGATCTGCACTCTTGAAATAGCTACTTCATTTCAAAGCCACTGAGCCTGCAGTCACCTTTCTCTCCATGCCTCAACACGACTGTCACATTTGAAAAGTGCTGGAACCCAGAGGCGATGGCACGCAGACATGCTCACAGGGTGCTTTCTGGCCAAGCCCTCCAGTGGATCCCCACCCCACAGACTCCACACAGAGTCACACAGAGGGCTCCTGTGGAGCCTGGGGCCATGGCAGCTGCACAGATGCCCAGCCAGCCACTCAGGAGACGGGCTAGAGAACGTGTGCTCTGTGGCACCCACGCACAGCAGAGCAGGGACAAGCTCAGACCTGCGCGGTTCCGTTAAAACCTAAGTAAATCTGTACCTGACTTGCCGAGCCTCGTCCCAGCCCCTTCCCCAGAGTCCTCCAGGAGGCTGATTCCCGGGGCTCCGCAGCACGGCGCCACCGCCCCAGGGAGTTCACTATTATCCCCTCAGCTCTACACCCAGGTGGCTAGAGACACCTCAGACCTGAGAGAACGCGCCTGGTGAGCTGCAGCTCGAAGCCCCCGATGCCCCGTACCATTGTGGTTCCTAAGAAAGGAGATGAAAGAGGTCCTCGTTCTGGGACATGAAATATGAACACGAATTTAGATGAAACGTTTAAATCCATCTCAAAGGACAGACAAATGTCTGAGCAGTGGGATGTCCACAGGCAGGAGCAGAGACGCCAGCAGCCTGCCCGGGAGCGCGGGGCTGGAGGGGTCCTCACGCTTACGGGGGGCTGTGGTCCAGAGGAAGATGGGCCTCGTTCCCCTCCGAGGGCTCCTGCCCCACACGGAAGGCTGGGCAGCCCCTCTAGGGAGCCAGCCCCTGGCCAAGCAGGCCACGGGGTCTTCCGGCTGCTCCGGAGGTGGAGGCTCCACAGCAGGGCAGCGGAGACAGAGCAGAACAGCCTGCTCTCCAAGGTCCTGGAGCTGTGCGTGCAGACCCACCCTCCGTCCAGGGAGCGCCTGCCCTTCCTGCACGAGCCACTGTCTGAGCTCAGGCTTTGGTCGTCAGCTCCAGGTGAGGACCCCACAGGCAGGCTGAGACTCGCAGGCCAAGCTGGCCACAGGTGCTGGCCAGCAGAGAGGGTGGTCCAGGAAACCGGGAGGCAGAGTTCACCACTGCCACGGCTGGCCATGTGGCCCCACTGCCCCACATCTGAAGTGAAGCCTGCGACTTGGAGGTGTCTGGGCATTTCACAGAACCACCGGTCAGCGAGTGGTAGCTCTGAGTGGGCAGAGGGCCCAGGAGGAGCCCACTATAGAGGCCAGCCGTGCACAGAGCCGCAGAGGGTGAGCGCACTGCCGCCTGGCAACGCTGCCAGGCTGGGGGAGTGGGTGGCACGTGCAGGGTCCCTGAGGCGTGCCTTGGGGACAGCATACTTTGTCCCTGGCTCCTGACTCTCGCTTTCTCTCTTCTGCTTCCTGGCTGTCGTGGGCTGAGCTGCTTCCTGACACGCCGTCCACCACGATGTTGTGCCCCACCGCAGGCCCTGGGGATGGAGTCGGCTGGCCTCAGAAGGACCCTCTGAGCCAGGACAAAAGAAGCTGTCCCTCCTCTAGGTCGTTCCTGTCCGGCGTTTTGGTCACAGTGATAAAAAGCTGGCTGACTCCCACCCTGTGGCTCCTACGCGTGACCCATGTCAGCAAAAACTTTGAGATGGAACAACAGGTTACTCAGTGTCCTTCAATGTGACAGGAGGTGCCCAACGCTCCAGGGTTACCTGACTTGTCGGAGACCCGCGCCTGGCCTTGGGTTGGGCCATCTCCAACTCCCTGAAGACAGCAGTGGGCACTTGGGAGGCTGCTCGTGGTGGAGAGGGTCTTGCCCAGAACAGCACCTGAGACTCTCTAGTAGAGAGAGAGCTGATTCCTAGAGAAGATTGTGCTGGAGATGGCGCCATGGACCCACAGGACACCCCTGCTCCCCGCGGAGTTCACCCCTGCCCTCCTGTGGCGGCCACCCTCCCCCCGCCCTCCTGTGGCGGCCGCCCTCCCCCCTGCCCTCCCCCTGCCCTCCTGTGGCAGCTGGCCTCCCCCCTGCCCTCCTGTGGCGGCTGCCCTCCCGCTGCCCTCCCCCCGCCCTCCTGTGGCAGCCGGCCTCCCCCTGCCCTCCCCCCTGCCCTCCTGTGGCAGCTGGCCTCCCCCCTGCCCTCCCCCCTGCCCTCCTGTGGCAGCCGCCCTCCCCCCTGCCCTCCCCCCGCCCTCCTGTGGCAGCCGGCCTCCCCCTGCCCTCCCCCCTGCCCTCCTGTGGCGGCTGCCCTCCCCCTGCCCTCCCCCCTGCCCTCCTGTGGCAGCTGCCCTCCCACTGCCCTCCCCCCTGCCCTCCTGTGGCAGCTGCCCTCCCCCCTGCCCTCCCCCCTGCCCTCTGTGGCAGCTGCCCTCCCCCCTGCCCTCCTGTGGCGGCTGCCCTCCCGCTGCCCTCCCCCCGCCCTCCTGTGGCAGCCGGCCTCCCCCTGCCCTCCCCCCTGCCCTCCTGTGGTGGCTGCCCTCCCCCTGCCCTCCCCCCTGCCCTCCTGTGGCAGCTGCCCTCCCACTGCCCTCCCCCCTGCCCTCCTGTGGCAGCTGCCCTCCCCCCTGCCCTCCCCCCTGCCCTCTGTGGCAGCTGCCCTCCCCCCTGCCCTCCTGTGGCGGCTGCCCTCCCCCTGCCCTACCCCCTGCCCTCCTGTGGCAGCTGCCCTCCCACTGCCCTCCCCCCTGCCCTCCTGTGGCAGCTGCCCTCCCCCCTGCCCTCCCCCCTGCCCTCCCCCCTGCCCTCCTGTGGTGGCTGGCCTCCGCTTCTCGAAGGAACTGGTTTTCATATCCTCATTAACTAATGGGGTAAATAAAAACCACGAAGTATGTTTATTTTATAATTTTATAGAAGTATATGATTTTTGGCTTTTAAAAAAGTTATCTGTGGACATCCATGACCTCAGACAGCAGTCAGAATACTTGCACCCAAATACCTCCAGAGTGGACCAGACAGGGCCAGGAGGAGCCCCCAAGGGCCACACCCTCGTCTCTCCAACCACAGGTCAGCACAGCTTGCAGTCGTCTCCCTGGTAGCTGCAGAAGCAAAGTTTAAAGTTCAAAAAACCAGAGTCCCGCCTTCCCCTTAGCTTTCCTTGTGCTGGGATTGTGGGGTGCATTTCCCCAGCTGCAGAGCTGTTCTGGAACCGTGAGAGCCTCAGGCCCCAGTGTGCATGCTCATTTGTTTTCCACCAACACCAAGGAGATGAAGCGCTTTCTAAATTAGAAAACGCAGCACACGTGGTAGCTAGAAATGTGCTTTTATGAGCTGAGTACCTTTCCCGACTCCCAGAGAACTTGTGGTACAGTTTTAAATTCAGTAATCACTCCATGCAGTCTGTCTTCATTCCACCTAAGCCAGCCAAAGCTGGTCAGCCTGTCAGGGACTTTGCTACACACCTGAAGGTCGCCCGGCTAGAGGTAGGAGGAGGCCATCGTCCCCTCCCATCAGGAGCAAGTAGAGTAGCGCAATGAAGTTAGACTTCACCAGAGCTTGGCTGAGGTGCAAATATTCATTTCCAAGCACCCCGGTGGCCAGGGATAACCCTACTGTCTGCCCCCAGGAGTTCTGACCAGCCCCTTGCCTGTAAATTCCACTTCCAGAGATCAGTTCAGTGACCTCTGACAGTGGTCACTGTCGCTGACACTGTGGGTGTCTCAAGGTCCCAACTGCGGCCGGGTGTCAGGCTCCAGGGGCTGCTCATGGGGTCGGCGTGCTGGGCTCCTGGAGCGCAGACCACACCAGGGGCTGCAGAGCCTCCACGTCCACTCAGCTCACTTGAGAAGCAACTTCCCTCATTGCCAGGAGCTGGGAATCGGGCCCTGTGCTGTCGGTTTGGGAGTGAGTCAGAGGTGCTGAGCAAGAGCCCGCAGAGTGACATCAGAGCTCTCGAGGGCCAGCACCCTGGCTGGGTCGAGCCCCTGACACAGACGTTGGAGTTCTATGCAGAAGTACTTTTAAAGTTAATTGCCACACGGGTGATCATCTGCTGCCTTTCCCAGGGGGAGGAGCAGGCAGATGGGTGTGCCTGGCAGACTTTGGGGATGAGAGGTTGCTGGCTGAGCCAAGCAGGAAGCCAAGAGGTGAGCTGCGAAGCCCACCCCAGGAGCTGGGGTTGGGCCCACCTTGGCATGGGAGGGGCTCCCCTCTAGGAGAGAGGCAGCACTGGCCCTCCGCTTCACAGGTCACCTGTTGAGCATCCCTAGGCAGCTGCCTGCCCCGTGAGGACTGCACAGGCCTCTTTAAACTAGTGTCCCTCTTCTGGACAGGGACAGGCAGCTCCTGCCCTCAACAGAAGAAACACTGAAGCCCAAGAGAGCAGCTCTGAACCCAGTGCTGCAATGGAGATGCCATCGAATGCCATCAACGCGGAGGCTCTGAAGCCCCAGCACATCGCACGCCCGTCCATGAGCATGGGCATGTGAACACACTGTAGCTCACAGAGTCTCTCAGGGCTGGTGGTAGGGCCAGGAGGCCCGAGGCTCTTGGAGGGACCCCTGGTCCACGTGTTGCTCAGAGCTGAGCTTCAGTCCCCAGCACCTGAGCCTTCCAGTGACTGGAGGAAGAGGCACCCGGGGCCCCACTGGCCAGCCTGGAGGCAGAGACAAAACAGGTGCCCTCTCTTCTGTGGCCTGGCATCAGATCATGCTGCCCGCCTACAGCTGGGTGGCCTCCGGTGGCTGCTGCAGCAAACCCCACCAATGCGTGGCCTGAAACAGCACAGGTCCCACACCAGCTCTGGGGCCGGAGGTCTGGAAGAAATCTCCCCGGGCTAGAGCCAAGTGCTGGCAGAGCCGAGCTCTTTCTGGAGGGCGGAGCCCCGGAACTGTCTCCTGGAGTCAGGATCTATCTCCGGCCTCTTCGCACCCCAGGGGCCACCACATCCCCAGGCATGGGTCCTGCACTCAGTCTTCAGAGCCAAGCATGCAGCGTCTGCCAGACCTTTGCTTGGCTCTGAGCCCTCCTGACCTCCTTCTTCCACGTTCAGGAACCCGTGATTCTATGGGCAGCCTGGACAGCCCACGCTGTCTCCCCATGTGGCGGTCAGCTGATGAGCAGTCTCCATTCCCCTCTGTCACATAACCCAATCCACACCAGGTCCAAGGGGAGGGGTCACCTAGGCTACACGCCAGAGCCCAGCACCTAGGATGCTCCAGAGATGTTTGCAGTCAAGGAATGAGGCAGAGAGTGGCCCTTTGCTGGAGATAACAGCTATCACCTGAGAGATCCACTCAGACGGCCAAACCCACGTCCTCATCAGCTGAACGGGAGCCTCGGAGGATGGAGCCCTCGGAGGATGGAGCCCTGTGGGGAAACACGTCAATTCTTAATCGGAAGATTTTTTGCCCACAAAATAGTCACTACTGGAGTGCAGGCTCCAGAGTCTGACCTTGAATCTGTGGCCAGGTCGAACCCGATTCCAGGCTCCCATCAGCTCCTCTGCTGCAAGATACGTGTGCCACTGCAGAAAAAAAGCATAAAATATTAAAATCACAGAAGAGATCGCAGGAAGGAGGGCTGTGCTCAGCCCCTGCCCACAGGAACACCCGGGACCCTCCCTGGGCTGGGCAGAGGGTGTGGGGAAGAATGAGGGTGAGCCTGGCACCCAGAGAGGGCAGAGAGAGGCGGCCTGTCATCCTGCACCCTGCCTCCTCACCCAGGCCGCACAGCAGGTCCCCACCCGGGCTGCGTGACCCCAAGACCTCAGGGAAACCAGAGTGGCTCAGGTGTCGAGAGGAGAACGAGGAGCAGGAGAGGAGGGAAAATTATGGGAAAACGGTCCCCCCCAGGTCCTCCCGGGGGGACGCAGCTCCAGCCCAGCTTCCTCCTGAAGAACCGCAGCTCTAAGAGACGAGACCCTCAGACAACAGCACTGGAGTAGGGATAGCACCAGTGATTAGGGGAAGCGGAATGGACTCGTGAGACTTCAGACACTGGAACATCAGACGTGTGCACTAAAATTTTAATATGTTTTAAAAATTTAAGGGAAGCTTCAAAAGGAAGCTTAAATGTATTAGCAGGGAACAAGATGACTTGAAAAATTATGAAACTTCCACTAAATG
Source organism: Callospermophilus lateralis (assembly GCF_048772815.1). Classification (NCBI taxonomy): domain Eukaryota; kingdom Metazoa; phylum Chordata; class Mammalia; order Rodentia; family Sciuridae; genus Callospermophilus; species Callospermophilus lateralis. The sequence continues at coordinate 92,671,368 of NC_135319.1, forward strand.
TGAATGAAGCAGAGGCAGAATGGACAGTAGGAGAGGGACGTGTAGTGGGTCAGAGTTACCTGAACACAGTCCCGAGAGGCACAGCGTAGGGCACAAGCATGGAGCCAGGGTGGGCTACAGAGAGACTGCCATGGACGACTGTGCAGAGATTTGGACTTCAAAAGGGAACCGAGAGAAACATGGGAAAGAGACAATAAGAGATAAGAGCTGATGATTTTCCAAATTATGGGAAAACGGCAGTCACCAGATCCCCAAATGTCCCCAAATCCCAGTCAGGGTACAAAGTTCACCCCAAGTGTGACATCGTGAAACAGAAAAATCAAAGACAATGAAAAAAACTTGAAAGCATCCAGAAGTGGCCTGGGGCTGAGGGAGACCAGGGATGGCTCACAGGAGGAGACCCAGCTGACCAGGGGCCACCAGCAGCAAACGGAGGGGACCGTGATTGAGCAGCATCTTCAAAGTGTTCAGAACTTTCAGCCTGGAGTTTTATGCCAATTCTAGAACTCTCTAGGATGAAGATAAACAAAGATATTTTAGGCAGATGAAACTAAATCTGCACCATGTGTATTAGCTTTCGTTGGAAAACATTCGCACACCTCGGACCAGAGCAGCGGCCCTGCGTGAAGGACGCCGGGACCCACACCCACACGGTCCTTCTGGCCTGGCCGGTCCAGACTGCGCTGCAGGTGCTGCCTGTTGGGAACAGAGGATGCGGGGCTGGCGAGGGGGCCAGGACAGACGCCACCCCGAGGGACATCCCTGGGCCTGTCTGCAGACCCCTGGTGGCACCGACTGCTGGGACGTCTGCTCCCGGCCACACTGCAGCAGCGCAGGAAGCACCGAGGCAGTGTGCAGCACAGACCTCTCCAGGGGGACTCAGAAGGTGTCCTTCAGCAAGGAGAGACCTGGCTGTAGGAGAGCAGGAAAGGGGCAGATTCGAAGCTCCACGTCCCAGGACCACACCTGGGGGCTGTCCTCTGAGGTTGGGAAGAACCGTGACCCTGAGTCGGCCTCCCCACTACAGCAAACACCGAAGAGGATCCACTGAGACAGAGGATTCCGTGGGACGTTTTGGTCCGCGAGGCGTGGCCTGGTGCCGTGGGCCATGGGGAGGCCGCAGGTCATGGCGGCAGCTCATGGAGAAGCCAAGCTGCTCCTGAGACTGGGAGGTGCGAGAGAGGGAGGGGCGGGGGCCCACCACCTACCAGGAGCCTGGCTCTGTCAGGAGTTGAGCTGGTGACGGAGGAAGAGCTTCCCCGGGTGCCGTGCCCCCTTGGTCTGTGGACCACCCTGTGGTAACACCTCCTGAACACCCACTCTCCTGGCTGTGCCAGGCCGGGTACCCAGGCCGATGACAGCCTCATCCCCAACCCACTCACACCCTGTGGCAGGATGCCATGAAAGTCACTTCTAGAACCTTCAGATCCCGCTGTGGTTCTAACCTGGTTTCTCGCCATCTCTCCTAGCTGGCGACCTAACGCTGGTTCTCAGCATCTGACTACTCCAGCAACTTCAGAAAACCACCAGGAAGACACGCAACCGCACAGAAGTACCTTTTCAATATCAGAGACAGCTCTCTGATCTCAAGGGTCGGTGGAAAGAGAGCCACGGAATTCCTTATTGTCATAGAGGGGACACCCGAGGGAGGTTCCATGAACATTCTATCCCCAAAAGGGAAAAGGGGTGGGGTTACAAAGGAACAGGTGAGTGTGGCTCAGCCCCAGCAGGTGACACCTGTTCCTGGAGCCACGCCTTGTTATCCAAGCTGGGGTGATGCCCAAGTTACCGCGATGTGGCACTACGGGGCCCTACTGAAGGCAAGCATTGTCCAGAACCCTGTGCATCAGGACCTAAAGGCATCTGCATCCCGGGCAGCTCCCGACACTAGTTCATAATAAAATTATGCACACAGTAAGATCGACATCGCAGCCACCCCTTCCACCTCCGTAACGGCTTCAGGTGTGCTTGGCCCTTCTCCATGGCAGCAAGGGTCATGCGGGGCCCCCAGGTCAGCAATGTGAGAAAGCACTCCCATCTCTACCTCTTGCCAGCTGTGTGAACTGGACAAGCTACTTAGCCTCCCTGAACCTCAGTATCTTTATCTATTACACCAAGCTACCCATTCCCTATGCTCAGGGAGGACCAACTCGGATCGGAACTTAGAGCCCATAAGCGGCGCTGTGAGCTCCGGGGAAGCCGGCACTCTCCTTGCTTCCTGTGCCATTTGCAGCGCAGACCGTCAGAACACTGTGGTCTGAGTGCTAACAGGCTCTCTTCCAGAACTTGCCAACCCGACAGGCTCCAGATGTGCTTAGCTCGCAGCCGTCTTAGACCTGCAAGTCACTTCCTTGTTCTCCTGCCCCTGCAGCCAAGGACCCTAGTGCTGCCCACCCCAGGACGCAGCAGAGCCACCTGCAGCCCGCAGGCCCGCGGCCCTCCCCAGCGCAGTCATCATTCACAGAGAACCACACACTGTTGACCTTGTCATCATAACTCCCTGTATCAGATCTATTCATCAATGATGTATTGTCTTTTTAGAAGTCCAAACCCCAACATGAGACGGCCCTCTACGTCCGATCCACCTGGTTTGACTCTAGCTCCCCCTAGTCCCAGGTGGGGCCCTTGCTCAGCGCTTCTTACAGCAGAGCCAGGCCGGGCCGTGACCCTGGGCGGCCCTCCTGCTGCCGCCTCTCCCTACCCTCTGCCTCCCTCCCTCAGAAGTCTTAGGGTTTGGCACCCACTGGCCCTTCACCCGCGAGTGCTGGGTGTGTCTGGAAGTGTTCCCAGGGACCTGCAGCCAGGGGGACGCCCACAGAGCACTCCTCCTTCCCCCAGGGCCAGGGCCCCTGGACCTGCCTGGACTCCGCGCTGGCACCGCCGGGATCTTTACATCTTAGTAAACGCAGGAAACCATAGAAAGGCCTCCAAGCAGAGGGCCACAACAGGACTGTCCTTCCAGAATACTCTTTGGCTCTTCTTCAAGAATGTGGCATCGCGGGCCTGTGTGGGGCCCTTCCTTCCTGGCCCCAGCCGTGGCCCTGCTGGCCAACCATCATGAGGCCACTAGAGAAGGCTCACCCTCACCCTGGGACCTGGCCGATTTATTCGTTAAGTCAGTTCAGTGTAAGATGCCATCATGGGGTGACCGTGTTGTCCCCACAGCCATCTGGCTCCAGGGGCTCGTCCCACACACCGTCTCGGAGGAGCCAGCAGAAGGACACGTCCACAGATGGAGGAGCCCCTGCCAACAGAGCCCAGCTGGGACTGCATTGGCGGAAGTCCACCTCGTGCCCAGCTGGGGCTGGACTCGTGTAAGTGACAAGCTGCGCAGGTGGCAGTGAGTGGACCAGCCCCTGTCCCCAGCCCTCACTGGCACGGGTCAGGCCCCCAGGGGCGGTCTCTAGGAAGCCTGCTGTGGTGGGGTCCCACTGTGAAGGTGGCCCTCTGCAGACCCGTTCCTAATGCGTTCCCAGGGGTTCACTGGCGCGTGACACGTGGAGTCCCAGAGGCCTGAGGTACGGGTGTGCTGGCAGCGCCTCCTCAGCCCAGCTCCACACACACGGAAGGCTGGGGGGCAGCACCCCAGCCGGTCTGTCCCCTCCCAGGAGTGCCCAGGAGCGGCGCTGGCTCTCCCCAGCAGAGCACAGGACCCAGATAGACACTGGGCATGGTCCAGAACCTGGGGTGGCTCGTCTTGATGCCCAGACACAGGGAAAGGTTCTCCTGATATCAAGGAAACCGCGGCTGTAGGGCCGCAGTGGCTGCTGAGTGTCACGGGGAAACACTTCGACTTGGAGCAGTGGAGAGACTCGTTGGATTTTTATGAGAGTGTTGACAAGACTCCCCAGGTGCGCCTCCTGGAGTTGACGATAATGTCCTGGGCTCCTCTCCAAAAATCCACCAGATCTGACCAGGCATCGGGCTGCCGCCCTCTCACTAAATCAGCTGGGATCGATGCCTGCCCGGCCAAAATGAAATGACCTCTGTCTCTAAAACCCAGATTACCATTTCACTCAAAGTGACATGATTGTTGTCACCCTGATAATGCTAACATCACCCCCAATGGCATCTTGAGGGACACACCCTGGCGGTGGAGGGGACAGAGGCCAGTGAGTCTTGGTGGCCTGGTAGCCTAAAGCTGGGGTCTGGGGACACTCGGGGACTTAGAGCCCTGGAGCCATGCTGTGGTAGTGGCCCCAGCACCTGCAGGACTCTGTTTTGTCACATCCCCTGGCTCCCCTGACAGGTGGCACCGACCAGCGCTAGGTGGTTCTGCTCCCCTACCCAGGCCGGGCTCCCAGTGCCGCAGCAAGTCTCACTGTTGGTGTGCAGCTCACGCAGAGCTCTTTTCTCTGTCTTTCCTCCTGGACATTTTGGGGGGACAAACTAGCTGCACATCAGCTCTGCTGGACACAGGATGCACACGTGATCAGGACCCCCCCTCCAGAAACTCCCAGAGGGCAGACCAGGAGGCACCACCCACGGGGAAGGTGGAGCACGCAGCTCTGAGGGTCCAGACGGTCTTTGGGGCTTTGGGGAAGGAAACTGCCGAGGCTTGATGACAGAGTGGGGCTGAGGACTCACAGCTGACGAGGCAGGAGGAGAGAAGACATTTGTTTCTGGAGGTCAGGGAACGTCAGAGGAGCCAGGGTGGGAACAGACGGGGACAGCGTGGCCCAAAGGGCTTGCAGGGCCAAGGCTGCCAGGCCTGTGCACTTGGGGCCAATCCTTTCGCCTGCAGGCAGGGGACACTGCAGAGCTCCTGGCAGAGGGAAGAGTGGTGGGCCTTCAGGGTGACGTGGAGACTGGGGCAGGTGGTGGCAGAGAAGCTGGCCCCAGGGTACACAGGAGCATGGAGGCAGGACAGGGAGAGGCACTGCGGCCATGGGCAGAGGTGTTCATCAGCAGAGGTACCCGTTGGCTGTGCCTGGACTGTGCAGGGCTGGTGTGGAGGGCTGTGTCCTGTGGTGGAGGCAGCGTCCCTAGTCCTGAGGCTGCGGGAGAGGCCCAGCCCAGGAGCTGGAGACTGTGGAATCAGGAGGGCTTGGAGTCAACACACAAGGCCAGGCAGCGCTGTCGACCCTGAGGGTCTCGGGGCCCCAGCTCCCGCCCACAGTCTGACCTGAGGCACCACTGCGCAGGGTCCCTCCCATGCTTCCAGCTGCCTGAAGCTTGAGATGGCGCCCAGAGGAAGTTGTGCCCTGCGCCCAAGAATCGGGCAGTGCCCACCAGGCCTCCTGAGGGGACCCAGGTGCTGCCTGTGCTTGGGAATTCTGCTTCATGCAACCTAAGGAAGGGGCGAGTGAGGGGAATGACCCCTCCCTCCGTGAGCTCCTCAGGAGAGCGGTGGACCCTACCTGCCACGGCACAGGGCCCTGGAGGGCACAACTGCCTGCTGGGTGCCAGGGAGCAAGCCCAGAACGAGAGGAGGGGTGGTGAGCACCAGGGACACTGGGCAGGCATGCTGTCCAGCTGGGATCATGATCCAACAGTCAGAGCACAGCCGCCCACCACCCTCTGGAGACACGGGAAGGACCCTGGGTCAGCCATGGGGATGGGCTTGCTCCTGGAGTGGCCCTCACGCAGCCTGGCAGCGAGCCCCCTGTGCTGGGACTGAGGCTCCTCTTGGCGCCCTCTGGTGAAGTGGTAGCCGGCTGGGTGGCCTGTCCCTTCAGTGCTTGGCCCACATGCTGGAAATGGAAACCCACGTGGCCAGAGGGACACAGGAAAACACAGCAAGGGTCTTGGGACAGGAGAAGCTGGGGCACATGGGCTCCACTTCTCGGAGACCTCCACCTGGTGACGCCCAGGAGAAGCACCATGGGGCCTGCCCTGCGCTGCCCAGGTGGGGGCTTCTGTGTGCCTGAAGGCCACACGGCGGCCAGTCTGGAAATAGCCCAGGTGCAAGGCAGTTCTCCAGGTGGACAATGAGTTGCGAAGGGAGTGAGTGACCAGATTCGGGATGTGTGCTCCGAGTCAGTGGTCCCCGCCGCCGGCCTCTTGCTCCTGGAGGGCACCCGCCACCTGGAGAAGTTTTCCCCTCACCACTGCTGGGGAGAGGTGCTGCTGCTCCTCGTGGTGGGGCTGGGGTGCTGCCCACTCTTGAGCACAGGATGGCCCCTCCCCAGAGAATCGTCCAGCCGGACGGTGGGCAACGCTGCACTCAATAGGAACCTAGACGCCTCCTCCTAGGTTGCAGCCCACCTGAGTGCCTTGGAGGGGGCTTCTGTTAGCCACCCGTGCGTCCTCTCACGCACTCCTGCACACACACGCATACAGGGCACACGTGCTGAGCGCCATCTTCCAGGTCGGTGGACGCTCCCTCCAGCTCCTTCCCCAGCTTCTCCTTCGCCTGCTTCTGCAAACTGCCCAACTGGGCTCTATCTCGGGAGGCTTCGGTTTCTCACCAGGCCCCCCCAGGAAGACAGATGCTCCCAATGATCACATCAAAGACAGTGTTTGAACAGGGAGCTCCACACAGCTCTTCACAGTGCATCCAGAGTGGCCGTGGGCTCACGTCTGGTTCCAGGCTGTTTTCATTTTCTAGCAGGGTCCGTCCACAGAGGAGGTACCTGCGTGGCTGCCCCCGCGGGCGGCGTCACCACCTGAGAAGTTCACCCTCATCTGTTTTAGGAATGAGCTTCCTTAAAGCCCACTGGAAATTGAGATAAGTTCTAGGAAAGCCTCCAAAACTGAAAGTACATAAGTGCCGCCCTTTCTGGAAGGATCCGATTGATGTCGAGCAGGTGCAGGTGGAACATAATTAAATTAGCCCTGTCTGAGGACCCTCTGGAGGACGTCTGAGGGATAAGCCTGTGCAGATGAAATGTCAATATTTTAATAACTTTTCTTGGAAATATATCGCTGTGTGATTCTCTTCTGGTTTGCTCTCGGCGGTTCCTTCTGTCCCTCTGGAAGATTAGCTGAGGAGTTACGGCGTTTGCTATCGATTCCCACTCCACTCCCATCCCCCACACCCCCACTGCAGGTTTAGATTGGAAACAAAGTCCCACTGGGGCTGGACACTGCGGGTGCCTGAGCACCACTCGGAGCTCTGGAGTCCATTGTCAAGTCTGAAAAGAAAACTAGAATGCCTTGGCCCGCTCGACAGTCAGCAGCTGCTCCACCAGCACACCCCTGGGCCCACAGGCTGGAAGTGGGTGTCATCTGCTGGGACCCAGGTGTGTGTCACAGCAGGGCCGCAGGGTCAGCTGCAGGGGGAGTCAAGGAGAGGGCCCAGAGCCTCTGCGGCGTCCACCTGAAAGGCACCACCTGTGTCCGAGAGCGTCTCAAGGGGTCCCCGCCACCCACAGGAGAGAAGTCAGGCTGGGGGCCTCACCCATATCCCACCAAGGTGAGCCTCTGAGGGCTACACGGAAAACCCCACCAGCACCCAACACCGCACACTCACCCTGCAGGCCCTCGTGGCACCCGGCCCACCCCCAGGGTTCCCTCCAGGGACACATAGGGCACACAGGAAGCCGAAGGAGCTGGTGTCCCCAGCAGCCTCTGGCCATCAGGAAGTGAGGTCAACCACAGCCCCTTGGCAGCCGTGGGATCTAAGGGTGCTCTGGACCCCTAGGCAGAGATGGAGCTCAGTGGCCCGCACCGTACCCCCTCCCTCCACTAGGCCCCTGCCTCTCACCCCACCAGCCAGGTGTTCCTGAGACCACCCACGATACGGGTCCTCGCCTGGAGTCTGCCTGGGGAAAGAGAGGCCAAGACATCACGTGGGGGTAGCTCAGGGGCACCTGGTCTCCAGGGGCCTGAGTGTCTTGGTGCCCACAGCCCCAACCCCCTCCCACATAAAGGCTCAACTGCGGACATAAAATCAGATCCCCAGGGCAGGTGAACAGGGCCTACCTGCCCTGTGTACAGAGGACAGGCCAGCATCAAAACTGGCCCTACACCGAAATGGGTCGGGAGGGGGAAAGGACGTGAGCCCCAGGTAAGTTTTGCAGCATCAGGGGGCAGGCACAGGCCTCGAGGCCAATGTAGCAAAGGCCCGCTGGCCGCAGGCAGACTGCAGCTGAGTCCTGGTAGAGGGGGCTGCTGTCTGCCCTGGGCAGGGGGCAGAGGCAAGGAAGGGTGCTGGTGGGCCAGGCTGTGCCGCAGGGTGCCCTGGGCAGGGCCCGTACAGGCCTAGGTGTGGCGCCAGGAGGACGGGACCTCTCAGGAGTCCGGGCCTTCCCTGCCCCTCTGACCTACAGTACGGCTCTGAGTCCAGGGCCACCGCCTTCTGCCAGGTCCTCAGCAGTCTGTGTCAGTGCGCACCCCCAGCCCCAGGACAGCTTCTGCGGACAGCGGTGAGAGAAGGGGACGTGTTTGGTGAAAGGCAGTCTTGAGAAGACAGTTTGGCGGCTTCCTCTAAACACTCAGATTCCACAGTTAAGACTCACCACTGGGCCCTGGTCCAGTCATCTGGACCTTCCACCCTAAACATGCCAAAGGGTTCACAACCGTGTCTGCAGGAGACGAAACACAACCCGAACTCGTCACGGCTCCACGGGGCACTGAGGGGCACGCCACGGCTCCACGGGGCACTGAAGGCAGGACTGTGGCCCCTGCCTGGTGTGGATAGATCGCCTCAAAGACTCTCACAGGCAGCAAGTCACCGGCCTTCGCCTGGGGAGGAAGGAGACACAAGCAGACCAGCTCTGCTCCCAGCCCCCAGCTGCACCCGGCCCCAGTGGGCACTGCTTTCCCCCAGAGCCCACTCCTCCTCCTATGAGCAGGGTGGGACACGTGGCCACCAGGGCCCTCCAACACACAAGCCCCTGCCAACAGGCTGGAAAGTGCCTGCCCAGGTGGGCAGGAGGGGTAGCCGTGAGCCCAGACCCGAATGTGAGCCGGAAGCCGTCTTCAGCACGTTCTGGCGGGGGTCAGCCCTGTCACTGGCCCGTGGCTGAGACCGGGGCAGGGGAGGGATCTGCAGTGGGGATGGTGAGCTCCAGATGCAGACGAGGAGGCTGCTGGCCTGGGGCTCGGAGGAAGCCGAGCTTCCTAACTGGCTGAGGGCTCTTGCTGGCTTTCTCTGGGTGGACCTGAGTTGAACCTGGGACAGGTATCAGGGGAGGAGCAGTAATGGTCAAGTCCTGACCACTTTGATTCGGTCGTTACAGAGCTAGTGTTGATCTTCCTGGCTGGGCACTGTAGATCCAGGGGTCACCTTCATGAGCCAGTTGGTTAGATGGTGGGCTGGCTTCCTGGGCTGGTCAGCGTAGGTGAGGGGCTGGCTTCCTGGGCTGGTCAGCGTAGGTGAGGGGCTGGCTTCTGTTGGTGGTCAGTATAGGTGAGGGGCTGGCTTCCTGTGATGGTCAGCATAGGTAAGGGGATGGTTTTGGGGCTGGTCAGCGTAGGTGTGGGGCTGGCTTCCTGGGCTGGTCAGCATAGGTGAGGGGTAGCTTCCTAGACTGCTCAGCGTAGGTGAGGGGCTGGCTTCCTGTGATGGTCAGCATAGGTGAGGGGCTGGCTTCCTGGACTGGTCAGCATAGGTGTGGGGCTGACTTCCTGTGGTGGTCAGCATAGGTAAGGGGCTGGCTTCCTATGGTGGTCAGCGTAGGTGAGGGGCTGGCTTCCTGGGCTGGTCAGCGTAGGTGTGGGCCTGGCTTCCTGGGCTGGTCAGCATAGGTGTGGGCCTGGCTTCCTGGGCTGGCCAGTATAGGTGAGGGGCTGGCTTCCTGGGCTGGTCAGCGTAGGTGTGGGCCTGGCTTCCTGGGCTGGTCAGCATAGGTGTGGGCCTGGCTTCCTGGGCTGGCCAGTATAGGTGAGGGGCTGGCTTCCTGGGATGGTCAGCATAGGTGTGGGCTTGGCTTCCTGGGCTGGCCAGTATAGGTGAGGGGCTGGCTTCCTGGGCTGGAAAGCATGGATGCTGGACTGGCTACCCTGGCTGGTCAGCGTGGATGGTTGGCTGGCTTCCTGTGCTGGTGGCCGCTGGCTGCAGGTTCATTTTATTTTAAATATATTCTTGCCCCTGTCCCTCACCTCAGGGCCCTAGCCAGAAGCCTGGCCTTCCTGGGCACCAGTCAGTAAGTGTCCAGAGGTGAAAGTGATACCCAGGGCAGGAAGTGGGTCTGGGTTGGAGCAGAAAATGCTGGGAAGGACCCCTGGGTGGTGTCCCCTCAGGGCTGCACCAAGGCTCTGTCCATCCAGTGATGAGAAGCCAGCCTTCCCCAGGGCGGTGAGAGGACCCCAGGGCTCAGCTGCTCTGTGAATTCACAGGGACATGTCCCCAGACCCAATGCCATGAGTGAGCCATTCCTGGAGTGGTGGACCTTAGAGGTCCTTGCCATGTCAGAGAAGCCCAAGTGCAGGTTCGGGGGTCATCAAACCAGCAGCAGAGCTTGGCAAGCAGTGGACATGAAGGTCCCAGCTGTCCTCTCTGGGAAAGGACCCATCCTCAGCAGAGAAGAGGTGGCACTGGCAGGAAGAAAAGCAGGAGCTGCCCCGAGCTGAGCAGCACCGTTCGTCCCCTCCCCTGCATCTCAGGAGAGGCCCTCAGAGCCACCGGTCTGCCCTGGCTCCGTCCCTGAGGGCCTCTGCTCTGGGGCCTGGCTTCCTGTCCTATGATGCCAGGACTGGGGTCTGCCCTGGCTGCCTGGGAGTCATGCTGAGACTCGTGTGGCTGTGAGGTGCCTACCGCGAGACTAGCCACACGGCGTGAGCTGCGAGGGCCCTGACCCAGGGTCACCTGCAGCCTCGCGGCTCTGGTGAGGCTGCACGTGACGCTGGGTTGGATCCCTGGCACCACATTAAAAAACAAAATGATGAAAATAAAGGTATTGTGTCCATCTACAACTAAAATAATACATTAAAAAAAGAAGAACAGGTGCTCTGTTCAGCAGGTTGGCTCAGCCTCCGAACTGTGGACGCCAGGAGTGTGATCCCTCTGGGCCACGGGGGGCTGACATCACCACCGGCTAGAGGCCAGGAGCACCCCAAGCATGACAATGAGTGTTCCCAGACATTGCCAATGGTCCCTGGGGACAGAACCACCCGAGGGAGAACCACAAGTCAGACTCAGCAAGGACAAGTATGTGTGGGACGGCTCTGCTGACTACCTGTCGGGGAGGTCCGGCAGAGCCTCGGCGAGCTGGGTCCCAGCGAGTCAGCCATAGGGAGGAAGGGAAAAGGCCAGGCCAGGGACAGCCTGCCTTGGATGGAGACCAGATGGAGACTCCGTCCTCCCTCCCACACACATTCAGGAAGCCTCTTCTCAGAGGAGCCCTGAGACCTGCCGCCCCAGCTCAGCCCGCACTCGGGCATGAGTGGCACCTGCCCATGTCGCAGGGCTGCCTGGAGGGTGCCCAGCAGTGGCTCACCTCGTTCAAGGCTGTCTGCCCTGGCAGCGCAGACCTGGAGGCCATGGCTGGCTGGTGAGCAAGGGGTCTCCGTCCTGGCCGGTGACGCAGGGTTTTTCCAGCAGTGTGCCACCTTCCATCTCGTCTTCCTGGGGCAAGAAGTCCTCCAGCTCCTATGGGCTCTCACCTGGGGAGCCAGCCCAACCACTGGACTCCGTTTGGAGTGGTGCTGGTCTTTGCTGTGCTGTTTCCAAAGACCTTGAAGTCCTTGCCTGGGGACAAGTCACTCTCACTTCTCATCTCCTGGATTCCAAGCCAACACCTCTGCACTCTACTTTTCATCCACAATCAGAGGGCAGCAGGGCGGCTATTCCTGAAACTAGACACAACACCTGCCCCTTCTCCTGGGGAGAAAGCAGACATCGACCAGGCCACACTCGTTCAGGACTCTCTGCAAATGGGACACCCAGGGGCCTTTCCTCAGAGCTCCTCCTGCTTGGCCTTTTAAGGGAATGGTAACACTGTGTCCCTCTTTCTTCCTGAAACCTTTCAGCCACAGTGACACTGTGTTCGCTAGGTTCTGCTGCATCCTACAGAGCATCTCTGGGTGGGGTTCCCTGTCCTCCTTCCAAGCCCTATGGACACAAGACCTTGGATGACGAATGTCTACCTGTGTTGGAGCAGGAAGCAGGCGAGGACAGCATGTCCTGTCCATGAACCACACTTCAGGAGGACATCGATAGCATACGTGCTGTGTGCAGATTTCCCAGGGTGTCTGTCCATATTAGCCTGAACTCTCCAGAGAAACAGAACGAGAGAGAGAGAATATGATATCCATCTACATAGAGAGGGGGTTGTGGGACGGACAGAGAGAGGCACGGCAGTCGGTCCCCTGGGACCCAGGAAAGCCCACAGTCTGAGCTCCAGTCCCAGAGCCAGCAGGTGGCTTACAATTTGCTGGGGGCAGAGCATGGAGACTGGTCCTTTTGTAGAGGTCCTGGAAGTTCTGGGGTTGGGCCTTGTCTGCTGGAACTTTGTGCACAAGCCAGCACCTGTCCCGGCCCAGGACATGGTAGCATGCCACCAGCACACACATCCTTGGCCCTAGGGGAGCCTCTCCTGCCAGGCCCATCAGCCAAGCCTGTCATCAGTGATGCGACATCTCTTAAGGGCTTTGTAGGCTTTGAAGTTTTAAATGTTGATGCTTTTCTTTCTTTCTTTTTTTTTCAAATTATTTTCCACTCAAAAGACCAAATCCCTGGGTAAAATATGCTGCCACCAGGTGGTGCTTAAGGCAGTCATGACATGTTTCACAGTAAGGTTTGCTCCGGAAACTGGGTTTTGTCCAAGGCAGCGTTAAACATTTTTTTCATTTATATATGAACGTTTTCATTGTTGACTCCACATGTGACAAGTATAGTTTGAACAGCAGCCTCGGGCAGCATCTCCTGACTTTATTGAGGTCATGGATGTTTTTGAAAATTTGATAAATTTGGAAGGTTTTCCACAGGAAATTGAACACAGAGGCTTGTTCAAAAATCTCATGTGCATGTTTGAAGAAGCACGGTACAGAGTGAAAATGCTTGCTTGAAAAAACAGACCTCATCTGAAGACTGCAACCAAGGGGCTCTGTCCACTGTGCCAGAACCCACCCTGTGCCAGTTCTGAGTCACAGCTGGGCCACCCTCATTCGGTCGTGGTTCACTGTGAGGGTGTACAGACAGGAGACACACGCGTGCAAACGTGTATGCGTAACACGAACACTGAATACTGACATCATGGACCTATTTATTCAGGTAAAAGTCGTGTGATCCTTGAAGCAGACGACTCAATAGTCATCACAGGGCTGGGCGGCTCACAGCGCCACGAGCTGAGTGCTCAGAGGACTAACAGCTTCTGCACACAAGAGCCCCACAGCTGGCAGAGGAAAAGGGCGTATTTATAATAGCAATAATCTACTATAATAAGTGTGTGCGCAGAAGTGCTAGGTTAGGGGAGGAAGCCACTCCCACCTGAGTGAGGAGGGAAAGCTGATGCTTAGCTGGACAGACAGGTGCAGCTTCACCTCCGGGGTTCACGGGTCAGCATGTTCCCCTGGAAGGGGCCAGAGCCACGGGTTGCCACTGAAATCCATGTCAGTGTTCCAGAGGCAGCAAGCCTCCTCACCCGTCCCCTTCGTAGAATGTCCTGCCCCCAACTCCTGGGATTTTCTGTGGTGCACAACAGTTGGCAATGTCCCCAGCCCACTCTGCAAAGCCTCAGCAGGTAAGGTCATGGTGGGGGTCCCCTTCATACACCCCTTGGGAACGCTCCCACCTCATCTCACCCAGGCTCCAATCAGCTGTGCACAGATGCCACCTGGTGCCACCTGGGTTCGAGCCTTGCTCAGCTCTACCTCCTTCCCTGGACACAGGGTTAGCTACAGGAGGCCCCTGGCACTCACCAGCATGCAAATCAATAACCACACTCACCACCAGCCAGTCACTCAGCCTCAGGACTACCTGGTCCAGGGCGGACAGGGAAAGTATTAAAGCCTCCAATGTGACGTCCTGAGTTGACAGTGCCAAGCTGCATTGCACAAAAGGCCTTCAGAGCCCTCAGGTACCCCTTGAGGTCCAGGACACCAGGAACATGCATCCCCCAGCCACACCTCAGGGGATGGCATGGCTGGCACAACCAGCAGGGACGGAGCCGAGCGGAGCTGCCTTCCACAGCCTGCGGACTTGGCAACCTCGGTTCCTAAAAAGGACAGACAAATATGAGTGCCTGCTCTGCACATTCAGCAGAAATCATCTACCAAACACCTCCTCTGTGCCAGGTGCAAAACCCAAGAGGATACAAAAATGCACATTCGCAGCCTGAAGACTTCATGCAGCCAAAGAACTCCGGGAGGCCTGCGCCTTGGGGGTCTAAAGGAATACAGTAGTTTAAGGACCTCTTCAGAAATCCCACCTTGAAGAGTAGGATCACTTGAATCAAATGTATGAAATATGATGTGTCAAGAGCTTTGTACTGTTTTGAACAACTGATAATAAAAATAAATAAATAAACATAAAAAATATGTTTAAAAAAAAAGAGTAAGATTGCCTTCCACGTGGATCACGTGGGACCTTGAGGGCCTAGGAGGGCTGCCTTCCCCCTGGATCACCTGGGACCTTGAGGGTAGAGGAGGGCTGACTTCCACCTGATTCACGTGGGACCTTGAGGGCCAAGGAGGGCTGCCTTCCCCCTGATTCACGTGGGACCTTGAGGGCCAAGGAGGGCTGCCTTCCACCTGCATCACGTGGGACCTTGAGGGCCGAGGAGGGTTGCCTTCCACCTGGATCACGTGGGACCTTGAGGGCCGAGGAGGGCTGCCTTCCCCCTGGATCACATGGGACCTTGAGGCCGAGGAGGGCTGCCTTCCACCTGCATCACATGGGACCTTGAGGGAGGAGGAGGGCTGCCTTCCCCCTGGATCACGTGGGACCTTGAGGGCCGAGGAGGGCTGCCTTCCACCTGCATCACGTGGGACCTTGAGGGCGGAGGAGGGCTGCCTTCCACCTGGATCACGTGGGACCTTGAGGGAGGAGGAGGGCTGGCTTCCCCCTGGATCACGTGGGACCTTGAGGGCCAAGGAGGGCTGCCTTACCCCTGGATCATGTGGGACCTTGAGGGAGGAGGAGGGCTGCCTTCCCCCTGGATCACGTGGGACCTTGAGGGCCGAGGAGGGCTGCCTTACCCATGGATCACATGGGACCTTGTGGGCCGAGGAGGGCTGCCTTCCCCCTGATTAACGTGGGACCTTGAGGGCCGAGGAGGGCTGCCTTCCACCTGCATCACGTGGGACCTTGAGGGCCAAGGAGGGCTGACTTCCACCTGATTCACGTGGGACCTTGAGGGCCAAGGAGGGCTGCCTTCCACCTGCATCACGTGGGACCTTGAGGGCCAAGGAGGGCTGACTTCCACCTGATTCACGTGGGACCTTGAGGGCCAAGGAGGGCTGCCTTCCACCTGCATCACGTGGGACCTTGAGGGCCGAGGAGGGTTGCCTTCCACCTGGATCACGTGGGACCTTGAGGGCCGAGGAGGGCTGACTTCCACCTGATTAACGTGGGACCTTGAGGGCGGAGGAGGGCTGCCTTCCACCTGCATCACGTGGGACCTTGAGGTCAGAGGAGGGCTGCCTTCCCCCTGGATCACGTGGGACCTTGAGGGCGGAGGAGGGCTGCCTTCCCCCTGGATCACGTGGGACCTTGAGGGAGGAGGACTGCTGCCTTCCCCCTGGATCACGTGGGACCTTGGGGGCCAGGGAGGGCTGCCTTCCCCCTGCATCACGTGGTACCTTGAGGGCGGAGGAGGGCTGCCTTCTTCCTGTATCACGTGGGACCTTGAGGGAGGAGGAGGGCTGCCTTCCCCCTGGATCACGTGGGACCTTGAGGGCTGAGGAGGGCTGCCTTCCACCTGCATCACGTGGGACCTTGAGGGCCCAGTAGGGCTGCCTTCCACCTGCATCACGTGGCACCTTGAGGGATGAGGAGGACTGCCTTCTCCCTGGATCACGTGGGACCTTGAGGGAGGGGGAGGGCTGCCTTCCCCCTGGATCACGTGGGACCTTGAGGGCCTAGGAGGGCTGCCTTCCCCCTGGATCACGTGGGACCTTGAGGGAGGAGGAGGGCTGCCTTCCCCCTGGATCACGTGGGACCTTGAGGGCCTAGGAGGGCTGCCTTCCCCCTGGATCACGTGGGACCTTGAGGGAGGAGGAGGGCTGCCTTCCCCCTGGATCACGTGGGACCTTGAGGGCCGAGGATGGCTGCCTTCCCCCTGCATCACGTGGGACCTTGAGGGCAGAGGAGGTCTGCCTTCCACCTGGATCACGTGGGACCTTGAGGGCCAAGGAGGGCTGCCTTCCCCCTGCATCACGTGGGACCTTGAGGGAGGAGGAGGGCTGCCTTCCACCTGCATCACGTGGGACCTTGAGGGAGGAGGACTGCTGCCTTCCCCCTGGATCACGTGGGACCTTGAGGGCCGAGGATGGGTGCCTTCCCCCTGCATCACGTGGGACCTTGAGGGCGGAGGAGGGCTGCCTTCCACCTGCATCACGTGGGACCTTGAGGTCAGAGGAAGGCTGCCTTCCCCCTGGATCACGTGGGACCTTGAGGGCGGAGGAGGGCTGCCTTCCCCCTGCATCACGTGGGACCTTGAGGGCGGAGGAGGGCTGCCTTCCACCTGGATCACGTGGGACCTTGAGGGCCGAGGAGTGCTGCCTTCCCCCTGGATCACGTGGGACCTTGAGGGCGGAGGAGGGCTGGCTTTTCCCTGGATCACTTGGGACCTTGAGCACCGAGGAGGGCTGCCCTCCCCCTGCATCACGTGGGACCTTGAGGGAGGAGGGCTGCCTTCCACCTGGATCACGTGGGACCTTGAGGGCCGAGGATGGCTGCCTTCCCCCTGCATCACATGGGACCTTGAGGGCCGAGGAGGGCTGCCTTCCACCTGCATCACGTGGGACCTTGAGGGCGGAGGAGGGCTGCCTTCCACCTGGATCACGTGGGACCTTGAGGGCCGAGGATGGCTGCCTTCCCCCTGCATCACGTGGGACCTTGAGGGTGGAGGAGGGCTGCCTTCCACCTGCATCACGTGGGACCTTGAGGGCGGAGGAGGGCTGCCTTCCCCCTGGATCACGTGGGACCTTGAGGGCCGAGGATGGCTGCCTTCCCCCTGCATCACGTGGGACCTTGAGGGCAGAGGAGGTCTGCCTTCCACCTGGATCACGTGGGACCTTGAGGGCCAAGGAGGGCTGCCTTCCCCCTGCATCACGTGGGACCTTGAGGGAGGAGGAGGGCTGCCTTCCACCTGCATCACGTGGGACCTTGAGGGAGGAGGACTGCTGCCTTCCCCCTGGATCACGTGGGACCTTGAGGGCCGAGGATGGGTGCCTTCCCCCTGCATCACGTGGGACCTTGAGGGCGGAGGAGGGCTGCCTTCCACCTGCATCACGTGGGACCTTGAGGTCAGAGGAGGGCTGCCTTCCCCCTGGATCACGTGGGACCTTGAGGGCGGAGGAGGGCTGCCTTCCACCTGGATCACGTGGGACCTTGAGGGCCGAGATGGCTGCCTTCCCCCTGCATCACGTGGGACCTTGAGGGCGGAGGAGGGCTGCCTTCCACCTGCATCACGTGGGACCTTGAGGTCAGAGGAGGGCTGCCTTCCCCCTGGATCACGTGGGACCTTGAGGGCGGAGGAGGGCTGCCTTCCCCCTGGATCACGTGGGACCTTGAGGGAGGAGGACTGCTGCCTTCCCCCTGGATCACGTGGGACCTTGGGGGCCAGGGAGGGCTGCCTTCCCCCTGCATCACGTGGTACCTTGAGGGCGGAGGAGGGCTGCCTTCCACCTGCATCACGTGGGACCTTGAGGTCAGAGGAGGGCTGCCTTCCCCCTGGATCACGTGGGACCTTGAGGGCGGAGGAGGGCTGCCTTCCACCTGGATCACGTGGGACCTTGAGGGCCGAGGAGGGCTGCCTTCCCCCTGCATCACGTGGGACCTTGAGGGCCAGGGAGGGCTGCCTTCCCCCTGCATCACGTGGGACCTTGAGGGCGGAGGAGGGCTGCCTTCCACCTGGATCACGTGGGACCTTGAGGGCGGAGGAGGGCTGCCTTCCCCCTGGATCACGTGGGACCTTGAGGGCCGAGGAGGGCTGCCTTCCCCCTGGATCACGTGGGACCTTGAGGGCGGAGGAGGGCTGGCTTTTCCCTGGATCATGTGGGACCTTGAGGGCCGAGGAGGGCTGCCCTCCCCCTGCATCACGTGGGACCTTGAGGGAGGAGGGCTGCCTTCCCCCTGCATCCCGTGGGACCTTGAGGGCCAAGGAGGGCTGCCTTCCCCCTGGATCACGTGGGACCTTGAGTGCGGAGGAGGGCTGCCTTCCCCCTGGATCATGTGGGACCTTGAGGGCCGAGGAGGGCTGCCTTCCCCCTGGATCACGTGGGACCTTGAGGGAGGAGGAGGGCTGCCTTCCCCGTGGATCACGTGGGACCTTGAGGGAGGAGGAGGGCTGCCTTCCCGCTGGATCACGTGGGACCTTGAGGGCCGAGGAGGGCTGCCTTCCCCCTGGATCACGTGGACCTTGAGGGCCGAGGAGGGCTGCCTTCCCCCTGCATCACGTGGGACCTTGAGGGAGAAGGAGGGCTGTCTTCCCCTGGATCACGTGGGACCTTGAGGGAGGAGGAGGGCTGCCTTCCCCCTGGATCACGTGGGACCTTGAGGGCGGAGGAGGGCTGCCTTCCCCAGGATCACGTGGGACCTTGAGGGCCGAGGAGGGCTGCCTTCCCCCTGGATCACGTGGGACCTTGAGGGAGGAGGAGGGCTGCCTTCCTCGTGGATCACGTGGGACCTTGAGGGCCGAGGAGGGCTGCCTTCCCCCTGGATCACGTGGGACCTTGAGGGCGGAGGAGTGCTGCCTTCCCCGTGGATCACGTGGGACCTTGAGGGCCGAGGAGGGCTGCCTTCCCCCTGGATCACGTGGGACCTTGAGGGCCGAGGAGGGCTGCCTTCCCCCTGCATCACGTGGGACCTTGAGGGCCGAGGAGGGCTGCCTTCCCCCTGCATCACGTGGGACCTTGAGGGCTGAGGAGGGCTGCCTTCCACCTGGATCACGTGGGACCTTGAGGGCTGAGGAGGGCTGCCTTCCCCCTGCATCACGTGGGACCTTGAGGGCTGAGGAGGGCTGCCTTCCACCTGGATCACGTGGGACCTTGAGGGCTGAGGAGGGCTGCCTTCCCCCTGCATCACGTGGGACCTTGAGGGCTGAGGAGGGCTGCCTTCCCCCTGTATCACGTGGGACCTTGAGGGAGGAGGAGGGCTGCCTTCCGCCTGGATCACGTGGGACCTTGAGGGCCAAGGAGGGCTGCCTTCCCCCTGGATCACGTGGGACCTTGAGGGCCGAGGAGGGCTGCCTTCCCCCTGGATCACGTGGGACCTTGAGGGCGGAGGAGGGCTGCCTTCCCCCTGCATCATGTGGGACCTTGAGGGCGGAGGAGGGCTGCCTTCCACCTGGATCACGTGGGACCTTGAGGGCCGAGGAGGGCTGCCTTCCCCCTGGATCACGTGGGACCTTGAGGGCGGAGGAGGGCTGGCTTTTCCCTGGATCACTTGGGACCTTGAGCACCGAGGAGGGCTGCCCTCCCCCTGCATCACGTGGGACCTTGAGGGAGGATGGCTGCCTTCCCCCTGCATCCCGTGGGACCTTGAGGGCCAAGGAGGGCTGCCTTCCCCCTGCATCACATGGGACCTTGAGGGCCGAGGAGGGCTGCCTTCCACCTGCATCACGTGGGACCTTGAGGGCGGAGGAGAGCTGCCTTCCCCCTGGATCTCGTGGGACCTTGAGGGCCGAGGAGGGCTGCCTTCCACCTGGATCACGTGGGACCTTGAGGGCCGAGGAGGGCTGCCTTCCCCCTGCATCACGTGGCACCTTGAGGGCCGAGGAGGGCTGCCTTCCCCCTGGATAACGTGGGACCTTGAGGGCCGAGGAGGGCTGCCTTTTCCGTGGATCACGTGGACCTTGAGGGCCGAGTAGAGCTGCCTTCCACCTGGATCACGTGGGACCTTGAGGGCTGAGGAGGGCTGCCTTCCACCTGGATCACGTGGGACCTTGAGGGCCGAGGAGGGCTGCCTTCCCCCTGGATCACGTGGGACCTTGAGGGCCGAGGAGGGCTGCCTTCCCCCTGCATCACGTGGCACCTTGAGGGCCGAGGAGGGCTGCCTTCCCCCTGGATCACGTGGGACCTTGAGGGCCGAGGAGGGCTGCCTTTTCCGTGGATCACGTGGACCTTGAGGGCTGAGGAGAGCTGCCTTCCCCCTGGATCACGTGAGACCTTGAGGGCCGAGGAGGGCTGCCTTTTCCGTGGATCACGTGGACCTTGAGGGCCGAGGAGGGCTGCCTTCCCCCTGGATCACGTGAGACCTTGAGGGCCGAGGAGGTTTGCCCTCCCCCTGCATCACGTGGGACCTTGAGGGCCTAGTAGAGCTGCCTTCCCCCTTGATCACGTGGACCTTCAGGGCCGAGTAGAGCTGCCTTCCACCTGGATCACGTGGGACCTTGAGGGCTGAGGAGGGCTGCCTTCCACCTGGATCACGTGGGACCTTGAGGGTCGAGGAGGGCTGCCTTCCCCCTGCATCACGTGGCACCTTGAGGGCCGAGGAGGGCTGCCTTCCCCCTGGATCACGTGGGACCTTGAGGGCCGAGGAGGGCTGCCTTTTCCGTGGATCACGTGGACCTTGAGGGCTGAGGAGAGCTGCCTTCCCCCTGGATCACGTGAGACCTTGAGGGCCGAGGAGGGCTGCCTTTTCCGTGGATCACGTGGACCTTGAGGGCCGAGGAGGGCTGCCTTCCCCCTGGATCACGTGAGACCTTGAGGGCCGAGGAGGTTTGCCCTCCCCCTGCATCACGTGGGACCTTGAGGGCCTAGTAGAGCTGCCTTCCCCCTTGATCACGTGGGACCTTGAGGGCCGAGGAGGGCTGCCTTCCCCCTGGATCACGTGGGACCTTGAGGGCCGAGGAGGGCTGCCTTCCCCCTGGATCACGTGGGACCTTGAGGGCCGAGGAGGGCTGCCTTCTGCGTGGATCACGTGGGACCTTGAGGGCCCAGTAGGACTGCCTTCTGCGTGGATCACGTGGTGCACAGTTATTTATTTAGCTGCCTTCTTATCATTAGGCCGTTAGCATCGTTCCACTTCTTCATTTTTAAAAAATATTGTGTTAAATGTCATTTATAAAAACATTCATTGAAAGGTCTTTGTGAGGTTATTATTCATAAATCATAAATGTAAGGACAAGTTCTTGAGAGATTCCTTTCCTGAAATCATTATCTAAGCCTAATGCCTCTCTTTGTCACAGAGTCGCTCAGGTTCGGGCAGCCCAGAGTAAAGTCCTGTGAGTCCCCCACTGCAGCTCTGTAGGAAAGAATAACTCCCAGTACTGGGCTGCTATCAATGTTCAGATCAGAATAATTTTCACAATTAAATAAAATTTAATTTTTGGCTCAGGTGATAGAAGATTATATCAGATTTCTCATTCCTTGGAAAATCAGAGAGAACTTAATAACAAATACCATAATTATCTTCAAGGACTGAAGAGTGATTAAATTATCAGGAGTCTGCTTCTCCTGAAACTATTTCTTTAATTAGCTAAAGCTGGCAGTATATATTAATATTTTCAGAGATATTTGCATACATTCACAACAGGCTAACCAGATTATTAGTTGAAATATAATTTTTCTAATATTATGTTAGAAATGTTTTAAGATTAAATCATATTATCATGTTTTTCAGTGATTATTAGGGTAGACACTCTTGATTTATTACCATAAATTCCCTAATTTAGGAATTGAAAATGCTTCTTGTTTTCTAGGATGTGATTTTCAAGTCTGCTTACCAAACAGAAGGAAGTTCCCCTAGAAGCCAGGATCTGCTGGTACAGTGTTTTTAATAATCCATACCCCCGTGGGACACAGGAAAGCCTGCCGTGACTGTATGGCTGGCAGCACCCTGGCCCCCAGGCCCTGTGACCACAGCAGGAAAGGCCTTGGGCAGCAGGGCTTGGACAGGGTGAAGGTGGGTGGTCCTGGGTTAGCCCAGGAGGACAAGAGTGGAGGACTGTGGGCAGCAGGAGTGGAACCAGAGTTCATCTAGTCTGAACTCCACCCCCACCTGTGGGTCCTGTGCCCGAGCACAGCAGCCACGCAGCTGGACTGGAGGACTTCTCGGCAGGTTCCACAGTGTCAGTTCAGAGGAGTGGAGGGGGCATGTGGCCACACCTGAGAGTCACAGTGGGCTCCTTTGGCCCCGTCAGGCCTGGCTGAAGGTGACTGCTCTGAGCTTCCTTCTCCCGTAGGAAGGGGAGGCTGTGCTCAGGGACCAGCAAGGGGAAGGCCCAGCAGCCAGGAAGCCCAGAAGTCTCCTCAACACAGCTGTCAGGGTTGCCTGCAAGGCCCAAGACCACCTTGCCTGAAGGAAAGTGTACCTGGAACACTGCTTTCCCCTCCCCACCCCTAGAAAAAGGATTGCAGGAATTAAAATGCAATAGATTCAAATTACAATCTACCCAAATCATGATTCCAAAAAGAAAATACAATATTCATATTCAACTTGTCATCCTAATTAATTTGTCCATATTATTTCAGGAGTTCTAAAAAAAAAAGGCAGTCATCAAGCAAAAATGGGAGTATAAATAAAGCAATTCAATTAATTCACTATCCATTTAGCCAATTGGCGGAAGGAAGACCTCTTTGCTAGAACAAGGGGACTGGACAGAACTGCCCAGAAAAGCCCGCCAGGAATATGTGCACAGAGGGCTGGCCTCAGGAGCTACCTTACAAGATTATTCCATCTGAAAACTTATATGCTCTTCTTCTGGAAAGTTTTATTTAAAAACCTCAATGTTCATAGCAACAGACAATAGAAGGAGGTCTCCCACAAACCTCCTGCTGCCAAGCTCATACCGCCTCTCCTGTCCTCATCCCCCTCCTAAGTAACACACATTTATCAAGACTGATAAGCCTAGTGACCCTGCCTCACCCGCCACGTCCACCGTTCACATTAGGCTCCCTAGTCACTCATGAGTCTTGTAGTCTTCCTCATGTATCATATACATATTGTGTAAATTTTATGCCTAAAGGTTTTATTTCTCTGAGTGTTAGTATAATGGTAATGTGTTTTTAGTCTCAACATCAACTAGTATATAGGAAATCAATTAACTTTGTGTTTATAAACCTTGTATCCTAAAAATTGCTTTAATCATTCCTTAGTTTCAGAAGTATTATTTGTTTGTAATTATTTTGTATTTTCTACATAGTCATGTCATCTATGAACAAGACAGTTTGAGTTATTCTTTCCAATCCATATGCCTCTGTTTCCTTTTCTTGTCTTATTGCATTAGTGAGGACTTCTAGTGTGACCTTAGAAAGCAGTGACCAAGTAACACCTCACCTTGTTTCCAACTAGCATACCTGCTTCTCTTTCCCTATTTCCCTTCTAAAATCAACTTGCTTTACTAGTCTTATCAAGTAATGAATGAACATTGCTGTTTGTTTTGAGGAAATGAGGCTATTTTATTTGAAAAATCTGAAGCCTCCTAGCTCCCACAGCAGGACTCTCCCTGGAAGGGTGGAGTCTAGATCCCAGGGGGTGCAGGCCTTGGCCTCTCCCACCAGGACCCAGCTTTGCCTGCTGAGAGCCATAGCCAAGTAGGAATGACGCATGGCAATTTCTTTGTCAGCCTACCCAATGTTGCTTAGAGGGAGGACTCTCCATTGTGGAAATGGGCTTGCCTTGGACCCAGGTCTTTTGCAGTGACATTGCATGAATGTTTGAGAAAGGTGACCCTGCTCAAGGACCAGGGTGAATCCAGGTTTAGGGAGGATCCTGCTGGATTAGGGTGAGTCCAGGTTTAGGGTGTATCCTGCTGGGAATAGGGACTATCCTGCTGCCTCAGGCGCCCGCTCCTTGGGTTCAGGGCGGTTCCAGGATTAAGGTGGACCCTGCTGGGAATAGGGAGTATCCTGCTGCCTCAGGTGCCCGCCCGATCCTTGAGTTCCTGTTGAGTTCTCGTGGGATTCAGAGAGTATTTGGGATGCAGAGCCCGGTGGAGGTGTGGATTTTCCCCAGAAGGTGTGTGTAGAGTGCCGGTGAAAGTTTCGGGAATAAAGAATTGGTGTTTGAATCTACAAGGCTGTGAGTGGCTCGTGATTTTGTGCCCAGCCAGACTGCGGCATTTGGTGGTCCGTGTGGGAACGTCTGAAGCTTGGAGGTAAGTGCAATTGCTCGCCCCTGAGGGAAGGCTAGAGAATGGGTGACCATTTCAAAAAACAATGTGTTCTTGTTTTGATTAATTTTGTTTTTGTTTCAAAATGCTTATCCCTAGAAATTTCTCAGGCAAACTGGGAAAAATGGTTGACTCAAGGTTTGAAATTTGTTGGCCCTGAGGAAGAGAAAATTGATACAACGATTTTTTATTCCATTTTTGTTTCATTCAGTTTTGATTTTGTTTTGTGTTATCTTATTGGGTTGTGTTATCTTTATAGTAGATTAGAAATTAGTAAAAAACAAACCAAAAGAGTGTTAAGTAAATAGTTAGAGGTCCAGACCATGGAGAAAGACATTTTAGATCAAGCAAAAGAGAAGGTCTCTCGAGCTAGTCAGATAGAGGAAGAAAATTTAAAGGAAAAGGGGCTATTAGGAAAAAGGCTACAACCGTAGGCTGCTACTAACTCCGTTCTATCACCAGAGGGCGTAATTCAACCAACAGTTCCACCTATGGAGACAGCTGAGTGGCCCTCAACCCCCGTAGTTGATAAATGGGATCCTGAGGCAGGACCTCAAAGATTAGCATGCCCTCTACTTGAGCAGACAGGAGGGCAACGAATTCACCGCGCTTTAGATTTCAAAACAGTGAAGCAGTTAAAGGAGGCTATAACAACCTATGGTCCCCAAGCACCCTTCACGGTAAGCTTGGTCGAGTCCATTAACAACTTAGACATGATGCCAGCAGATTGGGCTAGCATGTGTAAATCTGTGCTAAATGGAGGACAATATTTGTTATGGAAGGTTGCCAATGAGGAATTTTGCACGGAGACAGCTACACGAAATGCAGCAGTCGGTTACCCTCAAAGAAATCTAGATAAGTTGTTAGGAAAAGGACCTTATGAGGGTCAACGGCAACAAATTGAATATGATCCTGCTATATATGCACAAATTGCTGCAGATGCAGTTAGGGCATGGAAGACTTTACAAGGACATGGAGATTTACAAGGTCAGCTATCTAAGATAATACAAGGAACTAATGAACCTTACACTGAATTTGAAGATAGGCTTATTCAAACAGCTTCCAGAATTTTGGGGGATACAGAACAGGCAATGCCATTAATAAAACAACTGGCTTATGACCAAGCAAATCGTTGCTGCAGAGAGGTCATTAGACCATGGAGACATGAAGATTTAAACACATATATTAAATAATGTAGAGACACTAATGAACAAGGGCAAGTCTTGGCAGCTGCAGTACAACAGGCATTAGATGCCAGGCCAAAAACATGCTACAATTCTGAACAAACAGGACATTTTAAAAGGAGTTGCCTCATAGGAAGAGGGTTTAACAAAGCTAGGTATCAAAGGAATAGAATACCGGGTATTTGCCCACAATGCCATAGAGGGAGACATTGGGCTAATGAATGCCGTTCTCAAACTACCATAGAGGGTACTCCCTTATCAAAAAACGGACAAGGACCAGGTATTTACCCACGATATTGTGGAGAAAGGCATCAGGCTCCATTGCCAAAAAACGGACTGGGGGGCCCAATGCACTGGGGCCCACAACCACAAATATACGGGGCAGTGGAGGAACCCAGCAACACCATCAGGGTAGTGTCCAGAACACATTGTCCATTAGATCCCTCATCAGACAAACCAGAGGGAGCGCAGGGTTGGACATCTGCGCCTGCGCCAGAGCAGTACTAACTCCAGAGATGGGAGTTCAAATCATTCCCACAGGAATAAAAGGACGTCTTCCCCAAGGAACCGTAGGCTTATTATTGGGACGTAGTTCTTCTACATTAAAAGGACTTATGATAAGTCCTGGGGTAATTGATCCCGATTATGTAGGTGAAATAAAAATTACAGCTAGTTCTCCAAGAGGTATATCAGTAATTTCACCAGAAGATAGAATAACACAGTTGTTAATAATACCCAGCCTACATGATAAATTTTCTAGTCATAGTGTAGAAAGAGGTTCCAGGGGATTAGGCTCCACAGGTGTAAATTGGACTATGCTGTATTTAAATTTAGATTCTCGCCCCATGCTAAAACTAAATATTCAAAGACATGAGTTTAATGGGCTACTGGACACAGGTGCTGACCTTAGCATCACATCTCGTCAAGAATGGCCAAAACATTGGCCATTACAACAAGCCACTCAAATGCTTTGAGGCCTAGGAGTGGCAACTAATCCCCATAGAAGTGCAATGGTATTAGATTGGAAGGATCCTGAAGGATGTGAAGGAACTATACAACCATATGTATTGGATCATCTTCCCGTAAATTTATGGGGACGAGATGTCCTAGATCAATTAGGTTTGACATTAACAAATAACATCAATCCTAATGTGCCCACTATTAGGGCTAGACAAGGTTTTAGGAAAGAAAAAAGATTAGAAGAACAAGAACAAGGTATAGCAGCACCAATTCAAATAGATCAAGGAATAAATAAACATGAATTGGGTTTTCAGAAAGGGCCACTGAGACAATCAAAATTACTTGGAAATCAGAAAGACCAATGTGGGTTCCTCAGTGGCCCCTGACTAAAGAAAAGATACAAGTAGCCCATGACCTGGTCAAACAACAATTAGCGGAAGGACATATATAACCTTCCATATCTCCCCATAATACTCCCATTTTTGTCATCAAAAAGAAATCTGGTAAATGGAGATTATTGCAAGATTTAAGACCCATTAATAATGAGATGGTTATTATGGGACCTGCTCAATCAGGGATTCCTCAATTGTCTGCTTTGCCAAAAACCTGGCATGTTTTAGCTATAGATATTAAATATTGGTTTTTTTTCAATTCCAATTCATCCTGAGCATAGTCCACATTTTGCATTTAGTGCAGGGATACCTGCACTAAATCATGAAGATCCTGATCAGAGATATGAATGGAAAGTACTCCCTCAAGGGATGGCTAACAGTCCAACTATGTGTCAAATCTATGTTAACAAAGCAATCCAGCCACTTAGAAATCAAAATCCTGAACTACAAATATTTCACTATATGGATGATGTATTATTAGCACACAAAGATAAAAACACATTGCTAGAATGTTATGCCACACTTACAAACTTATTAAAAAATTATAATCTAGAGATAGCAATAGATAAAGTACAATTAAATTTTCCAATTAATTATTTAGGAGTTCTATTATCCTCAACCATGGTCCGTCCACCAAAAATTCAAATACGAGTAGATCAACTCAAATCACTTAACGACTTTCAAAAGTTATTGGGAGACATAAATTGGATAAGGCCTTATCTAGGCATACCAACAGGAGAGTTGGGACCTTTATTTGATATCCTAAAAGGTCCATCAGATCCAAATTCACCCCGAATGTTAACGCCTAAAGCAAGAAAGGCATTAAAAATTATTGAAACATATATGGAAAATATGCATTTGGATAGAATTGATATAAGTTTGCCTTTATTACTTATTGTACTACCAACAAAAAATATTCCTACAGGAGTATTTTGGCAAGAAGGTCCATTATTGTGGATACATTTATCTTATTCTCGTAACACTAATCTTACTAGGTATCCTGAGGCTGTAGGACAATTAATACTCAAAGGAATAAAAGCAGTAAAGGGAGTGCTTGGAATTTCTCCCAATAAAATTATTACTCCATATACTATGGATCAAATTGATGAGTTAGCTAATGAGTTAAATACTTGGGCAATAATCATGTGTAAATCTAATGTTTCATTTGACAATCACTTACCATCTAATCCTTTGTTGTCTTTTTGGTCTAAGCATCCTGTAGTTTTTCCAAAAATGACAAGAAAAACACCTATTATGAATGCTCCAAATATATTTACTGATGGGTCAAATAATGGTACAGCAGCAATAGTTACACCTGATCAAACTTTTACATTTTTAGTACCCAAACAATCAGCTCAAAAGGTAGAGCTTAATGCAGTATTACAAGCTTTTGTGATGTTTAAAGATTCTGTATTTAATTTATTTTCTGATAGTCAGTATATAGTTAATGCTATAGTATCCCTTGAAGATGCTGGTAGGACTTCCTCCTTCCTCTACTGTTTTCTCTTTGTTTTCCACTATACAAAGTCTAATCTGGGACAGAAAAGATCCATTCTTTATAGGACATATCAGGGCACATACAGGATTGCCTGGAGCCCTTAGTTTGGGCAATGATTTAGCAGATAAAACTACACATGACATACATATTTTCTCTACACTAGAAGAAGCTACAAATTTTCATAAAAGGTTCCATGTTAATGCTAATATTTTACAAAAGCATTTTAAAATAACTAAGGAATAAGCTAGACAAATAATAAAACAATGTCAAAATTGTGTAACCTTTTTACCACAAGTTAATCTTGGAGTCAATTCTAGAGGACTGATACCTAACCATATTGGCAGATGGATGTCACACACTTGCCAGAATTTGGAAAATTAAAATATTTGCATGTTACAGTTGATATTCTTCCGCATTTTTGATGGGCTCCCTTCATGCCGGAGAAAAAAACTAAAGATGTTATAGCTCATTGCTTAAAAAATTTTGCCACTGTGGGCATTCCTAAACAGTTAAAAACAGATAATGGTCCTGGCTATACCTCTACCTCTTTTAAACAATTTTGCTCATCATTTGATATTATTCATATAACAGGAATCCCATACAATCCACAGGGACAAGGCATAGTTGAAAGAGCTCATCAAACTATTAAAATGTACTTATTAAAGCAAAAAGAGGGAATTGGGAAGGGGTATATATCCCCCAAAGATAAACTTAAAATAACCCTTTTTACTCTAAACTTTTTAAATTTGGATTCATCAGGACTTAGTGCTGCAGAAAGACATATGTATCCAAAAAATGTACATAAGCCCAAGGTACTTTGGAAAGATATTCTAACAGGACAATGGAAAGGTCCTGACCCAGTGATTGTCTGGAGTCGGGGATCTGTTTGTGTGTTTCCACAGGGAGAACAGCAGCCAATTTGGATTCCAGAGAGACTAACCAAAGCAATTTCTACAGACCAAAAAGAAGATGATTTGACTCAAATCCATAACAGCTGATATCCAGAGCTCCAGCTTGGCTATTCTTACATCTGCGACAGTGATTAACCAGAATGCTTTTTTCAATATCTATTTTATTATTGCCTATTCCCACATCATAAAGTTCTATTTTGTTTTTTGAGCTCATACAAACCTAGGTTAATGTTTTTCTGATCAGTTTTATTTTTTGACTGTGGAGTTTTTAAAAATTGCAATGGAGATTTCACCTAGGTAAAGCTACAAGGCCTTTACTATTGTCTTATGTGTTGTACGTTTGTATGCACTCTTGTGTTTTGTGTTGTATGTTAGTATGTGCGTATGTCCATATTTTATATATGAGGAGTGCTCATGAAAAAATGGATCCGAATTTTTTTCATTCACGTGATTTAAATGGTTTAATTTAAATTAGGTAAACAGCTGTTAAGGATTGTTTTTAAAGGAGGTTAACAGATCTGTTTGTTTACTTTCACCTTTCCTTTTCATTATATTTAATAATTCTGTTCAGGATAATGTAAATTGTTCAGAAAATTGTTTACTTAGTACCTGTTGAAATGTTACATAATGTCTCTTTACCAACATTGCCAAAATTCCTATCTTCATCCCAGTGCCGGTGAAGACAAAGATAAAACCAAACTACAGCTTCTATGATAGCTATCACAGTAAACTGTATAAACTGATGCTTCAATGAATAATAGCTCAACAAGTAATGCTCAATCAAGGATTCAATTTACTTTGGGAGGAAATGGACATATTGATAGATTCCTTCACTTTGAACTGCTTGCAGAACTTGCCTGGACTATGTATCACTTGTATACATTGTGAACTATCTGTTGGTGCAGCGAATTGTGGTAGTGCTGGCATATCTTTGCTGATGGTGTCACCAGTGATGCAATTTTTCCAAAGGAGCCATCAATTGGCTTGATGTCGTGGCATTTCTGTATTCTCCTCCCTTCTGCTAGTGATGGTTTAAAATTTGGGGGCCAACAGAGGTGAGGCAAAGAACCTCACCCCCCCACCTGGCACCAAGGCCAAATTTGGGGGTCAACAGAGGTGAGGCAAAGAACCTCACCCCCCGACTGGTGCATAGGCCTATCCACAAGTATGGCTGTATGCTGGACCGGCAGTCAGTGACGGGTATGATCCAATTGCAGTGGTATCATCCTAAGACAGGAGGCTGACGCCTAGAGGTCAGTTCATCCGATGACGGGTAAGAACCATATATTGAATTGGACAACCTAACAGGCACGGTCCCTAAGTCACATTGCTTGTTGTTTAATTAATCAGAAGTGGAGAGATGCTGAGAGCCATAGCCAAGTAGGAATGACGCATGACAATTTCCTTATCAGCCTACCCAATGTTGCTTAGAGGGAGGACTCTCCATTGTGGAAATGGGCTTGCCTTGGACCCAGGTCATTTGCAGTGACATTGCATGAATGTTTGAGAAAGGTGACCCTGCTCAAGGACCAGGGCGGATCTAGGTTTAGGGAGGATCCTGCTGGATTAGGGTGGGTCCAGGTTTAGGGTGGACCCTGCTGGGAATAGGGACTATCCTGCTGCCTCAGGCACCCGCCCGCTCCTTGAGTTCCCATTGAGTTCTCGCGGGATTCAGAGAGTATTTGGGATGCAGAGCCCGGTGGAGGTGTGGATTTTCCCCAGAACGTGCGTGTAGAGTGCCGGTGAGAGTTTCAGGAATAAAGAATTGCTGTTTGAATCTACAAGGCTGTGAGTGGTTCGTGATTTTGTGCCCAGCCAGACTGCGGCATTTGCCATATTCCCTGCCCCTGCAGAGTCCCAATGCCACAGGACAAGGAGACGCTGTACATGTAGAGAGCCCAGAGTGGCGAGCACTCTCCTCGAGGTCAGTGTTCTCTGCGCTGAGCCTGAAGCTCCACAGTGCCCAGCAGCTCCCCGGCTTACAGGGCAAAGTGCAGGTCTGCTCTGGCTGCACCCCAGCCTCACTGCTCAGAACTACCCCTGACTAGTCTGCCAGAACCCGGCACAGAGGCGCTGCCGAGGCGTGGAAGAAGAAGCATATTTGTCAAGGAGAACATGTGCCTTATAAACAGCGTCCAGGGAGCAACAGGAGAATCTGCCCTGTCACCCTCAGCCATTCCCTCAGAGGCTCGGGGACATGAAATGCCACAGGGTGGAGTGCAGTCACCAGGCAGCAGCTGCAGATGTGTGTCCACAGGATGGAGCCGTCTGCTGGTCCACACTCAGCAGAAAATCCATCATGGAAAGGAGGAGGCTGCCCCAGGGAACAGGGGTTCAGGTGGGGCACCCCATTTCTGTTGCACATGGAGCAGGCACACAACCACACAGGCAAGGACAGCAACCCCAACTACTAACCAACACTGGCAAGAAGCCCTACTACAAACTCCCTGAACCATGCAGCCTGGGCATGTGCACACATCCCTGTGCAGAGGGCTTCTCCAAAACACTCAGAGACCCTCCACGCTGTCCAGGTCACCAAGCATGCAGAAGGACCAAGACACTGCCTCAACCAGGAAGTACGTCAGGGGACAGGACAGGTAAATGAGGGCTAGATCAGTGACAACAGCATGCAGTGTTGAACTTAGTGACAACCAAACTCACTGACAGTCAAACCTCACGTGGGATCCTAGGTTAGATCCCAGAGCAGGAAAGAGACAACGGGGAAGAAAGGAAGTCCTAAGGAAGGGGACTTCAGCTAACCAAATACTACTATTTGTTTACTTATTGTGACAAAAGTAACATAGTAACAACTATGCTAGCTAAAGAAGGAGCTGGGGTGGGCACTGGAAGACCCTGCACCCTCTCTGCAGAGCTTCCGTAAGCCCAAGCTTCTAAAATCACACTGGGTGGCACTGACAGCAGATCAGAGGCTGCAGATGGAAAGTCTAAAGAACAGAAGAAACACAGCAATCTGAAATGAAGCACAGAGGGAAAAGACCAAGACACACCCACACACACCCAGAACAGGCCAGAACAGCCGGCTTGCACTGGAGAAAACAATACCAACAAGACTGGACCATCACCTCATCCTCATAAACAGAAAGCAGCTCAGCCTGGCCCCTACCTGAATGTAAGAGCTAACATCATAAAACCCCTAGAAAAGATCTTTATGACCTGGGCTGCAA
Organism: Callospermophilus lateralis; assembly: GCF_048772815.1. Classification (NCBI taxonomy): domain Eukaryota; kingdom Metazoa; phylum Chordata; class Mammalia; order Rodentia; family Sciuridae; genus Callospermophilus; species Callospermophilus lateralis. The sequence goes on from NC_135319.1 coordinate 92,703,602, forward strand.
CCATCTCTCAGATAGGGACAAAGGGCAGGACCCTGAAAAGAAAAGACACTGACTGACTCATAAGGATCTTAGACATTCCTCCTTCAAAAACTTCTCTAAGACAACTAAAAGGCAGGCTGCAGGGAAGACCCACTTCAAAACAGGTATCTAAGGAAAGCATGTACGCAGGACATGTGACGTCACGCAGCTCGATGACAAGAGGAGGTTGTAATCGGCCAAACAAAAGACTTGAAATGACGCTCGGCAAGAGAACATCTGCAGATGGTCAATGACCTGTGAAAACAGGCTGGGTCAGTGTCACTGGAGAAATCAAATTAAAGCCACAGTGAAACCCACCACCCCCGTGCTGCAGTAGGACCTGCAACACCTGTCAGCACACTCAGCGACGGACACCCACGCAGGACGGACACCCACGCAGGACGGACACCCACGCAGGACGGACACCCACGCAGTGCCCAGGCTTGAGCCGCTCTGGGGAGTATGGGAGAGACAGTGGCTCCTGGCCTGGCTAAGTGTGGCCTGCCAGACCACTCAGCAGTCCCAGTCCTGGGCTAAGTCCCCAGAGGGGTCATCCAAGAGAGGAGGAGCCCACGTCCCCACAAGGACACGCATGCCGATGTTCACACCACTTTATCTGTGACAGCCAAATGGAACCAGCCCAGATCTCACCAGCTGTGAGACGCCGAGTGTGAGTGGCACATCCCTGGTGGCAACCGCCTTGCAGGGAGGGGCTGTCCACGCTCTGCCCAGGACCGCAGCTCACCCTGGGAGCACAGCAGGGAGGAGGGCACGCACCAGGGATCCAAGAGGTCTAGAAAAGGGGAAGTGACGGGGTGCTCTGGAGAGGAGGCCGGGACAGCAGGAGCCCTGGGGGTGACGACACCAGCCGGCATGGTCCCTGTGCACTTTGTCCAAGCTCACCGAATTCCACTCCTTAAATTGGTGGACTTCAGTCACATGACTTCACCTGCAGGCGCTGATTTAAAGCACTAGGTTGCCACTCCCAACCTGCAGGCGTTCCCCAGTGCACAGAAGACTAACCTGTCCTGGTCCTACTCCTTGCCAGGGTCCCTGGCTGCCTTTGGGCCCTCCCCCTCTCCCTGCCTCCCCAGGACCCAGGTGTGGAGAGCAGTGACTTGAAGCATGGCCTCGGACTGCCTCATGGCTACGTTTGCACTGGGAACATCCTATGCAAAGGGGCAGGTCAAGATGGGCAGTTGCTATGGTGACGCCTGGCCTAGGGCAGCTCTGGGCAAGGCACAGAGCTATATCATCTGGACCTTGGGCTCAGGCACCAACTCCCTCCTGGGGTTAGAGAATTCTGAGCGTAACAAGATAACCTCAGTGTCTTACGAGTTTCGCTGCGACCTTCAAGTCTGTCTGCTCTACTGAAACTTTCCCAGAAGCAACATTTTGATGATAAAACCTAAGTAATAAACATGCTGAGCCAACTCCAGTTTCCTCCACCAGAAGACAGTGCCCCTCTCGGTCCCAGATTTCCCTGTGGGCTTGTCTTTTCTCAGTCCCCCATCACACCTCGCAGCGTTCTGAATTGACCCTGCAGGACGTGGCACCCGGGACCACACACAGCTGTGCCAGGCACTTCCCCACCCGGTTGCCCTGCAGCTCCCTGCCCTGGGACCCTGCCCACCAATCCCTTCACCTGGAAGCCGCCTCTCTGGCCTCCCTGCGCTTCCTCCGCCCACCAGGGAAGCCCCCTTTACGTAGCACAGGAGCCACAGTACTGCCAGAGCCAGCTCCACGGTTTATCCAGGAACGGTCCCATCCTGCCACAGCCTCCCAGAGAGCCAGCCATGGCAGATGTTAACTGAGACACTTGAAATACACAGATTGTAAAAAATAGACAATTATTTCCAAATTCATATAGCTGCATGCAAAAAAAGACAAAAGAAAATTCACGATTATAACTAATAAGATTCCACAAGGCTTCTGTTCACAGGCACAACACAAAAATTAAAGCCTCGTTGTACACCAGCCATAACCAATTAGAAAATGTGATTTATTTACTTATCTATTCACAACGATGGGGGAAAGAGGCACAGTTTCCTAGGACGAACAAACACTGTGTCCAAACATGTGTGGAGAACGTCAGGGGTCTGCTGGAGGCACTGACCAGGGAGCAAGCGAGAGACGCTGACGGAGGTGTGATCTCGTGAAGAGCTGGTTCTCCCCAAGTGAGTCCTGGGTCCAAAGAAACTCCAGTCAACATTCCTAAGAGACTACTTTTGTAGAACTTTTAAAATACATTCTAAAATTCATAAAGTGAATGTATAGGCTCCCACTAACATGTACAACTTTCTATGTTTCAATATGTTGGTTTAAATAAATGTGATTTCAAAAAATAAAGTAAACATCATGTGAAAGTGTGAAGTTCCATGGAAAATGAAGGAATTCTGAAAAGGAAGCCCAGGAGGGTGGCCGCCCCTTGGGGCCCCAGGGCAGGGAGTGCGTGCCCTGTGTTCCAGGAGGGGCAGCAGCCAGCAGTGCAGAAGAGGCCGTGGTTCAGGGCCATGGCCACACGGCACCGGACACTGTGCCCAGAGGGAGCAAGTCGGGGGAAGGAGGGGGACCTCTCGGCTTCCAACAAAGACTCCCAAGGACTCTTGGCTTTGCATGCTGGGGACCAGGGTCCTCACTTCCCGCAAGAAGAGCTGCGATTGCAGATGGGTCAAAGACCATGTGGTGAAAGACAAATTAGAGAAGAGAGATGAGGATGTCCTAATGAACCACAGGGCAAAAGAGAAAGGCCAGATCTTAAGGAGAAGAGCATCAATCTGCCATATCAACGTGTAAACGCTTGACATGAGAGGAGACGCCTTTCACACATGGAAACAGCGGTGGGGAGAGAGCCAATTCATGTGACCTGTGAAGCATGGATATCTAGAAAGCAGCTTTTCCTATGAGGGGCCAAGAGCCCACAGGCCAGGCCCACAGGCTCCTGTTCCGGGGAGCAGCTGGGAGGCCCAGCCAGCGGCACCTGAGCGCCAGGAGGGCAGAGGCAAAAGGAGCAGGGAGGTGGATGCCACTCCATGGGGCAAGAACTAAGAGGATCTGGGTGGGGGCTGCGGAGAACCCCTCTGAGGCCTCCAGTGCTGCCTGGTACCCTGCAGAGGGCCTCCAGGGGCAAAGGAGAGACCTGGTCTCAGGAGTCGCCCATCACCTCCCCACATTCAACTGCAGTGCAGTGCGCAGCCCAGGGAGGATTGTCCACCAAACCCCCCACAGCAGGCCTGCCTCTGACCCCAACAAGGAGGAAGACATCACTAGAGGCCCGAGGAGGGGCCCAGTCCCCGCTGAACCGCTGGCTCCAGCTCCAGAGGCCGAGACGCTGCTCCTCCCAGCGACACCTGGGTTCCCAGGCACCCGTGGCACAGGCCTGCCTCTGAGCCCTGTTCATCCCCCACAGTGACTTCACTGGTTCATCTGATCAGCTAGCTTGAGAGTTTAAAAAAATACCTTCAGTGTAACTGTTCTTGCAAACTGGGTGAGGGACAAGTGCTACCAAGTCAGAAATCGCTGCTCTTTTCCTGCGACACATGTTAAGCTCCGTGCCTCATTAATCTTCTTTCTGCTCTAACACTGTGACAACCTGGCTACTAAATCTTTTAAGTCACCGAATCATTACTCTTTAATAATCTCCAATGCAAAGCTCTGAGATTTCATCCTTCTCAAGGCACCAGGCGGCCAGTTCCAACAAGGTGAAGCCAGCCCGGCTAGGAGAAGGTGACCCCAACAGCACCCGGCCAAGCAGGTTGCACCCACGGGCAGCCCGAACCTCAAATGAGAAAGGGCCAGGGTGGATCCAGATGGACACACTGCCAGCTCCAGTGCCTGAAGGGACACACAGGAGGGGAAGGGCCCTGGAGGCTGGTCTTCAATATGACGTCTATTGCACTTTGGGGTCCACAAACGTGATCGACGTTCTCTGGAGAAAACCTCAAAGAAGAAGGTGAAAGCTGAGTCGGCCCTTCAGGGAGAAAGCTGGCTCCGCACAGGCCCTCTAGTCCAGGGGTCAGTGCCCCCACCGTCCTCAAGGAACCCCGCGGCTCTCCTGGAGAACTGGAACCTTCCTTCCCTGTACCCCGTACCTGCTCCTCCTGGGGGCGTCTGGGGGGGCGTCGGGAGCGTCTGCTGGTTGCATCCCCTTGCGTGCCTGAGTGGTGTGGGACACACCTGAGGTGAGAACCCAGGGCCCCCAGGGCAACGTCCCTCACTTGGCATGGAGTGCCCAGCTGCTGCACCCAGGTCCCGGGCGCCTCTGCCATCTACACGTCACTGAGCTGTGGAGATCCCATAACAGTTTTGACCCATTTCCTAATATTGAGCATTTAAATTGCTTCTAATTTTTCATATTATAAATAGTCTTTTAATTAGCATCCTGTGCAAAAACCAGTGCTGGCCATTCCTGGAGGTGAGCCTGCTGGCAGAGCACGGTGTCCTCCAGCCCCACATCCAGGAGCCGCCCTCCTGAGGAGGATTCTGCCCAGCCCGGCCCCCAACCCCGATTCCATCTTGCCATTGTCACTGCTGTGAGTGCCACTGTGCTTCATCCTAACTTCATTTCTTGATTGCTAATGAAGTCCAGCATTTGAGTGTGCCTGTCTTTCTCTGACTCAGGGCTGCTTCAGGTCAGCAGTTAGGGGCTGAGGACTCGAACCCCCAGGCCACAGGTACCTTCCGGATCTCATCCACACTCCCCTGCGTTACCTCGGCCCCATCATCTCCAACCATCAAGAACTGACTGGTAGGGAGGCTGCATCCCCCCATGATCTGCATCGGTGGGTCCTCACATCCAGCCAGTCACCAGGAGCCTGTGAAAGCCCAGTGCATGCTGGGAGCCACAAGCTTGGGCCAGGCGGCTCAGCCGAGTGTGGCGGCACCGCTCTCATGCCCACCGCACCCACACAGCTCCAAAACGCTTTACCACCATTAGGGACAATGGAACTCCCTGGAAAACTGTGCCATCTGACCCACTTACAATTCAATGAGAATTCCAGATACCTGTGGGGTGCACCTGGCTTTCTCAGGGTGTTCATCCTCAGGAAATGCGCCCCGAGGTTCTGACTTGTCTCTATCTCCAACTCCACAGAAAGCCAAGTGCTCAAGGCTATTGACAGAGACTTGAGCCTCTTAGAGCAAAATGAAAGTCAATACAATTGCCCTGCAATCTTTATTTATATTCTAAACCTGCTTCAAATGGAAATGTGGATAATGAACAGACACTGATTAGATTGTCCATATGAATATTCATCGAATCACCTGGACTTTCATGTTAATTTTGTTCTTTCTCTGTGGCTGCCTCTGAATAGCAAAGCTTCCTTCCTTCCAAAGATGGGAGTTCAGTGCTGATTAGAAAACAAAGGAAGAAACTGAGTTTGAAATTCTGTCAAGGAAAAAAATAGACTTCAGCAAACAATGTCACCAGTTTCAGGGTCTAAATTGACCTTTTAATTTAAGATGCATTCCACCTTCAAAATCTACCCTAATTCAGTTTCTTCCCACAACAGAAATCATTTCATCTTAAGTGGAAATACATTTGGTGACTGCTGTAGAGTGGATGTGTTCAAGGGTTATCATATTAAACTCCGGCACTGGGGTTTTCTTAGACAGATATTGAACCAATATCCACATTTCACCAAATGCCTAGAGGGAAAAAATTCCTGAACTACCAAGCAGAAGTCCCTACACTAAATCAGATCACAGGGGACTGTTGGGTGCCCCCGGGTAGTGAAGGAATGCCAGGTCACTGGGATGCCTGCTGTAACCCCACCTCTGCCCCAGCCTCTCCTTAGCCACTAGGAGGGGCACGCTCTCACCGGGAGGACAGAGCAGGAGCCCAGGTGTCCTTCGGGCTCACCTGGCCATTGCTTCCATCCCTTCACTCCCCACAGCCTCCTCTCTGCCCCAAAGACCCCCTCGGTCTCCACCTGACAGGCTTGTGCTCCAGGCCGAGAGGAGAAGGAGGGAGGGGTGGGGCAGAAGGATCAGCTAGGGAAAATGTCCTCCCTGCCCCGCCGCCACCTCCCCCACCCAGGCACACCCACACCCCCCACACACACACACACACCTGTTACTGTAGCTGTGGCAGGTAGAGGCTACTGGTCTACCAGAACCAGCCCAAGGCAAAGGCTGCACCTGCCTGGGCACCTCTGAATCCCTGGGGCCTGGCATGGGTAAGAGATGCCTAACCTGGCCCATCCTCTTGGCCTCTCCAGTCCCATGGCCAGCTCTAGGGCCAACCCTGCTGATTCATTCTGCCTGTGGACATCTCGGTCACAAGACACTGATGCCCCACGAACTGTCCTTGACTGACTCCAGACAGGTTCTGGGGCCCTCCTCCTCTGGTCCTGCACTACCAGCATGGCTTCTAGCAGCCACCGCTAGGTTCCCGCCTGCCTGGGAAGCCCAGGGCTGCCAATTCTGCAGACAGGCAGGAGCCTGGCATTCATGAAGCCCAGTGAGAAAGCAGCCTGGCCTTATGTGGACCAAGTGGCCTCATGTGGACCTTCCTGCTTCTCTGTAAGTGCCCTTTCCCTGCCCACACTAGCTGGGCTCCCTGCTTTCTGCCCCTCATTCTCCCTGCAAAACGTCAGCCACTCCCTGAGAGTCCAGGCTGGTTCAGTTCACGCTGGACTCTTCCTTACTGCAAGGTCACTATGGATGGAAACTCACCGACCACTCACACATCAGGCTGGGCAGCGCTCCCATTCACTCAGTCCCAGAAAGCACTAGCCTGCCCTTGCCTCTGCCTTGGAAAGAATTTTGCACAGGGGCCTCTCGGAGGAGGGGGTTTTTCAGGGGGCTTCACATAGGCCTCAGCTTGACAGGGTCTGCTGGTGGGGGCAGTGCTGCACCCTGTGCCCTGTTCCCCCAGGGCTGGCCGTCCTGCCTGGAAGGAGGAGCAGCTTCCCAGGAGAAGGCAGCAAGTGCAGCGTCCTCCCAGGGACAGTCCTGACCGGATGGCGCAAGGTCCGAGGAGCTTCCAGGGACAGTCCTGACCGGATGGCGCAAGGTCCGCGGAGCTTGGCATCCAACACTGAGGAAGACCAGAGACCAGGTGTGGGAGGGCGCAGCAGAGCAGCTGTGTGTGCACACAGGTGCGGCCACCCTAGGGTGCAGGTGGCAGGATGACACACCCCTCAGTCAGGGTCGTCACAGAATGCTGAGCTGAGAGCCCCCGGGAGCTACAGGGAACTCGGGAAAGCCGCAGCAAACCCAGCGTGGATGCTGGCAGCCCCTGTGCTGGGCAGGTGCATAGAGCGGGCCTCCCACGCCACGGATCTGCTGGGGGGGGTCTGTCTTAGGTGAACTGCCCCGAAGCACACTCCCAGAGGGCACGGGGTGTAGGTGGCTCCAGGATAATGGAGGGAGAAATGGGGGCAGCGAGGTGCAGGACATCAGGACAGAAAGGTTCACACCACTCTCCGGGGATGGGATGGTCCCACGATTTCAGTCTCACCACTGGTTGTGGGCTTTAGACGCAGATGGGCCACACGGAGGGTTTACCTTAAAGCTCAGGTGCTTGACATTGGCAAGGGCCGCCTTGTGACGCCTCTTAATGGAAAGGCTTCTAAACTGCACAGCAGGGGCAGCTGCAGGGCCTGGCTCTGGCTTCTCCGGAGCAGGCGGGACTGCGCAGCCCCGAGCCCTTCCCTCCCAGGGGTGGTGCCAGGATCAGAAGTCTATTATAACTGTGCACCTGTCACACAGCTCCCAGGAGATGCGAGTGGGACAGACAGACCCCACAAGTCAGAAGTGTCGCCTGCAGAGGTGATCACTCGGCCTGCTTCAGCAGCAGCAGCGTGGTCCGGTGGAGGAGGGGCGTGGCGGGTGGGACGGAGGTGGCCCTGCGTGGATGGTAGCACTTATGGTGAATGACGGAGAGCCCTGCAGGTGATGGTCACGCCTTCACATTTGCTTGGTTGGTTTTTATTTTGAAATACAATCTTAATTATGAATAATTATTTCTGACTTAATCAAGACCCATAGAACAATTATTCCCAGCTTCATCAGGACCTGTGAATGCAATAGATTTGACTTATTAAATTTTGGATGAAACGATTGCTTCTAGTCAAATTTCCAAACCATTTGAAAAGCCATCTTGACTTGGATTTTCACGGCATCACTGCCCCCTGGCTTTGCCCGGCAGTTCCCAGGCTCACAGGCCCTCCCTCCCGCAGCCTGAGGCCCTCTGCTGAGGGCTCTAGTGGACAGAGCCTGCTCTGCTGATGCACACAACAGGCTGCAAGTGTCAAGAGTTGACACCTGGGCCAGGGAAGTTGGGATAAGCCCCAGTCACCACTGGGGATGGGGGACTTGGTGTGCGTCCACACTGGCTGCTTTTGCAGGGAAACTGCTGAATCACTGGCCCTTCGTGGACTCTGCTCTTCCCTGGCCCACCTCCCCACAGGCACCACCGCTGTTCCCTGGGATTGGCCCCCAGCACACACACTGCTCTCCACTCTTACCACAGCACCTGCTGCCGCTGAGTGCCTGCCGTGAAGCCCGACCCTGCTGCACTGCTGCGCTCCGGCTGGGGTGGCAAACCACGTGCTCCCTGCACACAGCAGCAAGACCGTGGTCTGGAAAAAGCAGCCTTGAAACCGAAAGTGATGAGGAAGCCCAGCTGCTCTACCTCAGCCCCACTTCCCGCTCCAGAGGAGTCCCAGCCCCAGCCCAGGCCAGGAGAGGGCAGCAACAGTGGGCAGTGGCTGGTCAGGGCTCAAGAACACACATGCAGGTGTTGACTCAGAGCTCAGCCCCTGGTGCTGGTCACGAGGGCCTTGGGCAGCTTGCTTCAGCTTTCAAGGTGAATACGTAGGAGAGCTCTCTGAAGCTCACCGTGTGTTCACGGTCCAGATGCCACGGGGCCCTCACCCTATGCCCCACCACCCCCACTACCCTTCAAATAAATGGCATAAGATCAGCTTTGTTGCTTCCTTGTGGACAAAGCTGCACGCTTCCCTTTCCACTTGACCCCCCGCCCCGCCCCAGAGCCTCAGGCACACCAACTAGAAAGAACCCCCATATGTCACGTACTTGCAATCTACTCTGTTTATATGTACCCCATTATTTCCCTAGCCTATGCTTTTATATGTCTTGCAATTCTTTCCCTGTAGAATACACTTCCTATACACAGGAATAGGAATGCACTGTAGAATACACTTCCTATACACAGACTACACCTTCCAATAGGCACATACTCTAAGCCCTGAATCAGGACTAGAGTCATGATGATCCGAGCTCTGGATGTGATCACAAAATATCAGAAGACATAGCCTGGCTACTGTGAACTGTGCTTCTGCGACACTGGTGTGCCTGTGTCACCATCGAAGGGTATTCCAGTCTTTGGGATAAATACCAAGGAGTGGGATAGCTGGGTCATATGGAGGTTTTATTGCTAGTTTTCTTGAGAAATCTCCATATTGTTTTCCAGAATAGTTTACAGTTCCAGCAACAATGTACAGGTGAGACTTTCTCCCACATCCTCACCATTTATTGTTACTTGTATTCTTGATGATTGCCATTCTGACTAGAATGAGACCAAATCTCAACATGGTTTTGATTTGCATTTCCATTATTGCCAGAGATGTCACATTTCTTCTTGTTGGTCACTTGTCTTTCTTTTGAGAACTGCCTGCTTAGTTCATTTGTTCATTCATTGGTTGGATTTGCCTGTCTGGGTGTTAAAGTTTCTGAGATGTGTAACTATTCTAGATATTCAAACCCCTGTCAGAGTAGCTGACGAGGACATTCTCCCATTCTGCAGACTGCCTCTGCCCATTCTTGCTTCCTTCGCTGGGTATATGCTTTTTTAACCTGAAGTCATCCCATACTGATTGTTGGTTTTATTTCTTGAACGTTAGGGGTCTTATTAAGGAAGTTGGTGCCTGTGCCAATGTGCTGGGGCATTGCCCTGTGTTTTCTCTTGTAAGTTTTAGTGTTTCTAGGCCAATTCCTAGGTCTTTGATCCATTTTGAGTAGATTTATGTGCAGGGTGAGACACGGGGAGATAGTTTCACTCTCCTATAGGGATATCCAGTTTTCCCAGCACCACTTGTCTAAAAGGCTGTTTTTTCCTGCAATTTGCCTGACAACAGATTAGTGGATAAAGAAAAATGTGGCAAACACACACCATGACAGCCGACTCAGGCAGGAAGGAGAAGGAACCCGTGGCCTTGCTTGTAAACGGAAGGAGCTGGAGAACCTCGAGCCAGACTCAGAAAGTCCAGAGTGGAATGTTTTCCCTCATGGAGAAGCTTTAGGGGAATAAGGTTCACAAAACAGGGGAGCCCAGGAAAAGAGAAGGGAGAACCCTGGAGCACAGGAGGGGAGGGGACGGGGGGTGGGTAGAGGAGTGGGAAAGGGAGGAACTGCAGAACCAGCTGACCAGGTCACCCTCTGGGTACTGGTGGACATGTCACAGAGAATCCCACTTATATGTGTAACTATAATGTACCAATTAAAAATAAGTGAATAAAATAACAAAAGAACTGAGAAAACCAACAAGTGATCTGTGCTCAGAAATAAGGAGAGGCACAATCAGCAAGGGAAAGGCAATGCCCAGAGCCCTGAAGAGGCGCCTCCCAGGCAGCACAGAGCCGCCAGGGGGCTGGGGAGGTGGTGGGCCTGCGCCACCGGGCAGGGGAGCTCCCCACAGGGGGTCACTGGCAACCCCAGTTGGGGGCGGAGGCCCACAAGGTCCACACAGGCAGGAAAGAGGTGGGCATCCTCCACCTGCCTGCCCCGCCGGGAAGCCAGCCGCACCCTCCGCACTGGCCATGAACAGGGCCCCTCCTAGGACACGGAACCCAGTCAGGAGCTGGGGCCAGGCAGGCTTCTCTGTCACTGGGAGGTGGACAATTTGTGCTTCGGGGACATCTAAACTCTGAAGGAACTTTTGTCACTATGGGAAAGTCTTCACTGGCAATGTGCAAATGGATGGCACCACTGGGCACCAAAAAAACTACCTTTACACAAGCAGAGGGCAGTGGGCGAGCCCACGGAGCCCATATGAGGATACTCATGCCCTTGGGGACAGGGTGGGAGACCACAGGCACCCAGTGTGGACACGGGGGAGCAGGAGAAGGTGGGAGACCACAGGCACCCAGTGTGGACAGGGGGAAGGAGGAGAAGGTGGGAGGCCACAGGCACCCAGTGTGGACAGGGGGAAGGAGGAGAAGGTGGGAGGCCACAGGCACCCAGTGTGGACACAGGGAAGGAGGAGAAGGGGGGAGACCACAGGCACCCAGTGTGGACACGGGGAAGGAGGAAAAGGTGGGAGACCACAGGCACCCAGTGTGGACACGGGGAAGGAGGAGAAGGTGGGAGACCACAGGCACCCAGTGTGGACAGGGGGAAGGAGGAGAAGGTGGGAGACCACAGGCACCCAGTGTGGACAGGGGGAAGGAGGAGAAGGTGGGAGACCACAGGCACCCAGTGTGGACACAGGGAAGGAGGAGAAGGTGGGAGGCCACAGGCACCCAGTGTGGACACGGGGGAGCAGGAGAAGGTGGGAGACCACAGGCACCCAGTGTGGACAGGGGGAAGGAGGAGAAGGTGGGAGACCACAGGCACCCAGTGTGGACACAGGGAAGGAGGAGAAGGTGGGAGACCACAGGCACCCAGTGTGGACACGGGGAAGGAGGAAAAGGTGGGAGACCACAGGCACCCAGTGTGGACACGGGGAAGGAGGAAAAGGTGGGAGACCACAGGCACCCAGTGTGGACACAGGGAAGGAGGAAAAGGTGGGAGACCACAGGCAACCAGTGTGGACACAGGGGAGCAGGAGAAGGTGGGAGACCACAGGCACCCAGTATGGACACAGGGAAGGAGGAGAAGGTGGGAGGCCACAGGCACCCAGTGTGGACAGGGGGAAGGAGGAGAAGGTGGGAGACCACAGGCACCCAGTGTGGACAGGGGGAAGGAGGAGAAGGTGGGAGACCACAGGCAACCAGTGTGGACACAGGGAAGGAGGAGAAGGTGGGAGGCCACAGGCACCCAGTGTGGACAGGGGGAAGGAGGAGAAGGTGGGAGGCCACAGGCACCCAGTGTGGACACGGGGAAGGAGGAAAAGGTGGGAGACCACAGGCACCCAGTATGGACACAGGGAAGGAGGAGAAGGTGGGAGGCCACAGGCACCCAGTGTGGACAGGGGAAAGGAGGAGAAGGTGGGAGACCACAGGCAACCAGTGTGGACACAGGGGAGCAGGAGAAGGTGGGAGACCACAGGCACCCAGTATGGACACGGGGAAGGAGGAAAAGGTGGGAGACCACAGGCACCCAGTATGGACACAGGGAAGGAGGAGAAGGTGGGAGGCCACAGGCACCCAGTGTGGACAGGGGGAAGGAGGAGAAGGTGGGAGGCCACAGGCACCCAGTGTGGACAGGGGGAAGGAGGAGAAGGTGGGAGACCACAGGCACCCAGTGTGAACACAGGGAAGGAGGAGAAGGTGGGAGACCACAGGCACCCAGTGTGGACAGGGGGAAGGAGGAGAAGGTGGGAGACCACAGGCACCCAGTGTGGACAGGGGGGAGCAGGAGAAGGTGGGAGACCACAGGCACCCAGTGTGGACACGGTGGAGCAGGAGAAGGTGGGAGACCACAGGCACCCAGTGTGGACACAGGGAAGGAGGAGAAGGTGGGAGACCACAGGCACCCAGTGTGGACACGGGGGAGCAGGAGAAGGTGGGAGACCACAGGCACCCAGTGTGGACAGGGGGAAGGAGGAGAAGGTGGAAGACCACAGGCACCCAGTGTGGACAGGGGGAAGAAGGAGAAGGTGGGAGACCACAGGCACCCAGTGTGGACACAGGGGAGCAGGAGAAGGTGGGAGACCACAGGCACCCAGTGTGGACACGGGGAAGGAGGAAAAGGTGGGAGACCACAGGCACCCAGTGTGGACATGGGGAAGGAGGAGAAGGTGGGAGACCACAGGCACCCAGTATGGACAGGGGGAAGAAGGAGAAGGTGGGAGACCACAGGAAACCAGTGTGGACACAGGGGAGCAGGAGAAGGTGGGAGACCACAGGCACCCAGTATGGACACGGGGAAGGAGGAAAAGGTGGGAGACCACAGGCACCCAGTGTGGACACAGGGGAGCAGGAGAAGGTGGGAGACCACAGGCACCCAGTGTGGACACAGGGAAGGAGGAGAAGGTGGGAGACCACAGGCACCCAGTGTGGACACGGGGAAGGAGGAAAAGGTGGGAGACCACAGGCACCCAGTGTGGACACGGGGAAGGAGGAAAAGGTGGGAGACCACAGGCACCCAGTGTGGACACAGGGAAGGAGGAAAAGGTGGGAGACCACAGGCAACCAGTGTGGACACAGGGGAGCAGGAGAAGGTGGGAGACCACAGGCACCCAGTATGGACACAGGGAAGGAGGAGAAGGTGGGAGGCCACAGGCACCCAGTGTGGACAGGGGGAAGGAGGAGAAGGTGGGAGACCACAGGCACCCAGTGTGGACAGGGGGAAGGAGGAGAAGGTGGGAGACCACAGGCAACCAGTGTGGACACAGGGAAGGAGGAGAAGGTGGGAGGCCACAGGCACCCAGTGTGGACAGGGGGAAGGAGGAGAAGGTGGGAGGCCACAGGCACCCAGTGTGGACACGGGGAAGGAGGAAAAGGTGGGAGACCACAGGCACCCAGTATGGACACAGGGAAGGAGGAGAAGGTGGGAGGCCACAGGCACCCAGTGTGGACAGGGGAAAGGAGGAGAAGGTGGGAGACCACAGGCAACCAGTGTGGACACAGGGGAGCAGGAGAAGGTGGGAGACCACAGGCACCCAGTATGGACACGGGGAAGGAGGAAAAGGTGGGAGACCACAGGCACCCAGTATGGACACAGGGAAGGAGGAGAAGGTGGGAGGCCACAGGCACCCAGTGTGGACAGGGGGAAGGAGGAGAAGGTGGGAGGCCACAGGCACCCAGTGTGGACAGGGGGAAGGAGGAGAAGGTGGGAGACCACAGGCACCCAGTGTGAACACAGGGAAGGAGGAGAAGGTGGGAGACCACAGGCACCCAGTGTGGACAGGGGGAAGGAGGAGAAGGTGGGAGACCACAGGCACCCAGTGTGGACAGGGGGGAGCAGGAGAAGGTGGGAGACCACAGGCACCCAGTGTGGACACGGTGGAGCAGGAGAAGGTGGGAGACCACAGGCACCCAGTGTGGACACAGGGAAGGAGGAGAAGGTGGGAGACCACAGGCACCCAGTGTGGACACGGGGGAGCAGGAGAAGGTGGGAGACCACAGGCACCCAGTGTGGACAGGGGGAAGGAGGAGAAGGTGGGAGACCACAGGCACCCAGTGTGGACAGGGGGAAGAAGGAGAAGGTGGGAGACCACAGGCACCCAGTGTGGACACAGGGGAGCAGGAGAAGGTGGGAGACCACAGGCACCCAGTGTGGACACGGGGAAGGAGGAAAAGGTGGGAGACCACAGGCACCCAGTGTGGACATGGGGAAGGAGGAGAAGGTGGGAGACCACAGGCACCCAGTATGGACAGGGGGAAGAAGGAGAAGGTGGGAGACCACAGGCAACCAGTGTGGACACAGGGGAGCAGGAGAAGGTGGGAGACCACAGGCACCCAGTATGGACACGGGGAAGGAGGAAAAGGTGGGAGACCACAGGCACCCAGTGTGGACAGGGGGAAGGAGGAGAAGGTGGGAGACCACAGGCACCCAGTGTGGACATACAGAAGCAGGAGAAGGTGGGAGACCACAGGCACCCAGTGTGGACATACAGAAGCAGGAGAAGGTGGGAGACCACAGGCACCCAGTGTGGACACAGGGAAGGAGGAGAAGGTGGGAGACCACAGGCACCCAGTGTGGACACAGGGGAGCAGGAGAAGGTGGAAGACCACAGGCACCCAGTGTGGACACAGGGGAGCAGGAGAAGGGGGGAGACCACAGGCACCCAGTGTGGACATAGGGGAGCAGGAGAAGGTGGGAGACCACAGGCACCCAGTGTGGACACAGGGAAGCAGGAGAAGGTGGGAGACCACAGGCACCCAGTGTGGACACAGGGAAGCAGGAGAAGGTGGGAGACCACAGGCACCCAGTGTGGACATACAGAAGCAGGAGAAGGTGGGAGACCACAGGCACCCAGTGTGGACACAGGGAAGGAGGAGAAGGTGGGAGACCACAGGCACCCAGTGTGGACATACAGAAGCAGGAGAAGGTGGGAGACCACAGGAAACCAGTGTGGACAGAGGGGAGCAGTAGAAGGTGGGAGCTTGGGTCCCTGGGACCTTCTCCTGCTCACAGGTTGATGCAGTGGGCGCTTGGAGGGGACTCTGCACATTTTTACATTCTCTCTCTGTCTCTCTCTCTCTCTGTCTCTCTCTCTCTCTCTCTCTCTCTCTCTCTCTGTCTCTCTCTCTCTCTCTGTCTCTCTCTCTCTCTCTCTCTCTCTCTCTCTCTCTCTCTCCTCCCCCCCTTCTCCCTCCTTCACTCTTCCTCATATTTATGCCTTATTTGGGTCTGGAAGGCGGTAAGTTGAAGAACAGCCGCGGGCAGCAGCAGGATAGGCCCTCCAATGCTGCGAGGGACGTGGTCGGAGCAGATGTGAATGAGGACGGGGAGTGAGCCGTCCCTGATGCTCCAGGATGTGTCACTGGGGTCAGAAGGCAGAAGGGCTGGGGATGTGTCCTCACTGAGGCTGGCCAGGACATCACAGCTATGGGGACCACCAGAGGGATGGCCAGAGGAGAGGAAGCCAGGACCTGCCAGGGCAGGGGTCCTACCGGGTCAGAGAGGGGCTCGGGGGCTGCGAGCAGCTGTTGAAGCAGAGCCCACTCTGCGCCCTGAGGCAGCCTCACCAGGTCCTGACCCCACTTCTCATCCCCTGGGTGATAACAGGCTCCTGGTGGGATCAGAGACTCGGTTCCAGGTCCCTGCCCAGCGGCTGGAGAGCACGCCTGCTCACTCCCCGTGGCCCCTGGAGGCTCCTTGCTGCGGCTGCTGCAGGCTGGTTCCTGGGAGCAGGCTCCATGGTGGGCCTCTGGGGCCAGGGTGGAGACCCGAGGAACGGGTCAGCAGGGGGAGAAGTGGAGGCCTCACCAACCCAAATGGCAACGGCAGCCACCACGCCCCGCACTGGGCGTCCTGGAGCTCCCAGGCCGCGTCCTCCAGACTGGGTCAGTGGACCAGGCCCGCCCACAGACGCCCTGCCTCCTGCTGCCTCCACCGCAGGCTGGGCCTTTCAGGACTGTCCAGTTAGGGGTCATCCACAGGAGCCAGGAGCAGCTCCAGGGGGCAAAGTAGGGAAAAGGTCCCCAAGGCACCTCCAACCCCAAGGACTGGAGGACAAAGCCCCTCCAAGTGCAGGTGGGAGGCCCAGGGGCCAGGAGGACTTTCCCTGGACAATAAACTGTCGAAACCCAGCCCTATGCAGGAGGCGCACGGCAAAGCAGATGGTGATGGTCAGTAAGATGGACTGGCCATGTGACGAGGGGTGGACAAGGTGTGAGGCAGGTGAGTGGCACGGCTCCCTCTGGCCACTGCAGACGACACCCTGTGGCCGTCAGTGAGTCTCTGAGCTCCCACGTGAGGGACTGGTGGAACTGGGCCCCGAGCTGCATCCAATCTCTAGAAACAGCAGCCCCCAAAGACCACAGCTCAAGACAGACTGCCCGGCGCTGTGAGCTGCCACGGGTCACTCTCCCCCCATGTTTTAATAAAGGACATCTTCACAGAGAGCAGTTCCTTTGAATGAGTGCCACATAAATCCCCCTCACCCCAGTGGTCCTCCACCACAGTGCCAGGTGGGCGAGAGGGAGACACAGCAGGTCCGCAGGCTGCTCGGAGCCCAGAGAGTCAGGGCAGGTGCCCCTGAGGAAAAGACCAGAGGAGCCACCATCACCCCCAAGTCCCCACGGACGTGGGACCCTCAGAAGTGAAGCTCTCACGTGTGCTCTTTCCACAGGGTAGTGCTGGGGCCATCTTCCACACGGCAACTGGAAGATGGAAGGGCTCAGGTGGCTGTGGGTGTGGGGAGTGCCCGTGCAAGGGTGTGTCCCACTGAAGGATGACCGTGTGTATGTACTCCAGTGTGCTCATCCCATGAGTGTGGTGCACAAGTGTATTTGTTGACATGTGTGTGCATAAGTGTCTGAATGTGTGTGTGGAGTGTGTTCATCCCCAGGAGTGTGTACACAGTGGGCCATCCCCATGAGTGGGTGCATGTATCTGTGTGCTTGTCTACACAGCGTGTGCCTGTTGGTGAGTGTTCATCTACATGGGTGCCCAAGTGTGTTCATCCGCTTGACTGTGCGTGTGCTCATCTGCATGAGTGTTTCTGTGTCTGCACGGGCATGTGCACAGGCGTGCTGCTGTGACCAGGAACGGTGGGTGGAACGCGGGAGCTGTGCGTTTTACCCTCTGGCTACAAGGTTTACAAATCTGCTTCTGCTTTGGCTCAGAATCCCTGCTGATGAGCTGGCGTTTGCTGCTAGGAGGAGAGCAGCTCTTCTCGGGGAACTCGGGGAAGACCGCACTCTGCCTGTCACTCACAGCTAGGCCCCGCCTCTATCGTGCTGTCCACACCAGTGAGCACTTCCCAGGTGGCCAGCTGGCGCTGCCTCACACCCCACACCCCACATTCTGCTCTGAAGTTTGAGGAAGCTGAGCACAGTGCCCTGCAAGGCCCTCGGCAGGCCTTCCTCATCGGAGCGGCCAGGTGAGGTGTGGCCAGAACAGCACAGCCAAGCCCAGGAGGGAAAGAGCCCGCGGTAAAGACAAAACCAGAGGGAAGCAGGCCCTAACCCAGGACCCCGCCTCCGGGAATCTCATAAAGAGGACACAGCCACGTGGGCCTCGTGGGAAAGCACTGGAAAGGGCTTCTCCTGGCCCTCCCCCGGGCCTCATTTCCCACGCTGTCTGCCTGGAAATGCTGATTCCCGCTGGACTTGTAGACCTGGTCTGTGTCCACAGGGTAACGGGTCCTTCCCCCGAGTTCTCATCTCTCCCCGTCAGCCCACCTCTCCCTGTGCTTCCTGCTGAGCGCAGGGCAGCAGAGCCAAGCACGTCCTAAGAGGCAGCCCAGACGGCTGGCTTTCCCTGCTGACAGGCCAGAGATGGACAAGGAGGGCCTAGAGGGCAGTGGAGTGACCGTGCCCACCTCGTGGGGGGTGACGCGTTGCACACCAGAGCTGCAGTCTGCTGTCCACCCAGCTGCCCTCCACAGCAGGGAAGGGCCAGCAAGGCAGCAAGAGTGGGCTGTGGTCTGCGGGGTCAGGGGGAGGCCCGTGAGGAGGAGGGACTGTCCTTTCAGCCCCTCTCCGCCCCTTGGATGGAGGAAGCTTCCTGCCCCGAGGTAGGGGAGGCCAGACCAGGACACCGACTGGGACAGATGTGATGCTGGTCACATGAACTCACAGCCCAGAAGGGCCTCGCAGGCCACGCAGGGCCCCGACAGGGGTGTGCTGGGGGGGGAGGAGCAGAAGGAAGCGTCGTGCAGAGCTGTGGTGCCAGGGTCACCTCTGCACTTGGGCCTGTCACACATGAGGACTGGTCCTGTCCTGTGTGCTGAGCCCAGAGGAGCATCACCATTCAGGCCCATATCCTGTGTGCAAGTGCCATGGACCACTTCCAGGAGGTCCGGCCTCGGCGAGGTTCTGCCTCTGCAGGGCAAACACCCCCCACTGCCCATTCACAAGGCGACCCAAGACCATGGAGCTGGCCACCTCCGTGCTCTGTGGCCACCACTGGCTCTCCTAGGATCGGCTCCTTGTGCTCCTCAGGAGACAAGGCCCCTATCGCAGAGTGGGCAGCCGCCTTCAGCTGTGGGGTCGGAGCCGCGAGTCCCTGCAGCTCTTCCTCATTCGCAGTCCACACTACGACTTCTGAACATGAAGTGCGCCCCTGGGAGATAGCTCTGTCCCCACGCAGAGAGCAGTCACAAAACAGCTCAGGACGAAGAACCAAGCAGTGCTTCACACCAAGGAAATCATTAGGTTTGACGTCTTTTTTCACCTTTTTGAACAGAAGTGTGGCAGGGCCTGCAGCCAGCTAAGCAGGAAGGCCAGGCTGCACACTCTCCCTACCACGGTGGCTGGCCCGGCCTTACCCTGAGGCCAGAGGGAAGCTGAGCCTGGAGCCAGGTGAGGACTTTCCTCAGAGATGGCCCCTGCCTATCCCAGCGGCCACTGGTGAGGCTGGTCACTCCCAAGTGGAAATGAAGAGGGAGCTGGCCCCGCTGGGGTCATCAACAGGCAAGTGCTACAGCCCACTGCAAAGTTCTACAGACAGATCTGGCGCAGCATCAGGCCTCCCCAGCCCACACCTGCTGAGGACACCGCGCCGCCGTCCCCCTGTCCCCCTGTCCCCAGCACTGATGCCACAGCCAAGGCTGAGCAGGCACAGGGCTGGATGCTTTGTTCTGTTTGTGGTGTGTCCACTGAGCCAAGAGCAGGTCCAGTGAGCAAGGCCTCCTCGCCCACTCACCCGCACATGCACCCTCACAGGGCCTATGGAGAAGTGTGTCCTCTTTCCTGGATGTGCCAGACACACGAGCGTGGCCCTTGGTGCCCTGGGTTGCCCACACACTGGGAGGAGACAGACCTCATTCTCCTCTCACAGACGTGTCCTTCCGACAAGTGACCTTGATGTGTATCATTTGGCATGACTCACAGGGGCACCTCCCAGTGCCAGGGCTGAATTCTGCCTGCAGTCGAGCACTGTCCAGGCCCAAGTGGGGACAGGCATGTGGGTGTCCTGACAAAGGCAGGACTGCTCTCACTACTTGCACTGCCCACGAGACCCCGTGCTACGTCCACCAGAAACCCTCCCACGGAGGCTCGCAGCAGCTCTGCTCATGACTGAGGACGTGTGGAGACCGCGGAGCCAGCCCTCCGCTGTGAGTGGGAAAACAAACGGAGCGCTTCCCAACCAGGGGTATCATCCCCTGCTAGGAAGGGGGCCACCGAGCCAGGCTACTCATGAGCAAGGCCAGTGCGAACAGGCCAGACTCAAGTCCTGACCACGGCTTCCCAGAAAAGGCAAACTAGGGAGACGGCAGCAACACCAGTGGTCGTCAGGGGCCGGGGGGACAGCAGGAAGTGACTGACCTGCAGCGGTCCACGAGTGGCCGCAGGCGGCTCTCCACACAGACGGGAATGCTGCAACAGAAGGCTCCCGAAGGAGAACCCGCGGCCTCTGGCTATCGAACAGCCAGTGACACTGGACTCACGGCCACCCCACATCCCAACAGTGCGACCTACAGCCGTTAAAAGAGGACCAACAAGTGCAGCGCATGGGACGTGACAGCAGCGACACCGCCTCTCGCACTGGCACGCGGCAGACGCGGCACACTCTCTCCACCCTGCCCAGCAGTGCCAGGCTGCAGACAGGCCCGGGAGAGTGCCTGAGTCGGCACGGGAGTCCCTGGTTCAGCAGGGAAAGCTCACAAAAGACCAGCCACTGCCCCAAGGAGAGCTCAGGGCCGATAGGCAGAGCGCCTCCGTCCCTCACCAAGCAGCGCCTCCTCTCTCCCTCGGGTGCTGTGTCCAGCAGCAGTGGGCTAGACGAGGGCCGTGGGCCCTTTCCACAGGTCCCTCAGTTCCCTACTCAGAGACTGGCAGAAGCAGCGACCCCTCAGCATTAGCTACGCATCTGACCAGCTTCCCAAGGGCAGTTGCCCAAGCACATGCAGGAAAGCAGCTCTCCACTGAGAACACCAGCTTGCCTGGTCCAGGTGCCTGAGAAAGGAGCATCCTCCCCATACTGTGCATTGGGCTTTCCCACACAGGTGAGCTCCCCTGAACTGGCCAGGTTTGGGGAAAGGGAAGTGGACACTCAGGGACACAGTGTTTGACTGTCTCTTTGCTTTAAGGATGATACACACAAATCTGAGGAATGCTATAAAGTTCGTGGGCAGAACAGCACGTTGTAATGCAGCATATAGGTGGGATGCCATGTGCACGTGAACTTCAGAGGGTGTGTGGGTGGGATTCCATGTATATGTGAACTTCAGAGGTGTGTGGGTGGGATTCCATGTGCATGTGAACTTCAGAGGGTGTGTGGGTGGGAAGCCATGAGCACGTGAACTTCAGAGGGTGTGTGGGTGGGATGCCATGTGCACGTGAACTTCATAGGTGTGTGGGTGGGATGCCATGTGCACATGAAATTCAGAGGGTGTGTGGATGGGATGCCATGTGCACGTGAACTT
The DNA here is from genome assembly GCF_048772815.1 of Callospermophilus lateralis. Lineage (NCBI taxonomy): Eukaryota > Metazoa > Chordata > Mammalia > Rodentia > Sciuridae > Callospermophilus > Callospermophilus lateralis. Next base: position 92,724,789 of record NC_135319.1, read on the forward strand.
CAGAGGGTGTGTGGGTGGGATGCCATGTGCACGTGAACTTCAGAGGGTGTGTGGGTGGGATGCCATGTGCACGTGAAATTCAGAGGGTGTGTGGGTGGGATGCCATGTGCACGTGAACTTCAGAGGGTGTGCGGGTGGGATGCCATGTGCACGTGAACTTCAGAAGGTGTGGTGGGTCGGATGCCATGTGCACGTGAACTTCAGAGGGTGTGTAGGTGGGATGCCATGTGCACGTGAACTTCAGAGGGTGTGTGGGTGGGATGCCATGTGCACGTGAACTTCAGAGGGTGTGTGGGTCGGATGCCATGTGCACGTGAACTTCAGAAGGTGTGCGGGTGGGATGCCATGTGCACGTGAACTTCAGAGGGTGTGCGGGTGGGATGCCATGTGCACGTGAACTTCAGAGGGTGTGTGGGTGGGATGCCATGTGCACGTGAACTTCAGAGGGTGTGTGGGTGGGATGCCATGTGCACGTGAACTTCAGGGGGTGTGTGGGTGGGATGCCATGTGCACGCGAAATTCAGGGGGTGTGTGGGTGGGATTCCATGTATATGTGAACTTCAGAGGGTGTGTGGGTGGGATTCCATGTATATGTGAACTTCAGAGGGTGTGTGGGTGGGATTCCATGTGCACGTGAACTTCAGAGGGTGTGTGGGTGGGATTCCATGTATATGTGAACTTCAGAGGGTGTGTGGGTGGGATTCCATGAGCACGTGAACTTCAGAGAGTGCATGGGTCGGATGCCATGTGTACATGAACTTCAAAGGGTGTGTGGGTGGGATTCCATGTATGTGTGAACTTCAGAGGGTGTGTGGGTTGGATTCCATGTATATGTGAACTTCAAAGGGTGTGTGGGTGGGATACCATGTGCACGTGAACTTTAGAGGGTGTGTGGGTGGGATACCATGTGCACGTGAACTTCAGAGAGTGCGTGGGTCGGATGCCATGTGTACGTGAACTTCAAAGGGTGTGTGGGTGGGATGCCATGTGCACATGAACTTCAGAGGGCATGTAGGTAGGATGTCATGTGCACATGAACTTCAGAGGGTGTGTGGGTGGGGTGCCATGTGCACGTGAACTTCAGAGGGTGTGTGAGTGGTATGCCATGTGCACGTGAACTTCAGAGGGTGCGTGGGTGGGGTGCCATGTGCACGTGAACTTCAGAGGGTGCGTGGGTGGGGTGCCATGTGCACGTGAACTTCAGAGGGTGCGTGGGTGGGGTGCCATGTGCACGTGAACTTCAGAGGGTGTGTGGGTGGGATGCCATGTGCACGTGAACTTCAGAGGGTGTGTGGGTGGGATGCCATGTGCACGTGAACTTCAGAGGGTGTGTGGGTGGGGTGCCATGTGCACGTGAACTTCAGAGGGTGTGTAGGTGGGATGCCATGTGCACGTGAACTTCAGAGGGTGTGTGAGTGGGATTCCAGGTATATGTGAACTTCAGAGGTGTGTGGGAGGGATGCCATGTGCACGTGAACTTCAGAGGGTGTGTGGGTGGGGTGCCATGTGCACGTAAACTTCAGAGGTTTGTAGGTGGGATGTCACATGCACATGAACTTCAGAGAAGTGCAGGATAAGCTTCGATGATGCTCCAGTGCACACAGAAGCTGCTACTGGTGCTGTGTTAGGCATTCCCAGGAGAAAGGGGCACCAAGTCCAGAAGGCTGACTTCCTCCGTGAGAGAGCAGGCAGGGCCGCAGGGCCAAGGGAGACTCTGTGGCTGCCAGCCTTTGTTCTGTGAACTGAGTCGAGGGTTTGTGGATGTTTGGTTTGTCGCTTTCTTTTTTATAAGCTTTGAATATTTCATACGTTAAAAGAGCAAAGCACAGGACAACATAAATAATACACTAGCATTTGCTGTCTTAACAAAGAGGACACACACACACACACACATATTTGCATACATCTGGAACTCTGGGCAGGAGCGTGCATGTGAACAACACCCTTCGCACTATTCAGGTTTGTGTTACCATATGTACATACTCTATTTTCAATTTTTAAAAAGATGTCAATATTTTAAGAAAACATAGCAGGAGGAAGCCCTGCCTACCCAGTATCCCCAGGAGTGCCATCCCTCTCCTGGTCCTGGGGGCTAGGGCTTCAGCCATGAGTTTGGGGGACACAGCTCAGTCCATGAATGCTGCACCCCAGCCCTTTTCTTTTCTTACTCAGAGCTCAGCCTGAGCAAGCCTACCCCCTCAGGCCTCCATCTATCCCACTGCGACCAACTCCCACCCCAGAGCTCGCAGGATTTCCCTCTCTGCACCCAGGGCACAGCCCACCACAAGAAAACCAGGGAGTCTGCTCAGCAGCAGCTGGTTCTCACAGTGCTTTCCTTGGCCAGCCCCCGCCAACCCTGGGTGACTCTGCCCCCTCCACATTCCCAACACCTCCACTGACCTTCCCCTAGCACACCTGGGTGTCTTTACCTTTCACTAGCTCCGTGTTGGGTGCCCAAGAGGACAGGTCTCAGCAGGGGAGCAGAAGCCACAGGAGGTATTCTAACAAAGAATATGACTCAGGGGATCATTCCACAGGCCTCCCCCCCAAGTGGCCGAGTGTGGCAGGAACAGCTTCTGTCCCAGTGTGAGGAGTCCCAGGAGCCCGGGGGGGTCCCCACAGAGCAGCATGAGACTGCTGAGCAGGGGTCTTGCAGGCTGTGCTGTGGGCCAGCGGACACCGTGACGGTTCTGCATGTGGTGGCACCGGACCCTCAGCACTGCACTGAAGGGAAGAACGCTTTCCCCTACTGGCCTGCAGCCGGCCTTCCTCTGGCTCCCCCAGTGGCAGAAACTGACAGGCAGAAGTGGCCTTAGTGTCTGCACCAGTGCCAGGGAGCAGAGTGTGTGCGGCCGGCTGGGGCGGAGGCGGGAGCTGGAGACCCACAGACGCCAGGGCAGCGTTGGAGGAAGGCGGGCTGCCCCAAGCTCAAAGGCAGGATGCTCACAAGCCTGGGTGCCATTTTGCCACCAGCAGCTCTGGGAATGCTTCCCGTCTCTGTGCCCCTGCCCCTACCCTGCCTCTCCTGTGATCAGACATGCTGGCCCTCTCTCTGGCTGGAGGATGGGGCTCTCTCTACAGGGGCAGCAGAGGACGGGCACTCTTCTTGAGACCCCCACTCCAGGACAGGCCCACCAGGAGGGAGCCATCATGTGGCCATTTTCTGCCTGGTCTGGCCCATGCAGATGACCCCCATCACCAGAACCCTGGCCCCCGACCTTCTGCCCGATCAATCTTAACCGAGGAGGAACGACTCAGATCCAACCTGAAGATTTAAGGCTTCACCTTTAGAAGATAGAATTATGCATGATTTGGGAACGGCCATATTTCATGCATACATTATTGATTCTTTTAAAACAAATAAAATGCAGGTCAGGTGATGCTCAGGAAAGGCCACTCATGCCAGCCCAGGCCCCCGGACACAGCTCTGCCTCCACTACAGTGTCAGGCAATCACAATCAGCCAGTGTAGATCTCCATATTGTAGTTACTCACTTCACACTCTCTAAGAAGCAGTAGCCCTCTCTTCTGCCTCCCTCTCAGAGGGCTCTGTCCGTGAGAAGCCGCAGTGGGTGGGCCAATCAGGGCAGCAGAGAGAGGTGGCTTCCCTGACCACAGAGGAAACCAGAACCAGGTGGCCCAGCCCACCAGGGCCGCCAGCTCCTCAGCTGCAAGAGTTGGGGTCCCCAGGCTGGGAGCATGTAGAGGTCAAAACAGAGGTGGGCATGACCCGGGGCCCACCCCTTGACTAGCAAATTGTCTACTGCCCAAGAACATCAGGTGAATTCTGGGGCTTGAACCCCAGGTGTTGGGTGTGCACCCACATTCCCTCAGTCTCCCAGGAACATGCCCGGGGTGACCCTGAGCTGGGAGGGGCCCCAGTGCTCTATGAAAACTCTCCCTTTGAGCCTTTGTCCACAGGCAGAGGTGTGGGCAGGGCTGCTGCTGTTCACCAAGTGGTGCCCCTGAGGACCTGCCACCAGGAGGAAGCAGCAGTCTGCCAAGGGCTGGGGAGGCCAATGGTCTGGGTTAACAGGTGCTGGTAGAGGTCTCTGAGAGGGCAAGGTCACCATGCCGGGCCACCCGGTGCTGTTCAGGCCCAGGGCTCCAGGAACGGTCCCGAGGACGCCCACCGCCAGGCGCCACAGCCAGGGTTTTGATGCAGGACCACTGCAGGAGCTCGACCTCCAGGCCGACTCATCCCGAGCTCTGAGCCAGCTCTGTGGGCTTCCTGGTCACCCTGCCCTCTCAGGTAAAGGATGAGCCAACACTCAATGGACAAAACCCTGAACCCAGGCCAGGTGGGCCTCAGGGTCACTGCAAAGACACAAGCAAAACCCACACCAGCCTCCCTTGTAGTGCAGCTCACACCCTTTGTTACCCACTTGCGGCTATTGCCAGAGGCAGAGTCCCGCGGGCCACACTGCATCCCCCACATCCTCTCCCACTGCACCTTCTTGGTTGGCCACCCCACCCCAGGCCCTAGCGACCTTCCTCTACTCTTGCCCCTGTCATTGTGCCTTTTCTGTAGGAGCCTGGCTCCTTCCCCTCGGCGACACTGAGCTGCTCAGGTGCTCCTGCACCATAGTGCCCTCCTCTGCACCCAGAGCAGTGTTCAGGATTGCGGGCACCACAGTGCTGCCCACTCACTGGGGTGGGCATTTGGGTGGATTCCCCAGGGTGATCACAAGCAGCCATGTAAACGTGGACCCACCTTGTCTTTCCCGGGGGAAGTGCCCAAGTGAGCAAGGGTTTAATCAGGATGAAACCCCCTCTGCTTCCAGGCGGCCTGTACCAACCTGAGATCCCTTGGTAAACTCCACACCAGAATCCTCGGGGTCATAGGTGGGTGGGAGACCTTGTTCCTCCTCCAATAACTCTGGCACGTGTGGAGTGAGCTCCTTGCAGCTTCAGTGCCCAGGGGCATGTGGAGTGAGCCCCCTTACAGCTTCAGTGCCCAAGGTCATGTGGAGTGAGCTCCTTGCATCTCAGTGCCCAGGGGCATGTGGAGTGAGCTCCTTGCATCTCAGTGCCCAGGGGAATGTGGAGTGAGCTCCTTGCAGCTCAGTGCCCAGGGGCATGTGGAGTGAGCTCCTTGCATCTCAGTGCCCAGGGGCATGTGGAGTGAGCTCCTTGCATCTCAGTGCCCAGGGGCATGTGGAGTGAGCTCCTTGCAGCTCAGTGCCCAGGGGCATGTGGAGTGAGCTCCTTGCAGCTCAGTGCCCAGGGGCATGTGGAGTGAGCTCCTTGCAGCTCAGTGCCCAGGGGCATGTGGAGTGAGCTCCTTGCAGCTCAGTGCCCAGGGGCATGTGGAGTGAGCTCCTTGCAGCTCAGTGCCCAGGGGCATGTGGAGTGAGCTCCTTGCAGCTTCAGTGCCCAGGGGCATGTGGAGTGAGCTCCTTGCAGCTTCAGTGCCCAGGGGCATGTGGAGTGAGCTCCTTGCAGCTCAGTGCCCAGGGGCATGTGGAGTGAGCTCCTTGCAGCTCAGTGCCCAGCGGCATGTGGAGTGAGCTCCTTGCATCTCAGTGCCCAGCGGCATGTGGAGTGAGCTCCTTGCATCTCAGTGCCCAGCAGCATGTGGAGTGAGCTCCTTGCAACTCAGTGCCCAGGGGCATGTGGAGTGGAGCCCCTTGCATCTCAGTGCCCAGGGGCATGTGGAGTGGAGCTCCTTGCAGCTCAGTGCCCAGGGGCATGTGGAGTGAGCTCCTTGCAGCTCAGTGCCCAGCAGCATGTGGAGTGAGCTCCTTCCATCTCAGTGCCCAGGGGCATGTGCAGTGGAGCTCCTTGCAGCTCAGTGCCCAGCAGCATGTGGAGTGAGCTCCTTGCATCTCAGTGCCCAGCAGCATGTGGAGTGAGCTCCTTGCAGCTTCAGTGCCCAGGGGCATGTGGAGTGAGCTCCTTGCAGCTCAGTGCCCAGGGGCATGTGGAGTGAGCTCCTTGCATCTCAGTGCCCAGGGGCATGTGGAGTGAGCTCCTTGCATCTCAGTGCCCAGGGGCATGTGGAGTGAGCTCCTTGCAGCTCAGTGCCCAGGGGCATGTGGAGTGAGCTCCTTGCAGCTCAGCGCCCAGGGGCATGTGGAGTGAGCTCCTTGCATCTCAGCGCCCAGGGGCATGTGGAGTGAGCTCCTTGCATCTCAGCGCCCAGGGGCATGTGGAGTGAGCTCCTTGCATCTCAGCGCCCAGGGGCATGTGGAGTGAGCTCCTTGCAGCTCAGCGCCCAGGGGCATGTGGAGTGAGCTCCTTGCAGCTCAGCGCCCAGGGGCATGTGGAGTGAGCTCCTTGCATCTCAGTGCCCAGCGGCATGTGGAGTGAGCTCCTTGCATCTCAGTGCCCAGCAGCATGTGGAGTGAGCTCCTTGCATCTCAGTGCCCAGGGGCATGTGGAGTGAGCTCCTTGCATCTCAGTGCCCAGGGGCATGTGGAGTGAGCTCCTTGCAGCTTCAGTGCCCAGGGGCATGTGAAGTGGAGCTCCTTGCATCTCAGTGCCCAGGGCATGTGGAGTGAGCTCCTTGCATCTCAGTGCCCAGGGGCATGTGCAGTGGAGCTCCTTGCATCTCAGTGCCCAGGGGCATGTAGAGTGAGCTCCTTGCATCTCAGTGCCCAGGGCATGTGGGTTGAGCTCCTTGCATCTCAGTGCCCAGGGGCATGTGGAGTGAGCTCCTTGCAGCTCAGTGCCCAGGGGCATGTGGAGTGAGCTCCTTGCAGCTCAGTGCCCAGGGGCATGTGGAGTGAGCTCCTTGCAGCTCAGTGCCCAGCGGCATGTGGAGTGAGCTCCTTGCAGCTCAGTGCCCAGGGGCATGTGGAGTGAGCTCCTTGCATCTCAGTGCCCAGCGGCATGTGGAGTGAGCTCCTTGCATCTCAGTGCCCAGCAGCATGTGGAGTGAGCTCCTTGCAGCTCAGTGCCCAGGGGCATGTGGAGTGAGCTCCTTGCAGCTCAGTGCCCAGGGGCATGTGGAGTGAGCTCCTTGCAGCTCAGCGCCCAGGGGCATGTGGAGTGAGCTCCTTGCATCTCAGCGCCCAGGGGCATGTGGAGTGAGCTCCTTGCATCTCAGCGCCCAGGGGCATGTGGAGTGAGCTCCTTGCATCTCAGCGCCCAGGGGCATGTGGAGTGAGCTCCTTGCAGCTCAGCGCCCAGGGGCATGTGGAGTGAGCTCCTTGCATCTCAGTGCCCAGCGGCATGTGGAGTGAGCTCCTTGCATCTCAGTGCCCAGGGGCATGTGGAGTGAGCTCCTTGCAGCTTCAGTGCCCAGGGGCATGTGAAGTGGAGCTCCTTGCATCTCAGTGCCCAGGGCATGTGGAGTGAGCTCCTTGCATCTCAGTGCCCAGGGGCATGTGCAGTGGAGCTCCTTGCATCTCAGTGCCCAGGGGCATGTAGAGTGAGCTCCTTGCATCTCAGTGCCCAGGGCATGTGGGTTGAGCTCCTTGCATCTCAGTGCCCAGGGGCATGTGGAGTGAGCTCCTTGCATCTCAGTGCCCAGGGGCATGTGGAGTGAGCTCCTTGCATCTCAGTGCCCAGGGGCATGTGGAGTGAGCTCCTTGCATCTCAGCGCCCAGGGGCATGTGGAGTGAGCTCCTTGCATCTCAGTGCCCAGGGGCATGTGGAGTGAGCTCCTTGCATCTCAGTGCCCAGGGGCATGTGGAGTGAGCTCCTTGCATCTCAGTGCCCAGGGGCATGTGGAGTGAGCTCCTTGCATCTCAGTGCCCAGGGGCATGTGGAGTGAGCTCCTTGCAGCTTCAGTGCCCAGGGGCATGTGCAGTGGAGCTCCTTGCATCTCAGTGCCCAGGGGAATGTGGAGTGAGCTCCTTGCAGCTCAGTGCCCAGGGGCATGTGGAGTGAGCTCCTTGTAGCTCAGTTCCCAGGGGCATGTAGAGTGAGCTCCTTGCAGCTTCAGTGCCCAGGGGCATGTGGAGTGAGCTCCTTGCATCTCAGTGCCCAGGGGTATGTGGAGTGAGCTCCTTGCATCTCAGTGCCCAGGGGCATGTGGAGTGAGCTCCTTGCAGCTCAGTGCCCAGGGGCATGTGGAGTGAGCTCCTTGCAGCTCAGTGCCCAGGGGCATGTGGAGTGAGTTCCTTGCATCTCAGTGCCCAGGGGCATGTGGAGTGAGCTCCTTGCATCTCAGTGCCCAGGGGCATGTGGGGTGAGCTCCTTGCAGCTTCAGTGCCCAGCAGCATGTGGAGTGAGTTCCTTGCATCTCAGTGCCCAGGGGCATGTGGAGTGAGCTCCTTGCAGCTCAGTGCCCAGGGGCATGTGGAGTGAGCTCCTTGCATCTCAGTGCCCAGGGGCATGTGGAGTGAGCTCCTTGCAGCTTCAGTGCCCAGCAGCATGTGGAGTGAGTTCCTTGCATCTCAGTGCCCAGGGCATGTGGAGTGGAGCTCCTTGCAGCTCAGTGCCCAGGGGCATGTGGAGTGAGCTCCTTGTATCTCAGTGCCCAGGGGCATGTGAGGTGAGCTCCTTGCATCTCAGTGCCCAGGGGCATGTGGAGTGAGCTCCTTGCAGCTCAGTGCCCAGGGGCATGTGGAGTGAGCTCCTTGTATCTCAGTGCCCAAGGGCATGTGGGGTGAGCTCCTTGCAGCTTCAGTGCCCAGGGGCATGTGGAGTGGAGCTCCTTGCATCTCAGTGCCCAGGGGCATGTGGAGTGAGCTCCTTGCAGCTTCAGTGCCCAGGGCATGTGGAGTGGAGCTCCTTGCAGCTCAGTGCCCAGGGGCATGTGGAGTGAGCTCCTTGCAGCTCAGTGCCCAGGGGCATGTGGAGTGAGCTCCTTGCAGCTTCAGTGCCCAGGGCATGTGGAGTGGAGCTCCTTGCAGCTCAGTGCCCAGGGGCTGTTCCAGGTGCCCAGGATGCATGTCTATATTATCTGGTGACAGGTCTTTCCAAATTTCTGGCCAAGTTTTCCTTTTTGATTTACAAAAGAGGATATTTAGCTCACAGTTTTGAGGCCCAAGCCCAAGCTGCATGCCTGGCTCTCGGGAGGGTCCCAGGCACAGGTTCTTCCCCCACCTCGCAGCCCCCACCTCCTTTGTGTTCTCTCTGTGAACTCCCGTGTACTCTGCATGCTCTGGACGTGACGTGAGTTGTCATTTCACGTTCTCAGCAATGTGCTTTGAAGAACAGATTTTATAACTTTGATACGATCTTACTTATTAATTTTTATGGATCTCTTCTAGTGTCACATCTAAAAACTCTTGCCTGAGTTTACGAAATTTCTCTCCCAGCCTTCTGGAAGTTCTGTAGTTTGGGGATGCACGTTCAGGCCTGTGATGTACTTGTTGCACAAGGACTGGATTGAGCTTGCTTGTTCTCTTCCCTGCTCATAGCTATCCTGATGCTCAGCACTATTTCTACAAAAGGTGTCCATCCCCTCCTCTATCGAATGGCTTGTGCACTCAGGGGACTGTGACAACCACATCACGTATGGTATGTAAGGGTTCAGCACTAGGAATTTCAAAGAAAGTGCTCAATAAATGGTAGCTTGAAAACCCCGTGTTCTCTGGGCTCCTGAAGCTGGGTGGAGGCGGAGCAGCCTCACCAGAGGAGTCCTGGGAGTTCACTTGCTTCTGTGTAAGGAGAAGGACTGAAGGTCTGACGGCTGCCCAGGAGGGCTACACTAGAGATGTCAGCCATGGTCCCCAGCTGGAACCGGCATGCCACAGCAGTTCCGGAAGCCTCCCCGTGAAGAGACTGGGGAGAGGGCAGCACATGACTCCCTGCCCTGAACCTCGCATGTGGACTTGTACAGAGCTTAGTAAACATGGAACCCCACTGTTAGTACCCAGGTGGCCACATTTACAGACTCCTTACTCGAAGGTTTTTTATTAATAATTGATTGGGTGGCTTCTTTCAGCTTTGCCCACTGAGACATTATTTGCTTTGTGTACAGCACAATTGATTTTGTAAACAGAACATATTTAAACATCATTTGACAACAGTGATGGTGCATCTGAAGCTATCCTTTACCGTGTGTTTATCTTTGGCATTTGAAATAGCTAAAGCCAAACAGTCACCATGGTCAGGGCCCGTACACCAACAGGCACTGACTCTCATTTTTCTTGAGGAATCAGAACTAATTCAAAGACGATACACCAAAGGCAAAATCTCCCCATGAGCCCATGCCCAAATCACACCTGAGCTACCTGGCCCAGGCTTGGGTGGCACCTGTGTGGGGATTCACAGCACCCTGTGAGCCCTGCACTAGAGCAGGACTCGGGAGCCCTATTCCAGAGGAAACTGTGTCTGAGAGGTCAACCAACACCAGAGCTTGAGACAAAATGCCCTCAGACAGCCTCCCCCGGAGTGGACCCTATGGTGGGCCCTGCGACCTCAGGTGTCCCCTGAGCCAGGCCCATCTGGAGCACCGTCAGGTGGAGACAGGTGAGTGCTGTCTCTGCAAGCTGCTCCTCAGACACAGTTCAGAGACGTTCCTCCTCTCAGACACACGAAGCCAGGGCCAGGACCTGGACTTGCAGGTCACCTCGGCCTCCCACAGGGCCTGATCCTGGCACATGTGAGCGCTGGTTCCAAACGTGTTCCAAGTGTGCACCAGACTGCCATCTGCAAGGACCCACACTTAACCCCAGGGTCTCGGGCCTCTGGTCCTGTGGAGTCTCCAGGACTCCCGGTGGGAGGGCCCAGGGCCCTCCTGGCCTCTCGTGTCTCTGGTTCTCGTACATCTCTTCCCCTGCATCCCACCCAGATGCATGAGGAACTTCGCCTCCCTCCCTCCACAGGCTTGGGAGTGCTGCAGAGCCAGGACAGGAGGCCCTGGTGGGCTGGGGCCCTCCTGGGCTGATGTTCTCTTCATCCTTAACTCCTTATCCTCTTCCCAAAAGTCTCCACCTCTGGACAGAGTGAGGCCTGCTGCTGCAGCGCCCTCCTAAGCCTCCTGGGACACTCCCATCTGGAGCTACCTGCAGACTGCAGGCCACCCAGAGCTGGAGCCTAGTTGCACCCTCACATTGCAGACACTCCAAGGTACGTGTTAAATGAGTGGGCAAAAGTCAGCCCCTTCCCCTCGTGTGCAGAAGCATGGACGGCCAGTGTGTGCTTGCTTTTAGTGTAGAAGCAGTCTCCTTCTTCCCACTCGCTGGCTTCTGCCGCTAGCTGCCTTCTCCCCAGAGGACAGAAAGGCCCGAGCTCAGACCTGTACAGCGGGGACAATTTCACCTTCCCTGGGCCCTCCATAGCTGGAGAAGCCTCTCTCAAGGCAATGTCCCTTAGAACACGGGACATCCCTGAGGCCATGTTCTGGGCTCTGGAGAGATGAGAAAATTGCAGGTTAAATATAATTCACTGCAGAATCCCTCGAGCCTTTAATAGACACGTGGCTCTCCCAGAGGGGAGCAGACTCCATCAGCTGCGAGATTTACCATCAGCTTCAAACAGCTCTTTGGAAGAAAAACAGCAAAGAGCCCTGAAAGATGTTCACAGCATTAGTTACTGCTGTAGCTGGGGCAGCTGTCCTGGGTGGCGCAAGATCAAGAGCTGTCCTGGGAGGCAGGACTTCAGAATTGGACCAAGGAATTCTGGAGCAAAGTGGAAGGGCTGCTCCCCAGCACAGCCCACATGAGAAGTGTGCAGCACTTTCCAATTTATGCCCCACGTCATCTTAAGAAGCCCCTTTCAGGGTTCCACAGAACACTCTTTGAGAAGTGGTGAGCTACGCCTGCCCGGGGAGAACTAGCATCTGCTCCATCTCCAGCTTCCTTGGTCTGAGTTCCCAGAGGTTCTGACAAGCTCTGCAGTGAGCTCCTCTGTAGAGAGACAGGGCTGTCGGCCACGGCGACCCTCAGCTCAAACACAGACGGTCACTGGCTCCAAGTGACCCCGCCTGGGTCCCTCCATCTGGTACCTGGAAGAGCTGGGTCACCTGCAGGAGCAGCAGGGTGGACAGATGAGGCCAGGCCAGGCACACAGATGGGCCAGGAGTGTGCAGGGCCTCATGCCCTTGGGACATTTCCCTGTGGTCCAGCTGCCTGGGGCCCACATCAACTTCAGTTTAGGTTCAATGGTTGACATGTTTAGAAAAACGCAGATTTCAAGTAAACAGATGTGATAACTCTTATTAGGTCAAAACTGGACTCAGGGGAAAGGAGCACCAGTGTGAAGGCAGTGAAGACGCCGGCTCTTTCCCTAGCAGAGCGTCCCACGCCTGGCCCAGCCCAGACAGGAGGGAGCTGGCCTCAGCGAGGCTCAGGGACACGTTTCCTGGGTTGGCTGGAAACGTGAGACTCTGCAGTCCTGCGGGGTCCAGACGGAATAGCTGAAGGCCCAAAGGACAAACCAATCTACATCTGCTCTAAAAGGGAAGCTCTAACCTCGCTGGAGCTACCTGGAACCCAAGAGCAAAGCTGAGCACCTCCCAGCTGACCTCGGGCCTCCAGGGAGCCTCAAGAACCCAGCCAGTATGCGCTGGCACACCATGGTCAGAACAGACTCCAGGAAACCTGTGCAGATGAGGGTGGTCCATCTTCAACAAGGGGCCAGGATAACTCAATAAGGAAATAGTTATGCCAGGACAACTGCACACCCATGTGCAAAGACGATGAACTCGCCTTTCCTCACACCAAATACAAGAATCAACTCAGAACAGTCTGTAGACCTATGATAACCTGGCCCATAAGCACTGCAGGAAAATATCTTTGTGGTCTTGGGTTAGCCAACAATTTCTTAGATAGAACATAAAACACTATTAAAAATAGCAACAAATTGAATTTCACCAAAATTAAAAACTTTCTCCTTCAAAGATAGTGATGAGAAAATAAAACGGTAAGACACTCATTGAGAGAAACATTTGATACACACACACACACACACACACACACACACATACACACATACACACTCACACACACACACACACAAGATCTGTACCCTAAATACATAAAGAACACATATCTTCTCAACATGAAGATATTAAACAGTAAATGATTGTTAAATGAACAAGAAATTCTGAAGTAGACAACTTACAGAAAGTACACCAGTGGCAAATAAACACATGAAAGACACTCACAGCATTAGTTACTGGGGAGACACTAAACCACAATGAGCCACCACTACAAACGCACACGGAATAGCTGGCGCTTTTTAAATGGGCCATCCCAAGTGTCAACAGAAAGTACAGCAGGTAGAATGTTCCTACGGGAGTATAAAATGATGAGCCACTTTGAAAACGATTCCAGCAACTTCTCATGAATTTAAACAGACCCTAGCACATGACCCAGGATTGGCTCCTAGATGCTTAAACAGGAGAGGTTAAAACACACGTGCCCACAAAGACGTGCATGCAAGCACTTGCAAAGGTTCTCATGTGACCAGAGCCTTAGCACAACCAAGACACCTGCTCACTGATGGCCAGTGGCCTCTATGCCCCCGCATGGGCCTCTGCTTGTGTGCATGACTTTGTGACATTGCACTCTGGCTGTTTGGAAACACTCTCTTGGTGAGCTATGTAGATCCTCAAAATGTGAACACATGTTATAATCCAATATCAAAACCTACCTTTGTTCATGTTGAGAGCCACAGCCGAAGGGGCCCCAGCAAACTTCCAGCTGCCAGCAAATTTCCAGCTGCCAGCTGATGATTGGCTCACAGCAGCCCCAGCAACTTCTAGCTGCCAACTGATTGGCTCCTCTGTGGTAATGCTCATTGGGCTGTTTCCCCGCCCTTTCAGACCACGGAGCTGCTCATTGGGGGACTTTTTGGCTCCGCCCATGCGACCCAGCCAATCGGCCTCAAGAGCAGGAGGATTGTGGGAGGAAGAGGTTGTTGGGGTGTGTGGCTTGTGGGAAGCCGGTGGTGGGAGTTGGGCTCTGAGGGTTTTTTCCTGAGGAGCTGTTTTGTTTGGAGTGTGTGGCTCTAAAAATAAAGTTAGTTTCTTTTGACAAGTGGCTCCTGAATTGTGCCCAGCCAGACTGCGGCATTTGGTGGCTCGCACGGGGAGCGACTGAGGGTAAGTAAACTGCTCGCCCCTGAGGGCAGGTGAGAGGATGGGGAGCCATTTTAAGATTCCTCTTTTGTTTTGCTTCACTTTTGTTTTAAGTTGCCTGTCCCTGGAGATGAGTGAGACGGAAGAAAAACCGCTCACATCTGAGGAAAAACTATTTACGTCTGAGGAACAGATAGGGAGAAAGGACGGATGCACATGTCAGGAGGATAGAAAGGCTATAATGAATTTTTGTTGTTCCATTTTTGTTTCATTCTGTCTCGGTTTTGTTTGGCGTCATCTTGTTGGGTTGTATTATAGTAGAAATATGGGATCAGAAATTAGTAAAAAACAAACCGAAAGAGTGTTAAGTAAATTGTTAGAGGAAGGAGGCATCCCAGTAAAATCAAGAGCAGTCAGGGCATACGTTGATACAATACAAAAATGTAGCCCATGGCTTTTTAAGGAGGAGTTGTTAAATATATCACAATGGAACCATCATGGTGAAGATTTAAAAAGAATAGAAAAGAACAGCCCAGGAACTCTGCCAGCTGGCACATTGCCATTGTGGACATTCGTATCTTGTTTGCTTAGTCCAAAGCCTTCAGTTCAGACAAAGGTAGAGGAAAAAGAAGACATATTGATTCAAGTAAAAGAGACGGTCTCTCAAGTTAGTCAGAAAGAGGAAAAGATTCAAGTAAAAGAGAAGGTCTCTCGAGCTAGTCAGACAGAGGAAGAAAGCTTAGAGCAGAAAAAGCCATCAGGGGAAAAGTTACAACAGAAGACTGCTACTAACACCTTTCTATCACCAGAGGGCGTAAGTGTCCAACCAACAGCGCCACCTCCATACACTGGGAGGCTCCCAACCCGCGCAGTTGATAGATGGGATCCTGAGACAGGATCTCAAGTATTAACATGCCCTGTATTTGAGCAGGCAGAAGGGCAGCGAATTCACCATGCTTTAAATTTCAAAAAAGCGAAGCAGCTAAAAGAGGCTGTAACAACCTATGGTCCTCAAGCACCCTTCACTGTAAGCATGGTCGAATCCATTACCAATTTGAACATGATGCCAGCAGATTGGGCTAATATATGTAAAGCTGTGCTAAATGGAGGACAATACCTGTTATGGAAGGTTGCCAATGAGGAATTTTGCAAGGAGACGGCTAGGCGAAATGCAGCAGCTGGTTATCCTCAGAGAAATCTAGATATGTTGTTAGTAAAGGGACCTTATGAGGATCAGCAGCAACAAATTGCATATGATCCTGGCGTATATATACAAATTGCTGTAGATGTGGTTAGGACATGGAAGACTTTACAAGGACATGGAGGTTTACAAGGTCAATTATCTAAGTTAATACAAGGAGCTAATGAACCTTACGCTGAATTTGTAGATAGGCTTATTCAAACAGCTACCAGAGTTTTTGGGAATACAGAACAAGCAATGCCATTAATAAAATAACTGACTTATGAGCAAGCAAATCGTTGGTGCAGAGAAGTCATTAGACCATGGAAACATGAAGATTTAAACGCATATATTAAATTATGTAGAGACATTAATGAACAAGGGCAAGTAGTGGCAGCTGCAGTACAACAGTAGATGCCAGGCCAAAAACATGCTACAATTGTGAACAAACAGGACATTTTAAAAGGAATTGCCCCATACGAGGAAGGTTTAACAAAACTTGGTATCAAAGGAGTAGAATACCAGGTATTTGCCCACGATGCCGTAGAGGGAGACATTGGGCTAATGAATGCCGTTCTCAGACCACCATAGAGGCTACTCCATTATCAAAAAACGAACAAGGACCAGGTGTCTATCCACGATATCGTGGAGAAAGGCATCGGGCTCCATTGCCAAAAAATGGACAGGGGGGCCCAATGCTCCAGGGCCCAAGACAACAAATATACGGGGCACTGGAGGAACCCAGAAACACCATGGAGGAACTCAGCAACACCATCAGGGTAGTGCCCAGGACACATTATCCATCAGATCTCTCATCAGAGGAACCAGAGGAGCGCAGGGTTGGACATCTGCGCCTCTGCCAGAACAGTACTAACTCCAGAGATGGGAGTTCAAATCATTCCCACAGGGGTAAAAAGACCTCTTCCCAAAGGAACAGTAGGCTTATTATTGGGATGCAGTTCTTCTACTCTAAAAGGACTTATGATAAGTCCTGGGGTAATTGATCCTGATTATGAAGGTGAAATAAAAATTATAGCCAGTTCTCCAAAGGATATATCAGTAATTTCACCAGGAGATAGAATAGCACAGTTACTAATAATACCCAGCCTACATGATAAATTTTCCAGTCATAGTGTAGAAAGAGGTTCCAAGGGATTAGGCTCCACAGGAGTAAATTGGGCTATGCTTTCTTTAAAGTTAGATTCTCGCCCCATGCTAAAACTAAATATTCAAGGACATGAATTTAATGGGCTACTGGATACAGGTGCGAACCTTAGCATCATCTCTCGTCAAGAATGGCCGAAACACTGGCCATTACAACAAGCCACTCAAACACTTCGAGGCCTAGGAGTGGCGACTAATCCCCATAGAAGTGCAATGGTATTAGATTGGAAGGATCCTGAAGGATGTGAAGGAACTATACAACCATATGTATTGGATCATCTTCCCGTAAATTTATGGGGACGAGATGTCCTAGATCAATTAGGTTTGACATTAACAAATAACATCAATCAAAATGCACCCACTATTATGGCTAGACAAGGTTTTAGGAAAGGGAAAAGATTAGGAGAACAAGAACAAGGTATAGCAGCACCAATACAAATAGATCAAGGAACAGACAGACATGGGTTGGATTTTCAGAAAGGGCCACTGAGACAATAAAAATTACTTGGAAATCAGAAAGACCAGTATGGGTTCCTCAGTGGCCCCTGACTAAAGAAAAGATACCAGCAGCACATGACCTGGTCAAACAACAATTAGTGGAGGGACATATACAACCTTCCATATCTCCCCATAATACTCCCATTTTTGTCATCAAAAAGAAATCTGGTAAATGGAGATTATTGCAAGATTTAAGACCCATTAATAATGAGATGGTTATTATGGGACCTGCTCAATCGGGGATTCCTCAATTGTCTGCTTTGCCAAAAACTTGGTATGTTTTAGTTATAGATATTAAAGATTGTTTTTTTTCAATTCCAATTCATCCTGAGGATAGTCCACGTTTTGCATTTACTATCCCTGCACTGAATTATGAAGGTCCCAATCAGAGATATGAATGGAAAGTACTCCCTCAAGGGATGGCTACAGCCCAACTATGTGTCAAATGTATGTTAATAAAGCAATCCAGCCACTTAGAAATCAAAATCCTGAACTACAAATATTTCACTATATGGATGATGTACTATTAGCACACAAAGATAAAAACACTTTGCTAGAATGTTATGCCACACTTCAAAATTATTAAAAAATTATAATCTAGAGATAGCAATAGATAAAGTACAATTAAGTTTTCCAATAAATTATTTAGGAGTTATATTATCCTCAACCATGGTCCATCCACCAAAAATTCAAATACGAGTAGATCAACTCAAATCACTTAACGACTTTCAAAAGTTATTGGGAGACATAAATTGGATAAGGCCTTATCTAGGCATACCAACAGGAGAGTTGGGACCTTTATTTGATATCCTAAAAGGTTCATCAGATCCAAATTCACCTCAAATGTTAATACCTGAAGCAAGAAAGGTATTAAAATCATTGAAACATATATGGAAAATATGCATTTGGATAGAATTTATATAAGTTTGCCTTTATTACTTATTGTACTACCAACAAAAAATATTCCTACAGGAGTATTTTGGCAAGAAGGTCCATTATTATGAATACATTTATCTTATTCTCCTAACACTATTCTTACTGGTTATCCTGAGGCTGTAGGATAATTAATACTCAAAGGAATAAAAGCAGCAAAGGGAGTGTTTGGAATTTCTCCCAATAAAATTATTACTCCATATACTATGAATCAAATTGATGAGTTAGCTAATGAGTTAAATACTTGGGCAATAATCATGTGCAAATCTAATGTTTCATTTGATAACCACTTACCATCTAATCCTTTATTGTCTTTTTGGTCATTGCATCCTGTAATTTCTCCAAAAATGACAAGAAAAACACCTATCATGAATGCTCCAAATATATTCACTGATGGGTCAAATAATGGTACAGCAGCAATAGTTACACCTGATCAAACTTTTACATTTTTAGTACCCAAACAATCAGCTCAAAAGGTAGAGCTTAATGCAGTATTACAAGCTTTTGTGATGTTTAAAGATTCTATATTTAATTTATTTTCTGATAGTCAGTATATAGTTAATGCTATAGTATCCCTTGAAGATGCTGGTAGGATTTCCCCTTCCTCTACTGTTTTCTCTTTGTTTTCCACTATACAAAGTCTAATCTGGGACAGAAAAGATCCATTCTTTATAGGGCATATCAGGGCACATACAGGATTGCCTGGAGCCCTTAGTTTGGGCAATGATTTAGCAGATAAAACTACACATGACATACATATTTTCTCTACACTAGAAGAAGCTACAAATTTTCATAAAAAGTTCCATGTGAATGCTAATACTTTACAAAAGCATTTTAAAATAACTAAGGAACAAGCTAGACAATAATAAAACAATGTCAAAATTGTGTGACCTTTTTACCACAAGTTAATCTTGGAGTCAAACCTAGAGGACTGATACCTAACCATATTTGGCAGATGGACATCACACACTTGCCAGAATTTGGAAAATTAAAATATTTGCATGTTACAGTTGATACTTCTTCAGGATTTTTGATGGGCTTCCTTCATGCTGGAGAAAAAATTAAAGACATTATAGCTCATTGCTTACAAAATTTTGCCACTGTGGGCATTCCTAAACAGTTAAAAACAGATAATGGCCCTGGTTATACTTCTACCTCTTTTAAACAATTTTGCTCATCATTTGGCATTACTCATATAACAGGAATCCCATACAATCCACAGGGACAAGGCATAGTTGAAAGAGCTCATCAAACTATTAAAATGTACTTATTAAAGCAAAAAGAAGGAATTGGGAAGGGGTATATATTCCCCAAAGATAAACTTAAAATAACCCTTTTTACTCTAAACTTTTTAAATTTGGATTCATCAGGGCTTAGTGCTGCGGATAGGCATATGTATCCAAAAAATGTACATAAGCCCAAGGTACTTTGGAAGGATATTCTAACAGGACAATGGAAAGGTCCTGACCCAGTAATTGTCTGGAGTCAGGGGTCTGTTTGTGTGTTTCCACAGGGAGAACAGCAGACGATTTGAATTCCAGAGAGATTAACTAAGGTTCTGACCCAGTGATTGTCTGGAGTCGGGGGTCTGTTTGTGTGTTTCCATAGGGAGAACAGCAGCCAATTTGGATTCCAGAGAGATTAACTAAGGTTCTGACCCAGTGATTGTCTGGAGTCGGGGGTCTGTTTGTGTGTTTCCACAGGGAGAACAGCAGCCGATTTGGATTCCAGAAAGATTAACTAAAGCGATTTCTACAGACCAAAAAGAAGATGATTTGGCTCAAATCCATAACAGCTGATATCCAGAACTCCAGTTTGGCTACCCTTACATCTGCGACAGAACCAGGATGCTTTTTTCAATATCTATTTTATTATTACCCTTTCCCACATCATGAAGTTCTATTTTGTTTTTTGAGTTCATACAGACCTAGGTTAATGTTTTGCTGATCAGTTCTATTTTTTGACTATAGAGTTTTTAAACATTGCAATGGAGATTTCACCTGTAAAAAGTTATTAGGTCTTTACTATTATGTTATGTGTTGTATGTATTATATTATGTGTGCACCCTTGTGTTTTATGTTGTATGTTTGTATGTACGTATGTCCATATATCATATATGATGAGCATTCATGAAAAAATGGATCCAAATATTTTTTTTTTAATTCACGTGATTTAAATGGTTTAATTTAAATTGGGTAAACAGCTGTTGAGGATTGTTTTAATATGTGAACAAAAAAGGAGGTTAACAGATTTTCACCTTTCCTTTTCATTATATTTAATAATTCTGTTCAAGATAATGTATATTGTTCAGAAAATTGTTTTCTTTTAGTGCCTTCTGGAATGTTACATAATTTTTTCTTTAGCCATTATTGCCAGGATTCCTATCTTCCTCCCAGTGCCGGTGAAGACAAAGATAAAACCAATCTACAGCTTCTGCAATAGCCATCACTGAACTGCTTGCAGAACTTGCCTGGACTATGTGTCACTTGTATGCATTGTGAATTCACTTGTACGCATTGTGAACTATCTGTTGGTGCAGCGACTTGTGGCAGTGTTGGGGTATTTTTGCTGATGGTGCCATCGGTGGTACAATTTTTTCCAAAAGGAGCCGTCAATTGGCTTGATGTATCCTCCTCCCTTCTGTTTGTGATGATCGTTCAGCTAAAATTTGGGGGCCGCCAGCCAGACCGGAGCAGGAAGCCGCGACAGCCGCCCAGCCAGACCGGAGCAGGAAGGCGCCAGCCGCCAGCCAGACCGGAGCAGGAAGGCGCCAGCCGCTCAGCCAGACCGGAGGAGGAAGTCCGGTCCCGCCCTGAGCGCTAGTCTCCAGGAAGCCCATCAACCCTTAAAACCCATCAAAGTGGGTGTGGCTACCAGCACAGTTGCGGCTGATCCAGGTACCCGGTTTCCAACTCCCCCACCCTTAGCTGCGATAACTCAAAATATTTCCCACAAGCTTTTGGGGATTGTAGCTATCAACACAAAACAACAACTGTAGAGGCACCTGGTTTCTACCTCAGAGACTAGAGTAGGGAAGATACAGGTGGAAGCTCATTTCCCTTCACACTGGCTATACCCACCACCCTGAATACAGAGGCTCAAACTAGGAATA
Organism: Callospermophilus lateralis; assembly: GCF_048772815.1. NCBI lineage: Eukaryota > Metazoa > Chordata > Mammalia > Rodentia > Sciuridae > Callospermophilus > Callospermophilus lateralis. The sequence goes on from NC_135319.1 coordinate 92,745,596, forward strand.
GACAACGCCACCTACTGGAAGCAAGGAAAACAGTGTTCTGAGAGACTTTTGTTTTTTTTTTTTTTCCTCTCTTTCTCTTTTCTTCTCTCTCTTCCACAACTTCAGCATATGTGAAACCAAGAACTGAGCATGAACAACTGAATTACCAAAGTAATATAATATAGAGAAATTGCATATACCCCACCTCCCCCCCATTTTTTTCTGTATTTCTATCTTACTTCCCTTCCCTTCTCTTATTTCTCTTTTCTTCCTTGTTATTTCTTTTCTTTTTTTTTAATTCATATTCTCTCTATACCACTTTCAGTCTCCTAACTTTTGCTATCTATACATAGGGTAACTATCTAAATAGGAGGTTGAATCTATACATTCTTCCATAAATTACCAGTCGAGTGGTTAGAGTTCTCCAAAGGTGCTAAGTTAGTTTAACCTCATTCCCTCACTCCTTTCTCTTTAAGTATAACATCCTTCGTCTGAAATTAAGTTTTCTATATGCCACCAGATATGGTACGCCTTTTATGAAACTAAGGAATATATTCTTAAGTAATAATTAAATCCAATATCTATAGTCTTAGAATCTAACTATAAATGTATTAATAATGAAAACTTGTCCTTAGATAATGTACTGTTGATATTGGGATCTGTTAACATTGTCTTTCTCTGAAAAAGAGGGATATTGGAGCTATTCAAGAACAATACAAATATATAAGGGGAAAAACATTAGCTCAACAGTTTCACAAAGCTAGAAAGAACCATGAGCAGTATGAAAAGACAAGGAAAGAAAGGACCACAAACAATACAGGTCAATTCAACATTAGATGAGGTAATATCTGCAGCTGATGGAATGTCAGACAAAGAGTTCAGGATATACATGCTTCAGATGATCTGGAGTCTCAAGGAAGACATTATTCATCAAATTCAGACAATGAAAAATCACTTTGACAATGAATTACATAAACAAATCCAAGAAGCAAAAGATCAACTCTATAGGGAGATAGAGGATATAAAAAACAAACAAACAGAAATCCTGGAAATGCAGGAAACAATAAACCAATTTAAAAACTCAAATGAGAGTATTACCAGCAGAGTAGAACACTTGGAAGATAGAACTTCAGACAACGAAGACAAAGTTTTTCAACTTGAAAAGAACATAGACAGCTCAGCGAGAATGTTAAGAAATCATGAGCAGAACATCCAAGAATTATGGGATAACATCAAGAAACCAAACCTAAGAGTTATTGGGATACAAGAGGGTACAGAGGTCCAAACCAAGGGAATGAGTAATCTATTCAATGAAATAATACTAGAAAACTTCCCAGACTTAAAGAATGAAAAAGAAATCCAAATACTAGAAGCCTACAGGACACCGAATATACAAAATCATAAGAGATCCACACCAAGACATATAATAATGAAGATGCCCAACATACAGAATAAGGAGAGAATCTTAAAAGCCACAAGAGAGAGGAAGCAGATTACATTTAGGGGTAAACCAATCAGGATAACTGCTGATCTTTCAACACAGACTCTGAAAGCTAGAAGATCCTGGAACAACATATTTCAAACGCTGAAAGAAAAAGGGTTCCAACCAAGAATCATGTATCCAGCGAAATTAAGCTTCAGGATTGAAGATGAAATAAAAATCTTCCACGATAAGCAAAAGTTAAAAGAATTTGCAGCTAGAAAACCAGCTCTTCAAAACATCCTTGGCAAAACATTACAGGAAGAGGAAATGAAAAATAACAATGAAAACCAACAACGGGAGGTAGTACAATAAAGGAAAAACTAAGCATAGAGGAAAAACTAATCATGTTAAGTGTCATACATAACCAAATATGGCTGGAAATACAAACCATATCTCAATAGTAACCCTAAATGTTAATGGCTTAAATGCACCAATCAAAAGACATAGGCTAGTAGAATGGATTAAAAAAAAAGATCCAACAATATGCTGCCTACAGGAGACTCATCTGATAGGAAAAGACATACACAGACTGAAGGTGAAAGGTTGGGAAAAATCATATCACTCATACGGACCCCGGAAGCAAGCAGGGGTGTCCATACTTGTATCAAATAAAATAGACTTCAAGCCAAAGTTAATCAAAAGGGATAAACAAGGACAATACATACTGCTCAAGGGAACCATACACCAACAAGACTTGACGATCATTAATATATATGCCCCAAACAATGGTGCAGCTATGTTCATCAAACAAACTCTTCTCAAGTTCAAGAGTCTAATAGACCACAACACAATAATCATGGGAGATTTTAACACACCTCTCTCTCCAATGGACAGATCTTCCAAACAAAAATTGAATAAAGAAACCATAGAGCTCAATAATACAATAAATAACTTAGACTTAATTGATATATACAGAATATACCACCCAACATCAAGCGGATACACTTTCTTCTCAGCAGCACATGGATCCTTCTCAAAAATAGACCATATATTATGTCACAGGGCAAAGCTTAGCAATTACAAAGGAGTTGAGATACTACCATGCATTTTATCTGATCATAATGGAATGAAATTGGAAATCAATAATAAAAGGAGAAAGGAAAAACCCTACATCACATGGAGATTAAACAATATGCTACTGAATGAACAAAGGGTTACAGAAGACATCAAAGAGGAAATTAAAAAATTCTTAGAGGTAAACGAAAACTCAGAAACAACATATCGAAATCTTTGGGACACTATGAAAGCAGTACTAAGAGGAAAATTCATTTCATGGAGTTCATTCCTTAAAAGAAGGAAAAGCCAACAAATAAATGACCTCATACTACACCTCAAAGCCTTAGAAAAAGAAGAACAAATCAGCAGCAAATACAGTAGAAGGCAAGAAATAATTAAAATTAGAGCAGAAATCAATGAAATCGAAACAAAAGAAACAATCGAAAAAATTGACAAAACTAAAAGTTGGTTCTTTGAAAAAATAAATAAGATTGATAGACCACTAGCCACACTAACAAAGAGAAGAAGAGAGAGAACCCAAATTACTAGCTTACGGGATGAAAAAGGCAACATCACAACAGACAATTCAGAAATACAGACGATAATTAGAAATTATTTTGAAACCCTATACTCTAATAAAATAGAAGATAGTGAAGGCATAGATAAATTCCTTGAGACATATGAACTACCCAGATTGAATCAGGAAGATATAAACAACCTAAACAGATCAATATCAAGGGAGGAAATAGAAGAAGCCATCAAAAGACTACCAACCAAGAAAAGCCCAGGACCGGATGGATATACAGCAGAGTTTTACAAAACATTTAAAGAGGAACTAATACCAATACTCCATAATCTATTTCAGGAGATAGAAAAAGAGGGAGAACTCCCAAATTCATTCTATGAGGCCAATATCACCCTGATTCCCAAACCAGAGAAGGACACCTCAAAGAAAGAAAACTACAGACCAATATCCCTAATGAATTTAGATGCAAAAATCCTCAATAAAATTCTGGCAAATCGTATACAAAAACATATCAAAAAGATTGTGCACCATGATCAAGTAGGATTCATCCCTGGGATGCAAGGCTGGTTCAATATACGGAAATCAATAAACGTTATTCACCACACCAATAGACTTAAAGATAAGAACCATATGATCATCTCGGTGGACGCAGAAAAAGCATTCGACAAAGTACAGCATCCCTTTATGTTCAAAACATTAGAAAAACTAGGGATAACAGGAACTTACCTCAAAATTATAAAAGCTATATATGCTAAGCCTCAGGCTAGCATCATTCTAAATGGAAAAAAACTGAAGGCATTCCCTCTAAAATCTGGAACAAGACAGGGATGCCCTCTCTCACCACTTCTATTCAATATAGTTCTTGAAACACTGGCCAGAGCAATTAGACAGACGAAAGAAATTAAAGGCATAAAAATAGGAAAAGAAGAACTTAAATTATCACTATTTGCGGATGATATGATCCTATACCTAGAAGACACAAAAGGGTCTACAAAGAAACTACTAGAGCTAATAAATGAATTCAGCAAAGTGGCTGGATATAAAATCAACACGCATAAATCAAAGGCATTCCTGTATATCAGCGACAAATCTTCTGAACTGGAAATGAGGACATCTACCCCATTCACAATAGCCTCAAAAAAAATAAAATACTTGGGAATCAACCTAACAAAAGAGGTGAAAGATTTATACAATGAAAACTACAGAACCCTAAAGAGAGAAATAGAAGAAGATCTCAGAAGATGGAAAAATATACCCTGTTCATGGATAGGCAGAACTAACATCATCAAAATGGCAATATTACCAAAAGTTCTCTATAGGTTCAATGCAATGCCAATCAAAATCCCAACGGCATTTCTTGTAGAAATAGATAAAGCAATCATGAAATTCATATGGAAAAATAAAAGACCCAGAATAGCAAAAGCAATTCTAAGCAGGAAGTGTGAATCAGGAGGTGTAGCGATACCAGATTTCAAACTGTACTACAAAGCAATAGTAACAAAAACAGCATGGTACTGGTACCAAAACAGGCGGGTGGACCAATGGTATAGAATAGAGGACACAGAAACCAATCCACAAAATTACAACTATCTTATATTCGATAAAGGGGCTAAAAGCATGCAATGGAGGAAGGATAGCATCTTCAACAAATGGTGCTGGGAAAACTGGAAATCTATATGCAATAAAATGAAACTGAATCCCCTCCTCTCACCATGCACAAAAGTTAACTCAAAATGGATCAAGGACCTTGATATCAAATTAGAGACACGACGTCTGATAGATGAAAAGGTTGGCTCCGATCTACATATTGTGGGGTCGGGCTCCAAATTCCTTAATAGGACACCCATAGCACAAGAGTTAAAAACAAGAATCAACAAATGGGACTTACTTAAACTAAAAAGTTTTTTCTCAGCAAGAGAAACAATAAGAGAGGTAAATAGGGAGCCTACATCATGGGAACAAATTTTTACTCCTCACACTTCAGATAGAGCCCTAATATCCAGAGTATACAAAGAACTCAAAAAATTAAACAATAAGAAAACAAATAACCCAATCAACAAATGGGCCAAAGACCTGAACAGACACTTCTCAGAGGAGGACATACAATCAATCAACAAGTACATGAAAAAATGCTCACCATCTCTAGCAGTCAGAGAAATGCAAATCAAAACCACCCTAAGATACCACCTCACTCCAGTAAGATTGGCAGCCATTATGAAGTCGAACAATAACAAGTGCTGGCGAGGATGTGGGGAAAAGGGTACTCTTATACATTGCTGGTGGGACTGCAGAATGGTGAGGCCAATATGGAAAGCAGTATGGAGATTCCTGGGAAAGCTGGGAATGGAACCACCATTTGACCCAGCTATTGCCCTTCTCGGACTATTCCCTGAAGACCTCAAAAGAGCGTACTACAGGGATACTGCCACATCGATGTTCATAGCAGCACAATTCACAATAGCTAGACTGTGGAACCAACCCCGATGCCCCTCAATAGATGAATGGATAAAAAAAATGTGGCATTTATACACAATGGAGTACTACGCAGCACTAAGAAATGACAAAATCATGGAATTTGCAGGGAAATGGATGGCACTAGAGCAGATTATGCTAAGTGAAGCTAGCCAATCCCTAAAAAACAAATGCCAAATGCCTTCTTTGATATAATGAGAGCAACCAAGAACAGAGCAGGGAGGAAGAGCAGGAGGAAAAGATTAACAATAAGCAGAGTCATGAAGTGGGAGGGAAAGGGAGAGAAAAGGGAAATTGCTTGGAAATGGAAGGAGACCTTCATTGTTATACAAAATTACATGTAAGAGTTTGTGAGGGGAATGGGGAAAAAATAAGGAGAGAAATGAATTACAGTAGATGGGGTAGAAAGAGAAGATGGGAGGGGAGGGGAGGGGGGATAGTAGAGGATAGGAAAGGTAACAGAATACAACAGTTACTATTATGGTATTATGTAAAAATGTGGATGTGTAACCGATGTGATTCTGCAATCTTTGTAATGTTTTGAATAACCAATAAAAAAATAAAAAAATAAAAAAAAAATAAAATTTGGGGGCCAACAGAGGTGAGGCAAAGAACCTCACCCCCCCCCCCCGCTGGTACAAAGACCTATCCACAGGTGTGGCTGGATGCTGGACCAGTAGTCAGTGACGGGTAAGATCCAATTGCAATGGTACCAACCTAAGACAGGAGGCTGACGCCTTGAGGTCAGCTCATCTGACGACAGGTAAGGACCATATGTACTATTGGACAACCTAAGGCAGGCACGGTCCCTAAGCCACATGCTTGTTGTTTAAACAGAGAGGGGGAGATGTTGAGAGACACAGCCGAAGGGGCCCCAGCAAACTTCCAGCTGCCAGCAAACTTCCAGCTGCCAGCTGATGATTGGCTCACAGCGGCCCCAGCAAACTTCTAGCTGCCAACTGATTGGCTCCTCTGCGGTGATGCTCATTGGGCTGTTTCCCTGCCCTTTCAGACCACGGAGCTGCTCATTGGGGGATTTCTTTGGCTCCGCCCATGCGACCCAGCCAATCGGCCTCAAGAGCGGGAGGAGTGGGGGTTGAGAGGCTTGTGGGAAGCCGGTGGTGGCAGTTGGGCTCTGAGGGTTTTCCTGAAGAGCTGTGTGGTGCGGTGTGTGTGTTCTAAAAATAAAGTTCATTTCTTTTGACAAGTGGCTCCTGAATTGTGCCCAGCCAGACTGCGGCAGTTCAAGTCACCCCTGACCCCAGCAGGAAGGTCGCTGAGTGTGAAGAAGCATCACACTCACAGTAGCAGATGTCAATTACCCAATATTCTGATTTTTGCCTGAAAGCTCAGATTTCATCATTAGAACACATGCAGTCAGTTGTCTCCTCAAAGCGCAAGTTCACGACACTTGTTTTTGAGAAAATATCTGCCAAATAGGAAGCCTGGGCAAGTGAGGCTCCCCTCCTGTCACTCCATTGAGTGCAAACGGCCCTTCAGGAAGGAAGAGAGCGGCACATGTAGCACAGGTCCCAGGCGCCCACATCTGTCTGCTCCTCCAGGTCCCGGGCCCCACCACAGGAGAAGCCCTTAGGTGGGCGCCTCTCCTGTCACACAAATATCAACAGCGCATGTTGCCAAGGACTGACGCTGAAAACCGGTCGCTCACGGGCCACCCTGGCCCCCACCAAGCCGTGAGCATGGCACCGAGGAGGCGACCTCAACCACACAGCCCAGCACTGCCTGGTCCCGCTCAGGCCCCTGCTCTGGCTCCATGGTGGCTTTAGCTCCAACAGTGCTGTGCTGGCACCAGAAATACCATCTTGGCATTGTCATGAGGATTGTTTCAGCTTCTGGACCTGGGAAGGACCCCGTAGGGGGGAAGGCCACTCTAAGAGCACCCCTCCACCCCTCCCCGCCCAGAGCTCACCAGTGGAGGCAGGGCCATCGGTTTCAGGGCAGCAGAGTTGAGACACTGTCCATCCCAATGAAACCACCAGCTGTACAGCTACACATAAGGACATCCACATGTCCATGCCAACTGATGTCCCTTCAGCACACCCTGGAGCCCACAGGAAGCCAGGGGCAGGGCCACAGCAATAGTCCCGCCCAACAGAGCTCTGTTCTGGTGAATGGGTGCCAGTCTCTGCTGAGGGTGCCCAGTGTGCCTCCAGCCTCAGCTCCTGGCAGCCAGGGCTGAGTTTTCTGTCTCCCCATTTCCCTGGCTCACACTCTAGGGCTCCCCAGCAGCTTGGGCCAGAAGCACAGTGCCCTTCTCTCCACCTGCTGCCCAGCACTCTGTGAGGGTGCTGTGCTTACGCTGTGTCTGAAGCACCTCAGATTCCAGCTTCCCCAGCAAGACGGGGTCACCTGGAGCCCCCCACTCAGGTGAGAAGACACGCAGAGTAGAAGACAGGCAGCTTCCCCCCATGCCAGGCTCACACGTCACAGGACACAGCGGAACCTGTAAACAGACCCAGAAAGGAACCGTTCCAGTCACATACAGCCTGGGGGCACAAGCAGTCCAGACAGGCACAAAAGGCTGTACCCCAATTGACACAGACTAGCGTTAGACACTGGAAAGCAATGAGGTCACAAGCCAGGCAGCCTTCCTTACTTTAATAAGGATGCCTTATGTTTAAATATGTCACCGTGACAACCAGTCTCCTCAAGGTGAGACGTTAGAAACACTGGAATTGAACCCCAAAAGAAAGAAGGCTTCTCAGTGAGCTGGCCCCCTTTGCTCTGTAGCCATGAGCACTAGCACTGTCCCAGACCCGGGCTCCACACAAAGCCAACTCTGCAAAAGCCTCATGAAACAGAGCCGGCCAGCTCCCCTCGTCCTTCTCATCTACAGTCCTCTGCCCATGAACGTGGCCTCCTTCAGGCCTCCCTCCACCCAACTGCACGATGGAGACCTGCAGGGGCTGGCGCCTGAGGCTTTCTTTCTGGGAAGAACAGCGCGTGTATAGCATTGACTGGGCTCAGGAAGCCACTCTCAGGAAGTGTGGGTCCCGTGACAGCCCCCAGGGTTCCTCCCAGGCATCCCCTCTGGACCTTCAAGGACAGGAATCCACACGTTATTGCAGAAAGCAGAGCCAAGCATCTCTATGAGGCTAAAACTGAGCAACAGGTACAGCGCAGGTACCTGAGTGTCAGGTGTGGACAGCTGCAGCCCCGTGGCCAGGCAGCATGGGGGCATGGCTGGCCAGGGCAGGGCTCTGCTCCAGACAGGAAGGACTCTGAACAGAGTCCTCCCTCTGCCCCCTCCTCCACATCCCCAGCCCCATGAGGATCTTGGCATCAGGACGGGGTACAGAAGGCCCACTGTGGAGACCAGCTTGGGCCTCACTTTCCCTTCCCTGGAAGGAACAGGGGGAAACACTGGGACCAGGCAACTTTGTCCCGGGAAGTTGTGGACTTGCAAACCTGGCCATCAGGAGCACTCCTTTGGCCAGCCCCCAAAGCGTCATTATCATTACTGTCTGCTCAGACAGCAAACCTGCTCCTGCCTGCTCCCTGCCCTCCCATGTGAAGAGAAGGAGTCCTCCCAAAGCCAGCACGGGGCAAGAGCACCACCTGCAGCCCCTATCCCGTGAGGACCCAGACTTTGCCACTCACCAGCGTGGGCTGCTCGCTGCCTCATTTCCCCCACAGTAGCAATGCCATCCGCAGAGGGGATCTGGAGGGGTAAATGGGTAGCATTGATGAAGCACAACGGTGAAGCTCAGGAAGCACCGTTTACAAGCATATCAGACACTTGGACATGATCTGACCCTGGCCTACGGGCCAGCAGAAACAGCCCCTAAGCAGCCTCTGATGGCCGTTTCCTCTCAGTCTACACGTGCACTCCCCTGTAGCCACCACCACAGAGGCAACCTGCCCCCACGTCAGAGGGAGCCTGTGTCTGCTGCCTGGTGTGAGGAGGGCCTGGGTACTCTAAGTAAGTGCACTGTCACGAGACGCGGGACCTTAACACAAAGGAAGTAGCAGCCCGAGCACAGCACTGGGGCCCTGGGTCCACCACAGGCCTCCACCAGGTCCTGCAGACAATTCCTACAGCTGGTGCATCTTCACAGTGAAACCAGAGGTGGTGGCCCCTGCCAGGAGGAGCCAACACTCAGTGGGTGGAAGGAGTGAAGGAAGCCAGAGGTGGTGCTCCAACATCCACATTTCTCTTCTCTCATGGGCCAGGCACATATTGTCACCAAGCAGGACACCAGTGTATTAGAGGAGCAGCTGCAGTAACCCTATAGCACCCTGCTGCAGACAGCTCTCAGAAATCCTGAGTAATAGCCAAGGTGTCTCTATGTCCCCAGGGGTCTCAGGCTATAGCCCCCACATCTGGATGTGTGAGCACAGATTTCAGGTGGGACCTGGCATGAACTTGCATGACGCCGACTCACCTGAGAGTGAGGCTCTCGACCTCTGCACTCTCGAGGAGCAGGTGTCGTTGGGCCGTCCAATCTTGCCAATCTTCCTCCGGACGAAGGCCGGGCAGGTGCAGGCGTCCAGCTTTGTGGAGAGCACAGGATCTGGGGAGAATTCATCGACATTGTCCTTCCTGGCCCAAACGTCTTCCCTAAGAAGAAAGCAGTGTCTGGCCGTGGGTGGAGGGAACTGTCAACACAGTCCTCCTTGTAACCATACGTCATCACACTCGATTTCAAGAGGTCCAACACAGCTTATCTCATGCCTGCTGAGCCTCTGCTGTGGTCGGCCACCAAAAGCAAGACGCTGGCCCTGGTGTAGTTGAGCCAAGAAGATGACGGGGACCAGCACTGAGGCCAAGACATTGAGGGGAGGGGTGGGGGAAAGGGAGGTGGGAGGGTTGAGAGCTCTCCACACATCTAAGGGGGGGCACATCCTCAGGAGAGAGGGACCCAGGTATAGGCTAGGACACAAGTGATGTGCCCATGTCCCTAGCCCAGCAGGAGCCTCACTCTGAAGGAGCAGGTCCACACTGGGGCAGGTGCTCACAGACGCAGCTTATTTGCAGGTTCTCCCTCTGCTCCACAGTGCTCTGAGCACCAGGGCAGCCCCCGCTAAGTAGGCACAGATGCTTCAGCACCGCTCAACAAGATGGGGGCTGCTGCTGGGTGAGGACCCACCTTCCTCCAGATCAACAGCCAGGAGCTGCGGAGACCAACAGGGGCTGGCTGTGCAAGTGGGCAGAAGCAGTGGGCTCTGGAGCTTCCTGCTGTGGGACAGCATGAGCCGGGCGTGTCCTCAGGCCCTCCCAGCCACGGGGCCACCCGAGCAGAGACAATGACGAGGCATCAGCCTCCTCAGTGGCTGGAAGCAGAGGGAGAGGCCAGGGACAGAGGGGAGCAAGGAGGGAGAAGAGCAAGTGTCTGATATGCTTGTAAACAGTGCTTCCTGAGCTTCTCCAGACCTGGAGAGCAACTTGGAGTCACCAGTGAAGCCAGAGTCCCACAGCTTCACCCCACCCAGCAGGGGGTCTGCAAGGGCCAAAGCCTCCTCTCCAGGGAAGCTGGGGTCCCCAAGGGGCAGCAGCTCAAGGCAGTATGTACCCTGCCAAAGTCAGAAGGTAGAGCACTGGAGAGCTGAAGGCCAGGGGCTGGGGAGCAGCCTCCTATCCAGGGACCACGGGGAGGCCTGTGGGGTAGACAGAGGAGGTGGGGACCCTGCTGGATGGGAGGAAGGGGCAGGAGAGTCCACCGCAGTGGAAGGTCATACAGGGAACCTTTAAGGGACCAGTGCTCGGTCCTCACTCGAGCCCTGTGGGGCCAGCATCCTGTGGGCTTGGAACCTGTATGGCAACTGTCCCCACGGTGGTTCTGAGGTGGCATCTGTCTTCAGAGTGCCAGAACATATCTGAACCTTGGTGGGTGGCCAGGAAGCCCCTAATGGCAGAGCACAGGCATTGGGCAATCAGGGTATAGCTCCTGACCAACGTCCTTCCAGCCAGTGTTGACTGACCACTTCAAAGCTCCCCAGCCCCGGGACACAGGGCTACCCTGTGGAGCCTGGGCCTCCCTAAATGGCAGCTGGTTCTAGAGCTGCACCCACCAAAGCCGAGGGAGAAGATAGCCTGGGACTGTGGTCATAAGGGCTCACCCCACCTCAGCAGCTACGTGAGGCCCACAAGACGGGATATCTGGGCAGCGTCAGCTGGCCCTGGACCAATGAGGCCCTGGACCTCCCGACTCTGGGGAGGCTCACTGCCAGCGCCACCCTCCACCCAAGGGGCTCCAGGGCAGCTTGCCTGGCGATGGGACTCCCTGGTGAGCAGTGCTCCTCTCCAGGCGCTGACAACACTACTGTGAGGGGGAGGGAGATGACACTGGGAAATGGAGCCTCCTCTGCCATTCACAAGGCCAACCACCCCCATCCTGAGGTCCACCCTGTGGAGCTGAAAGGCCGTTAGCGCTGCACTCCTGCCTGCTCTCTGGGCAGTTGGGGAAGCACATGAAAGGGAGGCAGGCACGCTGGAAACCATGACAGCAGGCGAGGCCTGCGCAGGAAGGGAGGCGAGCGCAGCCTGCACAGCCTCACACAGGGAGCTGCCTCACCCCAGACACCGCAGCTCCAGGGCAGGGGCTCTGGGCCAGCGAGGCTCCAGGAACAAGCCTCCTGCACTGGCCGTGGGTGACACTGGCAGGAGCACACTTTGTCTGTAACATTTGGTTGAAAACACCTGGAAAAAGGAAATTCAGTTGATGTATTTGGGTCAAATCAAACTTGGCAAGCATGACGGTTTTTGAAAGGGTGGAACATGAGAAGCCCCCCACCTCGCCCACTGACACAAACACGAACTCTGGACAGAGATAATAAGGCAGTGGTTGGGACCCTGGAACCAAGGACCCAGGACAGTAGTAGCAGCTGGGTTGCAGCAGGCAATGGAGACTGGACACGGCAGCATGGCAGTGACTCTGCTGTTCAGCTCCCCCAAGTGCCCAGTTTAAACCCAGGGCAGCCCAGATCTCAGAACTGAACAGCAGGTGCAGCCTAGAGAAGCTCACACTCAGAGGCGGGGCCCTCTTCTCTGATGGCCATAACCCAGCGGCTGACCCAACCCCACAGCAGCAGCACCAGCAGGAAGTCCTGTGTTCACTCTCCACCCAGGGGCTCACCCAATTGAGGGAGGCGCAAGATATCACAGGAGCTGAAACCCTGGTGCCTCTGCTGGGGCACTGGGAAGAGGTGTGGGTCAGTGAGTTTAGGGACATCCAGGAAAGGAGGAAGCCAGACTTGCCTCCATGTCGGGCACAAGCCCAGGAGAATGAAACGGCTGAGCTAGGAGTTCCACGTCGGCCACACAGACTGGACTGTGGAAAGAGCACACGTGCGGCAGATCCCAATAGCACCGTGAAGTCTGTGGAATCTGACCAGCCTTGATACAGCCCATGGGAAGGGAGTCAGGACTGACAGCCTGAACCAAGCTGGGCCGACTGAATGCTGAACGACATTCCCTAGAAGATCTTAGCAGGACTCTGAATCTCATAACACAACACTCAAAGTGTGCAAAATACAAAAAAAAAAAAAGATACAAAAAGTACAGTAAAATATTACCAGCTGGAAAAGAAAAAGACCATCAACTGATGCCACTCCCCAAACGTTAGACCTGCAAAAGACTTCACAACAGCTAGTATATCGGCTTCCGTGAAGTAAGCATGACTCTCATAAAAAGAAGAAGAAGATAGACATTGTCAACAGAAAAATAGGAGCCATATTATACAACCAAAGGGAAACTTTGGAATTTGAAAGCAAAATCATTGAAATAAAGTCTCAGTGGGTAGGGGTGTAGCAGGATGGCAAAGACAGGAGGTTGTTGGTAAACTGGAAGGCAGATCATAAAAACCATCTCATCTGAACAATAAAGGGAAAAATATTAAAAGGGAAAATTACAGAATCTCAGGAGCACTGGGTAAAATATCAAACTGTCTAACATATATTGTTGAATAAAAACTTCCCAAATAGAGATTTGATAATCTCAGTAAATTCCAGAGTGGATGATTTCTTAAAAAATTCCCAGACATACCAAAATCAAATTACTGAAAGTGAAAGACAAAAATAAATAGTCTAAAGTAGTCAGAGAAAAATATAGGAAATAACAGTTGAATGACTACAGATTTCTCATCAGAAACAGTGGAAGACAGAACACAGTGGCACGACATCTTAAAGTGCTGAAAGAATGGCCAGGCTAGAGTGGTCCTCCTCCCCCTCCTCCTTCCCCGCCCCCATCCTCGTTCACCCCCTGCCTTCTGCTCCCCCTCCTCCTTCTCCACCCCCATCATATTCCTCCTCTCTCTTCCCCTCCTCCTCCTTTTCCTTCCTCTTCCTCTGTGGTATGGAGGATTGACCCAGGTCACTCTATCACTGAGCTACTCCCCCAGGTCTTTTTATGACAGGGTCTTGCTAAATGCCCAGGCTGGCCTGGAACTTGTGACCCTCCTGCCTCAGCCTCCCAAGTAGATAGGATTACAGGCGTACACCACTAAGCTTGGCTAACCCAGGGTTCTGTAGAGAGAGAAAATATCCTCCAGGGATGAAGAAAAATAAAGTATTTTCAGATGGATAAAAGCAAAAATAGTTCAACACTGGGAGACCTATTCCAAAAGAAATGCTAAAGGAAGTTCTTTAAGTAGAAGAGGAAGGATATCAAAGGAAAGAGTGAAGCTACAGGAATTAATGAAGACAGAGACAGGTACAAAGCACATCTAAGATTATAAGGGGTACTTTAAAATATGTATGATTGGTGCTGGGATTGTGGCTCAGCGGTAGAGCACTTGCCTAGCACGGGGGGAACCTGGGTTCGATTTTCAGCACCACATAAAAATAAAGGCATTGTGTTGAAAAAAAATATGTACGATTAAAATAAACATGTGTGATTAAAACATTGCTTTGTGAGGAATGTAACCATCATGCACCAGATAACTACAAGACAAAAGGCCTCGTACAACTGTAAGCATGAACATGTCACCTGAATGGGGTTCTCACCATGAGAACACAACAATCCTAAATTTTTAGTAAACTTTGAAAATATGCACATTATAATCCCTAGATCCACCACTTAAAAAGTATATGCATAGACATAAGTAAAACTCAACTTCATAGGTAAAAATATGATTCTAAATAAATACTTAATTAACACCAAAAAAGCATGAAATGGAAACAGAAAAAAAGCAGAGGAAGTAACGGAGCATAAATAATAAAATGGTAAAGCTAAACTCAAGCATATCAGTAATTAGTAAACAAAAATAATCAAAATACCAGATACAATGCAGATACTGTCAAATTGGTTTTTTTAAAGATCTGATTACATACTGTCTACAAGTCTGCTTTAAATATAAAAACACTGATGTTTCAAAGAACTGGAAGATATCCAGATGAAAAAAAAATGGTCACACAAAAGCTGGAGCTGCTGTGTTGCTACCAGAAAAAATACAGTGCAGACCAAGGAGAGGAGACAAGGTAAGAGGGGCCTCCCACCATCATAAAAGCTTCAATTCACCAAGAGAACACAACAATCCTAAATGTATATGCACCTAACCACACGGCTGTAAAATATATGAAGCAAAAACCCATTGAACTGAAAGGAGAAATAGACAAATTTAAAATAATATTTGGAGATTTCAACACTTCCCTCAATGATCAATGAAATAGGTTAGAGAGAAAATCAGCAAAGATAGAGGAAAATTGAATAGCATCATCAACCACCTTGACCAAACCAACACTTACAGAACACTCCATACAAAAATAGCAAATTGCAAACTCTTTAAAAAGACACAGAAAACCTTTGTCAAGGTAAACCATATTCTGGATCCTAAAGCAGCTTTCAGAAATTTAAAAGAACAGAAACTGTACAATGTATGTTCAACGACAGGAATGGAATTAAGCTACAAATCAATAAACATATCTGGGAAAAAATCCATACACTTGGAAACTAAACAACATAATTCAAAATACTAACAGGTCAAAGAGGAAGTCTCAAAGATTAGAAAATATCTTGAATTAAATGAAAATTAAAGTGTAACATTTTAAAATATAAGGAAAGCAGCTGAACAGTGGTTAAAGGAGATCCTGTGACATGAAGGATCTCCATATGTTAGAAAATTAAAAAGTACTTAAAGACATAATATGAGCTTCCACTTTTAAGAAACTAGAAAAATGAAGCAAAATAAACCAAAACACACAAAAAGAAGGAAAAAGTACAGCTAAATCAATGTTATCAAAAATAGGAAGAATAACCCCCCCAAAAAAAAACAATAAAACCAAAGCTGATCCTTTGAAAAGACCAACCAAACTGAACTTCTATCCAGTCTGAATAGAAAAAAAGAACAAAGCTACAAATCACCATTATTAGAAATGAAGATAGGAACAGCTCCAGACTTCAAAAATATTACACCATAGACTCCTCAAAGGATGTTCAGAAACAACTCTATGCACAGACTTTCAACAACTTGGATGAAATGAACCAGCTTCTTCAAATGCACAAAGTATCAAAACTCACTCAAGGAAAAATAGGTAATCTGAGTCATCCTAAATACACTAATTTTTAGAAAGGGGTGAGGGTTGCAGGCCCCTCCAAAAAAGTCAACTCTGAGATCAGATGCTTTCCTAGAAAATTCTACCCAACACTTAGGAAGAAATAATATCACATCAATGATCTCTTCCAGAAAATAGAAGAGATAATACTTCCTAGCTAATTTTTGTGAGGCCAACATTACCCTGATATCAAAATCAGACAAAATAATACAAGAAAAGAAAAACTAAAGACCAGTAAAGATCAATATTCCTCATGAACACCGACACAAAATTCTCAGCATAATATTGGCAAATTGAATCCAGCAATATATAAAAAGAACAATACATCACAACCAAGAGAAATCATGCTAGGAATGCAAAGCTGATTCAATACCTGTAACTAAATCAATGGAATCCACCATATTCATAGACTAAAAATATAGAAAGCATATAATGATATACAGTGAAGCAGGAAATTCAACTCTTGCACTCTTGGTAAGAACAGGAAACAAACTCCTTACCTGACAAGATAAGTTTAAAATTACATGATTGATAAATAGATAGCTAGATAGTTAAATAGACAGATAGACAAACAGACAGACAGAATTATATTAAGAATGAAAGACTAAATGCAGAATTATAAGACTGGGGGCAAGACAAGAATTTCTCCCCTTTCCTTTGCCATTTCTACTCAGCACTTGAGATCCTTGCCAATGCAATAAAGCAAGAAAATGAAATCAAAAGGCATACAGATTTACAAGTTAGAAATAAAATTGTCCCAATACATAGTTAACATGTAGAAAGTCCCAAAGAATCTACCAAACAAGAGGTTTTAGGACTGATACACAAATTGTAAAATTCCTCACAGAGTGTAAGACTAACATATAAAAATCAACTGCTTTTCTATATACTAACAATGAACAATTAAACTTCAAAAACCATGTCATTTACTATCACTCAAAGAAATAAAACATGTAGGCACAAATCCAATGAAATGAGTAAAAGATCTACATATGAAAAACTACAAAATTCTTGTGAAAGAAATAAAGAACTTATTAATAAAAAGACATACAGTATTCATGGTTTGGAACACAATTTAGTTAAATGTCAATTTTCCAAATGATCTGTAAATTCAACACAATTCCAAATACACTCCCAGTGGTAATTCTCCTAGACACACAGGTGCTGATTCTAGAATCTACATGGTTAGGCAAAAGAACAACAGCCAAAATACTTTTTTGGAAAAGAGTAGAGTTGGCAGACTCCGCTGCTAGAGATTTACTTACTGCAAAGCTATGATGGTTCCGATTGTTTAATGTTGGTGAAAAGATAGACACTTAGATGAAAAGAACAGAACAGAGCCCAGGAAGGGACCCACACAAGATGGTGAACTGAGCTTTGAAAAATGTGCCCACACAGTGCAATGGGAAAGGACACAGGGGGAGAAAGGAGCTCAATGTGTATCTTGTGACCACACAGAATAAACCTAAGGCTTATAAACCACAGGGTGGAATGTGGTATGAAAGACTGCATCACTCTTTAAAAAAAAAAAAACATCAGAGGAAACCCAATGCTCTGGGTTAGCAAAGAGCCTTGGAATGGGACACCAAACAGAACCCTGAGGAGCTGGTTAACTCGAGTTGGAAACTGGGAACATCTAGTCCTCCAAGGAGACTGCTAAGGGAAACAAAGGTCACAAACTAGGAGCAAACATTTTAAACCATTAATAACCGTCTGATAAAGAACTCAGATTCCGAGTATGTGAACAACCCTCCGGCTCAGTTAGAGGCTTCAATGGACTTAAAGGACATGAAAGGATGCTTTGCCAAAGAGGCGGCACAGGTGGTCTAACCAGGGCACCAGTGACGGCAGCTCTTCCAGCTCTTCAGAGGGGCTGCTCCCCCCAGGCCACGTGGGCAGCCACACATCTGCAAGTGCCCACTGAAGGGCTGCCCCTCGCCCTGGATTCGGTGGAAACTGCTTACCACCCCACTCAGGGCTGCTCCCTGTGCTGTGGGAAGTCCCCACAGGCAGGCCAGGGGAAGCACAAGCAGAGCCCAGCCGTGAGCTCATCGCACTGACCAGGCACTCGCTTAACTGACCAACAGGCCTTTCCTTGTGGGCTCTTCCTGGCAGAGCGCACCTTCAGAGGGCCAGTGGGCAAAGATTCTTCTGCTGGAGGACCCAGCTGGCTGAACTCACACCCTCGCCCCCACAGGCCTGCTGCTTTCCTGGCTCACAGGTGACGGAGGAAGGCACCTAGCCCCAGCTCCCAGAGGCCACCCATTCCAGGCCACTCCCACTCGCAATGGCTCCTCCCTGGTGTGGTTCAAGTCTGCAGCAAGTGTGGGGACCTAGACCATACTGTGCTTGGCCCAGGCTCTCTTGGCCCCCTAAAGCCAGCTGCAAACACACATGCACATAAACACACACACACACACACACACACACACACACACACACTGTCCCTTTCAGAAAGTCCAGCCCCGTGGGCAAGCCAGGCCTGGGATGTGGTGTGGATATGATACTCCTGGACTCAGTGGAACTTGCTTATCTCAGGAAGTCTGCCACCCCGCTGTCTGGGCACTGTCCCTGAATCACTGCCTCACACGGCTCTGCCGTCCCGTGCTCTGGCCCTCTCCTCCCTACCTCAGCCATGTCTGCCATCAGGGTCCTGCAGTCTCGCCAGTAGGGGAAGGAGCTCAGACCTCACTCGTAGGCTCAGTGTCACTGTTCACCAGACCTGGACGCCCTCTGGGGCTTGGGGCTGGCACGGCCCCTTCTCAGCCTCACAGACTCCCTGCCTACCCTCAAGGCCTGAGCCCACAGGCCTGAGCCATCCTCAGAAGCCAGGACACACTGCAGGCCATGGCCAGCCAGTGCCCACCATAGCCGTGGTGTTGACAGGCTACCCCATGGCAGGGCCTGGACACTAGGCCAGCGTGGGCACTCCACCCTCCTCGGCACCAGCCGTGAGGCTGTCATCTGGGTCTTGGTCAATGCTGAACTCCACAGCCGTCTGCAGAGCTGAAGTTAGCCGAGATGCATCCGCCATGTGCACTCTGACTAGGACAGCCCCTGCGGCGGAGAGCCCAAGGACTTCAACATGACCCTGGGCTCTGTCCTGTGTATATGCACATCTGTGCACTGTTCCAGGACTCTGCTTTTCCCCTGGTGAGCCTGGATGGGGGACCCCAGTGAGCTCCTGAAGTGGCCTGCACACTCCCATCACGTCCACAGTCCACACAGCGACCAGGTGCTCATCCTCCACACCAGCCCCAGCCCAGAGGTGCAATTTCTTGCCAGGAGCACCCGAGATACAGCTTGTGGCTTGGACTGCCCCCCTTGGTACCCCTGTGTGGGGCACTAGAAGGGCTCCACAACTTGTCCCTAAACCTCTGAAAAATCATCCTCCCCATTTCACCAACATGTCCACCAAGCCCAGACACCACGAGTCTCTCACAGGAGTCAGTGGAGGGCTAGCCCTGGTGTCTGGCCCTTGGACCTGCCCAACACTACCTCCCATGCACAAAATCCAGAGCACACCCTATCCTGGGCCGCAGGAGAGCACCTGTGAGCAGCCCCGAGGGACTGTGCCATCTACTGAGGCTGGAACTGCCCCTCCCAGAAGCCCCTTCCCCTGCTGGGCCTGTGGGGGTCCAGCACAGGAGCAACACGTGCCAGCTGTGACCAGGAGCAGTGATGCTTCTGTCACTTAAGATGACATTGCTGCAGGCTTGTTCACTCACATCGGAGCCCCTGGGGACCACCATGCTCTGCAGGAGCCTCCATGGCCCCTCCACTTAGCCCTGGGCTTCAAGGGTTCCCTGCACAGGCCCCAGATGTGGGGGGTCAGAGACCAGCCATGCCCGTGGCACCCGTGCCGTGCCCTCCTCTGACTCAGAAAGCATCCTAGAACGAGGCTGAGGGTTGGGACAATGTGTCCCGCAGCAGCAGCCACGGAAACCTGACTGTGACAGCCACGGCTGCAATCTGAGCTGCAGCCAGAGAGGCAGACCCAGGCGGGGCCTCAGATGCAGGCAGTGAAAGTGCTTCCCAGCTGACACCACCGTCCCACCGCCTCCCTGTTCCCAAAGAGGAGAGCACAAAGCCTTTACAAGGCCCAGGAGGCGGCCACCGCTGCCCAGGTCGGCTGAGATGGGCAAGTGGCAGCCCTGCTCCCCTCACAGCCAAAGACTGCTCTGAATTCAGATGCACTCCAGGCTGCTGGGTGACAATGTGCCCTGCTCAGTGCGTTCCTTGGGATTCCTGCTCTTCGTATCTGCCCTTCCTGGGCCAGCCTCAGGCAGTCTCCTACGACAGCCCAGTCTGCTCCCGAAGTGGTGCCTCCATTCATCATGGGGAAGGAGGGTGTGCACAGCACTTGCGGAGCCCGGTTCAGCTGGCGCTCAATTTAGAGAGCGCTCATTGCAATAACACACCAAGAAGTGTTTCTTCAAGGGTGTTTGACAGGCAGTCTCTGGAGGCCATCTTCCCACATCATTTTTCCAGTGAAAACATGGTGTTTTATGTCTCTATTCCAGCAGAGGAAGATTTACTTTCTTAATAATGGAAATCTGGATGCGGCCGGGCTTTGTTGCTTGCTGGAGCTGACGTTTTGTTTGCTGTGCCACTCCATTGTAAGAGGGTTTAATTGACAACTTGAGATTTACCATAGCACAGCCATGAAACATCTGGGAAACTTGAGAAACGCACGCTTTTATAGCCGTAAGGCTACTCGCGATTTGATAAACATAAGATATGGGTAATCTGTATGTTTAAGCATTTAATTACTAGTAAGTGGGAGATGCCTTGTTTTATGTTGTGTTGCTTATTCTTTCATAAGTTTTCATTTAAGCATCCAGGAACAGAAGCCAACTTTCTGTCACTCAGCTGGCTCTGCCACCATCCTTCTCCAAGGCAGAGCAGGTCAGGCCCTGGGAAAACCTGGACAGGCCCAGGCAGAAGTCAACTGTCTGCCTCCAACACCATGAGCAAAGCTCATGTGGCCTGGCACCACTCCACTGGCCTCCAAGAGCATCCCTGTCGCTGCCCCTGTGTGTTACCCCCTCCTGAAGCCCAGAGTGGGGAGAGAGTGGCTACACACATCCAGTGGGAGACCACGATGAGGCGAGACTCTCAGCCCTGCTGCCGAAGGCCCCAACACCCCTGGGCACCAGGGAGGGGCCCCCAGCCCGCCCTGGGTCTCTGCATGGCTCTCCTCCGGGACAAAGCCACCAAAGCCATTTACTTTCAAACCACACATACTCAAGACCACCAGGGGGCTGAGGAAGCAGAGCCGCTGTCCCTTGCTCTCTTCTAGGTGCTGGGGACACACTGATAGCCCAACACCTAGTGCTAGTAAAAACAGGGACCACTGCCCCCCACAGAAGTGGTGGGAAGGAAGTTTCCAGGTTAGAGGTGGAGCTCAGCCAACTTCAACATCATCACTCATTGGAGGGAGGCCACTGTGGGCTGAGGTGACGGAGCCTGTAAGGACAGCAAGAAAGGTCACAGCTGGCTCTCTCCACAGGACCTGTCCCTGGCAGAGCACGGGGACCTCGCCAGCTGGGGGCACCATGCGTTCCTGTGCACCCCGGTGGTGCGGTGGCTCTCGCCTCCCTTCCCCACCTGGCACCTGGAGGCCTGGCAGGCAGGGACAGCTCAGGAGGCAGGCCTATTCACAGGGAAGCACCAGCCCCACCCTAAGAAGCCCAAGGAGGCTCCACGAGGACCTGTCTGGAAAGCAGGCCGCGGGAGGAGGCAGCTGTCATGGTTCTGCCGTGCAGAAGGCAGAGCAGGGAGCCCTGCACTGACCCCAGAGGGACGGGATAGAGGCCAGAGGGCGACTCGGCGGCCGTCCACCCTGCCTTGCTGGTGCCAGGCTCCCTCTGGCATCAGGCAACTCGGAGCTGAGCTGGAGCAGAGGGAGCATCTGTGTGGCCACTCCGGGCCCAGGTGGCTCCTCATGGAGGGTATCTGACACGAGAGGCCCAGAACACAGCCAGGTCTGCACAGACCCCCAGACGGAGCCTCAGCAGAGGGTGGCAGGCATGCGAGGAGACTCTGCTCCTGTCTTCCTGACTCAGCCAGCAGCCAGGGGAGCCGTCGGGGAAAGCCAAGCGCGAGCCTTGCTGGCGGGAACTCCAGCCCTGGTTGGGTGGTTCTGGCCCCAGGTGTCCCCAGAATCGCCTTGTCAGCCTGAGTCACCCTCACTCCCCTTCTCTGACATGCTCCTGCCCCCTCCAAGGCTCTGTTTCCAAAGCTCCACTTATGAGCTCTGCCAATCTCCTCTTAGGGCCCCTCATGCCAGGGCTCCAGGCTCAGTGACCAGGGCTGTCCCTGTCTCTCACAGCACAGCCACAGAGCTGAAGAGGCGGGCTGACCAAAACGTCTCTCCACACTTAGCCGGAGGTCAGAGGTCAGAGGCCAGTCTGCTGCCCACCAGGTACCACTCACTCACATCCCAAGCAAGGGCCCTGGCATGACCACTGCCCCCGGAAGAAGTGGTGGGAAGGAAGTTTCCAGGTTAGAGGTGGAGCTCAGCCAACTTCAACATCATCACTCAGATTCCGAGTCAGACCCTGAACATGAAGGGGAATGGGCCCGCGCCCACCCCAGCCCTGTTGTCCACTCCACGTGTCTGCCTGTGCCACCCCCAAACAGGGGTTCATGAGAACCAACAGCTGGAATTACCTGCCCGGTGCTTGGAGAACCCTGGGAGGCAGATGCCACTGTCCACCTGTCCTCTGTTCCTCCTGAGCCACTCACTGGAGACCCACCCCCTGAAGAACCCAGAAACCCCAGCCCATCCCTGAGCACCCTGCTGCTGGCTTGGGTGCCACCAGGGCCACCTGCCAGGAGGTCCTGGAGGCGTTCAACCCGTGGGTTGGCCCAAGGGCAATTCCCCCACTTGGCTTCCCTAGTGGCCTGGTCCACACTGGGGACCACCCTGTCACCCATGGAGCAAACAGCACTGCTGTTCCGCCGCCAGCTATGGATAGCCAGGCCCCAAGGGTGCCCATCCCCACTTCTTCATGGAGGATCCCCTGGTACCACATACCTAGCCTACGTGGTCCCAGAACAGGCCCATGCACCAGACCCTCGAGGCCCGTCACCCCTGACCTGCACATGGTCTAAGGTTCTGAGACTCTGGGAGCGCACCAGAGCCAAGGGGCCAGCTCCTTTGCCAGTGTGCCTGTCTTGGGAAGAGGCTCCGCGGGCAGCCTCTCCTGGCCAGTGAACACCTGTGGCCAGAGGCCTTTCTCCTTGGGCGCCAAGCTCTCTCCTAAGTAACTGGAGCCTGAGGAACCTGATGCTGGGGCTCGTGCCACATGGTGTGACAGCCTGCACATCTGCATGGCTCCTCAGGGCTGTGTCCCTGGATGAGTAAACGCTTTAGTCTCGGGATCCCAGCCCTGAGGCTGGCCACCATCACAGGGCCGACTTGCAACCCCACGTCCCCCAGCCGGGATGTCCCAGTGGAATCCCCCTGCGTATCCTCTGCTTTTTGCTTGTGTCCGTGTCAGTGTGCAGAGACCCTTGACAAAGACAGTCGCTTTGTGTATAAAGTCCTTGTTTGAAAGCCAATACCAAAGAGGGGGATGATTCTGTTGATCTGTCTGTGGCCTGCAGATAGCCCATCTCACAGAAGAAGCTTCTCCCACCCCCAGGACACACAACGGTGCCCCCAACTGTCCCTTGATGTTGCCACGCTGACATCCTCATCCACGTGGCTCTGTCCTGTGTGTTCCTGGTGCAGGTTCTGGATTTTCCCTAATCAGCAATCATGCCACACCCATGTCACACAAGCCACTGGTACCCACCAACCCCCATGGAGTTCCCAAAGGCACCTGACTCCACCTCAGGCCCGGGTCCTGCTGTCACTCTGCACACCTCTGGGCAGAGGCCGGGAGTCCCAACTGCACCAGCTGTGTCAGAATTTCAAATATCCCATGATGTCTGATTCCCGGATCACTGTCCTTTAAAACATATCTCAATTATTTTTGGACATCATTCCTCCACTCAAATTTAAGCACTGTTCTGTCTTCCCTTCAAATGGGAAGACAGGAGAGACCGCTCCGCTCCAGGATTCTGATGCAGCTGGCATCCTAGCCACACACTCTCAGCGAGACAGCCATGTCTCTCCATTAACCACCTGCCTTCGCCAGGCTTCCTGTGTGTGCCTCCTCGTGGCTCTCTGCTGCCTGGAGACAAGTGCCCTGGTCCCACCTCTTCCTCCGGAACCATGCACACCGCCCGTCCTGCTCAGGACTGCATTCAGGCCAGGCAGGCTCTCCCTGCATTTACATACACAGAGAGAGAGAGGAAGTGTCCGAAAGGAATTAAGTGAAGATCAAATGAAAAGCTTGCCTTTTCTTATTCTCACGTGACCTTTATTTTTAAGATAGTTGCTCAAAATAATAGTGGCATCAAGGCACCAGGTGAGTCCCGCAGGGTGAGTGGCGTGGAGACAGGCTGTCCCAGGAATGGGAGGGGGGGAGACTTTGGAGAGTGTCATGGTGAACTGACGTAAAGGTCTGTTTACAAACCATGTGGAAACCACCAGACATTTTTAAAGAACTATTATTGATATGCTAAGAAATGAGATAAAACGGAATCAGAGAAGATGTCCACATAAAACCAGGGAACACAGGAAGGGTGGAGGAACTGGGTGTGGTGCCTGTGATCCCAGCACTGGGGAGGTTTGAGGCCAGCCTCAGCAATTTAGTGAGGCCCTGAGCAACCTAGGGAGACTCTGTCTCAAAATAAAAAGGACTGGGGATTGGCTCAGTGGTTAAACAATGTGGGTTCAATCCCTGGTACAAAAAGAAGTGAGGTGGGGAGTGGGAGTCAAAGGGAACAGTGATCCTGACAGAGGGTGAAAAGACTGCAGACGTGATAGTTGTCACCTGAACCACGTCAACAATCACTCCAAACGTGAAGGGCCTAGAAAAACCAGCAAAAAGACGAGATTGCCAAAGTGGGTAGAGCCAAGGGAGACTGGACCCGGGAAAAGCCAAAGGCTGCAGAGGCACACACCCTTGTGGAGCGGGCGTCAGTACAAAGCTGGGCTCGCCACGCCGACTTCAGATTCCAGAACGAGAGTGTCACGGCAGACAGACAGGCCTCCGAGGAGCCGGTTCTCCAGAAGGTACCGCAACCCTTCGTCAGGTCTGCAACCGACCACAGTGTGCTGCACACGCCAGCAAGCGGCAGGGGAACTGAAGGAGGTGGCAACCCACTGTCACAGAGGAAACCCCAACCTCTCTCTCAGTAACCGACAGTCCCAGCAGACCGAAGGCCAGCGAGGCCGAGCAGCCTGACATACATCACCCAAGTCTAATTGACAGCTGCGGAACACTCCACCCAATGGCAGCAGGACACACTCTGCTCATAAAGAAGAAAGACATTCTTTCTTTATTGGTACTCTCCTATGTACCAAAATGAGCAACTGGAATTTGAAATGTTAAAAAAAAAGTACCATTTATAATAGCTCCAGAAACTGAAATACTCAGGAATACACTTAGGCAAGAAAGTGCTGCGTGATACTCCTGTCTGCAAGGATCTTCAATCAGTAGTGAAGGAATCAAAGGAGACCCAAATGAAGGCAGAGAGAGTGGTGATCATAGTTTGGAAGGCTAAGATTTCCCAGCTCGATGTGAGATTCAACCCATTCCAGTCACCGTCCAGTGAGCCAGTTTTCAGAGACTGACACTGATTCTAGAGTTTCTGTGGAAAGGCGAAGGCCCAAAGAGCCAAATCTGAAGGGCAAATTTGGAGGACTCACTCTGCCCCGTTTCAGGAGTCCTCATGATGCTACAGTGGTCCTGAGGGCACGGTGTCAGCCAACACACGTGGAGCAGCGGACGGCAGCGGTCCCTGGTCCACGCTGTCCACAGTCACAGAGGCAGTTCAAGAGAAGAAGGCTGGTGTTTTAGCAAATGCAAATAAAAGGGCCAGAAAGCTGCATCAGTCCTTGGGTCTCATGCTTCTCACCTAAACACGAGCTCAAGATGGTCACTTCCAGCAGGGCTCCTGCCAAGGTGATGAAAATGTTCTGGAATGAATGGTGATGGCTGCACAGGTTTGTGGATACACTAAGAAAACACTGAGCCATGCACTTTTAAAAAGTATGTCTGTGATACATAATCATATCAAACAAAATAAAATCAACTCAAAGAGGCCGTGGACATAAATGTAATAGGCAAAACCATAAAACTTCCAAAGGAAAACGGAACATCTACATGCCCTTGTTAGTGATGAGGTCCCAGATAATAAAGGCACAGGTCATGGAAGGAAAGACCTTGGTGAGCTGGACTTTATTCACATTGAAGCCTTCTATTCAGCAGAAAACACCATAAAGAAAGTGAAGAGCCCAGTCACAGATGAGGGGGACATCGGCGACACATGCTGAAGGACTGTGTGAGGCTGAGCTGGCGGCCTGCCTGGCTGTGCCGTGGTGTGCCCAGAATCAACACTGCTTGCCGTGTGCCTTTGTGGGTGAGTCTGGATGACTGGCATCTGAGCCACTGCCCGGGCAGGCTGTCCTCTCCAAGTGGTGGCACCACCCCCACCCTCAGGGTCTGAGTACCGAGGAGGTGGAAGAAAACAGAGCTCTCCAGCCAGGGCCTTCTCCTACCTGGCCCTGGGACTTGTTCTACCAACTTCCTTGATTCCCTTTCTCTGGAGAATACCAACTAAATACAGATCTGTCCCCAAAATATACAAAGAATGTTTAAAACTCAAAAATATGGAATTAAGTAAGCCAATTTAAAAATGTGCAAAAGATCTGAATATAAGCCCATGGAGAGATGGCCACTCCACTTGTACTCAGGGGACTCCACCAGCAAGGTGCCACCACACACCCATGGGAACAATGACGCCGGGTATAGAGCTGATGGCAGCAAGTGCCGCTAGACATGGAGCATGGGGACTCACACCTGCCGGCAGGACGGGACGGCCACCTTGAGGACAGGTGACAATCTCTCACAGTTAAGTGTGTTCCATCACATAATCCTGCAGTTTCCCTGGAGGAATTTACTCAACCAATCTGAAAACTTTGTCCACACAAAAACCTGTATGCAGTGTTCATTGTTGAGAGCCACAGCCCAAGGGGCCCCAGCAAACTTTCAGACTGCCAGCTGATGATTGGCTCACAGCAGCCCCAGCAACATCTAGCTGATTGGCTCCTCTGTGGTGATGCTCATTGGGCTGTTTCCCTGCCCTTTCAGGCCACGGAGCTGCTCATTGGGGGACTTTTTTGGCTCCGCCCATGCGACCCAGCCAATCGGCCTCAAGAGCAGGAGGATTGTGGGAGGTGGAGAGGCTGGTGGTTGGGGGAGTGGCTTGTGGGAAGCCTGTGGTGGCAGTTGGGCTCTGAGGGTTTTTCCTGAGGAGCGGTTTTGTTTGGTGTGTGTGGTTCTAAAAATAAAGTTAGTTTCTTTTGACAAGTGGCTCCTGAATTGTGCCCAGCCAGACTGCGGCAGTTCATAGCAGCTTTGTCCTGTTCATCCAAAACTTCAAGCAGCCAGGGTGTTCTTCAGCTAGTGAGTTTTGATACGCCTGTGGTACATCCATACGCAGAACATGTCCAGGGCCAAAGAAACGAGTATCAAGCCCCTTGACGACAGAATGAACTTTTTTTTCTTTCTTTCTTTTTTGAAGTACTAGATATTGAATTCTAGGGTGCTCTACCACTGAGCTACATTCCTGGCCCTTTTATTTCATTTTGAGACAGGTCTGCTCCTGAGTTACATCCTTTATGATAATATGTAAAAGCAGGTGAAAGGTTTCCCTGGGCTCTGAGGAGGGCTTGCAGGAACCCCGGCTCCTGGCCAGTCGGTCAGGAGACATGAGGCCTGGGTCTGCCTCTGTACTTTAGAGAGTGCATTAAAACCTCTTCCGGAAGTTCCCTAGAGGGCTGTGCAGGGACTTGGTGGAAGTCCTGCTCCTTGTCATGGAGAGGCTTCCCATCTGCTGGGAACCACCTGGCTAACAGGTCATGACAAAACTGCAAACTGTCCTGGCTCTTGGCCAGGTGAGGCCTGAGCCTCATGGTGAAGTGGAGAATGGAAAGAAAGGGCCTGGCCTCCAGCAGTGGAGGGGAGAGGTGGATAGGAGAGGTGGACAGGAGGTGGACGGGAGAGCTGCTGACAGTTGATATGCCAGCCGAGAGCCTGCTGGGCACACGTTAGCACAATGCTCACTGGCCACTGCACTGACAGGGACACGGCGCATGTGCATGATCACTGCTCTGTGGCTCATGCAGGGCAAGCAGACGCCCTGAAAGCTGTGCAGACACCAGACTAAGGCACCAGACTAAGGTACCGTCATCTCTCAGAACCACCCATCACACCCTCAACCCTGCATTTGGCCTCCACCCGAGGTCTGAAATGAGCCCACTAGCCTGACCCTTCTTACGGTGATGCCACAGCCCTGAGGAAAAGGAAGTGACAAACGCCTGTCAGCCACGGGGCTAGGGTTCTCCAGACCAAGGTCCAGGTGGAAATGCCCGTCATCCTCAAACAGAGCTTGATCCATAGGCTCCACTCTGCCCTGGGTGACAAGGCCTGATGACCACATGGAGAGCACCTTCCTGGGACCGCAGGAGAGAGGGAAAGATCCCTCACGTGAGGGAAGCCCCTGGAGACAAGGCCGGAATCCACTGGTGTGAACTCCTTGGTGTAGTCAGCTGGTGCCTCCGCCTCGCGGGCCCCGGGAGACTACAACCTCAGCTACTGTGCCAGGAAACAGGCTCCTAGTGCCAGTCCAGAGCCTCCCAAAACCCAGTGTCTGTGTCCTGTGGATCTCCCTGAGCTCCAATGGGCTGAGCGGGGACAGTGGCCCCCTGTTTGGTCCCTGGGCGCTGATTATAGAGGATGATCAGCTCCTGCTGTATGTGCTGGGCTGGAGTTCCAGTGCCACGTGGAGGTGATGGCTGTGGCTTCGTGGGGGCTTTGGTGTCACTGCACACAGTCACCAGAGCTATTGGCACTTGGGAAGAGTTCCTGCTCCCCTCAGAGCAAATGGGAGCCTTGGGTACAACCCTTGATACCCTTCAGCTCTGGGAGCCCTGGCCCGTGTCTGTCCTGGGTGGACCTTCTACCTGTGCTCCAGGAGGGGGACGCTCAGACCTGCCCTGTCCACCACTGTCAGTCCAGAGCCACCTCCAAGCCAGCTCCAGACGCTCTCTGGGGACTTTCCTGCTCCTCCCCTTGCAGCCCATTATCAACGGGCGGCACTTAAATGTGGAGCTAGTGTCGGAAAGCTATGTCCCTCTACAAAAGCAACTGGACTCCCCTTTATTTAAAAATTGGCATTTTCCAGTTCCTTACGTCCAGAACAGACTCAAGGTGTTTGGCGAATCGCCGTCCCTGGCAGACCACAGACATCCCGATGCCGCAACCTGGACCAAGTCAGTAGAATCCTCTCAAGACTGACTCAGTTGCCAGACATTTGCTGAGGATCTTGGCTCTTCTGAGGACATAGCAGAAATCCCAACTTAAAGATCCAGATCATGAAAAGAAGTTTCTTATTCTCCAAATGTGGAAAGAAAAAGCCAAGCCTAGGAGAAGGGAGCTGTGAAGTGAGGGCCCTGTTGCACTTCTCCCTGGGCACTGTGGCGCCAGGCACTGGGGTTGACACAAAGCCACCCTGGCCTTGCTCACCTCCTCTTGGCGCCAGTGTGGAGCAGGTCCCTCTGCAGCCCAGACTAGCCCCATCAGAGTTGTGAGGGGTCACTGTCCACGCTGGGCATGCAAAGTGTCCCTTGAGTCAGAAGTGGTTCAGCACTGAAGGCCAGTGACAAAAACTTGAACCAGGGCCACAGAGCAAAGCTCCTGTCTGTGGGGTCCCCTCTATCCCTGGGCGCTGGGGTGCCCTGCCTGCTATTCCAGGACCTGCCACCTTGGTGTCTGCTACAAGCAAGGAGCCAGTATGGGCTGCCAGTGAAAAGCCCATGTTCACAGAGTCCCCCTGGCCAGAGTGTGCAAGCACTGGGCTCGGGATGGGCTGCAGGGCCCGACCCCCAGATGTCATGAGGCCAAGCAGAACACGTGTCACTGCTGTCCTCCCCCACCTGCCCAGAAGCTGCGCTGCCCTGGGCATCGCTGAGCCGTTTCCTGTTGCCAGGTCTTCCCGGTGCCTAAAAGGGAGTAAAACACTGCTGTTAAGTCCAACCCTTCACCCACAAGTCACTTGGGGTGCAGATGATGGGGACAGCCTGAAAGGAGGCCACAGTTCCGCCACTTACTCTCAGGCGGCCTTGGTCAAACTGGACCCACTGTCTACATGTCACACTCCAGGCTGGACAAGGCTGCGGGGCTGGCAGGGCCGTCCCAAGAGGGACAGGTGGGAGCCAGCTGCAGCCTGACCCCAGGCTCTCAACCTGGGGTTCCGCACAGGCCCCCCTGGCCAGGACGGCCTGCGACACCCACCCGGGAGTTTGGCGGGAATCCACTGAGTGTGCGAGAGGGCTTTGTCAACAGCCAAGAACTAAACAAATGCTGAACTATTATTGTTATTTTTTATCAAATTAACTACCCATATTCTATAATTGCAAAGCGCTCCTGAGCAGAGGAGGCCGGGACACCGGGCTCATCAGCAATTCCCAGCAACTGCACATCTTTTGCTGACCTTTGCATTAATTCTTGCCTTTTCTTTCCTCATTAAATCCTATTCCTGGAGCGGTTATTAGCTCCCTCGTCTCTACCCTGATTAAATAATGACCCAGGATCACTCGCTTAGGCGCTCCTCATTTCCATCACACTGCCGCCCGAGGCACCCCCACTTTGGATGTATCTCCATTTGCTGTGGGCTCTGCTGGTGAGGCAGACGCTACTAAATCATCCTCGATCTGTGCGCAGCAGATGCCTCTCGTGCCAATTATTAAAAGCTTGCAATTTTCAGGGGGGAAACGGCACTTTTACAAATAATTAGGTTGGGATTTGATCTTCCCTGCAGTCAAAGGACACTAATGAATCCCATTCTAGCCGCTGCATTCCCTTCCTGCAGCCTGGGACCGCATGGGGGCTATTCCTGCTGACAGCAAGGAGGAGCCCCTCTCCAGGTGGTCTCCTGTGAACCTACTGGGACCACCTCACCAGCCCACAGCTGAGTATCTCGGGGGTCTTCAGCGCGTCCTCCACTGCCCCCACACGCTTACACAAGTATTTACAGAAACGCTGGCCCATTTGTGGGTGAAAGAACTGCCCTATAGGTTTTAGAATGAACTTGAAGTTCAAGGTGGGTCAACAACAAAAAATAAACAAACCAATTCAAATATAAGCAAGGACTTGAATAGATCACTGACCAAAAAAAGATATGCAAATAGCCAACAACCTCATGAATGCCCCAGATCACTAATCATCAGGGAAATGCAAATCAAAACGCTAATGAAGCACCATTTCACACCATCGGCATGGCTATCGTCAAGAAGCAGAAAATAGCAAGTTTCTATAAGGATGTGGGAAAATTTTCCCTGTCGGTGGAAAAGTAAAAGGGTACAGCTACTGGAAAGCAATGTTGCAACTCCTCAAAAGGTTAAAAATAGAATTACTGTATGACCAGTGGTACTCAAATTTTTTGTTTGTTTATTTTGCAGGGCTGAGGATTGAACCCAGGATCTTGTTCATGCTAGGCAAGTGCTCTACCATGGAGCTAATCCCCAGACAATCAAAATAATTGAAAATAGGAATTCAAATACATAATCAGAAACCCATATTCATAGCACCATCATTCATAATAGTGTAAATGTGGAAGCAATCCAAATGTCCTTCAACAGACAGACCGCAGGTGGATGGATAAACAAAATGTGGTCATCTCAGTCCCTCCCAGCTGCTATAACAAAATGCCATACACTGAGTAGCTTACAAATAGCAGAAATGTATCGCTCACAGTTCTAAAGGCCAGGAGTCCGGACCATGGCACCAGCTGGGGCTAATGTGCTACACCTGGAGAGGCCTGCCCTCTGCTGCAGATGGCACCTTCCACCTGCATCTTCACAGGGTGGAAGGGGCCTCTTCTATGGACACTAGTCCTATTCCTGAAGGCACTAACCCTGCTGACCTGTTCGCCTCCAAAAGGCCCTACCTCTTAACACCACTGCACTGGATTCTGGGGGTCTCACACCTTCAGGCCTCAGTGGTGGTGTACACAAGTGGGATACTAATTCATCCTTAACAGGGAATGGAGATCTGACTACAGCACGCATGAGCCCAGAGGTCATACTGAGTGAACAAACCAGCACAGAGGGACAACGCATGGCTCTGCTTGTAAGAGGGGCCTGAGGAGTCATTCAGAGAGTCAGAAAGTAGAACGGTGGTGGCCAGGGGCCGGAGAAGGGGTGGGGTTGTGGAATGGGGGTGGGCTTTAGTGTCAGAAGACAATGGTTCTGGAGGTGCATGGGGTGATAGGAGTATGGCAATGTAAATCTAGTTAACGCTTGAAAACTTGAAAATGATTCAGGTGGTAAGTTTTATGTTATATTTTACAGCAATAAGAAAGTAAAACAAAAATTAAATTTACTGGGAAAAAATATTCAATGCGGGTCCCTCGAACTCCCCTAGACCAAGCCCAGGTGAGCAATGCCAGGGCTGGTCAGGCAGGCAAGCATTTGGCCTGGGGGCTGAAGGCACTGGGCCTCTACCACCTGGCACCTGGGAAGAGCTATTGCCTGTGGCCAAGGTCATCATCGTCCCTGCCAGATCTCTAAACACATACACCCCCAGGGGCCAGCTTCTTCCAAATGCAATGGTAGCCATCTCACAAGGCTGTCAATAAGCCCCACCTGGTTGGAGAAGAAGCCTCTCAAAATGGGGGAGATCACTGGTTGGGGAGCAATAAGGGGTCAGCGGCAGCTGAAGATGTGTGATAGATAATGGCCCCACATACCAGGGTCCTGGTAAGGCCTGCAGAACCGACAGGGAACACAGAGAGGAGGCAGCTTAGGACCCTGCTTGAACATGCTGTTGATGATAGGGAGAAACAGCATTTGATTCGGCCTCAAGAAAAGAGAAACATGATTTTATGTTCCAGCAATAGTAAACGATCATTTCAACTTGACAGCGCTGAATCTGCCCCACATCCATGACTCCACGTGTTCTGAGCTGCCAGTTTACTGGGCACTTAAGAGTTTCCATCATGTGACTCAGCTGCGTCGATGGCCCTTAAGGCCCTGGACAGCCTGTGGTCCCTGTTAGAGGCAAAGCCAAGGACAGCGAGGTGATTCAAGGTCCAGCTCTAACAAGGTCTACTTTGACCAAATTAAAGGAATCCTGTTCCTGTGGGAAACCTATAGACTCTTCATGAAGGCCTTTGTTATAAAAAATAGACTGATGTAAAAGGAACCTACCTCAATACAATAACGGCTACACACGAAATACCCAAGTCACTTCACAGTAAATGGGGAACGACTGGAAGCATTTTCTTTAAAATCTGGAACAACACAAGGGTGTTTGCTCTCACCATTTCTATTTGATATAGTGCTAGAAATTCTAGCTAGCGAGATTAGGCAAGGAACAGAATAAAAATAGGAAAGATAGAAGTCAGATTATAACTGTTTGCAGATGATATGATCCTATACTTAGAAGATTCAAAAAGCTTCACTAAAAGACTTCTAGAGCTAATAAATTCAGCAGCACAATCAACATACAAAAATCGACAGCTTTCCTATATAACAACAATGAATCTGCTAAGAAAGAAATCAGAAAAACAATCCCACTCACTATAGCCTCAAAATAAAATATACCTAGGAATAAATCTAACCAAGGAGCTTAAAGACTTCCACAATGAAAACTGTAGAGTATTGAAGAAAGAAATTTAGGAAGACCTTAGAAGACAGAAAGACCTCCCATGTTCATGGATAGGCAGCATTAAAATTGTTAAGATGTTCATACTACCAACAGCAATGTACAGATTCAATGCAATCCCCATCAAAATACAAATGACATTCTTCACAGAAGCAGGGGGGAAAAGTCCTTAAATTCCTTTGGAAGAATAAGAGACTCAGAATAGCCAAAGTATTTCTATGCAAAAAAAAAAAAAAAAAAAAGTGCTAGAGGAAACCCAATATCTGATTTCAAATTATACTACAGAGGTGTAATAACCAAAACTGCATGGTGCTGTATAGAAACACACAGACCAGTGGTGCAGGGTAGAGACACAGAGACACATCCACACAGACACAACCACCTGATCCATGATAAAGTGCCAAAAACATGCATTGGAGAAAAAACAGCCATTTTAACAAACGGTGCTGGGACAACTGGTTATCCACACGGAGAAGAATGACCCTCATCTCTCACCCTACACAAAAATCAACTCAAAATGGATAAAAACTCTCAGAATTAGACCAGAAGCTCTGCAACTCCTAGGAAAAAAACATAGGGTCAAGCCCTCACCATACAGGCCCAGGCAACGGCTTTCCCAATAGGACCCCGAAGCTCAGGAAATCATGCTGAGAGCTAGAAAATGGGATGGCATCAAACTGAAAAGCACAGCAAAGGAAACAATTAGGAATGTGAAGAAAGGACCTACAGAGGGGAGAAGATCTTTGCTAGCTACTCTTCTGACAAACTGCATTGCTACATGTCTGCATGTATAAATATCCAGAATACATAAAGAACTCAAAAAACACCACTCACTCAGTAAATGGGCAAAAAAAACAAACAAACAAGACAGACATTTCTCAAAAGATAAACCACTAATGGTCAACAAGCATATGAAAAATGTTCAACATCTCTAGCAATTAGGGAAATGCAACTCAAAACTACACTGAGATTTCATCTTACTCCAATTAGAATGGCATCATCAAGAACACAAAGAATAATACCTGCTGCACAGGGTGTGGAGGAAAAGGGACACTTTCACACTGTTGGTGGGACTGTAAACCAGTACAACCACTATGGAAATCAGTATGGTCCTAGGCATGGAACCACCACAGGACCCAGCTATGCCACTCCTTGGTATTTATTCTAGAGAATGAAAGTCATCTCACTACAGTGGTATATGCATATCATGTTTGAAGCAGCAAAATTCACAATATCCAATCTATGGAACTAACCTAGGTGTCCATCAACAGATGAACGGATAAGGAAAATGTGATGTATATATGTACAGTGGAGTTTTATTCAGTCATAATGGAAAATGAAATTATATAATTTGCAGGAAAATGGATGGAACTTGAGAACATTATGTTAAGCAAAATAAGCCAAACTCAGAAGGCTCATGTGTCTTCCCTCATATGTGAAAGCTAGAGAGAAAAAGGGAAAGAAAAGTGGGAGGATGGGGATCTCACGAAAATTACAGGATGTCAGTAGAGTAGAGGAAAGGCACAGAGGAAGGAGGAGAGGAGGGAAGGAGACACGCTGAGGAGGGGTAGTGGCCAAATTGCATTGCTACATGTCTGCGTGTATAAATGTCAACTACAAGTCCCACTATGAAGTGCAGCTCTAATGCACCAATTAAAGATATGGAAAAACAGACTGTGACCTCTGAAAGCCTTGGAGCAGGTCTTGGAGTCCTCAGAGTTGTAAGGAGTTTCAGGTCTGGTCCTTGCTGACAGATGTCATGCTGTTGCTGCTGTAAGGGAAGAAATGGCAAGACCTCTTGAAAAGCTGGGTGCAAATGGGGTTCAGTCACCCGTGGTTTGTGATAATAATTGAACAAATTTACCCTAAACGTACATTAGTGGAGATAAGGGGGAGCTGATTTGTTCAGAGAAGAACACAGACAGTGAAGGTTGAAGAAGGACGGATGGACTTGTCACCTTGGAAGCGGTGGTCATCCATAGCCATAGCCACCACTGGCCCCTCGAGGCAGCCCAATTCTCCAGCCTGGACAGCCCCCTCCCTTGATCCTGGGACTCTCCCAGCATGCACAACAGTGACCTGGACCTTCACTGGAAGGAGAACCCCAGGCCAGCTGCCCCACCACCTTGCTCTTCTGTAAAGAGAGCCAGAGTCTAAGCCTCCTGCTAGAACTGCACTTTTCCAACAGTCGCCACTGCCACATGGGTAGTCATGTGGCGTTTGCATTTTCATCCACACAAATGACAATAATAGACAATTTAACGCTCAGCTCACAGGCACAGGTGTCACATTTCAAGGACCAGCAGCCACTGCACTGGGCAGCAAAGACCTAGAGCCTCTTAACAGGGAGTACCTTTCACAGAGCTCTCCTGGGGAACAGCCTGATCCTGACCTCAGCCCATTTCTTTGTCTCCCAGCTGCCTGAGGACACAGTGACCCTGCAGAAGGGGGAGAAGTTCGGGGGCGTCACCCTTCCTGCTCAGAAGCTCAGTGGGGGCTCCTGGGAGTCCCCGTGTATAAGCAACAAATTAAGCCACAGACTTGCTGGTCTCCCAGAGAAATGGAAGCTTCAAAAGTCTGTCTTGAGAGAAAGGCACGGCTGTCCCCTGCTGGTGAGCAATCCCAGATGACACAAACCCACGTTTGCTAACGACGCCTCCAGCACCATTCATTTAAGGGCTGGAGTGGACTTCTAGCCCCTTAAAGCTTTCATGACTGCTTGTGTTATTATGCCAGAATTTTATGTCAGTTGAAAGATTCTTTTTTGCATCCTATTAAAATTATTAATAAGCTGTATTTAAGACCTTACCTTGAAATTATGTTGAGCAGACTAAATAAATCAACATTGGCTCTCTGTGCATTTATGGGAAAATACAGAACTGTTACAAACTTAATCTTTTAAAGTCAGAGCTGATTTTAATCGTGTCCAAAGTAAGCACATTTAAGTTATGGTACTGAGCACCTGCAGCCTAGCCTGCAAAGCCACGGGTGGGAGAGGGCACAGGAGGTGGGCTGAGTAGCAGAACGCACCTGGCAGGCCAGGCTTTGAGGTGTTCAGTCTCCTTCATCCATTGCATCTCTTCCTTATCTACACACATGAACTTGTGTGAGAAGCAGAATTTGAAAAGCCCCTGGAGGCTGAGCTCTGTGGAGCCCTCAGGTCTCCAGGACACATCTTGCCAGGTCTTGCAAAGCTCCCCTCCTTCTCAGCCTTGCTGCCTGCCTTCCCCCTAACATGGCTAGGTGGACCTAAGACTTAAATCCGCTGGCTCCCCAGCCAAAGGTGCAGGACACTCACGCTGTCTTGAACACAAAGCAGAAGTCGGGTAAGATTGCAAAGGCCAGAGTGCCTGAAGCAAGGCCCCTCTGGCCTGTCCAGGAGACAGCGGGACAGGCCTGCCCTGGAGCAGGTCCCTGGGCTCTGGCCCATCCAGTCCTCACCTGCTGGAGGCAGCCCAGGAACAGAGGCTCTCAGACACTGAGGAACACTGAGCAGCAGGCCCAAGGTCTCACAGGGAGTCACCAGGGCCTGATTCCAAGCCCCAGGGGATGCCCCCGGCCCAGGGCTGCTGGAGCTCTATGCAGTCCCTATACCAGAGATCTGGGAGGCAACTGGAGCTGCCGACCATGCAAGAAAATATGCTACAGGTTTTATTCCCTAGTTTTAAAATGCCAACATGTTGCTTTCTGTAAAATACTCTTGTATTTAATATGGAAAATAGTGCTTACATGGGTCTCCAGGGGGGAGGCCAGTGTTCCAGGAAGAGGCATCATCGATCTCTGGACACATTGTGTGGGAACTGTTCCGGCTGAGGGGTGTGAACTAAGCTCTGCCAAGCAGGTGGATATCTAACAAGAGACAAAAATTGAGCCAGGAAGGTGGCACACACCTATAATTCCAGTGGTTTAGGAGGCTGAGGCAGGAGGATCCCAAGTTCAAAGCCAGTCTCAGCAATTTAGTGAGGACCTAAGCAACTTAATGAGACTCAGCCTCAAAATTAAAAGTAAAAAGGGTTGGGGATGTGGCTCAGTAATAAAGCTCTCCTGGGTTCTATCCCCAGTGCCAGACACAAAGACACCATTGCCAGGCTAAATCTCATCACTGAGGATGAGGCGAAGACAGCTGCTCACACCAGTGCCACCTCCTCACCCTCCCTGGCCACATGCTAGCCACTGCTGCCTCCAGAGTGGGCTACCCACGAGTCGCAGCTGGGCCCGGCCTGGGTCCTCAGCAGCCTCCATTCAAGCACCACATGTCCTTCATCCACTCAGGCGAAGGTGGCACGACCTTCCAGCCCAGGTTCAGAGCCTTGATATTCTGTAAATGCACCCAAATCACTCGTTTATTGTTTTTATGTTATTTATGGAGTCTCGTTTTTCCAAGTAAATTATTCTCTCCCTGACTCTGATATATTAGTTTTAAATGACAAGTGTTGAAATATTGAACAGAAAATGAGCTCCAAATTAAAGAGAAATGAATCTTCAGGTGTGGTGATAGAAATTTCCAGAGACCCATTTGAAGTCTGTGTATGCAGAAGACCGGATCACCAGGGCCGGATCACCAGGGCCAGATCACCAGGGGCAGATCACCAGGGCCGGATCACCAGGGCCAGATCACCAGGGCCGGATCACCAGGGCCAGATCACCAAGGCCAGATCACCAGGGCCGGATCACCAGGGACGGATCACCAGGGCCGGATCACCAAGGCCAGATCACCAAGGCCGGGTCACCAGGGCCGGATCACCAGGGCCGGATCACCAGGGCCGGATCACCAAGGCCGGATCACCAGGGCCGGATCACCAGGGCCAGATCACAAAGGCCGGATCACCAGGGCCAGATCACCAGGGCCGGATCACCAGGGCCAGATCACCAGGGCCGGATCACCAGGGCCTGATCACCAGGGCCGGATCACCAAGGCCGGATCTTAAGGGGGAGTGCAGCCTCACGCTCCTCACAGGAGTTTTCGCAGGAACAGCCTCCTGTGTCTTCACTCACTATTTGAACTACAGGTTTAAACTCCTCACAGCCAAGTCTAACAAGTTTCAGTCAGGTGGGGTGGCTGCCCCCTTGCCCCACAGTGCAGTCCCTGGTTCCAGGGTCTGCACAGGGTCTGCTCTGGGGTCCTGCAGAGGTCTGACCAGCTGCCATATCCCAAGCCCTAGGGAGACATGGGGGCTCAGGGCTCGCAGCCAGGAAATCT
This sequence comes from Callospermophilus lateralis, assembly GCF_048772815.1. Taxonomy (NCBI): domain Eukaryota; kingdom Metazoa; phylum Chordata; class Mammalia; order Rodentia; family Sciuridae; genus Callospermophilus; species Callospermophilus lateralis. The sequence continues at coordinate 92,784,553 of NC_135319.1, forward strand.
GACTGGCCATGGGGGCAGAGGCTCTGGAAAAGCTTTCTGGAAACCCAAGGTCTGAATTGAATCAGTCGCTCCATAGCCAAGGGAATTAGGATCCCTGCCAGCCCAGAACCTCAACATGACTGGGCACTGAGGGGACCATCAGAAGAGGTGGGCGTGAAGGCCCTCAGTTCTAGAATCAAGAGTACTGGAGATTGAAGCCCTTAACTACTGAACCACATCGCCAGCCCTTTTTTATTTTTTATTTAGAGACAGGGTCTCACTGAGTTGCTTAGGGCCTTGCTAAGTCACTGAGGCTGGCTTTAAACTTGGGATCCTCCTGCCTCAGCCTCCTGAGCCCCCGGGATTACAGACTTGCACCACCACACCCTGCTAGGACACTCATCCTTTAACCCAACAGAGGGTAAACTATCACCTAACTGGGCACAGTGCATGGGGACATGGCACCAGGTGCCATTGCCAAGCAGCCTGGGTCTCTGGTCCTAAAGGCAGCTGTTGGAGCTCTGGCCTGACCCCCACTCTGCTCCCACAGGCCAAACTGGGGGTCCTCTGTGCACACCCAGGGCCAGCACCCACGCACCTTCAGAGAAGTCAAGACCCAGCTGGCCCTCAGACTGCCCAGCTCCCAGGTCACGGTCCCTTCCCTTCTGTTTTCCTAATAATGACTTCCTCAAGCTCCTCAGGAGCCTGCCCTGCCATCGGTCGGGGCTGAGTCAGCCATGCACCTAGTCGCCGTTGCTCTTGCTCTCAGACACGGCTGTGTCTCTGCAGGCCTCCTCCCTCCACAGCTCCTGGGTGCCCACTGTCGATGGCCCCAGTTGTCACCAACACCCGCCTCTTACTCCCAGACAGACAGTCCGTCCCTCCCCTCCCTTGAACACCTTTGACACCCTGGGGTCTCCCCTGCCTGAGGATCTGATCATCAGAGGAGCTGCTCAATGCCTGCCCTCCCAGAAGTTTCTGCAGCTTCCAGCCAAGGCCTGGCTCTGCCGCCACAGGATCCAGGCCGACAGTGCTGTCTGCTTCCATGTTCCAGTTACTGTGGTCACATGACGGTAGGAGGGGCTGGCGGGCCTTCCAACACTGTGATGTCCACTCTTCTTAGCCAGAGGGAAATAAGCGTGGCGTGGCCTCATGCCACACACAGAGCAGGCAGGTCAAGAAGCCATTGTGCCCGAGCTCACCAGTGCACACACACCACAACTCCAGTGGCCATATCAGGGAATGCGGATTTGGTGCCAGTTCTGCAGGGAGCTTTCTCCTGGAATCTGGTGGCAGGCGAGGCAGCAAGCGGTATGAGGCAAGCAGCGTGGCAGTTCTGCACCCAGGCGTTGGAAGGGGGGCTGTGCTCTGCATGTTTCAGGACACCCAGGACCCGTGGCCTTGGCAGCTCTGAGCAGGGGCCCTGGGAGCTGGGTTCCTGCTGTGGTCTGGCCACCTCTAGCCAGCACCCTGTGGGCTCTTCCCACCGATTCTCTTTGAAGTCAGAGGTTGTTCCAGGCTCAGATCTGTCCAGCAGGCAGTCATGCAGGCTCAGGGCAAGGAAGGCTGCTTCCTGCATGTGGAACAGAGCTCCCAGGAGACTCCAGACTCCAGAGGTTGCTCGGGACTCCAGGAGGGCCCCTCAGAGGGTCACGATGAGGAACCCGTGTCCAGGCCAGGCCCGCCCTGGGGCAAGGGGACCCAGCAGAGGAGCCAAAGGAAAATGGCTCGCCCTGGCCACTCCCGGCCGTTTCTTCAGCTCGCCCTGGCCACTCCCGGCGGTCCCTTCAACGTGTTTTCTTCTTTTCCCACTGCAGTTTCCCCCAGGAAATGGCCACCCGTGGGGTGTCGGGCTCCCTCGGCTTCAGGACTTCATCACATCTGCATCCTGCTCACCACAAACCCGCACAGCCCTGCTCCATCCCCTCCAAAGTCGAGGGGCCCAAGGGCAGAGCTCAGAAGCCCCGGGCCCAACACGGTTCCTGCAGTGACACTGACGATCTGCCAGATTTCCCCTCCCCCCGAGTCTACCTGGCCTGAGTCTGGAACACCAGCAGGAAAGACAGTCCCATTCCTGTCACCACAAGACCCATCTGAAGTCTCACTGATGCTAGGGTTTTCTCTTCCTTGGAACTCCAGAGCGAACAAACCACCTTAAGACAAAACTGTGCACAGAGCTTCAACAGCACCTCCCAGGGTCAGGGCTCTGCCCCTTCAGCCCCTCCGCACAAGGACTCAGCATCCAGCTCAGGAGAAAGCGGCACTTTCTTGGTCTTCCTCTTTCTTTCAGAGATGGACAGACAAGTGCCTTGATCTCCTCGTCTCTAAAACATGGACATCGAAAGAGGACCAAGATGGAAAGGAGAACAAGGAAATGAAGACAGAAAAGGGGGGTCACCTTGGACAGCGGCATCTAAAGGTGCCAAAAAGTTCCAACCACACTGTATCTCAGTTTAGATGTCCTCTTGTTTATCCTGCTGACCAACTAGCAAAGTTCAACATGAACTAAGCTATCCTGACAGAGCCAGGGGGCCCATCCTTTAAATGAGGTGCAAGAGCGCCGCCCTGTGGCCGGTCTCTTTCCTCAGTGCTGGCCGCCTGAGCAGTGCCTGCCCTGCCTGCTTCCTGCCTGCTTCCTGCCCTGTGTTCTGCATATTCCTTCCTGGGGCTGCCGGCACACACACCCTTGCCAGGTACATGCTTCTTCCTGACTGAGAAGGAGCGGGGCTGTACACACCCCCTTCCTACCATGCCCCTGGCCTCTCTGCTCCTGGGGGCCTCCTCAGGCTGGAAACCCTAAACCCCTGCCATCCTGGTGAGGACAGGGTGGTTCATAGCCAGGGCTACTACTGAACAAAGTGCCCAGGGTACAGGGTCTCTTGGGGGGGTCCTCCCCCAGCCATCAGAGGCAGGTGCTAATGCCTCTCGTCACATAGTGGCTCACCCGAGGTCTCCACTGGCCGCCCTCTGCCAGGAGGAGAAGCAGAGGAGCCGGGGGTCACGTTCTTACCCTTCCCCAGGGTGTCTTGAAACACCTGAGCCACTGCCCACAAGGCCTGGTGCTGCCCTCTGAGTGTGGCCACCTGTTTACGTGTTTCCTGTGTCTGGGGGCAGGACCAGAGCCAATGCCACATGCACACTTTGTCTCCACTGGGCAGCCGCAGGTGGCCCTCCCTCAGCCTCAGAGCCCTGCCCAATGCTCCAGGGTAGGAAGGATGGACTGAATTAACTTGTCCTGGAGCCACATGGGAACTGGAGGGCTCTACCTGGTCCCTGGGTGGGGTTAGAGCTGTGCACACCCAACGTCTGGTGTGTTTGGGAAACCAACCAACATGGGCAGGAAATCGTGGTGAGCATAAAGACCCCTGCCCAAGCCCCATGGTCACCTCCATGCCTGACCTCCTGGGTATGGGCCCTGGAGCAGCCCAGTGACGTGGCTTGGCAGTGATAACACTGTCACACCCCTGAACCCCAGTGTCTGTGACAACCAGGAAATGGGGCAGTGCAGTCTGCAGGAGGGGCTGGCTGGGAGGGGCTTCCTGTCCTCTCTCGGCAAGGAAGGTCCCGGGAAGTCGATGCTGGGTTGGGGTCCTGGGCCCAGGCTGGGGGCAGAGTTCAAGGGGCCAAAGTGGCCCTTCTCCCCTGCAGTCAGAAGACTGGGGCTCCCTGCCCATTCCACTCAGCTTGGGGTAGGGGTGCTGCTGGCTGTCCCTGTCAGGGCTCATTGCTGACCTGCCCACCCGCTCTCCCAGCTGGCCTACCCTCCCTCCCTGGAGCCTGAGGCTGCGGCTCAAGGCCCAGTCGGCCTCGTTGGCTGTGTGGCCTTGGAGAGACGCTTCTTCCTGCTGAGCCTGCTTCCTCATCTGTCACAGGGGACAGCAAGCGTCTGGATCCCACCAGGCCACTGACACCCCCACCAGGAAGGGTGCTAAATCCAGGACCACTGTCCTCCTGAGACAGGGAGAAGGCCCAAGGGTGCCCTGGGGGTAGGTGTCCCTGAGTCCTGGCCAACATATGACCCAGGGTGTCCCTTGAATATGGCCACAGACGGCCTAGTAAGGCGCTGCGCTGCCCCACATAGAGAACATGATGTCTTAAGTCTGCTTCAGAAGGGCAATTGTCCCTTAGGGAAGGGTGAGCCCAGGTGCCACTTGGATGGTCATCAACTTTTCCAGAATAAAGGAGACTCAGGCGGAAGAGGGTCTGGAGAGTGGGACACAGAGAAGAAAGGAGCCAGTGCACAAGAGGGGGTCAAGGGGCTCAATGGGCAGGAGCTGGGGTCAGGATGCAGCATAGAAAGACCTGGAGCAGAGCAAGAAAGAAGGGGCCCCGGGAGCAGAGAGCGAGGAAGGTGCCCTGGACACCTCTCCCTCACCCTGGGGGTGCTTTCAGTGGATCTTGCCGGGGCTTCCCACGAGAGCACAGTGACCCCACATCTGTGCATAAGACTCGACATTCTCATGTCCACAGGTTCAACGGTCCCAATTAAAATGCCACCAAGTTACTCAGGAGATACTGACAAACTGATTCTGAACTCAATGCAGAAAGTCAAAATTCCCAGAACTGCCAACAAAGAACAAAGTTGGAGGACTGAATTCCCAACTTCATGTCGCAATATAAAATGACAGTAATTGAGAAGGAGATGCTTTGGCAAAAATAAATAAATAAATAATCATGCAAACAAACAGATTTGGATCCAGAGCCTTCAGCAAGCAATGTAGCAACAACTGGACACCTGCCTGCAAAGACTTCGGCTTCAATGTGTGACCCTGGGTTTGGAGATGAGTTTCCCCACACAATATGAAAAGTATGATCCATGGAAGAAAAATCAAGCCAGATTTCACTGACTGTAGAACCTCTTCTCCACAGAAGACTCATCAGGCAATGAGAAGGCCAGCCACGGGGCCAGGAGGAAATGGTTTCAAACAGCATGTCTGATAAAATATGCACAGAAGCCCAGAGAACCTGGGCCACACGGGTACTGCTTCAGTGGCCACTGTAACAAATCACCATGAACTGGCGACCTAGAACAGCAGCGATCCATTCTCTGTTGGTCCAGAGTCCAGAAGTCCAGAGCCCACATCATTGGGCAGCATTCTAGTTGGGGACAGAGCTGTGCTCCTCCCGAAGCTCTGGGGTGGGGATCCCTCCTTTCTTTCCAACTGCAAGGCCTTTGTGACTTGTGTCACTCCAGGGACTGCCCCCCCACATCACTCTGCCTCTGCCTCTGCCTCTCTTGGTGAGGACATGTGTGCGGGCATCCAGGGCTGCAGCATTGTTGGGGTGACCTCATCACCAGGAGAGACCTGACGTCAGCACCCTCCCGGGAGGCCCACCACAGGTCTCGGTACTGGGCATGAACATGGTCAGCCTGCAGAAAATGGACCTGGGGGGACAAGGCATGACCCAACACAGGAGGGCAATAGGGCCTGCAGCCATCTGGCTGAGCTCCTGCCTCAAGGAAGCTGAGGGTCTGTTGTCGTAACAGAGACCCGGCAGCAGGACTCCAGCCGAGCAGACTGTTCCTAGAGTAGCCGGCTCTGCTCTGGTGGTGCTCAAGAGGCTGCAGGGAGGATCTCTAGTTGCCTGAATGCCCCTGAGTGTCACCTTGAGCCTTCCCTGTGTCCTTCCAAATGTAGGCTGGGGCTCAGGCTGAGGATGCATCCGGAAAACTCTCATCTGAAGGTTCACAGTAAGCAAGATACAGGGAGCCAAGCCCCTGGAGCAGCCCATGCCAAGATGAACGCACCACAGATGAATGCACACACACACACACACACACACACACCACATGCGCCACACACATCCACACACACACCCTGCACACCCACACCCACACACACACACGCCACATATGCCACACACATCCACACACATACCCTGCACGACACACCCACACACACATACCACATATGCCACACACATCCACACACACCCTGCACACCCACACCCCACACACACCCCACATATGCCATACACATCCACACACACACCCTACACACCCACACATCCCCCCACACATGCCACATATGCCACACATATTCACACACACACCCTGCACACCCACACATGCCACATATGCCACACATATCCACACATACACCTTGCACACCCACACACCCCACATACACACACCACATATGCCACACATATCCACACACACACCTTGCACACCCACACCCCACATACACACACGCCACATATGCCACACATATCCACACACACACCCTGCGCACCACACAGGGCCACACACACAGGGCCCATGTGTCATGTGCCCACACACATTAACACACCACGTGCACACTGTGTGGCATATGTGGCGTATTGGGGGGGGTGTGGTGTGCAGGGTGTGTGTGTGTTAAGACCATACAAAGGTGTAAAACATGGTTCATTAAAGAGGGGTTGTTAAATATATCACAATGGAACCATCATGGTGAAGATTTTAAAAAGATACAAAAGGAAAGCCCAGGAACTCTGCCAGTTGGCACATTACCATTATGGACGTTGGTGCAATCTTGTGCATCAAGTGAAAGAGGAAGCTCTCGAGTTAGTCAGACAGAGAAAAATGTTGAGAGGAGGAGGGGCCATCGGGGGAGAAGTTACCACAGGAGGCTGCTACTAACACTTTCTGTCACCAGAGGGCGTAAGTGTCCAAACAACAGCGCCACCTATGGAGACAACATATGCTGGGGGGCCCCCAACCCCCGTAGTTGATAGATGGGATCCTGAGACAGGACCTCAAAGATTAGCATGCCCTGTACTTGAGCAGACAGGAGGGCAACGAATTCACCGTGCTTTAGATTTCAAAACAGTGAAGCAGCTAAAAGAGGCTGTAACAACCTATGGTCCCCAAGCACCCTTCACCGTAAGCTTGGTCAAATCCATTACCAACTTGAACATGAGGCCAGCAGATTGGACTAGTATGTGCAAAGCTGTGCTAAATGGAGGACAATACCTGTTATGGAAGGTTGCCAACGAGGAATTTTGCACAGAAATGGCTAGGCAAAATGCAGCCGCCAGTTATCCTCAGAGAAATCTAGATATGTTGTTAGGAAAGGGACCTTATGAGGGTCAGCTGCCACAAATTGCATATGATCCTGGCGTATACTCACAGATTGCTGCAGATGTGGTTAGGGCATGGAAGACTTTACAAGGACATGGAGATTTACAAGGTCAATTATCTAAGTTAATACAAGGAGCTAATGAACCTTACGCTGAATTTGTAGATAGGCTTATTCAAACAGCTACCAGAGTTTTGGGGGATACAGAGCAAGGAATGCCATTAATAAAACAGCTAGCCTTTGAACAAGCAAACAGATGGTGCAAGGAGACCATTAGACCATGGAAACATGGGGATTTATACACATATATTAAATTATGTAGAGACATTAATGAACAAGGGCAAGTCTTGGCAGCTGCAGCACAACAGGCTTTAGATGCCAGAGACATTAATGAACAAGGGAAAATTGTGGCAGCTGCAGTACAACAGGCTTTAAATGCCAGAGACATTAATGAACGAGGGAAAATTGTGGCAGCTGCAGTACAACAGGCTTTAGATGCCAGGCCAAGAACATGCTACAATTGTGGACAAACAGGACATTTTAAAAGGAGTTGCCCCATGGGAGGAGGGTTTAACAAAACTAGGTATCAAAGGGGTAGAATACCGGTATTTGCCCACGATGCCGTAGAGGGAGACATTGGGCTAATGAATGCCATTCTCAAACCACCATAGAGGGTACTCCCTTATCAAAAAACGAACAAGGACCAGGTGTTTACCCACAATATCATGGAGAAAGGCATCGGGCTCCATTGCCAAAAAACGGACAGGGGGACCCAATGCTCCAGGGCCCACGACCACAAATATACGGAGCACTGGAGGAACCCAGCAACACCATCAGGGTAGTGCCCAGGACACATTGTCCATTAAATCCCTCATCAGACAATCCAGAGGGAGCGCAGGGTTGGACATCTGCGCCTCCGCCAGAGCAGTACTAACTCCAGAGATGGGAGTTCAAATCATTCCCACAGGGGTAAAAGGACCTCTTCCCCAAGGAACAGTAGGCTTATTGTTAGGATGCAGTTCTTCTACGCTAAAAGGACTTATGATAAGTCCTGGGGTAATTGATCCCTATTATGAAGGTGAAATAAAAATTATAGCCAGTTCTCCCCAAAGGTTATATCAGTAATTTCACCAGGAGATAGAATAGCACAGTTATTAATAATACCCAGCCTACATAATAAATGTTCCAGCCATACTATAGAAAGAGGTTCCAGGGGATTAGGCTCCACAGGTGTAAATTTGGCTATGCTGTCTTTAAATTTAGATTCTCGCCCCATGCTAAAACTAAGTATTCAAGGACATGAATTTAATGGGCTACTGGACACAGGTGCAGACCTTAGCATCATCTCTCGTCAAGAATGGCCGAAACACTGGCCATTACAACAAGCCACTCAAACACTTCGAGGCCTAGGAGTGGCGACAAATCCCCATAGAAGTGCAATGGTATTAGATTGGAAGGATCATGAAGGATGTGAAGGAACTATACAGCCAAATGTATTGGATCATCTTCCTATAAATTTATGGGGACGAGATGTCCTAGATCAATTAGGTTTGACATTAACAAATAACATCAATCCAAATGTGCCCACTATTATGGCTAGACAAGGTTTTAGGAAAGGAAAAAGATTAGGAGAACAAGAACAAGGTATAGCAGCACCAATACAAATAGATCAAGGAACAGACAGACATGGGTTGGGTTTTCAGGAGGGGTCACTGAGACAATAAAAATTACTTGGAAATCAGAAAGACCAGTGTGGGTTCCTCAGTGGCCCCTGACTAAAGAAAAGATACCAGCAGCACATGACCTGGTCAAACAATAATTAGCGGAGGGACATATACAACCTTCTGTATCTCCCCATAATACTCCCATTTTTGTCATTAAAAAGAAATCTGGTAAATGGAGATTATTGCAAGATTTAAGAGCCATTAATAATGAGATGGTTATTATGGGACCTGCTCAATCGGGGATTCCTCAATTGTCTGCTTTGCCAAAAACCTGGTATGTTTTAGTTATAGCTATTAAAGATTGTTTTTTCTCAATTCCAATTCATCATGAGGATAGTCCACGTTTTGCATTTACTATCCCTGCACTGAATCATGAAGGTCCCAATCAGAGATATGAATGGAAAGTACTCCCTCAAGGGATGGCTAACAGCCCAACTATGTGTCAAATTTATGTTAACAAAGTAATCCAGCCACTTAGAAATCAAAATCCTGAACTACAAATATTTCACTATATGGATGATGTATTTTTAGCACACAAAGATAAAAACACATTGCTAGAATGTTATGCCACACGTACAAACTTATTTAAAAATTATAATCTAGAGATAGCAATAGATAAAGTACAATTAAATTTTCCAATTAATTATTTAGGAGTTCTATTATCCTCAACCAAGGTCCGTCCACCAAAAATTCAAATACGAGTAGATCAACTCAAATCACTTAACAACTTTAAAAGGTTATTAAGAGACATAAATTGGATAAGGCCTTATCTAGGCATACCAACAGGAGAGTTGGGACCTTTATTTGATATTCTAAAAGGTCCATCAGATCCAAATTCACCCCGAATGTTAACTCCTGAAGCAAGAAAGGCATTAAAAATTATTGAGAGCCACCCCCCGCGCCTGCAAGGTAGGCGGACCTGTGACCCACCAGCAGAACAGGCCCAGAAACCCGCGGAGCAGCAGAGCCGCCCCACGCGCCTGCAAGGTAGGCGGACCTGAGACCCACCGGCAGGTCAGGCCCAGCAACAGGCAGAGGGGCACAGCTGCCCCACGCACCTGCAAAGTAGACCGACAGAACAGGCCCAGGGGCCCGCCAGACACATAGCCCAGGTTGGGGGAGGGGCAGAGCCGCCGCGTGCCTGCAAGGTAGGCAGACCTGCGACCCACCGACAGAACCGGCCCAGAAACCCGAGGAGGGGCAGAGCCACCGCATGCCTGCAAGGTAGGCTGACCTGCGACCCACCAGAAGCACAGGCCCAGAAACCCGCGGAGGGGCAGAGCCGCCCCACGCGCCTGCAAGGTAGGCGGACCTGAAACCCACCAACAGAACAGGCCCAGCAACACGCGGAGGGGCAGAGCCGCCCCACGCGCCTGCAAGGTAGGCGGACCTGAGACCCACCGGCAGAACAGGCCCAGTGGCCTGCCATCGCTCCGGTTGGGGGAGGGGCAGAGCCGCCACCAGCGCCTGCTAGGTAGACAGACCTGCAACCAACAGACAGAACAGGCCTAGCGGCCCGCGGAGGAGCAGAGCCGCTGCCCACGCCTGCAAGGTAGGCGGACCTGCGACCACCGAAAGAACAGGCCCAGCGGCCTGCCGGCGTGGTAGGCACATTGCCCTAATTGAAGGAGGGGCAGAGCCACCGCCAGCGCCTGCGAGGGAGACTTTGCAACTATACAAGAGCAATATAAATATATAGGGGGGAAAATAAATAACACAACAGTTTCACCAAGCAGAGAGAAACGCGAACAGTATGAAAAGACAAGGAAAGAAAGGACCACAGGCAATGCAGGTCAACTCAACTTTAGAAGAGGTAATATCTGCAGCAGATGGAATGTCAGATAAAGAATTCAGGATATACATGCTTCAGATGATCTGGAGTCTCAAGGAAGACATTAGACAGCAAAATCAGACAATGAAAGACCACTTTGACCACTTCGACAATGAATTACATAAACAAATCCAAGAAGCAAAAGATCAATTATACAGGGAGATAGAGGTTATAAAAAGCAAACAAACAGAAATCCTAGAAATGCAGGAAGCAATAAACCAACTTAAAAACTCAATTGAGAATACTACCAGCAGAGTAGAACACTTAGAAGATAGAACATCAGACAATGAAGACAAAGTATTTCAACTTGAAAAGAATATAGACAGATCAGCAAGACTGTTAAGAAACCATGAGCAGAACATCCAAGAAATATGGGATAACATAAAGAGACCAAACTTAGGAGTCATTGGGATACGGGAAGGTATAGAGGTCCAAACCAAAGGAATGAGCAATCTATTCAATGAAATAATACAAGAAAACTTCCCAGACTTGAAGAATGAGACAGAATCCCAAATCCTAGAAGCCTACAGGACGCCGAATGTGCAAAATAATAAGAGATCCACACCTAGACACATTATAATGAAGATGCCCAACATACAGAATAAGGAGAGAATTTTAAAAGCTACAAGAGAAAGGAAGCAGATTACATTTAGGGGTAAACCAATCAGGATAACAGCTGATCTTTCAACACAGACTCTGAAAGCTAGAAGATCCTGGAATAACATATTTCAAACACTAAAAGAAAATGGGTTCCAACCAAGAATTGTGTATCCAGCGAAATTAAGCTTCAGGATGGAAGATGAAATTAAAACCTTCCACAATAAACAAAAGTTAAAAGAATTTGCAGCTAGAAAACCATCTCTTCAAAACATCCTCGGCAAAATATTACAGGAAGAGGAAATGGAAAATATCAATGAAAACCAACAGCGGGAGGTAGTACAGTAAAGGGGGGGGAATAATCAAAGAGGAAAACAAACCATGTTTAGTAACATAAATAAACAAATATGGCTGGAAGAACAATCCATATCTCAATAATAACCCTAAATGTTAATGGCTTAAACTCACCAATTAAGAGACACAGTCTAGTAGAATGGATCACAAAACAAGACCCAACAATATGCTGCCTTCAGGAGACGCATTTGATAGGAAAAGACATACATAGACTGAAGGTGAAAGGTTGGGAAAAATCATATCACTCATATGGACTTCGGAAACAAGCAGGAGTGTCCATACTCATATCAAATAAAATAGATTTCAAGCCAAAGTTAATCAAAAGGGATAAAGACGGACACTACATACTGCTCAAGGGAACCATACACCACAAGACATAACAATCATAAATATATATGCCCCAAACAATGGTGCAGCTATGTTCATCAAACAAACTCTTCTCAAGTTCAAGAGTCTAATAGACCACCATACAATAATCATGGGAGACTTCAACACACCTCTCTCACCACTGGACAGATCTTCCAAACAAAGTTGAATAAGGAAACTATAGAACTCATAATTAATAACCTAGACTTAATTGACATATATAGAATATACCACCCAAGATCAAGCAGTTACACTTTTTTTCCTCAGCAGCACATGGATCCTTCTCAAAAATAGATCATATATTATGTCACAGGGCAACTCTTAGACAATATAAAGGAGTAGAGATAATACCATGCATCTTACCTGATCATAATGGAATGAAACTGAAAATCAACGATAAAAGAAGTAAGGAAAAATCATGCATCACTTGGAGAATGAACAATAGGTTACTGAATGATCAATGGGTTATAGAAGACATCAAGGAGGAAATTTAAAAATTCTTAGAGATAAATGAAAACACAGACACAACATATCGGAATCTATGGGATACATTGAAAGCAGTTCTAAGAGGAAAATTCATTGCTTGGAGTTCATTCCTTAAAAAAAGAAAAAAACAACAAATAAATGATCTAATACTTCATCTCAAAATCCTAGAAAAAGAAGAGCAAAACAACAGCAAAAGAAGTAGAAGGCAAGAAATAATTAAAATCAGAGCTGAAATTAATGACATCGAAACAAAAGAAACAATTGAAAAAATTGACAAAACTAAAAGTTGGTTCTTTGAAAAAATAAATAAAATCGACAGACCCTTAGCCACGCTAATGAAGAGAAGAAGAGAGAGAACTCAAATTATTAGCATACGGGATGAAAAAGGCAATATCACAACAGACACTTCAGAAAGACAGAAGATTATCAGAAATTATTTTGAATCCTTATACTCCAATAAAATAGAAGATAGTGAAGGCATCGATAAATTTCTTAAGTCATATGATTTGCCCAGATTGAGTCAGGAGGATATAGACAACCTAAACAGACCAATATCAATTAAGGAAATAGAAGAAACCATCAAAAGACTACCAACTAAGAAAAGCCCAGGACCGGATGGGTATACAGCAGAGTTTTACAAAACCTTTAAAGAGGAACTAATACCAATACTTTTCAAGCTATTTCAAGAAATAAAAAAAGAGGGAGAACTTCCAAATTCATTCTAAGAGGCCAACATCACCCTGATTCCTAAACCAGACAAAGACACTTCAAAGAAAGAAAACTACAGACCAATATCTCTAATGAACCTAGATGCAAAAATCCTCATTAAAATCTGGTTGAATCGGATACAAAAACATATCAAAAAAATTGTGCACCATGATCAGGTAGGATTTATCCCTGGGATGCAAGGCTGGTTCAATATACAGAAATCAATAAATGTTATTCACCACATCAATAGGCTTAAAAATAAGAACCATATGATCATCTTGATAGATGTGGAAAAAGCATTCGACAAAGTACAGCATCCCTTTATGTTCAAAACTCTAGAAAAACTAGGGATAACAGGAACATACCTCAATATTGTAAAAGCAATCTATGCTAAGCCTCAGGCTAGCATCATTCTGAATGGAGAAAAACTAAAGGCATTCCCTCTAAAATCTGGAACAAGACAGGGATGCCCTCTCTCACCACTTCTGTTCAACATAGTTCTCGAATCACTGGCCAGAGCAATTAGACAGACGAAAAAAATTAAAGGCATAAAAATACGAAAAGAAGAACTCAAATTATCACTATTTGCAGATGACATGATTCTATACCTAGAAGACCCAAAAGGGTCTACAAAGAAACTATTAGAGCTAATAAATGAATTCAGCAAAGTGGCAGGATATAAAATCAACACGCATAAATCAAAGGAATTCCTGTATATCAGTGACAAATCCTCTGAAATGGAAATGAGGACAACCATTCCATTCACAATATCCTCAAAAAAAAATAAAATACTTGGGAATCAACCTAACAAAAGAGGTGAAAGACTTTACACAATGAAAACTACAGAACCCTAAAGAGAGAAATAGAAGATCTTAGAAGATGGAAAAATATACCCTGTTCATGGATAGGTAGAACTAACATCATCAAAATGGCGATATTACCAAAAGTTCTCTATAAGTTTAATGCAATGCCAATCAAAATCCCAACGGCATTTCTTGTAGAAACAGAGAAAGCAATCATGAAATTCATATGGAAAAACAAAAGACCCAGAATAGCAAAAACAATGCTAAGCAGGAAGTGTGAATCAGGCGGTATAGCGATACCAGACTTCAAACTATACTACAGAGCAATAGTAACAAAAACAGCATGGTACTGGTACCAAAACAGGCAGGTGGACCAATGGTACAGAATAGAGGACACAGAAACCAATCCATAAAACTACAACTATCTTATATTTGATAAAGGGAGGGGCTAAAAGCATGCAATGGAGGAAGGATAGCATCTTCAACAAATGGTGCTGGGAAAACTGGAAATCCATATGCAACAAAATGAAACTGAATCCCTTTCTCTCGCCATGCACAAAAGTTAACTCAAAGTGGATCAAGGAACTTGATATCAAATCAGAGACACGGCATCTGATAGAAGAAAAAGTTGGCTACGATCTACATATTGTGGGGTCAGGCTCCAAATTCCTCAATAGGACACCCATAGCACAAGAGTTAATAACTAGAATCAACAAATGGGACTTACTCAAACTAAAAAGTTTTTTCTCAGCAAAAGAAACAATAAGAGAGGTAAATAGGGAGCCTACATCCTGGGAACAAATCTTTACTCCTCACACTTCAGACAGAGCCCTGATATCCAGAATATACAAAGAACTCAAAAAATTAGACAATAAGATAACAAATAACCCAATCAACAAATAGGCCAAGGACCTGAACAGTCATTTCTCAGATGAGGACATACAATCAATCAACAAGTACATGAAAAAATGCTCACCATCTCTAGCAGTCAGAGAAATGCAAATCAAAACCACCCTAAGATACCATCTCACTCCAGTAAGATTGGCAGCCATTAGGAAGTCAAACAACAAGTGCTGGCGAGGATGTGGGGAAAAGGGTTCACTTGTACATTGCTGGTGGGACTGCAAATTGGTGCGGCCAATTTGGAAAGCAGTATGGAGATTTCTTGGAAAGCTGGGAATGGAACCACCATTTGACCCAGCTATTCCCCTTCTCGGTCTATTCCCTAAAGACCTAAAAAGAGCATACTACAGGGACACTGCTACATCCGTGTTCATAGCAGCACAATTCACAATAGCAAGACTGTGGAACCAACCTAGATGTCCTTCAATAGACAAATGGATAAAAAAAAATGTGGCATTTATACACAATGGAGTATTACTCTGCATTAAAAAATGACAAAATCATAGAATTTGCAGGGAAATGGATGGCATTAGAGCAGATTATGCTAAGTGAAGCTAGCCAATCCCTTAAAAACAAATGCCAAATGTCTTCTTTGATATAAGGAGAGTAACTAAGAACAGAGTAGGGATGAAGAGCATGAGAAGAAGATTAACATTAAACAGGGATGAGAGGTGGGAGGGAAAGGGAGAGAGAAGGGAAATTGCATGGAAACGGAAGGAGACCCTCAGGGATATACAAAATTACATACAAGAGGAAGTGAGGGGAAAGGGAAAAAATATATAAAGAGGAGAAATTAATTACAGTAGATGGGGTAGAGAGAGAAGAGGGGAGGGGAGAGGGGAAGGGGGGATAGTAGAGGATAGGAAAGGCAGCAGAATACAACAGATACTAGTATGGCAATATGTAAATCAATGGATGTGTAACTGATGTGATTCTGCAATCTGTATATGGGGTAAAAATGGGAGTTCATATCCCACTTGAATCAATGTGTGAAATATGATATATCAAGAACTATGTAATGTTTTGAACAACCAACAATAAAAATTAATAAAAAAATTATTGAAACATATATGGAAAATGCATTTGGATAGAATTGATATAAGTTTGCCTTTATTATTTATTGTAATATCAACAAAAAATATTCCTACAGGAGTATTTTGGCAAGAAGGTCCATTATTGTGGATACATTTATCTTATTCTCCTAACACTAATCTTACTAGGTATCCTGAGGCTGTAGGACAATTAATACTCAAAGGAATAAAAGCAGCAAAGGGAGTGTTTGGAATTTCTCCCAATAAAATTATTACTCCATATACTATGAATCAAATTGATGAGTTAGCTAATGAGTTAAATACTTGGGCAATAATCATGTGTAAATCTAATGTTTCATTTGATAATCACTTAGCATCTAATCCTTTGTTGTCTTTTTGGTCTAAGCATCCTGTAGTTTTTCCAAAAATGACAAGAAAAACACCTATCATGAATGCTCCAAATATATTCACTGATGGGTCAAATAATGGTACAGCAGCAATAGTTACACCTGATCAAACTTTTACATTTTTAGTACCCAAACAATCAGCTCAAAAGGTAGAGCTTAATGCAGTATTACAAGCTTTTGTGATGTTTAAAAATTCTGTATTTAATTTATTTTCTGATAGTCAGTATATAGTTAATGCTATAGTATCCCTTGAAGATGCTGGTAGGATTTCCCCTTCCTCTACTGTTTTCTCTTTGTTTTCCACTATACAAAGTCTAATCTGGGACAGAAAAGATCCATTCTTTCTAGGACATATCAGGGCACATACAGGATTGCCTGGAGCCCTTAGTTTGTGCAATGACTTAGCAAATAAAACTTCACACAACATACATATTTTCTCTACATTAGAAGAAGCTACACATTTTCATAAATCCTTCCATGTCAGTGCAAATACTTTTAAAAAGTGTTTTAAAATAACTAAGGAACAAGCCAGACATATAATAAAACAATGTCAAAATTGTGTGACCTTTTTACCACAAGTTAATCTTGGAGTCAATCCTAGAGGACTTATACCTAACCATATTTGGCAGATGGATGTCACACACTTTCCAGAATTTGGAAAATTAAAATATTTGCATGTTACAGTTGGTACTTCTTTCGGATTTTTGATGGGCTCCCTTCATACTGGAGAAAAAACTAAAGATATTATAGCTCATTGCTTACAAAATTTTGCCACTGTGGGCTTTCCAAAACAGTTAAAAACAGATAATGGCCCTGGTTATACTTTTACCTCTTTTAAACAATTTTGCTCATCATTTGGCATTACTCATATAATAGGAATCCCATACAATCCACAGGGACAAGGCATAGTTGAAAGAGCTCATCAAACTATTAAAATGTATTTATTAAAGCAAAAAGAGGGAATTGAGAAGGGGTATATATATCCCCCAAAGATAAACTTAAAATAACCCTTTTTATGCTAAACTTTTTAAATTTGGATTCATCAGGGCTTAGTGCTGCAGAAAGGCACATGTGTCAAAAAAATGTACATAAGCCCAAGGTACTTTGGAAGGATATTCTAACAGGACAATGGAAAGGTGCTGACCCAGTGATTGTCTGGAGTCGGGGTTCTGTTTGTGTGTTTCCACAGGGAGAACAGCAGCCGATTTGGATTTCAGAGAGACTAACTAAAGCAATTTCTACAGAACAAAAAGAAGATGATTTGGCTCAAATCCATAACAGCTGATATCCTTACATCTGCAATTATGGTTCTCCCACACCTGAAGGCTAATGAATAATGAACACCATTAGAGCTTATTTCAAATGTTAAAAACCTTGGGGCTTGCTTGTGGGAATACCTTCAGACCCATTATGCATGTTACAGGAAGAAGGGTGGAATATCAAAAGAAGAGTCAAACCCAGGTGGTAACCAGGATTTTTTTTCTTTCAATATCTATTTTATTATTGCCCTTTCCCACATCATAAAGTTCTATTTTATTTTTTGAGCACATACAGACCTAGGTTAATGTTTTTCTGATCAGTTCTATTTTTTGACTGTGGAGTTTTTAAACATTGCAATGGAGATGTCACCTGTGAAAAGCTACAAGGCCTTTACTATTTTCTTCTGTGTTGTATGTTATGTGTGCACACTTGTGTTTGGTGTTGTAGGTCTGTGTGTGCGTATGTCCATATATCATATATGAGGAGTGCTCGTGAAAATATGAACCCAAATATTTTTTTATTCACGTGATTTAAATGGTTTAATTTAAATTGGGTAAATAGCTGTTGAGGATTGTTTTAATATGTGAACAAAAAAAGGAGGTTAACAGATCTGTTTGTTTACTTTCACCTTTCCTTTTCATTATTCTATTCTAATTCTATTCAGGATACTAAATTGTTTAGAAAATTGCTTTCTTTTAGTGCCTGCTGGAATGTTACATTTTTTTTTTTTTAAGCCATCATTGCCGGAATTCCTATCTTCATCCCAGTGCTGGTGAAGACAAAGATAAAACCAAACTACAGCTTCTGCAATAGCTATCACAACAAACTGTATAAACTGATGCATCAATGAATAATGTAACTCAACAAGTGATGCTCAATCAAAGAGTCGATTTACTTTGGGAGGAAATGGACATATTAATAGATTTCTCTGCTTTGAAGTGCTTGCAGAACTTGCCTGGACTATGTATCACTTGTATGCATTGTGAACTATCTGTTGGTGCAGCGAATTGTGGTAGTGCTGGGGTATCTTTGCTGATGGTGTCATCGGTGATACAATTTTTCCAAAAGGAACCATCATTTGGCTTGGTGTCGTGGCATTTTGTATCCTCCTCCCTTCTGCTTGTGATGGTCGTTCAGCTAAAATTTGGGGGCCAACAGAGGTGAGGCAAAGAACCTCACCCCTCCACTGGCGCAAAGGCCTATCCACAAGTATGGCTGTATGCTGGACCGGTAGTAAAGTAAGATGCAATTGCAATGGTACCAACCTAAGACAGGAGGCTGATGCCTTGAGGTCAGCTCATCCGATGACGGGTAAGGACCATGTGTAGTATTGGACAACCTAAGACATGCACGGTCCCTAAGCCACACACTTGTTGTTTAATTAAACAGAAGGGGGGAGATGTTGAGAGCCACAGTCAAGTGGGAATGGCCCCTGGCATTTTGCCAGAAGTAATGGTTGACAGGCGAGCCATTAAGATGATGCTGGATTGAAACAGGCTGTGTATTCAATTGTATATAGACCCCTGCTGTCCGCCTCAGGCACCCGCTACTTTGGAGTTCTCGCGGGGATACCTGGGGAGTTCGCTTTGGTTGGTGAAGTTCCGGTGGAGGGAGTTCCGGTTGGTGTGTGGTGTCGCTGGAAGGACCGCTAGGGTAGCGTTCGGGGGAGTTCGGAAATAAAGTTTGTTCCTGCTTGAGTGGCTCGTGATTTGTGCCCAGCCAGACTGTGGCACACGTGCACACACATGCCCCTGCACACATGTGCACATATGGGTGTGGGTGTGTGGGGTGGGGTGTGACCACACTTGCACTATTGGCTTTGGCCTGCAGGCTCTGTGGCTCTTCTAATGTGCTCCGGCATCTCCTAACACCATTGATGTCAACTGGCTTTTCCGCTTTCTCCGGCAGGCAAGCTGTGGGAGGCACCAGGTCCTCAGTGGTTCCTAGAGATGTCCACGGGATTCAGGGGGTCAGCCCATACCTCTGGCTTCCTGGAGGGAGGCCCAGGTGTGGAGGCCTCCCATGGGTCTGGCCTGGGGCAAGGCACTGCCGACCTGGGCTTTGCCCCTGCTGCCTGCCTGACCGGCCTGGCCGGGCGTGTGCTCAGGTCCTCAGGGGAGGGAAGCTTCTGCCTTCTCTGGATCTCGACCTTGCAAATCAAAACAGAAGTGCAGCACAGGAGCCTACAGAATGTGTTTCCTCCAGGACGTGGATCGGGGTTACAGAGACTTGTTGGGAGTCCCACAGAGGCTGTGGTCAAAGAGCTTTGTCCTGTGCCCAGCATGTGGCGCCCAAGGCAAGTCAGGCCCAGAGACTCCAGTAGCACCAATCTCGAAGGAGAGGGACCTGCTCTGATTTTTGAGGATGACTAAGCGCTGGTCAGCTGTCAGAGGCACACAGAGTAGCTGTCCACCCCCAGGTTTTGCCCCACCACCAGCAGGTAAGGACCAGGGTCAGGTGCCAGCTGGTGGTTCAGATGCTCCCTAACCAGACTCTCCCCAGAAGCCTGGAGAAGGTTTCTGCACAGGTTCTTTTGGGTGCAGAGATGCAGCCAGCATGTTTCGGGAACGTCCTGCTTTGGCCTGCAGGGGCTTTGTTTCCTAGATGCTTATGTGGGCACAAAAGCAAGGACTATCCCCTGTAGCCTGCTCCCTGGATGTTGGGAGTTGGGCACTGACTGCCTCCTCGAACTCAGCCAGCAGAGGGCAGTGGCGCCCTGACAGAGGCCGCCTCGCAGGCGGCAGACACAGCACCAGATCAGGCTCTGGCTTGGGTGTTCCTGTGTATTTTTACTTTCACTTAAGGACGGTCCAGAAAATGACTTCCCACCTCTCTGAAACTCAGGAGTAAAAATAGTTCAGATTGGGACACATGTAACCATTTTCAGAGCATTTGCATTTATTTTCTCCTGACCTCATAACTCCATAAGGCAGAGAGAGCGAGAACAACCATTCTGCTTACCAAGGATAAAGAAGCAAACTCAGCGAAACTGGAAATGCACTAGAGGTCCTCAGATTTGGAGAAGCAGAGGCTGCCCTTGGGGACCTTGCACCTGAGTCCCAGGCAGAGGGAGAGGCCCAGCACAGCTCTACCAGTGGTGTTCACAGGGCTCTCCTCTGGGGCACCAGGCAGATTTGCCTTCTCAGAATAGGTCCGGAGCCAGTGCCAGGCCTGTGCTCCCCAGCTCTCTGCCGCATGCTTGACTTGCTCTTGGGGATTGGAAGATGTGACGCACCCCCTGGAGCCAGAAAGAGCTTCACTTAACAGGGGCGGCAGCGGGGTTCTCCTTCTGTTGGTGACATGCCTCCCAAGACGGCTCCAGGGCAGACAGCAAGGGTTCCTCAGGACAGGGGAGCCCTGCAAAGGGCTCAGGAGCACCCTGCTCAGAGCCGCCCATCCCCCTAGAACAAGCCCAGCATTGGATTCATCTTGTCAATCACACTGACATCCTCCCATGAGAAAATAAGGCAACTGGCGTTTTTAAGGTGCTTGGATGTACAAAGAGCTTTTTCAATGTACAGAATTCCTGGGTTACCAAGATTAATGGGAGAAGATGTGACATTTATTGTGCATAATTTAAATTCAAATAGGCTCCCAGGGAAGGAGAATCACGGGTGCTGCACAGGCCCGTGCCTCCAGAGCCAAGCCCGTCACCGGTGTGCTGCTCTGTGCTGCTTTGGGTCCGTCTTAATTTTTATACTTTGGAGAGTGAAACTGTAAGTGGAATGTTGCAAAGCTTATTCTTATTTTTGAAATGAAGTTATCCCATTTGCGCATCATTTCCTTTTTTAAAAAACCACTTAAAATGAACAAGTGTTTTTCTCACTTTAAAATATCTAATTTAAAAACAAGAAATATTGAACAGTTGACTGTATTCCCAAAATATAGAGAAATGCACAGATGCAGGTATGTGTCAAGCTTAGAGAGGGAAGACTTCCCAGAGGGTACATGCTCTGGGCTGGGTCAGCCCAGTCACTTATGGTAGCAGAGATATGGACGCTGTCCCTGGGAGGCCAGCAGCCTCACTCTGCTCCACAATGCAGAACAGAGGAGCCCTAAACATTCCTGTGCACAATCATACAGAGATCCCTTTTGCTGCCTGTGAGCTGGGGTATCCCTCTGTTGCTTAGCCCAGGGGCATGGAAGGTCCACATGTCCCCTGGCGATGTCCAGTAGGACCAGGGTTATAGCCCTCTGCTTTTTCCCTCTGCCTTCAAGTCAGAAATGGGAGAGAGAACACTGTGGAGCCAGAGAGAAGGAGAGGGTTAGCACAGTCCTGCAAGGAAACAGGTGGGATTGAGGAGCACCCAGGCTGTCTCTCCTGAACCCATGCACGTCATGTCCTGGAAGAGTTGAGAACCAGCTGAAGCTCACGTGTAACCCTGACCCATGGGACATGATGAGGTAGAGGGGTTGACAGCGACCTCAGCTCACAGCAGAGGATCACAAAACTCTTGCATCTCTCCGATGACCTGTGGCCTGTGAATGACATGCATATCTATGAGGAGCATCTATTAGGGCCAAATGGTACATAACCTATAACACTCCTGCACTTGCTCCTGATGCCCTGACACTGCAGAAATTCCACAAGTATCATTACAGCCTGGCCCAAAAGGGGCTGCACCCCCACCTGCAGCCTTGGCCGTCCCAGGGCTCCACCCACACTCACCCGACCCACCTCGCCGTGCCTGGTTCCCTTCTATTCCCAAAGGTTCAACGGCCTAGGTGGACAGAGCCTGGGGCTTAGGACTGCCCTGGCCACATAAGCAGTGCAGACACCCACAGAGAGGCCCAGAGCACAGCTGCAATTCACTGCACTGCGTCTCCCAGGAAGAAGCCCTGAAGTTCCCGCCAGCTGACCATCAAGGAACCTGGAGATAGAGCCCCTTGTGAACTGGGCATCCTGCCTGTGACTCTCCCAGCCTCCCTGCCTGCACCACAGGACCGCAGACACGCAGGGACTTGGGGTCTGTGTGGGGACAGAGTTCGCTCACTCCTGGCCTCCACCCACCCAGCAAGTCGGGGCCATAGCTCTGGCCACACGCAACCCTTGAGCATATGGCACAAAGGACAAGGTTTGTCTGCCCATTCAGTGGGTGACGATCTTGTGGGTGTCCCGGGGGTCAGGCCTGGACACACTGGGCTTCCAACTGTGGGGAAGTGCCCCCGGGTCTGTTATCTCTCCTCCAGCATTGACGGCAGCACAGGAAGGTAGGGACAGTCACAGGCCTCAGGAGGAAAGTGCTGTTTGGCAATAGGTGGGACAAGATGACCTGTGCTGATTTTGAGTCCCACCCCAATGGAAGTCCTATAGGAACAGCTGGACAACAGGGTCTGCTCTATCTTGGACTCAACCCCAGGTCCAACTGGAGGCTTTAAGGGGTCCCTACAGGTGGCCTTCATACCCCACACTCCCCATGCATCTTAGTGCTGGCAGGTGCTCCCCACCAGACCCCTCTCCCTTTCAAAGCCACCTTGGTCCTCGTCTCTTGGCTACACACCTGCTACCTCTCCAGCCCTCCCACACCTTCCCTCCACACCTTCCACCAAGTCAGCCAGTAGCTGTACTCTCCCCAGTAGCCTCTGCACCCCCTTTCTGCATCTTTCCCAAGGGCCCTTTTGGGGGTGCACTGGGCAGCATTTCATCACTGAGGACCACATACATACTCACACCTGCACACACGCGTGCCTTCCGTTGCCTGCCAAGCCAGGCATGGTGTCCAGATGCAGCAAATGAGCCCTCCCAGAACAGTCCTGAGTCACAAGAGGGAGAACCAGGCTGGAAGGAGCCCTGAGCTGAATGTAGAGCCCAAGCCTCAGGAGCAGGCAGACGGTGTGAACTCCTGGGGTCGGGAGCACTGGAGTCCAGAAAGCAGGTCCCAGAATCCAAGGCAACGGCAGAGAGAAGTTGTGGGGAATGGAGAGGAGAAGCCAGTCTCTAAGTAAACCAGGCATGTCACAGACATGTCACACTATGCAAGACACACAGGAGCACAGGAGGGTAACCAGAGCACAGGGGAAGCCCCAGTGGGGGCTGGCAATGACATCATAAGGGAGATACAGTCTGAGGAGCTTTCTGACCTCCATAAAAACGGACAGGCAACCCATGAACAGCATTTACCATAAAACTGGGCGATGGCATCCTGTTATCCCCAGAATAGCTTGAGAGATCTATTCCCCCAGAGCCTCCCTGCAGAATCTATCAAAAACAGCGTCCCACACCAGACCGCTGGAAGGACGTGACCGTGAACACTGAGGTGAGCCTGGAGCAGACAGCCTGACATCCAGGTGCTGCAGAAAGACACAGGGTGGGAGAGCACAGAGAGCGGATTGTGGCTTCATGAGCAGACAGCGTGGCCACAGGCCACCTCTGAACCCAGGTGGAGCAGGCAGAGAGAGGCCAGTGTTCCTCAGCAGCCCTCACGATGGTGGAGGAGACGGCGATGTTGGCGCTGCAGATTCCCAGGCAAGCAGGTGCAGCAGGGTAAAGTAAACCAGCATAGAGGTCATGGTCTGGCTTGATTGTCCCTGGTCCCAAGGAACCAAGACTGGTGTGGATGAGGAGACCATGCGATCATCTCGTCTGTACTGGGGGTGCAGCGCAGCGGTAGAAGCTTGCCTAGCATGCACAAGACCCCGAGTTCCAATCCCAGCACTTCAGAAGGGCTGCAGGTGCTGGTCAGTGTTGGAGCACCTGCCCATCATGGGCAAGGCCCAGGTTCCACCCCCAAAACCACAAGTAACCACAATAAACAAAGCCTTCTTAACTGACACATAAAAATAAATGGCAGAACCTGGCTTTGCACCCTGGGGAAAGAGTGGACCTGGGTCTCCAGCTGCTCACTTCAGATCCAAGGAGCCTCCTGGGGCTGGTCACCAGGCACCTGGAGTCCTGCTGAAGGCAACAGCCACCTCTGACGGAACCTCTGCATGTCTGTCATTGGTTGAGGGGTACAGAGAACATCCCCTACCCCGGAGTCTGCTTCTGGGGAGCCCACCACACTCTTGACCAGGGGTGATGCAACAAGAGTTTCTGCCCAAATAATCCAGGAAGTTACACATTTGTGCATGGCTGTCTGTGCCTGAATTTTATTTAATAGTAACAGGTTAATTTAAAAAAAAAAAAAAAAAACACAAAACACTTCTGGTGTGTGGGTACACTGGAAGCTTCTGCAGTCCAGCCACCACAGCCCACTGCAGCCCACCATAGACAACCTGGAGCCTCACAGTGACTCTTGCTTCTAGACTCTGGCTAAGGGCTGTGCCCCAGGAGGACAAGGGGCAGCCCCAAGGAGAAGTCCTCCACCATAGTGTCCAGGGCCACCCTCTGACAGCCGAGGTGCACAGTGAGGTTCGCAGCTGCAGTGGGAGGACCACGTGAGAGGTGAAAACGCCGAGGTCCCTGAAGTGGTAGGACGGGATCCAGAATGGCCCCTGCCCTGAGCCTGTGAGCAGGCACAGCACTGGTCCAGGACAGTGCTCGGCTGGGGAGGGATGTTCAGGCCAACAAGGCTCCTGCTTCCCAGGCACCTAGGTGCAGGGGTGCTGCGAGAGCCAAAGGTGGATGGAGCCCACATCTTGAGTTTGGCGGTGGTGGGAAGATTGACACTAGAGGGCGGCGAACACTAAAACCAGGGCTTTTATTTTATTTTATTTTATTTTATTTTATTTTATTTTTTGGATAGTTGGAGTTCCAGCACACACTTCTTATAATTATTAGGGGAAGCTATTTACAAAATCATATCCATTCAATTGTGTTTCAGATAAAAACATGTCACTGTGAACTGAACACAATGGTGCATGCCTGTCATCTCAGGAATGCAGGAGGCTGAGGCAGGAGGCTGAGGATAGCCTCAGCAATTTAGCAAGACCATATCTCAATATAAAACAAAAAGGGCTGGGGAGAAAGCTCAGTGGTAGAGCACCCTTGGATTTAAATCCCAGTACCCCCATTAAAAAATTGTGTATACCAAACAGTGGGAAGTTGTCTTACTCACAGCTCAATTCCTAAACACTTAAGACACACGGCTACTATCTAGCAGAAAGGAGTACTGAGCGGCCCTGATGTCAGTCAGGCACCCAAGCTCCACAGAGGTCTGGCGGACCCTGGCCAAGACCAGCTCTGTAATCAGTCTTGGTGCTCTCCTCCTATGGCACCACCTGCTCATCTTCTCAGGGATCCCACAGGGCTCATTAAGGAGCTTTGAGGAATCACCAGCACATTTGCCACCCATTGCCACCTCCATCACCTGCTCATTCTCCTCCACAAGTTTTAATACTCACAGACCCTGAAGCTCATCTTCTCCCCAGAAGCCATTTCCTCCTCTGGAAGCAAGCTGGTGTCTGCTGGTCATGGCAGACACCCCTCCTCATCACAACAGCACTGCACTCTCTTGCTCTTCTCACCTTACAGTCCACGCAACAGCAACTCACTGGTGGTGACCTTGGGATGGATGTGACTAAAGCTGATATGTTCATGAAATCTGATAGGCTCTGAAATTTTCCAAGACACACTTCAGAGATTGGACAGTTACCCATAAATAGTTCTAGAAGAATCTCAGCCAAGGCCAGAGGACCCTGATGCCCTGCAGGACCCTCAGTAGAGGTGGCTCATGGCCTCAGCCCTAACACAGGAGACAACCAGCTGCCTGCACCATGCTGAGCCAGGAACTAAAATCAAAAGCTTCTGACTCCTGACACACAAGCAGGAGAGTCAGCTGCAGGAAAGTGCTGACTCCATGTTCCCTGAAGGAAGGAGGCATGGGATTCCAGAGGGGCCAGAGAAGAGGGAAAAACTGCGAAGTCACTGCCCAAACTCATGCAGCAGACACTGCAAGTGCAAGGGTGGGAAGAGGGGCTTCCGGCTGCCCTGCTATGGGTGGCTGATGAGAATGGAGTCCACAGACCCCACAGGTTCTCGTCATAGCTGAGTCTCTGATGCTGAAGCACATTCATTGCTCTTTTAATATGACATTATGAAATTATAATGACGACATAACTTTGAAGTCTGGGAGGGTTTCAAGAGGCTGTATGGTGAGTTACAAAAACAGCCCACATTCCTACAAGGACTAAAACTGCTCTCATAGTCACTCCGTGGAGACCACCACATACACCGGCCAGGGTTTGGGAACAGGGTCGGTCCCCAAGGCAGGCGTCCACCCAGAAGCTCTCGGCCCAACACTACGCCCAGGCATGGGTCTGAGGCACACGTGCTTCTCTCTCTACACCGGGAAGAACAGCTCATGGCTTATTGAGCACAGGACGTTAGCAGAACACTATCAGGTCACAGGATAAATATAATGGACTTGAAGTTCCTGTTTTCCCCCTGTTCTGGGCCTTCAATTTCTGTTCTTGACACTCAATTGACTAAACACAAGGAGCAGGTCTAACAGTCAGCAGAGGATTGGTGGAGGTCCTCAGGAAAGATGGCTGTTGGTGCCGAAGCCCATGCTCCTGAGAAGAAGAAACCCAGTGAAGGCAGAGCAGCTGGGCTGTGCAGGGCATCACAGCTCCTGGGGGCCAAGTGCGGCAACACAGAGCTGGGAAGACCACAGCTCCTGGGGAGATCTGTACTGATTCTCGTTGATCAGAATGGACAGGGCCCAGCCTGCCCCCAACTTACCCCCTGGTAGAAACAGCTGATAAAACCACGGGGTGAACAGGAATGCACCGGGGCAGAGGGAGCTGTGCAAGTGGTAGAAACAGTGGCAGTGGGTCTGAAGTCCACCCTCCACCTCAGGGACTGAGGCAATCCACCGCGCGAGCAGCTGGCTTCATACAAGAGGTTCGTGGCATAGAAGTTGACTAGTGAGGTGGAAATAAACACACAGACTCAATTACCTTTTTCTATGACCAGGTCTGGGATGGCTCTCCCCTCTGGCTCCCACCTCGAACCACCCAGTGAGGCAGCAAGGCTTACTGAGGACCAGCAGGAGAGAGAGAGAGCATGCCAGGGAATGGCCTTTTATTGGGGAACAAGAAATTCAGGGGAGAATTCCATCCAATGAAGGTCGAGGGGGGCAGCATTCCAAGGTCAGGGTCAGTGATTGGTCTCAGGGTCAATGGCCAGTCACACCCCCACACAGACAGGCTCTCGCACCTGGAGAGCGTGGGGATAAGCTCTGACACAGTTTGGCCAGAACGGCTCACACCCAATCAGGGAGGTGCCCAATCAGGTGCGAGAATGGCTCCCCACAAGGCAACACTTGACTTCCTTCTCCACCTGGAAAACAAGGGCAAAGCTCCCAGTGGCCACAGAACTACGTGGGGACCCTCCCTGGGCTGAGCCCAGACATCTGCCCAGTCATCTGCTCAGCCAAATCTCGACAGGTGAAAAAGTAACTAAGTCAAGGATAGTAATTGCCTCAATCTTCCCTTTGTGAACCACACAAGCAAGCTGAGAACAGAGTGAGACATTTACAGTATTGAAAGAAGAAACCATCCACCAAAGCCAGGTGCAGCAGCACACACCTGCAACCCCAGTTGGGAGGCAGAGGCAGAAGGATCACAAGTTCAAGGCCAGCTTCAGCAACTTAGTGAGACTCTGTCTGAAAATTAAAAAAAAAAAAAAATTAAAGGGCTGGTGATGTATCTCAGTGGTTAAACACCCCTGGATTCAACCCCTAGTAACAAGCGTGTGCATGCGTGTGCGCGCGCGCACACACACACACACACACACACACACAAGAAAGAAAACCATCTACCAACCTAGAATTCTACATCCATCGATACTATGCTTCTGAGGTGGTGAAATAAAGGCTTTTTCAGGGACAGAAAAACTGAGAGAATTTGTTACCAGCAGACTTGATTTGCAAAAAAATGATAAAAGGAATCCTTTAGGGAGAAAGAAAACGACATAGATCAGAAAAATCAGACCTACATAAAGAAAGAAATAGTATTAGAAATGGACCAAAAAAAAGTAAAGTAGAAAGGTTATATTTCTTATTTCTAAATGATCTAGAAAAACTACTTGTTCAAAGCACTAACAACAAGAATACAGTAGGAGGTTATAACTCATGGGTAAGTGAAATGAAGGACAGGAACATTTCAGGGATGGGAGACAAGGACTGGAAACACTGTTGTAGACACCTGCACTGCTCAGGAGGTGCCAGGAGTGATGAGTTCTAGGCTGGGGCTACAGCTCAGTGGGTAAAGTGCTTGCCTCACATGCAAGGCCTTGGGTTCAATCCCAGTGCCACACACACACACACACACACACACACACAAGTGGTGAGTTCTACCACCAAAAGTGGTGAGTTGCAAATTCAAGGGAAACCACTCAAAAGTAAAAAAGAAGAATGTTTAGAAAGGAGAAAAAGTGGAATCACATAAACTGCCCAATTAAAACCAGAACGAACAGAACAAGTGAGAGATTTACAATAAACAATGAATAACAGGGTAACAAATAGAAAACAGTAATAAACATGGTAAATATTAATCTATCTCAATAATCACTTTAAACATCAATGGCTCACCTCAATTACAAGGCAGAGACTGATTTGGGATTAATAATTTTAAAAAATAAGACCAACTAGTGTGCTGACATAGAAAAACGTATGTCCAAGTTTTCTGTGTGTGTGTGGTGCTGAGGATGGAACTCAGGGCCCTGTGCCTGCTAGACAGCACCCCAGTACTCCCAGTCTTCTGATCAGTGTTAACCTGGTGTACTTTTCTCCATCCCTTTACTGGTAATCTGTGTCCTTATAGGTAAAACAGGCTTCTTAGGCTGAGGATGTGGCTCAGTACAGCACTTGCCTAACATACTCAAGGCACCAGAAACAGAAAGGAAAAACAAAAGAAAGTGGGAAGAGCTATATTAATTTCAGACTGAGCAGACTTCAAATGAAGAAAAAAGATGAGAAATAAACTGAGCATTACCTAATGATAAAAGAGCCATTTTGCAGGAAGACATAGGATCCTAGAGCACACATGGGCCTCGAGCGTGAAACCTCATGAGACAAGAGCTGACAGACTGCAAGGAGAAGCAGAGGGACCCACTATTACGGATGAGGACCTCAGCATCCCAGCAGGAACCCACAGATCCATAGGCAGGAAATTAGGAAGCGCTCAGTTGAATTCAACAGTACCATCAAGCTCTAGGGGCCACATACTGAACAGTTCCTTTGTCTCGGGCCTGGAAACGCTTCCTTCCAGGTGCTCAGATCATGCAAGTGCAGTTATTGTGTACCCCCAAACCCATCTCCTCTGCAAATCCATGGAGACCATGCTTCCAAGTACTCATCTCTGAAATGCATACTCACTGGGTATGCTCCACCATACCCAGTGAGATTCCACCCTGAACCCCTTGTCTGGACACCTGCCGGCCTCTTCACTGGTGTCCTAGCATCCTCCCCTGGATCCCCACTGGCTGTCTTCAGCAGAGCAGCCCTGTTAAAGCTCCAGACGGTGGTGATGCTCCTCTGCTGTCTCCCCTAGAGTCCTAGTCCTGGAAAGAGCCTCCCTTGTCTCCACTCGTTGTGCTTCGGCCAGTCACTTTCCCTACGGCTACTCTGGGACCTGAGAACCCCTGAAGTAACAATTTGGTCGGGTTCCTAGCGCTCTGGGTACCACCAAGGGCCGGGCATTCACAGGAGGAAAGAGTAAGTAAGCCCGACTTCGCGCTAAGGTGGGCCCGGCCCGGCCGCCCCGCCCACTGCAGCTGAGCGCCCTCCATTGGCTGCTCCGCGGAGGGTCCCCGCTCCCATTGGCAGAGGCGTGGGAAAGGACGGGGCCATTCCGGAGGCGAAAGTCCGGCCCCTAGAGCCAGCCCACTCAGGGGCGACTAGTCCTCAGGGGACCGCCCGGCGCACGTCAACTGCCCAACAGGCCAAGGGGCCCACAGTCAGCCTGCGCCCGCCGGACCAGCCGTCCCAAGGCGCCCCTCGCCCGGCCGTGGCGTGTGGTCTAGGTCAGAACAGTTCGCGCAGGCGCTGTGGGCGCACAGCGTGCCCCCGGCAGCCCCCGCGGCGCGCCCCGCCCGGGCTGTCGGAGGAGGCGGAGGGGAATGACGTCATCCGGCGGGGCGACGGGCATTGGGCGCCATTTTGAAAAGGGAAAAAAAAAAATCCCTCCCCGGCGGCGGCGGCGGCGGCGGCGGCCGGAGCTGAGGCTCGGCGGCGGCGCCTGCGGTCGGCCGCACTCGGCTGGGCGGGCGCCGTCCCGCGCCGCGGCCATGGCGGGTGAGGGCCGCGGGCGCGCGGTGGGGCGGGCCGGTGGGGCGGGCGGGGCCGGCCTGACCGCCCGTTGTGTTGCAGGAGCCGGAGGCGGCGGCTGCCCGGCGGGCAACGACTTCCAGTGGTGCTTCTCGCAGGTGAAGGGCGCCGTCGACGAGGACGTGGCGGAAGGTGAGGCCGCGGGAGCTGGCACGAGGTCGCGCGCGGGCCGGCGCCGGGACGCGGCCACCTCCGCCCGCGCGGCCCCGCGTGGTCCTGCGGAGACCCAGGCCGCGACCCGGAGAGGGGTGGGGGCCGGACGCCGGCCTCGGGGGGCCGCTGGAGGGACCCGGGGCGCCCCGGACGCCGGCCTCCTGGTGTTGGTGGTCAGGGTCTTGGGGGATCGTGGAGCCTGGACTCGCTGTGTCCGTGGAAGGTGAGTCGGGGTGCGGGTGAACCCCGAGTGTCCGCGGAGGGTATCTCGGGGTGTTCGTGGCAGGTCCTGTAGCGGCCAGTTCGGGGAGGGCTGGGGCGCGCCCACCGGACCTTTGCCCCTCCCGGGAGGCAGCTCCGGGCCTCCTCTGCGTAGCCTTCGCCCAGGTGGGAAGCTCGCCCTTAGGCTGTCTGCACTGCGGGAGTCCTCTCCTCCACTACTCGCTTTCCAGTCTCTTATCCAGAACTTAGTCTTGAACCTTGAGGCCTCTCCGCTGCCTGATTCTTTCCCTTAATCACAGCTTGGGAGGGTCCAGGGCCTGAAGTTTAGGGCTGTGGACAGGTAGCCAGCCGAGCTCTAAAGGTGGGGTAGATAATTACGAGACATTTCGTGTTTCGCTGTTGTTCAACCATCTTACTAAGCAGTGAATTTGTGACTTTGACTTAAAAGTGATTTGTCTTTGCATCAAGTACCCTTCCCTGTCCCAGATTACTACGCCTCTGGTCAGAGGTCTGGGCCGAGTTCCTACACCTTGGCGCCTCATGACCGTTTTGCTCCCTCCTCCTTCACCTGGTTCCCCTCCCTGGCAGTGTCTGGTTTGACCATGACCCTTGAGGACATCTGGAGATCGTCGCCCCATGGGTAAACTGTGCCCTGGTCATACAGCAAGGCAAACTGCTCTCCGACACTGCCAAAAAGGTATATGGTTTAGGATAAAAACTAGGTGACTCTTATGTAACCTAATACCCTATTGATTTTGTTTCTTTTGTATGGATTTGAAACATGTTAACTCTAGTTTTTTTGTTTCACTTGCCAAGTGGGTCACAGTTTGGCCTCACGTGTGAGTCTTTTGAAAGAAGGCAAAGGCTTGTTTGTGTAGGGTGGTACACTAAGTGCTAGTCTTAATTTCTGTTTTGTAGTTTATTGATAAGTTGAATGAATTAAAATTTAAATCTAAACTGATGTGTTTTTTATGCTTTTGAAAATAGCATTCTTTCCCTTAAAAGTCTTGGCAGA
This sequence comes from Callospermophilus lateralis, assembly GCF_048772815.1. Taxonomy (NCBI): domain Eukaryota; kingdom Metazoa; phylum Chordata; class Mammalia; order Rodentia; family Sciuridae; genus Callospermophilus; species Callospermophilus lateralis. The sequence continues at coordinate 92,816,664 of NC_135319.1, forward strand.
AATACTCTATTGTCTGAAGTAAACTGATTAGAACTTTTTGCATTGTGAGTGGTTTGCCCAACCTAGTCATGCTGGTGATCAAACCTGGAGCCTTAAGATACTGGGCAAGGGCTCTATACCCCTGAGATACATCCCCAGTATGTTGAAAAGTTCGGTGTTCAGGTTGTCATTTTTTGGAGTGGGGAGTAACCTTATTTTATGATAGCTAGCTACCCTTTATTATTATTGTTGTTGTTGTTATTATTATTGTATGTATTCAAAGCTAACTATTTTAGTTCCTTTATGCCTTAAATGTAATCTATTGAGATTAACACAATTTATAATCTTATCAATTTGTCAAATAGTTGTGATGTTGAATTGTGTTATTACTACAGAATGGATGTCAAAATATAATCATTAGCAACTGGGGATTGTTAAAGCAACAAGGCTCAAGAAACTAGTTCTGCCCAAACTCAGTTTTGAAGGAGAAATGTTGTTGAGGAAAAGTTAGGAGGAGAAAGGGACTTCAAGGGGATGTTCTTGTACTCTGGTGCTTGGATTGCAGAACTGAAGGCATATGGCAAAGTGTCTTTGCAAACTTGTGATTTGTGAGACTTTTGAAGGTTCTGTTCTGATCTTAGTCCCACTCTGCAGAGTTCATATAACCCTGCACTTTGGACTATCTTTCTTCTGTCCCTGTGATGGGTTGTCAGAAGCACCTCAGAACGATTAAAGATGGGGTTCTCTCCTGACTTCAGTAGGGACATAGACTGGTGTACAGGTAGAAGTGGGCAGGCCTGACTTCAAAGGTCATAGAGCGAGTAGCATGGTAAAGGCTCTGGTTTTCATTGACTTTTTTTTTTAACAAATAATTCCTCAGTCATGACCTCTGATGCCAGTATTGGACTGAGTACAATTTATTTGTTTTAAAGCATTGGATTTTGCTTTGGATCAGATCAGCTGTCCTGTTCAGAGTCATGGTTCCATTGTGCCATCAGTGATTCTCATCTCCCTGCAAGTTGGGGTGAGCGGACTCACAGGAGATTAGCAAGAGTTCCCACAGTGGTGACTGGCCTCTCCTGCTTGTGCAGAAAGGTGGGCGAGGTGACCAAGGGTCAAAATAGAGAAGTCAGGATGACTTCTAGGGAGAAGAGATGCTGCTAGCTTCTGTCTCCACATGCTTAGGTGCTGTGTGTTGGCTGCTCTGGGGGATAGTGAGTGTCTGTGCAGGTTTTCACTGTGCTGTCTGGTCACCCTCATCCAGCCCCTGCGCATGGTTCCTGCTCACGAACCTCACACCTTTTACTGTCCTTCACTTGTCTGTCTCAGGTAGACTGGAGTTCCTCCCACCCCAGTGCCTGGTAGAGGACCTAGCCGAGTGGTGGTGATAGTTAACGTGTTGAATGCTTGCTGTGTGCTAAATACTGTTCCAAGGTCTTTCTTTACCTGTGTTAGTTAATCTAATCTTCACACAACCCAATAGGCAGTTTTTCTCAGTTTCAGATGCAGAAATCGAGGCACAGAGAGCAGCTAACTTGGTCCCACAGCTACTGTGTGGTGGAACAAGGGTTTGAAGCCTTGCTGACTGGCTCAAGAGCCCACGTGTGCTGTACTATTCAGTGACTGTTGGGGGTTCTAGCTGTCCTGAAGCCCCGAAGAGATCACACCTCCAAAAATTGTACTAAAATGCCTTTGAAGGAAGTATTAATTAAAGTAATACAAGATTTGTAAGGGTTCCAAGATGGGGTCATTTTCAAGCCTTTTGAAGAGGAGGTATCTCAGAAGCAAGGAGTAACTGGAATCCTATGTGTCAAACGCGTGCTGCTTTTGGATGTACTACATTGTGCTAGTTGCAGAAAAGATGTGGGTCTTGATCCCTTTATATATTTATTGCTGTTCCCAAGAAATTAGGGAGAGTCTGTCAGAGGTCTTGTTGGAACCTGGATTTCTGGAGCTTGGCATAGCTTGACAAAAGGTGGGTCCTTTCAACCCAGAACTTGTGTCTTGACTTTTTAATTTGGTGATTTCATTTTCTTAATACATGAGTTAATCTGTAGATTTTGTTTGGGATCAGATCAGCTGATCTGATTAAATGAGGAAATAATGGTGTTCTAAAGAAACATGAAACAAAGTATGAAATAACCTGGTGCCTGTGTAACTGGGTAGGAAAAGCCTTCCTAAGAGGGTTACATGGTGTTTCAAAAGATTTTAATTGAGGAAGGTAACAAAAATTAAGGGGAATTGGGCATCAGACAGGAAGATACATTGTTTTATTGACTATATGATACATCTAATTTTTTTTCTTTTAACTATTTTTCTTTAGTTTTAAATGGACAGGATAACTTTAATTTTATTTATTTATTTGTTTATTATTTTTTATGTGATGCTGAGGATCACACATGCTGGGCAAACGTTTTATCACTGAGCTACAGCCCCAGCCGGATACATCTGATTTCGAAGGCATTAACCACGCTAATGGGTCCTGGAGACCTCGAGTTCTCTGTGGGCCTCTCTGCTCTCCACACCCCATTAATCCTTCTGAGTCCACCCAGCTGCCACCTCATCTGTGGCTCTCTGCTGCAGCCTCTCTCCACGTTGGGTGCTCTGTCTCGGACCCTGGCTTCCTCACCTACACAGCATGGCTTCCTGGTTGGTTGTGTCCTGCTTCGTGATCAGACATGTCTCTTCATCTTGATGTCAGTCAGTGCGGGAAGTCACAACAGGTAGAAAGGTTTGTCCAAAAGGGTTTGGGTAGGCCCCATTTCTACCTGCCTGCGCTTTGTGTCATTGTGGCCAGGTTCTCACCTTCTGTTTACTCATCCGGAAAATGGGTTCTGTTATCCTGTGACCATGGCGGAGTTACTGAGGAGATTCCACAGAAGGTCTGGAAAGCTCTGGCAAACAGGAATGCAAGAACCAGTAACTGGGCTGTGCCAGGAAACCCTCTCACTCAGAAGAGCTGATGCTGTTCCACTCCAGGAGCCCAGCCAACAAAAGTGTGGGTGATATAGGGCTAGAGAAGGCATAGTGGTACAGTAAGATCGGGAGTGCTGGGTGTAAGGAGCTGAGAAACCCAGTTCAGACAGAGACAGACAAGCTGATGGGTTATTGCACCAGAGCATGTGAGGGAACGTGATAGAAGTGCCCATTTCACAGACTTGAGTAGTGCTGGAGAGGAAGAAGTCACAAAATAAGAAGAGGGAGGAAGGGAATGGGAGAAGAACGTTCCAGGTGGGGAGTCTTAGAGTGGAGCCTGGAGATGCGTGGTGCATTCTGGGAAGTGAGAGTCTTTGCCTGGCCTCTGTTGACAAGGGAGTCCCTCAGGAGGCAAGAGGTGTCCCAGACTGATAGTGATGCATAAAGACCTTGAGTACCATGCTAGGGTTTTGCTTTGGGCCTTGAGTAACAGTGAACCTGGAAGGTCCTGAGCAGAGAAGTGACGTAAACATGATGACTTTAGGAAGGTCACTCTGGCTTTTGGAGAACGGAGACAGAGGTTCCCCTTAGGAAATCACTGTGGTCACAGGCTGGAAACACGGCTTGCTATAAATCAAAGGTCAGCAGGCTTTTTCTAAAGGACCAAGTATTAAGTAGTTCAGACTTCAAAGGCCTGTCCCTGCTGTGACTGCCAAACTCTGCCTTTGTGGCAGGAAGACAGCTACAGACTTAAGGAGAAACCTCAGGTTGTGGTTTGTTGATCTCTGCTCTGAATTACTGGTCTCTAAGCCTCTTAATTCTGGGATACTTTCATACAGTAATTATTGAGGACCTGGAGAGCTTTTCTTTTGTCTTTGTGGGTTATATCTATCCATATATCCTATATTTGAAATTAAAATATTTATTATTTCTCTTTAAAATAATAATAAACCTGCATGTTAACAATTTTAATGCCAAACAACTTATTTAAAACTAAGAGATTTAGTGAGAAGGGTGCCATTGTTTATGACTTCGGGAACTCTTAAAAGCTTAGCGGTATGGACCTATAATGCCAGCGACTTGGGGCGCTGAAGCAGGAGGATGGCAAGTCCAGTGCCAGCCTGGGCAACATAACCAGACCACATCTGAAAGGTTTTGTTAATTAACATCTGAATAGAAGACTGTTGGATTCTCAGGTTTGCTTGCACATTCAGCCTCTTGCAGTTGCTTCATTGAACTGTATGAAGAATTTGATGCAATGTTCATGTACTGTCGTCAGATCAAGGAGGGTGGCTGGCAGTCTCTGGCCCCACCACAGATCTAGAGGTGGTGATTTAAGTTTACTTATACTTTAGAATCTGAAACTTAAGAGTGAACTTTTTTGCCTTTACATTAGAATCCCTAGTTCTGAGGGCTGGGGATGTAGCCCAGTGGTAGAGTGCTTGGTGTATTGCACCTGGAGTGGCCCTTGCTCCTGTGCGTGATTGGTGGCACCACCCTGGTTGTTAGGAAGTGTTGGCACTGAATTACTCTATGCTGAGTGCTGCATACTCATTATATTCAACCAAAGAAAATCCTGCTTGTTATTGTCTCCACAGATCTCATCAGAGAAAGCTGTCATGTTAGCAGTAAAAACAGATTTCCCCACATTCTGATTTGACCTTGAAAGCCTGGATTTTTATCATTGGCAGTGAGTACTGTCAGTTATTTTCTGTGAAGTGAGAGCTTCTAATTTTCAAGGAAATTTCTATCTAATTCCAAAGTCTGAATAAACAAAGCCATTCTGTGAAGAAAAGGAAGGTGGAGAGCTCATGCTTGCAGCAGCAGGCTGCCCAGTGGGCTGTTCTGAACGTGGCTTGGCCTTCGGTGTTCTGAAGGGTCCCACAGGCCACCTTGGGAGCTGCTCTAAAGCAAGGTATTGGCAGTGGGATGGCAAGGACAGGGCAGATATCAGGATTAACCGCCCCCTTTTATCTTTACTAGGTTTTATTACTAGTAAAGATACATTACTAGTGATAAAACCTACAGATGCATGAGGAGTGACAGCCCGTTGTCCGCCCTCTTGTCTCTGCTGTCCTGGAGCCCTGAAGGAGGCTCTCCTCTTAGCCACTAAGTGTTTAGACCATTCGTCCCTTCTACTTTATAACTTGGTTTGAATAGAGAAGCAACAGGTTTTACATTCATGGAATCCTATTCTAAATATTATTTTGTGGCTTGTTGTATTCACTAATAGTTGGGAAATTGAGATCTGGTGGCACACCTGGCTTTCCACTGGGCTATGCATTTAGGTCCTTGGAGCCTGGCCACACCCAATGAGATGCATGTGTTGAGACCTTGCCATCGTTTTATGGGTAGGAAAGTTGAATTCCAGAAAGCCTGAACCCCTGACTGTGCTTCAGCTAGCACATGCTGTAGTGAGGATTTCATTGCAGATGCTCTGCACCCAGGTTCAGCAAGGCTGTCTTCCTGGACAATCCTGTTCGTCTTTGTTGACAGCCACATCATGTTTGAGTGCAGATGACCTCATTACTACTGGCAATACAGCGGGATCTCGCTATCCATTTGCTTGTGTGCAGGCATCCACCCAGGAGTGGACACACAGAATCTTATCAGAGGCCATGCATGTGGATATTTGGGTGCTGCCAAACAGCCCTAGAACATGGCGCCAACTTAAGCTTTAATTCTTGTGGAGAACATCAGCCCCTTTACTTGGAATGATATTATTTAAATCTGCAGAGGTGATAAACTGCAACTAATACAGAAATGCAGTTGTGTGAAGGCATGGACCGTGTTTATATTCTGCCATGTTGTGCGCCATACCCAGTGCAGCACTGGCACAAAGGAAGTGTCTTAATGACTTGGGAATCTTCGCTGAGTCAGCATACCTGCCCCAAATGTAGCAAATTTCCCTAGTAACTTACAACATTGGGTGACAAAAACCAGAAGTAGTTTAACCAATCTATTCATTTAAAAAGGGAGGTGAGGAGCTAGGTGTGGTGGCACACACCTGTGATCCCAGCTATTTACAGACTGAGGCAGGACAATCACAAGTATAAGGCCATCCTGGGCAACTCAGTAAGACCCTGTCTCTAAGTAAAATTTTTCAACAATGGGAAGGAGAATAGCTGAATGGTAGAGTGCTTGTCTGACATGCTCAGAGCCTGGATTTTAGTCTACAGTACTGCAAAAGGGCGATGGAGACAAGCCAAAGAGTTAAAAACCCTGCAGGGATGGCATTAATAAGCAAAGCCAGCTTAATCAAAGCAATTTTAAAGGTTCAGTTTTTGTTTGACATTTCTTAAAAGAGTGTTTCATGTTTTGGAGGCAATTTGGTATTTTTCTGTCAAACTTTAGGTAAGAATCCACTTCCAGGAACCCTACAGGAGTGTGCCAGCCTTTCATAAAGAAGCACTGTGGCGTTGGCATTGCAGCATAAAATGAGGAAAGCCTAAATGCCTAAACACAGTGAAGCAGTGAGCTTGTGAGAGCAAAGGTTTGCGGCCTGTGCCTGTCGGAAAGCAGTCTGGGACACTTGGGTGACAGTGCTTGCGTAACAGGGATCCCTGTAGAGCTCAAGTAGCTGTGAATGCCTGGGCCGAGGTGACCAGAGGTCAGCGTCTGGACACCGGTGGGTGTGAGAAAGGAGGTCTGTGGGGAGAGGCCTTTTGCTTTCTCCTGCACACCTCTCTGCCCTGATTCACACAAAGGTGCAGCATTTTTGTAGTAGTAGGGAGGAAAAGGTGCATTAGAGGAGGCAGAGCCTGGCTTGACCACAGCTCAGAAGAGGATGGTTCCCTTGCTCTTGCTGCGACCACCTAGGGATGGTTCATTTGGTTGACCAGTCTACCTTCTGTTTGGTGGCTCTTTTAACTGCTTCAGGCTGCCATTCTTCATGTTCAAAAATACATTAAACTTTTTTTTTTTCTCAGTTGTACTCATTTTCCAGGTATCTAGGATGACAAAGTAGATATCCATAAGTGTTCATTGCAGGTGCTCTAGTGCCACAGCTAGATTTGAAATAGACCCCAGCTGAAAATTGTTACTCAGCTGGGGAGATGGATTCCTCTTGTGGGGGTTGCCGTCGTGGACATCCTGACTGCATGAAGCACTGGTGGCAGCTGCTTGGTTTTGCTTCTGCAGTGTAGTGTGTGCTGAAGTCTCGTTCATTTCCCACGTCCCATCCTGATAGGCCCTATAGAATGCCTTAAAATAAGTAAGACCATACACAAATGTGCATACACACACATAATAGTAGGGGTAGTATAATGTAAATGAAAATGGACACCCATGTTCTCAGTAGACTGCTGACAGGATGGTCAGGGTTCCTTTAAGTAAAATATACCACTGAAGTCCTCCATTTGCAGTTCCCCAGGCCCACGGTCTGGGCGTCTTCCTCTTAGCAGCAGTATCTGCCGTGATGTTCATACACAGCCTATCCCTGCTTTTGAATTGGTGCCCAGGTTACCTCTCATCCAGCAGAGGTGGCATGGGATCCCCTCCCTGAACCTGCTGCTGTTTCCTCCTCCCTTCTCCCTCGGGGTCTGTTCAGGGGGCACATTATGTGGATGATGCCTCTATGTGTGGCACCCAAAGGAATGTATCAGTCAGTTTTCAGAGGTAATCCTTAAAGTAGTACCAACCAAAATTATTGGTTTCTTCTGCCCTAGGATCCTGGCTAAGTTCAGCTGTGAAAATGGTGTCTTAATTTAAAACAGAGAACAGGAAAAGTTTTACTATTTTGATTTAGTTCTTGTTCGTGGAAGAATATGGACTTAAGTAGTGAAAGCAGTAATGGATTGGCATCTTGGGCTCATCTGTGTAGGGCTGCTCTGTGTTCTCTGTAAAGCACTGTCTCGGGTGAGATATGTCTAGGTATTGTTCAGGGTATAAACTGTCACTTTAGAAGGCCATTGAAATTACTGTTCAAATTATAAAAAATGTGCAGCTATAGATATATAGCTATTCATAGTGGGTAGAGCCTGTGCCTCCAGCCATTTGCCCTGACCCCCTGTTCCTGGGGGCAGGTCAAGCTGGGGAGTGGGAGGGGAGCATACAGGCCCTACCACTGGAGGACAGTTGGTCCCTGGGATCCAACATCTGCATCTCGTCCCCTTGACTTGTGATTGTGTGGCCTGCCCTCTTCCCTGACTTGCAAAGAGAAATCTTAACTGCTATACGTGTATGTGTGTGTGTGTGTGTGTTTAGGTCTGTGAATTTTTTTAAGTTGTGATAAAATGTGCACAGCACATTTACCATGTGACGTGTTCAGAGTGTGCAGCTCCGTGGTGTTAGAGTATCCAGTGCTGTGTGGCCGTCACTGCTGCCTGTGTTCACAGCTTTTCACCATCCCCCTACAGCATCTGCTCACCGAGTCATGACCCTCTTTCTTCTCTCTCCCTTCATTCCTGGCCCCAGTCTACCTTCTCTCAGGGTGAATTGGCTTTTTCCAGGGACTGCATAAGTGGAATTCTACAGTGATTGTCCCTCTTCTGACTTCACTACAATGTTTTCAAGGTCCACCCATGTTATAGCAGGTGTCAGAATTTCATTCCAGTTTTATTGTTTCATGGAAGAATTAGATGTGGATTTTTTAAAGCAAGAGACAACGTTTTCACCCTACTTTTGTTGTTTATGTTGCTTTTACTCATTGATACTTGTTAAATCTGTATTCTCAAACAGTAAGTGTATTCCTAAAAAACTGTTTGGAAATTACACTAACATGCATTGAGTACCTAGCTTATTACTTTTTTTCCCCCTAAACTGAGTGATAATAAACTGCAAATTGTTAATTGTTGCTTAAAGTTTGATAAAACCTTCTTGTTTTACTTTTTGCCTGATAATTTTGTCACATGATCAACTTACCTATTTTAGAGTTTTTGTGATTGAGAACCTTGAGTTCTTAGAGTGTATGTTGGTATGCCTAAGCAGTTAGCGTAAGGAAGGATTCAAGGTTGTGTGTGTTCCTGATGAAAACTAAGCAAAGATGGAGTTTAAGAGTCATTATTAGCAGCCTTGGTTTGCTGGTATGATAGGCTCATTTCCCAGATTGTGAGATTCATTCTTCCCTTTTTGTTACCAGATCTCAAAGTGATGATCCCCCCATGCACTGAAGAACTGCTGGTCCAGCCTTTCTGCTGGGGAATCCTTCTGCGGTGTTCAGGGGCGTGGCTTGTGTGTGACTGGTCGGGGTGTGCCCGCAGCGAGTGGGCGTGGCTGTCTAGAAGCAGCCAGCTGTGCATCCTCTTACTGCCCAGGTGCCAGGCAGCAAGTGCCAAGACAGAGGGCGCTGCAGGGCTTCAGCAGTCCTCCCAGCGGGGCTCAAAGGAGTCCAGGTTGGCCCTGAACCTGTGCTCAGATGTGGATGAGCATGGCCTGGCAGGGTTAATGGCAGGAGCAGCAGGAGAGGTAGAGAATGTGGGAGGGGTTGAAACAGGGTGGAATCAAATGAGGCCTGGGTACTGGGCCAGTGAAAATCTGGGGACAGGGAACTGAGGGCTTAGGCTTTGATGAGGACACTTGAGAGTTCTCACTCACATAATCAGACTTGTGCCGAAAAGTGAAAATCACTCTGACTGCAGTGTGCCATTGGGGGCTGGAATCACTAGAGGCAAGATGTGGTTCAGTTGGGAAATTGTGCTTTTGATTTCCAAAAAGCCTGAGGAATGCGTCAGTGGTGTTACAGGGACACTGACCTGCTGTTGATGTGCATCACCCTCAGGTTCTTGTTTTCCAAAGAATCTCCAAGCATGAAATGATGACATACCCTCGCTGTGATTCAGATCACTTCATGTTTGATGCAGCCAGAAAGCCTTTTGAATCAAGACTTTCTCACTTTTCAGCACAGGATGGGGAGAAATAGTGTGCAACATTTTGTATAAATCAGGTTTTCCTGGAAAACTGTGGTTAAACCTATGATGGGCTTTAATGGCAGAGTGTAAATCTGGTTTCCTGAATCTTGAAGTCTGCGGCATTGGTTGGACGAGACTTCTCATTATGGAATGATGGGAACACTAATTTTCCAAATTAGTTCCCCCACTGCTGCCATCATCTCCTTATGAACACACTTGCACAGTGGCCAGAGGACAAAGCCTGTTTAGGTTTCAAGAGAAAAATAAATTTGAAGTAGTGTTTTGGTGAAAACAGATGTATAGCCAGGGATTTTGTTTAGGAGAAACAAAATAGTTTGGTCAGCTTTTAGAATGTGTTTTGAGAAAGGTTGTAAGTTCTCAGCCCTTTCAATTACTTGACTCATTTTTAAGGTGCAGTTGTTTATACCAGCTTTATTGAGATGCGATTGACAGCTGTTAGAAATAACAAAGTACCCAAGAAATCAAACACATGCTCAGAAGTGGGCGGGCCAGGCAACACTTTACTTCTGCAGAAGGGTGCATGCACTCCCAAAGGAATCCGTGTAAAGGAAGCCCTAGTAAACACACCTAGGCGGGCAGTCTGCCAGCATCTACCCCTACATACAGCCCCTCGCTCCTGATAGAAAGAGCTAGAGGGGCAGTGCAGGGGCACAATCTGTGTGATCGGCTGGTTTTAGAATTAGAATGGGCAAAAAGTTAGCCCTTTTAATCCAATTAAAGCTGAATACTAGATTTTGGAAATGGACTACCAGACTGTCTATTTCTCACATTGGATAGGCCCTTCCTTTAAAGTGTTAGTGAATGGTTCTCTAGTATGTTCGCAGCCCTCAGAACTCTTGAATTTCAGAACATTTCATCCTCCCCCAAAGAAATCCAGTAGTAGTCCCTCCCCACCCACCCCCACAACCACTGGCCTCCTGTTTCTGTGGATCTGCTATTCTGGACACTCCAAATGAACGGAGTCATATAAGATGTGGCCTTTTATGTTTGGCTGCTCCAGTGGGTTTTCAAGGTTCACCCGTGTTGTAGCATTGTCAGTAGTCATAGATTAGATAGATATGTGTCCCGTTCTGTTTTGCCATCTGTCAGTTAGTGGGTGGCCTCACCCTGGGTCTGTTAGGAATGCTGCTGCTGTGGACATTCTGCAAGTCTCTGGAGACATGTGTCAGTTCTTTTGTCATAACCTAGGTATGGAATTGCTTGGTCATAGGGTGGCTTTGTGTTGAGCACTTGAGGAATCTACCCAGCTGTTTTACATTCCCACCATCAGTGTACGAGGGTTCCACTTTCTCCACGTCCTCCCCGACCGTTGTTATTGTCTGTGTTTAGTTTTAGCTATTCTAACAGTTGTGAAGTGGTATCTTACAGTTTTGACTTGTATTGCCCTAGTAATTAATGATGTCAAGCAATATTTCCTGTACTTACTGGACTTTGATTGACTTCTTTGGAAAAAAACATCTATCCAAATACCCATTTTTAAATTGAGTTTATTGTTGAGTTGTTTAGTTGTTCTAAAACATTAATGTTTTCTGGATATAAGTTCCTTATTGTGTACATGATTCTCAATTTCTTTTCATTCTGCAAGTTGTCTTTCCATTCTCTTAATGGTATCCTTATGCACAAGAATTTTAATCATAATGATGTCCAGTTTGTCTGGTTTTTCACTTGTCATTTATGCTGTATGTCCTATTTATGAATCTCAGGTTTTCTTCTGTTTTTCATCTAAAAGTTGTGTAGCGTCAGTGCTCATGTTCATGCTTCTATATACTTTCTAAACACATTCCCATGGTTTGTGTGTGTGTGTGTTTAAAGTTCATTCAATATACGTGTCATCAATGAACATGGCGCTTCTTTCCTTTGGTGTGGGTATTTGGCTGTCTCAGCTCCAATCATTGAGACATCAGTTTCCCATTGAACAGTATTGTTAAAGATCAGAAACGTCTGTCCTTACGCCATGTCCACACTGTCTTAACTCTTGTAGCTTTCTAGTGAGTTTTGAAATCAAGTAATGTGACTTCTCTAACCTTGTCCTTTTTAAAAATTGTTCTGGCTGTTCTTGAACCCTTGAATTTACATTTTAAAATTAGCTTTCCACTCACTTTCTGTAAAAAGGCAGTGGGTGGGCCACTGGGGATATTGTATAACCCTGACTCTAAATCAGTTTGGGAAATATTGCCATCTTAACCTGAAGTCCTCCAGTTCATGAACATGGGATGCCTTTCCATATATTCAATTTTCTTTTTTTCTTTCTTTCTTTCTCTTTTTTTTTTTTTTTTTTTTTTTTTTTTTGACAGTACTTTGGAGTGTTCATTGCACAAATCTCATAATTCTTTGATTAAATTTATTCTTTAGAATTTTATTGTTTTTGATAGTAATGTAAGTGAAATTGTGTTCTTGTGTTTGTATTGTTCATTGCAATTTTTAAAAATAAAATTGACTTTGTGTCCTTCATCTTTGCTGAACTTGTATAGGTGCTGGTGGTTTCGTGGCTGACCCAGGGTTCTCTGTGAACAAGACTGGGTTTCTGAAGGAGCCTGAGTGCTGTGGCTGGAGTGCTGGGTTGCTGCGTTGCCAGGGCAAACGTCCTGGTGTCCGGTCTGAGCCCAGGAGAACATCTGACCACCAAGCAAGAGGCTCACTGAGGGCCTTTTCTCCATTGGTGTTTGTGAGGTGTTTTTTCACTGAAGGGTTAGAGTTGCCTGGTTCTTAAAGTCGGCATCTGTTGAAGGACCATGGGGTTTGACCTGGAGTTTTGTGCAAGTGGGGAATTGTGTGAAACTGATCTTTTGTTCTAGGAGATGATTTACTTTTGTTTTTATTAAAATATTCTTTTGTAGCAGAGTAACTCAACAGTTGTCCTCTTTGGTTTTCTCGTCTTAGGACAACTCATCATACAACTTTTGTTTGACCGAAGTATTCAGAACTGATAGCAGCCTCACTAAAAAAATAAAATAAAATTTAGATTCTCTGCTTTGTCATAATATGGAGAAACTTCATTTGGGTGCCTTGAGATTACAGTGATCCTGTGTACAGCTATGCAGTTCCTCTTACCCAGCTGGTTGCTATGTGTGTTTGGTACAGGCTTTAGAGCAGGTATGTCAGTGTTTGTGGTTTATGAACAAAGATGGTGGTCTTCTTGGGGTGATCTGCCTTAAAAGACATACTTAGATAAGATGCAGAGTTGCATGCCAATTAACCCAGCAACTCAGGAGGCTGAGGCGGGAGGATCCCAAGTTTGAGGCCAGCCTCAGCAACTTATTGAAACCCTGTCTCAAAATTAAAAATAAAAAGGGCTAGGGGTATAGCTCAGTGGTAGAGCACCCTGAGCTCAGTTCCCTAGTACTGGGGGGATAAAACATACTTAGAAACTGTTGATCTGTCTACTGATGGAACTTTCCCAATTTCCTTCACGTCACTGTGTAACATCCAGAGCACTTCATGGTGGCACCCATTGAACACGTGGAGGTTCGCCAAGCCTCATGTCTGCAAGCAGAGACACTCCTTGTTCTGGATATGTAGTAAGTTCCTCTTACAGAACTCGTGTGAGCAGGAACTTTCATTCTTTTTTGTTTGTGTGTTAGTTTTTTTGGAATTTCGTGAGTCACCCTGTAAGACCCTTCAGTTTTTGTACAGTCTGGTACATGCTACAGAGCATAGGTTGGTGGCCTCACCCTGGGTCCACAGAGAAGAGAGAAGGCAGAGTTGGAGTAGCTGAGCTTGCTGGGTGGGCTGTGGGTGGGCTGGGAGGAGAGGACAGCCCAGGGACGGGGAATGAGTCTGGAGGGCTTGTTTGATCACTTACGGTGGGGTTGGCATTTTCTCCTGGAGATGGGAATGACCTACAAGAGCAAGGGGAGGAGGTGCAGGGTGAGGTGCCCTGGGACCATGTCCTTGAGGAGCAGGTAGGACTCCCTTGCCACAGAGGTGTGGGACCATGCTGCTGCAGGCCTTGTGTGGTGGTGGAGGATATGGTGGTTCTTTTCTGTACACTTTGATGAAATAAGCAGGAAGTGAGTTGAGTGGCTAGGGTGTAGGGATTAGGGGAGGAAGAAGAGAAGGGTGAGATGCTCATTGGGAGGTGGGGGCGGAGCAGTGCTCCAGGCACGCAGAGGCCCCAGGAGATTCTCAGGGTTGAGCAGGTTGGACAGTGCTTTGAGGAGCCACCGCCCGTACTTGCCAGGCCTCAGAGCAGGGAAGCGCAGGGAGTGTTAGAGGAGAGGAAAGGCTGGGAGCAGACTAGGGTCAGCAGATCCCAGTGGGCACAAGAGTCCAGGTGGAGTGACTAACATGGGAAGGACTAGGGGAGATCTGGCTGCTTATGGAAATATGATGATGTGCAAACGGACATGGTGCCCAGCATGCACCAGTGAGCTCCACGGAGTGCAGGAGCTTTACCTGCAGAGTGTGAGCCCATTACTTGAAGTGCACCAAGGCCTCAGGCCCCTCCCTCCCAGCTCTGCCCTGTGGGCCCCCTTTCCTGGTGCTGAAGGTGATAAAAGTGGAGCTGTTCTGAGCGCACCCTAAGCACTGTCTTCCTGATGGCAAGTGATGGCTGCTGTGTGGGGTTCCACTGTGAGAGTCTGCCACGGCTCGTGCACGTCTTTTTACTCCCTGTGAACACCTTGCCTGGTTTCAGTGAGACACACATGCTGATCGGGTGGCTGTGTGTCTGGGTGGGTTTTCCAGGTTCTGGGATAAGCATGTTGGGCTTTAATGGATATTGCCAGAGAGCTTTCAAAAAGGCCGTGCTGATTCCCACTGCCAGGAGCAGTCCAAGGATTTGATGTGGTCTGGTTTTCACCCTTTCTGATGACTGCATGATGTTGTCTCAGTGTGGCTCTTACTTGCCTTTCCCTGGCAGCTGAAGGGGTTGCACACCATTTCACGGGCTTGTTGACCTAAAATGGCCTTGAGGACCCTGCAGGGAAGTGAGTAGAGGCTGGTAGGAGTGAGGCAATGCAGGGCTCGGCCCCCACAGTCCTGCCGAGGGCTGTTTGGGTCCTCAGCGTTGCCTTTGTGTCAGGAACTACTTGGGCACTTGCCAAGATGTGTGTGGAAATAACCACTCAAGCCAGCTAGAGAGGATAAGGAGGAGATGAAACTGACAGAGACTGGTACCTCTCATCTGTCGTGGGTTCATTTCGTGCCGACAATGACTTGGTGATTAGGTTATCAATCCTGTGTTGTGTCTTCACTGTTTTTGGTAAATAGATTGGTGGTGGTAGCAGAATGACGGTGTTGCCTTTGTGTTTTTGAACTAAGTCTTCATCTGCTGTGGAGACTGGACTTGAGGGGAGCCCAGAGGCTGCTGCAGTGAAGCAGCCAGATGGGGAGTTGGACTTGGAGTGGTAGCAGGAGAGTCTGAGCCAAGTAGAGAAAAAGAAATATTCACACTTATATTTCATTTTGAAAAACCTAATAGTTTGAAAAAGTATGGACTAATACACCAAACACCTGTATACTTACCCTAAAGTTCACCACTGTCATGCTCTGATCCTTCTCCTCTTGGCTTCAGGATCTGCGGCTGACCCACAACTCTGTGAGGCTCTGACAGTTCCCTGCTTTCATTCTGCTATACCCCCATGCCGTCTTCCAATGTGCCCCCTTTCCCTGCCACCACACCTCCTTATTTTTCCACTCTTAGAACTTGGACCCAGGGTTCAACTCAGTGTCTTAAAGTGTCCCCTAAAACTTGGGGGTGGGAACCTGAATTGACAGTGCTCAGCATGGGAAGTGTCTGCAACAGGGGCTCCCTCCCTGTTAACCCTGGGGCAAGCAGGGGGCACACATCATCTCTCTCATGCCTCATGGAGCAGATGCAGTCTGCTGAGCTGTAGTGTTGCACCCATGTTCATAGCCTGCTGCCCTTGCCCAGCTCTCCTGCTCTGCATCTCCATGCACTCTTCCCTTCCCCTTGCTTGCCACAGATGTGACTTGGTATTATTTCTTTTATATTTTTATAAACAGAGTCTTGCTAACTTGCCCAGTCTGGCCTTAAACTTGTGATTCTCCTGCTCAACCTCCAGAGTAGAGTAGTGAGGATGTTAGGTGTGACCACTATGCCTGGCTCTCGTCCTTTAAAAATCCCAGAGGTTTTATTTCCCTGTTGAGTCCTTCCTGCTCCCTGTGCACATTCCTTTCTACCTGCTCCTCCTCACCTCCCCGCTGCAGGCCGTGAAGCATTCTCAGTCCATTAGTGAGCCGCGCATATCTCTTTTTTTCATATGAGCTTTTGTTTTCCTAGAGCTATGATCGCCCTTTTTTTCCAGGATTAGCTCTGTGTGCCTGTAGTGCCTTTTGCAAAGGACAGCTCATCTGCCGGATGGTCTTGCAGCTCTTCCTCCCCCAGAGAGAGGAGAGTCCCTCCAGCCAGTCTCCTCCCTCTGGCCACTGTTCCCTGACAGAGTCCATGCCACACTGCCCATATTCTGGGACTTTCGTCACTGTTTTTTTGGAAGACCATTCCCTGATCTTCCTCTCTGTTAATTTTCTCTTATTTTGACAAATTGTGGCTTCCAGCAGTTTTCTGAGAAAGGGTTTTGTTTTGATTCTGCTTTTTGAAAACATGTTTACTCCTTCCTCAACCTTGATTGAAAATTCAACTAGTATGGAATATATGCTGAAATTATTTTTCTTGGGCTCCTAGGAGAGGCTGATGCTTGGTCTCCTGTGTGATGCCATTGGGTGTTTCCCTTTTGTACGTGACATCTATGTCCTCTGAGGTTGGTACGTAGGTGTCCTGGGCTGCCTGTTCCTCAGCAGAGCTGGTGGTCATCCCAGTCAGCTGGAGACCTTGTGCTCAGCCCAGGAGGCTCTGGTTTAACCCCTGCTACTTTTCCTTCCTTTTCTTTGTTGTCTTCTAGAGCTCGTCACCTGAGTGATGGGCCCCTGAACCCCATCCTGGTTCTTTCACTTCCTGCCAGCCATCTCTTGTATTCCACCCTGGAGAAGAGTGTTGTGGTTTTTATTTTTGTCGCTCCTGTTTGGATTTTGGCTGATGCGTCCTGCCATTTCCTTTCTCACAGCAGGCTGCTCAGCCTTAGGGAACCCCGTTGGTTGTTGTGGCAGAGATGGGCCCAACAGCAGCTGGTGCTGTGCCAGCCTCCACCTCTTCTGTCTGGCAGAGGTGAGAGTAGCCCTGCCTCGCGGTCTGCTTGAGGCTCACCGGGGTAGTGTGCCACAGCTCCCTAAAACATCCACAGTGTGTGTGCTCTTGGACAGTGCCCCGTCTCCTCATGTCTGTGATGCTGGTGCTTCTGGTCTGTGTCTGGGAGTCGAGTTACTGTGAGGTAGGCATTCGGCCAGGATCCCAAACAGATTGCAGTTTAAGGCCTTTTCTTTGGGGCTTTTCTTTTCAGAGAAGTCTCAGGTGGTGGGGATGCTGACCTCCTGGCAGCCAACATCTGAGCAGCAGGAAATGGCCAGAGCACTGTCCCCACCTAGCAGGGTGGGGTGGAGTCGGGTGTACCCTGCAGTTCTGCACACCTCCTGCAGCTCCACACCCACTCCTCCCTGCTGTCCTCCACAGTCCTTGAAGCAGCCTCACAAGAATGCCTTCAGCTTTCTTTCGACCCCTGGATTGGGGCAGGGAAGGGACAGGAATTCACCCACAGTCGTGTTCTCCTGGAAGTGTGGGCTGGCCCACATGGTGCTGGGGATGGCCACGGTTCTGAGGGGAGCTAAACATTTAGCAGGACCTTTGGCATCAGCCAGATGACCATCTTACAGCCATGCCCCAGGGCTTTGGGCTGCCGCAGGGGAGCAGCTCTCTGAGTAGACCTGATGCCACCCTGGGATGGCCAGGGGGTACCAGAGGGTGCTGCGGGTGGACTCCAGTAGAAAAAGGAGGCAGAATTGACTCCCACCAAAGTATGTGGTGGTTTTGGGTTTTGAATTCCAGCTGGGTGCCCTGCACAGTACCACAGTTATACTTATAGCCTGTTGCATTTGTAAAATAATATCCATCAGATCAAATTGATGACTGATAATTTACATTTTACTGGTTTTGTAATTTGTTGCCATTTAGTTTGTATGTTTATTTTGGTTTTAGACCTTGTAAAAAAAAGAGCATTTCTAAGTTTAGGCCCGTGCATATTTACGCAGCTTAATGAAAATCATTTCTCAGCACTGACAGCCGTGGGATTTCTCTTTTAAAAGTTTCAGTTTTTTATAATTAAGTTTGAAAATCACTGACAGAACACCATTAATTATATAATATTGTATATCTTCTGGGTATAAATGACATAGATTTAGTCTCTTTTAATCCAGTACAGAAAATTTTAGTTTTATTTAAGCAAATTAGGTTATTTAGAGTAATTTTAAGAGTGATGGGCTGGGAGTGCAGCTTGTGGAGAGTGTCTGCCTAGCATATGTGAGACCCTGGGTTCAGTTCCTAGCACTGCCCCCCAAAAAAAGAGGCAAATGCCTCTAATAAGAAGTAGCTAATCCTTTCCAGTCTAACCGAAGATTTCTTTAAAAAAAGAAAGCAATCCCAGCAATGGAATCCAAGCCTTGAGGAGGGGACGGTGCTGCTGCCATCAGGCTGGCTCTGCAGCAAATGACCCACTTTAGGGTTGGTGCTGACCTTTAAGAATGATTTCCTAGTAAGGCCACCTGGTGGGGATTCTTCAGGTAGTCTCAGCCTCTGGGTCTGAGTCACAGTTATTAGTAGACGGACTGTTTCCAGCAGCCATGTATAAGTGTTTGTCTTTAAGAACATGCAGCTTTTGTGCCCCTGTGCACCATGGTGTGCTTAGCAGCTGCTCTGTGCAACTGTGCGTTGGTGCCTGGCAGACCCTGAGACTGCAGCTCTACTGGGTCAGATTTAGGGTCCAGTGGTGGCCACAGCACATGACACAGCCGAGCCACAGGGATGCTGATTCCCCAGGAGCCACTGTGCCGAGGCAGGGACCCATGGTGTTTTTCTTGATTAGAGAGCGAACTGAGGGCCCTCCAGTGTGTGCCACGGTTCTCGCCTCCCGGGAGCTCATGTGTTGTGGTGTCAGAAACTCGGGGATCTTACTGTGGTCGTGTTGTCATTATCGAGGAGACTGGGGCTTTATTTAGTGAAATGGAACTTATTCTGTCTACAATGCTATCTTGTGCACAAGCCAACAAAATGGACTGCGTATGATGTTAAAACACTCCTATTGCTGCTGTGTGAGAATCCAGTTTACATTAAGAAGTTAACATTGGGCATGTATTGTAAAGTTAGGCAGCATTCTTCTAGGACTAATCAGAGTTTTTCTCTTATTTTGTTTTCCTTTTAGAAAATAATGCTCTAAATTTCTGCCCTATCTCCTTAAGTCAAGATAACCCAGTCTAGACAAATTCTGGTGTACCAGAGGACCAGGCATCATTGGGCCACTTGGTATTCAACACTTTGCCATGACCTTTTTGTTTCATCTGGGGAGAAAGTTTTACACATGTTCACCTTTCTTTTTATTTCCTTGTGACTCCTCCCAAAAAGACAATCTGAAATTTCTCCTGTATTTTATTGACAGCTGACATCATTTCAACTGTTGAATTTAATTACTCTGGAGATCTTCTTGCAACAGGAGACAAGGGCGGCAGAGTTGTTATTTTTCAGCGGGAACAAGAGGTCAGTAATATACAACCCTCAAACCAAATAAAATAATTCACACCTTCTTATCACTTACAAGAAAAGAAACACAGGCTGGGGTTGTGGCCTAGCACGTGTGAGGCACTAGCTTTGACCCTCAGCACCACATAAAGTTAATTAAATAAAATAAAGTCATTATGTCCATCTACAACTAAAAAATATTTAAATATATTTAAGCAAACGAACAAACCTTCCCTCTGCTGCTTTTTAAAAAAAGAAAAAGAAAGGAAGCAGTCATCTTCTCAGTGTCCAGCCTCTACCCTCAGTCCCCTCACATTGGCTGGTGCACACAAACCTTGCCTAGGGACCAGAGGAGAGATCTGCCTCCCACGGCATGACCAGAGGAGGGAGGTAGAGGCCGTGGTGTTTGGAGCATGCGACTTCCTGCCGTCCTCGGGGTGCTGACCAGCTCCCACAGCACTTGCCACGGAGGACCCCGTGGGGTGCAGATCCTCTCGGTAGAGGTGAAGGGCAGTCCCTGAAGCCCCTGAGGCTTCCCTGGCCTTCAGGGAGGAGCGCACAGGTGGACCCACTCTCAAGAGCTGGTTTCTGGTCACTTCTGTGAGGAATACTTCTTCACACCTGAGAGCATGGGAAGTAGGCCCAGGCCCTGCCTGCCACCCATCCCACCCCACCCTGGCATTTCCGGTGGCCTCCGTAGGGTTCTTGTGACCAGCAAGGCAGCAGGGCTGTTGTGTGCTGCACAGCCACCATGTGCCAGCCGCACGCTGTCTGTAAGTGTAGGTCTTGTGTTTTCCCAGCAGGTTATGAGATAATCCTTTACCTTCCTGTCATCTCCAGATTCTAGTCTCTTATGCTTCGGCCAGAGGCTGGGCCCTGCAGATCGCTAGTGCACAGGACACAACTGGCTCTGAACCCTCCCCAGGGCGCAGAGCTTTTTTTGGAATGTGACATAAAAATCAGACATCTTGTTCTAAAATGGATTGCATTTTAAGCTCTTGGCTGAAGTATGTTGAGTCACCCAGGAGCGTCTCTACAGATGTTGCCCTGTGGTGCCCTGGTCCAGTACAGCTGGGTAAACCCTGGCAACTTGTTTTCCTCTGTCTTCATGCTGTGGATTCCGGAGGAAGGGCTGTTTGGTTCCGTCCACTGTTTGCTCTCTCCATGGCTTTGGTAGGGCAGGGATGGATTACGCACCCATCCCTGGCAGACCTGCCATCCTGGTGTTACAGCACTGAGCTGAGAAGCTGGAGTGGCCAGTAGCTAAGCCGCCACACCTCAGCTCAGAGGTGTCCAGATGTACGTCCTGGTTTAGAGCAGGAGTTAGGCTGCTCGCTAGGGACCTGTTGAGACGCTCTGGCCTCCAGGAAGGTGGACGGTAAGGGAGCAATCTGGCAGTGCGAAAAGGACGAGCCCTCCTATAGGTTGTCTCTTAGGGAGCCCCCATGTGAGAGGAAGGCGGCTCTGTTTAGTGGTGTGTGTCTGCACTGCATGCAGTTAAGTCAGAACCCTGCTTTCCACCCAGCACCACTTCCTGTTTGCCCCAGCCCCTGAAGACTTCCCTCAGAACCCTTCTCCCTGGGTAAGGGAGGAGGTCTCTCTATAGGGCCTTGGGACTGCTGGGCCATCTTGGGCTTTGGCAGTTGGTGAGGGTCGAGGGTGGTTGTGGTGGGGGCACAGTGCGGTTCTGGGTCCTGGTCAGAGTGGCTCAGGCATGGGACTGACTTGTTAGTGCAGATCTTTCTTTTGTAGTAGTTCTGCTGTTCTCCTTTGTGAGTCGGAACCGTCTGTTGATGGACTGTGCTTTCTCCTAGAGGAGGGAGAGCTGAGCGGATTACCTGCACAGCACACTGCGGAAAGCCACCTGCTGGGGCTTCCAGCTCCCGCCAGTAAGCCCAGGGTTCAGGGCTGTGCAGGATGTGGCGCTCAGCCCGGGAGAGGTTCAGGTGGTTTGGGGGATGCCTTCTCATAATATTTGATCATAATTCAGAAATATAAAGAAGTGCCCATCTTGACATAAAGATTTGTTGAGTTCCTGTTCCTTGGGGTACAGCCTAAAGGGCCAAAATGTAGAATTTTTAGGTATGAATTATAGAGCAAGAATTCAACAAAAGATAGGGTATAGCTCAGAGGCTTGCCTGACATGTGAGGTCCTGGATTCCGTCCCCAGTACTGGAAAAAGGGGAAAATACACGAAATACTCAGGCTGCAAATGACACTTCATGGTACCCACTTCAGTGCCCCTGGCCCCCATCTCCCTGAATGCCCCTGCCCTCCCACAGCTACCAGGTCTTGGAAGGTGGCATGTGTCTTCTCAAGCACGTTTTCTCTCTACTGTGACCTGTAGAACTGCTCCGTGTGTTTCAGTTCTCGTAAGCAGCACCTCACCGGGGACATCTTTGTGTAGAGCCTGTCTGCGGGTCTATGTGCTTTCCTGCTGTGTGGTTTGCCTGGATGGCTCTGCCGCTGCCACAGTGTGTGTGCTGTGTCTGAGTCACTGCCACAGAGCTGGCATAGCCCCTGGCTCTGTTGGGCTCCTCTCCCACTGACTCGGGCCACTAGCACTGATCCTCTGCGGGCCTAGATGTCCACCCGGCAGGACAGAGGCAGGCAGGCAGCAGCTCACACTTAGGTATCCATCTAGGCGGGGTCTGCCAAATGGAGCCTGCTGCATATGCAGCCTGAACATGGAATAGAAGGGCTGGGAAATGCCTGTTTCTTTTCTGTGAGTACATTAATTCTGAATTTAATCTGTGTGAGATTTTTTTGACCCAGGATTGTCCCTTCTGCTCCATACTGAGGCTAGAACCCAGGGGCACTCTCCCACTAGGCTGCATCCCCAGCCCCTTTAAAATTTTGAGATAGGGACTTGCACAGTTGCCAAAGCTGGCTTTGAACACATGATCCTCCAGCTGCAGGCACCCGAGTTGCTGGGATCATAGGCATATGCTGTTGTACCCAGTAACCCAGGGTTTTGTTTTCGTTTTTGTTTTAACTTTTAAAAATGTTGCTGGGCACAGTAGCCATGCCTGTAATCCCAGCAGCTTGTGAGGCTGAGGCAGGAGGATTACAGGTTCAAAGCCTGCCAAGCCAGCTTCAGCCACTTAGCGAGACCCTGTCTCAAAAAATAAAAAGGATTGGGGATGTGGTTCAGTGGTTAAGCAGCCCTGGGATTCAATACCCAGTACCAGAAAAGTGGATGTGGTCACATGGTGTTCACATTTGTATTGCCATGTTCTCGCCTGACTGGGCTTCACTCGGTAAAGTAGCTGTCATGTTTTCTTGCAGAATAAAATCCGCCCTCATTCCAGGGGAGAATATAATGTTTACAGTACCTTTCAAAGTCATGAACCAGAGTTCGACTATTTGAAAAGTCTAGAAATTGAGGAAAAGATTAATAAAATTAGGTGGCTGCCACAGCAGAATGCTGCTCATTTTCTACTGTCTACAAATGGTAAGAGTTTTTTATTTGAGTGACTGTTTGATTTAGAATTTTGTTTTTAACCTTCTGTATATGTGGATTTCTTTTTTTCTAGAAATTGTGTCAGCCACAGTGGCAAGTGATAAGTTAACGATTCAAAATGTGCCCCCCCAACAACCAATACTGCGTCCACTACTCTGCACATTGTGTTTGCATTTTTATTTTACCAAGAAAAACGTTCATCTATAATTGGAAATGTTCATATTTAAAGATCCCCCCCCAGCCTAGACACCAACAGAACCTCAGTTTTTAGTATGATACCTAAGTAATAGTGGTGCATGTTATGGTTTTTCTTTTAACATGAAGAATGAGGTTTTTATTTGCAGATAAAACTATTAAATTATGGAAAATAAGTGAACGGGATAAAAGAGCAGAAGGTTATAACTTGAAAGATGAAGATGGACGACTCCGAGACCCATTTAGAATCACAGCACTGCGGGTAGGTGCGCCCTCCGTTTTCTTTAAACTTCCCAGCCTCACCTGTCTGGCGAGGGCTGTGGATGGCAGGGAGCCCTGCCTTCTTGACCCAGGAGGTGCTCCTCACGGAGCAGTCGCCTTCGTGTGTGTGTTCAAGGGGGGACTCTGCAGGTTTCCACCCAGGCAGAAGCGATGTGCGGCTCACAGGTACAGCTGAGGTGCCAGGGAGAGTTCGCACCCAGCCCCGTGGCAGAGCGCTTCCCTGGGAGCAGCTCAGGCTGCAGCCTGGAAGTCGGACTGTGGGCAGAGGGTGCTCTGTGGTGGTGTTCCTGGACTTCCTGCTCAGGAGCTAAGGCACACTCTGCTGTTGCTGACTTTTTTGCATCAGGGTGTCCGTGAGCATCATTGCTTCTAATCGTTAGACTCTCCCCTTACGTTTTGGTGCCCCCATGTGTAATATGGAGCGACCATGATTCATCAGTTCCTGTACTAGACTTTTTTCATGTTTTGACATCTGTATAGTTGCATAAACCTTAGAAATCTCAGTGTCTTGTCATTGTTCTGGTTGAAGGGTGTCTCAAGACACAGAGCTTAAGCTGACTGGACTTGTGCCCAGATAAGACAGGGAAAGTGCTGCCGGGGGTGGAGCCCAACCTCGGTCCCAGGGGCTGCGGCTACTATTTAGAAAACCGTTGGCTGCTGATTTCTCAATGAGGTTTAAGCCCTGGTTATATATACTCTTGCTCGTCAAAGAAAGACTAGTTAGTGAGCACATTCCAAATCAATGGTCAAGGGAGATCCCAGAAAGGGTGCTGTCCACAGATCCCCACCCCAACACACTCCTGGCCCCACTGGGCATGCTTGCAGCTCAGAGTGGGCATGGCCTGTTCTGGTGCCGTTCTTGAACTGCACCAGGAGGGTGGTGACAGAGCAGCAAGGCCATCTCCACCTGCAGTAGAGTAGGTGCAGCTGGGTGGGAGCATCCCACGCACAGCCCTCGAGCGCCCTCCCTGTGGTGCTGCTCCGCATTTCCAGGGTCTTTGTTGAGCTGGGGAAGGCGGTGAGTTTGCTCAGATCGGTTTATGGGAACTCAGATGTTCTGTTGAAAACGCTGCTGCAGGTGTATCCACCCGTCTACAGGAGTCGTGTGGTGGCAGTCTCACTAGTCTTGAGGACCCGTCACAGCCATCGTCAGTGCTCTCAGTCTTGTGAAGTAGGAGTGTGGGTGACGCGGGTCATCCTAAGTCCTGTGCCATCTGCCCTCTCACACCAGCTGTTGTACAGCCCTCGGGAATCCATGTTGCTCCCAGCCAGACCCTGCACCACCCCCAGAAGCTCACCTGCTTGTTTTGGAGAAACTGCAGGTCCTATGTGGCCCCTTTAATAGCATCGTCCTAAATAAAACCATACATGAGGGGCCATAGGAAACTGATGAGCACAGTTAGCCACCATGTGAGGATGCGGGGTCAGGGCCGGGGGCTGTGTTTGTGGACCGAGGTCTGTATTAGACTCACAGAGCACTGTTACCTTAACTGAGCCTACCTGGGCAGGAACCCGAATGTCACTGTTTTAATTTTTTTCTTTTAGTGCCAGAAAAGGGGTTTGATTACAAGAAGGACTCGGCATTATTAGTCGCCTTGTGTTCTAATCAGAGACTTGTCAGAGGGTCCTGGCACATGTGCTTTATTCCTGTGCGTGGTAGAGCCGACACTCCTGTTCCTGGGAAATGAACCCAGGGCACTCTACCACTGAGCCACATCCCCAGACCCTTTTTATTTTTTATTTTGAGACAGAGTCTCACTAAGTTACCTTGGGCCTAAGTTGCTGAGGCTGATCTCAAATTTGTGACCCTCCTGCCTGAGCCTCCTAAGTGACTGGAATCATAGGGCATTAGCACTCAGCTCCCCAGCTTATTTTTACAGAATTCGGGGAGACTCAGATCAGAGATTTCTTCCTGCCTTCAAGGCTCCCTTCTGATGTCTGGTTGCCAAAACACAGACAGCACTATTCCTCGACTTTCCTTTTCTTGGTGAGGCTCAGGCCTGCAGTCTTGCTCCTGTTCTGGCGCAGTGCGCTCTGGCCAGGCGCCCTCCTCCTGCTCGTTTCTTTGGCACAGCAGCCTGTTCTGGGAGCCCCTCAGGCACAGCACTCAGCACAGGTATGGGGAGGGTGCCTCGTGGCTTTTCTTCTTAACCTTCACGTGAAGGGAATGTACGTGCCCAGAAACGCAGCTGCTGTGGAAGTGACTAACCTGGGGTGCTCAGGCTGGACATGCCACATGCCAGCCCCGGATCAAGAAGGGGAGCAGCCTCAGCTCCTCTGAGGGGCCCACATGCGAGCACTGAGTGCTCCAGCTGCAGGCACTGGTACCTTCCAGGGTGGGCCACAGGGACACAGGTGTCCTCGAGTCGTGGGGTGCCTCTGGCTGCAGTCCTGCTAGCTGGTCAGTTGGCGGTGTTGCTGGCCCTACCTTAGATCTGTCCCATACCTGCTTTACTCTTACGCTACCATGACCCTTGTTTTGAACTCCTATTTCCTTCCATTTTTTAGGTTCCAATATTGAAGCCCATGGACCTCATGGTAGAAGCAAGCCCACGACGAATTTTTGCAAATGCTCATACGTATCATATAAATTCCATTTCAGTAAATAGTGATCATGAAACGTATCTTTCTGCAGATGACCTGAGAATTAACCTGTGGCATTTAGAAATCACAGATAGAAGTTTTAGTATCCTTCACTAGACGGTGGTCTCTGCGTTTCCCTAGGGGGTGGTTCAGTCGCTTTCATGTGCACTTGTCTTCGTGTAGCTCAGCACTGATCTTTGAAGACCGTTGCCTCCCTGATAGCCTGTGAAGTAGTTCTCAGAAATATAAACTTCCCCCTGTCTTGGGGAAGTGCTCTGTAGGGGATCGACCTGAAGCCCATGGCCCACCTGATTCAGTCAGAGGCGATTTTAAACAGATTGTATTTGAAAAATCAGTGTTGTGGTTTTTCTTTTAAATTTACAAATGGTAATAGAGTAGAAAATAAAACTCTGATTAGAATCCTCACATTCAGCCCCATGTGAGAATTTTGAGCCCTTAGTGGTGTGGCCACTCTCCCGCCTTGGCCTCCTGGTATGGCCATCCCTTATATGTACCTCATGCCTCCTGCCCTCTGAAGCACTGCCCAGAGCCTGGCTGTGACTGGCTGGTCACTGTCGGGGGCTGCCCTGCGTGACCCCACCATCACATGAGTCTCCCTGGGAGGTCTCTGGGGTCCTTGCTCCCAGTTTGCCCTGGGGATCACAGCTGCAGCTCTCCCAGACTCCCAGCTCTGTCTCTAGCTCCGCCTAGGTCTTCTCCTTTGCTGCTGCCAGCACAACTGTGGGTTGGTTGTGCCTCCAGCCTCTCTGGATGTGCCTTTCCCTCTCTGGCATCCCGTGATTCAAGCTGTGGACTCAAGTTTGTGTGTGTGTTCTTAGTTGTGTCAGCTGGAAGGTGAATCTGGTCCTCCCCCTTCCAGACTGGCACCAGGTATTCTGCCTACCCTGGATTCTTTTGTTTTTAATATATATATATATATATATATATTTTTTTTTTTTTAAGAAAGGTTGTCTTCCTTTTTTTTGAGAGAGAGAGAGAATTTTAATATTTATTTTTTAGTTTTCAGAGGACACAATACTTTGTATGTGGTGCTGAGGATCGAACCCAGGCCGCACGCATGCCAGGCGAGCGCGCTACCGCTTGAGCCACATCCCCAGCCCAGTTTTAATATTTTTTTAGTTGTCAATTGATCTTTATTTACTTACATGCAGTGCTGAGAATAGAACCCTGTGCCTCACACATGCTAGGCAAGCACTCTACCACTCAGCCCCAGCCCCAGCCCCAGCCCCAGCCCTAGCCCTGTTTTTTTGATGAACCGATTTCTGCATGTGACAGCCACCTCTGTGGGCATTGTTCTGACAATTCCACAAGTGCTTACTTGGCTCCAGGCAATCGGCAAGGGAACCCTTTAGACTTGGCGGAGTTGTGTTCTATCACGGGGACAGAGTGTGGGGCTCTGCAGAGGAGCCCTCCAGCGCAGGCGCCCATAGTGGAGGCTGGTAGGGTGGCAGTGCAGCAGCAGCGCGAAAGCAGAGCTTGTCTCCACACCCACCCGTGGCCAGGTGCCCGTGGCTGCCACGGCCATTTGAAGCTGCTTCCTGGTATGCCTCAGGAATGTGATGTGCCTAGTCAGCCTCCTGGACCTCTGCCCCGCCGCCCTGGGCCCCCCTGTGTGTCCGCAGCACGCCCATCAGCAGCATGCGCCTTAACGCCTCCCTCCAGACATCGTGGACATCAAACCTGCCAACATGGAGGAGCTGACGGAGGTGATCACCGCCGCCGAGTTCCACCCACACCAGTGCAACGTGTTCGTGTACAGCAGCAGCAAAGGGACCATCCGGCTGTGTGACATGCGCTCCTCCGCCCTGTGCGACCGGCACTCTAAGTGTAAGTACCTTGTTTTAGTCCTCCTTCCAGCTGGGCTTCACCCAGGCCTGGTCCTATTCCCACAAGCGGCCGTCCTGGGCTGGCGTCATGAAGCCGGTGGTTCAGTGCCAGCACTTATCCTCCCTGAGCCTCAGTGCCTCAGCTGAGCTCATCCCCGACGCCATCCACCGAGCCACTGTGGCCTCCCCCCTAACGCGTGGAGCCTGGACTGAGGCTCCAGAAGGCATTGGGCCTGATCACTTGCATCCTGCTCCCCATGAAGCCAGTTCCCCGAGGGCGCTGTCTGCGAGTGCTGAGCCTTGAAGTCTCTTCTGGGGAGGAAAGCATTGCATTTGTTCCTTCTTTAGCCAGGAAGAACAGGCCTGTTGGGTGTGGTGGGACAGGCCTAGAGTCTCAGGTCACCGTCAGCTGAGGTGGGAGGGTTGCATGAGACCTCCAGGGCCTGTGCCATTGCATTCTGGGATATGGAGACCTTGCTGCCCTTCCTGCCCCTGCCCACAAGGCTTTGCGGGTTTCTGCGTCCTGTGGCACTTTCCCTGACAGTGAAGTCCCTGATCTGCCCTTCAGCGGGTGTCCCTACTGGCGCAGCACCAGCCAGCCCAGGGCACTCCCTGGCTCCTCCCCAGCTGCCGTCTGCTGCCTGCTCTTTCCTGTGGTCAGAGCACCGTGCTCCTGTTACACTTCCTGCCATGAAGAAGTGCTCTCAGCGTTCAGCAGGTGCAACGTCCAGGGGTGGCTCACCTGTGAGCAGAGTGACTTAGTGGTGGCAGAGCTGGTTGCTGGCACAAGCTGGCCTCAGGTTAACTTCGTGCAGAGATACAAACGTCACAGGTTCCTGTGTGGAAAGAAGGGGAAGCCAAAGCAGATGATGGCAGCACACCTCCCTGGCCTGAGCCTGCTGAGCCAGAGCCATGCGCTAAGGCATCTGATGGCCCAGAGGCTCAGGGGCACCTCCTCCTGACCGGCCAGGTGAATGGAGCTCTGTCCAGTTTCTGTAATAGAGAAAGCAGGTTCTGAGAAGGCACAAGGACCTCTCGCAGTTTGAACGTGATTTCAGCATGGAAGACAAAACTCCTTCTGCTGACTGACTTTGGCCAGCAGAACCATTGTAACAGTTAAAATCTGGACCGCCAGCCAGGGGTGGAAGGGCACATCTGTAATCCCAACCACTTGGGAACCCGAGGGAGGAGGATGGCAAGTTCAAGGCCAGCCTCAGCAACTTAGCAAGATCCCATCTCAATGAAAAGGGCTGGAGCGTGGCTCAGTGGTAGAGCACCGCTGGGTTCAGTCCCCAGTAGAGAACAACACCACTCCTGGACCATGGTGGTGGTCGAAGTGGTGGTCAATCTAGCAGAGCAACCAGGTGTTGACCCTACAGAGAGCAGGCTCACTCTAAGAGGGCCCAAACACCACTCCTGTGAAAAGCATGTGTCTTCTGATCATGGACATGGACAGCTGATCGTGGCAGGCGCTGGCCCAGTGTCACAAGGACACAGCTTCCCTGTGGTGATGGTCTCGGGCTGGGCCATGCCTGTGAGACTCTGGCTCGGCATTGACTTGCAATCTGAGTTTGCTTCCAAGCAGCTGTCCTGGCTGGTACTGGGGCAGTGTCCTAGAGGATGCAGTTTCGAGGCTGAACCCTGTGGAGTCTCACTTGGGGGACTGAGACCTGCTAAACTGTAAAACTTGTTTTCTGATTTGAAACAGAAGCTAAAAATATTTTATTTTGTTTTTCAGTTTTTGAAGAGCCTGAAGATCCCAGTAGTAGGTCCTTCTTCTCAGAAATAATCTCATCCATATCTGACGTCAAATTCAGCCATAGTGGTCGGTACATGATGACCCGAGACTACCTGTCAGTGAAGGTGTGGGACCTCAACATGGAGAGCAGGCCAGTGGAGACCCACCAGGTGCATGAGTACCTGCGGAGCAAGCTCTGCTCCCTCTACGAGAACGACTGCATCTTCGACAAGTTTGAGTGCTGCTGGAACGGTTCCGACAGGTGAGAAGTTGCTCCCTACGCTCACAGCACAGCACCAGATGCTTTGGTGTCAGTTCCTGCTGTTCGTCATTACATGTGTATGTGTGTGTGTGTGTCCGTGTGTGTGTCGTCCCCCCCCCCCCCGCCCCCAGTGAGCAAACAGGAAGGAAGTAGGGATCTGCTTGGTCTTCAGGTGGCCACCCTGAGCTTTGGGACACTTGCCTTCTGGGTTCAGCTCCGTTTTGGTTTCCTATGTCCAGCCTCATGCTGGCTGAGGAGCTCAGTTCCGCCACATAGGCAGCCTGCTCTCAGTCTGTGCACAGACTGACATGCCAGCCTAGAGCATGCGCAGAGAGGCCAAAGGTCACAGGAAGCGGTGTGATCTTTGTGCTGCGTAAGTTCCCGGAGTGACGTGGGGCTAGGCAGAGGCCGTGTAGGCCATGGGGTTGTGTAACAGCCAAGACACGCTGGTCTTGGAACAGCTTCTGCTTGTGAGGAACGCAGTGGACAAGCCTGTACTTAACCCGGCTCCTGAGGGTAGGGGAGGCCAGTGCACTTGCACCTTTGGTGCCCCTGCTGGGCCCTAGGACTCCCCAGACTAAAATCACCTGTGCGACTCTTGAGGAAAATTACCACCCATACTTAGAAAAACTCCACCATGGGCAGCCACAACAGCAGCAGAACTCCAGAGAATAGAGGTGTTGAAGTCTTGCATTACAGAATATAAAATAAGCATGCCTGAAACAGTACTGCGTTAAAGGAAAGAACCAAACACCTGAAAAAGAACCACAGACTCTTAAAAATGACCTAGGAAACCTGAAAGCAAATCAGACAGAAATTCTTAAAACGCAAGATACGGCAGGAGAGAGTCCACTGTGGGTTTAGCAGCAGATCCACTTCAGAGAGAGTTGGAATCATGATGGAAGGGTGAGCCACAGAAGCAGAAAGCCTGAAGGTTCAGTGTGGAGGAGAGGGAGGGTGTGGCCTCGTCCATGTGCAGAGGAGCATGTTAAAGTAGCATAGCCAGCAGTACGTTCAGCTTAGGGAAGACCATGTGCCCATCATAGTGCAGAGCAGGTCTCAAGAGGAACCTGGGAAGGACGCACATCCCACACAGACTGGCCCTTGAGGCTGAGAGCAGACTCCTGCAGCCACTATGGAGGTCTTCTTAGTCGTGTGTGTGTTGCCATAACAGGGTACTGGAAGCTGAGCATTTTTGACAGAGAGGCTTGCTTATCCTTCTGTCTAGCTCACAGGTTGAAGGCTGAAAGGTAAGATCAAGTGACTCCATCTTTTTAGCTTCTGGTGATGGCTTCATGGTGGATGGCATCACTTGGTGAGAGTACATGAGTCAAAGAGCAGGAGAGGCAGCCACGGGAGCCAGACTCCCCTCACAACAGCCTCCTCTCCTGGTAGCTAGCCCAGTGTCTTAAGAAAACCTCAGTCCCTTTAAGAAGGCAGGCGTCTCGAGGCCCCCTCACCTCAGTTTCTGTGCACAGGGTTGAGCCTCACCTAAGTCTGGCTGGGACATCCACAGGGGCCCTGCAGGTGTAGTGGTGTCTGTTGTAAGTGCCCAGCTGCCTGAGTGTGCTGGAGAACACCGTCGCCTGTCTAGAGTCATGCATTCAGGCAAGTGGCCCTGTGAGGGAGCCTGTGGGGTGAAGGCATTTTCAGGGGGAGGCAGAACCAACTGTAACAGGAAACAAAAGAGAGAGCAAGACCCCGATGAGCTAGCTGCAGGTTGTTTCCAGCAGGGGGGACCCTGGAGAGAGGGTCTGGGGTCCGGTTGGACCAGCAGAGCAGCAGCAAAGCCATGAGTGAGTGAGTGTCTCAGGGCCACACAGATTTTTGACCTGTGCCAGCTGGCTGGCTGTGCTGCAGGGACAGAGACCTCCCTACAGCGTGGAGTGAACAAGCGCTGAGAGTTCAGGGCTCAGAAGCAGATGTAACTAATAGAGAAGAGTCCAGAATAAGGGAAGAGTCACAAATCAGGCAGAAGCCAGCCAAGAGTAAACCTTCAGCAGTGGCCTAGGCACGGAACTGGGGACAAGGAAAAGCGGACCTGGACGTTGGGATTTGGAAGAAGATGAAACACAACTTGGTGATTACAGTGAGCTCCAGTCCACCCCTGGGGCTGGCCCAGCCAAGAAGAGGGGAGCCACCACCACCTTCAAGAAACAACCTTGAGGCCCCAGCCCCACCTGCACCCCACAGGCAGCACTGCCAGGAAGAGGATCCTGCCCCCACCTCCAGGTGACACAAACTTAGTCGGGGCCTGTGCCCTGAGCAGGTGGTGAAAAGAGCCAGAGCAGGCAGGGCTCGACTCCCAGGTCACCAAGAAAGGGGGTGTGCTCAGCTGCCCCTATCCCCTCCCCAGGTCCTGTCTCTTTACCAGAACAATAAATCTGACTTTGTTCCTTAAAAAAAAAAAAAAAAAAAAAATCCAAGTCACTGAGACCCCCTCACAGCATAGCTGTGGGAATTCACAGGGCTCATCCTCATCCACAGCCAGAGGTGGAGGCCTGACCCTGCCCTGCCTTGCGTGGGATTCTGGTGACAGGACGACTGGGAGCCAGAACCCCTAGCCCAGGTATTGAGGTGGGGGTCCCGCCAGCTGTCCGTTCTGCAGCGTAGTGCTGAACAGCTGAGAGGTGGGGAACTGCATGCGTCACAAGTGGCTTCACGAGGAAGCCAACAGGACACAATGTGCCAGCCACACAGACGGCTCCTTTGGGTTTACTCATGCTTGTGCCAGGGTGCAGTTAGTCTGCTAAGCACTCACTTAGCAAATGTCAGACCCTGAGTTTGACCTTGAGCACCCCCAAAATGGATCTGTGACAGGAAGTGCACAGCTGCTCTGATGAAGGACTGCCCACTGCCCCACTCTGGGGAGCCTAGCCGAGGGCTGGCCTGGCTTTCTGGAGGGGTGCACGATGGGATTCGGCCTTCTTGGTGATGGATATGTGGATACTGGCCGCACTGTTCCTGATACCTTGTAGTTTATTTGAAATATTACAAAATACATTTCAGTAAAACATCCCCACAAGTATCCAAGACCTCTCCTGGTGATACGTGCTGCATCCATTTACTCCTGAGGACCCTCCCGTCGTGTGTTCTGTTAGCACTATAGGGGCAAGATGGTGCAAGGCCAGGCTGAGGGCTGCTGTTGCCTGGCCCCTTGCCACACCAGGTGGTCGTGGCCTCTTGCTCATGTGTCCACGTAGGTCTGCACTGGGCTGTTCCCTGCCTGGGGGGTGGCACTTCAGGACAGGGGCCTAACAGTTCTCTGGCAATTGATTGCCAGGTGGGCTAGGGGATGTCCGCCTCTGGTGCAGGCATTGGCTATCAGGAATTTATAGGTATGCACTGCGCCTCAGATCTTAGCACCGGGTTCCTTGCAGGAGGTTATTTGAAGAACCCCCAGTGAGAGTCACCCTCCTGTGCAGTCCTGGGTCATGTGTGGTCATCTTGAGACTCGGGCTCTGGCACTCGGTAGACTGGGCTCGAACACAGTTGCCTCTCCAGCCCCTCTGGTACCAGAACTCTGGTGATGAGCTGCAGGTCCCGCATGCACAGGACAGCTGTGTATAGCTCTTCTTCTCTAAGTTCATCCTTTTTTATGGTGAACCGTTGTAGACAAGGTGCATGGGACATTGAAGTGTTTGCATATAGTGGGGGAAAGCCCCACGCCCTGTAAGGAGGCCGCCCTTGTTGAAGGTGGGCACCTAGATATGGCACCTCCCCTGAGCACCAGGCAGGGTGAGCGTGTTGAGATGGGAGCAGAGACTGGCCTGGCCTGGCCTGGCCAGGAAGGTGGGTGAGTGCCATGGACCTCACCTCCACACTAGGAACTCCACTCACTTCAAAGCCCTGAGTCAGCTCGGGCAGCATTGGATGTGAGTGTGGAGGTGAGCCTTAGGCAGCCATCTCTCCCACTTTTGTAGAAAAAGCCGAAGTTTTGCAGTGTGCTCAGGCCGTGTTGTGAGGATGTGTAGGTGCTTTAGTGGGTTCCTGGTCTCGGTTAAAAGTTATGATTGACACTGAGATAAAAGCAGGAAAGGTGTAGCAAATTCTGGATTTATGTAAAATGGGATTCTCCGCTTCTGCCACATTTTGCATTCGAGAGTTTCACTGTATGATATATATTGCTTCATGTAAAAGAAACTTTTTGGAAGATAAATTTAAAACTTGTTTGATTGAGCTGGATCCAGTTTTGCACACCTGTAATCCAGGCAACTGGTGAGGGCGAGGCAAGAGGATTGCAAGTTTGAGGCCGGCCTGCACAACTTGGTAAGCACCTTAGTGAGACCCTGTCTCAAAATCAGAAGAGTTGTGGATGTGGCTCAGTGGTTAAGCACTCCTGGGCTGAGTGTCCAATACCAAAAACAAAACAAAAAGAAAAAAAACAGATCAAATGCCAGTGAAGACACATTGGCAGAGGTGGCCATGCATGCCGAGCATGAGTGTGTGGAGGTGAGCTTTGGCGGGCAGTGGCAGTGCAGAAGCCGGAGCTGGGAGAGGAACCCCACCTGTCAGGACAGGGACGAGCAGGTGGGCTTTCCCGTACTACTTAAGAGGTCACATGGAAGCTTCAGGGAGACGCTGGTCTCCTTTCTGACCCCAGCATCTCAGTCCTGGTTTCTGAAGGTGCCAGGTGCTGCGGGGGAGGGGTGGGAGCACAGGCAGTGCGCAGCCGCCTGGCACTCAGCGCCCCTCTCTTGTCTCGAGCAGTGCTGTCATGACGGGCTCCTACAACAACTTCTTCAGGATGTTCGACAGAAGCACGCGCAGGGATGTCACCCTGGAAGCCTCGAGAGAGAGCAGCAAACCCCGAGCCAGCTTAAAGCCCCGGAAGGTTTGTGCAGGTGGGAAGAGGAAGAAGGACGAGATCAGTGTGGACAGCCTGGACTTCAATAAGAAGATCCTCCACACAGCCTGGCACCCCGTGGACAACATCATCGCCGTGGCCGCCACCAACAACCTGTACATATTCCAGGACAAAGCCAACTGAGGGAGCCGGCGAGGCCCGTGCCGCAGCCCAGACGGCGTCTAGGAGCTCTGCATTCAGAGCCTCACGCCCTCCCACAGAGCAAGAGCTGGCCTCGGTGCATCCTGGCCTGGCCCTGCCTTCAGCCCGGGAGAGAAGGGTGCTGCTGCTCCAGAGCGGGGCCCACTGGGAGCAGAACTGCTGGACATTGCTCAATAAAGGCCATTACTCAAATAAATATATTTATTTAAGTCTGAGCTTCCTTTCCAGTTTATAGACCAAATACCTAACACCCAGGAAAAGAGGTGTCGTCACCTCTCCCCATCCCACCTTCCGCTCTTCCCTCTCTCTGCTATCCCTGGTCCTGTGCCTAGACGTGGGGCGGCCTGAGCCCGGGCAGGTGTTCCCACTCACTGCATCTGCCATCACACCTCCAGGTGTGGCTACTCAGTGCAAGCAGCACAGTACAGAGTGCTTTTGAAAACAAACAGGAGTTGTTGTCTTGTATTTGCTTCAGGTCTATGTGATGAAATCATGCAGGGACATTCTTGGGAACAATCTCAGAAACGCTGGTCCTCTTTGGCAGAATGGTGGCATGTGTGCAATTCTTAGTTCTAACCCAACTCCCCCACACTGTCACGCTGCCCAGTTTCTGTAGAAGTAGTCCATCTCCCCACCAGGCCGGGCTGGGCGGGGCGGGGAGACCACAGGAAGAGACACTGCTGCCCTAAAACCACCCGGCTCCCAGCAGGCCTGAGTCACTACAACTGAAAACATGCTTTCTTTTAAAGTCTTTTTTAAAAGTACTTTGGGGAAAATATACTTTTTAAATATTGCTACCGTTACATGCATGCTTTCACATTGCATTTCAAGCCAGCAGAATTAAACCACTTTAACTGCTTGTGATGCCACCAGTACCTTGGTGGTTCATTTCAAAAGATCTTTGATGTCAAAATCAAGGTTTTCCAGCAAAAGTGCAGAGGCGTACCAACATCAAGTAACAGAGATTGCTTCCATGGGATTGGACCCATGAGCCCAGTCACAGCGCCCCTTGCCTTGGGGCTGGAGAGCCAGGTCTCAGTGCCATCACTGAAATGAAGTTGTATTTTGATTACTAATGATATAGATATGCAAGGACAAAAGTGTCATCACCCTGAGTTGATGTTAACAGAATGCCAGTTTAGTTCACATTAAGTTAGAAACTGAGAACATAAAAATACCTTTATTTTATTTAAAAGTAAGTCATTCTGTATCTTGGTTGTGATGCCATTACAACATCTGAGATGTGGAACAGTCGTGCAGGCATTAGTCAGCCCTGGTCCTTCAAATCAGGATTGTATATATTTGTTTCAACTATTTTGACCAAAAAGTTTAATAAATTTTAAATGATTAACTGGATTTTCACAGTGTTTGGACAACTTTTTCCATTTTTAAAACATATTTCCACTAAATAGGAAACCAGCCTTTGACACCTGGGGACAGGCCCAGGTGAGTGCAAGTCCATGCTGCGTAGCTGCGTGCTCCTTGCAGGGTCATGGGTCCCCCAGGCTGAGTGCCCTGGCTGGCAGCCCTGCCCGTTTCCACGGGTTGCCTTCACTGCCGTGCCAGTATCAGAGGTCCCATTTGTGGCAGTTACAAATACTGGCCAAAGGGATTCACTTCTGAGAGTGCTTTGTAGAGGCAGGTAGAAAATCTTACCTTCTCATCCCTCTTGCACATCGGATTCCACTAGACCCTTTCTCCATTCCAGTGACTGGGAATCCTAAGGCTTAAACTGATGTTTTGTTTATGTTCAAACTTATGTTTTTCTTGTTCTAAACCTTTCTGTTTTGTTTAAAGTTAGATATCTGTTCCTGAAAGTGAATTCTGTGTATCTCTTATACATGAGATTTGATGCTGAGCCTCTGGCCTGAGACTCTGGATTAGGTGAATAAAAAGTTAAAAATTCAAAAAGGGCTGGAGAAGTAGCTCAGTGAGAAAATGGGTGTTCTACCATGCAGGTACACTTCAAAACCTAAACATGCTTTTTTTAATTTTGGTACCGGGGATTGAACTTGGAGGCACTCAACCACTGAGCCACATCCCCAGCCCTATTGTACTTTATTTAGAGCCAGGGTTTCACTGAGTTGCTTAGGGCTTAAGTTGCTGAGGCTGGCTTTGAATTTGAGATCCTCCTGCCTCAGCTTCCCCAGCCACTGGGATTACAGGCGTGCACCTCTGTGCCCAGTTAAAGAGAAAAACAGAGCTTCTGTAAACTGGTAGTGCTGTTAGGAACCTGTGGGTATTTGTGAGCTGAGGGGTAGTGCAGATGCTATCTAGGGACTCCCTGATCTTCCTGTGAGGCGCTTTAAATCGCAGCCTGCCAACACCAGGAGTAGTCCCACTGCTCCTCCCAGGAGGGTCTGTGTAAAGGGATGAGACAGGCATAGGGATGGGTCCTTAACTGTCCTTAAACAGGCTGTGTCTCCCTGGACCAGTGCCCTTGGCATCAGTGGGGGAGTGACGGAGAATGCCAGCCAGTAGGAATCCACACTGCAAAGCCCTGGGACAGTGTCCTGTGCTGTAGGTGGGGGAATACTAAGTGCCTGTTGTCTGCAGGTGATACTCTGTGCTCAGCCCTGGTCTGAGACAAGGCTTTACCCAGGATTGGACTGTTGAGTAGGGATGGGTCACATTTCCAGTGTTATCTGTCCCACAGGCACCATGCCCAGAAAGCTGGGGAGTCAGAAGTTCTCTGTGAGCTGCTGACCAGTCCCTGAACACTGCAGATGGAGAATGCTGCCCAGGAGCCACATGCCAGCCTAGCGCCTGCCTGTCCTGCACAGGACGCACACGTGTCTCGCCCGCAGCTGCCTGGTACAGCTAAGCAGCAGGCCAGTGGCTTTCATTGTTTAGGGGTGTGCCAGGTGTTGACCTCCACCCTCTATGGGGCATCGTGGGCTGGGCCAGAGGGCTCACGGCTATGGACGACAGCCCCTTCTGGGCACAGGCTCAGGACGAGTGCTTTGATCCTGGCTGTGGGTTACAGAACAAGCCGCCTGCACATGTGCCCCTGCTGCAGGGCTCAGGTTGAACTCCATGCACTCGTGCCCACATGCTGCTCTGTAGAGTGCCTGTGGTTGTGTGGGCCTGAGGCCGTGGAACTTGACCTTGACCTTCTAGGAACCATGATACCCCTGGAACTGGGCAGGGAAAAAGCCAGCTGAAGGGTGGGCAGAGGTTGGTGCCGTCTGCCTTCATGTACAGCTAAGTACACTGCTGGGGCCCCGTCTGTGCAAGGCGCCCAGTGGTGCTGCCACGCCAGGCAGGGCACACACAGGACAAGAACCTGCACTTCGACTTCCTCTTTGGTTCTGAGTTATCGTGATGCTGATGACCCCTGCTTAAAGTGCTCTGCCTCGAACCCCACAGGCATGTCCTCAGTAAACACCTGTGTCCTCGGAGGACCAGCAGCAAGATAGCAAGATGGCCAGAGGCCTGGACACGCCATCCAGTGTCCTGTACAATGATCTTGTGCAAGTCCCTTCAGTTAGAACATTTTAATGATTTTTAAAAATACAATGGAAACCAGTCCCTCCAAACAGAACTAGGAGTGTGGCTGTCGGATGGTCCACACTGCATCAGACAGGGTTCCCAGCAAGTGGGAAGCGGACCCCCGCCTGGAGTATGGTAGACAGGCCCCTAGAGAGGAAGAGTCTTGGCACACAGGACTGGTAGGAAAGCTTCACACTTTGCAACTCCACGCTGTTTCACGGCACCAAGCCAGAGACCTGTGATCTCTTTGCTAATGACAGTCTACAGTGGGTGAGTGAGGGGCACCCTTTATTTTCATTTCTCATCTGGCTGTTAGAAAACTCCTGTGATCAAGTTTTGATTTTGCAGATGCCACAGCATGAAGCTTTGTAGCATCCTTGAGATGTGTCACTGATGTCTCTAGAAGATACTGGCCCTTGCACATCTGACTGGCACCCTGAGTCATGAAGGACTTACAACTGATCATAATGCTGATGTAGCACGAAGTGCCTCCTGGCACCTGTGGCTGGAGGGCTGGTAGCCAAGACCCAGAGGTTCCAATTGGATGCCATTTACTTGGAGTAGCCACTTATGTGACATTAAATCTCATCATCCAAGTGCTACTTGTTTTTGATTACAGATCAGTGGCCTTAAGCAATTCACTTGTTTGCCTCCGAGTTAACTGTTAGCAGGTTACTTGGGAGAGCTGGAGGTGTAGGTCAAGGGTAGAGCACTTGCCCACCTTCCACTTGCATGGCAGTACCAGAAAGAAGAAAATTTGGAAATTTTAAATGAGTCTGTGCTATAAGGATAGGAAACAATTAATTCCTAGGAACTTCAAGTGGGAAATTTGTTCTACAAAATCTAAATATCCAACACAGTGTAACTCTGTGGTTCTTAGGAATATACTTTCTTAAAACCAAACAAGGGGCCCACACGTCATTCCAGCAGCTCAGGAGACAAAGGTTGCAAGTCCAAAACCACAGCTTAACAAGACCCTGTCTCAAAAAACAAAGGGCTGAGATGTAGCTCAGTGGTAGGGAGCCCCTGAGTTCAATCCCCAGTATCAAAAAGAAAAATAATTTTTTCTTAAGTTTTGAGCTGGTAACTTGTAGATATCAAAACCTCTAAAAAGATGATGGCAATGTCTTGCTTGTGCCTCTGACCCTCGCGGGTGGACTGTCCCTTGCTTCTCTGGTGTGCTTTCAGTTTCTAGACACAGACCTGATGTGTTCCCGTCCTGTTCTCACACGGAAAGCAGCCAGCAGTGTCCTGGCCTGCTGGTGCTCCTTGGCGCGGGCCGTCTCCCACAGGCCTTATGCACAGCTCTGATAAAGATGTGCACCAGCAGTCTGCATGTCCAGAGGCCCCCAGCGATGCTAATGTCATCAGCTTAGGGACCACTTAGAGTAAGAAGGTATCACCCAATTTTTACTTCATTGTTTTACTTCGAAACATTTTAAACAGGTGAGCACTAGCAGCTCTGCTCATGGGTCCTGCGCATTCTTGGATTTCACTGGCTCTCACATGTTCAGGGTCCTTGTTACCTACCTTAGAGACTCCCCAGCTGTCCTGACCCAGCCACACTCTACTTTGTAGTACATCCTTCGACCCAGGCTTGCCTGGTGTCTTATGACTAAAGTGCAACTACGCATCTTTGCAAAATCATGCAGAAGGTACAGTATGGCCTCTGGAGGCAGGCACCCACCAGGCTTCTGCAGCACTGATTAGATCCCATGGGGAGACAGTGACAGGGCTTCACAGTAACTTCAGTTCCCACTGATGTGCCTACTGGGACTTCACTGTTTGCATCAGTCCTGTCTCCCATGCTGATTCTATTAGGAAGACCCCCACCTCACATGTACCTGGCTGCCTACGTCTATCACTGTAGAC
This sequence comes from Callospermophilus lateralis, assembly GCF_048772815.1. Classification (NCBI taxonomy): domain Eukaryota; kingdom Metazoa; phylum Chordata; class Mammalia; order Rodentia; family Sciuridae; genus Callospermophilus; species Callospermophilus lateralis. The sequence continues at coordinate 92,856,753 of NC_135319.1, forward strand.
TAAATACCTGCCTTATTCAGTGGCTGTCTTGCTACTCAGACTGTCCCCACTTGGCATTCCTCAGGTTGGACACACTGGCATCTGTCCTACCACTGTGGCCCCACTCCTTGAGCACTTCTTGCCCACACACCCAGGTCAGCCCTCTCAGGAGCCCTGCCTTCAGGAGGGCACTGGGAACCACAGGCCTCACTGCTACTAGCAGTCACTGGCAGCTGAAGCTCATGTGCATGTGCTCCTCAAACCAGGAGTTCCTGCTAATGCCTCCAGCTCAGCCCATACAGCTGCCCACCATCACCAGTGAGTCTGCCTGCTCAGCGTTAGTGTGCACATATCTCACTTCAAACTGCCAGCCCATGCTCCCCTGAAAAACATACTCAGCCGACAAGACAATAGGGTGGTTGCTTCCCGTGACCTCAGGGCACCAGTCCAGTGTTCTCCAGTGTGCGTGAGCACACTGCTCCCCACCTGCTCTCTGCTTCATGCCCAGCTGAACTAGGTTCCCTTCTGTATGTATTCAATTTTGAATTCCATTCCCCAAAGTGGCTGATTTTAATTACTTGCTGATAGCATTACTGCTGGGCTAGTGGTCTATCATCCCTTCTCAGTGCCCCACTGCCCCTCATCTACGGACCTAGAAAAGTTCATTTAGTTCTGGCCGACTCAGCCCACAGCTTTTGCACAAATAAGGAAATGTTATGTTTTTCTTAGCTCTTTTTGCATAAAGAATAAATATGCATGTGCTCTTGTGCGGCGGCATTCCTGAGGCTGGAGAGTCAGCCAGGTGACTGGCCAGCAGACAAGCTGCCTGTTGATTTCTCCAAAGTCTCCCCGATGTGCAGTCTGGCTTCCTCTCAGCATGGAGGCTGGAGGAACTGGCCCCATGACTTCCTCCTTTCACTACTGACAAATCCAGAGGCCAGGAGGAGGGACTATAGACCCCATCTATTATGGTTTGGATATGAGGTATCACCCAAAAACTCCTGGCAGGGTAGGAGATTAAATGTTTAGGTTGTGATGGGTGGGTTCACCCATCTGAAGGGCTCCTGTACTAGGTGGTGGCTGCAGCCAGGTAGGGACTGGGTAGAGGAAGCAGGCACTGGAGGCATGCCCTTCCTTGAGGACCTGGTCCCTGCCCTTCCTTGGCTTCAGGGCTGCTGTGAGCGGACAGCTTGCTTCCTCCTGTGTAGACACTGCATTTGTTTCAGTGTTTTGATATATTAGTATAGATATGGCCCTTTGCGCACATACACCTCAAAATTCAGGTCTCCCTTCAGGCTATATTCCAACAAGTGGTCTGTAGGGAAAAAGGACAGCCTGTCGGCTTGTTCCATCCAGAGGCAAGGCGGGCTCCCCCACCTGTGCTGCCCCTCCCTCCCTGGAGCTACAGCCCTCTCCACTCCCTGGGGGTCACACTGGAGTCTGTAAGCTCAGGCCCTAGGATTGGTGCAAAGTCTACATCAGGAAACTTGCATTTGGACAAAGGCTTTTTCTTAAAATTATTTGGATTATGTTAAGCATTTTATAAATTTGCTGTTCCCCAAATGAGTAATAGTGCAGGCAATTACCTGTATAGATGGCTAGTTGCCAAAGATCTTCAGAAAGGCCTGATTCCTCTACTTCCGTCATTCTGAGAACCGAGCATCTGAGCTGGCCTCCTGTCGCAGTGGGCTGGAAAGATCTGGGAGAAACACTGCCCCTGCACGGAGCACAGACACAGACACGGACACGGACACGCTCCCCTCTCCCTGAGCATGCGCTTGGCTGCCTGCACGGCACTCATGTCCTGGGGTGTGGCCGACCCAACACAGGGAGGAGGTGCAGAAGCTCTGCAAACCTGAGGCAGGTTACAAGGGACATGAGCGCCTACAGGCGCTGGCATCCCTGGGGATGGGGTGTATATGTGAAACACCTACTGTGAGGCAGTCTGGTGAAAAGACGCCCGGCAACTCAAGCCTCAGTCTCATCTCTTATGTCCACAGCATTTCCAGCCAGTTTCACTGAATTCTGCTGGGGCCACTGGTGACAGGGTTTGTCAATGGAGTGGCTGTGCCAAGTCCAGGGACACTTGAAAGCCTGTTTCACCACAACATTCAGAACAAGAAGCTCTCCTCGATGCAAGACAAGCATGTTGTACACAAAAAGGAAGTGTCTCATCAGGGTGAGCCAGTGTGACCTCATGGATGATCTTCCTTTGAGGTTCGACTCCTGAGGACTTCTGGTGCCACCCCACTAGCTGCCTCCAGTTGAGCGGGCATCAGCTAGCATTTCCAAGGCAACAACTTAAAAGATTTTTTTTTAAGTTAAAATTTTAATTTATTTTAACACACCTCAATGAAGTAGGGAAAAGGCAAAATACAAGGCATATACAGCATATCAAAGAAGCAGCCTTTTAGAAATCATGCTGTAGAAAAGATAAAGCAGGACATGTGGTGAACTAGTTCAATCAAGCTTTTATGATACCATACGTAAATATGGCAATCTGAAGAATTTGGCAAAGATTTATTTTTGTCTATCTCCAGTTTAAGTAGATACGTCTGCTCACAGTAAAGCTGTGTAAGAGCACACAAAAGCTGAACACAAACAGTAAGATCAGACCCAGCAATCCAGAGCTGCAGCAATCCAGAGCTGCAGAGTAAGACCAAGTAGGTGCCTTCAACAGCAGTTCAACCGTCCAGGCGATGGCGGACAGTCGGGGGCTGGGGTCGGTACCCAGCAGAAGGCCCTCAGGGTGCGGGCTGCACAGTGGAGCAGTACCTGGGTTCCATGGCTCCTGATGGAGACAGCCCACGTCCACTATATCTAACATGCCGTTGAAAACAGGGATTATAAGGCCACAATATTTCTTTTGGACGAATCCCTTACTGTAGTATTTTTTTTCCTATTAATGTAGTTCAGTCTTTTGAAATATAAACTATTTTAACAATTAAGGTTACAGTTAATTTTTTAATTACTACATAACTATTATATTATTTATACTATTTATACCTAATATCCAAAGGAAATTTACTACCAAATCTTACAGTAACTATCAGTCTGACATGCTTATTAATTGATCCCATAGGTATAATTACAGGCCAGCATGATTTTAGTGTCTGCTGTTTCATTTTACTAAGTTATGAGCGCAGCATTTATGGAACAAATAAACTCAAGTGGTGCGGCCACCCAAGGATCACCGTAGCGCCAGCCATCAGCTCAGGAGGGAATCCCAGCACGCCAACAACGCCAGGTCCACATCTCCCTCAAAAGGTGCTGGTGGAGGTTGTCAGACGCCTCCCAATGTAGATCCTGTCAGAAGAGTGACTGAAGTCAGCGGGGGCCCCCAGCTCTCAGGTGGCTCTGCTCAGCTAGATAGGCAGCTCATGGTGGCTACAGCTTTGGAGGGACTGGCTATTTTATACCCATTTAAAATGTTTGTGATGACATCTGTAATCCTTCATCAAGGGGTTTACTCAAAACGCCCAGTGTGTCCTCACAGTGCGCTGTGCTAAACGAGCACAACACAGGTGACCAGCTGGGGTTGCAGGTCGGGGGCAGAGCACCTGACTGGCAAGCACAAAGCTCTGGGCTCATCCCCAGCACCAGACAAACAAAGGGTCAAAGTAAGATACCAATCAAGTAGAAGTGCTGTTGCTACCCAGAACAGCCTTTTCAGTGTAAAGTGATCCAATGCAGTGTTGGAAGACACCCCCAGGGCAGGTGGCACCACTATCAGTCCATCATCCCCAACCTCAAATACCAATCACTGAATCAGGAAGCCCAGCCCACAGCAGCCCAAGCCTGGTCCCAGTGGATACCTGAAAAGCAGGGGATATCGCTTAAGAGGGCACAGGGCTGGCCAGGAATGGAGGAAGAGACGGCAGACCATGAGCTTTCTGGGACCAACTATAGAGGGTGGTTTTCATGATGCTCATGATGGGAAGCTGCTGAGAAGCTTGGGGTGGGTTTGGAACTATCAGTCTCCAAAAGACTGAGCAGGATGAAGGACAGGGACTGTAGCCAGAAATGGCTGCAGAAAACCATCCTAAAAGGCACAGCTAATCTGGGCATTTAGAATAGGTATTACCAGGCCCTTCTTGCTAGTTCTGGGAAAAGCTCAAAAAATCAGTACCTAACCACATCATTGGTGAGACTGATGCACACTAAGTCTGAGCCCAAAGCCAAAATGAAGATGATGGATTGTAGCCTTCCTTGAGACAAAGAAAGAGGAGAGTCACACACAGGCAGCCAGAGAGAGGTGTCAGCCCAGCAAGAAGAGGTATGAGGTTCACTGTGGATTGCGGTCACTCTTTAAGGAGCCTCTGGCTCACCCAGGAAGCCATTTCCACAGCAGGTAGAACCATGGGCCAAGGAGGGGGCTGGATGTGACCCAAGGACCACAGCTCTCACAACCCACAGCAGGGAAGCGACCAGATATGATCCTCCACAAGGGAGATTCTGGGGGAAAAGGGTGACCATGCCACAGAACCTTTCATCCTGTGCCCTGTTGTCCCCCCACACAAACACAAGCCCTCCAGCCAACCTAAGCCAGAAGCCAGTGCCAGCAGCCGGCTCTCCAGGAACCCATAGCCACAAGCACACTGCCCATCTCGGGAGACGGCCACATGCCTGGCAGCTAAGGGAAGAACAGCTCTACCCTTCAGCACTGTCCAGCTGGAGGTTTTAGAACCACAACAGCACCTGCCTGGACTCCCTGCTTCCTGCAGTTGCTTAGCACATGAAGCCAGAAATCTAGAGACCTTGTTTTTTCTGCTGCTGCTGAGAATGGAAGAGAACAATCCCCTGCCACCCACAGTGAAGTGTCAGGTCAGTGCAATGCCACACAGGAGTGCACTAATCCAGACCACACAGAGCAGTCCAGGAACAGAAGGTGGACGCAGTCCTATGCAAGGAGAAGGGCTAAAGGACAGCTGGAGGGCCTTCCAGAGTTGCCCGTGTTTCCCTTTCCTGACCAGTGACAACGTGGTTGTCTGTGAAGCCGCACCCAGCTGTCACTTAGGTGCAGATTTAGGAGACTCTGGACCCTCCCAAGGCCCACTGTCAGGGTTGCATGGTAACATCACCTACCCCAATCCAATGGCCAGGAGATGGGACAGCAGCAGAGACGGAAGAAAGACCTTGAGGAACTCTGCCGAGAAGATGCCCCCCTTCTTCATGACACTGGTGTTCCTCATGCTGAGCGTGGCCGTGCGCTTGGGGTGTCGGAAGAGGAACTCCCTGGGCGGGGAGAAACACGCGGTCAGTGCACCCGTCACCACAGAGCCCCTGGTGCTGAACGCAGACTTACTTGGGGGGGATGTTTTCTGGCCGACTTGACCAATCCCATATCCAGTCTGAGTTTTTCTTTAAGATGCTTTCGACCTCTTTCCTTCTCTCAAGATAATCTTCCTCGGACTAAGATAAAGCAAATATTTAAAGCAGATCAATTAGCCTACCACAGTCACACCAGGAAGCACGAGATCAGTCAGCCAAACACAGCCTAAAGACACAGGTCCACTCCCGCCGGTCACAATCCGGGGGCTGGTGAACAGGGTCACCCCCAAGGGCAGACCCCCCAGCTGGGAAGTCCGCCCAGCCCATCAGGACCCCGGTGCGACTGCGAGCTTCTGTCAGCACTGAGAGTTGCAAACATGGCTTAGGACACCACGCAGGGAGGACAAAGGTGGTGACCGCAGCCATGTGACCCAGCGACCTGAAGGAAGCAAGCTCTGTGCAGCCAGGGTGTCCCAGGAAAGGCAGGAGCACTCACCATCACAGCTGAGCTGCCCTAAAGACCTACTAACTTCAAGGAACTTGACAATACAGGACTACAGTGCTTCTTGACTCTGCTGCTTTGCATTTTCAAGATTCTGTGCCTGGACATGCAATTTCTTTCTGGGGGGCGGGGTATGTAAAACAGCGGAAACCCTCTAGAATGCAGTGCCAAACCTATCAGGTGTATGGATGCGAAGCTGGACAGGGACCTCAAACATCTGGAAAGAGGTGACACCTGGGGCACAGCCAGATTCTTACTCGCTACCAGGTTCCTGCTGAGCTCTGGCAGCCTTAGAGCCCTGTCTGGGGCAGGGAGACGTCCCAGAGAAAGCAGGGGTAGCAGGGAGCCCGAGAGGAACTGAACAGGAGGAAGAAGGACTAGTGCAACCCGAGACCCTAAGGCAACTCTTGAGCCAATTACACGGGGAAACACCACTGTTCCATCCTCACTGTTACTGACTGTCCCAGAGGGTGTCCCCTGCACATACACGGTGTGCACAAGGCACAGCTCTGGGACCTTAGCAGCGCGTCACCATCCCTGCCTCAAAGTCCACACAGGAGAACGGGGGCTACAGGTCACTAAGGCACACACTCAACTGTCTCTTTGCCTCCCAGGCTGATACCTTTAGAAGGCTTTGTGGCCTGTCCATGTTGGAAGTTACCAGTTCCTGAGCTACTAACACAAACCGCCCTCGAGCACCAGTTAGCATCAAGTGCGGAACACACAACAGTGCCTAGGGAGACGCCCAGAAGCCACAGCCACCTGGGGGCACCAGAACCAGCTCTCAGCCGCCCTCCCAGGGGCCAGGAGGCCCCCAGTGCAGCCCCATCCATGCCTCCACTGGCCAGCCCACCATGAAGGCCATGTGCTGTGGGTGTCCCCACAAGATTTTTTTCCCAAAGGCATGAGACGCCCCAAGGGCCAGCCCGTGCTCAGGTACCCTAGGAAGCCCACACGCCCTCCAGCTTACCTGAGAGCTGTTCTTCTCGCCGAGGCTGTGGGCATCTGTTTCTGAAGCTCTCGTGTTTTCTTGAGGCGTCTGTGAGCGCGGTGGGCTTGGTAACAATGTGAACAGAGTGGGAAAAAACAGCATCACGTTAACGTTCTGTGTTCAGAAGCAAAGCCCCCGGCTGCAAGCAGTGCAGATGCCTGTAACACTAGCTACTCGGGAGGCTGAGGTAGAGGATGCGAATTTGAGGCCAGCCTGGGCAACTCAGCGAGGCCCTGTTGCCAAACAACAAGGGCTGGGAAGCAGCTCTGCCGTCAAGGGAGCCTATCCCGTGCAAGGCCACACTTCAGTCACCAGTACCAAAAAACAACAGGCAGCAAAACCCAAGACAGGGGCCGTCTGCTCAGCTAAGCACAGGATGCAGGGCAGCTGCTCCCAGTCTTCTAGCTGGGCACCTCTTATTCCCCGGCAGTTGGCTATAGCTGGCTCTGGTCGGTGGCTCCCAGCCATGCCACCTTGGGCTGACTGCCAAGCCAGGGGAGGGCATGAGTGCTTCTCAGAGGCAGTCAGCTAAACACAGAGCCCAGAGACACAGTTCTACTTCTCTGGCCACAGTCCAGGGACTGGTGAACAGGGTCACCCCCAAGGGCAGACCCCAGCCAGGAAGTCCCCCCAGCCCATCAGGACTATGGTGCCGAGGTTCATGCCAAGTGACCTCAGGAGTGCCTTCACCATGCTGGCTGGCGTGAGGGCAGAAGGGACCCTTTTGCTGAGTGTTCTGGCCTCAACACAGTGCCTCCAGAGAAGCCCCAGGTCTCCCACCCCAGACAGCAGGCTCCTGCTGTGCCAGGACTCCCAAGAGCACCCCTTGTTTGGCCTCAGCCAAAAGCCCCCCGGGTCCTTGAAGGTCACAGAGGCATGTGCACCTGTGCCTGCCCATCTCTTAGGGAAGTCAACACTGGGGTACATACACGTACTGACCCTACCTGTCACAGTGAGAGCTCTTGGAACTACTCCGTCCAGATTCGTGCTGGGCGTCCAGCAGTATTTTTTCCATGTCACCATTATAAATAGATACTGAGGCTGGAACACCGCTCCCATTCCCGTTGCTGAAGTGCAGCTCCACCCAGGAGCCTAGAGACCAAAAAGAGGCATGGCTGGAACTCTCCACCCACTCTGGAATCTGGTCCTAACATAACCTGTCACCCCCCACTTCCAAGAGAACGAGTCACCCTGTGAGCCGTCGTGCCCACTCTGACCCACATCCCTGGTCTGCTGCCTCATTGGCTGTTTTGCCATTTCTTTAACCAAGCAGATGTCAGATAAACCTGTTGTGTCCTCAGAGTCCAGCTTGATCACTGTCTTGAGTCAGCTTTTAGAGGAAAAGACTGTCAAAAAGTTTAAAGAATCAAACATTTCCTTTAGAAGATTCACTTTTACCTACTTCCACACCCCAGTATCACACACTGACCCGAGGCCCTGTAAGATCCAAATTGCCGCCTTTCATTTCAGTCTGACTGACCAGAACAAGCTACCCTCCAAGTAGGGCTTGGACGAATCTTGACACTGACTCCACGTTAAAACGCTGGGGATGTAGTTCAGTGGTGGAGTGTCCTAGATTCAAGACCCAGTAACAGGGGAAAAAAAAAGGGGGGGGGGGGGACGTCAAGGCCAGCCTGGGCAGCTTAGCAAAATGCCATCTCAAAGTCAACAGCAACAGGAAGGTCTGGGGCAGCGCTCGGCAGAGGAGCACTGCCTGGCACGCTGGCAGTCCTGGGTTCAGTGCCCAGGCCCAGCACCATAGGGACGCACACTGGCATCTTCACACTTAGGTGCGTGGTTCTCTCCCAGTCGGGCTGACAGTGCTACACGCTACACACACTCTTGTCACCTTTTCTGGGCACACACTCACTTGTTGGTGAGACCGAGTTCAAAGGTGTGTAGTGTGTGGCTGCTAGATAGAACACCCTCCTTCCCAACCCACCACACACGGCTGCTGCCGACAGGCCACAGGGCCCCCCCTGGCCATCCTCGGGTATGTTTCGGACCTCCGCTCCCCTCTGCCATGGTGCCTCCTCTGTTAGGAATCAAGCATGCAGGCTGGGCTGCAGCTCAGAGGCAGAGCACCTGCCTAGCACACGGGCAGCACTGGGTTCCATCCTCAGCGTGTTAAAATAGACAAGTAAACTGGAGGCATTCTGTCCAGCTACCAAAAAAAGAAATCAAGCACACTTACCTATGCATGGTCAGGATGACCTGATTTGTTTGTTTATAGAAAAGCCTTTGTTTACAAACACACAGCGTTAGGAGACAGTAGGGAACATGACACAGGAGACTCACGGAGAAACCGGCAGTGTTCATGGCTGCTGCGGTTCTCCCCAGTACAGTGAGATCCATGCTCTGTCCTTAGCCAACAGAGCAGCACCCTCGCCACCTGGGAGGAGTGCAGCCGACTAGTGACCTACTCAGTGCTCTCCAGAGGCAGGTGTAGGCTGGGGTCCCCTGAAGTGGCCTGGCCTCAGTGGGACACTGGATGGGGAGTGCGTCACATCAATCAGAAGAAAGCACATGGGAGGCACGGGAATTAACTGTGGCTTGCCCTGGACCGCCTGGGCGAGCTCTCCAAGGGCCACATGAAACCCTAGAGCCTCCACGAGGTTCCCCTGCCCTGCCCACAGGAGGCAGGCACCCTCCTCGCAGGCCAGACTGGGAGCCCTTGGGGACCTCGACTAGCTCCAGGCATCCTGCACTGGGCACCAGCACTAACTTTACCAAGACCCTTTGGCAGCTGCCCCCTCGCTGGGCCTTAGGACACAGGCTGTCCAGCAGCCTCCGGGACATTCCCTTTTCTAGGCTCACGGAGGAGGCTGCAGTGCTACCTGGGTCTCCCTAGTGTGTGACACCAGCAGGGTTTGAGGCATGGTGCGTGGAGCCTTTCCCCACCAACAACCAGCTCTCCAGCACCAGACGGCCTCCAACAGCTCAATTCTGACACTATCACCCAGTCCATGACATGGCACAAACTAAGGTACCCAGGCTACCCACACGACGACCTGCACGCTGGCTGCAAATTTAGAGGTTCCCACAACCCACCCGACTGGCTCAGTACAGTGCTATGACTCAGAGAACTCGGGAAAGACTACTTGTATTCTGGACACCATTTGGAAAAGGCCAGAAGGCCACAGCACACAGAAGCAACTCTCAACTCCCCTCCTGTCCCCCAGGGCCCCAAGTTTCCACCCTCTGATGGCTTACTCGTTCCTTCTGGGGACCAACCCTTTGTCTGAGCTACAGAGGCCAGGGTCCCACTAAGGCAGCTCATCAGTGTCTACCTGAGGGTATCCCAGGACTCGAGCGAGACACGCCCATCACTCAGGAGATCCTAGCATAAGGAGGTCTGTCCCAGAGGCAGGGACAAGGACCAAATATGCATTTCTTACACAAGGGCACCCCGAACCTTGAAGGAAACTTAGTCTGTGCTGGTGACTCAGAACACCACAGACTCAAAGGTGGTTGGTTCATAAAGAAGTTTGTTTCTCAAGTCTGAGGCCGGGAAGGCCAAGAGGAGGCCCTAGCCTGTGGGGTCTGCTGCAGGCAGGAGGCACGGGCACAGCCCCACCCTCCACCCTCCTCCACTAGCACCAGGTCCTGCCCCACCCCCTGACAACCCCTGGGACAGGAGAAGCACACAGTGCCCCAGCAGTGCTGAGTCCCCAGGATCCTGAGAAAGGAGCACCCCATCCTGGCTCAGCAGCAGCACCATCTTTGGGTCTGAAAGCTCTACACAAGGAACGACTGGCTCAGGGACAGAAGTCACTACTGCCCCACAACGACTGGCCAGGAAACACCCTGCAGGACACTGTCCACCCGCTGAGGTCTTGCAGCTGGCCAGAAGAGCTGTTTAAGAAAGGCAGCTCTCAGGTTTCTCAACAAGCTCAGAAAACCACCTTGGGTTCCGAGTGAACCATTACGACAACTGATACTTTGGGCCTTAGCGGGGTGGGCCCTCACTCCAATTCCACTTTACATCCCTCTCCTACCCTCACTTCCACCGCCACCATCAAGGCACAGCAAGGTGACCGTAGCTCCCCTGTGGATCAAGGTGAGCTCAACAGAAAGCCCAGGCTATAAATATTTAGCCATTACAAAAAGAAACCCACAGGTCTGCCTTAGAGATCAAACACAATGTAGGGCCTCCGAGTTCTCAACCCACTTCCTCATCTCCCGTGAGCACAGCTGAACCCGGATTCCAGCACTCCAGGGACTGCCCCAGCCTCCCTGCCCTGCGTCCCAAGGCAGCCTTGCAGCTCTCTGTTCCCCAGCACTGAGCGACCACGGCCAGCAGAGCCAAGGAGAGAGCACACACAGGCCCCCTCCCCCCGGCTGGGTGGCAGGACTCAACCCTGGCCACAGAGGTGGACCAGTGAGACTGCCCTTGCTTCCCTGAAGCCACAGGGCTGATTTGGAATGCTGAGGCAGACACCCTGAAAGAGCTCTCGCCCGTCACACGCCCACTGTCCCAGCATCAGGAGGCCCAGCAGGAGGATCGCAAATTCAACCTGGGCAACTTAGTGAGACCCTGCCTCAAAACAGGAATAAAGGAGCTGGGGACATAGCTCAGTAGTAAAGGGTACTGGGATTCAACCCCCAGTACCACAAAATAAATAAAATGGCAAGTTCTACCAGACCCTGGCCAGGGTTGAAACACCCACCCAACAAGCAGCTCCCAGGCAGGCCCAGGGAAGCTCCCAGGGTGGCAGACAGTGGCGCACCCAGGAGAAGCCCAGCAGTGGGCAAAGCCTGGAGGGAATCCAAGCCCCAAAGGACTCTCCCTAGAAGTGGGCCTCCGGAAACTGCTGTCTGCGTTTAGAAGCCTCTTAGTTCTCAGGGGGAGGACAAGGGCTGGAAATGGCACACACGTTGAGCATGAAGTCCACTGGGCCGGTGACTGGCATCTAGGTGAGCTGACCACGCCTAACATTCTCAGTCACCCGGGCTTCAGGTATTCCTCTGGTACTTGGCACAGCACCTGCATTTTCCTTAACCATCCCTGTTGATGGGGAGCACTTAGCTATGCACTCATGGTCCTGGTGGGCCACACACATTCCACCCCCTCAGGCCACTGTGACATGTGTCCTTAGAAAGTCCCAACTCCCTCCTGCACTTCAGCAGTAATATATCAAAAGAAAAATAAAGCCATAGTGCCCCCCCACTGAAGAGCTTCAGCTGGATCGGACAGGGTGGGAAGGAGCACCAACCAATCAGTGCTGGCCTGTGGGCTTGGCTACCAGCCTCTGCCGGCCCAGCTCGTGGTAAACAAGCCACAGTCCAATCAGAGCAGAGGCAGGGAGGGCAAGTGTGGCCAGCGAATCCCAGCCTGGACTCACATTTCCTGGGGCAGCTGAAGGCCCCACGTGATCAGTGTCCCCTCCTACCCTAGCCAAAAGGCAAGCAAGTGCCGGGCTGCACGTAGACTCGAGTGAGGCCCAAAGAATCCTCAACGTGAGTTTCCATACTCTGGGTAACCACCTTTTTATAGAATAGCAATGCAGGAAAACAAAAATCTGTTTAACTCTTGGGCTGACAATCTTGCTGCCAATGACTCAGCAATTCAGGGGGGTGGCAACAAAGGAAGACACAGTCAGCCCCTCTGAACCCTTCCAAGACACAAGACACTACAGCTGAACTAACACACAATGTCAGACATAAAGCAGCTGATAACAAGAGTTCATGAAACACACCCTGGCTCAGATTTCAGGACCAAAAAAAACCTCTCAAATCTATTTCCAAGAAGTTGTTATCACTGTTTCAAAATTTGGTTGTAGTTTTAAATATTGTAAACTCAGCTACTTGGGAGGCTGAGGCAGGAGGATGGGGAGTTCGAGGCCAGCCTCAGCAATTTGAGACCCTGTCTCAAAGTGAAAACTTAAAAAAAAAAAAGAGCTGTGGGTGTAGTTAAGTGACAGAGAGCTTACCTAGCATGGGTTCAATCCCCAGCCCCTCCCCATCCAAAATAGGACATAGTCTACAATGTACTAGGCTAAGTAAATCCTGCCTAGTAAAAACCTTTCGATAATAAATTAACAGCTCCCTAGACCTACCTGAATAGAAACTTCCAAAAAATCTTAATGAAATGTCAAGCTTCACCCAAAGGTTTAAAAAGTCCTCTCCAAATGTATTCACATGCTCAGGGAACTCTTGCATCAGACAATACAAAGGTCAATTCCCCCTTGACTCTCGGACCCTGGGGATGGGGTAGAGGTTGGGGGCTGGCTTTACTCTGTGGCGCACAAGCCTGCTCCACCCACCCCAGACCCACAGGTGGACGTGTAAGAGGCTAATCCCGTGAAGCCGGAACCAGCACGCAAAGCCAGCTGGCCTCTGCTGGAGTCCGGCTCAGTGGGCTGGGAGCGGCAGGCAGTGATCTTGCACTTAGACTTCGCCAACCTGGAATCGATCCGCTTGGGGGAGAGGGGCGGGTACTGGGAACCGAACCCCGAACCCCGGTGCGGCCATCCCGGAGCTACACCCATAAACGATCTCATCATTGAGGCAGGATCTCGCCAAACTGCCCGGGCTGGCTAGGCGATTGATCCTCCTGCTCAGATCAACTCGACTCCCTCGGCGTGAACCTCTGGCAGGACCGAGGCAGCGAGCAGCTGAGACCGCGTTTATAAAAAGCCACTCAGACCCTTCTCCGGCGGAAAAGCAGCCCGCCGACTCCGGCCAGGACCCCGTGACCCCGCCCCTCTCCTTCCCACTTTAGGAAGTCCTCAGCGTCCCTCCGGAAATACAACCCCAGCACCGCCGAGCGCGGCGGGGCACTCAGTCGTCCCTGCGACTCAGGAGGCTGAGGCAGGAGGCCGGCAAACTGGAGGCCCTCCGCAACTGAGGGAAGCCCTACCTCAAAAATCAAACATAAAAAGGACGGGGATGTAGCTGAGTGAGGGCTCAATCCCTCTGCAAAAAACAAAAAAGATCCCCGCACACACGGTTCCGCTTCAACACCCGCGGCCTCCGCGGCGTGCCCGGCTGGTGCACCCAGGGCCCCGGGAGCAGGGCCCCAGTGACGGGCTACTTCCAGCTGCGACGTCAGGTCGCGGGGTTGGAGAAGCAGGCTCCTCGCTCAGCTCCCAACCGCGGGGCCCCGCCGTGGCCTCGCTCGGAGTTCGCCAGCTCCCGCGCCGCCCTCCCGCACGCCCCCCCAGCTCCCGCGGCCTCCCGCGCCTCACCCTGAAGGGTTTCCTCCTGCATCCCGGGGGCTCCGCTCTGCGACATGGCGCCGGAGGGTGGCTCGACAGCGGGGTGGCGCTCGCTGCGGCGGCCTCGGCGGCGACCGCGGTGGAAAACGCACGCCGCCGGCCGACCGCTCAGCACTGAGCGGGGACCGCGCCGCACCAGGGTAAACTCGGGGCGGGGCGGGGCGGGGCGGGGCGAATGCGAGGCGGGCCCGGCGGCGGCGCCCATTGGCCGCGGGGCGGAACCTGCGTCGCGCGGGACGCCGGGCGCGTGCGGCACGTGCACCGCGTGCGCAGGATGGGGCCTGAAGCGCGTGCGTGAAGGAGGGTGTACGTGAGAGGGGCCGACCGGACACCTGCAGGGTGGGGCCTGCGGCGTGCGCAGGCCGGAGGGCGTACGTGCGAGGGGCGGGCCCGACCCTCTACGGAATGGGCGTGCGCGGGGTGGGACCTACAGCGCGTGCGTGCAAGAGGGCACACGTGCGAGGGGCAGGGCCCCGCCCTCTTCCTAATGGGCGTCTGCGGGGTGGGGCCTGGGGCGCGTGCGTGGAGTCCACCGTGGGTGCGAGGGGGCGGGGCCGAGGGACCTCTAGTGAGGGAGGCGGCCGAGAGGTCGGGCGGCGGGCGCAGGGGCTGTGCTCGCGTCTCCCGCGGCCGGGAGTCGCGGGGCTGCGGCCGGTAGCGGGGCGAGGCGCGTTCCCCGTACCGTCGGCCTGGCTGGGGCCGCCGCGGGGCGCAGCGGTGGGGCAGGGCTCGCGGCCTCGGAGCTGCACCCCGCCCGGCCGCAGAGCCGCCGCTGCAGCCAGCAGGGGACGGAGCCGAGTGGGGACTGCCCCAAAGACAGCGCCAGGGGAGGGCCCTAGAGTCCTCCGCGCTCGTCTCCCGGGAGACGGTGGGAAGTGCCAGCGAGGGCGGGGTGGAAACGTCATCCAAGCCAACGGGGTCTTTGCCTTTGTAATGAAAAGGGAAGTTTCCCTACTATCCCGACCTCAGAGGCCGCGGTGAAGACTTCCTGGAGTGAGCCGAGCGTCCTAAAGGGAGAGGAGCCCCAGGCCTGCTAGCACACGCCTGTGTGCCAGAGAGGAGCCCCAGGCCTGCTAGCACACGCCTGTGTGCGAGAGAGGAGCCCCAGACCTGCTAGCACACGCCTGTGTGCCAGAGAGGAGCCCCAGGCCTGCTAGCACACGCCTGTGTGCCAGAGAGGAGCCCCAGGCCCGCTAGCACACGCCTGTGTGCGAGAGAGGAGCCCCAGACCTGCTAGCACACGCCTGTGTGCGAGAGAGGAGCCCCAGGCCCGCTAGCACACGCCTGTGTGCCAGAGAGGAGCCCCAGGCCTGCTAGCACACGCCTGTGTGCCAGAGAGGAGCCCCAGGCCCGCTAGCACACGCCTGTGTGCGAGAGAGGAGCCCCAGACCTGCTAGCACACGCCTGTGTGCCAGAGAGGAGCCCCAGGCCTGCTAGCACACGCCTGTGTGCGAAAAAACCTGTCCGTGAGTCCCTCACCTCCACCATAGTTAACAATAATTGTTGCTAATGTAGCTGAGAAGCCAAAGGCAATGGTTAATATTCCTAAGAAAATAAAAAGTATGATCTTGCTCTAAGATTCCAGGGGATTTCAGTTATATGTTGGGTGTCAATAAACCTGTGCATTACAGATTTAATTTATTCAGGAGAGGAAAGTTACAGATTCTGACATTTAGAAATATGTTGATGGAAAAAGCATAATCTTTCTTAAGATGTTAGAATAGCATCACTATAGAGCTAAAGGCTCTTCACTTTCAATTTGAGGGAAAAAAAAAAAAAACGGGAAAAGGAAAAGGACATGACAGATTGAAGTAACAGACTTCATATGCTTATGCGAACCTTTTTATTTCTTCAGTGCTTGGGACTGAGCCCAGGGCCTTGCTTATGCTAGGCAAGCACTCCTAACCCTGAGCTGCATCTCAGCCCTTGTTGATGTGAACTACAAGCAACACACAGAAAATATACATTTAAGTCTAGTACCCTTGGACCTTTTTAAAAAGTTGGCTGTGTATTAGATCACTTTAAAAATTCTTAGCCGGCTGGGGTTGTGGCTCAGCAGTAGAGCACTCGCATAGTTCTTGCAAGGCTGCTCTGGGTTCGATCCTCAGGTACCACATAAAAATAAATAAAACAAAGGTATTGTATACAACTAAAAAAATGAAGTATTTTTAAAAATTATTAGAAATTATTCCAGTTATATTAATGTTAAGCCACGACACAAAGAAAAGACCACCTACTCCAACTGAAATCAAATTAAAGCAAGCTTGCAATTCTGACCCCCTGGGGCTGTCTCCCTGTGGGAATAGAATACAGCTGAGCAGCTCTCCAGGAGTGCAGCTTTATAATATAGAAAGTTGCAAAAAGAACTTAGAGATAACAGGATTTTGACAAGCATAACACAAAGGCAGGTAGTAGGTTAATGGTCCGGCACTCAGGGAGTAAAAAGTTAGATCCCAACATCAGAACTTATATGAGGCGCCGCTGGAATTTCAGAGAGGGTCGTTATATGGCCAGGGAAAGCCAGAATTTGTGAGGAGCCATTAAAGTTTCAGAGAGGGTTGTTATCTGGTCAGGGAAAATCAGATATGGGTGAGTTCAAGGCATGGGCAGGCATTCCAAGCAAATTTGGAAATTGCAGTAATTTATAGCAAAGCCGAAATTAACTTTTCATGCCTTTATGACAAGATGGCTCCCAACATTAACAGGGAATTAGGCTGGGTTTATCAATTAATACAATATAACTCTAAACATTGCCTACAAAAGGAAAGCTTCCCCCAAAAAAATCACAATTATGAGTTATGAAGCCCTTCAAAATTACTGTTTTATAAGTTAAAAATCAAAAGAAATTATAATTCATTTAGAAATAAAAAGCACTGAATGACATTCATAGATGAGAGGTTGTATATAGTATTTCACAAAGAAATGAAAGAATTAGATTGTCACTGGTTTTCAGTTTCTACTGTTATTCTGTTAATCATCAATGTTAGGATGGCCTTAGGCCTGAGCCTAAGCAACTCCATTTTAAAAACACCAATTTGAAACCTGCAGTCTCACCAGGACACCCACAGAGCCCTCTAATATGGCCTCAAACCCCAGGCAGGCTGTCCTCACCTGATAAGAGGGAAAGGCAAGAAGATCAGAGTGGAGACCACAGACCAGACCCAGGGTAATGATGTCACTGAGAAATGACCCCAGGGTAAATGATGTCACTGAGAAATGACCCCAGGGTAATGATGTCACTGAGAAATGACCCCAGGGTAATGATGTCACTGAGAAATGACCCCAGGGTAAATTATGTCAATGAGAAATCTGGTGGTAGCTGATAAGGATTGCAGCAGAGTCAAAAGCCTCCAAATTTAGTATAATTAATAGAGCAAATGAACAGGGATTCAGCAGCCACAACAAGGATGCACTCGAGCTGGAGAGCCTGATGAGCACCTGACGTCCCATCACTTGTCACTGTTCCTGAGCCTCTGCGTGATCCTCACCACTCTCAAACTCTATCTCCTCATCTGGACCTTGGTGAGAGCCGCAACCTCTCCCTGTGACCTTCTCCTCATCCGGTCATCCACTCCACGCCAAGAAAGGCCTGCCTTGGTTCCAGCTCTGGCCACCACAGTCTAAGTGAGTGTGCATCTGCTGGATATAAAGCCTAAGGCTTAAGACTTTTGAATTTAGCATACAGAGGAAATGTCTGTCATTAGCCTGTCATGATTAAGTGTGTTTTGCAGTGCTTAGAATTAATCTAGAATTGTTTGCTGTGAATTGATTAATCTAGAATTGTTTGCTGTGAATTGATTATGTCTATTGCAGTGCCTAGCATTAAGGATTGTCATTTTCTTGATGAAGAACCTATGGAGTGAAATTGTATGGAGTAATTTGTGTGAATAAAGCATTGAAAGGGGGGCTGGGGATGTGGCTCAAGCGGTAGCGCGCTCGCCTGGCATACGTACGGCCCGAATTCGATCCTCAGCACCACATACAAACAAAGATATTGTGTCCGCCGAAAACTAAAAAATAAATATTAAAAATTCTCTCTCTCTCTCTCTCTCTCTCTCTCTCTCTCTCTCTCTAAAAAAAAAAGCCTATTCAGGGGCTGGGGCTATAGCTCAGTGGTAGAGCGCTTGCCTAGCATGCATGAGGCACTGGGTTCAATCCTCAGCACCACATAAATATATTTATAACTCCAGTCTCCGCACCCTGATAAACTCAGTTAACTCTCTGGCTTGTTGTCTTTGCCCTTATCAAGAAAATAAGGGTGGGGACCACCAGACCAGATGCTTTAATCCTAGGGTAAGTGATGTCACCAAGAGACCCAGTGGCAGCTGATAGGGATTGAAAGTGTGGTCAAAAGCCCCCAAATTTAGTGTGAATGAAGGAGCCCATGAACAGACGTTCAGCCAGCCAATACTGATGCCCACAAGCCGAGAGCCTGGTGAGGACCTGGACTGACATCCCATCACTTGTCATCGTTGGCTGATCCTCTGTGTGGTCCTCACTGCTCTCAAACTCCACGCCACATCTTGACCCTGGTGGGAGCCATGAGTTCCCCCTGAGACCCTCTCCTCAACCTGCCTGCCTTGGAGGAGGAGCCTGCCCTGGTTCCTGACCCGATGACCGCGGTCTGAGTGCGTGGGCATCTGTGGACTCAGAGCCCAGGGCTGGAGACTTTAGGCTGGCACTAGAACTCAGCAGGCCGAGGGAATGTCTAAGTGTGTTTGCAGTGCTTAGAATTAATCCAGAATTGTCTGCAGTGAACTGATTGTGTCCGTCGCAGTGCCCAGCATTAAGGATCGTCGTTTTCTTGACTCAGAACCTGTAGAGTGAGATCGCAGTGAGTGATCTGATGAACAAAGCGTTGAGGGGCAGAGGCGGTGGACCTTCTTCAGTTCTCCCTGGCTGCTCACGTCACTTTTGCTGACTATCCCTTTTCCATGCAGAGGCAGCGTTTTAGAATACAGAATGCCAGGCAAAGGGAGCTCCGAAATGGCCGGGTGGTGACCCCTTCCCTGTGGTGCCACACACAAGGGGCTGGCCATAGGCATCATGAGTGTAAATAGTGGCCAGGCATGGTGGCACACACCTGTCATCCTAGCTACTCAGGAGGCTGCGGTCAGCCTGGACATGTTACAAGATGCTATCTCCAAAAGTACTGGGGATGCAGCTCACTATAGAGTGCCCCTGGGTTCTCTCCCCAGCACCACAAACAGGAAAATCATTTTTGAGAGGCTGCAGGGGTAGTATCCACAAGGCACTGGATTCAGTCCCCAGCACCATCTCCAAAATATCATTTTGATAATCAGCATTTCACAATTCTGCAAGATAATAGATATCTCTAATTTTGTTGAGTCATTATTAAGAATTAAATGAGGCACAGCATCACCCTGTGTAGCTTTTCTTTTATGGATGTGAGTCCCAAGAAGCCCATTGGCACAAACAAGTGAGAGTGCATGTGAGCTTCCCTGGCACAACACATCCCTGAACTTCCCAGACAGGTGCCAAAATGCAGTCATCCTTCACCAAAAAAAAAAAAAAAAAAAACAGAAGAAGTTAGCAATAAAGAAGCTCATGTAAAATAGGACTTTCTTCAATGTGTCGAACCTGAAGCCTGAGAATCTGCCCGACTTGAAGGAGGATCTGGTCGGTCAGTCGGATACCACACCTCGAGTTGTGCTGGACTCCTTGGGGGGAGGAACACTGGGCAGTACTCCACGGGCCTGAGAGGATGGGAGGTGCTTCTCTTCTGTGAAGGTGTAGATGGTGGTCGTGAACAGAAATATGCAGGAGAAGAACCTGTCCCAGCAGGGTCAGTTTTAGGAAAGAACCCAATTTCCTGACTCTCCTGGCACCCACCTCTGGAAAATCTTCCTGTGCACCCTGAGTTGACACCCCAGGCTGAGGATGCTGAGCCCACGGAGAAGAGGCCTTTCTATCCTGGCAGTGGTGGAGCCGAGCGGAGGGTGCAGGAGGTGAGTGAGGCAGGCCTGCCCCTGCTAGCTGCAGAGGGTGGGACGAGGCGATGTTGACAAGGAGGTGAGAAATGTTTCAAAATGAAATAAAAACAAAATGGACTGGGGATGTTGCTTAGTGTTAGGGAGGTTGCCTAACATTTGTGAGGCCAGCACAGAAAAAAAAATTCAGTAAAATGCATTGAGGTAAGCACATAAAAACTGTGGACTTTCTTACATAACAGCAGTGGTCAGTTTGAAAATGGACACCCCATTCACAAGAGCAGCAAAAATCTTAGAATATACTTCACCAATGTCCAAGACACAGGGAACAAGTGCAGAATTTAGTAGGAAGAATAAAAGACAACATTACTGTTGTAAAGACAGCATGTTCCTAGAGGAGACAGGCCAGTGGTCAGGAGGACACCTGCACCAGGGCAGCTGCGTCTGGACCCTCGGCATGCCCAGCACTTGACCTCAGTGCCCTGCGCCCCACTGAGCCCTCATGACAGCCCATCAGGTAGAGACTGTGGTGGTTCTCTGGAGAAAGGGGTATTCTGAAGTGAACTGCACAGTTGCTCAGTGACTCGGACAGAAAGAACATATCTGTAGCCTGCACAACCCCCAAGGACAGCAGGTCAACAGTCCGCCTCAGAAAGAGCTCCAAGGGCCAAGCCTCCCTCCACCAAGGCACTGCTGATAGACCCTGCAGCTCCAGCTTCAGCCATTCCCTCCTGCCTTGTGTGCAGACCCTCAGCCTCACCCCAGTCGCTGCCTGTTCCCTGGCAGAGGCCCCTGCTCTCCCATCCCCTCCTGCCCCAGGAAGCCAGGAATGGGAGGAGAAAGGTAACTATGTCATTTCACTTGAAGTTCATGTGCACTTGTTGTAGGGACAAACAAGGCAGGGCACCGAAGACAGTAGGAAACAGTTTTATTTGGCTGTAGCCAGGTTCAGAGGGCACAGCTTTTGCTGTGATCAATCAATCCCCTGAACCCCAAGTTCAGGGAGTTTCAGAATTTTATCCCCAGCATCTAAGGGGAGAGGCTCCGAAGTTCACAGTCTGCAGAAGCTCACATAAAAGCAGCTTTTTCTCTCACTGTTCTGGCAAGTTAACCCCTCAAGGACAGCACCTGGGAAGGGGAGAGCTTCTCTCCCCCTCTTTCCTCCCACTGCCAGCTGTTACCATGGAGCCCAGTTATGACTTCTCTTAAAAGTGTAGACACCTCTGTGAAGCCCAGCTCAAGGCCAGAGGCCTTGTTTGCACACTTCTACAAACTACTGTCCTGGATGTTTGTGAAAAACTAGTAAGGGGTGTCCAGCACCTGGAGTGCAGGCATCTTCCCCGCCAGTGGCCAAGTAAACAGGGCGACAGGAAAATAGGAAGTTTGTCTACATTGGACTCTTGCAGAGACGCTTGCTGACAGTCCTAAACCAGCCATGGGGACGATTTCTGGAGAGGCCCAGTTAGGACCTTTCTGTGGAGAAAGGGGGTGCCACTTCACACTCACCTTAGCGAGTGTCATACCTGGGCACACGACTACATGTCCCCAACTGTCCTCACATCACGGCACACAACAGGGAAGCATGGGCTCTGCTCTGTACTCTGCAAAGACAGCGCTGAGTGTGTGCATGAGTTAGCGCAAGTAGGTCCTGTGGTGGGGAGGGGTGTCTGGAACCTGCCTACAGGGTTCCTGGGAGAGCAGGACAGAGACCCTACGAGTGGTCCAGGAGGGACGGTCAGCTCTGGCCACCTCCCAAGCCCAGGGGTGGGGGAGTGGCAGAGCAAGAGCCCCCTTCCTGCAGGAGATGAGATGCTTGACCCCACTGTATAGGGCACAATAATCATCCCCCGAGACCCAAAAGTGCAGAGGACAGTTTGAACAGTGTGCAGAAGTGGCAGAAGCACTCTGTGGCTCTCACCCGGGGGCAGGGGACTGCAGGGCACTGGGGAAGGCAGAGTAGCCACGGGGAGTGAAAGTGGTGGGAGTCCTCCAGATGAGCCTCACCCTGACTGGCCTCAAGCGCTGGCCACACCGCGGCTCCAGAGGAGCAGGGGGAGATCCTGCCACCTTTCTGGCACAACTCCTATGCTCCCGAATGCTGGAGGGAACGCCGCGGGCAGTACTGGTCACCCTGTTCCGTCTCCCCACTGCTCCAGGAAAACACTTTTCTAAGAATTCACGATGCAGGCTGTACCGATCCAGGCTATTTTTAGGAGCTGCTAGGATGAAATATTCAGAACTGTAAACAAGTGCACACACTTGAGGGCCCCTGTCTATACATGTCCCATGTCCGGTTTGGCTGGAGAACAGGCTCCCAGGAAAGGAAGGGTGCTCTTCGAGACAGCTGGACTGTGCTTGCCAGAGAACGTTCAAACAGGAAGCGGCTCCCTAGAGCCCAGGCACATTCCTGCCCAGGCTAGACAGAGGTCCCTGGGGCGGGGTCCCAGGAGCACGGGCTGGTGGTGGGATTTGTCTGCCCTTAGGTATGTGAAGCAGTAGCTCTCTGGCTCCTGTGTCACTCAGCAGAGGTCTACAGTTGTGTGGCATAGACAGAGATAAGGGCTAGGGCACAAGGTCTGCAGAAGCCTTCTGGATCCCGCCCACCAGGGCCTCCTGCTTGGCCTGTGCCCTGCGAACTTGCACCCCTGAGTGCACACACCCCTGGCACATGTTTCAGATGAGCACTCCCAGCGGCCCCCAGACCTACAGACTGTTGGGGACGGAGGGGACTCTGCTTTCCACAAGGTGCTGGGGATTCCCCACCCAGGCGGTGGAAGCCCAGCTCCAGTCTTGGGCCAAACCAAGCTGTTCTGGGGCTCCTTCCCTCCAGCCCAACTCTAAAGCTATCTCCAGGGGTTGCTGGCATCTGACATGCAGGAGTGACAGGGACACAATGTGGACACAAGACCCCAAAGGAGAGAGATGAGGTTAAAAGGACACTAAGGGGCAGGGTGCTGTGGCAGGGGATCCCAAGTTCCAGGCCAGCCTCGGCAGCTTAGCAAGGCCCTGTCGCAACATGGGGATGTGGCTCCGAGGTAGAGCACCTGGGTTCAGTCCCTGGTACCAAACAAAACAGAACCACTAAGGGGCAGTCCTGGGGAGCGAGGGGTGACCTCCAGGACCCCGCCACAGAGCACAGCAGAAGGACACTGAGGACCAGTGCGGGACTCCAAGCAGCGTCCAGAGCCCTGTGAGGACAGCCCTCAGGGTAAGGACCTGCTGTTGACAAGCTCACTGGTGGCTGAGGCTGGTCGTGCTGTCCCCCACACTTGGAAGAATGACTTCTTGGGATCCTCACCGAACAGGGAGCAGTGGGAAGCAGCCCGACCTACTCCCTCCCTCCTGGGAAGGCCGACCTGGGTCCTGGGAGGCCAGGCCCTGGCTCGCTGGCCCCCTCTGCTGTCGGAGACGCAGAACCCCAAAGGCAGCCCGGAGGCTGTGTGCAAGGTTGGGCCACACCTCAGGGCACCTCCCTGTCCCACACCAGGAGGACAACAAACAGGGGTCAGTTTCCACCACAGAACAACAGCTACAAGCTGTTTGACACACACCTGTCACCTGAGACTCAAGAGGCTGAGAGGAGTTGGAGGCCAGCCTAGGTAATAAGCAAGACCCTTCTCAAAATAGAAAATCAACAGGACTGGAAATGCAGTTCAGTGGAACGTGGTCCAGCAGAGCAGTGCCCCTGGGTTCAGCCCCCAGAACTGCAAGGTGATGATGATGCAAATAGTAATAATAATAAAAGCAGGGACAATGTGTGGTTATAAAAAGAACAGAACAGCAATGTGCGCACCGACTTGGAAGTATTACAGATCAGGAGCAGGTCCTTGTTCCCCAATGTTGAAGGTTAAACACCTGAGAAACCCCAAGGCAAGCATAGAAAGCAAGTTTTGTTTAAGAAAGATAGAGGAGCAGGGCACGGTGGTGCACGCCTGTAATCCCAGTGGCTCGGGAGGCTGAGGCAGGAGGATCAAGAGTTCAAAGCCGGCCTTAGACCTTGGCCAGGCTCTAAGCAACTCAAGGAGACCCTGATTCTAATGTAATACACACAAAAAAAAAAAAAAAAATGGGAAAGAAAAGACTGGGATGTGACTCAGTGGTTAAGCGACTCTGGGTTCAATACCCAGTACCAAAAACCCCCAACAAACAGAGGTAGCCTGCTTCTCCTAGGGAAGAGGGGCCCAGAGCTGGAGAAGGTGTGTCTTGCCCTTCCGTAGGCCCCAGAACCCCCTTTTAGTCCCGCCTCCTTTCCTTCTCCCAGTGAGGACCGCCTGAGGGCAGGAGGGGCCAGAGGGCTGCATCACCAGCCCTTTGTGTGTGTTTGAGACCGTGTCTTGCTGTGGCCCAGGGTCTTGGGAAGCTGCTGCAGGCCACATGCAACTAGTAAGAGGAGAAATAAGAGGAAATGTGTTCAGCTGCAGGGGTCTTTGTGGATCAGAGCTGAGCTGGAAGACACCCAGCTTTGCACAGGCCTGCGCTTCTCCCCAGAAGAGGGCAGAGTGCACGGGGCCTCACAGGTGGGGAGCGCAGACGGTGTTCTTCTCACCAAGAGAGTGGGAATGTTGCCCCGTCCCTGTGTCTTGGAAGAGTTGCATGAGGTTGGGATGTAGCTCTGTGGCAGAGCTTTGCACGCGGGAGGTCCTGCATTCAATCCCCTGTATCAGACTCCATATCCTGTCCAACTACAGGGACGGGACCCTAATTAAAATGAGTCATACTCCACGTCTGTATCATATGCCAAAACACACTCTACTGTCATGTGCATCTAAAAATAAAAACTAAAAATAAATCAAAAAATTTTAAAAGTAACAAAGAAAAAGTCGCCAAATGGTAGATGGAGTCAGGTTGGACCTAGGGAACTCGGATCTCAGATGTAGAAAAATATGAGTTCAAATCCAGAAGCACCAAGTCAAAACTTCTGGGGTTGAGGCTTGGGCTTCTGAATTTATTTTAAAGTCCCTCAAAAGTTTGGCCAGATTTGTATTTTTGTGAATGAACCATGTTAACGCTGCTGATATCAATGCCAATTTTAACTGCTGATTGCCACCGCAGGCTCCCTGCGCATCTAACCCTCACTGTGTGCAAGTATGCCACACTCTCAGTCACCTCTCCACAGGGGGACCTATTGCTTATCCCAGGCCACAGAGAAAGAGAGTCAGGTGCAGGGGTGAGCCACTCCCAGGAAGACAGAATGAGGCACAGGCCAGCATGGTGCCCGGGCCCAGACTCCCCAGGTCACCTTGACCAGTACAGGACAGAGCCCGCTGGACACACTGCGAATACACCCTCCAGCCTCTCCCTTGCTCAGCAGTTCCAAAGCAGCTGAACCCATCTGGGCACATTCTCCCTTTTTGGTTATTTACACGATGGTAGAACTATGTTCCAAACTGCAAATTCATACATGGACTCTTCCTTCTGTTCCATTTATGGTGCCAACACGTTTGTAACTATTAGATCACACACACATTTTGTAGCTAATAAGAAAAAAATTTAAATGATGAAGAGTTCATGAGCCCCCACGGTTGTTTTTAATATGAGCAACTGCAAAGGTCCCTGTTCTTCTAGGAAGCTACTCATCCCAAGATAATCTAATACTTTCAAGTGCCAAATAAGCAAAAAGAATTTGCCGGAGATTTTCGTCTCTTGTTCCTGCACATTTGGTAGAAGCTATAGTGAGGCTCCCTGTGCCTGTAGTTTTCTTTGGGGGAAGATTTTTCACTATTGATTCAATGTCTTTTCAAAATCTGGCTCAGCCTCCTGAGCTGCTGGGAAGACAGTGGCCACCACACCTGCTCTGTCACCCTCTTTGCCGTGCGCCCACCCCTGAGGGTTCCGTTGGTATTCTGGATTTAGTTCTACATTTCCTTTGCTTCACATTTCCACTTTCTATGTCTTTGCTGAGACCTCCCATCTTTCCCCTGTTCTATCACTGAGCGTCGGATGTTTCTGGTCAGGCACTGTCTTGTCGGATACCCAGGGTCTCTGTCCTGCAGTGCTGGTGACTGTGATGCCCACATGTGGTCGAGATTGTCTTGGTTCTTTGTTTGCTGGATATAATTTGAGTTGCATCCTGGACATTTTGAACACCACCCATGGAACCCTGTGCCCTGAACCCTGACCCTGCTGGTTCAGGCTCGTGTTCACCCACACTTGCTGTGCTCCTCGGGTCTGCCCCTCGGCACTCCACCCAGCAGGCCTGGGCAGGGGTCCAGCCGCGTTCAGTTCTGAGAGCCAAGGAGGTGATGTCAGGGTCAGACATGGGCCTGGAATGTATGCAGCGTTCTCAGGTGGCGTTCCTTAGCAGGCCTTCCAGGACTCTGGGCTCCTTGGGGTCCCCTTCTGATTTTGCCAGAGACCTGGCGTCTCCCGCCTGCTGGGTTGCACACCTCTGGCTGTTCTGTTTTGAACCTGCATCTTGGGCCACAGGGGAGGAGTTCGGGGAGCCAGAGAGCAACAGGTCTGAGGGTTTCCTGACCCCTGGGAGCAGAGCTCCTCCAATCAGAGAGGAAGGCCCTTTCCCTAGGGCTTTAGGCTCCTGTGAGTCCCTGATCTGTGCTTCTCTGTGGAACTGTGTGGGGGCTGGGGCGCCGGAGTGGAGGAAGGGAAAGGGGTTGATGCGCCTTCCCTGTGGCCCTGGGCACCCTTCCCTGCCCCACCATGGTCAACGGGAACGTGGGAAGGAAGGTGGCCAAGCCCTCCAAGGGGAGTGCTTCCAACCCTGCCCACCTGCCAGCCCTCCCCCAGGCGGGCTCAGGGGCTGCCCGAGCTGCCCAGCCAGGCTTTGCAGCCAGGGCTGGTGGGACACCCAGGGAGGTGTGCCTGTCCCCGTCACCCAGAGCCAGGACCAGAGCGAGGGCTTCTGCTCTCCCTGTTTTCAGAGTTGCTCTAGGAGCGTTTTAAGAGATGAGCTGCTGCCCCACCTCTGCCCACCAGGCCCTGCCTCCTGCCTCTGGCGGGTCCTTGGTTCCTCCTGCCTCTCTGTATTAGCTTTTTTTTTTTTTTTTTTTTCGGTGTGATTAAAAAATAATATAAAAATAAATAAAAATATAAAAATAATATAAAAATAATAAAAAATAAAAATAATATAAAAAAATATAAAAATAATATAAAAATAATAAAAAAAAAAATAAAACCTTGAGGATCACTTTTCTAAAAAAAACAAAACAAAACATTTTAAAGAATGAGTTTGTTTTTGTGGTGCAGGGGATGGAGGGAGCCTGGCAGTGGGGGTCCTGCTCTGGTTGACTACACCCTCAGCCCCATTGTAAAACATGTTAATTGACTTTTCAGTTTAAAAACGCAGGGGAAAAAATTAAGCCACTAACGTCAGACAAGTTTCCTGGTGAGTGAAGTGTCTGGCCCTCAGTGTGACCGCCAAGGGCACCTGCTGGCCAGGGCTGCTCTGCCCCTCCCTCTGCTGCCCCCCACCTGCCCAGGAGGATGGCAGAGCGCTGCTCCCCTGCGAGTTGGGAAGCCTCCCTTGGGTTCCCGCTGTTGGAGCTGCACTAGGAATGTCAGAGAGCACCCCAGCCCTCAGAGGGCCGCCAACAGTGCTGCCTGCCGTGGGGGGTGGGGACTGGCCAGGCTCAGCCCCTCCGGGCGGGCGCAGGGTCTGATCTCAGCCTTTTGCCCCCCAGGGCGGGATTCTGGTTTGATAAAGTCAGTCTCTGCGCAGGCAGAGCTGCTTTCCGAGCGTGTGCCTCCTTGCAGAGCCATCTTCTATCTGCGGTAACTTCACTGTCACCTGCGAGAACCCCCTTCAGCAGCAGCTCTGTGGTGGCAAGCTCAGCTGGCACCTCTGAAAGTGCAACTATTTTCCGTTTAGTCTTTAAAAGATTTTACTGGTTCTGAAATTTTTGCTTAGTAATTAATTTTTCTTTCTGCACATTGAAAATATCGCCCTAGAATGTTCTGGCTTTCCTTGTCATTCTAGCTGTGAACACAGAGATTCACCCTTAATATCTTTTCCCCTGCTATTCTGCCCCACTCCTTACGGGTTGAACTCAGGGATCCTCCATCACTGAGTGGCATCTCTAGCCCTTTTTATTTTTTTATTTTGAGACAGGGTCTCACTAAGTTGCTGAGAGCCTCACTAAGTAGTTGAGGCTGGCCTTGTTCGCAATCCTCCTGCCTCAGCCTCCCAAACTTCTGGGATTAATGGCGTGTGCCACCACGCCCAGCTGGACTCTTTAGTTCTGAACCTACTTATAGTCCACTGTACTTCTTGATTATGAGTCTCAACCACCAGCCCTTAGAACACCATCTTTGCCCGGTTTCCCGTCTGCCCACTTCTGCTGTGTTGATTAAAAACATGTCAGACACCCTGGCTCTGCTTCACAGAGCTCTCAGCCCCTCCGATTTCTGACCTCATCCTCCCTGGGCTTCCTTCTAGATATTTCTTCTACCTGTTTTACGGCCTGCTGATTCTGTCTGTTGCTGTGGCTAATCTGCTGGTGGAGACATTCTTCAATTTTGTCTTACATTTTGATGATTATCATTTTCATTTCCAGAATTCCAGGAGGTTGGGTGAATACGCCTATTCTACAGTTTCCTTCTCCCCTGGAAATTTCTCACCTTGCTTTCTGTTCCTCAGCCTTGGCTGCACAACTGCCTGTGTGGCGGACCCCCACGTCCTAGGGTCTGCTGTACACCCTTCTCCCTTGCTCCCCTCCCCCCTTCACCCCCTCTTCCCCCCCCTTTTTTTTCTGATTTGCACCTACAATGCCTTCTTTTCTACGTCATGATTGTCTTCAACAATGAAATGGTCATTGCCCTAAAAATATTTTTTAATATTTATTTTTTAGTTATAGGTGGGCACAACATCCTTATTTTACTCTTTTATTTTTGTGTGGTACTGAGGACAGAACTCAGTGCCCTCGAACGCCAGAGGAGCGCTCTACCTCTGAGCCACGGCCCCAGCCCCCTGAAAACCTTTTTCTAGGAGCTCTGTGAGCACTGAGCAAAGACTCCTCTGGAGAGGTGGCACGTGGTTCCTCCAGGTGGCTTGGTGGCAGCAATGGGGCCACCTTGCGAAGTGGACATACTTCCCTCTTCTCCCAGGACGGTGCTCCTGTCCCTGCTCTGCCCTCTTGATGGTGGGTGGTCCCTCCACCTAAGGTGTGGCCTGGGGAGATGCTCATGCTGAGAGGCTTCCTCTTACCCCCACCCCCTTGCCTGGTCTTTGACTTCAGTGCCTCTGGCCCTAAAGGCCACCAAGAGCCTTGCTCAGGGACCCCGACAGCACATGCCCCCGTATTAAAAGCAGCAACTGTCTTCAAACTACCTGGCTGGGCTCCCACTCCTGTTTAATTTTTTTTTTTTTTTTTGGTAAATCCATACAAAGTTAGGATGAGTGAGAGGGAATTTTCAAAGTCTTACCAGCATTTGTATTTCCTCAGTGGAGGAGTTGGTGCAGAGAATGTACGACATAAAACTGCCCCTCCAGCTGTGCAGATGCCCCCCCAGGACGACTCAGCCCACTGGGGTCTCACATCCTCAGTCAAGGAGCCGACCCCATTTCCCAGTAGTGCGGGGTCATGCCCCCCAGTCTGCCTCTGCCCAGCCCAGCACAAGAGGGCAGTGTGGGAAAGGTGAGCTGGAAGGGAGGCGGGAGGGCAGGGGAGCAGGTGACCTCTGCAGTTGTCTGAGCCTGGTTCTCAAGGAATGCCTGGCTCCCTGCAGACTCCACTTAGACTGGAGATGATGGACAGCAGGTCCATGCAGAAGGGCCGAGGTGTGGAACCCAACGCAAAGGCACACCCTGAAGCAGAAGACGGACGTACCAAGTCCCAGAGCAGAAAAGGGCTGAGCATGCTGTGTGCCCCTCCGTGGGGCCAGGACTTCAAGTGTCCTCTTAGAAACTGCAGGGCAGGAAGTCTCCATGGACATGAGGTTCCTTCTGAGCATTGCTCCAGGGCTGGGAGCTCTTTTATATCTGGAGTCCTGGTCCCTACAGTCACCTGTCAGGCAGACCCACACTCCACACATGGCTGGACTGTGGTAAAGCCTTCAGAGGCAGACTTCTGACAGCCCAGAGGTCCTCCCTTGCCAAAAGCCCACACCAACAGATATCCCCTGTGAATACCAGAAGCCTGGGCAGAGGGGTGATGCAAAAGAGGTGGCAGCTGAAGAGGGATGCTAGTCAGCACTGGCCACTGCCCATCTATGCAGCCCTGGCCACTGCCCATCTATACAACCATGACTGCCCACTTACACAGCCCTGGCCTGTGATGTGGCATCACACCCTGGGGAGATCAGTTGGACATCTGGTGGCAAACTGGCTCTAGCAGACCCCTCCCATCATGAAGGGGTAGTGCCTTGTCCTCACCAGAATAAACCCCTTTCCTTCCTGGTCCACTGAGTTGCCACCAGTAATGTCACCTGGAGACTTCTGAGTACCCTGTTCACTTTACACCATGCCATCCACACTGCTGCTGCTGCTGCTGCTGCTTCTTCTTCTTCTTCTTTTTTTTTTTTTTTTTTAGTTGCTGATGGGCCTTTATTTAATTTATTTATATGTGGTGCTGAGAATGGCACCCAGTGCCTCACACACATGCTAGGCCAGTGCTCTACCACTGAGCTACAATCCCAGCCTCATCCACTCTGCTTCTGATCAAAGAACCAGGGAAGTGAGGCATGGCTGATGTCTGAGGGACTGACAAGTATCTGTTATCACACAGCTTGGGAATGGCTTATTTAAAGACCCCCTGGGTCACTGGGCCTGGTGGTGCACACTTGTCATCCCAGCAAGTTGGGAGGCTAAGGTAGGAGGATCACAAGTTCCAAGCCAGCATCAACAACTTAGTGAGGCCCTGCACAACCTAGCAAAATAAAAAATAAAAAAAGCTGGGTGTGGCTCAGTGGTTAAGTGTCCCTGGGTTCAATTCCCCATACCCCCAAAACAAAAATAAAACCCATGGGTCACCAGTGGGGAGAGCAGCCCCTGCAAGGCTGAGGTAGGGTTCTGGGATGCCCTCTCAGCAGTCCCTACGTGGTCCTGGCTTCTTTTAGCCAGAATGCCTGGGTCCGGGGGCTGGTGGAGAGACAGCCCTGGCAGTTACACTCCAGGGTGCACTTGCAGGAACATCTGCTTTCCAAGCCCAGACCTTTGGCCTCTGCAGATCTGCAATCTTGGCATCCAGGGAAGGTGCCTTCTGAGGAGCTGCGACTTAGTGTGTAGGTGTGACGTGGCATACCCCTGCTGTGCGCCTCTAGCCCCTCCAGCAGCCCACGCTCTCCCGGTGTGACTGTAACGCGAAGAAGCCACTTGATGGGAAGACCCAGCCAGCCCCGTGGGAAGGGGAAGGACGAAACCGTGGGTCTGTACTGGGCATGCTGCTTGCCGCAGGCTCGCTCCCCAGCAGGGCGGGGAAGGCAGGCTGCCTTTGGAGATGGGAAGCCAAGAGTTAATGGTCGGAGCACACACGTGCGACTCTCCCGTGCTGCTCATGGCCGCTCTATGCAGCACGAAATGCGGGTGAGTGATTCCTGCCACGGAGAGGTCCCTGGTAAGCCAGTGGCCCTGGGTGGCAGGCAGCGCCCCGGTTAACCGCTGGCCTCCACCTCCCCACCCCTCTCTGCAGACTTGTCTGCAGTCGCCAGGGTTATTTTCGGGAGCTCTGATGCTTGTTTTAATAGTCCGCAAACCTGGTCCTCAAAAGAATAAGACCAGCGATCCCGGGGAGGTCAGGGCGGGTGTCGCCGAGCCCGCGCGCCCGGCGGAGCGGCCCGTGAGCGGCAGTGCCGGGAGGGCCGGGTTTGGGGCGCCTGCCCGCGGTGACGCGCGCCCCCCGCCCGCCGCAGCGCCACTGCAATGGCTGAGCGGGGCCGTCGGACGCCGCCGCCGCCGCCTCGGAGCCCGTGCCGCCCGGAGCCCGCTCGCGGGGAGCCTCGGTGAGCAGCCGGCGGCCGAGCTTGGGGACTGCGTGCCGCGCATCCTGACCCCGGGCGGGGGACGCGGCTCGCCGGGGCCGGGGCCTCTGCGCTCCGCCGGCGCCTGGCACGGTGCGCCGGGGCTGCGGGCGCAGAGGCCTGGCGGGGCCCTGGGTGGAGGGGGTGGCGGGGCCCTCTGGTGGCGCAAGCCGGGGGTGCGGGGTCCTGCGGCCGGGGCGAGCTCCCTTCTGCCTCTCCAGGCGACCCCCCGCGGGCCACCGGCCGTTTATTTTATTTCCGAAGCCGGGTTTCTGGGATGTGCGGAGCCGGCCGGCTCAGGGCGCAGGCCGCGGGCGCAGGCGGTGGCGCTGCGCAGGGTGCGGCCGCGCAGGTGCTGGGTACCGCCCGCTCCCGCACTCCACTGTGCCGCCTGCGGGAGGGTGCCGCCGGGCGTCTCCCCGCTTCTTCTCGGTGTTTAGTCATAGACATTCAGACGTTTGCGTTTCCGGGGATGGCCGCGTTGCTGTCGGAGGTTGATCCTGTCCGAAGCCACTGAGGGAAGGGTTGGTCAGGCTGGAGGAGGCGCCGGCAGGGACTGTTTACCTAGGAGAATGAAAAAAAACCTGCATCCCTTTGACTTTGCCTCCTGGGAGCCTCATTCAGGGTTTTAAACAGTGACCTTCTGCCTTGCTTCTTAGGCTCGGTCCAGGGGTGCCTTCATGCTGTGAGGGGCGCCAGAAAACCTCTTTTTTGCATGCTGTCTGCAAATAATAGAAACAAGGGTGCTGACTCTGGAGTGGCAGGGAGTGGCAGGCCTCAGCTCTGCTCCCTCTGCCTAGTCCTGCGGGAGGGAGCGAGGGAGCTGTCAGTGCTGGAAGAACCCTCTGCCTTGGGCGCCTGTTGGGAGAAGGCACCAGTGGTGTGTCTGCCGGGGTTTGGGATTAAAAGAAGGTCAGGCAAGGCCTTTCCGGGCCCCTCTCTCCCCTTGTAATGGCAGGAGTTTGGCCTTGAACCAATATTCCCTTTGGCACCGCCCGCCCCCCAATGTCAGGTAGAGCTCCCTTACCTTTGCTAAAGTCAACACTGAGGAACAGTGGCCCCCTTCCAGCAGTGTCCAGGAGACGTCAGCAGAGGACATCAAGGCATGGACATCAGGCACACTGGTGTGCTCTCAGGAGGAGGAGCCATGCAGAGCCCAGGGCCACCTGTGGCTTCAGTGCCCAAGGAGAGCAGGAGGACCAGCTGGCCCCTGCTGGGTGGTCAGAAGATAAAGCAGCCCAGCGTCTCCTGCAGCCTGCACTTGTTGGCTTTCTACAAAGAGCATGGCGGGAGGAAGGGGGTCGCACAGCTCTGCGTTTCAGTGGGAGCAGACTGAAGACACAGTTTCAGCTTTAGATAGCATTTTTAAGCAGACTAAACGTCTGAGCTCACTGTTTTGGGACATTTTATTGGAAATATTACCCAGGCCATCCCAGCACTTACTACCATTGCCTCCACCCTGTTTATAACAGATTTGGGAAGGAAAACATAGAGCACTGAGTTCAGCCCCGATGTTCCAGGAGCTGCTGGGTGTGTTTCTGCAGTCTTGGTTCTGATGTTCCTCAGTCCCCAAGGAAGCAGTCTCTCCATCCAGACCTCCTGGGTGGCCGTTTGTAATCAGCACGCTGCAGGTTCTGCCTTGTGGGCACCAAGTGTTTGAATTTGTGTATCTGTGAGATTTAGGAAACTGACAAATGGTATAACAATAAGGAACTTTTATATAGCTAAGCACACTGGCACACACCTGTATTCCGGGTGACTAGGAGGCTGAGGCAGGAGGATCTCAAGTTCAAGGCCAGCCTGGGCAACTTAGGGAGGCATTGTCTCAAGATAAAAAAGGGGGGGGACTGGGGGAATAGCTCTGTGGTAGGAGCCCTGGGTTCTACTTCCAGGGGTGGGGGTGGGGGTCTTTTGGTGTGATTTCTAGATAAGCACACTGAGGGGCCTGAGAACTGGTAGCTGGCAGATACACACTGAACCCAGAGTCTCCTGCTGGGCAGCAGATTTGAGAATCCAGGACTTCCTGTAAAGCTTACTGCTATGCTGGCTGGCTTGTGCCTGGAAGAGGCTTGGACAGCTGCACATCCTGTTCTCCAGGAGGTGACCCTCTGCTGAGTCGCCCCCACGCCCTTCTTAGCTCTGGCCTTCCTACCACATAGCAGCATCCAGCAAGGACCCCAAGGAGGTAGACCTGCGTTTCTGGCCTCCTCCCTTGGCCCCCAGTTGGTGCCACTGTGGAGTGTTGGGC
The DNA here is from genome assembly GCF_048772815.1 of Callospermophilus lateralis. Taxonomy (NCBI): domain Eukaryota; kingdom Metazoa; phylum Chordata; class Mammalia; order Rodentia; family Sciuridae; genus Callospermophilus; species Callospermophilus lateralis. The sequence continues at coordinate 92,890,825 of NC_135319.1, forward strand.
AGTGATGCCCCTGGCCCTGCACCCCCAGCTGGGGAGTCTTCTGCGCAGACTGCTGTGTGTGTGAAGGTCTTGCTGCTCCCGAGTCTTTGCCACTCCTCAGCAGGCCCTTGGGCCCCTTTACAGCAACTTTGTGCTTTTATTCCTGATTAATGGGGGATTCTAAGGATCCGGACCCGCATTCTCACACCACCTGCCCTTGACACTTACCTAGGGACTCCTGTAACTCTTTAGGTGCTGCACCAGGCTGAATGGTGTCTCTTCCCCCAAATTCACACACTGAAGCCCTGGCCCCGTGTGGTGGCATTTGAAGGTGGAGCCTTCAGGAGGCCATTAGTCAAAAAGGTCATTGGGGGGCCCCATGAAGGGACCATGTAAAAGAGACACCAGAGAGCGTGGTCTCTGTGCCATGGAACATGGTGCAAGGGCTGTCCTCCAGCCAGGAAGGGCTCCCAGGCTCCCGCGTGGCTCATGGGTCTGCAGCACAGCGAGATGTTCCTCAATACTCCCTCCATCCGCTGCTGGCTTCGAGCTTGGAACTGTCACATCTGGGCCTCTGGGGGGTCAGTGTGGCTCTCCACCACTGGGCACCAGCTCGTTGAATCTGTCTGCTCATTTCCCTTGTCAGCGCCCTCAGGGTCACCCAGGCTGTTTAAATCTCCTTTACCTCTGGTCCTGGAGACTGAGCCCAGGGCCTCACAAATGCCAGGCAAGTGCTCTACCACTGGCCCTTTTTATTTTATCTAAATTGCCCAGAATGGCCTGGAACTTACAGTTCTCTGCCTCAGCCTCCCAGGTTGCTGGACTACAGGAGGGCCTCGCTGCACTTGGCCCAGGGTCTCCTTCGTTTTCAAGGCTGACCAGTATTCTGTTTTGTGTGTGTCTTATTTTCTTGGTTCATTCCTGATGGACGCTCAGCCCACTGTATTTGAAGGACTTTTCTATATTACATGTTCCAGGGAGTGGGGGTGCTGGAAGAGTGCTGGTGGATCACAGTGGGAAGGGACAGGGGGCAGAGGTTGGTCTTGCTGAGGCCTGGGCTCCTTTTCCTGCTGTGCATTCTCTCTCATCCCCTGTGGTGACACTGGGTTGGTCCCCAGCCGCCCTTCCTCCCGCTCCCTGCTGGAGGAGCCAGGCCTGGGAAGAGGGAGGATGGCATGCCCTCCCCACCCCCAGCCAGGCTGCACCAGCCTCAGAGCCAGGCCTCCCAGGGCCGCTTGGTTTCTCTGCAGCCCCAACTCACGCTGGGTCGTGGAGATATTAGAAGTAATTGACAAAAGAACGCGGTGCTGGGAGAACCACTCTGCCTCGGCTCCCCTCGCTGGGGCTGCAGGGGCTGTCCCTTGCTGCGCGCTCCATGAATGTTTATTTCCAATGTGGCTGTCTCTCCTCTGTGTCAGTGTCATGGCAACACCACAGAGATGACCCAGGGCAGGAGGACAGGCTGGACTGTGTTGCTCCCTGCACAGGCCTGGTCTTCCTGCCCTCGGGCCCAGGGAGTTCAGTGCGGGGCTGAGAGGAAGGGGCAGTGACCTGGGAGCTCAGGGTGGAGTGTTTGGCCTGGACTTGGCGAGGGACTAGGAAGCTTGGAGGTGGGACAGAGGCCCTTCCAGCTCTGGCTGTCCATCATCAGCAGAAACTGAGGGAGAAGGTTCCTCGGGGCTTCCAGATGCCCAGCTGCCTCTCGGCTTCTCCTGCCCCTGGGCTTCAGCCTTAGTGATTTCTGGTTGTTTTTCTTTACCATTTGAGTTAAAATCCTGGGAGGAGACTGAAGGCGTGGAGTGAGCCAGGAGGTCAGCACCTGCCATTTCCTTTCGAGCCCTCAGAGTCAAGATCTCTCCTCTGTCGGGCCAGCCTTCGGTATCAGTGTCAGGTCTGCTGGGCTTGGCAGACCCTGGGCGCAGCCCAGGAAACAGGGAGCGAGGCCTGGGGGGCTTCCTGGGGAGGGGAGGGAAGCCCAGTCTCCTGCCCCCGTCCTCCCCCCCGACCCCCCCCACCACCCAGGCGCCCAGACAGCAGGACACCTCGCAGTATGCTCAGAGGGATGGAGATGGCTCTGCAAGCTGTGTTGTTTTCAGGGGTGCTGAAGCATGCACGGCCTGGAGCTGGCCATCTTAGCCACTGTCCAGCTACTGGGCAGTGTTGCACACGTCCCCATTTTCCTGCAGCTGCCACCACGGGTTCTTTTATTTTCCTGTGGTTGCTGAAGATGGAACCAGGCCTCACCCAAGCCGGCCACTGAGCCACATCCCCAGCCCCAGGAGTCGCAAAACCGCATCCTTGTCCCCCTTCAACAGCTCCCCAGTCCCTGCCCAGCCCCTGGGGCCACCAGTGGACCTGAGGGCTCTAGGGACCACGACGGTGGGTCGCCAAGCTGTCCTCTGTGACTGGCTCAGTTCCTAGGCGTCACATCCTCCAGGCTCACCTGCTGCAGCGTGTCAGAGTCCCCTCTGAGGCTGAAGACGGCTCTGCAGCGTGGAAAGGCCACAGTTGCTCACCAGCTCATTTACCCTTCAGTGGACATGGGCCACTTGCACAGTTTAGCTGTGGACGCAGCTGTATGAACATCTTTTGGAGACCCCCTTGTAACCGGGAGGGCCTATGCCCAGAAGCGGAGTGGCTGGGTCGCTTGGAAGTTCTGTTTTCGACTTTCTGAGGATCTGCCTACTGTTTTCCACAGCAGCTGCCTCATATATCCACCAACAGAACAAAGAGCTCTGATTTCACCCGTCTGCTAGGGTTTGGGTGTGACGTGTCCCGGAAAGCCCACGTGTGAGACAATGCAAGAAGGTTCAGAGGAGAAATGACTGGGTCAGAGCCTTGCCCTAATCATAGACTAATCCCTGCCAGGAATAACTGGGTGGTGGCTGGACGAGGTGGGCGTGGTCGGACGAGGTGGGCGTGGCTGGACGAGGTGGGCGTGGCTGGACGAGGTGGGCGTGGCTGGACAAGGTGGGCGTGGCTGGACAAGGTGGGCGTGGCCAGACGAGATGGGCGTGGCTGGATGCGGTGGGCGTGGCTGGACGAGGTGGGCGTGGGGTGTGGCTTTGAGTCTCTCACCACGTGAGCTCTTCCCTCCACCATGAGGTTCTGCCTCACTTCAAGCCCAAGGAATGGAGCAGCCTTCTAAGGGCTAAGACCTCCGAGACCGTGAGCCCTCAAATGACCTTCTCCCCGACAGGTTTTCTGGTGGAGTCCTTGGGCCACAGAGGAAAAAAGCGAAGAGCCGAGTGAACATCATCTCACAGTGTTGGTTCACTCTCGGCGTCAGGGGCTGGCGTGCGGGACGCCTCCACGCGGAGCTGCACCGGACCCTGGTTCCTGCTCTGTTTAGTCTTTCTTGGTGACACGCGCCGTCCTGACTGTCTGGCGCTACCTTGACTCGCTTGCTCCTCGTGATTAGGGACCTAGGCGTCTTTTCCTGGCTGCCCTGTCCACGCTGGCCTCTCCTCCCCATCTGCCCCTCGGGTGGGCTCTAAGCCCCTTCAAGGAGAGGGTCAACGCCTGACTCCTCACCCGCCACCCTCCTGCCCACACTGCGCCTCACGATGGAGGTAGCGGGAACAGCACACCTTGGGAGAGCTTCCCACTCAGGGTGGGGCTATTGCTGAGGGTCCCTCCCTGGACCAGTGGGAGGGGTGCCCACAGTCCGCCTGGCCCCTGGTGCTGCCAACCTCGGCGTTTGCCACTGGGAGACACGGAGCTTGTTGTGGAGCTGGAGTTTGCACTTGCCTTAAGGTGAGTGAAGCTGAGTGACTTCGTGTACTTAAAGGCCATCTGCATTTCATTTTGTGGAACAGTTTCCTGATAATTCTTGCCCATTTTTTCCCATTTGCTTTGGAGTTGTTTGGCTTTTGTTCTTCTCAGTTTTTAGAATTTCCTAGTAGATTAAGGGTGTTAGCTATGTACCTATGTATAAGTTGAGTACAATTCCCCCATTTTGACTCTTATCCTTTAACCTCTTATACTGGGTTTTTCTTTTTTTAAAGCAAAATCACACAAGCATTTTTCCTTTGATGAAAATTGGCTTCTCCCATGAAGCATTTACTTCACCTGGGGATTATATTATTTTTATTTTCATTTATTTATTTATTTATTTATTTTGGTACCAAAGATGGAAACCAGGGAACTTTACCACGGAGCCTCATTCTCAGCCCTTTTTATCTTTTATTGTGAGACAGGCCTTTCTAAGTTACCAGTCTGGTCTCAAACTTGCAACCTCCTGCCTTGGTCTCCTGAGTTGCTGGGTGCTGGCACGGCCCCGAAGTTGGCCCTGCGCCACCTTTCTCGAGCACATTGGAAAGGTTCCATCGTCTGCAGGCTCCTCTGTTCCTGCAGGAGGTCAGCCGTCCTTCCCACTGTCCGTCCTCTGGACGGGATACACTTCTCCCCAGGCAGGTTTTGTGTTGTGCATCTGTTCTCTCTTCTTCTCCCTCCTCAAGTTTCCTTACAATGCTCCAGATCCTGACCCACGCCAAATCTCTGGATTGCTGTCTCTCACCAGTTCCCATCGTATCTTCAAACTTGGCTCCTGCTGAGTTTTCCCTCTTGGGCTCCTAAGGCGCTGGATCATCCTGTCCTCCATTGCTCTCGTCCTTCTCCTGTGGCTCTGCCTTGTCTTGTTTGTTTGTAGTCTCTGGCCTTAAGTCCAGGCGATCTCTTCTGAATGATCCTCCAGGTCAGCAGACCTCTCCTCTGACCTGCCTCCAAAGTGCAGATTGTGCTTCTAACTTCAACTTTAATTTTTTGAATGTCTAAGTGCCCTTGTTTAAATTCAGGTTTGAAATTCACTTTTTACTTTTTTTTCTCTTCTTTTCTTCTCTCTCCCTCTCTCCCTCCTTCCCTTTCTGTTTGCAGTACTGGGGATGGGACCCAGAGTCTCAGGCATAGTCAGCAAGCCTCTGCCCCGGAGCCACATCCCAGTCCTACTTCTTAACATTTTCTATTCCATGAAGTAATTTTCAAGCCTTAACTTTTTTCTTTGAAGAAATAGAAAGAGGTTGAGTTGGGGGAGTAGGCAGAGGGTTAATGTGCTTTCTGCTAAATTTTGCTGTGAGCTTAAACTGCTCTAGAAAACACCATAGTATTAAAAATAGAATTGTCTTGTGAGCTCTATTTGTTAACTCTGATGTTTGAACTTTGTGTGGCCTTAAATTTTTTTTCAAACCTAGTTCTTTCTCGTTTGTTTTGTTTCCTGGTTATCGTTAGCTGCATGTGAGTCACCATTCATAACGTGTCTGTGGGATTCTGAGACCCAGGACGAATGTGCCCTTCTTGGGAGGGCCATATGTGGGCCAGGTGGCAGGGGACACCCAGTTGGGAACTGCTCCAAGCCCAGCCAGGATATCTGCTGCCTGGCTACTGTCACCACCCTCAGGGATGACCCTTCTCAGGATGACCCTTCACAGTCCCAGGGAAGGTGTGGGTAGAGTAGCTCTGGAACCAGCAGAATTTCCCAAAGCCTCCACACCAGAGCAGGCACTGGGCCTTGCTCTGTCTCGCTTGCCCCCAAAAGAATATGGCAAAAGGGGTATACCTGGGGTGTTGCCAACCTGCGGGCAGAAGGTGCCTTGGCTCTTCTATGAGTGGTCATGTCTCCCAGCCCAGCTCCCTCAGAACTGAGTCCAGGCTGTTGAGAACTCCCAACCCAGACTGTCCTGGACTCAGTTCAGGTCCCCCCAGCAGCTGCCTCAGTCTTGTGTTGCCCGAGGCAGCAGGTGACTCATCTCTGACCTACCCCAGTCCTGCGTACTTGAAGATGAGTTCCTAGTGAGTTCCCACAGGGTTTGTGGGTCCGTGGAGCATGGCAAAAGACTTGGGATGCTGTGGGGCCATACAGCAGTGCAGACAAGAAGTGGTCACCTGGAGTCTAAGGTCGAAGCCACATTGTTGGGGTGCAGTCACTTGTGGACTGACCAAGGGTGGACCTGGGAGCTATTTAGTCCCCATGCCTGGTGCCAGAGAAAACTGTTTCTTGAGAATCAAGTTGCCTTCTGGAGGGTTCCACTCTTGTGAGGGATGTGTCTGGCCAAATTCATCTCCTTTTACCCCAACACTTTTAGTTACCAAGAGCATTAGAATGTGTGTGTGTGTGTGTGTGTGTGTGTGTGTGTGTGTGTGTAAGAGAGGGGGAGAAAGAGAATCACCAGGTGGCCTCCCCTGTGAAGCAGTCAGGGGTGTCCTCTGGGCCAGTGTTTCTGGACTCACTGGCACAGACTAACATGGAGGCCCTCCCTGAGGCTGGCAGGTGGGAGCTGACCAGCTGGGTGGTGCAGGTAGGGCAGGGCCAGTCCTGCTGTGTGACACCACAGCTAGGTCAAGTGGCAGCATGGGCTGGAGGCAGCTACCCCTGGCTGCAGACTGGCCAACAAGGAGACTCAGGTGTGCTCCGCGAGCTGAAGTCTGTGAGCAGCAGCAGCACCAAGGACAGCGCCCAGGGGGCTGGTTCAGGGGAAGGCCTGGGGCAGCTGTTGCTTTTGACAGGGGAAGGGACCAGGTCCCAAGCCGCCCTTCAGGGCATGACCTAGTGACCTAGCCTCCTACCGGGGGCCTGCCTTCATAAGATCCCATCCCCAATGGTGCCACAGGCCGAGGCCAGGCCTGAACCATGTGGCCTGTGGGGACACTAACCCACCTGTAGCCGTGCTCTTCTGAAAGTCTTGCTCTGGGGCAGGAACTCGGGCGCAGCGGGCCTTGTTCCTATGGCAGCAGAACCAGCCCCTCTCGCCCCAGAGCCCTGGCCCAGCGCAGGCTGCCCCACGGATTGCACAGGTGCTGAGGGCGGAAGTGAGCACAGCTTGCTCCTCAGGGCCACTCTGTCCTAAGATGGCTGTTCCATCCCAGGGACATTTCCTGGTCCCTGCTTTGCAAACAGAGAAACCCAGTGTTTCTGGACTCACTGGCACAGACTGTATGCCAGTGAATCAAGTGCCTGCTAACCTTGCGCCCTCAGGGACCCCAGAGGTAAGCCGCAGACTCGGAGGGAGGGACTTTAGGAGAAACTGGGAGGCAGGTGCCCCAGGGCTTGCTCCTTGAACCCTGAGGCCCTGCCCTGCAGCCCACTCTGGCCCCACAACAATGGAGAGCTGACCCTAGAAAAAGCCCAGAAAACAAAGGGTCTCTTCTTTTAAAAGCACTCTATGAAGCCAAACATGAAATCCTGCCCACTGCCTTGGACTGTTTGGACCCAGTGGCTTCTGCCGGCAGGCGTGACCAGGGCTGTTGGTCTGGGATGGAGGCCGTGGGAGAGTGCTGAGGCTGGCCACTGGCGCTGGCACTAGGAGGACAGGCGTTTCCGATGTTGCCGTGAGGCTGCAGACTCTGTGTCCTGGGGACAGGTCCCCTGTGCCTGCCTAGCACAGCTTGAGTGTCTTCAGCAAACCCTGCAAATCTTCAGGGGGTTCAACAGTGGAGGTTTGAGAGATGCATCAGACCTTGTGGGGCCCAGGGTACTTGCAGGTGCACATAGGTCTGAGGCCCTCTGGAGACTCGTGGTGGGGGAGAGCCTGAGGGTAACCTCCAAGGATGTGGAAGGCGAGGCCTGGTGCAGGGCAGAGGGCGGCCCCACAGAATGGAGCCAGGTTGGGGCCAGGGTGAGAGTGCACAGTAGGGGGCTGTCCATGCTTCCCACGCTGTCCTCTGACTTTGGGCCTCTCACTCTCGTGGAGTGGACTGCTGTCCCCTGACCCTGGTGGCTCCCACGATGGCAGTGCAGTGACAGTCCTGGCACACTCTGGCCTTTGCTCAGCTCAGCTCAGTGGAGCGGGAAGGCTTTTCTCCCTGGCCTGTGCTTCTTCAGGAGGCCTTGGTGCTGGCAGTGCCCAGAGGCAGGGGGTCAAAAGAGGGAACAAATCTGCCAATGATTTGGACCTTGCACCACGCTAGGCTGCAAAGACCACTCCTGCCCGAGGGTGGACTGAAACCATCGCCAAGCGCCAACTAGCCTGGGGGAGCATTTGAGGGGACCATGAAGAGCGGGACCTTTTCTCTCCCAAGCCCAAGCCTGAAATGATGCAGCCAGTGTGACCATGGCCTCCCAGTAGGAGGTGATAGTAGATGGGCCCAGGAGGAGCCCTGGGCAGGCATGGCCACAAGCAGTGGCAGAGGAGCTCTGGAGGGACAAGGAGGAATCTGCTATTATTCAATTAGATGCAGGACAATCCTTGACGATCAATCACAAGTTTAAAAATGCATGCTTAGCAAAGTTGGAATCATTGTGGTGTCCTTTAGAGAAAGGAGAAGATGGACACTGCCTGACCCCATGAGCAGGGCAGGGGGTGGGGATGATGGTGAGGAGGTCTCTTTATGTGGGGCTGCCATGAAACAGGCCGGGCTCTGCAGGCACAGTGTGGACAGACATCAGGGCACCATGTTGGGCAGAAGGAAGAAAATTCCAAGAGGATGTGTGGACTCACGAGGCACTTGTTCTTCTCCGAGCACACAAAGCGATAGTGAAGAAAATGCCCAGCTGTGCCTGGGAGTGGTGAAAGCCGGCCTGAGTCATGAGCCACAGCTCGGGCGGCGAGTGTGACCTGCACGGGGGAGGGGGGGTGGTCACCCTGGGGTCCCGGCAGGAGCCCAGGGAGGAGGTAGTGACATGCACTGACATAGAAGGTAGAGTGAACTCAGGGGTAGGGCAGCGTGTGTGGGTCTGAGAGGCCCCATGAGCCTGCGCAGCAGGAGGACCCGTGGGCCTGGCCTCCGGAGTGCTGGGGTGGGGAAGCTGGATTTGGGCATCATCACAGAGCATCTGAGTTCCCCAGAGAAAGCAGAGACAGTGGCCTCCAGGAGGATAGGTGAGGCTGGGGTGAGGCTGGAGAGGGGAGCCCAGGGCCTCGAGGTCAGAGGGGAGACTCCCGGGGTCATGGTTCCCCAGGTGCTGAGACCAAGGCGCTCTGTTCCTCAGGATGGTCAACATTGTCCAGCTGTTCTGGGTTGCCCCTCGTGGTCTGCCCTGCCTGCTGAGCCGTGGTTCTGACAGCTTCAGGGATGGGGTCCAGGCCGGCAGTGGGCCTCGGGGGGTGTGCTCAGGGGGCTGTTGCTTTCCTATCAGTCTAGTCCTCTTTCCCAAATTCTCTACAGTGAGCATATTTTACTTTTATAATTAGGAAACAGATGCTTTGAATAAACAAGTTGCTTCTGAGGCTTAGAAACTAGTGTGACCTTCAGTCCCCCACCCTTTCCTCTCCTGGTCACCTGGGGCTTTAGGAGGGACACTGTCCCCCTGAGCCCTGTGTGAGAGCAGTCTGCAAGGAACACGGTCATCACAGTGATTAAAAGCATGTACCTAAGTTTATTCACATGAACAAGTTTGTTTGAAAATAAAAATAGAATGCTTTGTGATTTTTAAAAATAACCTCATATCCATTGTTTAAAAACACATACACTTCAGAAAGAAAAGAGGCAAAGAGCCCCCATCCCCTAAAGCGTGGCCAGTTGATGTTCTGGTATGGACATTTTCAGGCTTTTTATTTTCCTGTGAACACAACGTACGTGCACACAGGCACACAAACCCTTATTTTTATATTTTGCTTTTTTGCAGTACTAGGGTTGAGCCCGGGGCCTTGCATGCACTCTCTGTACCACCCACCCACACCTATTTTAGACAGACCGTTGCACTGTGAATGCCCTTTCTAGCCAGCTTTTCAAGGAGCATCAATCAGTGTCTGCCCTCTCGATTAAGTGTCACCCTGGGGCGCTCCCAGCCTGCTGCCTTCTGTGTCTGTGCCTTCTTGGTTTGTGTGACTTCTCTCTCTGTTGCTGGACGTTGGGAGGCCTCTGGTTTGGGCCTCCAGTTCCCTTCTGTTGCATTGTGAGCCACATTGCCAGAATCATCCTGACGTGAGGTACTTGAAGTTCTTACACCATGCCTGGCACAGGGTAAATGCAGAAAAGTATTTGTCAAATAAAAATGAAACCTGTGCACACCCACAGCACCACACCACTTCCTGGCCATGGTGGCCACCTGCTGCCTCTCTGTGCCACGGGAGGAGGGCCTCTGGGTGAGTGCTGGGCCCAAGGACCCTGAGTGCAGAAATTCTGGCATCAGGGGCTCACAGGGTGCCTCAGTACTGGGGCTGCTTGGGATCTTGAGCCAGGGCCACCCCATCCAGGCTTTAGCGCCAGTCAGTGGTGGGATTGTGGGCACAGCCTGGGCCTTGGTTTCCTCACCTGCAAAAAATACAGTAAAAACTCGCCAGGACTTTCGGGGACTTAGGACGGTGTCAGCTGCAGGTGTCCTTGTGTGGCCATGGGCCTCTTGTGAGGGGTGTGGTGGTGGTTTCCATCAGAGCGACCTGATCATTGGTCTGATTGATGAGGGTTCACCAGATGCCAGCCAGGAGCTCAGGTTCCCACCCCCTCGCTCCTTCCCTGCCCTGGTCTTCCCTGGTCTTCCCTGGCTCCTGTTGGAAGGATGCGTGCTGGGTCTCTTTGGGGAAATGACCTTGGGCCAGACTGGAAGAGGGCTGGGAGGGAGGAAGGGTTGTGGTGCAGGGAGGGGCAGAGCTGGTGCGTGGGGCAGAGCAGGTAGGAGCAGAGTGTTCCTCGTGTTCCTCCTGGCCAGCTCTCCCGGCCAGGGCAGGGCAGGGATGCTGCACCTCCACGCCCGGCTCTAGGCTCCCACTCACCCTTGGCACCACCCATGTGGGTAGAATATGGGCAGTGCAGTGAGGGTGGCCTGGACTGCCTCCCTGACCAATCAGGCAGATGGGTCCAAGTGCCCCTGCTGCCTGGAGCCCCGTGGACCTGCTCCTTCGGCACGACGAGCCCTGCCGTCCTGGCCTCTTCTGTCTGGATCTTGTCTACATTTCCATTCTTCAGGGTTCAGCGGATGTGAATCCTCTCTGTCTCCTGGATGTTTGAAAGAGCAAGCACCCTTCTTATTGGAAGGGCATTTCTGCCATTGCCCCAGAGTGACAGAGAATCCTCAGGGGCTCTCCAGCCCAGTGGCTGTGCTGAGCAGCCAGGCAGCTGCAGGAAGCCGGGCCGGGACCCTGCAGCCACTGCCTCTGTGCCTCACTCTCTTCTTCACAGAGGATGTGTGCAGCCTCTCCTCATCTGCAGGGTGAGAAGGGCGTCAGGATACTGGATGCTGCCTTTGAGGAGAGCTCCTGCCATCCTGGCTGAGGGCTCTGTTTAGAGCAAGGGAAATGGTCCCTCCCCCTGGGTGTAGTCGCAGCATGGTAAATTCCATCTGAAAAATAAAAGCTGAGTGCTTTGCTGAGTCACAGAAGCCTCAGAGCTGATGTGCACACGCCGCGCTGAGTCTGGACAAGCTGAGAAAGACTCACACAGTCAGGATGAGAAATGGTGAGGAGAGAGAACCCACGAGGGTGCAGAGCGTGAGTGCTTGTGCTTTGCATACTGCAAAGGGTTTGCTGTTTTCCTTCTGGGCTGAGGTCTTTCTGCACCGCTTCTTTCTCTTGGTTTCCCTTTGTATTCTGCATGCTCACCCAGGTGCCGGGAGTTACAGCTGGGGAATGTGCATCCTCAGGACGCTCTGCATTAGCTTTCACACTCTCAGCCAGGCATGTCTTTGGGGCGGGCTGCTTCTCAGAGTGCGAGTCCCCTTTAAAACATGGCTGTTTATCACTATGCAAAGTGAGGGCTTGCTCACTGGCAGTGGTGGGTGGAGGCATCTTGCTGGTGACTTTGCCCAGCCGGATGATGGCCAAATTCTACGGGTGCAGCAGCCGAGAGCTCTGGCATAACCTGGAGCATCTGCTGGTTCACTGCTCCTGCCAAGGGTGACAGTGTGGACGTGCTTGCTCTCCTTTTCCAGAATAGGTGTAGTTCATGGCTGAGGGCCTCAGCCACTGCCTGCCCTGTGATTGGATGTTGTCTTTAAAACTTAATCAAGAAGAAGATTTGCCCAATGACATCACTTCTTATGTGAGAAACTCAAATGTTTTGGAGAAACAACTGCTCATTAGTGAGTGCCCTCACTTGGAGAGAACTCGTCAGCGTTAGTGTGCCTCAGTTTCTCCAGTTGTACAAAGAAAGTCCACTGCTGCCTGGGGCAGGTGGGACTGTGGTGGACAGGTCCCACAGGTGATCTGGCAACAGCAGGTTCTCTCCTGGTACTCACTGAGAGCGGCTGGGAAGCCAGCAAATGCGCCCAGGCTGTGGACACCGGCAGCCCCTGCCTTTTTGCCTGTGGTTCATTAAGTTCATTAACTCGCAAACCGGGTAGACCCTTCCCTTTCAAAACCAGGAGCAGGTTGAAGGTTGTGAGCGTGCTCAGTGGACAGAAGGGTTTGCACTGAGGCTAGCGAAGGGCTGCCTTGAGCCTGGAAGCAGGTCAGGACAGAGGGTCCGCCTTGGAGGGCCCCGCTTTAACCACAGCACGGCACGACCAACTGTGGGTGAGCTTCTCCAGGGACCTCAGAAAGGGCTGAGCTGTGGTGGAGAGTGTGTGGCAGACCTCCTCCCAACTGTCTGGTTTGAGGACAGGCTGATTAGATCTAAGGAGGGAGGTCGGCTCCCACTGCCGTTCAGGCAGCCCTCGGGAGGCCCCCATAGGGTCCCATCTGATCGCACCCACACAGCCGGAGGTGTTCCTGGGCGCAGGAATCTGAAGGTGAGCAATTCTTCAGCCCCCCTATTTTGGAACTCTAAGATAAGTGTAGTTGTCCTCTGGAAGTTCTTGGGTGGCCTGACCATGGGCTCCTGGGAGCTGGGGATTCCAGGACAGTGCCCATCTTCTTCTTTGTCCTTGCCTCCTGGGTTTCCAGACACACAAGCCAGTGGGGACTCAGTCTCCCAGTCAGTCTCGAAACAGTCCTGCGTGCAGGGAGGAAAAGCCCAGGACCCCAGCCACAGAAGAGGTCCCCTGAAGAAGCCCCGGGTCCCAAAGGCCTCCTGGGCCAGCACTTCTCTCAGAGCATGGTCCCCACGCTGAGCCCTGGGCCATGTGAGTGGTGCCTGGACATAGACCAGACAGGCCTCAGAACAGAGCCCCTGCCCGGCTTGCAGCAGGCACCCTGTGGGCAGGGCCGTGTCTGCTCAGCTTTGCTGTCCCTCTGAATGGCCCTGCCGGGCTGAATCAGGGCCTGCTGCACCTTGGGACAAACAGCTCAAGAAATGCACCAGAACCTTCCCTGGGTAGTCACACTTTTTAGGGGCTCAGGGAGGGGCACCATAGAAACCACACTGGCCACACAAAGGACTGGCCACAAGGAAACCTGGCCTCAGAGGGAGGCCGGCATCCAGGTGTAGTGAAAGGAACACTGCCCAGGGTGGGTCAGCTAGGAGGAAGGCCTTCACTCAAGGAGGTCTTGAGTGCACAAGACCCTCTGCAGAGGGGCTGCCTCTGTGCTTGGCAGGTGGCTGATGGCAGGTGGGGGCCTTTGGTGGCTGGGACATTGAACCTGGGTGAGGCAGCGTTTTCCTTTGGCGGTGAGATTAAGATCCCTAGACATGCCTTGCCCAGTGGTTGGGTGACCCGCGATCTCTTTGACTTTGAAGAAGGCCTCATCTTCCGTCCTGCAGAGAGCTTTGTGTGACCATGCATTCAGGTGGTTGGCTGCAGGGAATCACCTGGGCAGTGGTGAGGGACCCTGACCTCTGCTCTGCCCATGGTCTCTGTGTCGACACAGTGCTGTGCTTCATGGTAAGCTGAGAGGCCCTGTTACCTTGATGATGGAGGGGTGATGGACAGGGGCACTCAGCACAGGAAGGACCCTGGGCTGCTTCTGCCCTATATGTAGGACTCCCCAGACGGCCCCACGCGGCTCTTGAGCTTCACGGCTACGAGCTTCACTGGGAAGAGTGAAGATGTGGACTAGCCCTGGAGCTCAGGGAGGTGCCCTGTGGCTCCTGTGTCCATCCAGATGTGGCCTCTGAGCGTTAGCCACAGTTGCCTGGTCTGCTGCCTGTTGTGTCAGCTGGTATGTCCGTCTGTTTCATGGAGGAGCACAGTTGGCAGGTGTCTGGCTCTTATGGTTTGCAACAAAGCTCTGATATCAGAAGGGAGGAGATGCAACTAAGGCCTGACCCCAGCTCTGCTGACACCCATCTGCCCAGGCCTGACTCCCGGCCTCTCCAGCCTCTGGGCACTCGTGGGCTCTGGTGGACTTTAGGGTTCTAAAAATGTCCTCCTCAGCTCTGTTTTCCCTTCCACACAACAAATCTATTCACACTATGGAAAAAAAAATTGGAAAGAAAAATGTTTTTTTCTAGGTTTTAAAATCTAGAAAAAAATACATTCTTTCAATATCCATAAATAAGTTGTTAAAATTTTAGAGTAATTCCTTTTCACTTTTTCTAAATATATTGCATTTCTAGGATCGTTCTATCAGTTAGTTTTGTTCTCTGCCTTTTCTCCTGCTCTGAGATGTTCACTTTCCCTTTAGAATAAATTCTTATGAAAAATCACTTTCAGCTTACGTCATATTTCATTGTTCAGAAACTTGCCTAATTCACAAGTCGTTAGGTTGTTTTCCGTTTTTATTATTATAATAATGTGGCATTTAATCTCTCTGAGCACCGAGCTTCCTAGCATGTAGAGTTTTCTCTCTGGGGCAGAGTCCTTGGCACGAAGTCCCAGGTTGAGTTAGGAGCCACCTGAGGACTTGGCGCACAGCGTCTGAGTGGTCTCCCAAAGACCGCGCTGGTGGCCTTCTCCACAGCGACACCCAAGACAACCCGCTTAGGGTGTCAGTTATGGCTTTCAGACTTTATAGCGGGAGGTTCTGGGGATCGAACTTAGGGGAGTTTCACCCCTGAGCCACTGCCCCCAGCCCGTTTCATTTTTTAGAGACAGGGTCTCACTAAGTGGCTTAGGGTGTCCAAATTGCTGAGGCTGGCCTTGTGACTCTCCTGCCTCAGCCTCCAAACTGCTGGGATTACAGGTGTCTGTCCCAGTGCCCAGCTGCCTTCTTTTTTTTAAATGGTGACATGGGTTCTGACTTAGGGACACAACTGCAAGACCATCGCTGCAGTTGGACCGCTGGACACAGGTGTTCCTCTAGTCCCATTCCTCCTGTGATGCTTCCTGCCCGCTCCCCCTGCAGCCCACCGTGGCCAGGTGACAGGAGCCACTGCAGCCACCGTCGACTGGCTTCCATACTCTAGGATTGCATAGAAACAGATCACACACACACACACACACAACTGTTTTCCCCGCGTCACAATTAGTGCGTCAATAGTTGGTTCTCTGGCTGGGGACGTGGCTCAGTGGTAGAGCACTTGCCTAGCATGTATAAGGCACAGGGTTCGATTCTCAGCACCACATATAAATAAATAAAGATCCATTGACAACTAAAAAATATTTAAAAAAAAATAGTTGGTTCTCCTCTCCTCTCCCTCTTCTTTGATGACTGGTACTCTTTCTTGCGCCCAAGTTTGTCATGCATTCTCTGGTTGGTGGCTCTGTGCATTGCTGCTAGCTGTTTGCGAGGATGAGCACAGCTGCAGGGAATGTGCTTCTGGGTCCTGTGGTGACCGCGGAGGCTGGATTACTGGGTGGTGTATTTTAGCTTTCTAGGAAACTGACGGAGCGTTTTCGGAAGCAGCTGCTGTGCTCTACACACCGCCAGCGGCATGCAGGTGCTCCAGTTGTGCCCCTCCTGGCCAGAGCTCTCACCTTAGCCAGGCCAGCAGGTCTGTAGTGTTCCCTGGGGGGTTAGTTCACGTGCCCCGAGGATCCGCCATCAGCACCCTCACATGCCCGTCAGCACCTGGGCCTGCTCCGGGGACTTGGCTGGGGAAGCCAGGGGATGTGTCACCCCAGGGGCTGCTGACCTGCTGCCTGCTGCGCCTCAGGCTCTTCCTTGTGAGCACAGGTGCTCAGGTTCGGACTTGGTCTGACTGCACATCGGATCCCGTTAGAAGCGTGGCCGACTCCCTCCTTCTCAGCCTCTCCTGCGCCGGCCCAAGCGGCCATCTGCATGCCACATGCTGCCCCTCGAGGAGCAGCGCCCTTGGGTGCACTCAGCTACTTTGTGGGCTCACGGGAAAAGTGATTCTGTGGCTTATGTGGCGTGTCCTTGTTTTTGCCGTGAGAGGGATTCCATCTACGTCTTCAGCAGAGAGGTTTTTCTCGTCATTTCAGAAATCCCCTTTATTTTTCCCTTTTGTAAGTCATGTCAACAGTGTACCTGGAGGGAGAGCGAGGGCCGAGACGTGAAGACAGGCCAGGCAGAGGTCCACACCAGGGTGTCTGTCAGAGCTGACAGATGAAGGCATCTCTGTGGCCAGACAGGCTTGGGTTCTGGGACTTTTATGGGGCAGACTCAGGAATCCCAGCCCCAGGGGTCCTAAGGCAGAGGTTAAGGGTGGGGCTGGCTGAGGGAGTGGAGGGCCTTCCTCAGAAACGCCCTTGGGCAGGAAAGCAGAACTTTTTTCTTAAAATGGCCATCCAGATGCTACGCAAGGACCTCATGGTACCTGTTGACCTCACTGTTGTTAAATCTCACCACCTTTTGATACAGTGAAGCGCTTATTAGCCGCTCTGCCTGCTGACTGACCTACAGCTGCGTCAACACGTGACATTGCCGTGGGGGGAATCCACTGATCTCCCCTTTTGTGAATTCCTTTTATCTTCTCTAAGCCTTCTTCTCCAGGGATTGATAAATGCTCATCTTTACTTCTCTTTCTGCCCTTAATCTCTTTAATCCACTTAGAATTTTACGGTGGGAAGGCACTGGGAAGGGAGACCCCACAGTTAGCCAGCCAGTCCTCAGTTTTCTTCCTTTGCCATGTTACATTCGTACACAGAAGTGCGACCAGGGCCATCCGGCCCTTTTCAGTCATCTCCCGATTCACAAGGGGTTCTCCCCCAATTTAATCATAAATTTCATTATTTAGAATGCAGAAATTATTTTTTTTGTTAGAAATAAAATTTGCTGTTTTTCCCCGGGGCCTGTATGACACCACTTCCCTCCATGTCAAATCTTCTCGAGTTCCTGTCGCTGCTGGACCTGTGTGTCTTGCTGGGCATCAGAGACTGAATATGAGCCGCGGTGACCATGGGTTGGCAGGCAACCTGGGTAGACCCTGGTGAACTGGGGTTCATGGGGCAGGCCGCGGCTAGGGCGTGCACAGGGCTGATGAGGGGTCCTCCTGCATGGTCACCTTCCCTCTCCCACGGCAGCTGGGACTTCACAGGAGCTGTCTGCGGCCAGCTGCCTGGGAGGAGGAAACGCAGCCCTGTCTGCAGAGGGCCATGTGCACTGTGGGCAGCACCTGGGTGTGGGGAGGGACCTGTGTTCATTTTCTACTGTGGTTGCAACAGAGAACCTCAAAGGGAGTCAGAGGGTCATCTCAGAGCTTCTCAGCCATCAGGATGGGCTGGGGTGGGAGTGTGGCCACCGCCTTCCTCCACTGCTGGGTCCTTCTGCTCCATAGGCTGCTGGCAGGGTCCAGCAACCCTGGTCATCACACTGGATCTCAGGCGGTTTGTAATCTGTGTATTTAGGATTAAAAGACGCCTATTCAAACACACCTGCCAGCAGGTGTGCAAATGAAACCTGAGCCAGAGGGTGGCACTGTAACAGGGGTTCACTTGATGCTTTGACTACATCCTTGTGACTTTGAAACTTTCCCTCACCTCCTCCTCCCTGATCTCCTCTCCCCTCACCTCCTCCTCCCTGATCTCCTGTCCCCTCACCTCCTTCCTGATCTCCTCTCCTCTCACCTCCTCCTCCCTGATCTCCTCTCCCCTCACCTCCTCCCAGATCTCGCCTCACCTCCTCCTCCCTGATCTCCTCTCCCCTCACCTCCTCCCAGATCTCCTCTCCTCTCACCTCCTTCCTGATCTCCTCTCCCCTCACCTCCTCCTCCCTGATCTCCTCTCCCCTCACCTCCTCCTCCCAGATCTCCTCTCCTCTCAACTCCTCCCTGATCTCCTCTCCCCTCACCTCCTCCTCCCAGATCTCCTCTCCTCTCACCTCCTCCCTGATCTCCTCTCCCCTCACCTCCTCCTCCCAGATCTCCTCTCCTCTCACCTCCTCCCTGATCTCCTCTCCCCTCACCTCCTCCCTGATCTCCTCTCCCCTCACCTCCTCCTCCCAGATCTCCTCTCCTCTCACCTCCTCCCTGATCTCCTCTCCCCTCACCTCCTCCTCCCAGATCTCCTCTCCTCTCACCTCCTCCCTGATCTCCTCTCCCCTCACCTCCTCCCTGATGTCCTCTCCCCTCACCTCCTCCTCCCAGATCTCCTCTCCTCTCACCTCCTCCCTGATCTCCTCTCCCCTCACCTCCTCCTCCCTGATCTCCTCTCTCCTCACCTCCTCCTCCCAGATCTCCTCTCCCCTCACCTCCTCCTCCCTGATCTCCTCTCTCCTCACCTCCTCCTCCCAGATCTCCTCTCCCCTCACCTCCTCCCTGATCTCCTCTCCCCTCACCTCCTCCCTGATCTCCTCTCCCCTCACCTCCTCCCTTATCTCCTCTCCCCTCACCTCCTCCTCCCAGATCTCCTCTCCCCTCACCTCCTCCCTGATCTCCTCTCCCCTCACCTCCTCCTCCCTGATCTCCTCTCCCCTCACCTCCTCCCTGATCTCCTCTCCCCTCACCTCCTCCTCCCAGATCTCCTCTCCTCTCACCTCCTCCCTGATCTCCTCTCCCCTCACCTCCTCCTCCCAGATCTCCTCTCCTCTCACCTCCTCCCTGATCTCCTCTCCCCTCACCTCCTCCCTAATCTCCTCTCCCCTCACCTCCTCCTCCCAGATCTCCTCTCCTCTCACCTCCTCCCTGATCTCCTCTCCCCTCACCTCCTCCTCCCTGATCTCCTCTCTCCTCACCTCCTCCTCCCAGATCTCCTCTCCCCTCACCTCCTCCTCCCTGATCTCCTCTCTCCTCACCTCCTCCTCCCAGATCTCCTCTCCCCTCACCTCCTCCCTGATCTCCTCTCCCCTCACCTCCTCCCTTATCTCCTCTCCCCTCACCTCCTCCTCCCTGATCTCCTCTCCCCTCACCTCCTCCTCCCAGATCTCCTCTCCTCTCACCTCCTCCCTGATCTCCTCTCCCCTCACCTCCTCCTCCCAGATCTCCTCTCCTCTCACCTCCTCCCTGATCTCCTCTCCCCTCACCTCCTCCCTGATCTCCTCTCCCCTCACCTCCTCCTCCCAGATCTCCTCTCCTCTCACCTCCTCCCTGATCTCCTCTCCCCTCACCTCCTCCTCCCAGATCTCCTCTCCTCTCACCTCCTCCCTGATCTCCTCTCCCCTCACCTCCTCCCTGATCTCCTCTCCCCTCACCTCCTCCTCCCAGATCTCCTCTCCTCTCACCTCCTCCCTGATCTCCTCTCCCCTCACCTCCTCCTCCCTGATCTCCTCTCTCCTCACCTCCTCCTCCCAGATCTCCTCTCCCCTCACCTCCTCCTCCCTGATCTCCTCTCTCCTCACCTCCTCCTCCCAGATCTCCACTCCCCTCACCTCCTCCCTGATCTCCTCTCCCCTCACCTCCTCCCTGATCTCCTCTCCCCTCACCTCCTCCCTTATCTCCTCTCCCCTCACCTCCTCCTCCCAGATCTCCTCTCCCCTCACCTCCTCCCAGATCTCCTCTCCCCTCACCTCCTCCCTGATCTCCTCTCCCCTCACCTCCTCCCTGATCTCCTCTCCCCTCACCTCCTCCCAGATCTCCTCTCCCCTCACCTCCTCCCTGATCTCCTCTCCCCTCACCTCCTCCTCCCTGATCTCCTCTCCCCTCACCTCCTCCCAGATCTCCTCTCCCCTCACCTCCTCCTCCCAGATCTCCTCTCCCCTCACCTCCTCCCTGATCTCCTCTCCCCTCACCTCCTCCCAGATCTCCTCTCCCCTCACCTCCTCCTCCCAGATATCCTCTCCCCTCACCTCCTCCTCCCAGATCTCCTCTCCCCTCACCTCCTCCCTGATCTCCTCTCCCCTCACCTCCTCCCAGATCTCCTCTCCCCTCACCTCCTCCCTGATCTCCTCTCCCCTCACCTCCTCCTCCCTTATCTCCTCTCCCCTCACCTCCTCCTCCCAGATCTCCTCTCCCCTCACCTCCTCCCTGATCTCCTCTCCCCTCACCTCCTCCTCCCTGATCTCCTCTCCCCTCACCTCCTCCCTGATCTCCTCTCCCCTCACCTCCTCCTCCCAGATCTCCTCTCCTCTCACCTCCTCCCTGATCTCCTCTCCCCTCACCTCCTCCTCCCAGATCTCCTCTCCTCTCACCTCCTCCCTGATCTCCTCTCCCCTCACCTCCTCCCTGATCTCCTCTCCCCTCACCTCCTCCTCCCAGATCTCCTCTCCTCTCACCTCCTCCCTGATCTCCTCTCCCCTCACCTCCTCCTCCCTGATCTCCTCTCTCCTCACCTCCTCCTCCCAGATCTCCTCTCCCCTCACCTCCTCCTCCCTGATCTCCTCTCTCCTCACCTCCTCCTCCCAGATCTCCTCTCCCCTCACCTCCTCCCTGATCTCCTCTCCCCTCACCTCCTCCCTGATCTCCTCTCCCCTCACCTCCTCCCTTATCTCCTCTCCCCTCACCTCCTCCTCCCTGATCTCCTCTCCCCTCACCTCCTCCTCCCAGATCTCCTCTCCTCTCACCTCCTCCCTGATCTCCTCTCCCCTCACCTCCTCCTCCCAGATCTCCTCTCCTCTCACCTCCTCCCTGATCTCCTCTCCCCTCACCTCCTCCCTGATCTCCTCTCCCCTCACCTCCTCCTCCCAGATCTCCTCTCCTCTCACCTCCTCCCTGATCTCCTCTCCCCTCACCTCCTCCTCCCAGATCTCCTCTCCTCTCACCTCCTCCCTGATCTCCTCTCCCCTCACCTCCTCCCTGATCTCCTCTCCCCTCACCTCCTCCTCCCAGATCTCCTCTCCTCTCACCTCCTCCCTGATCTCCTCTCCCCTCACCTCCTCCTCCCTGATCTCCTCTCTCCTCACCTCCTCCTCCCAGATCTCCTCTCCCCTCACCTCCTCCTCCCTGATCTCCTCTCTCCTCACCTCCTCCTCCCAGATCTCCTCTCCCCTCACCTCCTCCCTGATCTCCTCTCCCCTCACCTCCTCCCTGATCTCCTCTCCCCTCACCTCCTCCCTTATCTCCTCTCCCCTCACCTCCTCCTCCCAGATCTCCTCTCCCCTCACCTCCTCCCAGATCTCCTCTCCCCTCACCTCCTCCCTGATCTCCTCTCCCCTCACCTCCTCCCTGATCTCCTCTCCCCTCACCTCCTCCCAGATCTCCTCTCCCCTCACCTCCTCCCTGATCTCCTCTCCCCTCACCTCCTCCTTCCTGATCTCCTCTCCCCTCACCTCCTCCCAGATCTCCTCTCCCCTCACCTCCTCCTCCCAGATCTCCTCTCCCCTCACCTCCTCCCTGATCTCCTCTCCCCTCACCTCCTCCCAGATCTCCTCTCCCCTCACCTCCTCCCAGATCTCCTCTCCCCTCACCTCCTCCCTGATCTCCTCTCCCCTCACCTCCTCCCAGATCTCCTCTCCCCTCACCTCCTCCCTGATCTCCTCTCCCCTCACCTCCTCCTCCCTGATCTCCTCTCCCCTCACCTCCTCCCAGATCTCCTCTCCCCTCACCTCCTCCTCCCAGATCTCCTCTCCCCTCACCTCCTCCCTGATCTCCTCTCCCCTCACCTCCTCCCAGATCTCCTCTCCCCTCACCTCCTCCTCCCAGATCTCCTCTCCCCTCACCTCCTCCCAGATCTCCTCTCCCCTCACCTCCTCCCTGATCTCCTCTCCCCTCACCTCCTCCTCCCTGATCTCCTCTTCCCTCACCTCCTCCCAGATCTCCTCTCCCCTCACCTCCTCCTCCCAGATCTCCTCTCCCCTCACCTCCTCCCAGATCTCCTCTCCCCTCACTTCCTCCTCCCAGATCTCCTCTCCCCTCACCTCCTCCCTGATCTCCTCTCCCCTCACCTCCTCCCTGATCTCCTCTCCCCTCACCTCCTCCCAGATCTCCTCTCACCTCCTCCTCCCAGATCTCCTCTCCCCTCACCTCCTCCCAGATCTCCTCTCCCCTCACCTCCTCCTCCCAGATCTCCTCTCCCCTCACCTCCTCCCAGATCTCCTCTCCCCTCACCTCCTCCCTGATCTCCTCTCCCCTCACCTCCTCCTCCCTGATCTCCTCTTCCCTCACCTCCTCCCAGATCTCCTCTCCCCTCACCTCCTCCTCCCAGATCTCCTCTCCCCTCACCTCCTCCCAGATCTCCTCTCCCCTCACTTCCTCCTCCCAGATCTCCTCTCCCCTCACCTCCTCCCTGATCTCCTCTCCCCTCACCTCCTCCCTGATCTCCTCTCCCCTCACCTCCTCCCAGATCTCCTCTCACCTCCTCCTCCCAGATCTCCTCTCCCCTCACCTCCTCCCTGATCTCTTTTCTCTCACCTTCTGCTCTCTGATCTTCTCTTCCCTGATCTCATTTTCTCCCAGTCACCTCTATAAAAGCCCCCTGTTCCTGAAGATGGGCAGAATCACAGCCGTTGGGACTAATCTCCTCTATTTCTCCTTTGCTAGCATAGCAATCAACGTTCTTTTTCCTTTTGTTTCTTTTCCTATTTTCTCAAAACCCTGTGCTCATTATTGGACTGGCATGAGGACAAGGGCCGAGTCTGGGAGGGAGATGTGAGTGTGTGCAACTTCGCAGGTTTTTAACGGGTAACTGTGGCTTCCCTTTTCTTTTCCTCCTCCTCCTTTTTTGAGCTGGGGATGAGAGTACTCTGTGGTGCTCTGCCACTGAGCACATCCCCCGTTGTTTTTCTTTTGAGATAGCCTTGCCAAGTTGCTGAGGGCATAAGTTGCTGAGGCTGGCTTCGAATCCACAATCTCCTGCCTCAGCCTCCGAGTGAGTTACAGGCGAGTGCCACTGTGCTGGCCATTGTGGTGACAATTAACACATAAACTCCACCACCTTTACCATTTGTAAGCTCACGTTTCAGTGGCGCTAGGTTGATCCTCTTTATTATGCACCGATCTCCAGTTTCCACCTTGTAAAACTAAAATCGTCTTCATTAAGGATCTCCCGTCCCGCAGCCTCTGGGAGGCGAGTTCTGGATTCTGGTCTGGGGGGCTGCAGCAGGCCCCTCAGTGTGTGGAGTCGTGGGGGTGGGGGGTCTCCTTTTCATGTCTGACGCATTGCCCTTGGTTCAGTGTCCTCCAGGGCCATCTGTGTTGTGGCCCACGTCACAATTCCCTTCCTTTTTACAGTTGAGTGACATTCTGACCTGCGGGTTGCCACGTTCTTTCCCCTTCATCTCCCCGGGGACCCTGGGGTGGCCTCCTCTTCTGGCCATCCCGAGTGGCGCTCCTGTGAGCGCAGGTGTGCAGCAGCTCATCCTGACCCTCTCCTGGGGAGTGCCTTCAGGTCTGTGCCCAGGGGGAGCTGCTGGATGACGTGGAAGTCCTGATTTCGCTTGTGAGGCGGCTCTGCGCTGCTTTCCCCAGCAGCGGCACCGTCTTGCACTCCGCCTGGGCAGAGCTCCTGTCCTGCACAGTCTTGCCAACGCCGGGTAGCTGGTGGTGTTCTGACCGTCGCCTCCTGATGGGCGTGAGGAGGTAGCTCACGCTGGTTTGAGTTTGCTCTTTTCTGACGATTAGTGTTGAGCCAGTTTTCATGAGTTTTTTGGCCACTTCTGTGTCTTCTTTGGAGAAATTTCTATTCAAATCCTTTGGCCATTTTAAAAATCAGGTTGCCTTCTTGTTAAGTTCTAGGAATTCTTTGCATCTTGTCAGGTATAGGATTTCACTTATTTCCCCCATTCTGTGTTGCTTTGTGCTGTTCCTAGTGCTGTTGGATGTACGAAGGTCTTGAATCGTGTGTAGTCCAATCTACTTTCCCTTTTGTTGCCTCTGTTTTGACACCTAAGAAATCATTGCCAAATCTGAAATATCTGAAGATCTGCCCTGTTCTCTTCTAAGAGCTCTGTAGTTTGGGTTTCTGTTTAGGGCTCTTTCCCCTTAGCTTTGGCCTAGGATGCGAGGCGAGGGTCCCACCTCATTCCTTTGCGCATGCTTTCTGGTCCTCTGAGCACAGTTTTGTTGGAAAGACTGTCTTTTCCCTGTTGAGTGGTGGTGGCACCTTGTTAAAAATAATTCTTATTTGCATATGAGCTCATTTTCATGAGTGCCTGGGTGGGGGGTGTCTCGGGTCTCCTACCCCATTTCCTGTGCATTTGCCTTAGGTCAGCGCCACCCAGTGTGACTCCTGTGGCTTTGGAACAGGTTTAGAAGCCCTGTTTCCTGCTCTGGGTGACCCGAAGGCCATTCTGAACACCAAGGACAGGTCCGGGGTTCAGGGCCATCCCCCTGCTCTAGCTGGGCCCTGGGCGAGTCAAGGTAAGCCCCGCCCTAGGTCTCTAGCCCTGACCACCTTTTGGGAATCCCTCCTGGGAGGTGAGGGACTTATTGACAGGTCTGGGGCTTCCTTGTTCTGTACACCTCCAGGGGCATCCCCTGGGGTTCCCAACTCAGCCCTGGCTCTTCCCCAAAGTCCTGCCGTTTCCTCTGCTGCAATGGTGTAGTTTTGTTCCTAAGAAATCATAGATTTTAAAAAATACTGAACATTTTTTCCCATGGATAACACGTGACAGGGAGCAAAAGCTTTATTGGTAATGACATTGTTGATTTTCTACAAAACCTCACTGATCAGGGTACTTGGTAACTCTAAGTGTACTTTTCCATTGTTAGCTAAACAATGTGTTCCGATTCATCAACTTTAATTCTGTGTGCTAGTGTTTGGGAGGGTAAGCCCACGCCCGGGAGGAAGCTCAGGAGGCACCTGCAGAGGCCAGCAGGAAGCAGCTCCCGGTCAGCCGCTCCTCAGCAGTCTGTTTGGGCTGTGCATGACATAAGTCCTGTGTTTCGAATGCAGAGCACTAGGAAGCTACCTCCGCAGAGCCAGCCGCAGCCCGCAGCGGGCCAGCACCTGCTGTCCTCCACCAGGCTGGTGCACAGAGCCCCACCCTGGGAGAAAGCTTGCCACGCCTAGTGTTCCCGATGTGGCCCTGGGCTGGCCTCTTTGTAGTAGATACTAGAGAGCTGTATCAAGAGCGAGCGCTCAAGAGTCAGACAGGGCCTTCGTCAGCTGCCTGTGCTGGTGGAACCCAGCCTGGTGCCCACCTGGGCCTACCTGGGCCCGTTTCACTGTCAGAATCCTGCCCGCCCCTGTGCATCAGGAGCCAACAGTTCTTGGAAGGACCGACCCCCCACCTCGGCCCCCTGACCCTGTGAACCCAAGCGTTGCTTATCACAGCTCAGGGACCATGCATGGCAGGCCCCATCTGCTAGCCTGTCCTCTTAGCCACTGTCTGCCCTTGTCCCATGTGCCCGTGGGGCCTCGTCCCTCAGCCCTATGCTCACTTCCGGGCTTCGTGTCCTCTGCCTTTCACACACAGGGGTGGGCCGCTGGGTTCAGCAAGCCCTCCCACCCAGGTTCAGCGAGCCCTCCGTCTTGGGTTCACCCAGCCCTCCCGCCCGGGTTCGTGGCTCTGGAGCTGACGGCAACCTCTTGAGGGGGCTCAGGTGACATGTGACGCTTTACCAAAGCTGAGGCCACAGGGCAGAGAGCTACGTGTCCCAGGCAGATACAGGGCTGCTGGACCTGTAGTTAGAGGTGGAGAGAGAAGAGAGCCCCCCACCATCTGCCTGCCCACCTGCTCACCTGCCTGGCTCATGTCCATCCCTCCATCTATCGCCTACTTGTTCAGGTGGCCTGATCTGTGTTCATCTTAGCCAGAGGCGTGGCTCTTGCAGCTTCCAACAGATTAGGGCCTGCACTCTTCTGGGTCATCATGGCCTTGGCCATGAGTCTGGGTTGTGGGCTCTTCAGCTAGGGTCCCATCCTCAGCCAAGATGTCCTTCATATCCTGAGCTGATGGGTGGCCCTGGGTCACAGTCAATGCCAGCACATGCAGAAGCACACCCATGCACCCTATGTTGACCCTGTGTCCAGCTCTGTTATTGTGAAGCCATTTGTACCACCCCTGGAGAGCATTTCAAATGCCCAGTGTCCCTTCTGTAAAGCAATGGCTGTGCCCATTCTTACATCTCAGAAGGGACCACTGGGTACTCACTTTTAGTTGGAAAGTGAGACACACTGAGTGCTCTTGTCCTCCCCAGATTCGAGTCCTGAAGCCTGCAGTGTGCGCTCCCTCCCTGGGGAGGGTCCATGTTTAGAACATGTTCTCAACTGCGGCAAAAGCCACGTAGTGTGAGACCCGCCATCCAGAGCTCCATGGAGCACGCTCGGGGTGGACGCTCCTCCGCACTCTGAGCATCAGATCTCAGACCTTCTCCTCCCCCACCCGGTCTCTGCCCCAGGAGGCTCCTTGCTTTCTCCCTGGCCCCACCGTGTCCACTCTGCCTGCTGTCTCACTGGCCAGACATCATGTAAGTGGACTGCTTTGGGTGGTCCTCTTGTGACTGGCTCTACTCACGGGGTGGCATGTGCTTGGGGCTCCCACATGACGAGTCCCTTCCTCTGAAAGGCAGGTCTCCCTCCTACCGTGGACCACGTTCTCAGCTCTCCACCGGTGGGCATGAGGCTGCTGCCCTCGGCTGTGTCGGTAACGTGCTCTGAACAACGTGCTCGTCCCCTTCGGGACCCTGCTCTCAATAATCTTGGAAGTTTCCTGGGCAAAGTTCTGGGGTCCTGGGAGGGGGCTGGAGCCGTGGCCTTCCACTCTACCACCTAAGAGGGCCTGGTTTGCCCACTCTGCCATCTCTGCCTCACACCACGTACAAAATTCTGGGTCTGAACTTGGGTGCCAGGTTCCTCCTCCTAAAGCTGGAGAGTGAACAACGCTGAGTGCTAATTATGCCTTGGGTCTGCAGCCCACTGGGGACATGACGGGAGGGAGGGGGCAGGTGCCCTGGGGTCTGGGCACAGCCTGCCCCAGCCTCCTGAGCCCCAGCTCCACATGGGCATCTGGCTACACTCACTCAGCTGTGCTTTCCCTCCAGGTGAGGAGACAATGTAGTGGAGTGGCCACCAAGGAGTCACCTTTGGGAGCGTGGACACCCAGCCCAGACGGAGCACCTGCCCCTGGGCGTCCCTCTGGCTACCCAGCCTCACCATGTCCAAGAAGGGTGCGGGCAGCCGGGCCAAGGGGGACAAGGCGGAGGCATTTGCTGCACTGCAGGCCGCCAACGAGGAGCTCCGCGCCAAGCTCACCGACATCCAGATCGAGCTGCAGCAGGAGAAGAGCAAGGTGGGCCCCCCCAGCCAGCCCCTCCCTCCCTTCCGCCTGCCCCAGAGCCCCGAGGCTAGCCTGGGGGGCCAGTCGGGTCTCTGCAGGAGTGCCCACCCCCAGTCCCACAGGCCCCCAGAGGTTCCCAAGGGGACTCAGGACAGACAGGTCTCCGGAGGGGAGTGGAAAGTGGCCAGAGGGTTCTGTGGGCAGAGGCACCACGGAGATGGCCCCTCCGAGGGGGAGGATGCCCACCTGGTGGACAGCCTCCACATGGGGCGTCGGGGCTTTAAACAGCCCATCCCTGGGAGTGACGCCGACTCTCCACCCAGCTCCACGGTGGACTTGAGTTCCACAGACTGGGCTGAGGTGGCCCCTCTGTGAGGACAGGGAGAAAGGGGACCTCGGCTGGTGGGGAGGATCAGCACTTGTGGCCACACTTGGAGGAGCTGAGCAGGCTGAGCAGGGGTGTGGAGCCCAGCAGACCCTGGGTGGGAGGCACGGCAACCTCTAGTCTGGACATCCAGGCTCCGAGGTCCTGGGAACCTACAGGGAAGGTTTAGAGAGGGACTGAGCTTGTGCTGGAGGCTGGGGGTGGCCTCTGGGGAGAGCGTGAGGGGCCTGCTCAGTGCCAGGCCCCTGGCCCCAACCTCCTTCCATCTCTGGCATGACCTTTGTCCTCTCCTCCTGCCTGCACCTCCCCTCAGGAGCCACTGGGAAGGGCAGGTGAGTTCCTGGGCAGGAGAAAGCAGAAAAATGATCTGGAGAGAAAAGGTGACCCTAGACTGAGTGGACAGCTCAGGGCAGGGTGACTCCCGGAGGTCGGGAGGCCCTGGACTTCGGGGCTGGTGTCCTGCCCCAGGCTGTAATTCTCTGTCCCTTTCTTCCTGCTGGCAAAAGTATTGCTCTTGGAGGACGTGCGGTCACCGTGCAGGTCATTCTGTCACCCGGCCTCCTCGTACTGTCCTCCTGGCGGTGGCAAAACTTGAGTCCTGTTCCCTGATGACGATGTGGAATTTGGACCCAGGGTTCACAAGGGAAGTCCTGAGGGGACCTGGCCTTCCTCTGGTCTAGGGGCAGACCCCACAAGCCTGCCACGTTACCAGCTGGCCCCTCACTGGGAAGCTTGCCAGCCTTGTCCTAGTCCCAGCCCTCCTGTCCCCAGCCCTCCTGTCCCCAGCCCTCCTGCCACCAGCTCCTCCTGCAAAACAGGACAGGAGCAGCTCCCAGCACAGGCGGTGCTGAGGAGGAAGGGAGGGAGGCTGGGCCGGGGCTGCTCGCCTACACTAGAAGGGGTGGCACGGTGAGCCAGTGGTGTGCCTGCTCCCATGGCCTTGGGGCCACTGTCCCTCAGCAAATGCTGCCCGCACCTGACCTGTCCCAGTGTGTCTTTTCCAGAGCCCTGTTCCTCCTCCCGCCATAGTCCCTTCTGCAGGCGAGATCTCCGGGGCTGAGTTGGCCTGGGGACTTCCTGAGAAGCTGCAGCTTCCTGTTGCAGTTAGAAACGAGGCTGCAGGAAGCATTCACAGATCTGCCCTGTTCTCACCTCACTTGAAACTGGCACTGCCTACTCACCTCTAAATATGGCCGAGTCTTGGTCTGTAGAATATTTGCTTAAGTCAAGGCCAGAGAGGGAATAGAAAATGTGAATTTGGCAGGGTGGGATGGTGCACCCCTGTAGCCCCAGCTATTCGGAGGCTGAGGAAGGAGGAGCGTGAGTTTGAGGCCAGCAACTGAACTTAGTGAGGGCTTGCCTCAAAAGTAAAAAAGGAAAGGTCTGGGGATGTAGCTCCGAGGTAAAGCACGCTGGTTCAGCCCCCCGTACCGCAAAACCCAAAACAGAGCAAAAGGCCAGGACTCCTCTCCAGGTGCTGGCCTCATGGGACCAGCTCCAGGAGGACACCCACCTGCTGAGAGGGAGGCAGCTGGACCGGGAGCGGGGCTCAGGGCAGTCTCCCTGGGAACCCTGCGCGGCAGGCTCCGCTGTCTTAAAGCAGCCAGGGGCAGCTGCTCCAAAGCAGAAGAGACAGACGACACTGGGCATCAGGCACCCGCTCCCAGCCCTGAAAGGCCCCTGCTGCCTGCCTTCCTGGGGCCTTGGCCGCTGCCCTGCCCAGCACCACCCTGCAGCAGGATGGGCCCTGGCCAAGGGACACTTCTGAGACTGGACAAGGTGCCCGTTGGGAGCAGACCTGCGTGTTAGGAAGCCCGTGGAGGCCGTGTGAGGGTTGGAGAGTGCTGTGCTGCCCTGCAGGGCTGCCCAGGGCGGCTCCTCCTGAGCACCCACCCAGGAATGCTGGCCGAGTGCTGGCGTGGGGGCTGGTGGTCCTGTGGGGGAGACTCGGGAACCAGACAAGGGGAAGTCAGAGCCAGCAGGCACCCCGCACCGCACTGAGGTCCCGAAGACCGGCCCTGAGCTGAGACCCTGAGTACGAGCCCGGGACGGATGTCTCCAGGTGGGGTCGGTGTGGGTGGAGGCCAGGCTGGAGCAGCCTCAGAGGCAGGTTGTGGAGAGGCCAGCAGCGCTGGGCAGGTGGGTGAGGGAATCACAATCGTCGCCTGGAGCCGGACACCTGGGAGAGGGAAGGTTACTATTGACGCCATTCTGGGACAAGGAAAGCCATCCCCTAGAAAGAGACTGCTGGGTCCCCTGTGGGCAGGGAGCTTGGGCGTGCTCCAGGCACAAGCAGCTTCCGAAGGCTGTGGACACTGGATGGGATCTGACTCGCTTCCACGTATCACGAACAAAAGTGTGTTGTTGGCAGATGAAAACACGGTCCTCCTGTGGTATCTGAGGGAGTGGCTCCAGGACCCCTTGGATACCCAGGGCCGCAGGGTCCCGTCCCTCCCATCAGATGGCACAGTATTTTTCCGGGGCCTGTGCACAGCCTCCTGTGAGTCTAAGATCTCTGGACGACTTCAGGGCTTAGTCCCACAGAAACGCTGCGTAGAGAGTCGCCACATTGAGTTGTTGAGGAAACAATGACAAGGGAAGGTCTGCTTGTGGGGACAGATGCCGAGTTTGCTTTGAGTATTTCCAGCCCACGCTTCGAGGAGGATGCCCGGCATGTGGAGGACTGCCTGCTGTTACACAGACAGCTGTTTAAAATCACCACCAGGACTGTGGCAGGGGCCAAGGAACAGAGCCAACAGTGGCCTGCTCTGAGCTCCCTGTGCCCTGGCCAAGGGTGTGGCCGTGATGGACCGCAGCGGTGGACCACAAGGAAGGCCAGGATGCACCAGAGCTCAGCGTGAATGTGAGGGTGGACACACAAGCAGATTGGCTCCCAAGCTGATGGCTGAGCCTGCCCTCTACTGAGCAGGAAGTCTGGTCACCGGGAGACTGACAGCTAGCCAAGGTCTCTGGTGGGCAGCTGAGGTATGTCTGCTGCTCCTCAGAGAGCACAGGGCCTCGGGGGTGGAGTAGGAGTCTCCAGGAGGCAGGTAGGGAGAGAGGGGGCCTGGGGGGTGGCGTGGAGCCCTCAGCGACAGCCGTGTGGCCAGCAGAGGGGCAGTCTGGACGCCCTCTGCCTGGACCTGCTTGCTCAGGAACACTCTGCCTCCAGTTGGCAGGTCTCTAGAGTGTCCTGAAGGCCATTCTCTCTGGCTCATTACTGTGTGCCATTGTTCTTTGTTCAGTGTTTTTGTTTACGAAGTCCCAGTGGCTCTGTGTCCACAGAGCTTTGTGCTAATGTCTTGAATTTAAAAAAAGAGTCTCTGGCCAGTCCGCTGAGGACCTTGTGACACTGTGGTACATGCCTCGAAGCTTCTGTGCTTGTAGCAATGGGAATATCATCCTGTGAGGAGCTTTGGGAATAGCTGGGCTTTGGGTATTTGGATTCTCCCTGGACAGGCAGGAGTCTGGGCCTCCTCCCAGAGTCTGGCCTCAGCCTGTGCATGCATCAGACACTTCCCACCTCCTTCCTCACCAGCCCTGCTTCCTAGGTCTGGTCTCCCTGCTCAGGTCTCAGTGGTGTCTGTCTGTCTGTCCCACTTTCTGCTCCACACTTGGATTTCTAGATCAGAGCACTCACACTGCTGGGTTTTGAAAGACTGACCACCAGTTTTAGAATGGCCTACAGCAAGAAATGCACCTACCCTGCAACAGCTCTGTGCACCCCTACTCTCCAGGCACCTGTCACCCAAGTTCACCGCCCACTGATTGGTCTTGACCTGCTTTTCAACTCAACCACCACCTCCCAGATTCTGTGGACTCGCTCAGCAAACTGCCAGTATCCTGAGTCAGAAGCATAGGAAGGAGTACTCCACGGTGCACAGATTAAAGCAGGGGTGTGTTCAGTTTCTCTGCAACACTGCCCCTTCCCACGTGGTTAGTTGGAGTGAAGAAAGAGATGGCTCAGAACCTTCTGGAAGACGGTGGAGTAGGACTCCATCTGCAAGGGACTGGGCAGCAGGTATCAAGGCCTGGAAGGTGCTGATAGCGATCCTGCTTTCAGGAATCATCTCAAGGAAAAATATGCAGAGTCATGCACACGCTCCGGGTGTGACCTGAGCCCTGCTTGTGCAGGCTGAGGAAATGGCTGAAGGGATGAGGGCGTTCCTCCACGGCAGGATGCTCTGAGGACGGGACCTGGGAAGGATGTGGCAGCTTTTCCCTTGAGTGTTCCCTGGAGAAAATCCTTGGTGCCGCCACGGCCACAGAGACACTTTCCGGGGTCTTATTCTGGGAGCTCCATCCTCTGTCTTTGGTGTATCCAGTTCCCACCTGGCACTGACTTGTCTGCCTGACGTGGTGGGGTCGAGGCTTTCTTCTGGCTGGATATGAAATTGCTCAGGCACCATTTGTTTATTTATTTGTTTTTAAAGGACTCCCCTAGGGCATGGCACTGTCGCTCACTGTCCTGCAAGATGGACGCGTGTGTGGCTCTGATGAGACCGCACTGTGGGCCTGTTCCTCACCCTGCCCAGCACGGAGCCCCTGGCTGTGTGGCTGCAGGCCTGCCCAGCTCAGCCGGGACCAAGGGGGCCTGGGCCAGGCCTGAGCTCCGTCCTCCCATTTCTCTGCTCAACCCTTTGCCTCCATTGTCATCACGAGGAGGGCAAACTAGCTGCCAGCCCTGAGAGCAGCCACCGCTGCCACCAAGGCCAGCGAGCGTGGCCTGCTCCAGCTGCCCCAGGAGACAGCGCGGCCGCCACTCCTGCCGAGTACAGCAGAGGCTCACCAGGCAGCTGCAGTGACTGCTGGCCTGTTTGCAGACACTTGCTTGGTGACCCTTTGTCCTGGTGCCGGTGCCAGCACCAGCCTGGACCCCTCAGAGCGAGACGCGGCTGTGCTGTGCCTGTTCTTGGTCTTCAGAACCGTCCCAGTCGTCTCGGTTCTTTGCCGTCTGCACAAGTCTGGATGCCTTGTCTGTTTCTGCTCTGTGACCTCCTGCAGGTGGGGCTGCAGGGAGTCCGCAGGTTGCTGGGGCGTGGGAGTCTGGACCCCTGGATGGGCCTCCTTCTCCCCTTTGGTGGAGTCCTATTTGACACCTCGTTTTCAGCACAGAAGGTCATTTCTCAGCATGTGTCCCAGGCGCTGGGTGTTTTGGGCACGTGGTAAATGACCCCGAGGTACACATTCCTTCTGTTTCCTGCCTCACTGTTGGCTGTGACGTGTACAAGTCTGGGTGGCTTTTGTGCCGTCATGTCGGTCGGCTCAGCCAGCCTTCACTGGCACATGCGTAGCCAGCATGTGGAGAACCACAGGGTGGCAGCTGTGACCCTAGCAGAGGTGGGTGACTGCGAAGCCCTGTGGGTGCAGCTGCAGTCCAGGAGGGTACCTGGGTGCCAGGTGCCCATCTGCCTGAATCAGAACCAACCACTGCTCACCAGACAGAGCTCGGGAGTCAGCCCCAGACCTGGTTGGGGTGGGTCAGGGCCTGCTGAGCTGAGCCACACCCAGTGACCAAAGGCTCCCTCTGAGACCCTCCCAGAAGCTACTAGGCCCCACCCATGGCCAGCTGAGGCTTGGTGGCCACTGCCCCGCAGCTCAGTTGCCTGTTTGGGCCTTTCCAGGGCACAAACTTTGGATCTCGCACTGTGCTTCCCCCTGATCCTCACACTGTCGTGGGGCAGGTGGGACGGGTGGGGCGGGTGGGGCAGGGTGCCTTTGCCTCAGATCTGTGTGTGGCGAGAGCGAGTCCTTACAGACCGACCTCTGAGGATGGCCCACACTCTAAGCACTAGTCCCTGGAGTCGGCAGAGGACCATTTTTATGAAAATAAGGGCGTTGTTTCCCGTTTAACTAGAACTCCTCTACCTTCCTGCTGTTGAGGGCTCGGGGACTGACTCGAGAGCCAGGAGCGCCCTGTGACACTCGCTCTGTGCTGTCTCTCATCCATAAAGGAACCTGCCAGAAGCTCATGTGAGGGATGCCGGCTCTGGGCGGCTCCGCCCTGTCTGCAGCAGGAAGCGCTTGCCGGCACTGTCAGGGCCCCCAGGGCCCCCAGGTCAGGGCACTCTGGGTGGTTTTGCTACTTATTAGGAAAAACGCCTTCTTCTCTGCAGTTGAAAACACCAGCACAGTCTCAGCCTCAGACCTCGCTCTCCTGGATGACACCTGGCGGGCCTTCCCGCTCCCCAGCTCCTGATTCCATCTGGTGGTCCCTGTGAGCACGGCCCACCTCTGGCCAGTCGGAGCAGCACCGTTCTGCTCTGGGGGACAGCACAAGATTCCTTAAAGCCCCTCTCCCTGTTAGGCGCCACCCAGTGAGGACTGGGGCTGTGGACACCTGCCCAGGAGCACTGGCTTTGTGCACCCAAAGATCTCACCTGAGTGAGTCGGGCTTGGTCCCTCCTAGGACGAAGGTCTGGCCTGAGGGTCAAAGCCAGCCCTACCGTTGCAGTGTGAGTGGCCAGGCACCAGCTGGAGCTGCCCGGAAGGCCAGGCTGTGCAGGTGGCTACGCTGGAGTCCCCCCAGAGAAGGCTGCTCTGGCCCCACGTGGGGCCTGGGGCCTGGCGGTCTGCAGCCTACCACCTCCTGCCCTTGCTCACCTCCCAGGTTTGCCCTCTCGCCCTGACACTGTCTAGGCCTCCTCCTCTGTCCTGCAGGTCACCAGGCCTGTGGCAGGACTGCTTGGCCTCTGGCTGCTCCTCCCCAGGTCACCCCTGCTGCACTCCCTGCAGCTGGGCAGGGCCGCCCCACTGCAGGGCCCTGTGAGGGGGCTGGAGCATCCCCCAGAAGCACGTGCGAGCGCCCGTGTTCCCTGCAGCCAGGGCATCTGTTACGCCACTGGCGGAAAAGCATCCCCGGCTCTCGGGATGTGACCCAATTCTGGGCAGATGTGAGTAGAAGAGGCATTCTGGGTTCTATTAGGGGAGGTTTATTGGATTTTCCAGAAACAACTCTGCCGCTTATGCATTTCAGAGCCTCACTGTGGCGCTCAGCAAGGCTTCTAAGAGCCATTACTGTGTGCATGTGTGTGACTGTGAGCATTCTCAGTGTCTGTGTGCATGTGTGTCTATGTGTGCGTGGGTGTGCATGGTGTGTCTCTGTGTGTGCATGGTGTGTCTGTGTGTGCATGGCGTGTCTGTGTGTGCATGGCGTGTCTGTGTGTGCATGGTGTGTCTCTGTGTTTATGGCATATCTGTGTGTACATGGCGTGTCAATGGGTGCATGGTGTGTCTCTGTGTGTGCATGGCATGTCTGTGTGTGGATGGTGAGTCTGTGTGTGTGGAGTGTCTCTGTGCATGACATGTCTGTGTGTGTGCATGGTGTGTCTCTGCATGGTGTGTCTCTGTGTGCATAACATGTCTATGTGTGTGCATGGTGTGACTATGTGTGCATGTCTCTGGCAGTTTGTGTGTGTGCATGGTGTGTCTGTGCATGGTGTGTCTCTGTGTGCATAGCATGTCTGTGTGTGCATAGCATGTCTGTGTGTGCATGGTGTGTCTGTGTGTGCATGGTGTGTCTGGGTGTGTGCATGGTGTGTATGTGTGTGTAAGGTGTGTCTCTGTGTCCATGGCATGTCTGGTTGTGCATGGCGTGTCTGTGTGCATGGCGTGTCTGAGTGTGCATGGCGTGTCTGAGTGTGCATGGCGTGTCTGTGTATGCATGGCGTGTCTGTGTGTGCATGGTGTGTCTGGGTGTGTGCATGGTGTGTCTGTGTGTGCATGGTGTGTCTGGGTGTGTGCAGGATGTGTCTGTGTGTGCATGGCGTGTCTGGGTGTATGTACACGTGGGGGGTCGGCTGAATGGGCTTTCCCTCATTCCCCTGGGGCCTCTGCAGCACACACACCCCATTTTCCTCTCATCTCTTACTAAACCCCTGGTGTGGTCAGCTCAGGTCCTGGGGGCTTCACCTCAGCAGTGCTCTCCACTGTGGCCCACATTTGACTCAGCTGGGGAAAAGAAATTTAAGACCAAACACCAAGCTGCCCCTGTGCCTGTAAGTCCTTATTTTGGTCCATGAGACCAAAAGTCTATATTTTGCAAAGCCACCATGCAGCCAGAGCTGTGAAATGGTGATCTGAGGGAGTGTGGCTCAGAAGAGTCCCACTCTCCACATGGAAACGATGGCTCAGAGCGCTGGGCTCAGGAGGGAGGAGCTATGTGTCCATGCACAGGACCCTGGGCAGGCAGCATCCACAGGAGGCAGCACACGTGACAAAGAGGGTTGATGATCAAGGCCAGCCTCCTCCCCGCTGCTCCACCAGGCCCTCCCTCCATCCATTCACTGGTGAGTCAGCCCATCTTCACCCTGAGGCTAAAAAGGCAGATGAGATAGGTCCGCCTTCCACACCAGGTGGAGAAGAGAAAGTGCGAGGTGGCTGGTCCTGTGCAGGAATTTGCCATCTGAGAACCTCGGCTGCTTTCTTGCTTCCCATCGTGTGACGGCATCAGAGAGGCTCAGGGAGGCTCATGAGTAGCCCAAGGTCCAGGGTGGAGCTGAGACCGAAGGCCCTGCGCTCTAACCTGGAAGGATGACCACTCAGGAACTGGAAGGCATTTCAAGGTGGACAGTAGATGGGGAGGGGCGTTGTACCAACTCAGGGGCCCCACAGACCACATTTCCTGACTCCTTTGCCCACTGACCAGCTAGAGGGCTGGGAGGGGGACAGGCCCTCTTCCTGCTTCTGGCGAGGTGGCACCTCTGCGAGTGGCCGTGTACCTCCGTCAGCTCTGGCTCAGCCTGGCATCCCTGTGAGTTCCAGCACCAACCTGACCAGATGCTTGCCTGTGAGCAGGTGGTCTCTGAAGCTGACCAGGTGACCCCTTCCGTAATTCTAGTGTCTGCCGGGCCTATGCCCTGCAGCCCCCAGTGGGGAGCCCACTCCTGGCCCCCTGGCCCCACACCAGCCCCGGATGCTCCTCTGCCCTTGCCCTTGTTCCTAGTCCCTGACTCTGAATCCCCTCTGTTTAAATGCATTTTTAGGTTGCTCCTTTTCTGTCTGAGCCCCAGTGCATAAAGACAGTTTTTAAGTTAAGTAGAGAAAAGATTGATTATAGTGTAAATAGAATTGGGGAAACTGGCTAATCTTTAGCATAAAGTTTATTTATTCAGTTTATACACATGTTTTCCATGTGGATCAAAATTTTGAATGCTTTTGTATTTACTTAGATGAGGAAAATAACTGACCTTTTAAACATGATATTCTTTTAAATCATGCCTTCAAAGGTGCAATCCATAAAATATTGGATCAGTTAGTTTGAAAATGTGAGTAGAAAGAACGGAGACCAGTTCAATTAAACAAAGTTGACTTGAGTAAGAAAAGATCTGAGAACCCTGCAGCCCTGCAGAACCCTGCAGCCCTGCTGGGGTCCCAGTGTCCCCCAGCAAGGTGGGGACCTGCTCCTATGACCAGCGGCAGGAAACGCAGGGAGGTCACCTGATGGGGATGGGTGCAGACTGCCGGGTGCTTATTGGGCATCATCTGGCAGCCTCAGCCTAGGATTGGCTGTGGCTCAGTTGCTTAGCAACCAGGGCATTAACTCAGGGGCTCACTGCACATGGGCTTCTGTGGGCCAGAGTCGTCACCCAGGAACAGAGGTTTGGGCCAAGTCATTCCAATCCACGAACATGTGACAACCCAGACATTCAGCAGTGCTAGGCAGCATGTGCCCATCCCCGGACACCAGGCAGCCTGCGCGGTGGACCGGAAGCCACTTGTGATGTGGGTCCTGGAGGAAATGCTTACTTGATGGTGAACACTGTGAGGGACAGCGGCTGGGGGGCAGGAAGGCCACATGGAGCAACCTCTGTGGTGGTCATTGTGAGTGGTGACTCACGGTAGCTCCATGTCCCATGGAGAGGTGGCTGTGGCTGGTCTTCCAGCCACTCCTCAGGTGCCAGCCGGACTGCATGGCCAGGAGCGTCTGCTGTGGTCACTCTCCATGAGAGGAGGGAGGGAGGCGCCTGGCCCGACCTGCCTAGAGATGAGCCACTTTTCAGACCGGCGGTGCTGGTGGGTGAGCTTGGCGTGACCTTGGGGACAGGGGCCTCTGCACAGAGATGTGCATTGAGAAGAAGGGCGGGCCCAGGCACCTGTGAGTGGGCCACTCTGCCCAGCACTCGAGGCACCAAGAGAGCCCGTCTCTGATCCAAGTGCCTTTTAGAAGGACTTTTAGGGGCATCGACCACTCCCCCCAAGTCCCCAGCCCCCCATCAGGGCCGCGAGGATAAACAACACTGGGAATGGCTGCTGGACACTTGGGCCTCTCTGACAGCTCTGCCCCTCCTCACCCTGGAGGACACTGAGGAAGTCACCCAAGGGTCACAGCCGCTAACCCTCCAGTGGACACCAGCAGAGGCACAGGAGTGCCACCAGAACCCACCGTGCATAGTAGCAGTGACCGTGGGACAAACCCGGCCGGGCCCCGGGGGGCCACTCCAGAGCTCTGAACCACACCAGGAATGACAGCGTCTGTCTCATCAACATCAGCTGGAGAGGAGTAAGTGGAGCAGCATCCCTGCAGGCTTTGCAGAAGGAACCCAAAGGCACCAAGACAACGATGCTGTTGTGGATTAGCTGAAGCTAATCCCCGGAAGCTCACATGGAGACAGACAGGGCTCGAGGCTCAGGGGAGGGGAGGGTCCCAGGAGCCTGAGCCCCTTCAGTGCCTCCGTCCCCAGACGGGGTGCACTGGGCGTAGCTGAGGGAAGGTGGGGTGCGGCTGGAGGGGTGCTCTCTGGGCCACTTTCCTCCCCACACCCTGCCTCGATGACCTGCCCCATGCTGAGCCCCAGGCATGGAGCCGGCCATCTGTAGGCTGAGGCCTCTGAGACCCTGAGCCCCAGTCAACTTTTCCCTCTTAGTTGATCCTCTCAGGTCCTTTGTTCACAGCAGTGAAAAGCTGATGGCACAGATGTCACTGGAGTCTGGGCCAGAACTCTGACTCTGACACACCAGGAAAGCAGGGAGCGTTGGTCACTGTGGCCAGATGGGAAGGCAGAGCCAGCCCCGCCCCGCAGCCTTGTCCTCCGGCTGCTCACAGGAGCGCCAGCTTAAGGGGAGGAGGAACTGGGGCAGGGGCCAGTGGCCTGCGTGGTCGGGCAGCCTGGGTCCCACAGCAGCTGCTGGTCTCTTCAGGTTCTGCACAGCAGCTCACAGAAACCTCCGTCACCAAGGGCATTTCCACCTGCTCAGGATGTCCCTCCTGCAGACCTGTCATCCTGGAAGGGGCAGTGCCCATCAGAAGTCACTCCTGCCGAGGGGCTGTCTCCAGGTGGGGGGCTGTCTCCAGGTGGGGTGCTGGCCTGGCGGCTCTGCTGTGTAGGGCAATGACCGGAGGCTTCTAGGCACAACTCCAGGTGCCCAAGTCTGGGTGCTGCAGATCTCTCTCTTTCTCTCAGTCATGGTGAGCACAAAGCTCTCACCGTCCTGGGGTTTGTGCTGGCCAGCAGCCTGCTGTCCCTGGCCACTCTGGGGCTACGCCCAGTGCACCCCCGTCTGGAGACCCAGCAGAAGCACTTGCAGGGGCAGTATCTCCTGGGAGCCTGGGTGTTGGCACAAGCCCGCTCCACCCACTGTGGTCACCCCCTATGGACACCCCCTGTGGACACCTCCTGTGGGCACCCCCTGTGGACACCCCTGTGGACACCCCCTGTGGACACCTCCTGTGGGCACCCCCTGTGGACACCCCTGTGGACACCCCCTGTGGACACCTCCTGTGGGCACCCCCTGTGGACACATTGGGTTTTCTAGACTGAAAGCCGTGGCTCCCAGGTTTGGGTCACTTGGACATGCCGCTGGCTCTCTCTGGCACTACACCCGTGCTCTCAATACCTGGCGCTGGGCTGATGATGCCAGCGTTCCTCTCCAAGGCTTCTGTGGTGAGTTCAGTGCTGGCTGCTACCAGGGTGGCCTGGTAGGCTTTGTCTGCACAGGCCAGTGGGAAACAAAGGAATGCTTTGGAATTCCTCAGGGAAAAATTGAACAAGAGGGGCGGGAGGGAGCAGCTGGGCAACACAGCTGTGGGAGCTGGCCACGCGGCCTTGGGGGCGTGAGAAGACCTGAGAGGTCCAGCCCTTGTGGGGAGTCGGGTTGGCGGTGCTGGGATCAGCATGGATACCACTGCAGGGTGTCCAAATGTGGATGAGATGAGTGTCGGGGATTCCGTCCCCGCCTGTTTCCTGGAGAACAAGGCTCTGGTGTGAGAGAACAGACACCGCGGTGCTCCACAAGTTCAACAGGAGCTCTGTAGCCCTGGGTTTGAGTCGGAAGCCGTACATGTCAGTGTTAATTCACAAGGTGCACGTGTGTGCGTGTGGTGTGGGCACATTCAGGCACGCACACACATGTGGGTGACAAATGTTTGTGATATGTTTTGTTTAGCATAAGATATGGCATATAACCTTATACTATTACATGTAATGTGGTTTGTGCACGTCTATATAAAACCAAATGTGAAATAGCATCTGTCTCCTGAAAAGTTCCCACATTGACCTCCCCAGAAGCAGTGAGCAGCCCAGGGCCCGGTGGTGACCTTGAAGTGCCATTTCCCATGAAGAGAAGTCAGGGCCCCTGGAGAACAGCGCTGTGGGAGAGGAGCAAGAGGAGCGGCAGGGTCTCCGTCAGAGCATGGAGACTGCTGGGGCCACCTGGGGCTTCGAGGGGCATCTGGAGAGGGCCGCTGGCCAGGGGGACACACAGCTGTGGCGAGGATGAGATGTGCAAAGAACGAAGCCCATTGAGGACGTCCAGGTTCACATATTCCCAAGGCACCAGTTCCTCGGCAGGGAACCGACTCCTGCCCTCGGCACCCGAGGGCTGGGGGAAGAGTCAAAGTTCATCTTGCCTTTCCACGGCAGCCAGATAGCACGCAGGCGCCACCCCTGAGTGAAGAAACCTCCACCCGTGGCCTTGGGAGCCTGCCGAAGGGACAGGGCACCCGGGGGAGGGAAAGTCCTCACTGCTAATCCAGGGCCAGCCGGGCACCCCCAGGCCTGGCAGTGTCCAGGGCCAGCACCCCGGCTTCGGTCCCCCAGGCCGCAGGCTGCTGTGAGAGCCAGTGGTGGGCCTCAGGAAGACCGCCGTGCTTCTTCCTGAACAGTTCCCTTTACGAGTCGTCGGAAAGCCGCTTCACGCTCCCCACGCACCCTGAGCCACCTAGGGCTGTGTGTCCTCTGCCCTTGTCCCTCAGTCTCTGGGGCTGGAAGGCAGAGCTGCCCTTGCCTGCTGAGAAGCGGGGCCATCGAGGCAGCCTCCCACGGCTCTCCAGGAGCAGAAGCGTCTCCTGGACGCTGTATCTGCAGCTGCCTGATGGGAGCCCTGCTGCCGTGGGCTTTGGAGACCACCCCTTGCCTTTCCCCATGTCTGACGTCGACTCAGGCCGAGACCCGGGAGGATGGTGAAGTCACAGGCTCTGGGCGAAGGGCCGCCGTGAGGCGAGCGTGGGCCCAGTTTCACTCCACAGGACCCAACGCAGGTCTCCACCCGCCTAACCTTGGACTGTTCCGCCCGCTGTCTCCTGCATCTCCTCCCATCCCACAAACATCTGCTCTGCGACATGCCACTCATGACTGCCCTCTGCTGAGTGCCCATCAAGGAGTCTCCACAAAGGTGATGCTGTCTGCTGAGAGGACTGGCAGCCGGGCTCTGTTCTGGCCCCACGCGCCCAGCCTGGGGACCTGCTATGTGCCACCCCCGCTCCACCCCCAGCCCCCACAGAGCATGGTCTGCAACCCTGCAGAAGTGACCCGCCAAGGGAGGCAAAGACTCAGGGCCAACACCCCCAGGTGCCCAGGAACACCCTCAGGCACCCCGAACTTGGTCCCAGCTGGAAGGGGGGTCCATGACAGATAGAAGGGTGGTGAGCGTCTGTGCCCTTGCTTTTGGCACCTGCCAGCCTGCCAGGCAGAGTCCAGACAGGTGGGCCCCTGGCAGGGTCAGGAGAGCCTGGTGGTTGGAACCTTCAGCACTGAAGTACCTGTAGGGAACCCAGAGGGAGTCCCAGGGGTGGACCCCATAGGACTGCAGGACGAAGTGAGCCCCGTCAGCCTTTCCTGGTGGGGAGTGTCGCGAGGGCTAACGGTGCCAGGGGAGAACTGAAGAAGGTCCACCGCCTCTGCCCCTCAACGCTTTGTTCATCAGATCACTCACTGCGATCTCACTCTACAGGTTCTGAGTCAAGAAAACGACGATCCTTAATGCTGGGCACTGCGACGGACATAATCAGTTCACTGCAGACAATTCTGGATTAATTCTAAGCACTGCAAACACACTTAGACATTCCCTCGGCCTGCTGAGTTCTAGTGCCAGCCTAAAGTCTCCAGCCCTGGGCTCTGAGTCCACAGATGCCCACTCACTCAGACCGCGGTCATCGGGTCAGGAACCAGGGCAGGCTCCTCCTCCAAGGCAGGCAGGTTGAGGAGAGGGTCTCAGGGGGAACTCATGGCTCCCACCAGGGTCAAGATGTGGCGTGGAGTTTGAGAGCAGTGAGGACCACACAGAGGATCAGCCAACGATGACA
Source organism: Callospermophilus lateralis (assembly GCF_048772815.1). Lineage (NCBI taxonomy): Eukaryota > Metazoa > Chordata > Mammalia > Rodentia > Sciuridae > Callospermophilus > Callospermophilus lateralis. The sequence continues at coordinate 92,932,829 of NC_135319.1, forward strand.
AGTGATGGGATGTCAGTCCAGGTCCTCATCAGGCTCTCGGCTTGTGGGCATCAGTATTGGCTGGCTGAACGTCTGTTCATGGGCTCCTTCATTCACACTAAATTTGGGGGCTTTTGACCACACTTCCAATCCCTATCAGCTGCCACTGGGTCTCTTGGTGACATCACTTACCCTAGGGTTAAAGCATCTGGTCTGGTGGTCCCCACCCTGATTTTCTTGATAAGGGCAAAGACAACAAGCCAGAGAGTTAACTGAGTTTATCAGGGTGCGGAGACTGGAGTTATAAAATGGAGTTTTAAAAATGAGTTGCTTAGGCTCAGGCCTTAGGCCACCCTCAGAGGGAGACAGGACAGGTGGCCTGCCACCCTCACCCTCAGAGGCTGCCCGTGGTGGGAGGGAGACAGGACAGTCACAGAGATGAACAGACTTGCAGGGTGTGTGCCATGGCTTGATTTCAGATGCAGCCCACAGCCCCATGTGCTGAAGGCTTAGTCCCCACCCGGGGTGTCACTAGGAGCTGGGGGAACCTCTAAGAGGTGGGGCCTAAGGGAGGTCTTTGGTTTGGGGATCCTGTTCTGGAAAGGGGATCCTGAGACCCTAGCCCCTTTCTTCCTTCATCTCCTGGCCGCAGGGTGAGCGGTTTTGCTCTGCCATGTGCCCCTGCTGTGATGCTGTGTTATCATGGGCCCAAAGCAATGGGCCAACTGATCAAGGACTGGAACCTCTGAAATTGTGAGCCAAACAAACCTTTTCTCTTTATAAGTTGATTTGTCTGAAGTATTTGTCACAGTAATGAGAGCTGACTAACAGAATGATCAGCTCTGTGAGGAAAGTAACCCAGTCCTGTGCCAGGGGTTAGGTGGCAGCTCCTGAAGTGGGACCCAGAAAGGAGGTGGAGTGGTTGCACGGGGACCCACAGAGGCACAGGCCATGCTCTGTGGGACTGCATCAGCAGAGGAGACCAGAGCAGGTGGGCAGGGCTGGCAGGGGGAAGGAGGAGGGTGGGAGGCAGGCTGGTCAGGGTCTACAGCCAGGAGTGCTAAAGAGCCACAGGGCATGGCCACGCTGTCCATCAAGCAGGCTCGCCTTGGGGTCTCCATCATCATGTTAAGCGCAGCCCAGAATGGAAGGCAGCCCCCTTTCCACGCAGCTCGCGGTTCCCGGGAGCGGGCATGCGCCTGGCGGGTAACCACAGTGTCCTCTGTCTTCCAGGTCAGCAGAGTGGAGCGGGAGAAGAGCCAGGAGCTGCGGCAGGTGCGCGAGCACGAGCAGCGCAAGCACGCGGTGCTGGTCACGGAGCTGAAGACCAAGCTGCACGAGGAGAAGATGAAGGAGCTGCAGGCTGTGCGCGAGGCGCTGCTGCGGCAGCACGAGGCCGAGCTGCTGCGGGTCATCAAGATCAAGGACAACGAGAACCAGCGGCTGCAGGCGCTGCTCAACGCCCTGCGCGACGGCGCCCCCGACAAGGCCAAGACCGTGCTGCTGTGCGAGGCCAAGGAGGAGGCCAGGAAGGGCTTCGAGGTGGAGAAGGTCAAGATGCAGCAGGAGATCTCGGAGCTCAGGGGCGCCAAGAGGCAGGTGGAGGAGGCGCTGACGCTGGTGACGCAGGCGGACAAGATCAAGGCCGCCGAGATCAGGAGCGTGTACCACCTGCACCAGGAGGAGATCAGCCGCATCAAGAAGGAGTGCGAGCGCGAGATCCGCAGGCTGGTACGTGGGCGGGCGCGGGCCCCGTGGGCGGGCGAGGGCCCCAGCGGGCTTGGGTCCAGGCAGGGGGCTCACACTCTGGGCCGTTTTCCCTGCACACCCACTTGGCATTCTCTGTTGGTCCTCAGGACTGCAGAGATGTGAGCCTCCTAAGGACAGGACAGGCAAAGCCTCCCCCCTGCTGACCCGTTCCCGCCGACCTTCCCCATTCCCCTCCCACAAGTCCCCTTCTCAGTGTCAGGTGACTTGAAGCCAAGCAGGGCTCAGCCTGTTGATGGCGGGAGTCCCACCGCCTTAGCTAGAGGGACTCTTAGGATCCGAGAGGAAAGACCAGGAGGTCCCGGGCGCCTGTCGCTTCCCCTGGTGTGGGCACCTCTGGGGCAGTGTGGCCAGTTTCACACCTCAGTGAGGCAAGTGCTGGCAGCCCCGGTGCATCCCAGTAGCTCTTGAGCCAGGGTCCACATGGCAGGCACCGGTCCAGTGGGTGTGCTCAGGGCCCAGGGCTAAGAAGCTGACAGGAATGTTCAGGGGCCAAGGGCCTGACCCTCCTCCCTGGCATCGGCTGGGTCATCTGGGGGAGATGGAGCTCCTCCCAGTCCTACCAGGACCCAGAGCCCTGGACACCAGCTGCCCTTGAAGGGATGCGTGATCTCCCCTGACCAGGCACCAGGGCCAACCACCCCCCTCCCTGGCCCCTGGTTTCCAGAGGTGGCCTCGAGGCTGCACCACCGTATGGAGCTCCCTGGAGGGTTCAAGTAGTTCTCTGGACACAGGCAGAAAGGACCTGGGGGTCAGAGGGAAACACGGCTTCACGGTTCCTGGCCTGGAGGCCTCCCCTTCCCGGGGTGCTCCCTGCGGCAGCCCTCAGCAGCCCCAGAGCTCTCCGCACCTGCAGGAGCTGCGTGATCCCGTGGCTGGCCTGCTCAGTGCAGGAAGGGGGTGGCTGCCAGAGCTCTCCCCACCTGCAGGAGCTGCGTGATCCCCGTGGCTGGCCTGCTCAGTGCAGGAAGGGGGTGGCTGCCAGGCTCTCAGAACGCCTGCTGCCCGACCCACAGGACCTTCCATCTGCTGAATGGCTTGGAGGAGGCTGGTTCTTAACCAAGGCCTGTCCCTGTGTCCCCTCGCCCCCGACGTGGGTCCAGTCCCCGCTCAGCTTGCCGCGCCTCCTGCCGATTCACCTGCACTTTCCCCAGACTCACGGCTGCCAGGCTCTGCTTCTCCCCTGCAGAGGTCCTCCTGCCCCTCACAGTGCTGCGCTCTTCACGGCCCCCAAGTGACGTGGCCATGTCTGGACAGGAACTCATGGCGCATCCTAGGAGATCCTGGGGAGCTTAGGAATAGACAGCCCACAGAGGCCTGGCAGTAGGACGGACCATGGGCGAGCGGCTCAGGACAGGAAATGGTCCTCACCCATCGCCAGCTGCCAGCCCAGCCAGGAGCCCCCAGGGTCACCCCGCTCTGGTTTCCCTGCCTCCCATCCCAAAGCCAGTCAGTGGCCACTGTGGGGGGGCCGTGGGGGCCATCCTGCCGTGCAGACCAGCCTTCCTGGCACAGAGCCTGGCAGGGGTGGAGAGTAGACCCAGGGGTGAAAGGGAACCTGTCGCCCAGCACTGGACCCACCCCCTTGGGCTGCAGCCCCTGTGGGGGTGTGAGGCCCCAGGCTCCCTGCCACCCGCAGTTGGGGTCACTTGCCTCTTTGCATGTTGCTTGTTGCCCTTGAGTTTCTCTCTCGATTGCTTCGTTTTCTCTGTGCCTGTGTCACTGATCCGTCCCAGAATTCCCGGAGGCGGAGTAGAGCTCCTCTCAGTGCAGTAGAAACACAGGGAAATCCTGTGCTTGCCTCTCTGGGGCGTCCTGGTGGGCCGTCTCCTGTCCCACCAGCTGTTCCCCTCCGGCCACCAGCCAGCTGCCCTCTGGACCCTTCGGGCCTGCCTGAGACCCCACTCCTCCTCCCTCCAGCGGGAGCCCCACGGCTTCCCCCTGCTGGGTCCACTTCTCCTTTGGTGGAACACTCTCTGGCTCCCTGGGACGTGGAGATGGGAGCCAGTCTCCTGAGACCTGGGTGTGAGCTCCCTTTACACAGCCAAGGCTCGCTGTTTGAACAGGATTTGGAATCACAGGGGCATGTCACCTCAGGACTTTGAAGCTGTTCCCTCCCTGTGCCGACTCCCAGAGCAGGGCTGTTTCCCAGCCTCCTCCTTTCTGAGCGTGCTCACCTCTAGCAGGCCATGTGCCAGGGTGACCGCGCCAGTGCTCACCCATGGCACTGGGAAGTCGGGAGCCTCCTGTGTGTGGATGCCCGTGTCCAGCCAGAAAAACCTGCGTCATGTTCTAGACCATCTTCTTCCCCTTGGCCCTGTTGCCGAAAGTCCAGTCCTTGGCCCCCTGCCAGTCCAATCACGAGGACACTGAGAAAAACGCAAAACAAGTTTTCTTGCTTTGCTAGCAAAGGAGAAACAGGGGCTGCAGTCCCAGAGGCTGTCATCTGCCCTGCAGGGGGACCAGAGGACTGGAAGGGAGGTGATTCAAAGGCTGCAGTAGAGGTGTGCCCTGGAGGAGGCGGGTGGAAGTTCACTTAGTAATCTGGGAGGAGGAGAAGAACCATGCTCATTTTAACAGAAGCCTCAGTGGAGAGCAGCAAGGGCTACATTCAAAGCACCGAGCGGGTCTCTGCGCAGTTCCCCAGAGCCCCTGGTCAAAAGAGCTGGGCCTTTGAATTCCAACTCTCATTTTCTGGCTTTTCTCTCCAACCTGGGTTTTTGTTCTGCTTTTTGGGAAATGTCCTCGAGTTTGTCTTCTAACTTCTCTGTTTAGTTTTCCCTTTGGTCTTCGCCCCTATATCTAACTGTCAGGAATGTCTGCTCTCTGAGGTCCACTGGGGCCACGTTCCCTTCTACTTCCCAGGCTGCTTCTGGTGTTTAAGGAGTCCCCTTCAGCTAAGGAGTCCCCTTCAGCTCCCGTCACTGTCTGCTTGCCTGGGGTCCCCCTGGCTTCCCCTGGAGGCTCCCGAGGTGCTTACCAAAGCCCCCAGGCCTTTCTAGCAGGCCTGGACAGGATCCAGAATGCATGTAGCTCTGAGTCATCTCTTCACCTCCTGGTGGTGACATTTTGGGACCTGAAGTTTGAATCTAAGGCCCTCTAGTTGGTGCTCTTTTCCTTTAGGATTGGTGCGTGCTGTGTGCTGAGAAAAGCTTTTGTGGTGGAGTCGTGCCTCCTTAAACCTGTGCCGTTTGTCTTCACTAAGTAGGTCTTTGCCCACCTACGTGGTCCTCTGAGGCCCCTACCTGTCCTTCACATGGACCGTGGTGGTCCTGACACAGGCCCCACCACAGCACACCACGTCCTCTGCTAATGCTCTTGCACTGGTGGCTTTCAGATGTCCACCGCCAGCCCTCGCAACCCCACCTGTTCCAGCTCTGAGACGCCCTGATTTCCAGAGTGGCCAGTGCTCCCACTTGGCTCTTCTGCCTCAGGAGGACCCCGCTTCCTCTTGGCCCAGTGGACTTCCATACAAACTTCCTAAATAAACGTTATTGGAAGCTGGGCATGGTGGTGCATGCCAGTAATCCCAGTGGCTCAGGAGGCTGAAGCAGGAGGATCTCAAGTTCAAGGCCAGCCTCAGCAACTTAGCAAGGCCCTAAGTGAGACCCTGTCCCAAAATAAAAAATAAAAAAGTCTGGGGATGTGGCTCAGCACTCATGTGGTTAAGCACTTCCAGGTTCGATCCCCAGAACCAAAAACCAAACTCTTGGTATTTTTGTGTGGATTTAAAACAAGCAGTTCAAGGATAAACTTTAATTGAGGGTATATTTATGTCTCCTATATAAATATGCAACCAAGTTGTGTCTGAAATTTTATCTGATTTTCTTCTGTCAGATTTAAATGAAATGATGAAAAGCCCAGAGTAAGTACTAGAAAGAGTGCTTGCGAGATGAAGAGCTTCACAGTGCTGGCAGCAATGACAGCCGTCCGTGTCCCCGTGTCCTGTCACCCAGGCCTCGCAGACAGGCCCAAGACCCACCACAGAGGACCTTCTCTGTGACACCTCCCCAGCAGGCCATCATTCTCAACTCTCAAACCGTGGCGGGAGGGGGTCTGAGGGTGAGGATAGAGGCCCGGGGACCTCTTAAGTTTTCTCACTCAGTCTCTAATTTGTGAGGGAACATTCTGGCCTGTAACACCTGAGTGTAAGTTTAGCCGCCCCCCCCATCCCTCCCCGCCCCCCTCCCCCCCCCCCGCAGAGGCCCCTGAGGCCCCTACCTCAGGTGCAAGTGAGGCCGAGGGCTAGCAAGGGCTTTGCCTGAGCTGTCTAGGTCCCTGAGCGGTTCCAGCTCTGAGACGCCCTGATTTCCAGAGTGGCCAGTGTCCACTTGGCTCTTCTGCCTCAGGAGGACCCCACTTCCTCTTGGCCCGGTGGACTTCCATACAAACTTCCTAAGTCAACGCTGTTGGAAGCTGGGCGTGGTGGTGCATGCTTGCCTGGGGTCCCCCGGCAGGGAGGAATGGCGCAGGAGGGACCTGGTGGGGACAGGAGCTCAGAGGAATTTCTGGAGAAGTCTGTCATGGAAGCTGCCCTGAGCAGGAGTTGAAGCCGGGGTGGAGCAGAGATCGTGGCGGGAAGGGGTCTGAGTGAGCCTGGCTCAGAGAAGAGGCAGGGTGCAGTCAGCAGGGTGGACGGAGGCAGCTGGCCAGGCCTTTACCAGGGGCAGGACCAAAGCCTCCCCTGGGCCCTGCCAGGCAGCTGCAGTCAGAGGAAGGTTGTCCCCAGGTCCCAGGCCAGCCCTGCCCCGCTCACTTGCACCACGAGGCACCTGGGCATCAAGGTCCTGCACCAGGCAAGCACTGGGCTCCTCGGGGGCTCCCTCCGGGGCAGGCCTTGGCTGCTGTGACATGACCATCTTAGTGCCTTTCAGGGCCAGGCAAGATGCCACCCTTCCTGTGCCTACCTGCGCACAGGCCGGCCCCAGCCCTCGCACCCTGGGTGGCTCCAGGCCCAGGAGTCTCATGGCCAGGACCCCGTCAGCACCCAAGGGGGCAATGGCCCTGGGAGCCTTTCACCACTGACATGGCCCCCTCCTGGGTCATCTGGTGTTGGGCCCCAAGTCGGGGTGTGTGAACACAGGCCCTGGCCCCAGGGGGGGCACTCCAGCCTGGCCTCTGGGCTGCTGCCGAGGCAGGAGAGCCCGGGAGTCCTGCCACAGCCCGGGCACGAGGGCAGAGCACAGTACACGAAGCTCCATGTCCCCCCAGGGGGCAGGGCTAACTGGCTGGCCCAGGGAGGGGTGGGAGAAGGAGCTGACCCCAAGGTCCTGGGGCTTTCGGCCCCTCCAGGCAGCTGGAGTGGGCTCCTGACTCCCAAAGCTGGCACTGTCACTTGAACTTCTGCCTCCCCACCCGGGCCAGAAACGTTTTTCTGCTTTAATTTGGGTCTTTTTTGTTGACTGCTAAGGCTGTGGCACCCACAGCAGGTGCCCAGAGAGTATTTGTGAATGGATGTCCCCCTGGGCCAGCCTGGCCCCGCCCACTGTCAGAGCGGCAGGGCCTCGGTTGCCCCGACCCACAGTGCTGCCTGGAGTGTGGCTGAGAGAAGCCGAGTGGAGAGAAAGGAGGAAGGCAGGTGGGACGTGGCCAGCAGGGGCTCCAGACAGGCACCCAGGGCAGGGCTGGCTGTGGGGGCTGCGTCCAGGGGCTGCTGGAGTGTGCGAGGCTCCTGCTGGGCACGCCAGCTTATCCAGGTCAGTGACACCCCACCCTGCTCAGAGTTCTGTGGGGACTGAGGGGTCAGGGCTGCTTCTCCATCCCTGGGGGAACTGAAGTGCCCCAGATGAGTTTTTGGACACAGCCCTAGGTCACAACCTCCCTGGCGTGGCCTGCCATTCTTGGGCCCTGGGGCCTGTGCTGCCCAGCCCCCTTGATGGCACAGAAGCCCCTGAGCTGATTCCTGTCCTACTCAGAGCTCCCACACATGCCAGGTCCCTGGGAGCTTCAGAGACCCCACACCCGCAGGGGCTGGCCAGCTGCACCCAGAGTCCTCCATGAGCTCAGGCAGGGTGACTGCTCACCCCCACCCACCACCCCTGGAGCTTAAGCCTGTGACACAGTGAGGACAAGGCTGTGCTGGGGACCTGGGGGCACACATGCATCTGTGCAGTATTGTTCCTGAACCTGGGGAGTTTGCTGGGCACACAATGACTGCACACTCCATGCATTTGCTGAAGTACAAGCAGCCTATTGTTACAAACTCTATAAAAAATCACAGGCAGAAAGCAATTTCCTCTTTCTCCTAAGAATCTGTGATTTATCGTATCCCCCGTCCTCCTGGTCATGAGACAGCTAGCTAATGGGAACCTGATGCGCAGCAGTGACCCCCCCAGGAAAACTATGGAGACCAGTTTGTCCCCAGGTGCCGCTGCTGGGGGTGGGTGGCTCTCCTTGCCTTTCCAGTATGGTCTTCAGGCAGTAGCCAGGTATGTGCTATGGTCCTCTCTGTCCCGGGGACCCAGACAGAGTCTGGCCCAAGTTCCTTCTCAAACATGGTGCCTCCAGACGCAGCAGCAGCTGAGTCCCAGGGTCTCCTGGGCGGTGCTCCCAGTGCTGCTCCTGATCTCCGACCACAAGTCCCAGCCCCCACGCCTGGATGCCACACTCCTGGCTGGTTTATTTGCTCCTGGGGAACAGAGTTTGCCGAGTCAAGTGTCCTGAGCTGTGCTAGGCGAGGAGGGTCCCAGGTTAAGGCCTCCCCAAGGAGTACCCGTCTGCTGGTGCCAGGCCCCAGGGGGCCACTGAGGCTTCTGCCTGGGACACCCTGGGAAAATCGAGAGCTTTTGAAAATCTCTGTGCTCCGGGTGCTCAGGACATACTGAGCCCCAGGGTGAGGCCTAGGAGCAGGATTAGATCATCCTCTCTGTGGAAGCCGAGGACACAAGTTCAAAAGAGACGCTGGTGAGCTTTGGCAGTGTCACCTGTGTCACCACCACCATGGAACACACCAGCCAAGGCCCCCGGCTGTCGCAGCTTGGCCTGCCCTTGCCTGGCCCAGAGCCGGAACCACACCCCGCAGCAGCTTGCAGGGGCCGTCTGTGTCTGTCTCTTCTGTGAAGGGTGCTTGAGCTGTCCCGGCCTGGGCTGATGGACACTCCTGCCATCCTGGGGTGGCCACAGGTCTCCTGTCTGCCACCCATTGCCACGGGGGCATGCCGGGCTGTAGGTAGGCAAGTGACCGGCAGAGAGGACTCTGCAGTTCCCAGGGAGGTGGACGGCATCCCACCCGCCTCCCGAGGGCAGGCTCCCCTGTCACCGTTGGTCCCCAAGAAGAGCGCACCATCCTGCAGGCCCTGTGATGCCTTCATCCCCTAGCCGGCCCATTTCTGGCTGGAACATGAGGAGCCTCTGGGGTGAAAGGCCTCTGTTGGCTGTGCCCGGCCTGCAAGTGACCCACATCCCTTGACGTCGAGGAAGTCCAGTTTGCCAGATCCCTTCAACTGCATGTGCCTCCTGTTTAAAATCCTCTGTCACCCAAGGACACAGAGCTCCCCTGCATGGTCTTCTGGGCGCGTTACCGTTCTTTTCTCAAGGTTCGGTTCTGTGATCCATCTGCGCTAGCCTTTGTGAACGGTGTGTGGTAGGGGCAGGCGATCCTGACCTGCCAGGTGAATGCCCAGCTGTTACCGGACCCTGTTTGGGAAGACTGTCCTTTCCCCACAGAATCAGGGCTGCACTTATGTCACGTATCACACAACTGCACACGTGGGTCGGTTCTGATGGTCCGGTTCTGTGGGCTGCTCTTTCTACCTGCACCTGGCGCACAGGCCTGAATTCCGCCACTCTGAAGCAGGCGGTGGCTTTCCAGGTTTGTTCTTTCTGCTACTCAAGACTGTTTTTCGCTTTCCATATAAAGTTTAGACCAGCTGAACACGGATCCCTGATCCTCCTCTATCCCAGTTAGCCGTTTCACCTGAGCCTGGGCGTAAGAGCCCCGTCACAGCCCTTGCTCAGCCCGTTTGCCCGGCTCTTTCTCCGTTAGTGCAGGTGTTTCACTTGTACCCGTGATGAACACCCCAGAGAAACGGTCTCCGGGCTCCTGTGAGCTGTCCACCGTCTTCCCTGTCCACTCAGGTCTTCTCCTGGCTTTGCTCTGGGACCTTTGCCCGGGGCCTTGAGACCCTGCTTGGACTTCCTTGCTGTGGGGTGGATCCACTGGGGCTTCTCGCAGGTGTCATCTGTCCAAGGTGTCTTTGTTTGCCCTCCTGTCCGAAGCCAGCCCCCAGCACCCCTGGATGCTGCCCTGGTGTCCCCTGAGGAGCAGCTCTGCTCCTGCAGTCAGCCGCAGGACAGTGTCCTTCCTGTCGGCCCAGGAGACGCTCTCGTTTCGGTCTCCGCCAGTGTCACCATGATGCTGCGTGTGTTTTTCTTTCCTTTTTTTGGGGGGGGCAGTGGCCAAGCTTCTGGAACATGAAGTGGTGTCTTTCTCCACATGTGGGGACCCCTGACCATTACTTAGTCACCGATTTCTTCTCCTTCCTCTTCCTGGGACTCCATCGCTGTGACTTAGACAACTGGTTCCCACATCTCCCTCAAACTCAATTCTTTTTAAGTTTTCTGTTTGTTCCTTCTGGGTCTCTTGGATATTTTCTATTGTTTTATTTTTGGTTTATGATTCTACTGTGTCCAGCCTACTTTTAAACCTTAGAAATTAATTTTTAATTTCAGAAATAAGATGTTTGAATTTTGTTGTCTGTTTAATTATTTTTGATAGATTCTAATTCTTATTTGAATCACTGTCTTTATCCATTTTCTTCCTCTATGAGAAAAATCTTTTAATGTGTAGTCGTATTGATTATTTTTAGTGTACAACTCACAATGATTTTTAAAGTTCTTATTTGCTGACCCAATATTCCAACCATCCTTGGGTCTACTTCCGCTAATCACAATTATTTCTAAGCTCTAATTGGAGAACTCTGGTTATCTCTGGTCTGCTTCTATTGACTGTTTTATCTCCGTTGTTGGTTGCTTTTTCATGACTTTTCACCAGACTTGTAATTTTCTGTTGTGTTTTGACACTGTGGGTGATGTGTCGTAGGGTCTATGGTCATTTTCCAAAGAATGTTGAGCTATGGCCTGGCAGATGGTTAGATCAGCAGCAGAGTACTTGGATCTTGTGAGGTTTGGCTGAGGCTCTGTTGTGTTAGGGTAGATCCGTGTCAGCCCTGTCTTCTCTCATAGCAGAGTTCTTATCACAGGACATGGTCCTGGCTTTGCAGCGTGGCCTTTCTGGGTCTCTGCTGAAGGCCTGGAGTGCTCACCAGGTCTTCGACTCGGTCTGGGATTGAGTTGAGTCTCCCCAGCACCATGCCACCCCTTACATTTCTGCTCACGCTGCAGATTCTCAGAAAGTGTTTTCTTTCTTTCTTTTTCTTTTTTGGCGGTGCTGGGGATTGAACCCAGGGCCTTATGCATGCAAGGCAAGCACTCTGCCAACTGAGCTACATCCCGAGCCCTGTCAGGAAGGGTTTCTACAAGGCCCCCAGGGGTCTTGCCTTACATGTGCAAGCTTAGAGTGGACCATGGGTCCGAGGGAGTCTACTCAGCTGTTGGAGCTACTTTCCTGCCACCTGCTTGTCCCCAGTACCTGATGATCGGGGTCCCAGCAGCTGATCTGGGTTTCCCGTCCCAAGAAGCTTCTCTTTTCTGCCTGGCTCTGTTTCCCAGGAGAGAGGCAGAGAGAATGCCTCTGGGGAATCAGGGAGGGCCTCCCCACCTGCCCCCTGCTCTGGCACCTGCCCTGTCTGGTTGATTTCGTTAACTCCTCGAGTTGCTCATTGCACCAGGTGGGTCTGTTGCCAACGACTCCATCATGTCTGAAACCAGAATTTTCTGACCATCAATATATTTTTTTTAAAGCTTCCTGGATGGTTCTAGTGGGAGACCAGGTTTGGGAGCCACTATTCTCAACAGGTTGGCAGATTACCCCAGATTGTGGGGGACTTCGGCATTCTCTTTATAACAAAAATTCCTGGGAATTAATTCTCAGACATGGAGCAGATCTTGGTGCATCTCTGGGACATTGGGGACATGGGCTCACCACCTTGGGCTGCAGCCATATTCTCATTATACCAACTCTCAGCCCCCTCTGGGAGTGCAAGAGGCTGAAGCACCTGTTTATTCTGGCGTCTTCACCTGGGACTGTCCAGCCAACCCCTCTGCGCCTGTGCTTTCTGGGCCAAACCTTGGATAGTACGACTCTCTGTCTCATCTGGGTGTATTTTTTCCCAGGTCCCCTCCTAATCTCAGCCCTTACGTCCAGGGTGACGAGCCTCCTTCCGGCTCTGTTCATCTCATTAGGCCCTTCCAATACCCTTTCTCTGGGAAAATGAGCCCCACATGGAAAACACACTGGGTTCTTCCTCTTCTCCAACACACCCACTGGTGAGTGACAACCTTCTCCAAAGCACAAGACACATATGTGTTCAGGTTACCTGTGGAGAGTTTGTAGGCAGGAAGGTCCCCCAAGATGCAGATCCCTCTGACGAAGAAGGCGGGGTGAGCCACCACTGTTATAGGTGAGGGCCTACTGCCTAGGCCAGGAGGCTCTTGGGGACCAGACTCCTACCCTCTTCTAAGGACACTTGGTGTGGGGTCAGACAGGCTCCACTGGTGGCTCAGGCAGGTGCCTGGTTTGGCCCTGAAGCACGGTCCGTGCAGTCAGCCCAGGAGGGGAGAGCCCCAGCTGGGTTGGTGATGTGTCTGGACAGGCAGGTGCTCATTGGTCACTGAGGGCACACGTGTGCAGGGGCTCAGCACTGCAGGGCATGGCTGCCTCGTGTCAGGGGCCTCACTGTTGGCAAGGGGGCTCAGGAAGGGCTACCTTCCCCCACTCCAGCTACCAACTCTCGTTCTATACTTGGGGGGTGTCTAGGGATCCGCTGTCCACAGGGGCCCAGGGCGATGGCCAGGGATCCACTGTCCACAGGGCCCAGGAGGCTCTGATGCTGAGCTCCCCAGGGCCACCTGCTCCCCAGGGCCACCTGCTCCCCAGGGCCACCTGCTAAGAAGCACTGTGCTCTGAGCTTGAAGGGGAGGGGGGTTAGGTGAGGAGGGGGGGTTAGGTGAGGAGGGGGGTTAGGTGAGGAGGGGGGGTTAGGTGAGGAGGGGGTTAGGTGAGGAGGGGGGTTAGGTGAGGAGGGGGGTTAGGTGAGGAGGGGGGTTATGTGAGGAGGGGGGTTAGGTGAGGAGGGGGGTTAGGTGAGGAGGGGGGGTTATGTGAGGAGGGGGGTTAGGTGAGGAGGGGGGGTTATGTGAGGGGGGGTTATGTGAGGAGGGGGGTCAGGTGAGGAGGGCCCTTTCTCTCCTGGGCGAGGACCATCCTCCCCACTCAGACCCTTCTGCACACCCCTTCCCTGGGGACCTACCATCACAAGGAACCTCTGCTGGTTTCCAGATGCCCACTGCACCTGGGAGGGAGGACGGTGTGGGGTTCTGGGTGGCAGAGGTGACTCAGAGGGCAGTCAACAGACCCGGTAAGAATCTGGATTGTTTTCTTATCCTGGGAGGCGTTTCTCTCCTGGGAGCCAGGAGATCTGATCTGTTTATGACCAACTCTGGTAGAGGTGAGGCGACAGATGGGACAGGGGCAGGGAGGACACTGGGCGATTTGGAACTTCTGTAGCATCTAGACAAGACTGTGGTGGTGGGGGACCAACTCATCTGGTTACCAGAACTCCCCATTTTCAGTTTGGAGGTCTGGGTCTGGGGAGCCCTCAGTCCTGGGCTTGGTGGGGGCTCTTTGCATGGGTGTCGGTGGGGTAGGGTCTGGGCACTGCCTCTGGTCTCCACAGCCTGCAGGAGGGAAGGGGCAGCTGCAGCTCAGCACATCAGAGACAGCATGTCAGAGCCTCAGCCTGCATGCGGACACGGGGTCATCTCCTTGCAGGAAGACAGCCACGCATGCCCCGGGGTCCTGTGCTGTCTGCTGCAGCTCCGGGGCTGGGGGTGGGTGTGCTGCCCATGTTTGAACATGTCGCTGGGCTGGAAGAAGCCCTCTGTGAGTGAGGGGAGCCACCAGCTCCATGGAGCATCTTAATTAGGCTGGGCCGGGCCCCCGTAGAAGCAGACCTCACTGGAGCAGAAGACGTAGATAGGCATGTTCAGGGCTGAGCAAGCTTGGCTCGAGACCTGCAGCTTTGGGAGACCCCTCTGGTACCCCCTGGTAAGCATCGTGTGCCTGTGAGACAGTGCTGTCCCATGGGCAGTCGCCTACCCTGCGGCCTGGTGAGCTGGCAGACAGGTCTGCCCTTTGCCCACCTTGCCCCTCAGGCCAGGAGGCTGCAGAGACACTCCCTCTCCTGTTTCTGTGAACGCTGGCGTGTGGGTGCCAGGCCGCAGGCACAGCCGTGGTTAATAAGATTTTCCTGTCCCTGGCCTCTTTGTTTCCCTGATTACTGAGCTTCCTCCTCCTGCACCACCACACGCTCCAGGAAATGGGAATTTTGCAATTAAGGCCTCCTTTCCTCGGTTCTGCTCCTGGCTTGCCTGAATTTGTGATCTGGGCCGATGAGATGCCTCTTCTGTTTCTACACAGACTTCAGCAGGTGGCTGACCCAGCCAGATGCCCTGCTCTGCTCAGTCATTTGAAAATAATGTTTTAAACCCAAGACATCATCTTATAAATCTAGTGCCATCTACATTGGGTCCCACCTTCCACCTGGACCAAGCATGTTCCTGGGGCAGCTCAGGTGAAGGCCTCAGGGTCAGCTGGTGGCCATGTCCAGGGGGGTTCTTGCTGCTATTTGTAGGGTGGGCACAAAGAATGCTGCTCCTTGGGGAATGTAGGGAGGGCTTTGGACCCTCCCGGCAGATGGGACCTGAGCGGGTCAGACCTCTTGGAGCCTGCCTGTCCAGATGCTGCCCCAACCCCGGCCTCAGCTTTCAGCAGGATTCATAGGAAACAGCTTTTCCTGCAAACAGCTGTGAGCACGCCACGTCACTCCAGCACGGAGCACAGAGATCCAGGATGGAACAGGGATGGCCGCAGTGCCTCCCACACACCACCCAGCCCTCCCTAGCTTGTGGCCTCTCTGGTTGGTGAGCGAGTCCAGGGTGGCAGGCTGCCCTGAGAACTCTCAGGCCAGGGCTCCTACCTACCTACATGGCCACCCTCTCCCTGACCTTTTCCTATTTGTACCTGGGACTTAACACAGGGGCGCTTAACCACTGAGCTACATCCCCAGCCTGTTTTGTGTTTTGTTTTGAGTCAGGGTCTTTCCAAACACCCTCTCCCATCGTACCCTCCTACTGGCAGGTGTGTGTGAGTCGGGCATAACCCTGCTCTGCTCAAAGCACAGCGGGAGGCAGGGGCAGGAGGTGGCTCCACTAACCTGCCAGGTAGGCCCATCCCTGTGGACACATAGGACAGCAGGGGACTGGAGTCTTGCTGGGTGACCCTGGCCTGGCACAGGGGGCACAGGGGCCACAGATGCCAGAGCAGCTTGGGGCCAGCCAGCTGACCCAGAAGGCCCTGGAAGGGCTGTGTGCAGCAGCCTGGGGAGTAGGCACCGGCTCTTGTCCAGGATGGTCTGTCTGAGCCCGAGACACTGGCAGGGCTGCCACTGTGGGGACCCCTGCTGATGCCAACCTGCCTGTTTCTATGGTAACTGCAGATCTGTACCCTGTCTGCGTGTGTGATTGTGTTCTGTTCTCCTTGTAGATGGAGGAGATAAAATTTAAAGACAGAGCAGTCTTCGTGCTGGAGAGAGAGTTAGGGGTCCAAGCCGGGCATGCCCAGAGACTGCAGCTGCAGAAAGAGGCTCTAGATGAGCAGCTTTCCCAGGCCAAAGAGGCTGAGCGGCACCCGGGCAGCCCCAGACGGGAACTTCCTTATGCAAGCGGTGCAGGAGACGCCTCAGACCACTCGGGAAGCCCTGTAAGCACCCCCGGGCCTCGCCCTGGCCCGATCCGAGTACAGACACTCGGCCCTGCAGAGCTCCCTGGGGCGTCCGGAGCCCAGTCCAGCCAGACTCTCCTGCCCCTGGGGCCCTCAGCTTGTCCAGCTCTGGCCAGGAGGACGGGCAGTTTGTCCTCTTCCTTCCTCCCCAACACAGCAGGTGCACTGGCTTGTCCCCTCCTGGGCCCCGGTCCCCAAGGATCCCAAAGTACCAGCTTTGCTGGCGCTGGTCCTGCCTTGGCTGTGGGAGAGGCGGTGCTCTGAGCAGGTGCTGCTCTGGCTTCTGGCTGCTGCCCGCCAAGTCCCTGGCTGGGCCCTCCCGTGGCTGACCTTGCGCTCATCACCAGCCATCCTCCCACATGCTTTTATGTGACCATGACATTTTCTGCTCCTCCTCGGGCTGCTAATGCCCACCTGCATGGGTCCACCCGCAGATGCCCAGGCTGCAAGCCACCCATCTTCTCATTGCCACACCTCATTCAGATCCTGGGGATCTAATGCCACCGACCCTCCACGTGGCCCCTCTGGGCCTTTGGTCCCTAGCCTCTCCTGCACCCATTGACTGAGGAACTCAAACCATGTCCAGTATCTCCCTGGACATACTTTTGTTTGATTCAAGGACAAAACTGTTAAAGTTGGGCCAGCCCTGGGACAGTGACATTGCAAGACTAGAGACTAACATCGTGGGGGCAGCGCAGTCTAACTGATCAGAGCCAGCCCTTCCTGCTCCAGAGAGCCCAAAACTTTAGGCAAAGGTTTTCACTGACTTTTTAATGAAGTTCCAGTGGTTTTGAAAGTGGCCTTCTAGAGACTCAACCTGAGGGAGCACACTTCCTGGGAAAGCAACCTTTCCAAGTCTGCAGCAGGTGTCTTTTCCTCTGCTCACCCCGAGAACGTGCTGTCCACCTGGCAGGCAGGGCAGACCCCTTCTGAAGGTGCAGCAGGCAGTGGCCGGAGGAGAGCATGCAGCTAGTCTTGCCCGTGTGTCCCCACTAGTGTGTCCCCGCCCATGTGTCCCCACGTGTGTCCCCACCCTCGCCCTCCACCTTTGCACACCCCCAGACATTCCCGCTTCCGTCTGTCCCCTCATGCAGTTTGCAGAGCTTGGGCTACACCCACCCGCCAGCCACTGTGTGGAAGAGCAGGCGGCCGAGGCATCCAGGGTGCTGCGATTCGCGAGGTTCTGTGAGCAGGGAACAGTTGTTTGCAGTTGATCTTTGTTTTAGGAACAGCAGTTGGATGAAAAGGATGCCCGGCGCTTTCAGCTCAAAATCGCAGAGTTAAGCGCCATCATCCGTAAGCTGGAGGACCGCAACGCCCTGCTGTCGGAGGAGAGGAACGAGCTGGTGCGTGCCCGACAGGGACGGTTCTGGATCTTGTGGGACTGTGGCTGCATGGGCAGAGGCGGGGTCCACTTCCACATTCCCTGTGGAGAGGGCAAGTGGTGACAGCTGGCCTTGCCGCTGGGCCCCTTGGCCTGTCCACCTTTGGCTCCCGCATGCTGATTGGCCAACCCTACTCTGTGTCCTGGGGCAGAAGTACCCTGAACTCTGCACATGATCTGGGGGGGGAGAGGACACTGTTTTAGCTGTTGCCCTCACCATTAATCTCCAGAGCCACTGAGGTTCAAATACCTTCAGCTCAGAGGGTGTGTGAGCTGTGTGGATGCTCAGGGGCAGGGGGTGACCACAGTTCTTATGGGCAAGCAGAGCCTTGGCCCAGACTGCTGGCCTTCAACCTTATTCCAGTCTGTAGAATGGATGCCTCAGCTCGCCTGGGCGCTGTTGGGTGGAGGGCAGCTGCCAGCTAGGGACTCCCCCTAGGGCCAGGAACTTTCCTCTTTGCAAGCACAGTTGGCTTGCAAAGTTGGCTTTGGACTTACAGGCTCTGCATCCACTGGTACCATCCACCGGCAGACTGAGGGTTTTTAAAAGTCAGCTCTGTACTAGACAGGTGCAGGCCTTCTTCCTCACCACTGTCCCCAAGACAGGACCACATGACAACTACTTTCACAGCATCTGCTCTGCATTGGGTACCATCAACAACCAGACATGATGTGGCGTAGGCAGCAGGAGGTGCCTAGGGTATCTGCAGACACCGCTGCTTTCTACCAGGGACTTGGGCACCTGTGGATTGGGGTTTTCCATGTGTCCTGGATCCATTCCCCCTGGACACAGAGGGATGACCGTGGTGGGCTGCAGTCATGTCATGGATTTGACCTGGACCTCTTGCTGGCTGTGCGGAGTCCCGTCATCAGTTACGTAAAACATCACATAATTAACTTCTCTTGCAGTTAAAGCGTTTAAGGGAAGCAGAGAGTCAGTACAAGCCATTGTTGGATAAAAACAAACGCCTTACTCGGAAAAATGAGGACTTGTCTCACACTTTACGGAGAATAGAAAGCAAGCTGAAATTCGTCACGCAGGAGAACATAGAGATGGTAAGGCCCGCCAGGTCAGCAGGGGCAGCTGTGCCAGTCGCAGGCAACGCTCCGCTCTGCTCCGTGGCCTAAGGAGGCAGTGGAGCAGGCCGGGCCCTCGAGCCTGCTGCTCAGGGCAGCCCCATGTGCATTCCTGGGTCAGAGCCTCAGTGAGCCCACCCCCAGGGGAGAGGCCTCAGGTGAGGACCAGCCACGGGAGGAAGGGGCGTGGTCACAGGAGGCCACCAGGCCACCACATGCCCCCGCCCCTCTTGGCCTGTTTGTCCATGCTGACCCCAGGGGCTTAGTAAGCAAGCTCTGACTCTGAAAACCCTGGGCACAGGTAGCAAGAGGACCTGGGGCCCCAGGAGGAGCAGGCCTGGCGCAGAGCAGTGAGCCTGGGTAGGGGAGGCCCCCCAGCACTGAGCCAGGCTGGGATCTGCTCGGGAGGTGGGCCCAGCACATGTGACGTGGCCTGCTTGGTGTTGCAGAGGCAGAGAGCCGGGATCATCCGGAGACCCAGCTCCCTAAACGACCTTGATCAGAGTCAGGGTGAGAGGGAGGTCGACTTCCTGAAGCTTCAGATTGTGGAGCAGCAGAACCTCATTGACGAGCTCTCCAAGGTGACCACATCCTGTCCACCCTGCCCCTGGGGCGGTGGGAGGGGAGGCCAGGCTGAAGGGAGCCATGGGCCACCTCGGGCTGGATCCCCCGTAGTCACTGGTCCTGGTGACCCTCCCTAGGTAGGTCTCTGCGCCTGGGGCTCCTCACCCTCCTCACCCCCTGGAGCTCAGGGTTCCAGGCCGGCAGCACCGCCTCTGTCACTAACAAGCCTCGATAGCCCTGTGGCTCAAGACCACACAACTCCCTCTCATGGTTCCCAAGGGAGGCCACCGGCCTCAGTCAAGGTGTGGGCAGGGCTGGGCTCCCTCCAGGGCCTGGGAAGGGTCTGCTCTTTTCCTTTGGCCGCCTCCAGGGTCCCGGCCTTCCTTGGCTTGCAGCCACCTCACTCCAGCCTCTGCCTGATTCTTCCTGTGGCCCCTTGTCTTGTTTGAATATTCTCCTCTCCTCTTACAGCCACTGCGTCATTGGGTTGGAGCCCACCCCAATCCACACTGAGATCATCTCAGCATCTTTAACTCAATCACACCCGAGACACTATTTCCAGATCAGTTCCCATGCCCAGTTTGTGAGGATGGAACTGTGGACACGTCTTTTAGGGACCACCATGCAGCCCCTCCCCTGCTCTCTCCTGGGCTCCCCTCACCCCAGCACAGGTCTGCAAACAGTGCTGCAGGAAGCCGCCCACTTACTGTGACTGGGGGCGGCTCTGCCTCTTGTGGGCTCTGGTAGACTCCATGCTGAGAGCATTCCCAGCGAGCTGCCTTGGTCAGCAAGCAGCAGGACAGCTGTGCCTCTCGGTCACTGGCCTGTCCTATGCAACGCCTAAGGCTATCTCCAAAGTCCCTGAGATAAGAAGGTCCTCTGCCCCCATGGGCTGTGGGGTGTGGTCTCCCCAAGTCAGTCTTCCCTGACCCTGCCTGAGTGAGGTCTCAGTCCTTTTCTCATCAGTGTGAATGACCATAATGATTTACGGGGGGATAGGAAAGGGCTGAAATCTTGATAAGTCACAAATAAATGTACATTACTGCAACTTCCAGAAGGGCTTTGTCCAGCTGCCAGGGAGTGAAAGGCTCAGCCACCTTGAACAGAGGCTCCTGGGGCTGCGGAGGCTCAGGGAGCCTCTGGGACCAGCTTTGGAAAGGAGGGAGGACAACTGGGGCAGAACCTTCCTCTCAGGCAAGGGTTCAGGACCCTGAGGACTCTCAGGCATGAATTCCGCAGCCAGGTTACAGCAGAGTTCGGGGGCTCCTGGGCTCCTCTGGGCTCTGCAAGTCGGCACCTTCAGTCCAAACCTGCCATTTTCCTTCCTAGACCCTCGAGACTGCTGGCTACGTGAAGAGTGTGCTGGTAAGTACCAAGGCTGAAGCTGCTCACAGCCCTCGCAGCGGGCGTTCTGCAGAGCGGAAGGGCCCTGGAACAGCTCCTTCTTCCCCTCCCCACACGGTCCTACAGTGCAACCTGAGGGGCCTGGTGGCTCCTGAACGCAGAGCTCACTTAAGTGGGGACTCACTCATCTCAGGCTGGTGGAGAAGGGGCCCCCAGGCTCCTGCGCAGATACCTTGTGTTTATGTCCCAGGAACAGTTACCATGTTGAGACCACGTCACGATGATGACGTGGCACTTCAAGAAGCTGGTGGAACTGGCACCTACCTAAAAACCTCTCCAACTGGTTTTGCAGGAGCGCGATAAGCTTTTAAGGTATCGGAAGCAGAGAAAGAAAATGGCAAAACTCCCCAAGGTAAAGAAGGCAGCGTGCGTGCTGCATGGGTGCTGCGTGGGTGCATGCGTGCGTGCTGCGTGGGTACACGCGTGTGTGCTTGGTTGTGCTGAAAGTCTCTTGGGAGAGAGTCCCTTCCTTTACAAAGGAAAAGAAAACACTTTTATTCCTTCTCAAAATTGTGAATCAGAAATGACCAAATAGGATTCAAAGTAAATACTCTGCTTGTGGCCTGAGAACCTGGCCCAGAACTAAGACTCCTGTGCGCGTGGGGGCCAGGGCTGCACTCCTGGGACGCCGGGATTAAGCCACCTTGGAAGTGCACTGGAAGTTTGCAAGGGTGGCTGTCCCTATGTCCCAGCTGCCAGGGATTGTGACCACACCACTGTGGTTGGCATTCTGATGGTGCAGACAGTTAAGACTGGCCAGGCTCTGGGCGGCTCAGGTCATGGCTGGTTTCATAGCTTGGCAGAGGCTGGTGAATCTGGTCCAGAAGCTGTAATTTGGCAGTTCACAAGGTCAGCACGTGCCTGGTCTGTGCTCAGGCTCAGCTCAACGGCTCAGCCCCCCACCCCAGTGTCTTCACTGCCTGGAACAGGAGACTGAATCCGTGTTGGCATGGGGCACACAGCTCCGAGGACAGCCGGACTGCTGCCCCCGTCCTCGCTGGGCCATGCACCCCTCCTGGGCCTGCTCCAGCATTAAGTGTCCCCTGGCAGCTTATGTAGGCTGCAGTAGGCTGTGCCTACAGCTGCACACAAGCCCCCCAGCACCTACAGCCCTAGGAAGTTCAAAGCCCTGGGGGAACTTTCTGGAGTGTGTCCCTTCTGGATATGCTGGTGATTTTTTATTGAGCTTTCGGAGAAATTCCCAGAGGACCTGACTGTCTTCAGCTTTCTCTGAGCTGCAGCTGGGTTGTTTTCAAACACTCCGCAGCCCCTCCCTGGCCACTTCAGTGTTCCCAACCACAGCCCTGGCTCACCTGGCCCTGGAAAGGCCCAGGAAGGGAGGAGGCTGCTGGCCTCTCTCCTGGATCACTGCAGGATGCTCAGGGATTGTCCAGAGGCCCCACCTGCTGCCCCTGCTGCCTTGGTGCCTCTGTGAGAGGGAGGAGGGAGACAGGAAGTCGGCAGGAGGGGCTTGGATGACAGGGGGCCTAAGTGAAGCCCGAGGACTCCAGCTTGTGGTCGTCACCGACCAGGATTGAGCTGGGTCAGCAGGATGTTCCTGTGGCATGGGGGGGTGGGTTGGCAGGAGGAGGGTCCAGAGGCTGCCTGGACCAAGGAGGATTGAGGTGGAGTGTCAGGGCACAACATCCAGAGGACCACTGGTGACACAAGGGCTGGAAATAAAGCAAGAACCTCAAGTTTGTGCTCGTCAAGTTTGCCCACTTGTGGATATTTCAGTGGAGGATCTGGGAAAGATTGGGGTACAGGGAAGTCCTTTCCCAGAGAGGCCAGGGCCCAGCCGCAAGTGTCAGTTGGTGGCTCAGCTGGAGAGGCGGCTGGTCAAGGGAGAGGAACTAGCACAGCCTGCTCAGCTGGAGCTGGAGAATGCAGGTGTCTGGGAGGGAACAGCCCATGGTCCTTGGGGCAGCTGGTGGTCCTGGAGCCCAGGGAAGAACTTTCCTGGAAGGTCTGGCAGTGGACTCATCAGAGACCTGGTGGCCACCATGGCCATTACATCGACAAGGACAGACAAGGAAGTCAGGGTCCCTGTGTGCAGGTGAGAGGAGGTGGCTTCTGGAGTCCGAAGTGTCTAAAGCCAGGGTTTTGGAAGTCCAGAAGGAGGGGAAGTTGGGGGTCCCTGAAGGCAGGGCTTCTCAACCTAGCTGGTGGAGGACCGGCCCTTGTTCACACCCTCTGTCATGGACTGGAAAGGGCACCGCAGGTCAGGGCAAGTGCTTGCTACTGGCAGGGGTCAAGTTCAGAGGCCAAGTCCAGGAGTGGCTCATCTGTCAGGCTCCTGGACATCTACATTCCACTCTCTGCCAGTACATTCTGGGTGCACCAAGATGGCGCACTCATACCTGGTCGGCCATCTTGGCCGGAAGTAGGACAGCCCAGTGGGCCCCTCCAGGGCGGCCTTGGATGGATGTGGGAGAGCACTGCAGGTGGGGCTGTGGGGGTGCACGGCAGGCAACAGAGAGGGGCGGGAGGGGCCTGGGGCTGCTGGCCGAGCGCTGGCCTGGGTCTGCGCCAACACCTTGCCTTTTGGCCAGAAGCCGGTTGTTGTGGAGACCTTCTTTGGATATGATGAAGAAGCGTCCCTGGAGTCCGACGGCTCTTCCATCTCTTATCAAACTGACAGGACAGACCAGACCCCGTGCACTCCTGAAGACGACCTAGAGGAGGTACCGTGAGTCTCCCACAGCGGCTCCTGGGCAGCCCGGGCCTGAGGCTGGCGACGGGCTGGGACCCGGGGCCAGGCCCGCTCTCTGGATAGGCCTCCTGGTCCAGCCCTGGCAGCCCATGCTTCTGTGCAGTGAGAAACTCTGAACTTGGTTTGGCTAAGGGTCACTCCCTGCGGTCACTGTTGCCCAGTCACACTTCCTCACATCCTTGATCTTGAGCTCCTCCCAAAGAGGGCCTCCCAGGAGGACCTGTACCAGCGAGCAGGGAGGTCACCTGTGCCAGGACCCAGGCCCTTAGAGACACCGTGAAGAGCTTTCTTCCTGGTAAAAACAGCCAGGTCCTCCTGACAGCCTGGCCTGCAGAACAGTGGCTACCCTGAAGTCCAGCAGCCAGCTCAGTCCCAGGGCATAAGCTAGTGTTTGTCCAACTGGCCCAGCCCCTGTAGCTGTGGAGAGCAGGTAGTGGACCTGGTAAAGGCCATGGGAGCCTTCCCTGGAAGATCCTGGAGGATGAACCAAAGGCCATGAGCCTGCTCAGAAAACCAGTTGTCATAGCAGACCACTGCTGGAAAGCCTGGGGCAGTGGGGCTGGGGCTGGGGCAGGGTTTCTGGGCTTGGTCACTCCTGGACATGGCCCACGCTGTGGGCCTTGGGGTCCACTGGGACTCCTTCAAGGCTACAGCAGAAACATCTGATGTAAAGGAAAGAGGCGGGGGTAAGGAAGGAAGTAGGAAGGAGGGAGGGAAGGAAGGAGGGAGGGAGGAAGGAAAGGAAGGAGGGAAGGAGGGAGGGAGGGAAGGAGGGAGGGAGGAAGGAGGGAGGGAGGAAGGAGGGAGGGAGGAAAGGAGGGAGGGAGGAAAGGAGGAAGGGAGGAAGGAGGGAGGGAGGAAGGAGGGAGGGAGGAAGGAAAGGAAGGAGGGAAGGAGGGAGGGAGGAAGGAGGAAGGGAGGAAGGAGGGAGGGAGGAAGGAGGGAGGGAGGAAGGAGGGAGGGAGGAAAGGAGAAAGGGAGGAAGGAGGGAGGGAGGGAGGGAGGAAAGGAGGGAGGGAGGAAAGGAGAAAGGGAGGAAGGAGGCAGGGAGGGAGGGAGGGAGGACCCACTCCTGCCTTCTTTGTGGGGCAGTGGGTTCACTGCAGCTAGGACACACCCTGGGAGGTGACGTCAGGAGTAAGCCTAGGTGACAGGCAGGTCAGAGTGGGCTGACCTGGGGTGGCAGACCTGGGGTGGGCAGCCTGAGAGGGACATGTGACCTGGGGCCCTGGGGCCCTCTCACAAAGCACAGCACAGTTCCCAGGACACATGTCTGCAGAGCAGGGCCATGAGCAGTCCTGGTCAATAATGGAGGGTCTGCTGGGTCAGTGCAGACTGGCTGGCAAGTAGGAGACCAGGCAGAGCCCCTGGACAACCCCTGAGGCTCACCTGGCTCCGACCCGCCAGCCCTGCTGTCTACCCAGACATCGGGGGTCACCTCCCAGGAAAACCTTCCTCCAAACAGGTCTAGGTCCCCCGGTCGGCCCCCCTGTGCTGCTGGAGTCCAAACAGGTCTAGGTCCCCAGGTCGGCCACCCTGTGCTGCTGGAGTCCAAACAGGTCTAGGTCCCCAGGTCGGCGCCCCCCTGTGCTGCTGGAGTCCAAACAGGTCTAGGTCCCCAGGTCGGCCCCCCTGTGCTGCTGGAGTCCAAACAGGTCTAGGTCCCCAGGTCGGCCCCCCTGTGCTGCTGGAGTCCAAACAGGTCTAGGTCCCCAGGTCGGCCCCCCCTGTGCTGCTGGAGTCCAAACAGGTCTAGGTCCCCAGGTCGGCCCCCCTGTGCTGCTGGAGTCCAAACAGGTCTAGGTCCCCAGGTCGGCCCCCCTGTGCTGCTGGAGTCCAAACAAACAGGTCTAGGTCCCCAGAGTCGGCCCCCCTGTGCTGCTGGAGACCCTCCCTTCCCCACTGGAGGAGCAGGTGCCTGGCTGGGGGGGTGCTGGGGGCTGGGGCTGATGCTGTGTCTCTGGGGGCTTGTGGTGCCCTTGCTCCTCTCCAGGGCCTGGCCAAGGAGGAGACGGAGCTGAGGTTCCGGCAGCTGACCATGGAGTACCAGGCACTGCAGCGAGCATACGCCTTGCTGCAGGAGCAGGTCGGAGGGACGCTGGACGCAGAGCGAGAAGTTAAGGTCTAAGTGACTTCTACTCCACGGCTGGGCTCCACTTGGCTCCTCCCACTTGCCCCTGAGGCCTTGGCGGGGGCACTTTGCCTGCCCAGACTTTGGGGCCAAGCCCCTTCTTGCCCACAGTTGCTTTGGGTCCCGGGTGATGCCCACTAGTGAGGTCACTAGAAACCAGTGTTTGTGGGGTCAGTGGCTGGGCCATCTGGGCGGGGGCAGACTGGCCGGGTGGAGCCAGCATAGGTGTGGGCTTCCTTGCCCTGTCAGGGGCAGCATCCGGCGCACAGGGCCTGCAGCTCCTGAGATGAAGTCGCCTTCACCCAAACCTGTCTGATGCCCTTGGGGAGTCCCATGGCTGGGAGGCTCAGGGGTGAATGGGCAGCATTTGGACTCAGTTTTCCTTAAGTTTGCCAAGACTACATTCATCCAACAAGCCTTGAGCTCAAACACGGCCTTCCTTGGCCCTGTGCTTGGCCAGGCAAACCTGCCGAGCAGCAGGGCCCCTCCTGGGCATACCCAGGGTGGGCCAGTGGCATCCAGAAAGACTGGAAGGGGCTGGTGGGTGTCCTCTGCTGGTCTCCAGGGGCAGCGCTGGCACCAGGCTGCCTGGGGAGGATCAGGAAGGGAGTCCACTGACTGTTGGAATTCCCCGCCTCTGCTTTGAGAAGCAGAAATGAGGTGGCGGGCCATTTACCACATAAAGGGGGACACTGAGCATTCCTTCTGGCACTTTTTGGATTTATTTTTTGCATGATCCTTGGAGAAAGGAAAATGTCTCTGTCTGAATTGTCCTAAGGCTGGGGACAGAGCTTGTAGAACCCACCATGGGCCTCATAAGGTGGTAGATCTCCTCCCCTGTGCCTGGCTGCCCCAGACACAAGGTGGTAGATCTCCGCCCCTTTGCCTGGCTGCCCCAAACACATCAATTTCCCCAGAAGCTGCACCAAAGAGAGAGCATGGCAGGCTCTGGGGTAAAATGACCATGGTTTGGACCATGAGAGATCCAAGTAAACCAAGGGAGAGCCGTTTAAATCTGGCTGCAACCTGGTTGAGACTTGGGAGGAATTTCACGTTCCAGGAAACTGACCTATAAATCAAAGGACAGTTTTGGGAGAGTAGGGTGAGGAAGGGGCAGGAGGGACAGCGAAACCAGGGGCCAGCAGAGGCCCCATGGGGGGAGTAGCAGCATTGTGGGGGGCGGTAGCAGATCCGCTCAGAAGCCTCCTGAAACCCTGGCCAGCACCCCGCACCGACAGTCTGGGCCATCCTGCCCGGGGAGCGAGGGCCTTGCCTCATGTGCTCCCAGTCGGTCACGGAACAGCATGTGCCTCACATGGCCTCACAGCCCCTCCTTTCTTGGAGACCGCCCCAAAGGAGGGGACAGCCACACTCGGGTAGCCTCTCCGGAGGCAGAGTCCTCTGACCTGCATCCCGCGAGCTGTTCAGCTGTCCTGGCCATTAGAGAAAGTCTGATGTGTCTTTCCTCCCGTTCTACAGACCCGTGAGCAGCTCCAAGCAGACATGCAGCGAGCGCAGGCCCGGGTGGAGGACCTGGAGAAGGCGCTGGCCGAGCAGGGCCAGGTGAGCCCCCACGTGCTCCTGGCTGGCCGTCTCTGCTCTTGCTGGGGACACCCAGAGGAGGAGCCTGCAGGAGCACTCTGAGCTGGGATTGCTTCCCGGCTCCCGCCACCTGCCCGGAGATGCCCACAAGGTCCTTGGTCCCTGGCACACTAACTGTAGCTGGACATACCAGAGGACCACATGAGCAAGGGCCATGCAGCCAGTGTCAGGGAGTCCAGCACTGCAGCATGTGCCTCTGTTTGCCACCCACAGACTGACCGCCACCCACCCCAGGCCACCGCACACAGGCCTGTGGCCAGGGCACTCAAATTGCCCATGTGCATCCCTTGCAGACCAAAGGGTGGCCCTGGTGCAGACACCATGGGGCACATTTCTAAGGCTCCATGTCATGCCGAGGGCGTGGCCAGGAGGGCTGGGAGCTAGAATGGTGCCCCCCCTGCTCTGTACACGGGGTCTCCAGGCATGGCCACACCTCCCCAGGTGGTGCTCAGAACCCCAGTGGAGCCAGTGTCTGCGCAGCCTGCGCTCCTCCCGACACGTCACCTTAAACTTAGATGTGCTGCTGGTGGGGGCAGGCGTGAGGGCGCCCAGTGGGGAGGGTGTGCTGGGTACACTGGATTTTCTCACAGCAGGGCCAGGAAGCACCCATGCATGTCCTTTGACAGACTGCAAAGGCTGCCATCTGCCCAGGTGTCCCTGGTGTGAGGGGACACACTCCTCCCTGAGCGGATTGTCCTCCTGTCTAGTCTAGCCCTCACTGACCCTGTGTCGGGATTCCCTGGATGTCCTGTGTTGCACAGTGTGCCCCTGGGCACCTGGCCTGGGGACCCGGGCCTGGGTGCTGCCTCTGTGGTGGCATACGGTGCCTTCCAGACCCTCCTGAGGCGGAGTTGCCTCTGTCCAGGGCTGCAGGTTTCCATTCCCTGAGTGTAGTACGCTGTCATCTGGGGACTGGAATGTGGCTTTTCAGTGTCCTGCAGTGTACCATGTCTTCCTTTCTGTTCCTTCTCAAGGACACGAAGTGGATTGAAGAGAAGCAAGCGCTGTATCGGAGAAATCAAGAGCTTGTAGAGAAGGTACACGCGGCCCTAGGGCATGCAGGACACCCTGGTGCGTGTGTGTGGGAGTGGGGGTGTGCGAGAGCGCTCCCTCGCCTCCCTGCCACCCCTACCCCCGTGCTGCCCATGGAGGTCCCTGGAAGGGCATCCTTTGGGAGCCATGTGAGCCTGGGGCCCCGTTGAGCTCTCGCCCCCTGGGTGGAGGAGCGTGGCCTGTTCTCCTGGCCTGGTGGAGCCCGTGGCGGCGTCCTGCTTCCCTGACGGGTGGCGGATGGGGGTGGCCAGAGGCTGTGTGAAGGCTGCCCCTGGGAGCCATACGCCACCCCGGCGGGAAGCTTCAGGGGCTGGGAGCTCTGCTCCCCACAGTGCTGTAGTGCAGCCTGCACAGTCCTCGGCAGCAGCCCCTTCGAGAGCCCACAGCCAGGCCGGGCTGGCGCCTCCAGCTTCACCAGGGTGCCCCGGAATGCCCCGTAGTGGGCGCTCTTGGCCCCTGGATGATGACGTTGGCTCCAAGAACACCGGCATCCCTCCCCCACCTGGACTCGGGCTTCATTAAAATGGGCCAGAAGAGGGGCACACAGCCCGGCTCAGCCTTGGCTTCTGCCCGGCCACATGCCTGCTCCTGGTGTGGGCAGACCAGAGGCCTGCCGTGCCCCCGGCACCTCTGCCTTCCGTATCACAGCCAGCAGTGTCCAGAAAGCCGGGCAGCTGACCTCTTGGCCCTCCAGTGGGAGAGACTGGACCCTTCTCACCTGGCGCCTCTTCGGTTTTTCAGATAAAACAGATGGAGACTGAGGAAGCCCGGCTGAAGCACGAGGTCCAGGACGCCAAGGACCAGAACGAGCTGCTGGAGTTCCGGATCCTGGAGCTCGAGGTGGGCCCCCGTCCGGCGCCGCATGGCCACACGGCTCCAGGCAGGCTCCGGTCCTGGGCCTTCAAACAGGAACCCCAAGGCCAGGGTGGAGAGGCAGGGGCAGGTGGCAGTAAACGGCCCATCTGGGCCACATGCCACCAGCAAGGTCGTGACAATAACCTGGGTATGATTGCTGAGGTCAGCGCCAGGAGGGGACCGAGCAGAGCAAACCTGAGGACAGTGACTGCGCCACACCTGGGGCCCCACACTCATCACTGTGGCCAAGGCTGCTGCAGGGGTGACTAGAAGTAGGGACAATGTCCAGTCCCCCGCTGCTGGCCCAGCAGACGTTTATTTACCTCTGGCTCAAAGAAGCCTGTGAGTGGAGGCAGAGGATGCCCCTCAGGGACCAGGCACCTTCCTGCATTCTGCCGTCCCCATGTGCTCCAATGCCCTGCAGAGGGAAGAGGAGCCAGGATCCATGGGGAAGGGCAGGATGGGCATGGCGGCCATGTCACATGCTCACCTTGCACTGCCGGGGGCTGGGCACTGTGGCCCACCTGGAAGTGGTCCAAGCAGGCAGGCTTTCTCTCTAGTGGGCAGTACCCTACCCAGAGACCAGGTGAATCCCCCGCTCAGAGTCCTCCCACCCCTCACTGGAGGCAGGAGGGCTGTGTGGCCACTCCACGTGGATGCTCACCCCTGTGGCCTCCTGCCTGTGGTTCAGCCTGTGAAGGGGGCAGCACCACGAGCCCGTGTTCTCCAGGGCTCACTCTATTGGGCGTGGTGGTGACTGTTCACCTGCAGCCTCTCCCTGAGCCTCCCAACAGGCCCTGGGTTCACCAATGGGTGAGCAAGTGGCTCTGGGGTGGACCTTACCAGGGCCACATTGCCAGGAGCTTGATGGAACCAGTGTTTCACACACCTATCTGGAGTCCGCAAACACACCAGGGTGGCTTTTGGGCACATCCACCAAGGTGTCCACCACCCGGGCCTCTGCCAGGGCTGGATGTGCAGAAACACTAGATTCCCTTGGTGGGCTGGACTGGTCCCTGAGCCCCAGCATAGACTCCTTGGAGGAAAAAGACAGGGAGAAAGTGGCCACCATGCCCAGCCTTCTGCTCTCTGTCTTAGGAGAGGGAGAGGAAGTCGCCGGCCATCAACTTCCACCACACGCCCTTCGTGGATGGGAAGAGCCCTCTCCAGGTGTACTGCGAGGCGGAAGGCGTGACGGTAAAGCCCTGCCCCTCCCGCTCCACACCAGCTAGCCTACCCAGCTGCACTCACCTACCCTCTTTTGCCTCCTAGGACATCCTGGTGGCAGAGCTCATGAAGAAGCTGGACATCCTGGGGGATAACGCCGTAAGTGTATGTTGCTCTCCTGACTTGTGCATGCCTCCTCATGCTGCTCAGCCTCTGTGACTTGTGCATGCCTCCTCATGCCACCACCTCGCCCAGCCTCTGTGAGCCCCGTTCAGCCCTGCCACAGACTGCCCTGCCCAAAGGCCCTTCTTGAAGCAGAGAGCCTGCTTGGAATGGGCCCCCTGCATTTGGGAGGAATCTGCTCCTGGTCACTCTTCCCGCACTTTCTGGGGCCTCTGCTGTGTGCATGCCCCGACCTCAGCTAAGGGGACTTCAACTCACATGTTTTCCATTTCTGGGATCTCCTTCAGATTTTCAGTGGGGATGGGGACGTTGCTCATAGACATGCCAAGACTCTTGCGGGTTCCCACTTCCCTGATTTGGGAGAAGAAACAGAGTCCATAGATAATCCCCAAATCTCATTTGGGGCAGAGTTCCAATTTCTGTCAAACTCCTCAAAATAATATGAATTACCAGTGGGCAATGTAATTGCACTACTTCACCCCCATCCATTCATCCACCATCCACCATCCATCAGTCCATCCATTCATCCACCATCCACCATCCATCAATCCATCCACACTCCCACCATCCACCGTCCATCAGTCCATCCATTCATCCACCATCCACCATCTATCAGTCCATCCACTCATCCACCATCCACCATCCATCAGTCCATCCACACATCCACCATCCACCATCCATCAATCCATCCACACATCCACCATCCACCATCCATCAATCCATCCACACATCCACCATCCACCATCCATCAGTCCATCCACACTCCCACCATCCACCATCCATCAGTCCATCCATTCATCCACCATCCACCATCCATCAGTCCATCCACTCATCCATCAGTCCATCCACACATCCACCATCCACCATCCATCAATCCATCCACACATCCACCATCCATACATCCATCAATCCATCCACACATGCACCATCCACCACTCATCGATCCATCCACACACCCACCATCCATACATTCATCCATCTTCCATCTGTACACCATCAATCTATCTGTTCATTCCATCTACCCATCATACATCCAACCTGCATGGTCCATCCTCCATCCACATACATACATCCATATATACATCTTTTGTCTTTCCATCCATCTACCCTCCGTCTGTCCAGGAATCCATCCACATACATAATACATGCATACATATAGACATCCTCTATCATCCATCCGCCCTCCATTCATTCACCATCCATTCATCCTTCATCACTCATCCACCCATCATCCATTTGTCCATTCTCCCTCTACCCTCCATCTATCCATCCACCATCCTCCATCCACCTATCCATATGTTCATCCTCCTTCTGTCCATCCATCCATGATTCATCCATTCATCCATCCCCTATTCACCTATTCATCCTCATTCATCTGTCATTCTACATCTATCCACCCACCATCCCCATTCATCTATTTATCCATCATCTACCCAGCTATCCTCCATTCATCCATCCTTTACCTATTCTCCATCCATCATCCATCCACCCTCCACCCATCCACCCTCTGTTCATTTATCCATTCGTCCACCCTCCATTCATCCATCCACCATTCATTCATCCATATATCGATTTACCAGCCTCCACCCCTTATCCATCTATCTATATATCCATTCACATATCAATACCTCCATATTATTAATACATGTTCTATCTGTCCCCCATCTTTCCTCCATTTATTCATCTATCCATCCCTTTCATCTGTCCTTCCATCCTCCATACATTTCCCCACCCCTCAGGGCCTTGTATGGATAGGGATCCCTTCTCTCCCTACTGGCCTATCACCTGGAGAGTAGTGAGAAAAGCAGGGGGGCTGACCTGGCTGTGCCTGCCCCTCCTGAAGACCTGGTGGCTCCATCACAGCTGCAGGTGGTGAAGCTCTACCCCAGAGTCGGGGTGGCTGGGGTGTGATACACTCTGGGGTCCCACGCTAGGAACCAGTCCCCATCATGGGCCCTGGGGAGTCGTATTGGGCACCGTCTGATTCACAGCTGGAGAAACTGAGGCTCCAGAAGGCGCCTGGGTCACAGAGAGGATGGGCTGGCAGCATCACGGGGACAGCTCTGACTAGTTCTGTTTCAGGGCTCCTTCCAGTCAACAGCTGTCCACCCAAGCTCACCACTCACCATGACTGTCCTGGAGCCGTCACACAGTCTGGAGGTCACCCTCACAGAGCACAGGGACAGAGGAGACTGGGGACTAGAGGACAGGTGGTCAGGCTTCACACTCAGAACCTCCCATGGGGAATCCAGGCAGTTCCTCTGAGGAGCCAAGGGGTCATTCCTTCCTCTGCAGTCATTTTTAAAATTTTTTAGTTGTTGCTAGACACAATACCTCCATTTTTATTTATTTTTATATGGTGCTGAGGACCAACCAGGCGCCTTGCACATGCTAGGCGAGCACTCCACCGCTGAGGCCCAGCCCCAGCCCCTGTGCCGTCTTTTCAGTCAAACTGCACATGCTCCCAGTGACTCAGGATTTCACTGTGGATGCTGAGTCAGTGTCCTCCTGTGGCCCCTGGAGCTGGCAGCCAGACCTTGGTGCAGGCGGCAGCTGGATCTGAGAGTGCCCATATCCTCAGGGGAAAGTCCTTGGGCCCCAAAGAAAGATTGATCCTGCCAAGAAAGACCACCCAGCTGTCCCCTCTGGATTTAAGCATTCATAAAAAATGCAGGACAAAAAGAAAAAAAACAAGTATTGAAAGTATTTCACAACCATGAATATTTGATCTTCTCTAGAGGAGGGGGCATATGTGGAGCACTGACTTTAAACAAAGAAAGGGTATACTAAAGGCCCACCCACTAGCCAAGCTGCCCAGCTCCACCTCCTAAACTTTCCTCACCATGGAGATGTGGTTCAGGCCCACCTGATAGCCAGGGTGCCCAGGTCATCCCCCTGGACCTTCATCAACAAGGAGATGTGGTCAAGGCCCACCTGCTAGCCAGGGTGCCCAGCTGATCCCCCTAGACCTTCCTCACCATGGAGATGTGGTCAAGGCCCACCTGCTAACCTAGGTGCCCAGCTCATCCTCCTAGACCTTCCTCACCATGGAGATGTGGTCAAGGCCCACCTGCTAGCCAGGGTGCCCAGCTCATCCTCCTAGACCTTCCTCACCGTGGAGATGTGGTCAAGGCCCACCTGCTAGCCAGGGTGCCCAGCTCATCCTCCTAGACCTTCCTCACCGTGGAGATATGGTCAAGGCCCACCTGCTAGCCAGGGTGCCCAGCTCATCCTCCTAGACCTTCCTCACCATGGAGATGTGGTTGAGGCCCACCTGCTAGCAAGGGTGCCCAGCTCATCCTCCTAGACCTTCCTCACCATGGAGATGTGGTTGAGGCCCACCTGCTAGCCAGGGTGCCCAGCTCATCCCCCTAGACCTTCCTCACCATGGACATGTGGTCAAGGCCCACCTGCTAGCCAGGGTGCCCAGCCGATCCCCCTAGACCTTCCTCACCATGGAGATGTGGTCAAGGCCCACCTGCTAGCCAGGGTGCCCAGCTGATCCCCCTAGACCTTCCTCACCATGGAGATGTGGTCAAGGCCCACCTGCAAGCCAGGGTGCCCAGCCGATCCCCCTAGACCTTCCTCACCATGGAGATGTGGTCAAGGCCCACCTGCTAGCCAGGGTGCCCAGCTCATCCCCCTAGACCTTCCTCACCATGGAGATATGGTCAAGGCCCACCTGCTAGCCAGGGTGCCCAGCTGATCCCCCTAGACCTTCCTCACCATGGAGATGTGTTCAAGGCCCCCCTGCTAGCCAGGGTGCCCAGCTGATCCCCCTAGACCTTCCTCACCATGGAGATGTGGTTGAGGCCCACCTGCTAGCCAGGGTGCCCAGCTCATCCTCCTAGACCTTCCTCACCATGGAGATGTGGTTGAGGCCCACCTGCTAGCCAGGGTGCCCAGCTCATCCTCCTAGACCTTCCTCACCATGGAGATGTGGTTGAGGCCCACCTGCTAGCCAGGGTGCCCAGCTTATCCTCCTAGACCTTCCTCACCATGGAGATGTGGTCGAGGCCCACCTGCTAGCCAGGGTGCCCAGCTCATCCCCCTAGACCTTCCTCACCATGGAGATGTGGTCGAGGCCCACCTGCTAGCCAGGGTGCCCAGCCAATCCCCCTAGACCTTCCTCACCATGGAGATGTGGTCAAGGCCCACCTGCTAGCCAGGGTGCCCAGCTGATCCCCCTAGACCTTCCTCACCATGGAGATGTGGTCAAGGCCCACCTGCTAGCCAGGGTGCCCAGCCGATCCCCCTAGACCTTCCTCACCATGGAGATGTGGTCAAGGCCCACCTGCTAGCCAGGGTGCCCAGCTCATCCCCCTAGACCTTCCTCACCATGGAGATATGGTCAAGGCCCACCTGCTAGCCAGGGTGCCCAGCTGATCCCCCTAGACCTTCCTCACCATGGAGATGTGTTCAAGGCCCCCCTGCTAGCCAGGGTGCCCAGCTGATCCCCCTAGACCTTCCTCACCATGGAGATGTGGTTGAGGCCCACCTGCTAGCCAGGGTGCCCAGCTCATCCTCCTAGACCTTCCTCACCATGGAGATGTGATCAAGGCCCACCTGCTAGCCAGGGTGCCCAGTTCATCCTCCTAGACCTTCCTCACCATGGAAATGTGGTCGAGGCCCACCTGCTAGCCAGGGTGCCCAGCTCATCCTCCTAGACCTTCCTCACCATGGAGATGTGGTCAAGGCCCACCTGCAAGCCAGGGTGCCCAGCTGATCCCCCTAGACCTTCCTCACCATGGAGATGTGGTCAAGGCCCACCTGCTAGCCAGGGTGCCCAGCTGATCCTCCTAGACCTTCCTCACCATGGAGATGTGGTTGAGGCCCACCTGCTAGCCAGGGTGCCCAGCTGATCCTCCTAGACCTTCCTCACCATGGAGATGTGATCGAGGCCCACCTGCTAACCTAGGTGCCCAGCTCATCCTCCTAGACCTTCCTCACCATGGAGATGTGGTCAAGGCCCACCTGCTAGCCAGGGTGCCCAGCTCATCCTCCTAGACCTTCCTCACCGTGGAGATGTGGTCAAGGCCCACCTGCTAGCCAGGGTGCCCAGCTCATCCTCCTAGACCTTCCTCACCGTGGAGATGTGGTTAAGGCCCACCTGCTAGCCAGGG
Source organism: Callospermophilus lateralis (assembly GCF_048772815.1). NCBI lineage: Eukaryota > Metazoa > Chordata > Mammalia > Rodentia > Sciuridae > Callospermophilus > Callospermophilus lateralis. The sequence continues at coordinate 92,967,731 of NC_135319.1, forward strand.
TGCCCAGCTCATCCTCCTAGACCTTCCTCACCATGGAGATGTGGTTGAGGCCCACCTGCTAGCCAGGGTGCCCAGCTCATCCTCCTAGACCTTCCTCACCATGGAGATGTGGTTGAGGCCCACCTGCTAGCCAGGGTGCCCAGCTCATCCCCCTAGACCTTCCTCACCATGGAGATGTGGTCGAGGCCCACCTGCTAGCCAGGGTGCCCAGCCGATCCCCCTAGACCTTCCTCACCATGGAGATATGGTCAAGGCCCACCTGCTAGCCAGGGTGCCCAGCCGATCCCCCTAGACCTTCCTCACCATGGAGATGTGGTCAAGGCCCACCTGCTAGCCAGGGTGCCCAGCCGATCCCCCTAGACCTTCCTCACCATGGAGATGTGGTCAAGGCCCACCTGCTAGCCAGGGTGCCCAGCTCATCCCCCTAGACCTTCCTCACCATGGAGATATGGACAAGGCCCACCTGCTAGCCAGGGTGCCCAGCTGATCCCCCTAGACCTTCCTCACCATGGAGATGTGTTCAAGGCCCCCCTGCTAGCCAGGGTGCCCAGCTGATCCCCCTAGACCTTCCTCACCATGGAGATGTGGTTGAGGCCCACCTGCTAGCCAGGGTGCCCAGCTCATCCTCCTAGACCTTCCTCACCATGGAGATGTGATCAAGGCCCACCTGCTAGCCAGGGTGCCCAGTTCATCCTCCTAGACCTTCCTCACCATGGAGATGTGGTCAAGGCCCACCTGCTAGCCAGGGTGCCCAGCTCATCCTCCTAGAACTTCCTCACCATGGAGATGTGGTCAAGGCCCACCTGCTAGCCAGGGTGCCCAGCTGATCCCCCTAGACCTTCCTCACCATGGAGATGTGGTCAAGGCCCACCTGCTAACCTAGGTGCCCAGCTCATCCTCCTAGACCTTCCTCACCATGGAGATGTGGTCAAGGCCCACCTGCTAGCCAGGGTGCCCAGCTCATCCTCCTAGACCTTCCTCACCGTGGAGATGTGGTCAAGGCCCACCTGCTAGCCAGGGTGCCCAGCTGATCCCCCTAGACCTTCCTCACCATGGAGATGTGGTCAAGGCCCACCTGCTAGCCAGGGTGCCCAGCTCATCCCCCTAGACCTTCCTCACCATGGAGATATGGTCAAGGCCCACCTGCTAGCCAGGGTGCCCAGCTGATCCCCCTAGACCTTCCTCACCATGGAGATGTGTTCAAGGCCCCCCTGCTAGCCAGGGTGCCCAGCTGATCCCCCTAGACCTTCCTCACCATGGAGATGTGGTTGAGGCCCACCTGCTAGCCAGGGTGCCCAGCTCATCCTCCTAGACCTTCCTCACCATGGAGATGTGATCAAGGCCCACGTGCTAGCCAGGGTGCCCAGCTCATCCTCCTAGACCTTCCTCACCATGGAGATGTGGTCGAGGCCCACCTGCTAGCCAGGGTGCCCAGCTCATCCTCCTAGACCTTCCTCACCATGGAGATGTGGTTGAGGCCCACCTGCTAGCCAGGGTGCCCAGCTCATCCTCCTAGACCTTCCTCACCATGGAGATGTGGTTGAGGCCCACCTGCTAGCCAGGGTGCCCAGCTTATCCTCCTAGACCTTCCACACCATGGAGATGTGGTTGAGGCCCACCTGCTAGCCAGGGTGCCCAGCTCATCCCCCTAGACCTTCCTCACCATGGAGATGTGGTCGAGGCCCACCTGCTAGCCAGGGTGCCCAGCCGATCCCCCTAGACCTTCCTCACCATGGAGATGTGGTCAAGGCCCACCTGCTAGCCAGGGTGCTCAGCCGATCCCCCTAGACCTTCCTCACCATGGAGATGTGGTCAAGGCCCACCTGCTAGCCAGGGTGCCCAGCTCATCCCCCTAGACCTTCCTCACCATGGAGATGTGGTCAAGGCCCACCTGCTAGCCAGGGTGCCCAGCTCATCCCCCTAGACCTTCCTCACCATGGAGATGTGGTTGAGGCCCACCTGCTAGCCAGGGTGCCCAGCTCATCCCCCTAGACCTTCCTCACCATGGAGATGTGGTCAAGGCCCACCTGCTAGCCAGGGTGCCCAGCTCATCCCCCTAGACCTTCCTCACCATGGAGATGTGGTCGAGGCCCACCTGCTAGCCAGGGTGCCCAGCCGATCCCCCTAGACCTTCCTCACCATGGAGATGTGGTCAAGGCCCACCTGCTAGCCAGGGTGCCCAGCCGATCCCCCTAGACCTTCCTCACCATGGAGATGTGGTCAAGGCCCACCTGCTAGCCAGGGTGCCCAGCCGATCCCCCTAGACCTTCCTCACCATGGAGATGTGGTCAAGGCCCACCTGCTAGCCAGGGTGCCCAGCTGATCCCCCTAGACCTTCCTCACCATGGAGATGTGTTCAAGGCCCCCCTGCTAGCCAGGGTGCCCAGCTGATCCCCCTAGACCTTCCTCACCATGGAGATGTGGTTGAGGCCCACCTGCTAGCCAGGGTGCCCAGCTCATCCTCCTAGACCTTCCTCACCATGGTGATGTGATCAAGGCCCACCTGCTAGCCAGGGTGCCCAGCTCATCCTCCTAGACCTTCCTCACCATGGAGATGTGGTCGAGGCCCACCTGCTAGCCAGGGTGCCCAGCTCATCCTCCTAGACTTTCCTCACCATGGAGATGTGGTCAAGGCCCACCTGCTAGCCAGGGTGCCCAGCTGATCCCCCTAGACCTTCCTCACCATGGAGATGTGGTCAAGGCCCACCTGCTAGCCAGGGTGCCCAGCTGATCCTCCTAGACCTTCCTCACCATGGAGATGTGGTCGAGGCCCACCTGCTAGCCAGGGTGCCCAGCTGATCCCCCTAGACCTTCCTCACCATGGAGATGTGGTCGAGGCCCACCTGCTAACCTAGGTGCCCAGCTTATCCTCCTAACCTTCCTCACCATGGAGATGTGGTCAAGGCCCACCTGCTAGCCAGGGTGCCCAGCTGATCCTCCTAGACCTTCCTCACCATGGAGATGTGGTCGAGGCCCACCTGCTAGCCAGGGTGCCCAGCTGATCCTCCTAGACCTTCCTCACCATGGAGATGTGGTCGAGGCCCACCTGCTAGCCAGGGTGCCCAGCTGATCCCCCTAGACCTTCCTCACCATGGAGATGTGGTCGAGGCCCACCTGCTAACCTAGGTGCCCAGCTTATCCTCCTAGACCTTCCTCACCATGGAGATGTGGTCGAGGCCCACCTGCTAGCCAGGGTGCCCAGCTCATCCTCCTAGACCTTCCTCACCATGGAGATGTGGTTGAGGCCCACCTGCTAGCCAGGGTGCCCAGCTGATCCTCCTAGACCTTCCTCACCATGGAGATGTGGTTGAGGCCCACCTGCTAGCCAGGGTGCCCAGCTTATCCTCCTAGACCTTCCACACCATGGAGATGTGGTTGAGGCCCACCTGCTAGCCAGGGTGCCCAGCTCATCCCCCTAGACCTTCCTCACCATGGAGATGTGGTCGAGGCCCACCTGCTAGCCAGGGTGCCCAGCCGATCCCCCTAGACCTTCCTCACCATGGAGATGTGGTCAAGGCCCACCTGCTAGCCAGGGTGCCCAGCTGATCCCCCTAGACCTTCCTCACCATGGAGATGTGGTCAAGGCCCACCTGCTAGCCAGGGTGCCCAGCCGATCCCCCTAGACCTTCCTCACCATGGAGATGTGGTCAAGGCCCACCTGCTAGCCAGGGTGCCCAGCTCATCCCCCTAGACCTTCCTCACCATGGAGATATGGTCAAGGCCCACCTGCTAGCCAGGGTGACCAGCTGATCCCCCTAGACCTTCCTCACCATGGAGATGTGTTCAAGGCCCCCCTGCTAGCCAGGGTGCCCAGCTGATCCTCCTAGACCTTCCTCACCATGGAGATGTGGTTGAGGCCCACCTGCTAGCCAGGGTGCCCAGCTCATCCTCCTAGACCTTCCTCACCATGGAGATGTGATCAAGGCCCACCTGCTAGCCAGGGTGCCCAGCTCATCCTCCTAGACCTTCCTCACCATGGAGATGTGGTCGAGGCCCACCTGCTAGCCAGGGTGCCCAGCTCATCCTCCTAGACTTTCCTCACCATGGAGATGTGGTCGAGGCCCACCTGCTAGCCAGGGTGCCCAGCTGATCCCCCTAGACCTTCCTCACCATGGAGATGTGGTCGAGGCCCACCTGCTAGCCAGGGTGCCCAGCTGATCCTCCTAGACCTTTCTCACCATGGAGATGTGGTTGAGGCCCACCTGCTAGCCAGGGTGCCCAGCTGATCCTCCTAGACCTTCCTCACCATGGAGATGTGATCGAGGCCCACCTGCTAGCCAGGGTGCCCAGCTGATCCTCCTAGACCTTCCTCAACATGGAGATGTGGTCGAGGCTCACCTGCTAGCCAGGGTGCCCAGCTCATCCTCCTAGACCTTCCTCACCATGGAGATGTGGTCGAGGCCCACCTGCTAGCCAGGGTGCCCAGCTGATCCCCCTAGACCTTCCTCACCATGGAGATGTGGTCGAGGCCCATCTGCTAACCTAGGTGCCCAGCTTATCCTCCTAGACCTTCCTCACCATGGAGATGTGGTCAAGGCCCACCTGCAAGCCAGGGTGCCCAGCTGATCCTCCTAGACCTTCCTCACCATGGAGATGTGGTTGAGGCCCACCTGCTAGCCAGGGTGCCCAGCTCATCCTCCTAGACCTTCCTCACCATGGAGATGTGATCAAGGCCCAACTGCTAGCCAGGGTGCCCAGCTGATCCCCCTAGACCTTCCTCACCATGGAGATGTGGTCAAGGCCCACCTGCTAGCCAGGGTGCCCAGCCGATCCCCCTAGACCTTCCTCACCATGGAGATGTGGTCAAGGCCCACCTGCTAGCCAGGGTGCCCAGCTCATCCCCCTAGACCTTCCTCACCATGGAGATATGGTCAAGGCCCACCTGCTAGCCAGGGTGCCCAGCTGATCCCCCTAGACCTTCCTCACCATGGAGATGTGTTCAAGGCCCCCCTGCTAGCCAGGGTGCCCAGCTGATCCCCCTAGACCTTCCTCACCATGGAGATGTGGTTGAGGCCCACCTGCTAGCCATGGTGCCCAGCTCATCCTCCTAGACCTTCCTCACCATGGAGATGTGATCAAGGCCCACCTGCTAGCCAGGGTGCCCAGCTCATCCTCCTAGACCTTCCTCACCATGGAGATGTGGTCGAGGCCCACCTGCTAGCCAGGGTGCCCAGCTCATCCTCCTAGACCTTCCTCACCATGGAGATGTGGTTGAGGCCCACCTGCTAGCCAGGGTGCCCAGCTCATCCTCCTAGACCTTCCTCACCATGGAGATGTGGTTGAGGCCCACCTGCTAGCCAGGGTGCCCAGCTTATCCTCCTAGACCTTCCACACCATGGAGATGTGGTTGAGGCCCACCTGCTAGCCAGGGTGCCCAGCTCATCCCCCTAGACCTTCCTCACCATGGAGATGTGGTCGAGGCCCACCTGCTAGCCAGGGTGCCCAGCCGATCCCCCTAGACCTTCCTCACCATGGAGATGTGGTCAAGGCCCACCTGCTAGCCAGGGTGCCCAGCTGATCCCCCTAGACCTTCCTCACCATGGAGATGTGGTCAAGGCCCACCTGCTAGCCAGGGTGCCCAGCCGATCCCCCTAGACCTTCCTCACCATGGAGATGTGGTCAAGGCCCACCTGCTAGCCAGGGTGCCCAGCTCATCCCCCTAGACCTTCCTCACCATGGAGATGTGTTCAAGGCCCCCCTGCTAGCCAGGGTGCCCAGCTGATCCCCCTAGACCTTCCTCACCATGGAGATGTGGTTGAGGCCCACCTGCTAGCCAGGGTGCCCAGCTCATCCTCCTAGACCTTCCTCACCATGGAGATGTGATCAAGGCCCACCTGCTAGCCAGGGTGCCCAGCTCATCCTCCTAGACCTTCCTCACCATGGAGATGTGGTCGAGGCCCACCTGCTAGCCAGGGTGCCCAGCTCATCCTCCTAGACTTTCCTCACCATGGAGATGTGGTCAAGGCCCACCTGCTAGCCAGGGTGCCCAGCTGATCCCCCTAGACCTTCCTCACCATGGAGATGTGGTCAAGGCCCACCTGCTAGCCAGGGTGCCCAGCTGATCCTCCTAGACCTTCCTCACCATGGAGATGTGGTTGAGGCCCACCTGCTAGCCAGGGTGCCCAGCTGATCCTCCTAGACCTTCCTCACCATGGAGATGTGGTCGAGGCCCACCTGCTAGCCAGGGTGCCCAGCTGATCCTCCTAGACCTTCCTCACCATGGAGATGTGGTCGAGGCCCACCTGCTAGCCAGGGTGCCCAGCTGATCCCCCTAGACCTTCCTCACCATGGAGATGTGGTCAAGGCCCACCTGCTAACCTAGGTGCCCAGCTTATCCTCCTAGACCTTCCTCACCATGGAGATGTGGTCAAGGCCCACCTGCTAGCCAGGGTGCCCAGCTGATCCTCCTAGACCTTCCTCACCATGGAGATGTGGTTGAGGCCCACCTGCTAGCCAGGGTGCCCAGCTCATCCTCCTAGACCTTCCTCACCATGGAGATGTGATCAAGGCCCAACTGCTAGCCAGGGTGCCCAGCTGATCCCCCTAGACCTTCCTCTCCATGGAGATGTGGTTGAGGCCCACCTGCTAGCCAGGGTGCCCAGCTCATCCTCCTAGACCTTCCTCACCATGGAGATGTGATCAAGGCCCAACTACTAGCCAGGGTGCCCAGCTGATCCCCCTAGACCTTCCTCACCATGGAGATGTGGTCAAGGCCCACCTGCTAGCCAGGGTGCCCAGCTGATCCCCCTAGACCTTCCTCACCATGGAGATGTGGTTGAGGCCCACCTGCTAGCCAGGGTGTCCAGCTCATCCTCCTAGACCTTCCTCACCATGGAGATGTGGTCAAAGCCCACCTGCTAGCCAGGGTGCCCAGCTCATCCTCCTAGACCTTCCTCACCATGGAGATGTGGTCAAGGCCCACCTGCTAGCCAGGGTGCCCAGCTGATCCCCCTAGACCTTCCTCACCATGGAGATGTGGTCAAGGCCTACCTGCTAGCCAGGGTGCCCAGCTGATCCTCCTAGACCTTCCTCACCATGGAGATGTGGTCAAGGCCCACCTGCTAGCCAGGGTGTCCAGCTCATCCTCCTAGACCTTCCTCACCATGGAGATGTGGTCAAGGCCCACCTGCTAGCCAGGGTGCCCAGCCGATCCCCCTAGACCTTCCTCACCATGGAGATGTGGTCAAGGCCCACCTGCTAGCCAGGGTGCCCAGCTCATCCTCCTAGATCTTCCTCACCATGGAGATGTGGTCAAGGCCCACCTGCTAGCCAGGGTGCCCAGCTCATCCTCCTAGACCTTCCTCACCGTGGAGATGTGGTCAAGGCCCACCTGCTAGCCAGGGTGCCCAGCTCATCCTCCTAGACCTTCCTCACCATGGAGATGTGATCAAGGCCCACCTGCTAGCCAGGGTGCCCAGCTCATCCTCCTAGACCTTCCTCACCAGAGGGTATAGGGTCGAGGGCAACAGGTGTCAAAGCCGGAGCAGGTGTGTCAGTAAGAGCATCTCTCTCTGTGGCCCTGCTCCCCTGTGTCGATCCCCTCAGCTGTGCATCAGTCACTCAGCTCCATCGGGAAGGTGCTGCCTCTGACTTTGCCTGTGTTCTGCTTTTGGATGTAGAATCTGACCAATGAGGAGCAAGTGGTTGTCATACAAGCCAGGACGGTCCTGACCTTGGCCGAAAAGGTAAGGTGCAGAAACTAGGGGATGGTGGGCTCCTGCCCAGGGAAAATCCTCTGCCTTGGAAGGGGTTAGAGGGTGGCGGGGTCCCTTGAGTTCTGTCTGTCCCAGGAGACAGGCACCCCTCACACAGTCCCTGCCAAGCACCTCCGCAGAGGGTAGATCATCCAGACACACCAGATGCCAGCTCTGCCTCGGTCCCCTCCCAGAGACCAGAAGCTGGGTGGAGTCTATGAGATGGACCTCCAGGACCCTTCTCTGGGGCTGTCCAGTCCACCCACTTGCTCCTGGCCCCACCTCTGGCCACACCTACCTTGGGGCTGCTGTCAGCACCCTCCTCAGGCCTCTAGCAGCAGGGGAGGTGGTGCCTAGCAAATGAGGGTTCCAGGAAAGGGTCCACCCTCTCCACCTCTCCTGGCAGGGCTCTGCAGAGGTGTTTCTTCCTGCTGCATCCCAGATCAACATCCATCCTCTCCCGGGGGCCAGTATTCCTGGACACTGGATAGGGTGTGCAGCGGGTCTAGACCTTCTGGGTGTGCAGAACCCATGCTGGGGCCAGCCCAGTCCTGACTCCCTTCCCTGAACCAGGCCTCCCTCCACTCTCTCCCAGGTTGTGTTCATGGATCAGGGGGAGGGGTGGCTTAGGTGTGTCTAAGAGTGGCCCAAGGGGACTCTGTCACCTGCTCATTCTGTTTGTGCCCAGTGGCTCCAGCGGATTGAAGAGACAGAGTCAGCACTGCAGCGGAAGATGGTGGATCTGGAGAGCGAGAAGGTGGGTGGCAACTCCCCCACCACGTGGCCCTGTATCACATCCCAGGACTGGATGCCCGAGGCCCAGCCCTGGTTCTCCGTGTTTCAGGAGCTGTTCAGCAAACAGAAGGGCTACCTGGATGAGGAGCTGGACTACAGGAAGCAGGCCTTGGACCACGCCCACAAGGTAAGGGGGACCAGGCTGGGGGACTTGCTCACACACCCATCCCCGGCCAGATAGGGGTCCACCTCTGCCCTTCTCCCTCAAGAGCACCAATGAGTGAGTCCTGAGGATGTTTACCGCCCTGCTAACAAGTGGTTTAACCGCCAGCAATAGCACAGGCCCATGACCACTCCAACAGGGTGTGAAATGTGCTGATAAGATAGAACTCACTGGAACAGCACCTGTGTCGATAGGCTTTTTGTCACCATGACAAAATACCTGAGAAACACAGCTTAGACGGGTGTGCCTTTTGGCTCACGGTGTCGGCATTGCAGTGCACAGTTCCTTGACCCAGCACTGTGGGCTGGTGGTGAGCAGGACCATGATGGCAGGGAGGTGTGGTGCAGCAGAGCCCTCACCTCACTGTGGCCAGGAAGCAAAGAGAGTGTGTGCCTGTGTGTGTGTTAGTCAGCTTTATGTCACCCAGAAAGAACAACTTAGAGGAAGAGAAGTTTATTTTGGGCTCATGGTTTTAGCGGTTTAGTCCACGGTCATTGAACAGCATTGCCCGGGGCCTGAGGTGCAGCAGAGCACGGCAGAAGGCACAGAGGAGGGAAGCTGCTCGGTTCACGGCACCCAGGAAATAGAGAGCAAGGCAGGAGCAGGGACAAGATACAGTCCCCAAAGGCACGTCCCCAGGGACCTGCTTCCTCCAGCCCTGCCCTACCTGCCTAGTCACCACTCAGCCATCCACTCACACTGCTAATCCATCGAGTGGACCAACTACCAGTGAGGGCCCGACCCTGATTCAGCCTTCATCGCTGAACGTGGCTTTGCTGCCCAACACATGCTGCGCTCCGAGCTCAGCTGGCTTAGCCACTTGCCAGCAGAGAGGCCTGAGTCCGTGACTTGGCCTCTCGTGTCTCTTGGAGTCATTGGGAGAATAAAGGTCAATGACTGAAGACTGAAGAGCGGTCATGCTGGCCTGGTCCACCACCACTGTCCCGGTTTGGGAACAGCAGCTGTTTCTATTGTCCCCACCAGGCCCAGGGGGCTCTTCCTGAGCTGCGGGTGGGCTTCCTGGGGTCTGGGGTACTCCCTCTGCTGGGTGAGGTCTCCCAGTCAGGGAAGAGGGTGGCCTCCTGATCTCAGAAAGGTCTCAAGTCTGTGTGCACCTCCCTTGCTCAGGGGGCAGGGGATGTAACAGAGATATCCCCAACGAGGACCAGAAAGCTCTGGGTCCTCAGAGCTGAGTGTCTCCCTGGGGCCACACACACTGACTCACAGAAATAGGCACCTGCCCAGCAAGGCCCTGCCCTCCAGAGCCGCTGATTGCCTCCTCACCTGGACCTTTATAAACACAGGCTTGGTGGAGAAGGCCTGAGTGCACACTGGGCAGGAGAACGTCCTGCAGCTTTCACAAGGGGTGGACTCGGCCTGGAAGGAGGCCTGAATCATCAGCACTGCTGCCATCTGTGTAGCCACTGTCCCCCCCCGTCCCACTGTCCTCCTGAGGGGCCAGGGAAGCCAGTGCCCTCTGCTGGGGGACGCCTGCTTGTCCGCAGAGGGTGTGGTCTGGTTCCACTTAGTCCCCTGTGGCCGGCATGAGCATAGGGCACTTCCAGGTTGAAAAGTAGGCTGGAGGACTAAGTGATGGTGATGACGGTGGTGGGCATGGTGGTCCTGCTGAGGGGGAGGGATGGTGGGACGGACGGTGGTGACAGGGATGTGGTCAGCCACTTTGTGGTGCCATCCTTGTTTTTGACATTCAACGTGTGAGCATGGCTCTTTTCACTGTACGATGAGACTCTGCTGTCATATTTTGTCTGTCATTCATGAGGGCCACAAAGAACGATCTCAGAGTGACCTTAAATGAGCAGTGGTCTGTGGGGCCCTGGGTTCCCCCACATCCTCTGTGGTTCTGCAGGAGGAAGACTGTGTGGGTTGCTGATGGTACAGACCTTGCTTCTGCACCTGGAGCAGGCTGTGGGGCCGTGTGGTCTTGCTGAAATCAGAGGAGGCCTGTGGCTCGTGCACTGCACCCCCTTGTCAGCCAGGGGTGGCGATCAGTCTCCTCCAGCAGGCGTGGGCCAAGCCTCTATGACGTTGATCCCAAGGTCTCCCTCAACCATTCTTGTTCCAAAAGGCCGGAGCTCGAGGAGCGGCTGAGTGCAGAGCACTTTCCTGGCATGCTCAGCCCGGGTTGTCCCCAGCACTGCACAAGCACACGCGCGCGCACACAGCTGAAGCTCATCTTAAGTATATTACGCCCCTCTGCTCTGAGAGGTGGTGATCGGTGTGAGATTGAGTGCAGGACAGCAGGGACATTTATTTTGTGGCCATCAGCAACAATACCATGCAACCTGTAATAGGCCCAGAAGGAGTTGGGTTTTTTTTTTTCATTTCCTAAATTTTTTGCTCAGCCAAAGGGATTTTCACAATCATTTGCCTGCAGAGAAGGGAACACATGTTTCTGAATGAAGAAAGGGCTATCAAAATGAGAATTCTGGTGAAAATTTGAGACTTGTTTTCCTAAAGAGCTCATCAGGTGGCTGGGGCTGTAGCTCAGTGGTAGAGCACTTGCCTCGCACACATGAGGCACTGGGTTTGATCCTCAGCACCACATAAAAATAAACAAATAAGGATATTGTGTCCATCTACAACTAAAAATATTTTTAAAAAATAAATAAATGAAGAGCGCATCAGAACTCTCCTGCAGAGGGCGCTCTCCAGATAGAGTCCACACCTGGGATTAGGAGCGGAGTGCTGGCTGTTGGGGAAGGGGAAGGCGTCCCTGCAGGGATCCACGGAGGTCCCTCAGTCCCATACTGGAGATTTGAGAAAGGAGGGGGTGTGCCCCGCTGAGAGTCCCCACCCTGTGGCAGGACCTGCTCCCTGGCCATGCTGCCCAGTGACCCCCAGCCCCACACTCTGCCTGTTGGGGTGTCATCCCTACCTGGGGTTGGGTCCTGGCTCAGACTCCACCGGTTAGCTTCTCCTCCTCTGGGTTCTTCTGCTGGACAGGAAGGTGGCCCATGGGTTCCAGGTCCTCCCCAGAGACCTGTGGGCACACTGTGGCCCCTGACTGCTCAGCCCTCCTCCCCAGGCTGGCGGTGACCTGGCCTCCCAATTATTCCTGAAAGGTGGGCTGTCCACCCCGGGGAGGGCGGGTCACGTCTGGGAGAAGGTGGGGACTGACGCGCCTCCCTCCGCCCAGCACATCCTGGAGCTGGAGGCCATGCTGTTCGACGCCCTGCAGCAGGAGGCCGGGGCCAAGGTGGCTGAGCTGCTGTCGGAGGAGGAGCGCGAGAAGCTGCAGGTGGCTGTGGAGCAGTGGAAGCGCCAGGTCCTGAGTGAGCTGCGTGAGAGGGACGCGCAGATCCTGCGGGAGCGCATGGAGCTGCTGCACCTGGCCCAGCAGGTGCGCAGACGGAGGCCAGAGGCCTGGGTCCTGCCTTCCATAGGCCACCATCTAGTGGCCATGCCCCCGGCCAAGCCCTCTAATGCCCATACCCTGCCACTGCCCTGGCCTCCTCCAGCCTTCTGCCAGACTGCCTGCCCCGCCAGAGGAGGACCCCATTGGGTTCCGAGACCCTGGAGGGTTCCTCCTTTCAGAGCGCTGCCTCCCAGGTGTCCATGGTGCTGCCCCTGATGGCAAAGCTGTGGTCTGGGACAGCGGCCGGCCACTCTAAGTGGAGGCCAGGAACCCTGGTGGCCTGTGTGGCCCTGGTGATTACCATGCTCCCCAGCTCCCATGGGAGTGCCTGGAAGGGGCTCCTGTGGATGCGTTCCACGCTAAGAACACCCTGCGAGGGTGCAAAAGGTTCAGATTGCAGACCTAGGTCAGCTGCTGTGTTGGTCTCCTTGGTCTCCAGGGTGGTCGGGGTGAGGGTGATCGCTGCAGCCCCCTTGATCCATGAGACAAGTTGTGGTCAGTGCTCAGCTGCTCCCAGGGTCCCTTCCAGGGTCCCAGGTTCTCCTTGGGATCAGCAGTTATGACCACAGCCTCCCTTTGCTCTGCTGGAAGAGCCTTGGGAAGGACAGTGGCCTGACTCCTCACCGTCACCTTGGGTGTCTGGCTGCCTTCCTGCTCCTCCTTCTCCTCCTCCTTCCTCCTCCTCCTTCTTGTTTTCCTATTTGCTCAGTTTCTCAAACACTCTGATTATTGAAGGGTTTCCTCCTCCTACCATTGCAGAGAATTAAAGAGCTAGAAGAAAGAATAGAAGCTCAGAAGAGACAGATCAAGGAGCTGGAGGAAAAGGTAACATGAACCAGCCCTCCTCTGTGCAGCTCCTAGATCATGGATACAGAGTAGCAGGTCCCTCCCACCAGAGCCAGTGAGCGGCCTTGGCCACCCTCCGGTGCCAGGGTGGAAAGGAGCAGAAAGGGGCACCGGAGTGGGAGCGTCCAGGAGCCTGGGCGGGGAGACAGGAGCCCCCTCCAGTGAGCTGGCCTGCAGCCGCAGTGGGCATGCTTCCCCGGGCCTCGGCTTCCCCCTGCAGCGGTGTGGAGTGGACGAATGGCCCAGGGCCCCTCCAGAAGTGCCGGGTGGTGCTCAGACACTGGACCCTCCACTGACACTGGCAGACGCAGGCCGCTTCAAGGCCCTGTCAAGGCGGAGGCCCACCCTCGCTCTCGGGGTCGGCCTCCCTCAGGGCCCTTCTTTCTCTGCATGCCACCTGGGGGCTGGTTCAGTGGTTTCGGGGTCAGATATTTTCTCAGCAAATGGTACTGCTTGTCGGACAGATTTCACCAAAGTGACCAGCTCCAAGAGTGAAGTGGCCAGTGGGGCCCCCATCTGTCCCTTCCAGGGGAACAGGAGACTGTCATTTGGACAGGGCCTCCCTAAGATACACCTTGGATGCTCCCTGCCCTCCAGGAAAGAAAGGTCCCTCCTTACAGCAGCCCTCTCACAGCCGGCCACAGTCCTTCCCACCACCCAGCCAGCCCTGTCCGCCCCTCAGTGGCGGTCACTGCCTTCTCTGAGGGGCTCCAGGGCTTCAGCTGTCCTCATCTGGGTGCTCAGATCCACTGTGAGGAACGGTCCTAGGGCTGCTCAGGGCACTACCTGTAAAACAAGGTTTCCTTCAGGGATTGGGACACTGGTAAGGTCCAGAGGGGACACAGCTCTTGGGGCACAAACCTCAGTGAGGCCTAGGTCTCCCCAAATCCGTGTCAGCTCCATCATGCTCTCCCCACAGGGCGCCTGTTTGTGTGAGCAGCTCTAAGTCCAGGGCATGGGTCTAAGTTTAGCTGAAGTAGCTCTTCATTGCCAGGTTTTCTCTAGAAGGGTCTGGCTTTGCCCGCAAGGTGAGGCTTCAAAACTTGAATCTATGCAGGGTGTCGTTGCCTTTGATGGCTCAGAGTGGCACCATGACCCAAGTCTTGTCAGGAGCTCTTGTTTGCCAGGCACCCGGAATCCGTCTGTGAGGCTGCAGCCACCACAGCCGCCTGCTTGTTCTCTTTGCATAGACCCCCAGTCCCCAGAGGCTCCCCCACCCTGTCATGCAGGAGCCCTGGCTGTCCACACCCCTGACCCCCAAGAGGCTCACCCTGCCCTGCCATGCTGGGAATGCACTGGGTGTGGGGACCCTGCTGCACACACCTCTGACCTCAGGTCAGACATCTTGTCCTGCCATGCTGGGGACCTGCTGTCCACACCTCTAATCCTCAGAGGCTCACCTTGTCCTGTCGAGCAGGGGAAGGGTGGGTGTGGGCCCCGCTGCACACCCAGCCCAGCTCTGGACAGTGCTGGTCCCTGAGTGCATCCTGGGGCGGCAGCACCCAGGTTCCCCATAGTGCGCCCTGAAGGTGCCAGCCCCTCCCCAGCCAGCCCCCGTCTTACTGTCTGAAACCAGTCATTTCTTGCCAGAAGCTCTACAAACTCTTTTTTCTCTCTCTCTCCTCTGTTTCCCCATCCTCCCTTTTCCTTTTCAGTTTTTATTTTTGTTCTTATTTTTCTCCCTAGCTTTCATTCTCTGGTCATAGCTGGTCTTGGCCCTCTGATGTGGTGAGTACCTCACAGGCTGCATTTGGGACAAGGGTCCCGCTCTGCTTTGGAGAGACCATAGTGGCTCTTGCCCACAGGCACCTGCCTGCCTGCAGTCGAAGAAGCTGGAGGGCCCCTCCAGGACCTCTGCAGCCCCTTAGAATGCCACTGTGCCCTCCAGAGCCACAAGTCCCTCCCAGATTAAGGTCCACCAAGGGTGCAGGGCAAGCCTGCCCCAGGGTTGGAGACCCAGCATTGAACAATAGACAGCCTCTTCTGCAGTAGAACGGTTACTTTATGACTTTCCTTTATCTTTCTCTGGTAGCTCCCCAGCACCAGCCTGGGTCCTGCAACCCCTGACACAGGGGCTCTCCTACAGCCACATGAATGGTAGCAGCCCACGGGCCTCTGGCTGCCTGGTCACCCCCTCCCGCCCACACCAGATGAGCAGGCACAAGGGACACAACATCTTGTTTTCTTGGTCTGTGGGCCCCAGGCTCCAAGGGTGCCAAGAAGGCCCTTCCTGGAGAGCAGTGGTCGCCCTCCCAGATGGCCCCTGCCCCTCTGATCCCTGTGCTCTGCATCTGTGTTTTGCAGTCCCCCTCAGAGTCGGACCACTGTCCTTCAGTGGGACCAGAGAGTGGTGGGTGCTGGCAGCGAGACAGGACATTGCATCTCATCCCTGAAGACCCAAGAGGGTTTGATCTCTGCACAGCTGTCCTGTGGAGGACGATGGGGAAGGGACCCTAAGTGGGGGCCACTGTCTGCTTGGGATGAGCCAGAATTAGAACTAGTTTTGCTGACTGGGGCTTGGCTGCTGGGCCCTGGGGTCCCTCCTCTCAGACAGCAGTCCCCATCCTGGTCACGAGGATGTGTGAAATTCCCTGCCAAGCAGGGGTAAGCCTGCTCCTGCACAGGAGCAAGCCCTGGGCCACCCCCCTCTGGTTCCTGTGGTAATTGCCAGTGTTCTTGGAGGAAGATCTTCAGAAACAACACAGGCCTGTCCCCAGGAGAGGGTGAAGCCCCTGGTTTCAGTGGTGACCTCATTCAGGGAGGGTTCATCGGGGACAACCCTAGGAGGCTCCCGGGCACCTCAGGTGCACACAACGCCAATGCTGTGACCCTTGCGGAGGCCCTGAGCACTTGCAGAGGACAAACCCACACCTGCCCTTGTTCTGTTTCATTGCCGTCTCCATGGGGACAGATGAGGGCTGTGGCCACTGCTGAACCTCCTCACCCCACCCCAAGACATGAAGGCGGAAGCCCCTGAACTGCTGGCCAGGAGCATAGTGGCCCACCAGAGCGGGATGGAGAGTGTGGGGATCCCAGAAAGGACCCTGCCTCAAGGAAAGCACACAGAAAAACAGCCGAGGACTGTCGCCCAGACACCCAGCCCAGAGAGCCCTCTGCAGGGTCTGAAGGCTACCATCCCCACAGGAGCCAAGGCTGCCCCGTCCAAAGCATCTGCATGCCAGGAGCAGGCCCAGGGGAGGAGACAGCAGCACCTGGCTTTCTACGGACCTCAGAGAGGAGCCCAGAGTCCAGGGCCTGCAGGTGAGGTGGACAGCTGTCCTCTGGGAGGGCCTCCTTCCTGCCCTGTTTGGTGGTTCCAGTGTGGGTCAGTGTGCCCGCTGCTTCTACTCTTCGAAATGTGAATTGGGTCTCCCTCTGCCAGGGGAGCCGGGTGTCTCCACCTCTGCCTGCACATGCGCAGACCCCCCTCCTCTCCTCATGCCCACGTGCACCCCAGCCCGCTGCCAGTGCCCTTTGGGGACCCACCTGAGCCGTCGTGTCTGCCAGGGTAGGCTCCAGCCCCACCCACTGCCCCCAGAACCTTTATAAAAGGAAGCTTCCTGCCTTGTCTTGGGGAGCAAGCTGTGCTCGTGGCCCTGTCCCCACGCCCATGTGGCCTTGACGGCCCCTGGGGCAGTGAGGGGCTCAGCTGACCTCAGGCACCTCCTCCAGTCCGTCCAGACAGGAAGCAGTGCCCTGGGACGTGAAGCAGTGCAGCCGCCAGCTCTGGGCTGCCGAGGCAGCTGCCACTCAGTGAAGCTGCACTGAGTAGGTGGCGCACCCTGCCACTGAGGGCTCCCCTGCCAGCTCTGGTCAGTGGGCAGCACAGCCAGCTCAGATCCTCCTGCAGGCCCCTGTGGGAAGAAGCTGGCTGGGAGACTCTTGAGCCTTTATCCCTGACCAGTTACCCCTGGCTACCTCCAGGCCACCGAAGGGGCCTGGCTGAGAGTGTCGTCTCCAGCTGTGGCTCTGTGTGCCCCTTTCAGCATGGACTCCCACAGACCCCAGGCCTGGTGGGGAGCTGCCTCTCTAGCCCCCACTGGCTGGGGCCGGGGTTCCTGTGGACAGTGGAGGGAGATGTGCTGGTGGGGTGGGGAGGTGCACAGTGGCGGGCAGAACCCGACACACGTCCCATGTGGTACAGACTGGTCTCTTCCCAGCCGGCCCGTCAGAGTGCTCTCTCCTTCGCGTACCTCCGTCGTCCCTGTCCCTGGCCTCAGCGCCAGTGGCTGTGTCGGTCAGCTCTGTCAGGCTCCGCAGCTGCAGCAGGACCAGGGTGGGCAGGTTTCTGGCTGAGCTTCTCTTTACAAGCAGGGTTTCCTAGTGGGGGTATTTGGAGTCCCGCCACATGGCCTGGGGGAGGTGAGCAGGTTCTTGGAGGGCAGAGGCAGGCCACCCTGGGAGCCTCTCAGTGAGGGTCCACCTCCCCACCCATCCCCATCTGAGGGCCATGGGCTCCTCTCTAGGGAGAGGTGAGTGTGAAAGGGCAGGAGGAGAGTCACACCCACCTGTCCAGAGGGGCCGGTCGGTGATGCTCCCTAGTCTTCCACGGTGCATTCTGACCATTTCTTGTGTTGGGCCCCGGGTGCAGGGCAGTGTGTGGTCCTTGCATCCCACAGCATTCACAGGCCCTAGCCAGGACACCTGGAAGTTTGTTCTAGAAGGCAGGAGGACACGGCCTGGCCCAGCCCTTCTGGACATACCACTGGGAGCCACACGAGGGCGCTCGAGCCAACCAACTTGCTGGACTTCTCACCAGGGCCACCTCCAGAACCCCCAAAGCCAGCCTGCCATGCAGGGAGTGCTCAGCAGCACACTGCTAGCTCAGATTGCACTCCTGGCCTCTCAGGTTTCCTACAGGCAGGGCTGGGCCCCTTCACAGGTGCCGTCACCCATCTCCAGGACCTGGACATTGATTGACAGCTTCTGTGCTCAGAGCCAGGACCTGGACCCAGAGGTGACTTGGACCATCTGCTCCCAGCATGCTCATGTTGGGGTGGTCAGGGTGGAGGGGGCACATGGTTGTCAGGGAGGGACAGTGGAGGTCATGGACACAGAGAGATGGGTAGATGGACGACTCTCAGCTCAGGGGCTGTCACACTCCCAGCAGCCTTGGGGCCAGGGTTGGATGCTGCAGAGGTTTGTTGATTTCCTAAGCACTATTCTTGAACCTGAGGCAACAGAGTGTCCCCTGGCCCCATGTGGGGAGGGCAGGGCTGGGCTGTGACATGGCCAGAAGGGCAGCTGGTTTGCCCAGCAGGCTGCTCTATCCTGGGTTCCCTCTCAGGACAGTCAGGTGGCCAGGCTCCAGCCTGAGCAGGGGATGTCAGGAAGAGCAATCTCCATGCATTACACTGGAGATCCTGGCTCCCAGCCCAGGACCCCAACCCCGCCAGCCAGAGAAGGCACCTCTCCGGTCACAGCAAACACAGCACAGGAAGCTCCTGTCCTTTCCAGTGAAGAAGTTCCCTTCACCTCAAGTAGCTGTGGAAAAACTCCTTATTTTGGAATAGTTGTAGGTGCCGAGTTGCAAGACTAGAGCTCAGAGCTCCTGTAGATGCTTCGCCCAGCTCTCCTGAGCTGGTTCCATGCAAAGCAATCACAACGCCTTCCAGAGAGCCGGTCGGCGGGCTGGACCAGGTCTGCCCGTCCCCTACTGCAGCCCCCCTTCCTCCTGCAGGGTCCACGCCACACTCAGGCCACTGTCTTTTACTTTTCCTCCCCATTTCTACCTGGGATCTTGCTAAGAACAGGCCATGTGTGGGAGGTTCCTCAACCTGGTTTGCCGGACACTTCCTCTTCCTCATGATTTGCACGAGGTTGGTGATGACCCTCAGTCCATCACGGGGTCAGGGCTGAGGTCAAGACGTTTTATCATTAGTGACATTATCCTTCATTCCTTTATTAAGAGGGAGCCTACTGGGTCCCCTACCTAATAGGTGGCCTAGGTAATCATACACATAGTAGGGGAGATACACCGAGGCCGTGCAAATACCCTTTCGTAAACTCTCGCGCTCCGACTCAGCACCCAGAGCAGAACTCCTGCAGTGAGGATCCCTGCTGGGCTGTCGGGGCTGCCAACCCTGCTCCTCCTGTCTCATTGAAGAAAACCTGACCTCTCCCTGTTCTCTTCTTGATTCAGTTCCTGGTGTCTGCGTGTTAACAAAGCCCCCGAGAGTTCCTTTGATTGGCACCTGTGTCCTCAACCCACCTCTTCCTTACCTGAGCACCTCCTGCCAGTGTCCCTGCTGCAGGCCTGGAACCCATCCCTCCCAGGGAGCACTGGTCCATTCTGCTGGGGCAGAGTGTTTAGAAACAGGACCTCTAGAGCTGGGTGTGCTCTTTCTGCTGGGGACATCCTTTCTCGGGGAAACGCGTTACAGTAACCCAGGCATCCACGTGTCTGTCTGTCTGTCCCCCATTTATTGTCGCCCCTCATCTCTCCACCCATCACATATCTTCACCTGTCTCCATCCACCTGTCTGTATCTATCGATCCATCTGTAGTCACCTGTGTCTGTCCATCGCTACTGTGAGAGGCGAGTGCACGACGCCCGGCTCTGGGCCACTCAGACAGAACCCACCCCACTCTCCCGTGTCTAACTTCTTTCTTGGTGGAGGCAGCACGTGCTCCCACCCCACACAGTGCCTGCTTGGTCCTTCATTCCCAGTACCCAGGCAAAGTCGTGCCAGCGTTGCTAACTGTGTCTGTCAGGGGCCAGTTCCGTGGGTAGGGTGGGGTGGAGTGGATGTGTGGCTGTGTCCCTGGCCTCAGTCTCCGGCAGAGACTGGAGACTAGCCAGGTCAGTCCCCACCCTCAGGAAGTCACGCTCTCTGCTGGTGGCCCAGCCAGTGTCCTTTGTTGTCCTTGCAAAGTGATTTACCGCTGATTGACAGTGGCAAGCTTCAGCGTGTGCTGTGTGGTGCTGGCCCTGGGTCTTGACTGCGCCCAGCACTCGGACCGCCACAATCCGGGCATGGACGGGCCAGTCCTCCAGACACTTCCTGCCACCCCTTGCCACCAAACCCTGCCCCTCTCCAGGCAGCCTGAGCCTGTTTTCCTCCCCTCCAGCCTTGCCGTTTCTGACTCGCATAAATGGAACCTTATGGTGCGTGGCCTCTGTGCGCCTATCAAAGTCCTCTTGGGTTGCTCTGAGCAGCCAGGGGCCAGCCCTATGTCCTTTCACCCCTGTATGGTGTTACAGCGCATGGAGGCCTGTCCAGTCTCTACCTGGAGGTCACCTGGGTGGCTTCCAGCTTGGCTCAGTGTGACTAGAACTGCTGTGAGCATTTGTGTACAGGTTTTAATGTGAATGTGAGTTTTGGCTTTTGGTATTGGTTTGTAGGATTGAACCCAGGGATACTCTACCACTGAGCAATACCCCAGACCTTTTTATTCTGACGCAGGGGCTTGCTGAGTTGTGTAGGCTGGTCTCACACTTGCACCCCACCTGCTAGGATCACAGGTGTGCACCACACAGGGATGGATAGTTTCTCTTACGTAAGGTCCAAGGATTGGATTGGGTTGCTGCATCCCGTGGTAAGCACAGTCTTAATTTATAGGAAACTGGTTGCTGCACAACCTCATCGACCCTTCACACGGTCGCCTTTCTGTTTGTTCTTTGTCTATTCTAATAGGGCGGTGGCAGCCTCTTATTTGGTTTTAATTTCTATTCTTCCTGTGACTGATGATGCTGAGCGACTTTCTTTGGTGAAATATCTGTTCGGATCTTTTGCCCACTTTTGGACTGAGCCCTATGGGGCCTAAGTCTCTATACATCCCCAACCCATGCATTAATCAGATGGACAGTTTAAACATATTCCTCCCAGGGGTTCTTTAGTCTTTTTGTTCCCTTAGAGTGTTTTATGAGCGGCAGAAGTACTTAATTTTGAAGAAGACTGATTTATCACCTTCCCTAATGGCTTTTTGGAAATCCCTGCCTTACTTGAATGTGGCTTCCTTCTCCTGGGCCTTCTTCTCAAGTGTGTGGCTTTGTCTTACGTGTGAAACAACTGTGATCCTTTTGAGCTGATTTTTGCATATGGGGCACAGTGCAGGTTGGAGTTCATTTCTCATGGGGTGGTTGATCCTCCGTGTCCTTGTCCCCCACCCTCACTGTAAAGAATTATCCCTCTTGAATGAGCCTCTCTGCTTGGCTAGACAGAGCCCCTGCTCTGTGGTCAGCACATCCTGGAGCACGTGTCCATGTTGCCACACACTGGGAAGCCCAGGAGTGAGACAGTGGCCACTACTGCATCCATGCTGGCCAGCCAGATTGGTCCATTGGGTCCTGGGGGCGGGGAAGGCTCTCTAGGGACTGTGCCTGTTCCAGCTGAGAGTCTGGAGCTCAAGATGTTGGAAATTAACTGTCAGGGAACTTAAATTTACAGCGCCTGGTGGAGCCAGTGCCTGAATGCCAATGAGCAGCCCTGCCCTTCTGGGCATGTCGTGGACGGCTTACAGGCCCTGCCCTTCTGGGCTTGTTGTGGACGGCTGACAGGGCACAGGCCCCAGTGGGCCGGGAGCGATGGCTGCTTGGTGAGTGTGGAAGCGCAGGGATCAGCTGCTGCTGCTCAGAATGTACCCATGATTAATGAGCATTGTGTGCCTGTGGGAGAAGAGCCTTCATGTAAAAAGACTAGTATTTTCTCCATCATAACCGTAGAAAATTCTTATTGAATTCATGTATATTGTTAAAACAAAGGAACGTAAGTGAGCTGCTTAGGAAAGGTCCCCCACATGTGGACTGTCCATCTGCCAAGCTGCTGCACTTAGGAAGAACTGTTCTCCGGGCCCTCCTGGGAACACGCAGGCCAGCCTGGGTCTCTGGGCAGCAGGGACGGGGACTCTTCTAGGGTGGGGGCAGGGTGCGGGGGATCCCAGCTGCCATCCCTGTGAGTGATGCCCTAACCGTCCACCTCAGGGGATGCCTGTGGTCAGGGCAGCTCTGTCAGCCTGGACAGAGCCCCTGCTCTGTGGTCAGCAGGTCCTGGAGCCCGCCAGACATGGGAGGAGCTGAGCTTGAGGGCAGCTGAGGCAGTGGCCGGTGACAGCTGTGCAGGCAGCCCGCAGGCAGCTTGGTGGGCTGGCTGCACCTGCCACTCAGAAGCAGTGGCCAGCCCCTCCCCCGTCCCTCACTACAGGAGCTCCCTCAGGTGACCCTGCTGCTGGTGCCTGCCACAGGCTTGCTAGAGTCCGTGACAGCCACTGGGTGGGCTGCTCTTCTGTGTCTGTGGCTGTGTGGGTCCAGCACCCACCTCTAACATGGGGTTCAGCCCAGACCCTCCCCAGAGCATTGCAGCCAACACGTGGTTCTTAAATCTTTGCTTAAAAGGTGCCTTTTGGGTGTGTTTGTTTGCACTCCATGTGCTGAGATTCACCCAGGGACAGCAGGAGACGTGACTTCACTGGGACGTTACCTCTCTGCTATTGCACCTTCTGGCCAATCCCGCCTCTGTGAGTGGTGCTCCTTGGACGTCCTCATGAAGGTGCCCCTCCCGGAGCTGCAGGGACACGGAGGTCCAACTTGAGGGGCTGCCCAGACCCTCTCTGGTTCAGCTCGGCTTCAGACTTTCATTTTTGCCCTTTGTTCAGATCCTTGTGTTTTTACCACACAGTAAAGATGATTCCCAAATGTCACTGGACCGTTTGCACAAAGCCTCAGACAGAAGTTGAATGACTGGCTGGAATCCGAAGGCGCACCCCGCTTCCCATGGCCCTGTGGTCTGGTTCCCTCCCTTCAGCTGGGAGCTTCCGGCCTGCAGGCCAGCTGTCTGCTGTCCACAATGTGCACATCTTGATCTGAGCATTAATGGACCCTTTCATTATGCAGCCATGAGGCCATTCATAATTCACGTCACTCTTAGAGAGCCAGTGTCAGGAAAGGGAGCTGGGCACCCCCTCCCAGGACTGCACGCAGCTGCCTGTGACCCAGATAGGAAAGGAAGCCGGGAGCCGAGGGCGCCGGGCAGTGGGTGTGTGCATGCGCTTGTGCCTTGGGGTGTGCGGGGGTGGGGGCCAGCTCTTGGGATTGGTCATGTGCGTGTGCACACACACATCTGTGCATATGGCTGTGTGTGTGAGCACCTCCATGCTTTAGGTGCTTGTGTGTGGTCAGGCAGAGGCCTAGGAGGCTGGGCAATGGAGTCCATCTCCACTTGAGCTCTCCTGACTAGCCAGCAGGTCCTGTCCCCACATCAGAGCAAGCCAGCTCCTCTCTCCAGGAGAGTAGGGCTGAGCTGGTTTCTAACACCCTCGGGCCATTGCCTGAGGTGCCCACCCTGGCCAGGGCACTCTGGGATAATGCAGGCTTGACAGGTCCCAGTGCTTAGGTGGTTGGCGACAGGATCCCAGACAGAGTTGGTGAAGGCACCGGCCTTGAGCCATCCCTGTACCAGGAACAAAGCCCAGAAGCTTCTGTCCTGCCACCATGCTGGAATGACCCCTTCTCCTTCCCCGGGCATGGCCCTCACTCTAGTAGTCCTCCCGTGAGTCAGTGAAGAGGCTCCTGTGCAGGAACAGAGCAGTGCCCCCTGCCTAGAGCTGAGTGGCCGTGAGCAGGCCGGTGGCAGAGGGGACCGCGGCACAGGGACCGTGTTTTTCTGTGCTTATGTCCCTGCCCTCAGAGGCCAGGCACATGCATAGGCACACCCCAAGGAATGGCCCGTTTCCATGCACTGCCAGTGTGGACTGAGCCCCGTCGGGGGTCTGGGCCCTCAGATCAGGACTCACAGCTCAGAGCAGCCTCCTGCCTCCCCCTGCCACAGTCAGAAGCCATCTGTGAACAAAGAGGCTGCAAGAGGCTCTCAGCCACCTCTCAGCCAAGCAGAGGGAGGCAGCTGACCGCCAGGGCCCTCCTGGGCAGCGTGGCCACAGAGCCACGGCCATGCCATGATGCAGGCACACCCTCCCATAACCAGCACAGGTGGGGACAGAGGTACACAGCATGCCCTCTCTGGGAGACGCTGGCCCAGCCCTCAAGCAAGGGCAGCTCCAGCGTGCCTAGCACCCTCCGTCCAGCCTGGGGTCCTGCTCCCTCTCTGTCCCCTGTGCTGGGCTGCCTCCTGTCTCTTCTCTCCCCTCCTCTTCTCACCTGACGGACACCTCAGCTGCAGCCCCCTCTGCTGCAGCACGTCACTCTGTCTTAGTTGGGTCAGTTCCAGGGTGACCTGCTCAGGAAGACTCAGGCCTACTGGTTCCTGGCTCCCTAGATCTTCCAAAATAGAGGCCACTAGAGGGCAACTTTGGGCAGAAGGAGAGGATCCTCCACTTCCAGGCAGTGGCCCAGCCTTCTCCTCACATCACGTCTCATCTGCCAACATTCACGGGGAGCAGCTGGGCTTTCTTCCCACCCAAGATCGTCACTTGGAGTTGAGTGCTCTGTAGGAGTGTCCACTCTTTATTATGTACTGTTAGACACTGTCAAACAGGAAGAGAGAGGCCCAGGGCCCTGCTTGGCGGTGTTCGTCCCTGGGGTAGAAGGGCCCTCCCAGCACCGGGGCCACATGGGGCTCTCCTCCATGAGAGCTGAGCGAGGGTGACCTCAGGGACGAGGCTGGCAGGCAGGGGGTGTGTGACAGCGCTGGCACCCATCGAGGGTTGAGGGAGACCCCACAGAGCCAGGTAGGGGAGGATCAGCTCCGGCTGCTGGGTGTCAAGGGTCTCGTGTGGCCGTGGTTGTGTGTGGTCTGGAGATGTCTGCTGAGGGCTCCCCGAGCCAGCGGGCGTGTGAAGAAGGCCGTCGGCCCCTCCTCCAGCACCCTACCAGCTGGCAGTGTGCATGTGTGCGGTGGTGGTTTGGGGGTGCAGGACAGTGTTTGGGGCAGAGAAGGAGCCCCCAGCAGGCTCACCCGCCAGAAGCCCTGGATTGGTAAATCTCTGGAAGCCCTGGGTGAGGCTGTGGGTCCGGAGCTGTAAATGGCATCACCATCTGCAGCTGGCTCTGAACCAAGCTGCCTCTTTGGGCCCCAGAAGGTGCTTGCCTCGCAGCCAGCAGCTTGGTGTTTTCCATCGGCCGAGACCCCGTGGAAATCCCCAGTGCAAACACGGACGGCGGGGGCCTGCTCTGCAGCCTCTGTGTTGACATGAACCAGAACGCTGCTTCCCGGCCCATCTGCACACACCGACGGCACTGCTTCTGCCACTTTCAGAGGTGGGTGTGTTGGGCCTGTTGGCTGGGCCCTGCCACCAGCCCGGGATGCGATACAGTCAGACACCTGCTGCTGCCCTCGTCCCTGCCGCGCTTGTTTTCCATCACACTTGGTGATGAGCTCACCCCCAGAGCCTCGTCCGTCCTCACTGCAGCCTGGGTTAGAACTGCCTGAGATTCACGCCTCGAGGGAGGGCAGCCCTGTGGCTCCTGCTCACCCTGTCGTGACTCGTCACACCACACAGGGACGCGCTGGTGCCCGCTTCTGGTCCAAGGCACCAGCACACGCCCCACGCCCCTCCGCAGCCCTGAGGCTCCTCTCGTGTCCTCTCACCTCTGCACTCAGCTCCTGGCCCTCTTCCCTGCAGACTGGGGCTGAAGAATTGGGGGCTTTTCTGGGGCTGCTCAGATGGGCACTCTCCTCCCACTGTCGGGCCAGGCCTCTGAAGGAGAGCAGGGTTTGTGAGTCCCGTCACTTCCACAGTCTGGGCAGGCCCAGCCTTGTCACTCCGATGCTTCAGATGCCAGCCCAGGGCCACCTGGCAGTCAGGCCCTTCTGTGGACAGCACTCAGGCCCCCTGTCCACAAGGACACTCATAAGCAAGGAATTTGGGGGGCTGACCACGCACTGGGCCAGAGCCGTGTGGGGTCCAAAGGAGCCCTGAAGGCCACTAAGACCAAGGTCAGAAACGCGAGATGGTCCCGCTCCTGCTGTCCTGTGTGGCTCCAGTCTGGCTGAGATCCTGCCTGGATGGGTGAGGGGAGGGAGGATGTCACATCCCCAGAGAGGACAGGACTGGGGAACGCAGGGCAGAGGGGCTTAGGGAGCCTGGAGACCCGGAGACGGCGCCCTGTCTGTGCGTGGAGCGTGCGTTGTGTGGTGTGGTGCAGTTGTGGGCGAGGCAGGAGCCACCTCTCTGGACACAGTGGCAGTGAATGGAGAATGGTGGACAGTGGGGCACAATGGGCTGTGGGAGCTGTCCAGTGACACAGGTGCCCATGCCCTGTCTCACCCCTGCAATCTGGGGAGTGACTTTTAAGGAAATGCGTACTGTTTTAGAACTCTGCATACTATTTTTGACAAGATTTCTCTTCCATGTTTGCATGTGTGTAGCTCACAGCCTGGGCAGGTGATCATGTGATTCAGAGGGGCAGCCACGTGGTGGGAGGTGATTGCCGGTGGCCAGGACCTGGCTCCAGTCAGCCTGCAGGGGTCACCTTGGGTGCTCTCTTTGTCTCTTGGGGCTTCAACTTTTCTTGAGGCTGGCTGGAAATTCCAAGAAAAGGTGATTGGGTGCCAGCCTGTCTAGAAGTGAGCCTGGTTACCTGCACAGAGAGCAGCATGGGATTTTAATTGCAGGGATTTCCAGCTCAGTGGGAGGCGTGGCAGTCAGTGTGGTGTGACCACCTTTGTTTTCATCCTATGTGAGGAAGATAGGTTGAAAGAACAGAAATAACCTCCCGACCACCCTGAATCAGAAACTGCAGATCCTACTGCCTGTGGCCTCAGGTGGGGCCCCTCACCCCACCAGGTGGCCCCAGGGCCACCCGCCTTTTTGCTTCTAACAGCAACTCTTTTAGAACCTGTTCAAAGTGTTTAAAACCACGAAGGTGATAAGGAGTCAGAACCTGGCAGAGGCCCCCTTTCTAAGCGATGAGAAGCAATGAAACGGGTGGAAATGCAGGCGGCTCTCCTGGCCACCAAGACCACTGCTGCTGGCGGCGTCCTGAAGAGCACAGACTCGGGTGTGAGCACGTGATGCTCTGGGAGAGCCATTGGCCTCTCCTGGCTGGAGGCTCCAGCTTTGACACCACAGCTGTGCTGTCCCTACAGCCAGCACCCCTGGGCACCTCACTGTCCACGGGCAGGGCCAGGCTGATCAGAGCCTCCACCCTGGTGCTCCTCCTGCACACCCCACCCAGTGCTGCCCCAGCGTGCCTCAGACATGTTAACTGAGAAGACACTCATGTCCACTCTTTCAGAGAGAAGACAGCGTGTTGATGAAGGCAGCTCTAAGTGGTTTCCGGTCCTGCTGTGATCCCATCCACAGCCCAGAAGTGCAGCATGTGGACAAGTTGACTCTCTGGTCGGAGGCAGTCCTGTTGCCATCCCATCCATGGCAGTCCAAGGTTGCCATCTCTAGAGCTGAGAGAAGAGCTGTGTGTGAGGGTACGTGCATGTGCTCACTCCACCAGAGCATGGCGCTGGGATGTGAGCCCTTTGAGCACCTAGAGGTTGATGCCCAGGAGTGAGGTACGCAGCCAGGTGTGCAGGCAACATGCAGCATGGCATTAAAATTCTTTTAAAAGCCACTAGCTGGAGGGAGGAATGGCTGTGTTGTCTGAAAGCGTTAGGTTCGTTCTGTATTGATGTCAGAAGTCTTCCGCTCTGGTGCCGATGGCAGAGTGCTGGAGGACCGGCCTGGTTCCCTAAGTGGAAACCAGGGAAAGCTTATGGGAGCAGACAGATATGCTTTTTATGGTGGGTGCAGAATTTCTGCTGGGAAAAACAATATTAACTACACTCATCCAAAAAGGACTCATCCTTTCTGTTGTCATTCAAGTCATAGCTCCTGACTCACTTGGCCAAGGTGCTGGCCCAGTTGGGTGCCTCCCTAGGTGAGCCTGATGTCAGGGATTGTCTCCAGTCTGGGATCTCATTCATCCCTCCATGCATGGTTTGGTCTCATTTTAAAGACTGCACCCTCTTGGCACATTTATTGTACTCAGAACTGAATGGCAAACAATAGCCTGTATTAATAAAAGCTGCCACAGAGCCGTGGATGAGCGTGGGGTTAGGTCTGGAGGACTCCACGATGCAGGCTTCTACAAACAGGTCACTGCACGTGGCTCCCCCAGCCTGGCCTCCTCTGCAGGAGGAGCTCCTGGGGCTGGTCCCAGTGTGTACCTGCAAGAGAACACCAGCCGACTAGGATCTGCAGATGTACTCTCAGACTTGCCCAGATTCAAATCCCTCTGGATTGATGAGATCATCACGATTTGCATGTTGGGTATAGGTCTGAAGGCTTTGTAACTCTCCCACCAACCCGGATGCTCTAGATCACAGTTCTGTAATTTTTTTTAAAGGCTAACTATACAGGAAGGAAATGCATGTAAATATGTACAAATGCTTATGAAGTTGTTATTGTTTATATGTAAAAGTATGTACATAGGAAAGGAAAATGGCTGCTGAATGTCTTAAATAACACCCATGTACCAAACTGCAGCGGCACCCCTGCCACATCCTAAAAGCACACACTAGGACTGTCATTCCTCTCTTTAGATACCATTATTCCCATTCATATGTCATGGGCACTTTCTCTTCATCTGATTACAAAATCAGAACTGGGCTTTTGCCAAAAAAGGAAAATATTAGCATTTGTCACTGATTCTGCTGGGCCGATGAGCGTCTGAAGAGTTCAAGTGTTTTCAAGTAAGGTGCACATTTTCTAAATCCCACATTGTACCTGCTGTTCCAAACAGTGGGCTGGACTGAACTTCCTGGAACATTTGGGCTCTTCCTGGTAGCTCCTCAAGCAGGAGAGATCTGCATAAGTGGCACTGCCTGAGGAGGCAGGAGGAGAGATCATGAAATGCTGGCAGGATTGCTGACCGTGTCACCGAGACAGCGACATCCACATCATAGTCCAATAGCAGTTATCAACCCAGCGCGCTGCGTGCACAGCAGAGTGATGCAAGTGTCTGGCTTACCTAAAATGGAAATTCATGTAGGCTGCAGATTCCCTGGTGGAGGCCCCTTGGGGTTGGCCTTGCGCCCATGGTCTAGGCTCCAGTGGCTGAAGGCCTTGGGCTGTGTCTCAAGGCCTTGGCCCTTGCAGAATCTGTAGCCTTCAGGAAACCTGAGTGCCTTATGCAGCTTGTAAACACGGACTGGGAGTTGGGGTGGGGATGCGAGGGTGGCTTTGAGGCTTGGAGAGCTGATAGCACTTACCATCACTCCATCACTGAAACCTCGAGATGGGTTGTGTGTTTTAACACAGTAATGAATTTAAGTTCAGGCTCAGGAAAATCATATTGTGAATCTATGTATCAAAGCATATATTTGTTTACTGTATATTTTTTAAAAAGCTTTATTGTAAATTTATGCAAAAATGAACAAGACTTGTTTTCTCATGGCAAAAAGCCAGTTAGTATTTGTGCTCTCTGAAGCAATTACTTAATAACCACATTCTAAACATGTGATTTCTGTTCAGTGCTAAACAATATTCACAGGCCTAAACTAGGTTTGTATGGTGATCAACTACAAAATTTTACACATATTTTTGTATTGTGATTCCTATGATATATACCAGAGAATTTTTACTCATTTGTAAATTATTGTACAGTTTTAATAAAAATTGTTTTAAATCTTAGAATATCAAAGTCCCCCTATGGATTATTAAAATTTGAGTTTATGGGCTATATTAGCCATTTCTGCATTTCTGTGTCCAACCTCTGGGGGGGGGGGAAGCCTCTTTCCCCACCAGAAAGGGACCTGGGCCTTCAGCGCTCTGAGGAGGGGACACAGGCCTTACCTGCAATTTCATCCCCAGAATCTAAAGGCACGTGAGGGAGCACCAGGAACCAGAGGTGCCTGGTGGCACCTGGCAGAGGTCAGCACACCTGTCACATTCGAACCAGAAAAAAGAATTCAAGTAACTTTAGACCAGGGAAAGGATGCCTGCTCATGAGTGAAGGAGGTTTTATCGATTGGTTTGGGGGGTGGAATTCCAGAGTAGGACAAGGGTCTGAGGGAAGGTGTGGGGCTCGGCTTCCTGAGGGCTGGTCAGCGGGCATAACCAGCGCTGCAGTAACTGTGCGAATTCGCTCTGAAGTGCGCGCTGTTCCGACAGCCAGCTCCAGAGAATAAGGCCTCGCCCTGCGACCTCTGGGCTCCTCTACTTGGTTAAGGGAGGGCTGGAGCTGCTTCTGCGCGGATCCCCAGAGGGTCCACTTGTGGATGATTGAAGTCAAGACCTCCTTGCGGTGTGAGCTCTCACAAGGGGTCTGGAGAGTGGCGGGTGTTCCTGTAGACAGCGGCTTCTCCTCTGTGCGCTCCCCACCACTGCGCCTCCAGCCTCCGGCGCGTGGAGTGGAAGTCCGAGCCCACCTATGCCCTGAGGGCGAGGGCAAGCCACTTCCCGGACCAGGCGCTCGTGTTCAGCACCCGCTGTGTGGACAGCGTCAGCGCCACACGGCCCGGCTGGGGGGCTGGGGGTACGTGGTGGGCGGGGAGAAGAGGAGGCCACCAGCCAGGCCAGTCCACGTGCACCGCAGACCTCCCGCAGGGGGCTAGGATACCTGGCCGGCTGGCGCCCACTGCTGCCATGACCGCACCGCGTCCGCACCGGCCTGCTACGCTTCCAGCCAGGCCCAAGTTCAGCGGCGTCTTCCGTTGGGTGGAGGATGCCTTGGAGAACAAGGCGCTGCCCCCGGACGCTCTTCGGGACCCTCACCAGAGCTCTCGGGCCAAGGATCCTCACCGTGAGACCGTGGCCACTCGGAGAGACCCGGCGAGCCAGGTGTAGAGGACCCGGTAGCCGCCGCCAGTCACCGAGGGCAGCCCGTCGTGGCCCGGGCCGGCAGCCCTTCCCAGGGCGAGGCTGCAGGACTCGGTACCAAGCTGAGGGGTCCGTGAGGGTGGGATGCGGGCCAGACTCCGTGAGACGCCTCACAGTCACGCATCCTCCCCTCCCCCTTGGGGCCTGGACTTCATCCTGCGACCCCCACCCGGCCTCGCCTCCTGGTCCCCAGTCCTTCTCGGCCTCTCTGCTCGTGGTACAGCCCGAGGGTGCGTCTCCACAGCCTGGTCCGAGGCCCGGACACTGCCTGGTGCTCGCGCTGCAGCCGGTCCTCCCAGAGGGGCTGGCTTTGGTCAGGACCTCCTCCAGGACGCCGGGATCCCGCGGCGAGATCTGGTTTAAACCCTGGAGCCAGGTGCAGTCACCAAGGGGCCGGCCAGGAGCCGGGTCTGGGAGGACTTTGCCCGACCTCCCCGACTCCCTCCCGGGTGCGAACTGTCCACGACGTCGGTCAGGTCGCAGCCCTCCCCTCAGCACGCACGGATCCGAGCCAGTCACCGAGGGTCCTGGGACCGGAGGTCGGGGGCTGGCACGGGGCGGGGCCTCGGTACAGAGGAGCGGCGTCGGGGCGGAGCCTAAATGCAAAATCACCGCTGGGGGGCGGAGCCGGGGGCGGGGACCGGAGCCCTGCGCCCCGCGCGCTCGCACTCGGCGGCTCCGCGCCCCACGCTCTCGCTGCTCACCGCGCGTGTCCCCGCTCGCTCGCCCACGCTCGCGTGCCCCTGCCAGGGATCGGGCCAGCCTGCAGGACAGGATGTCCTTCCAGGGCAAGAAGAGCATCCCCCGGATCACGGTGAGCCCGGCTCCGGCCCCCGCCTCGCTCGGAGCCCCAGAATGGGCCTGTTTGCGGGCGGACCCTCTGGGTCCTGCCTGTGGGTCCGCCCCCGCGCGAGCTCAGTCCGGGCGCTGGCGCTAGACCCGTCTGGAGTCTGGGTGCCCGCCAGGCCCGCCGGACTCAGAGGCTGAGTGGGCGCGCAGGCCGGTCCGCCTGCTTCCCGGAGCCTCCAGTGAGCTCGGGCAGAGCCCGGGTCCGCGAGCGCCTGCCTCCGGAAGCTGAAGGAGGCTGTCTTACCCGGGGCCGGCTGGCGGGGTGGGCGGACTGGGCAGTGAGAGCTGGGCTCTCTGGGCGGCTGGCGCAAGAGGCCTTTGTTGACCGCTGGGCCTCGCGGATGCCGTTCCTGGCTTAGCCCGCAGGCCGCCGGCCCCCTGGACTCGCCTCTGTGTGGTCCAGAGCTCTTTGTCGAAAAACAAAGCGATTTAGCCTTGGCTGCCTGGCGGAGAGCCCCTGGAGGCCCCTGAACCCCTCCAGGAAGCCCGGGTTTGGAGATTCCAAGAGAGGCGAGCACTCGCTGTCCAGTGACCGCACCCTGCAGCCCCAGCCTTGGCAGGACAGACCCCCTTCCCCACACCCACAGGTGCACCATGTGGAGGAGGTCCCACTGTCCACCCTGCCTAGCCAGGAAACAAAGCCTCCCTGTGGAGGAGGCCAGAGTCCCAGGAAGGAGAGCAGGCAGAGAGGCTCCTGGGCCCCTCTGGGCCCCTCCTCAGCAGGAGGGTGGTGGGGTCTGGCATGTAGGCCACTAGCTTTTAGAGGTGTCATTCCTTCCTGAGGAGCTCAAAGGGGAAGGACCTCTCCACGCCCCTCCAACTGAACAGGAGGGGCTCCTGCCTGGGACTGCCCACAGCCCTACCTGGTCCAGGCCTGAGGAAGAAGTCCCATCAGCAGGGGGCACCAAGGTGGACCCTCCAGGTGGTGAGGCAGCATGCCTAGGAGGAGGCTGGCCTGTTCCCATCAGTTTCCCCCATCCTGATAGAGCATCCTGAGAGTCCACCACAGCTTAGCTCATTCCTGTTGGCTCCAAGCCCAAGGAGGACCCCAGAGGCCAAGTTCTGGTGCCTGAGAAGTGGAGACGGGAACAGAAACCCCAGATCATAGGTCTCTCCTGGCCCCAACCCTCCCTTTTCTGCCTGGATCTTCTTAGGGTTTGCAGAGAATGAGTTGGTCCATGAGGAGGTGGGTGGGGTCATGACAAGGGCCCAACAGCCGGTGGCTCTGAGGTTCCCACTGAGGCTAGTGCTCAGTGCTGATGGGCCCTGAGTGCCTGCAGGGTGAGGTGGGGAGGGGATCGGCCAGCTGCTTCTACCGTGGGCCAGGTGGTGTCTTCAGCTCTGGGAACCACATTGTCTTGGTCACACCTGGGAAGCCCTGGAAGAGACAATTCCTGGGCAGTATTCTAACAAAACTAAATATTTTACAAGTCAACAAAATATTCTCTTGATTTTGTTCAACAATATGCAACTTGAAAGCCACTGGTGCCTCTAGGAGGTATGGGACAGGCAGCAGCTGGATTGGGCCTGTGGCATAGTTTGCCTGCCCTTTGTGGACTTTGGGTAGTGTTTTACCTTTCATCAGCAGATCCTGCCAGGTACTGCAGGTCCTGCCCAGCCAGGTGTCAGTAAGAACAGTGCTCCTCGCCCTTGGCCTCCCAGAGCTGTTCTTCCTGCTCTCGGGCCTCAGACCGATGGTGGACCACGGCCAGCTTTAAGTGCAGGTGGTTCTCCCTGTCCCACAAGGGGGATGCTGAGGCCCAGCAAGGTCCAGCAGGAAGCACTGCCGTCTCACCACTCTTGCCCTTCTGTGCCTTGTCCTTGTTCCCCCTCTGTAATTCTGTCCTCTCTGCCATGGCGGTGAGGTGTCCCCTCTGATGACCATGCAAAATCCCCTGAGTGACACCACTTTCTGCCCAGCTCCTCCTTCCCGACCACATGGTAGGATTCTTAGAAGTGGTTCGGTGGCTGCCAAGCCTTGGACTCAGGCCTCATTGGCTGGCACTTGGTTCACCCACTCGGAGTGCCTCCAGGTAGCCAGACCATGGTCATCTGCTGTCTTCCTTCCCTTCACTCCCATGGCCTTTCCACCAGCAAGTCCTGCCCTCTGACTCCCAGGCCCCCTTGCGTCCATTGCTCCTCCCCTGCACCCATAACTCCCGTCTACCTGGACAACCTCAGAAACACCCAGGCAGAACCTGTTCAACACCGCAGTCCACTTCCCACCAGAGCCAAGGCCGTCCCTTTGCAGCATCCACCAGATGTGGTCAGAGCTGCTCATGCCCCCGTGCCAGCCCCGGGACTCTCCAGCTCTGCCCCCGCCCTGCCTGCACTGGGCCTGCCCCGCTTCTCGCCCCTCCCCTCACAAGGCTCCCGTCCTCTGCTCTTCTTGGGTCTGACATGAACCAAGCTCTTTCCTGCTCAGAGTGCTCCCTGGCCTGGAACCCACCCGGCATTGCCTCCAGGAAGGCCTCGGAGGCCTCTCGCCAGGCCAGGCCGCCTGCCTCTGCTCCCCCGCCCTGTCGTGTCACCTCTTTGTGCTCTTTGCACTGTCACAGGGTGATGGTCTCGCACACGTGTACTGTGGCCTCCTCTGTTCCCCCCGCCCCCGCAGCATTCCAGGGTGGGACCCCGGCCACTGTCCTTCTCTGCCCCCCACCTCCCGGCACCATGGCAGGCCTGCAGCCTTCTGGTGGAACCCAGCCCAGCTTCCTCAGCACGGCTGGAAGAGGGCAGCTGGGAGCAGGCCTCCGGGGGTTCCCGCCAGAGGACCAATTTGAAGATGGACATGACCAGCATGGGCTGTGTCCTGGAGGCCCCTGTGTCCCTGTGCTTCAGCAGACCAGCCTGCTGGACCCTGCCTGGCTGTGTGGGTGGCCTCTGTGTGGCTGCTGCCTCTGAGCCTCCATCTTGGGGTACCGTGCACAGGTGCAGGGGTGGAGCTTGTTTTTATGTTTACACGTTGTGCCCAGCAGTTTCCTTCATAACTCCAGGGGAATCGGTCTCAGTAAAAATGTTGAATAACTCAGTCTGGAGAAAAAGTGTCCATGTTTTGTCTCCACTAGAGTGACCGCCTCCTGATCAAAGGGGGGAAGATTGTGAATGACGACCAGTCCTTTTATGCTGATTTGTATGTGGAAGACGGTTTGATTAAGTAAGTTTCTGCTAAAAATACCTTCATTGGTCACGTGTGCATGGCTGGCACGGTACCCAGGTAGTTCCCTTTGGGTGAGGTCCATGTAATTGCTTTCGTCTTTCCCCAAACCCCTTTCCCTGGAACCTGGCCTTGGGGGTGATAGTCTCGCCAGTCAGTCACTGGGTCTTGGGAGATAAGAACAGCTTCTTTGTGTTATCTCAGCACTTAGTAGGGTGTCGCGCTCACAGTAGGTGCTTAATAGATACTTACCTACCCATTCCTCTGCTATAGCTGTCAGGTGGCTCAGCCCTGGTCAGTAAGACAGCAGTGGAAACCCAGAGGGGGACAGCATCTGGGCAGGGCCCTGCACTTCCCATCTCTGGCCACTGGGTGGGAGATTTTGCTCCTTCTGGCATTTAAGAAGCTGGGGGTGGGTGGCTGGAGTCCTGCCCTCGTCCTCAAGGACTGGAGCCCAAGCACCCACTTCCCAGGCCACTGCACTGTCACAGGCCCCTTCAGATTCTGACAGGCTGTCCATGAACAAAATGGTCTCTCCTTGTCCCTCTCAGACAAATTGGAGAAAACCTCATTGTCCCTGGGGGCATCAAAACCATTGATGCCCATGGCCTCATGGTCCTGCCTGGCGGAGTCGATGTCCACACGAGACTGCAGATGCCTGTCCTGGGCATGACCCCGGCTGATGACTTCTGTCAAGGCACCAAGGCAGCCCTGGCAGGAGGGACCACCATGATACGTGAGTGTCTGGGCCCCTTGGGGCCGCATGCGGCTGTGCGCTGCGGCAGGTGTGCTACAGGCTGTGGTTTTCCCAGTTCTGTCTTCTCCCTTGGGTGCAGTCTGGGGACCCTTGAGTGCTTCCTGCCATTCCTGTTTCCCATTCTGGGTAATTTGACCTTGGCCAGCTCAGGAGGGTGCTTGGCACATGGGTATGTGCCCAATTGCTGCTTCTGGGGTGCTTGTGGCAAGCCAGTGACTGGGGCTAGGGAAACCTGTAAGTCTTGGGCTGGGGAGGGGTTGTGCAGTGTGGCCCTGGTCCTTGTGCCTCCCACTGAGACCCCTGAGCTCAGGGAGGAGCCCTGTTCAAAAGCGTGTGTGATGAGTTCACTGGGCCACTGCACGGGGCGAGGTCAGGAGCCTGGAACAGCCCTCCGCCCAGCCTGTTCTCACACTGTGTGACCTGGAAGCACAGCCGTCTGTTCTGTGGTCTGGGGAGCCCCATGGAACCTGGCCCTGCGTCCCTACCGAGCTGTGCAGCAGGGGAGGAACACCCTGGGGGGAGTGAGGGTTGAAGGAGTCGACACACAGGTCCTGGTGTGCGTGGCACAGTGAATGCTGCTGCTGCTGCTGCCACTGCCCGGGAGGGCACCCTATGGCACTTGGTGGGTGACATGCAGCCATTGCCACCATAGCAGCTTGGTCTGGTTTGCTCGTCAGAAAGGGAAGGAGCAACAGCCAGTCAGTGATCTGACAGAGACTGGCAGAAGGCTGGGGCAGGTGTGGGGCTGGACTGAGAGCGGAGGTGGGGAGCAGGCAGCCACCTTCAGGGGTCCCGGCTGTGATCTGAGTGCTGGGACGTGCGCAGCCCCATGGGATGGGCGTGCAGGATGGAGGCAGAGCTCTCGCCTGCCCAGGGTGTGTCTTCCTGTCTGGCGGCCCCAGTCCCTCCACCTGACATCCCGGAGCGGCCGCCTGGTGGGCATTGCTCGTGGTGGGAGGCAGCACAGCAGTGTGTGCAGGCTGGGAGGGCATCCCTGGAGTGCATGGGCCCAGGGAGGTCTGCAGGGCTCCAGGGGGCAGGCCGCAGCACGCGGAGCCGGTACCACGGTCAGTGCCCTGCTGCGGGCCCAGGGAAGCTCACCTGTGTGGAGGCTGGGCAGAGCCCCTGGTTCTTAGGGTGCAGCAGGTTCCTGGGCAGTGGGTGGTTTGGACTCTCTCACTGCCTTGCTCAGAGAGGAGCTGGGGATGTGGAACTAAGGGTGCAGGTTGGGGGCAGGGGGGCCCTCCCCTCCCTCTGCCGCACTTCCTCAACCCTCTTCTGGTCTCTTGGGAGCATGTGTCCCCTGGAGGTGGTGGTAGGATCCAGCGACCGGTGGGGGAGCCGGGCCGACCCTGCTGTCCCTGCAGTGGACCACGTGTTCCCGGACACGGGGGTGAGCCTGCTGGCAGCCTACGAGCAGTGGCGGGAGTGGGCGGACAGCGCAGCCTGCTGTGACTACTCTCTGCATGTGGACGTGCCCCGCTGGCACGAGAGCACCAAGGAGGAGTTGGAGGCCCTGGTTAGGGACAAGGGTGAGCAGCGCTCCCATGACCTGGGACCACAGGGTCAGGGGGGAGCGGGGCTTTCCTGTGGTGGGCTGGTTGCATGCTGGGTGGGAGGAGGCCTCTCCTGACTCCTGTATCCTGATGGCCTCTGCTGCCCTGCCCCAAGACCAGGTGTCCAGGAATGGAGCAGAAGTCAGAGAAGTCACTCAAAGGCAGCTCTGCTAAACTCTAGACCAGGAACCCTCCCCAGCCAAGGGGCCTCCTGTCGCCCTGTTCCCCACGGAAGGGTGCAGTGGTCAAGCCATGCTCAGTCCCCCGGTTCCTAGAAAAGAAACCACCTGGTGAAGGGACAGCAGACACACACTTCCCCAGGCCTTTGGTCCTTTCAGGAGGAGATTTTAAAACCTGTATCTCTTAATTTTTCTCTGTGCTGAAACACACCTGTCCATGAGCTAGAGTTGGTTTTGTTCCATAGAAAGTCCTCAGGCTAAAACCACATCAGAGTGCCATCGTGAGCTTGACATGAATGAAATGTTGTAATGTATCTCTAATGGTCAAGCTTTGAGCACGGCCCATAGATCAGGGCCTGGGATGGGCCAGGACATAGGATGTGCCAGCTGCAGGTCCCTGGCCAAGCTCAGGAGGCCACAGGTTCTGACATTCCCAGGAGATACTGCTGCCTGTCCACTGTCCCTGAAGGAGCAGGGGGTGTAAAAGGCATCTCCTGTGGGTGTCCAGTTTCCAAAGACTGAGGGTCTTCACACTGTGTCCTCTGGAGCTCCCCTGCCCAGGCTGGCCAATTGTCCACTGTTGGTCTGGAGGCCTTGCTCCAGGCAGCAGCTCTGTGTCCATGCTGGCCTTGCGTTGGGCTTGGGAGGCCTGCAGTGCATGCTGGAGCACAGGTGGAGACCAGGCACCAGCAGAGCCCCTCACCCTGCCAGAGTGGCCATTATCTGCCATTCCTGGACAGTGTTCCAGGGACGGGCTCATCCTGACTGGCAGCCTAGGTCAGATACTCTGGGACAGACCCCAAGCCCCAGGTCACACGCTCGTGGTCAGTGGGAGGGTGGCTCGATGGCACTGGATGACTTGGTTTCCCTGCAGCACACATGCCGTCATATCAGCACTTCCATCCCCATGAGGAAGGGTTTGGATGCTGGGCAGGTCAGGGCCCCTCTGGCCTCAGGGGGACCATGAGGGCCTTGGTCCTGGGAGAGGGCTGGACTCTTGCTGCCCAGGAAACCAGAGAGCTCAGCCCTCCCCATGGGGCCCCTCCCCAGGCAGCACTCAGGCAGCAGTGCCCTCCCAGGGCTCTGGTCCTTCTGGCCGTGAGGTCTGTAGACGGGAGTGGGGTTCTCGTCCACCTCTGAGCCTGGGTGAGCAATGCTTCCCAAACCCCCGTCCCAGCTCGTTGGTGGGAAATGCCCTCAGGGTGGCTGTGCCAGCTGCAGTGCTCGTGTGAGAGGCCCCCCCCAGTCCCCTCTGGGGGAGCAGAGGCCTCTAGGCTGCCTGACCCTCCTGCCTCGGGGAGCAGAGGCCTCCTAGGCTGCCTGACCCTCCTGCCTCTCCTCCAGGTGTGAACTCCTTCCTGCTCTTCATGACATATAAGGACAGGTGCCAGTGTCCTGACGGCCAGGTGAGGGCAGGTGTGGGAGAAGGAAACAGGCAGGGTGTCCTAGGTCACTGCCCGGCAGACACGGGACCCCATCCACTTCTCTTCCCAGATGTATGAGATCTTCAGCATCATCCGGGACCTGGGAGCGGTGGCCCAGGTGCACGCAGAGAACGGGGACATCGTGGAGGAGGTGCTGCAGGGGCCGGGCCGGGAGGAGGGCATGCAGATAGGAGCACGTGGTCCCTGTGGGCGGGCGTGGCAGCCCATCCTTCATGAATACCCCAGACTGCCTGAGGCTGTGGGGCTGGACACCCAGCTGCTGGGCACTGATTCTGTCTGAGGCATCAGACACGCCAGTGCGTGGGGCCTGGGAGGTTCAGAGAGCTCAGGTCAGCCATCCCCTCGGCCTCAGTAGGGGTCACTGCACCCACTCACCTCATTGATATTCCATAAAAACCTTCTGGGAGGGGCCAACCTTGCCCGCTCTCCAGTTGGACAGAACAGTGGTGATTCCCAGGGAGGAGCAGGTGGGGTCCCTGCCCTCCCCACTACCCAGCCTTGAGTTCATTAGGGCCTGTGTGCACCTCCATGGTCCGCGGCCAGGCCAGCCACACCATCAGGAGAAAGTCATGGGTCAAGAGTTTGCCCAGTGCACTCATGGGCAGGCGGAGGATGTCAGGGACCCACACCACGTCGAGAGTCTCATTTTGGGGTCTGCGTCTCCTATGTTGATGCCACCGTCAGTATCTGTGCCCTCTATGCAGGAGTGATGCTCTGCATAGTCCCTGTAGGATGGTAGGGCTGGCAGAAGAGCAGTTGTCCACCCTCTGACTTTGCAGGGCCCCTGCCCCCATGCTGACCCCACATGTGCTTTGTGCGGGGGAACACAGTGTGACAGGCAGGGCCAAGGTGTCTCAGGCCTGCCAGTCAGGATCCGGCATTCTGGGTCAGCACCCCCCAGACCCCCTCCTCCATGACTTCTTCATGGTTGGGGTATTCTGGGAGGCCTTGGAGAGCAGCGCCTGTGGCCAAGAACTTCAGTTCCAGGGCTCAGGTCCCCTTGGGGCTGGAGCGAGGCACCCTATTGATTTATTCAGGAACAGAAGCGCCTGCTGGAGCGAGGTATCACCGGCCCCGAGGGCCACGTGCTCAGCCACCCCGAGGAGGTGAGTCTGTGCCTGCTGAGAGTGGCCGGCACCTGTGCCCAGAGTGTGCTTCACCCCACCTGCCTGCACCACCTGCGTGGACATCACCTCAGCCCTGGGCCCCTGCCAGGCACATGCCACCCCCTTCCACGACCACTTGTCATCTCACAGCCTTAACCTCAGCCCTAGAAGTCAGAGGGGTCAGACCCTGGGGAGGGCACAGGGCAGCCTTGATGCCTGACAAGTGAGCTCAGGCTGGGTCCTTTCCCATCAAGGGTGCCTCTGGGGCCCCAAATCCTATGGGTGATCAGCAGGAGTTCAGAGCCCATACTGGCCAGGAAGGCCCAGGGACCTCTTGTGGCCTGAGTGCCCACTCCCTTGCCCAACCCCAGGTGGAGGCCGAGGCTGTGTACCGAGCTGTCACCATCGCCAAGCAGGCCAACTGCCCACTGTATGTCACCAAGGTGATGAGCAGGGGTGCGGCCGATGTGGTCGCCCAAGCCAAGCGCAGGGGTGAGTGTGGGCCTGGCTTCCCTGCATGCTGGGGCAGAGCATGCCTGCTGGCCAACCCCAGGACCCTCAGGTGGGGAGGAGGGCAGGCCCGACAGAAGGAAGTGCGGCCTGGCCCTCCTCTTGATGGGACACCTCCTGACGGGGTTACACCCATGGCACAGTCCAAAGGAGATGCAGGCACCCTGGCGCCCCACAAGGGTGGGGCTGGGCCAGAGTCCCCAGCCTTCTTGGAGCAGCAACTGCCCACCCCAGGGGCAGAGCCAGCTGAGTGTGTATGTCTGGGGGAGGCTCCTAGTGATGCCCCAGGAAAGCCCCACAGTGGGCATCTGCTGTGCGTCCAGGAGCCGAGGTGCACGCTGCAGGTTCAGTGGGTGCTACCTGCCACCTGAGGTCCCCACTGGGACCAGCTAGGGTCAGAGGAGCCAGGCTCCATGCAGGAGCTGGGGGTTCCCTGCCCACAGCATGCCCAGCCAACTGGTGGGCACACCTGCTCTGCAGGCGGGATCCTGTAGCTGCCTTCAGCAGGGGCTGGACCAAGTGGTCCCCACCAAAGGCTGCTGAGCTCAGAGGGTCTGCAGAGGGCACAGATGTGGGATAGGACTGAGGTGGTGGGAGAAGAGGAGTGTCTTTAGGAAGGATCTGGGATCTGAGACCCCATGTCCCCACCTCTGCCATCCCGAGTCTCACGGAGACTCATTTCTGGGACCTGCTCTGAGAGGGTGGGTGTGTGCTTGGACCTGTTTTCTGCACCAGGGGTTGAAACAGAAACCCTGTGTGTTTACAAGGGAGAGGACCTGTGAGGCTGTTCCTGGCACAGGGTGAGGGGGGTCTGCAAGGGCTAGCCTGGACCTCACCTGCCCAGGAAGTCACCACTGCAGGGCTGGCTCTCTTCTGAGGCACCTCACCCTCCTCTGAGCCTGGCTTTTCTCCTCTGTTCACTGGTGGGGGCTGCATCAGTTATGAGCCAGAGCCCTGGCCAGGGGCCCAGGTCTGGTCAGCCGCTGTACCAAAAGGCCAAGCTGGGCCGGCAATGAGCTGGTCACTGAGCATGAAGCTCCTTTGGCTTCGTGGATAGCAGGAGTGCCTAGCCACCTGACCCCTGGCAGAGACCATGAATATGGAGAAAGCCCATGTCAGCCACGGAGACTCTGTTCCGAGGGCCCCCAGGACTGCTCTCTGGCCTGTCCAGGGCGGAGGCCACAGAAGGGAAGACAAGCTGCCCCTGGCCAGGAAAGCTAGGGGAGGTCGGGGTTGTTGGCAGCAGCAGTGCGAGGGCCATGCCCCAGGGGTACGGGCTGGCAGGTGGCACCTGTCACGGGCCTTGCTTGCTGCAGGCTTGGTTGTGTTTGGGGAGCCCATCGCGGCCAGCCTCGGTGCTGACGGCACACACTACTGGAGCAAGAACTGGGCGAAGGCTGCGGCATTTGTCACCTCACCCCCTATCAACCCGGACCCCACCACTGCAGACCACCTCACCTCCCTGCTGTCCAGGTGAGCAGCCCCTCCGCAGAAGCCCAGGAAGCCCGCGGGCTCCGCCCCTGCCCATGCACCTTGCCTCTTCCACATGAGCCCTGGGCTCCTGCAGGGCAGCCAGGCAGTGGGAAGGAGCAGAGTCCCAGGCCAGCAGGGGCTTCCCACCAGGACCCGCCCTGCTCTTGGCCCCTTGCGGCTCTGTCCACACCCTCCCCCTGCCCTGAGACACCAGTTCAAACCCTGTGGATCCACTACCTGGTGGGCTGGAGCCAACCCAGTCTTGCCAGCTCAGGGAAGCCTGATCCTGTCTCCTCTGACCCTGGCTTGCTCCCAGTGGGGACCTCCAGGTGACGGGCAGTGCCCACTGCACCTTCACCACTGCCCAGAAGGCTGTTGGCAAAGATAACTTCACGCTGATCCCCGAGGGCACCAACGGTGTGGAGGAGCGTATGTCTGTAGTCTGGGAAAAATGCGTGGTGAGTCCAGGCCTGGGGGTGTGGGCACTGGGAGGGGCAGTCAGCAGAACTGAGGCCCCCACAGCCAACAGTGTGGCAGTCGAGGTTGGATCCCCAGTCCCAGTCCTGCATCCAGGGCCCCCACGTGCTGTCCCACTCGGGGCACAGTGCCCAGAGCTCCAGGCAGCACCCTCCGGCTGATTCTGACTTCCTGTTGACTTGGGTTTTTTAATTAAAAATTGAAGCATTTTTAAAGAGTTCATTGTTTAGACAGGGTAGTGAGGGCGGGCGCTGTCCTCTGTGGCTGTCCTGTCCTGCCCCGCGGGCCTTAGTCCTGGGCTCTCCCTAGGTCAGAACACCCTCCGGGTCCTGACCGACTCAGGCCCTCAGGGTGTCCTGGGGAGCAGACCCCACCCTGCCCCTCAGCTGGCTGTCTTGCTTCTCAGGCCTCCGGGAAGATGGATGAGAATGAATTTGTTGCTGTGACCAGTACAAATGCTGCCAAAATCTTCAATTTTTACCCAAGGAAGGGGCGAGTGGCTGTAGGCTCCGATGCTGACCTGGTGGTCTGGAACCCCAGGGCTTCGAAGATCATCTCTGCCAAGAACCACAGCTCGGTACGGAAGACTCCTCTGTCTAGGCCCCCGGGGTGGAGACCAGGGTCCCCGCTGCAGCACGGCTCTCAGCGGCCTTGGCTGCCCAGGAACATGTGTCCAGCACCCAGTCCAGTGTTCACCCTGCTCCTGCCTGAGAGGGTGGCTGGCCTGCGGTCCCCTGGTGCAGATGAGGAGGCTGAGCTGCGCCTGCTGCATCTGCTCCCTTTGTCCTTTAAGGACCACGTGACTCGGGAACGCTGTGGAGGTTGGGGGCATTCTTCCAGGACGTCGGCGGTGTCAGCCTCACTGCGTCCCCCTGGGGTCTGGGCACCAGCCCAGCAGGCCTCCTGTGGTGCTGGCGGGCCTGGGAGTGCTCCTGGGAGTGCTCCCGAGGGCGCTAGACCGGGCATCTCTCTCCCCAGAACGTGGAGTACAACATTTTTGAAGGATTCGAGTGCCGAGGAGCCCCCTCAGTGGTCATAAGTCAGGGCAGAGTGGTGCTGGAGGACGGGAACCTGTTTGTCACTCCGGGGGCTGGCCGCTTCATTCCTCGGAAAACATTTCCAGACTTCGTCTATAAGAGAATAAAAGCTCGCAACAGGGTAAGGCCTGACCCTTGGGGTCCTCTGTCCAGGGAGCAGGGAGCCTCCTGGCTGGCCTGACCCTGATCC
Organism: Callospermophilus lateralis; assembly: GCF_048772815.1. Taxonomy (NCBI): domain Eukaryota; kingdom Metazoa; phylum Chordata; class Mammalia; order Rodentia; family Sciuridae; genus Callospermophilus; species Callospermophilus lateralis. The sequence goes on from NC_135319.1 coordinate 93,011,047, forward strand.
CCAGGGACCAGGAAAGCAGAGAGGGCCCATCACATGCCCAGGGCCTGTTGGCTGCACATGGTGTGGGGACCAGGGCCTGGTGTGGGGACATCCAGGCCTTCTGTGGCCTGGGACCCTTGCACCCGGCCAGCCGCAGCTCACCACTTGATGGCAGGCAGCAGCACTTTATCACCCAAGTAATCCACTGGATACCAACTAAGGCAGTGTGCCCTTCTCACCAAGAGTGAATTATTGCTAAGATGTTGTCATGGCCCCTCCAGGATCTCCCCCCTGGCCACAGGGGACGGAGTTTTCACAGTGGTCTTGTCGGAGCCTAGAAGTCGTGGAACTTTCCCGGGCCTTCCCCCTTCCCATGGTCAGTGGCCATGTTTGCCCATGATCATCCGTCTCTGAGGCGTGCTCTGTGGCTGCCATCAGTGCTTCCCACGTGCACACACCCACACACCACCGCAGGCACCTGCAACGCAGGCGCCATGCACAGGAGCCGCACCTCCACGTGTGCACACAGTACCGCGCTGGTTCACTCTACCCCAGCTCTGCTTGGGTTCCGCAGGAGAGGTTCCGAACTCAGAGTAGGGAGGCCTGGGGGCTGGTCCCCGTGCTGTCCCTGCTATAGCTTGCAGAGCCACTGCCCTCAGGGCTGTCGGGCCCCACGCGGCTGCTGCCCATCTCACCCGGAGCACCGCCCCACTGTCAGAGTCTGAGCTGGAGAAGGTTCTAGGCCCAGAGTACACACATCGGAGGGGTGGGATGGGTCAGGATGGAGCCTGGCAGGAGCTGCACGGGACTCTCTGGAGAGTCCATTTGGAGAGAGGAAAGCAAGGACAGTGGGGGCCGCATTGGGTCCTCTGTCCTACTGTGGACCCAGAGCCTCTGTCTCAGGGCTTCTTTGGGGACAGGGGCCTCCTGGGCCACAGTGGGGCCTCATGCCAGTTCTGCAGTGGCCCTCTCTGAGCACACCCCTGCAGCTCAGGCCATGCTGCACGTGCACATGTGCGTGGGGCCTGTGGGGTGTGTCAGGACACGTGGCTGTGAAGGCGTGCGCAGGCGTTGGGCACTGTGAGGAGGTAGTGGCACTGGCTCCTCCTGAGCTGGGTGGAGTCAGGGTGCAGAGCAGACCCCTTCAGTGGGGTGCCTCCCCCAGCAGCTTGGTCATTCCTGCCCCTCATGCCCAGCCCCTTGACCCCTTAGCTGGCAGAGATCCACGGTGTGCCCCGGGGCCTCTACGATGGGCCAGTCCATGAAGTGATGGTGCCTGCCAAGACAGGGGGTGGCACCCAGGCCCGCGCATCCTGCCCAGGCAAGGTCTCCGTGCCACCCGTGCGCAACCTGCACCAGTCGGGATTCAGCCTGTCTGGTGAGTGGAACCTGGGGTGTGGGCAAGTCCTGGGGGCAGGAAGTCCCTCTGGAGCTACCAGGCCTCAGACTGTGCCTGGAGGGTTTCGACCCACAGAAGGCTGCAGGGCCACCCACCCACACCTGTGCACCAGGGCAGCCGCTGCAGGGCCACCCACCCACACCTGTGCACCAGGGCAGCCGCTGCAGGGCCACCCACCCACACCTGTGCACCAGGGCAGCCGCTGCAGGGCCACCCACCCACACCTGTGCACCAGGGCAGCTGCTGCAGGGCCACCCACCCACACCTGTGCACCAGGGCAGCCGCTGCCCAGAGCCTCCTGGTGTGGGATGTGGGGCCAGCAGACACTTGCCCTGGGGAGGGCCCTTGTGATGGGCACAGGTCCGTGGACTTCAGCTGGGGAAGCCAGCCTCTGTCCCAGAACCAAGCACACTGGGGGGGCTCCACGGGAGGAGGTCCCCTCTGGGGATTCAGGTGTCCTGTGTTCCATGTCCCCCAGCCCAACCAGCCCCAGGCTCACTGCTGGAGTGTAAGGAGCAGGCCTGTCCACGGCGCAGGCACTCGCTGGACTCCCTGGCAGGGCTCACCAGGGCTCTGGGCAGTGCCATGGACTTCCAGTGTGCCGTGAGCTGCGCTGCTTCCAGAAGCCTGGACCCCAGCTCTCCCTGCAGACCAAAGCCAGACCCTCTCCTCCTCTCTCCCCACCCTGGGGTGGGGACCAAACTGCCCTGATGTCCTGTCTCATCCTCCTGCCTGGGAGCTGATGGCAGTCCCGGGTCACTTCCTGGGCGTGTGAGATCGGGGAGGTCCCTCAGAACCCAGCACTGCCTAGAAGCCGGGGGCAGCCATCTCCCACCCCCAGGGCCCTCGGAGGGCAGGGCACGGTGGGCTTCCCCAGAGCCAGCCTGGAACTCCCCCTGCTCTTAGAGATCTCTGGGCCCTTGGCTGTGACCTCACGGCCTCGGGAGGTGGCAGCTGCCCGGCCACGTGGTCTCGGGGAGAAGAGCAGACCGCGGGGAGGGGCTCTGCCTGCCTGCCCTCCCTCCTCCTCACGCGCCCACCCGCCCTTTCTTCAGGGTCTCAGGCTGATGACCACATCGCCAGGCGCACAGCGCAGAAGATCATGGCGCCCCCCGGTGGACGTTCCAACATCACCTCTCTCTCTTAGACTCTTGCCCTCAGGCCAGTGGGGCCTGCCCCTGACCCGTGGGGTGGGGACCCTTGACCTCAGTCAGCGCTTTCCTTTGTAGAAGTTACTGTGAAAGGTGCTCGACTTTGCCTTCCCTCCCCTTCACGCAGCTCTCCTTGGGGGTCCCGGGTCCCACTGCGAGGAGCCCCTTCAAAGGGCTGAGTTCGGGGAGACCCCACTGCCAGGACGAGGAGCTAGGTGGGCAGTGACAGCTCAGGTGGCCCCTAGCCACGTGCCAGGTGACCCAGGCCCAGCAGGGTGCCAGATCCCCAGGTGCTCACTGTGGCGTCGTGGCGGGGGCGAGGAGCCCAGGCTCTGAGCTGGGAGTCTGGGCGGCGGCTGCTGCTCCGTCCCGTAGGAATCACTGCCCTTCGAAGTCCCCAGCACTCCCACCTGCCCCGCGGCACCAGGTGCAGCCGTCCTTCAGGGGACTGGCATGATGTCCCCCAGCACAGGCAGGGGACGGGCATGGAGCCTGGGCCTCCAGGCTGCGTGACTTCAGGGACCCACCAGGAATCTAGCATGGGCAGTCCCCCCGTAGGGACTCACTGGTACACACCTCAAGGACCAAACCCGGGCTTCCCCAGTGGCCCTTCCAGGGAGGTTTCACGGCCCTTTAGCTAAGATGCCCTCCTTTACTACAGGACGTGGACTTCCATAGGGTCATTAGAGTAGCAGTTTTGTAGAGTGAGAAACCGTAGCCAGGAACCTGCATGCCACCACCCTGGACGGCAGGTGGCCGTCTGAGCCTATTCATCGGGTGGATTAAAGACGTCTCTGGGTTAGAAGCTCCTGTGTGTGGACAGCCTCCACTGACCCCTGCACACCAGGCCCCACGAGTGGTTGACTGGGGACCTGGGAGCCTTCTGCTGCCCTTCCTGGGCTTCCTGTGGCTGAGGCTGCACCCACACTGCCCCACTCCAGGACGGGGCAGGACGGTCTGCTGCTGGGGGGCTCTTCCTCACTGCAGGGATGTTGGCCCCAGGAAGACACCCGTTCTGACTGGCCAGCTCCAAGCTGCCCCAGAAGGCTTGGGCACATGGAGCTGAGGCATAGCAGCCACAGGGCTCTGATCCAGAACCTTCTAGAAGTTAGCACTGCTGTGTTAGCCCCCCGCCTCGGGCTCTTTCTCATTAACATGATGCCACTGTGTAGTCCAGGTGGGACATCCCGCCCAGGAGCAGTGCCTCCCACTGCCCACTCTCTTCCCCCAAGACATCAGTTCTCGGTGTTGACCAAGGACATGTCCCTGGGGACCATCAGCACATGTCTGAGTGAGGGTCCACCCGAAGCTGAGCTGGTCCCCACAGGTCCCTGGAGAGGCCCCTCCGTGCTCAGCCGTCTGTCCTGGGCTTCCTGTGGCCCAGACACATTTGCTTGGTGCGGCCTCAAAGCCAGAGTCCCCAGCTCCTCCCAGGTTGATGTCCACTGAGCCAGGGTGCCCACAGACCCAGGGAGGAGTGGGGCACTGGACACCCGTCTTCCTGGCTTTACGCGTGGATACAAAACCTCAAAATCTTCCCTCATTTGCACATCTGACACCCCTGGATTTCCATCCAGAGCGTGGCCTCCTCTGGGCCCGCCCTGGGGCCTGGCCACCTGGCTGGGCTGCATTTCCTTTTCTGGTAGCGACTTGGGCACTGTGTCCTTTCTGGTGTGCACACCGTGTGGAGTCTGTGGTCTTGACCGCGCTGAGGGCCCCGCCGTCAGTTCCCATGGGTCTCAGGCCAGGAATGGCAGGGCCCAAAGCTGCTGCTCTGCTCCTGGCACAGCCAGTTTGTCCTCTCCAGCCGGGCAGGGGGACAGCGTGTGCTGGGGCAGAGGTGGCTCTGCAGGCACAGACTCAGACACTTGCCACAGTGCCCGGTGTGGCTGCTGTCCTGGGAGGACCATAGGTAATGCACCCCTCCCCCCAAGTAAGCCCGTGCAGCGGATGGAGCTCTGGATGGACGGAGCTAGGCCCCACCTCCTCCAGTACAGGAGAGGCTGGTGCGGCTGCTCACACAGTCCTGGTCTGACTCCAGAACACTGGCGACCATGACAGGCAGCCGTCCTGTCCTGGAGGCCCATGGTCCAGCCCTGATGCCCAGTCCTCCAGGGCCACACTTGCTGCCCAAGACTCTCCAGCCTCCAGCAGCATGTGTGCACACCTCACACATGGACCTGGCGGTGTCCACCACCAGCCCTGGGGCCCCAGGATGTGTACATGCCACAGTCCTGAGGCCTGGGGAGGCTGTGCCCCAGCAGGAGCCGCTCCGTGCACTCCCCACCCCAGCTGCCCCAGTCCACAGCCTTCTCCACGTGACTGCAGGCATTGGTCCCCTTGGGTTCCGGACACAGAACGCTGGTCAGAGAAGTTCTTACGCTGTAATTCTCAGAGGTGAAAACTATACAGAAACAGCAGAAATTGCCGGAACAGTGTGTATCTAGAAAACATTCTTGCCTTCCCTTCTCCCACTCCCTCCCCTGAGGCCCTGCCCTTGGTGTACAAGAAGGAGCGAACGCAGCCCCTCCCACAGCCTGGGCAGCAGGGCCTGGAAAGGAGACTGTACAGCTGGGTCCACTAGGGGCTGGAGAGCCGGGGACTCCAGCCGCGTTCGCACCACCCTGGCCTCTCGACCTGCCGTCCAGCAGAGGGGCTGAGCAGGCAGTTCACGTGCCTTCCACCCTGCGGTAACTGGGGCCCCGGTGGCACCAGCCCTCCTGGTCCAACTGCCACCTTTGACGGGCACCCACATGGCAGCGCTGAGGGCAGGCCTGGCCGTCAGCCCACTGCCCCCTCCCTGGTGGGCCAAGTCTCCAAAGCAGCCTGAAGGTTGAAGACCCGTTCTCTGCCCAGGCGGCTTAGCTGCTCCCGCCCGAGGGGCAGGTGGAGCGGCAGGCCGGCAGGGCCGTGGGCTCCTCCTCGCCGTCTGCCGTGGCCTCCACTGCAGCTGCAGTCTCCGGGGCCGGGAGAGGCTCGGTGGTGAGTTCCTGGCTCCTCTTCAGCCTGGAGAGGGGACACAGGGATGTGCTCCTCAGGACATGGTGTGGTAACCCCGGGGCCAGTGCTGGGCATCTCCTGACCAGCCTAGGGGCAGCTCTGCCTGACTGCGTGACGCTCAGAAACTGAAGGGAGGCCTGGCTTAGTGCCCAGTCTAGGGTCAGCGACTTTGGAACAGCCCATTCCTCACCCTGTTCTCTGATCCCCAGGACGGGCCAGTGTCCTCGGCCAGCCTCACACTGTCCCGCACATCCTGCTGTCCTGGTGCAGAGCCACCTCCTGCAGGAAGCCCTCCCTGCCTCTCCAGAAGGGGGAGCCTCTACTCCCCCTGCAGCTTACTGCACCAGCCTCCCTTCCTCCTCCGAGGCAGGTTGTCAGCTGTGTGGCCTGTCTTGCCCCATCAGCCACCTGGGCCCTTTCTGCTCCCTTCCTACCTGACAAGGCAGGTTTGCTGAGTGAAGGGGAGACTGAGTAGCGGGGCCTGGTGGCCAGCAGGAGGCCATCAGCCTGATCTGAGCAGTGGCTGAGTGTCTCCCCAACAGACCCTGGCTGCTGACCCCAAGGTGCCCAGGAACTCGGTCCCCACCAAGGAACCTGACAGGGGCCTCCACCTCTCCTGCCATGGGCACTGCCCAGCCTCCTCAATGGCACGGGGCTGCTGGTCTCGGCCCCACTCACTTCTCTCTGTTGAAAATCACGAAGTCCTGCTGGATGGCATCGAGGCAGTCCTGCAGGAAGTCGTTCTCCTGTGGACGGAAGCCGCAGGGCGGGCGGTGGGTGCGGCATCCCCAGCACTCCCCAGCAGCTCGGGTGCCGTGGCCCGGGCCCCTGGGGGACGCTTCGCGCTGCAGGGGGCGCTCACACTCCGCAGCAGCAGCCTCACGCAGCCTGAGCCCAGACCGCACCAGAGACTGCTGAGTCCTGGGAGCACCAGGGCCTCAGCCAAGGACGCCTTGCAGAGTCCAGCCAAGGCCCTGCAGGGAAGCTTCCCTGAGCTTGGGCGAGATCACTGACCCTGACCCCCTGTGAAGCCGGCGGGTGGCCCTCACCCTGGGGGAAGGGCAGACCCCTCCCTGGGGAGCGGAGAGGTCATGCCACCCAGCCTCGCTCAGGGTCTGCTGCTGGCCCCTCCAGCAGCATGGCCAGCGGGGCAGTGCTGGGCCTACTCAGGTCAGAGAGGTACTTGCTGAAGACCTTGATACCAGGAGGCCAGGAGAGCAGGCCTGGGAGCTGGCCGGGGGCTGCAGGGGGCTGCAAGTGTCAACTGGTTGTCAGCTGTGTGGCCTGACTGGCTAGGGGCTGGCTAGGGGCAGCTACTGATGAGGACTTTCTCCCACGGCTGGCAATCCGTTTCCTGGCAAAAGCGCGGGATCAGGTCTCCACCTGTGCCGGACAGCTCTTGGAAACCTGGAAGGAGTCATGGCCTGTTCTGCCTGGTCCCTCCTGGTGGTTCCAGGTCACCCTTGAGAGAGTGCTGAAGGGAAGGGTCAGGAGGCTCAACTGACCACGACTCCACGCAGGGACCCAGGATGCGCCCTTCCGGGGTGGTCAGGAATGAGCTGGGGAGGGGCACGGGACAGGAGATGCGGTCACACCTGTGGGGGAGGCCACAGGTCCCAGGGCAGAAGGCAGGCGGCTGCCCTCAACCTGCAGAGCGAGGTGGGCAACTGCACCAACGGGCCACAGGTCGGGGTGGCAGCAGGGTCTGTGGAGATGTGCAACGGGGCCCCGTGTTCCCGGGGGTCAGAGACGAATGCCGTGTCCACCTGCAGGTCCAGGGTGGATGGGCCACCTGGGCGAGGCCAGCCACCTGCCACTTTCCAGATCCTGCCCCACCTCTGACCTGAGCCATGACGGGGAGTGGCGGTCCTGGAGGAAGACCCCTGTCACAGCGACAGCCTGCCTGGGGCACCCCGCCCTCTCCCGGGAGCCATGTCTGTGCCCAGGAGGCTGCGAGCTCGCAGGCCTGGTGGAAGAGGGTCCCAGCACATGCTCAGCTAGAGCCCCTGGCCCGGGCCCAGCAGCCCAGAGACCCACCCGCGCTGTCTCCCAGGGGCTGCAGGCAGCCCTGTCAGCCCCCTGCCCGTGACACAGCTGCCTTCACAGGAGGGAAGTGGGACCATGATGGCGAAGGGTGACGTCTCGGCTACGGAGGTCGTTCTGGAGACCCAGGGTACATACGGTGACAAGTCAGCTGCACTGTGTGCTGAAGTCTGCTGACGGGGGGCCTGGGATCCCACCCCAGCATGCACACACGCCAGGAGACTGAGCAGAGCTGACGGACGGTGAGCTTGGGGTGCAGATTTCTCCACTGGGAGACCTGGGCCGCAAGGTCAACGACCCCCAGCTGTGCCCAGTTCCACATCAGCCATCCCTCCACAGAGCTTAGACAGCCATCCCCGAAACTGCTCCCCGCCCACCGACCCCACCTTTCCAGATCCCACCTCTACCTGGACGGGAGCAAAGTGGGTGTCAGCAGTGACAGATAAGACTGCTGGTCTTGGTTCTGTCTGTCCACCTTAGGGCAAGAGGGTGGTGGCCCATCATGGCCCTCCATGAACCAGATGGCTGAGGGCCATGAGGGGGACCCTGTGTAGCTGCACCTGCAGTGGCTGACCCAGGGCAGACCCACCAGCAGAGATGGCCAGGGACTGCACCTGTGGCCACCGTGAGGCGGGGCACCGTTTCCTGCACAGCCAGCCAGGGGCAGGGACACGGGCATTCGCCCAAGGACAACAGTGTGCTTCCGGATTCTTGCCCCTGTTCTGTCACCAAGTAGCCAGAACCTCAGTCACCAGATGGTGCTCCCCCTTCATACCCCTGGTGGCACCGCGTTCACTCTGCCGGGTAGGAGGAAGCGGCAGGTCCCGGTGCGCTTGTCAGTCAGCGCCCCAGAGCGTGGGAGACAAGTCCTCTGACACGTAGGCGCAGGTCCCATTGCCAGGACTCTTAGGGACCCAGTGATGAGGTCTTAGGGTGTCACTGCTAGTCCTCCTTCCAGCAGGAGAGAAGCAGGCACTGTGGCAGGTGTCTCGGAGCCTGGGAAGCAGCTGACCTTCCCCAGTCCTGAGCCACGTCTCCTGAGCGCGTGGCTGGACACCTGGGTGGTACGCGTGAGCCCTGCAGTTGCTCAGCCCAGTCCCCCCGGGGTCTCTGCCAGTCTCGGGGGTCCTCAGCAGTATGTGCGGCAGGTGCAGACTGCTGGGCTGAAGGCCGGGGTGCTCTGCTCACCTAGAGCCCTCTCCTCTCTGTGAAGTGCTGCCTCAGAGCACCCTGCGGGCAACCGGGGTGGCTGCCAGAGGAGGCACCGTCCTGACTGGGGACTGGCCTTCATCATCAAGAAGGTGGGCTTCTGCCCCGGGAAGTCCAGGCCCCTTGCTGTGTTGCACCCCCAGCCTCATTTTGATGACAAGTGCCCAGGTGCACCAAGTCTGCTCTGAGAAAGCCAGGCACGCAGAGGTCAGGCCCCTCTGGGCGAGGTCTAAGGTGTGGTGCGGGGCAGGAAGGAGCCAGCGAGATGCTGACACCGAGGGAGGCATGACCAGGGGGAAGAACCAGGGCGCGGGAGCAGGGCCAGCCGCAGGGCCAGCCGCTCTGCCCTGAGTGCAGGCCCTGCGGGGGCGGGGGCGGGGGCGGGGGCGGGGGCGGGGCCCACCCACTGGACCTGCACACCCAAGCTCTCCAGGGGAGAGAGGGCCCCAGGAACCCAAGAGATGCTCCCCGAAGGCTCCTAGAACAGGTGGCTCTGAGTGGTGACGGTGGGCTGTTGCAAACACTCAGCCACCAGGAGCCCTGTCTACACAGCACTCCTCTCAGGAGGCTCCAGGCCCACTTGACTGCAGCCTGTGCAGCGTCTTCCTGGCAGGTTCTGCAGGGCCTCTCCTGAGTGCCCACACCTGTGCCTTCTTCACCGACCAGCTGGAGAGCCCTTTGCCAACACACACAGGGCTGGAGGGCCCCTAACAAGTGGCTGGCCAGTGTAGGGCTGAGGACAACCAGGTCCCCAGAGCAGGCCACCTCTGCATCACATCCACACCCAGAGGCCGCAGCAGGCTAGGCTGAGGCCACTCTCTTCAGGACTCCACCTGGCGTCCACCCCTCGCCAGTTTCTCCCATTCCTTGAGCGACAGCTGCTGGAGCCCCTCCCGAGTGGTACACATGCACACAGATCCTCATGCTGTGCACATCTGTGGAGCCCCGTCCATGCCGAGACTCAGTAGAGACCCCAGATGTTACCTGTGCTACTAGACAGGCTGTGGCCCCTAATTCTGTAACAGACTTGCTAAGAAGCTCAGAGGAAGCTTCCATACCTCTCAGGATGTGCTGGAAACGCCAGGGACCAGAACAGGCTATTAATCTTGAAAAAAAACAAAGGCGGAGAGTGGCTTCCCAATTCAGCACTGAGTCCACAGGCGCCGTGATCTAGACGGGTGTGCAGGCACGAGGGGACATGCAGACCAACAGGGCAGAGCTGCGTGTCCGCAGGCAAACCTGCCCTTACAGTCAGCTGGCCTCTGGACACACTGCCAAGCAGCTCAGTGGGCAGAACCGCCTGTCAGCAAGTGGGGCTGGGTGGCTGGAAGTCCTCGGGCACAGGGACACCACAGGACCTCACCGGGCACCACACACGACAACCAGCTCAAAATGGGCTTGGGAGGAGACAGGGAAGGAAATTGTCGTGACTTTAGGTGATGCTTCCTCGATGTGGCAAAGCACAGGAAAAAAAAAAGACACGGGACAACAGACAGCAGCAGAATGGAAAAGAGTCCTGCCTAGTGACGCCATCAGAAGAGGGCCGCAGAGCCGAGCGGCAGACTGCAGATCCCCCCACAAGACATCAAGAACGTTAAGTGAACCACCCTGCAAAGAAACGGGTAAACAGCCTGCGGCTCTGCCTCTCCCACACTCACAGCTGGAGAAGGATGAGCAGATGCAAGAGCCACGACTCTTCGTGGGCCCACCAGAGAGGGGACGAAGGGCTGTCACTACCCAGATCCAGAGCTGAACCAAGCCCCAACAATGGCTCAGAATTTTCGAAAATTAGTGAGACACCAAACCATGGATTCAAGAAGCTCAGAGAGCACCGTGCGGGATGAGCCTGAGCCTGCCCACGCCTGGCCCAGCACATTCACCTGCAGAGGGCCACTGAGAACAGTCCTGAGAGAAGCTGGGGGAGATCTGCCTAATGCAAAGCAAAGAGCTGCGGAAGCCTTCTTGTCGTAGATTATGCAAGAAAGAAGAGCGTGGAGAGGCTCCAAGCATCCAAAGAAAACGCACTGGCCTGGAATCCTGAATCCAGGGACGTCACCCTTCAAACGCGAAGGAAAGTGAGACTTTCTCAGAGCACCAACGGAGAGCATCTATCCTTAGGAACGTGGGGAGTTCCCCAGGGGGCACGTAGGCAGGCCAGAGGTGGTCCACACCAGAAAGGCAGCCTCAGGGAGGCACAGAGGGAAGGCAAGACCTTCTGTTTCCCTTCCTAAGCCATCTGAAAGAACACTATTAAGACAACAATGTGACAGTACATGGCAGCAATGTCACCAGGATGGAGAAGCAGACCGGAGGCACGTCCACAGGTGAGAACGGTGCTTCTTGGAGGCTGAAGGGAGCTAACGGTGCTTTGCAAATTCTGCAACCACTACCACATTTGTAAAAGAAGCAAACCGACGCCCTAAGGGAGAAGGTGAAGCAGAATCATGTAAAGTGCCTCACGAAAACCAGAGAGGGCAGACCGAGAGGGACAAGGGGGGACAAACACAAGAAAGCCACGGGCCACAGAAAGAAACACGGCAGGCAGGAGTTCAGCGCTCCGCACGTCCCGCTGTGAGTGGTCGGAAATACACCAGGTAAGAGGAGCCGTCGGATGACCTCCAGGAGAAAACCCTCTAAAGGAACCCGGAGATGCCTCCTGGAGGAACGTCCAGGGACACCGGAGAAGACGCTGCTCACTGCTGGTTGGGGACGCAGGTCTGACCAGCCACCACCCACTGCCAGCGCCAGGCACCACTCATAAAGCGACGACCCAGAGGACCCAGAGCAGGGTGAGGAGTGGAGCCCTCGCGCTGCCACCAGGAGTCAAACGGTGCAGCCGTGGGGCGGCGTGGTGGTTCCTGAGACCTGAGGCACGGCAGTGTCGGGTGGCCCGACAGCGTCACTCCTGGGCACAACCCGGGAAAGCGAGCGCTCGAGCCCACGCGAGGACTTGCACACGTGTGTTCAGAGCAGCACGGTTCACAGGGGCCCAGCCACTGGAACCCCTGGACACCCACCAGCGGCCGAACGGGCACATGAACTGCGACCCACCCACAGATAAGATGTGACGTCCAGCAACAGAGAGATGCAGACTGACGTGTGGAAAAGCGTGGCTGAACTGAGGTCTCCGTGCCATGTGAAAAACGCTGACCTCGAAAGACCACGGGCTGCCCAGGTTCACGAGAGCAACTCACTAGAGGCAGAGAGCAGCCTGGGGACACCAGGCCCTGCAAGGGGAGGCACTGGGAGGCACTCTGTCTTGTGGAGAAGTTCTGACACCTGCTGAGTGGTGGGCAGACCCCAAGAAAACACAGCCACCACGGAACTGGACACGCCAGCGGGTGGACTGTGTGGTGTGTGAGCTGCATCAAAGGAAAACTGCCAAGTAACACCGCCCAGGCTCGAGGTTCTTGATCTTCCCAAACAGCACTGGGTCCCCTCAGTGGCACCTCTCAGCACCGTCCACCCTCCAGCCACACTCCCACAATGGACCCTGCACAAGGCCCAGCCCCCACCACCTGTTCCCTTCCACAGCATCTGCCCGAGGTTGGTGTGGCCCTCTGGACTCTGCACACTGCCCGCCCTGGCTCCTCATGAAGCCCCGTCCACCTGGGGCAGCTCCCGCACCCCAAGGCCTTGACCTGGAGGTGCCCTCCTAAGTGGAGCCTGACCATTCCAAGGGAGAACCTCCTACCACCTGGTGACTAGCGCCTCACCTGCAACTCCAGGGCGCCATCAGCAGGACAGGGGGACGGAGGATGGGCCAGTGTTCCGTGAAAAACTTCAGCACCCCAGAGATGACGCCAGCCCCGCACCCCATGCCAGTCATGCCCATCTTCTACCCAGGACAAGGGGCTCGCCAGGCCTGGGCCACCCCTGAGTGTCCCCCCAGGCTCACACAGACTCAGGGGCAGGAGGACAGTGACTGCCTCCACCGTCACCTGATTCCAACTCACAGCCACAGTTGCTCTTCGTGCACACAAGCTCTACCCCGGGTTACGGGCTGAACTGTGCCCCCCCCCACACCCCCCCCACACCCCCCCCCCCCCGCAACAAGAAACCTGTTCCTGACCTAACCCTGCCACCTATGAAGGTGACTTAACTCAGACACAGGTGTCCACAGGTGTCCACCCAGGATGAGGGCATGGCAGGGTACAGTGGGCCCTAAATACAACTGGGTCCTTGTAGGGACGGAGGCCATGTGGCAATGGGGGCAGACTGTGGTGTTCGTCCCCCAGCCCAGGAAGGCTCGGGATTGACAGCCACCCGGGGAGCCGCGAGGGCAGGAAAGGGCTTCCTCCCCCGGCACAGCTTTGCCCACACCCTGATTTTGGACTTGGGTCTCCAGAACCATGAAACAAAATGCCGTTGTCGTCTCAGCCACTGGGGTGTGGTCATTTGGCATGTCATGGCAGCCCCAGACACTAACGCACCGGGCACGGACGCGCCTGGACACCACCGTGCCTGGTCAGCAAGGCGCCTGGGCATGGTGTGGAGGACTTCCCGCGCATGTCCCACAATGCTTACAGCCAGCACTGACAGTGGTCACTGCGTGGCCCATTTCAGAAGGAGCAAGGGGCTCAGGAAAGCTTTGTGAATGGGGGGACAGGGTGCTGGGAGGCTGAAGGAGGGCCTCAGGCCTTCTCAGGTCTGCAGAAGGACCCCCCACTGGACCTGCCGGATGCGTGTCCCATCCTGATGCCTGCAGAACAGGTGCAGGGAGCTCTGCATGCCGTGCACGGGCAGTGGAGGGACCCCGAGGCGAGCCCGCCACTCACTGACTGGGAGCTGTCCCTGCTGCCGTCTCGAGACCTGTTCTTGGCCAGCCGCTTCTTCTTCTTGTGCAGGGGCCGCGACTCCAGGATCATCTCCTCCAGCTCAAAGGTGGGGTCGCAGTGCAGGCGGCCCTTCTGTGGAGGGACGGGGCACTGAGCCTGGCCCTCCGCCTGGCCCTGGAGCCCCTCTGAGCACAGGCTTGCTTACGTTGGGCACGAATCCCGGCTCCACCTTCTTCTCACTCAGGTCATCCCACAGCACGTTGGCCAGCGACGGGGCTGCCTGCATGTCCTGGAGGCTGGAGAACCGGTGCTCGGGGTTGACGGTGAGAAGCTGCAATGAGGCTCCCGTCAGAGGGCAGCCCGCCAGCCAGGACCCAGAGCCAACCCCACCAAGGAGGGGCCACCTGTCCCAAGCCAGGGTCCTGGGAGGGGTGGGGGGTGCCTGCCAGGTCTGACTTCAGAAATCCAAATCTCAAGGGGCACACAGGAAAGGTGGCACTGATTTCAGGAAAAGAATCATGGTCAGCAAAGCACTGTGGTCCAAGGCACAATGGCACCCCAGGACAGGACCTTCAGGGGCATGCTGACAGGACACCAGCAGGTGGCAGCAGAGGCCCAGCTAACGCTCTCCCTTCAACTGCAGGTACCAGGTGGACAATCACTAATGCAACCACTCCCACCTGTGCACACTCTCCAAGCCCCAAGGGGCCAGGGCAGCAGGGTTCTGACAGCTAGGCGCCTCCAGCCCAGCCAGGAGCCAGACAGGTCTTGTGAGAAGGCCTCTTTCCACACCCTGTCCTGACCTGGGTTAGGCTCTGACTCTGCTCTTTTTGGAAGCACCAGCCATTTAAAGAATGGTTCTCTGAGCGAGGAACAGCTCCTAGTCCAGCCTGGTCCATGGGGGTAGGTACTACTGAGGCCACAGCATGGCCCTGTGTCCCTGCAGGCTGACATCCCCTCTGCTGCTTAGACAGAGCTCAGCCCTGAGAGGTGCACAGGTGACCTGGAGTCTTCTCGGTTTGCTCCTTGGGAGGGGCGGTCCAGGCCATGTGCACTGCCAAGGGGACAAGCAGGGGCACAGGAGGCCAGAGTGCAGTGTGGATGGCCCGACACCCGAGTTCTCAGCCTGTGAAGTGGGTGTGGTGACCAGTGGCCCCGGCGCCCAGGCTCCCCGCGAGGATCTGACAAGCAAGGTGCCCAGTGCCTCGGCCCAGGGCCAGTGCCCCTGAGCTGCTGTGAAGACACAGCTGTTACCGGATCTCAAAACACACAACCAGGAAACAGCCTGGCTTTCCTGAGCTGGGACCTAAGAGCCACCACGGAGGCCAGGGCACAGTGCTGGTGGTGGGGTCTGTGCCCTGGGGAGGAGTGCTGCCCGAGCTCAGAGGGTGTGGAGGGGCGCATCCTCGTGGATGCAGAGGAGGTGGGGCTCACCTTCCGAAGCAGGGCCACCATCTCCTTGGACCAGGTGGGTGCGTACTGGACACTCACGGTGCTGAACAGCTGCACCAGCGACTCCACGGCGTTGCTCGAGTGGATGTCATAGGGCCGCTGTGGGCAGGAGGCACTGCGCCAGGTGTGCTCACCCCAGGACACCCAGGACAGTGCCAGGCACCAGTGCCAGCACCCCAGAGCCCCACCCCCAGCATCCCAGAGCCCCACCCCCAGCCCAGATGCCTGCAAAGCCTGGGCATGGCTTCCACTTTCAGAGCCGGGACAGGAGCCTACGTCTGGGTGAACCCTGCATCCCAGCCCCAAAGCCCACCTGGACAGGAAGCGCCTCCCCCCAGAGGGCTTCAAGGGCCAGGAGGGGCTGCTTCCTCAAGGTGGGTCCCATGGGGTGGCTGAGCAAGTATGGTGCCCCTGAGAGGGGCTGGAGAGGGCAGTTCAAGGCCCAGGGCCGCAGCAGCCTCCAGGCCCCAGGCTGGCCGTGGTCCCGGGAGGAGCACAGGGCCCAACAGGAGCCTTGCTTGCAGTGAGTTCCGAGGAGGCAGCCCCTGCTGGACGCTCTGTCCTGTCCCCTGGCAGGGGCCGAATGCAGGCCCACTCACCATCCCTGGGAAACCCTGAGACTGGCTCCCTCCTTCTCTGGCTCAGGCATAGATCATCAACCAGGCCCTTCGCCACATGTGAATTCTCGCCGGGGACTGGGGCAGCCTCGTCGCTCCCTGACTCTTGGGGCACCCCATGGCAGGGAGCAGCCAGCTGGGGACAGGGGCCAAGCAGTGGCACAGGGCTCCGTACCCATCCTCGCAGCAGCTCGTAGGCCATCACCCCCACCGACCACCAGTCCACCTCGAAGGAATAGCCAGTCCCACCATTGACGAAGGAGTGGAAGATCTCCGGAGCTTTCCGACAGAGAGGGAGAGAACAGCTGAGCTGTTGAGGGGTGGCACCCTGACACTTGGGCACCTCACAGGCCTCAAGAACAGGCTGTGTCCAGGGGTGAACAGGAAGGCCCGCCCCAGTGGTCCCTGCCCCTTCCCCGGGGACAGCAGCTCCCTTCTGCCTCAGCCCAGCGCGGCTGGGTCAGCCCACCCAGCTCCCTCCAGGGCCCACCCCAGGTGTGACAGGAGCCATCTTGTCCTCATGTTCCACTGCTGTCCTGCACCCCTCAAACCCCTCTGCACCAGCCATGGGGACATCTGACAGGCTGCCCTGTCACCACGCTGGGACTTTAGGGCCAGGGCACAAGCCCAGTCCTGCAGGCCAACAGGTGGGAGTGAGGACTGGGGCCAGGGGCAGGGCTCGACTTGGGGCTGAGCTGCCTGGGCTTACCCATGTAGGGCTTGGTGCCAGCTAAGGCCGTCGCCCTCTCGCCATCCTTTATGATGGTGGCGATATTGAAGTCGGTCAGGTGTGCGTGCCCTGCAAGAAGTGCCCCCGTGTGACTGCCCAGGACTGGGGGCCTGTCCTTATGGGCGGGACAGCACCTCCCTCCGCCATCCCAGGCTCCCAGCTCACCTTGCTCATCCAGCAGGATGTTGTCAGGCTTAACGTCTCTGGAAGGACAGAGATGGGGCAAGTCCTGAGCCCAGACCACTTCTGCCCCTGGCAGAGCCCAGGGCAGCGGATTGGCTTGGTCCTTGGGGAAACACTAGGGCCTAAGGGCTCTGGTGAGGGGAGCAGAGAGGCCCCCTTCTGGCAAGGAAGTGCTGTAGGGGAGCCACCAGCACCTGGCCCTCTAGTCTAGACAGGACAAGCCCGCAGCCTGAAGCCCATGATCCCAGGCTGGCCCCCTGGAGCCCCAGGGCTACACAGAAGTGCTGGATCAGGTCTCTCTCTCCCACATTTGGCCTCGGGCCTCACCCCGCCCTGATTTCCAGGCACACAGTGATTTTGGGGTGCCTGGTGATCGTGGGGTGCCTGAATCATGACACACAGTGGCACTGCCGAGGGCAGAGAGGCAGAGATCAGGGCTGCGTTTATACTCCACCAAAGATCTTTTCATTCTGCTCTGTGACTGCCTTTATTTCACCTGTGTTGAGTCAATGTCAGAATGGACGTGAATTCCCCAGGACATGGTAGAGGGGCCAGTGGGCATCTGCTAGGCCATGGCAGGATGCCTGTAGTTAAACAGACCAGTGATGGCCACCACAATGTGGCAGGTCTATGGCCCATCTGTGAGGACTAATGGTCTTCTGTGTCCAGCCTCAAGTGGACCTGCTTGCACAGGGTCCACCCCCAGGTGCTCAGCAGCAGCAGCACAACAAGGAGATGAGCTTGAAGATGGCACCGAGGGGCTCAGACACAATCGCTGGGGACAGGTCCTCAGACAAGGGTAGGCAGAGGAGCTAGACCAGTCCTGCTGGAGTGCTGACGCCCCGGGCGGCCCGAGCCAAGGCTGCTGGCAGCCCCACCTAACCGAGGAGGGCCCACCCCATCAGGCACACGCACCTGTGGATGATGTGCTGACTGCGCAGGTAGTCAAGGGCCAGCGCCATCTCACACACATACAGCTTCACCGTGTCCTCAGAGAACTGGACGTTCTGCTGCAGGTGGTAGCGCAGGTCCCCACCTAGAAGCAGGTCCACCACCATGAACATGTCCTCCTCATCCTGGAAGGAGTACCTGTGGCAGGAGGGAGGACTTGGCATGTGCCTGGCTGGGGAGCAGAGTCGCGCCTACTGCCTCACCCGACATGCACACCCTGAGGACCACAGCCCTACACCACTGCCACCGTCACCAGTCCTGCCAAGGGCAATGAATCTGCCCCTGCTCAGAGCTGCTCTGAGCTGAGATCCTGGGGAAAGGCAGAACAGCCTGTCCTGGAGGTGGCCCAGCAAGGGCCCAGAAATGTCTCTAAGTGACAAAGGGAGAGCAGAAACACAGGGTCTGTCCCTGGGTTATTTCAGGCTGCCCTGGTTTATTTTGTAAAATCGAGATAGAAACATCTGCCTTGGAGGGCTGTTAAAGAAGAAATGAGAGAGTGCCGGTGAATGCTTGGTGTGGTGCTGAGGGAAGGACTGCATTTAATCACTGCTACCATGGTGAGGGTGATGGTGATGGTGATGATGATGAGGGTGGTGATGTGATGTGATGGTGATGACGGTGGTAATAATGGGATGGTGGTGATGGTGATGCTAATGGTGATGGTGGTGATGGTGGTGGTGGTGATGGTGGTGATGGTGGTGATGATGGTAATGATAATAGTGACAGTGGTGATGGCAATGGCAATGGTGATGGTAATGATGATGGTGGTGATGGTGATGATAATGTGATGGTGGTGATGGTGATGGTGGTGATGGTGGTGATGATGGTGGTGATTGTGGTGATGGTAATGATAATGGTGATGGTGATGATAATGGCAATGTTGGTGATAATGGTGATGGTGATGGTGTAATGGTGATGGTGATGATGTGATGGTGATGATGGTGATGATAATAGTGATGGTGATGATGGCAATGATGATGGTGGTGATGGTGGTGATGATGGTGGTGATTGTGGTGATGGTAATGATAATGGTGATGGTGATGATAATGGCGATGTTGGTGATAATGGTGATGGTGATGGTGTAATGGTGATGGTGGTGATGGTGGTGATGATGGTAATGATAATAGTGACAGTGGTGATGGCAATGGCAATGGTGATGGTAATGATGATGGTGGTGATGGTGATGATAATGTGATGGTGGTGATGGTGATGGTAGTGATAGTGGTGATGATGGTGGTGATTGTGGTGATGGTGATGATAATGGTGATGGTGATGGTGTAATGGTGATGGTGTAATGGTGATGGTGATGATGTGATGGTGATGATGGTGATGATAATAGTGATGGTGATGATGGCAATGATGATGGTGGTGATGGTGGTGATGATGGTGGTGATTGTGGTGATGGTAATGATAATGGTGATGGTGATGATAATGGCGATGTTGGTGATAATGGTGATGGTGATGGTGTAATGGTGATGGTGATGATGTGATGGTGATGATGGTGATGATAATAGTGATGGTGATGATGGCAATGATGATGGTGGTGATGGCGATGGTGGCGATGGCGATGGTGGTGATGGTGGCGATAATGGTGGTGGTGATGATGGTGGTGATTGTGGCGATAGTATGATGGTGATGGTATGGTGGTGATGGTGGCGATGGCAATGGCAATGGTGTTGAGGGTGATGGTATGATAGTGATGGTGGTGATGGTGATGATGGTGGTGATGGTGATGATGATGGTAATGGTGTTGATGGTATGATGGCAACGGTGGTGATGGTGATGGTATGATAGTGATGGTGGTGATGGTGGTGGTGATAATAGTGATGGTGGTGATGGCAATGGCGATGGCAATGGTGATTATGGTGGTAATGGCGATGGTGGTGATGGTGATAGTAGTGATGGTGGTGATAGTGATAATGGTGGTGATGATGATGGTGGTGATGGTGATGGTGATGGTGGTGATGGTGATGGTGATGGTGGTGATGGTGATGTGGTGATGGTGATGATGGTATGATGGTGATGGTGGTGATGGCGATAGTGGTGATGGTGGTGATGGTGGTGATGGTATGATGGCGATGGAGGTGATGGTGATGGTGGTGATGATGGTATGATGGTGATGGTGATAGTGGTGATGGTGGTGATGGTATGATGGCGATGATGGTATGATAGCGATGGTGGTGAGGCGATGGTGGTGATGGCGATGGTGGTGATGGTGATGGTGATAGTGGTGATGGTATGATGGTGATGGTGGTGATGGTGGTGATGGTGGTAATGGTGATGATGGTATGATGGTGATGGTGGTGAGGGTGGTGATGGTGATGATGGTGGTGATGGTATGATGGTGATGGTGGTGATGGTGGTGATGGTGATGATGGTGGTGATGGTGATGGCGATGGTGGTGATGATGATGGTGGTAGCTAAGCAACACTTTACAGTCCTCCTTCTGCTTTGTAATTTCTTTTGAGAGCTCTCAGATGTAACATTTAAAGAACTGGATTTTTCAAGAAGAAAGTCACAAGGAACTCATTTTTCATGCCTTGTCCCTCTACTGCCCTCCATAAGCCATCCTGTCTTCATCCTCAGTGGAGGGTGACCTCAAGGAGGTGGTACAGATTGGAGCTTAGGGAAGAGAGCCACAGAACAATGGGATCAGGACATTAGGCTACAAAAAGGGCCTAGGGTCCTAGAAAGCCGTGAATAAGAGCCTGTAGCCCCAACTGGAGGCTAGGCCATGATGCTCCTGCCCGTGTGGCCCTGTGATAGTGGGCCACCCCAGCAGCTGGCAGTGGGCTGGGAGTTGTGCAGCTGGAGTGAAGACATGTGGAAGCCTAGGGTGACTGGAGGCCTCCAGCTGGAGCTCCGCCCACACAGACTGGAGCTCCGCCCATACAGATGCTCCAGAAGGCAGCACAGCACCACTCCACCCCCTTTGCACAGGTGAGCAGAACAGGGAGGTTAGATGTGTTGTCCTTGGCAGGGGGAGGAGGATCCAACCCAGCAGCCTGTGCTCCTGACCACTAGGCAACACTGCTCTCAGAGATGGAGGGCCCCAAGGCCACAGAGGAGGGAGATCTGAGGTCCTTCCCTTCACAAGAAGTCCTCCGTGGCCACAGGCGAAGGGCAGGCTTAACGGCACTTGGTGCTTGTGTCCCCTACCTTTAGGCCTGAGGCCCTGGGATGCTGAAACAGGACAGACCACGACCACAAGGAGTGGACAGGCCCACCAGCCCCTCTCCTGCCTGGAAACCA
The DNA here is from genome assembly GCF_048772815.1 of Callospermophilus lateralis. Taxonomy (NCBI): domain Eukaryota; kingdom Metazoa; phylum Chordata; class Mammalia; order Rodentia; family Sciuridae; genus Callospermophilus; species Callospermophilus lateralis. The sequence goes on from NC_135319.1 coordinate 93,031,791, forward strand.
GCCTGGGGGCTGGGCGAGTGAGGACAGTGGCCACACACAGCAGGGGCTGGGGCTGCCACACAGGAGGGGGGCAAAGAGCTTCTCTGCTCTGTCCTCTAGGCCTGGGCAGCCTGGGGCCTGAGGTCAGCACTCCATCTCCCCCAGCTGCCTGTCCAGGCACTCACCCCTGTCACCATGGAGCAGAGCCTCAAGACCCTGCTCCTGAGCCATGTCGTGCAGCCCACTTTGAAGTCTCTCACCCTACTGTGGGGACCCAGGCAAGCACCTGGTGGGGGAAGTCTGAGCTCTGGCTACTCCCTGAAGAGCTGCCCAGGTCCACCCCAAGAGGAACACACCTGCCCTCCCTCATCCCTAGCACGAGTTGGGCTGCCTCTCCCTCTAAGTGGCCTATGGGAGAGGGGCTCCTAAACCTTCCAGAGGCTGCTTGGCCAGGGCTCCCCCATGTGCTCCATGGACTGTCTGCACCTATATGAAAGAGCATCACAGAGCAGAACCCACCATGGAGAGGAGCCCTGGGTCAGGGAGGACCCCTGCACTGGGGGGAGAGAGGAGGGTGAAACTCCCCAGGGCCTGCAGGTTCCTGTGCCTCCTGGGGCTGGTTTGCAAGAAACTCAAGGTCAACCCCTAACACCAGGGGAGGCCCTGACGCCAGGCCCCACTTCAGTGCGAGACACCCATGGGAAGCACACCTCCACTGTTGGAAGCTCTGGGCTTCCAGCAGGCCCAGTGGAGATGCTGCATTGGCCTCAGTGTGCCCAGGCCCCTGGCCTCCCACTGGCCCTGGGCAGAGGAAGGCGAGATGGTTGGGAGGGGAGGTATGAAGGATCCCAGAGGCTCAAGGCCAGGGAGCAGCAGGGAGGGCAGTCTGCAGAAGAGGATGTGGACGGGATCCAGCCCTGGCAGTCCCTCTGCCCAGGCGGCCCTGCAGGCCCTGGGAGCTCACCAGAGGTTCACCAGGAAGACGTGCTCGATCTCCTGCAGGATCTCCAGCTCCCGGAAGACGTTGCGCACCTCGTCGCGCTCGATGCACTGCTGCTTGTTCATGTACTTCATGGCGTACATCTTCTCCGTGTCCCGCTTCTGCACAATGCACACCTGGCGGGCCAAGCACTACTCAGCACACACCTGGGGCGGAGCTCCGAGCCCCTCCATCCCCAGGACCACTCTGAAAGGACCAGCAGCTCCAGCCATAGTGGGACAGGGCCGTGAACAGGCACTCTGCAGACAGACAGGGTCCCAGGCAAAGAGCAGCTAGGCCTGAGCCCAGGCCTGCAGTGGCCTGGCCCATGGAGGGAGCACTGCACGAGTCCTTACCAGTTATGACCTGGGCAGGGGGCCCCTCCTTCCCGAGCCCCAGTTTCCCTTCCTAGGGCTCAGATCAGCACATGGCTCAGAGGGCTGCTGGGGAGGACGAGAACCCACTCAACAGAGAGCCCCCAGGAAGCCCTCGAAACCCCAGGACCATCAGTCCACCGCGGCAAGAAGCCCTGTGTTGCCTGGGCCCCGCGCAGCCCTCCCAGCATGCTCTCTGGGCACTGAACTGTGGTGTCAGCCAACATGCTGACATCGCTAATGTACTGCTAATTGGCTGCTGGGCAGAGAAGACTGGGGCAGAGAAGTGAGAAGCTGCGTCTCCTGTGGCCAAGGAATATCTGTCAGAATCAAGGACGGGCTCTCCAAAGGGAAACTGGAGTTGAGGCACAGGGTGCTGGCCACAGAACCCACACCCAGACCCTTCCAGGCATGGTGAGCCCTGTGCCATGCACACAGCAGGCCAAGGGCATCTCCACAGGGTGGCTGGGCAGGAGCACCTGCTACACAGCTCTCAAGGACCAGGCCAGCCCTCAGCAGGACAGGCTGTGACAGGCATCTCTACATACAGAAGGCCAAGGGCATCTCCACAGGGTGGCTGGGCAGGAGCACCTGCTACACAGCTCTCAAGGACCAGGCCAGCCCTCAGCAGGACAGGCTGTGACGGGCATCTCTACACACAGCAGGCCAAGCCTGAGAGCACCCAGCGTAGGCTCAAACCACAGGGTGGGCTGTCCATGCAGGTGGCCCAGTGTTGAGAGCCACAGCCCAAGGGGCCCCAGCAAACTTTCAGACTGCCAGCTGATGATTGGCTCACAGCGGCCCCAGCAACATCTAGCTGATTGGCTCCTCTGCGGTGATGCTCATTGGGCTGTTTCCCTGCCCTTTCAGGCCACGGAGCTGCTCATTGGGGGACTTTTTTGGCTCCGCCCACACGACCCAGCCAATCGGCCTCAAGAGCAGGAGGATTGTGGGAGGTGAAGAGGCTGGTGGTTGGGAGTGTGGCTTGTGGGAAGCCGGTGGTGGCAGTTGGGCTCTGAGGGTTTTTCCTGAGGAGCTGTTTTGTTTGGCGTGTGTGGTTCTAAAAATAAAGTTAGTTTCTTTTGACAAGTGGCTCCTGAATTGTGCCCAGCCAGACTGCGGCAGCACTGCACTGGTGCCCAAGTGGCCAGAGCACTTCTGAGGGTCTTCAAGAAGCACGGCCAGGGGAGTCCGGGGAAATGATGAATCTGGAGTTCACAGGGTGCGAGACCCCAGTGCCTCACCCAGAGGCAGACGTCTCAGTGGTGCCCTCCGATCATCTCGGGCCAGAGGAGACCATCTGTGTTCTCCCTCGTGGAAACGCACCCTAGATTCCTGCACTTGAGGATGTTCGTCCCCGTCCTATGCATAGCAACCAGACTGCCCGACACCATGACCCCAGCACCTGCTGGGCACAGGCAGGTAAGTTCCATGAACACTCAGGAAGCACCAAAGTGACATTCATACAGACTTCAGTGATACGGGACAATCTTTATAACGCCAAGCAAGAAAGCTGAGCCGCGGTATCCACCCCACGCTGCAGAGGAACGGAGCTGCTAGGGCTGCTAGGGCAGGAATGGAAGGCAGCCGGTGCCCCCAGGCTGTGGTCTCTCAGGCAGCAGATGCGGCAGTCGCTCCACAGCCCCACCCTGCACCCCGGTGTTGGGTCTGTCTGGGTGACTGCCGGCCTTCAGGGTTTCTGGGCAGTTTCTCTCACCCCTGAGCCTAAACCTCCCTCCTCATCCAGACATGGCTGTGGCTGTGGTTTCCAAGGAACCACACAAACACCAGCACCGGACCCAGAGGCACACTGCAGCCCAGCACAGGCTGAGCTCGAACCCAGACCCACCATGAGGACCTAGAATACCAGGTTTAACTTGCATTTTCCTGTGCCCTGTGTTTTCCCATGACCTCCCAAGGTGATAAGTCACCCAGAAATGCACAGTGACAAAGGAGAAGATGAAAACCAGCGGCACTAGGCAATGACAGACATGTGCTGGACAGTGCAATTGGCCGATGCAAAGCCAGATCATCTGCTATCACACTGGCCCTGGAAACGCTCTTTCTCGGGACTTCTGAGCTATGTTAAGGGCAACTGGATTGTCCCCTCCCCCGGGCCAATATTTGAGGGCCCAGGAAGAAAGCTGCAGGTAGGGCCCTAAAGGGCAAGAGGGCTGTCCAAAGGACTCCTGGCCCAGGTCAGGGGAAGAGCCCAGTGCTGCAGGATCCTTCAACTCTTCCCCACAGGGTTCCCTCAGGGGCTGTCCGCCTGGCCGGGTCCTCTGGGAGCGCTGAGCCGGGGAGGCCCTGACACCAGGCCCCAGGCCGGCATTCCAGCAGGCGGCAGGTCAACACCACTGTCCAGCTGTAGGGCATAGGCAGCCAGCCATTCTCAGAAAACGTGTGGCTTGTGTGGGGACGCTGCCCAGAGGACACTACCTCTTGTGGACTGTCACCTGGAGAATCAGAATGGGCTGACACACAGACCTGGGCTCCAGGTGCTGACAGGAGAGGCCACACAGCGGAGAAGGCGAGGCCACATGCCTCCCAGGGGAAGGGCACACATGCGCTCCCAGGAACAGCAGAGCTCCACAGCGCCCGGCCCTGCCCAGCGCCAGCGCAGGCTGATGGGGACAGAAGGTGCAGACCTGCAAAGGGCCCTGGAGTCCAGCCAGGAGAGCACCTGGACACTGGGGGCTCAGGGCGGCCAAACCTGGAGCGATCCGCCTGTGCCCCGCGGCCTCGGCTGCCTGGCCCCCAGGATCCCCTGACGTTCTGTCCCCCGAGGGCACTTCCAACCACAGTGCAGAGGACAGGCCGCAGGTCGCAGCTCCAACAGCCTCCCACCCATCTGCCTTCACACAGCCTTCTCCCTCTGCGGCTCCTGTTCCACGCTGCATTGCTCTGCTCCCTGCGTTCAGGGCCTTTCTGACTGAAGCACGTAGGAGGTGGGGGCTTAGTCCTTGGAGGTGGGGGCTTGGTCCTAGGAGGTGGGGGCTAGGTCCTAGAGGGTGGAGGCTTGGTCCTAGAGGGTGGAGGCTTTTCCTTGGAGGCAGAGGCTTGGTCCTCAGAGGTGGAGCCTTGGTCCTAGGAGGTGGATGCTTGGTCCTCGGAGACAGACGCTTAGTCCTTGGAGGAGGCAGAGGCTTGATCCTGGGAGGCGGAGGCTTGGTCCTGGGAGGCAGGGACTTGGTCCTCAGAGGCGGAGGCTTGATCCTGGGAGGCGGAGGCTTGGTCCTGGGAGGCAGAGGCTTAGTCCTCGGAGGAGGCAGAGGCTTGGTCCTGGGAGGCAGGGACTTGGTCCTCAGAGGCGGAGGCTTGGTCCTAGGAGGCGGAGGCTTGGTCCTTGGAGGCAGAGGCTTGGTCCTAGGAGGCGGAGGCTTGGTCCTCAGAGCGGGGTAAAGAAAGAAAACCAGGCAAACAGCACTTCCTGCCTCTGCCTCACTGACATGCGCTCCAGGCCAGGCAGCAGCCCTGAGCGAGGTGCTGCAGAGTCCCAGGGCAGAGCACATGCTACAGGAAGCCCCTCCTGCTGGGGCAAGCGCCTGCAAGAAGAGTTAGTGGGAGACATGGCTGCCTTAAGCTGTCCTTAGAAGATGGGGACTAACATCATGCGGGCACCTGGCAGCCATCTAGGGAGACCCAGGAGTTGGCCCTTACACCCTCCTTCCCACTACTGACAGCCGTCATGGGAGGCATCACCCACATGTCCACGTGCAGCTGCAGGATCTCCTGTCGCCCGAGGGTCTCTGCACCGTGAAGAGACACTCCACAGGGTCTTCTTATTGAGACTGCGGTAGAGGGCTGGACTCCTCCAGGCGGTCCCTGGAGCCCCTCCCTGAGATTCGGTCCTGCAGGGTGAAGGCAAGGACCCTTCCTCCCTCTGTTCCCAGGGTCACTGGGGGCCACAGGTACTGGTGTGGCCATTCTGCATCGAGGGCTCTGAGCCAGGCCTCGTCATCACCTGCCCCACACCAAGCTGCAAGCCAGCAAGTGGGCAGATGACGGTCCCTAGGGACGTGGGCGCCATGCCTGCCCAGAGCAGAGCCAGCTGCAGGCCACACATGGGAGCCGTAAGAAAGCATGCGCCATGTACTGGAAGGCCACCCGGCAGAGAGAGCCGTGAGGGAACTTTTCATGAAATACCTACAATTATTTTTTAAATTATTATTTTGAAAGCCAGTCGGAAATTTCAGAATGAAAATAAGCGTCCGCCACAGCAGGCCACCAGCCCACCTGGCCTCGGCTCCAGGCCCTTCTCCAGCAGGGACTTCACTCTGCTCGCTGGGAGCTGAATCACAGGCACTGGCCATCAGCGCTGGCCGGCCGCAGAGCAGCCTGTCCGTCTCCAGTCCAGTCCAGTTACCTCCAGCAGGGGGAGGAAGTGAGCTCTACTCACGGGACCCAGGAACCGCCACAGAAATGTGCTCCAGCACTGGACACAGTGATGGTCCCTTCCCGCCTGACGGTCCACTGCACACGTGGAGGGACGCAGAGGGTCATTCACGCAGGGCCGTGCAGCAGCAGGCTGGGTGGTGGGAGGGATGCGGGCCTGCTGCCCAGGGGAGCGGCAGGGCCGAGAGCCAGCGGCACTGGCCCGGCTCTTGGTGCTGGTGTCAGGAAGGAAGGCGGGGGCAGCGCCTCCCCAGCAGGCCCACGCTGGGCTGCTCTGGTGCTCTTGTGCCTGCCCCTCGAGAGCCGCCTGCCCATGTGACCTGACCCTCTCTGGGGTCTCTGCACACCTGGCCACGCCACGGGGCAGGTCCCCAGGACCCGGGGAGGATCACCTCCCCGTGGCTCAGAATGTGGCCTGTGAGGGACAAAGTTCCCTAAAGATGGAAACTGAGGGTCTCAGGCGGCGTGGGCTGGTGCGGGGATCCCCCTGAGTGGGCTTCAGGAATTCCATCTAAGTGTCCTCTTGTGGAGGACTGAGAAGAGGCCTATGTCCCGCCGAAGAGCCCACTCAGCTGCCCCCATCACGGGCTCTGCCCAGCCCCCACAGGGAGGCTCCAAGGAGGGGCAACTTGGAGTGGGGGTCTGTGCCTCCCTGTCCACAGGGACCCCAGGTCCAGCAGAGCAGTGTTTCACAAGTGAGTGGAAACCCCAGAGGGAGGTTATGGGAGGCCTGACGGAACCGTCTCCTCAGAGAGGCACCCTCCAAGGACCCGCTCCAGCCCAGGTGGAGAGGAAGCAGTCGGACCTGAGAGGAGCGAGCTGCAGAGGCCTGAGAAGGCTGCCCACCGCCCACAGGGGCTGCTGGCGATGGCAGTGACTGCCCTGTAATTCAATGCTGTTGACGTGTTCTGCAGATGTGAGTGATTCACCCCTGAGCTCTTCTTCTTTCCAAGTAATTTTTGTTCTTCAGAAAGCAAATGCCTGACAACAGGCACTTAAACCCTCTAGATTATAATGAAACTGCTTCTAATCCCACCTGGGGGAGCCCAAAAGCCCCAGGCACTGCCAAGGAGCCACAGGGGACCAGGGGGGATCTGTCGCTCCCCAGGGCTCTGGCTGGTGGCCAGCTTCAGACACCACAGAAACCGAGGTTCAGTGCCTGGACGGGTCTGGAGAAGTGCCCGGTTGTTGTGGAGGCCACCCTGGAGTGGCCATCTAGGCAAGGCTTTTGGGGGCAAGACCCCCCCATGCAGAGCTGGGCACCTTGTGCAGGATGGCAGTGCCAGCTACGTCCAGCAGCCACTAGTCTCCACTCTCCTCCTGCCCCTTCCAAGAGGCTGCCCCAGCTGCACCCTCCAAGGACCCTGGGGAGCCAGCGTCCCTCAGGCTCACCAGCCCTGGGGAGCTCCCAGGCACGCATGGTGAAGAGCCTCAGTACCTGTCCCCAGCCATGCTGCCCTCTACCTGCCCCAGGCCATCCCCCCCCTTTCCCCAGCCACCCTCCCCTGAGCAGGGAGCAGCCCAGGACCACAGGGTGAGGGAGAAGCACTGGGAGAAACGGGTGGGCCGGCTTTCGCATGCTAAGTACAGAGGCTGGTGGAGTCCCACCGCCTCCGGAGTGGCAGCAACCCCTGTTGAAGGCCCAGCCCTGGGAGCCCAAGGGGACCCCTAGAGCTGCGCTAGGCAGCCTGCGGGGGGCAGCACCTGGTGCTGAGGGCTCTTTCACCCCTGGACTTCGCAGAGTGGGCATCTGTCCCGATAACTGCTGGACAGCAGGGCGAGGCAGCATCCCTGAACAGGACAAGCCCTGTGGACAGTGACCGTCCCCAGGAAGGATGGACACAGCTGTCCAGACAGCTCGGGAGCAGGGGCCTGGGGGTGGGCAGGCTCCGAGCTCTCGGCGTCTGCTCCACTGCTGGGAAGCTGATGGGGCCTCACCAGGAGGGGGCTTCCAGAGAAGGCCCTGCACTGAGGGGCCCGGCTGCTCAGACCCTCCTGAGGTGGGGAGCCTGGCATGACAGGGGGCAGTCCAGGGGCACACAAGGGGTTCAGGCCGAGCCCCAAGCACTGCCACTTCGAGCCGAAGGCGCCTCAACTCCAGCAAACACCGGAGAGGACTTCTCCCTCCAACAGACTCATGGCCAGCAGCCCCCCCAGGAGGGGGACGCTCTTCACACAGGCCTGGCGGAGACTCCCCGGGGTCGGTCACACTCAGGCATCCACCTGCTCTAAGGGCCCTCTCCCCCTTCTTGCGTCCTCTGTTGCCTAGTGGCCCTCCCTGCCTCCCACCAAGGCAATGTCTACACTCAGACCACCTCCCCCCTGCCCTGGGCATCCATGGACTGTCCCTGGGACAGTCAGCGGCTAGGCCTGGAATTCCAGCCTCTGGGATCCACAGCCAACACAACCAGGCAGTGCCAGGAGGGGGCAAGCTCCGCTGAGGTCACAGTGGCCTCTTCCTACCCCTGGCTGGAGTGGGGCTGGGGTGGGAGCGGGAGGCCCTGAGGGGCCTAGGCAGGGTGGAAAGGGTCCCAGCGGCAGGCTTGCGCCTCCTGGCCCCTCCTAATGTAGCCAGGGGTCCTGATATCCCATAGGGCCCAGGGACAAAGTCTTACACCATGCCCAAGCTGGTGAGGACTGTGTTCTCACAGCCACAGACAGTGGCTAGACCACCAGCAGCTCTCTCCATGGAGCACGGAACACCGGCTCCATGATATGCTATCCCCGAGCTGCAGGTGATGGGTGGGTCTGACCATGCCCCACCTCTTCAGGGCTCACCGGTCATATCAGGGAGCGGCAGGAGTCTGCAGAAGAGCAATGCACCCAGCAATGACATGGTCCCACGGAGCCGTCCCAGCTCCCCTGGGACTCTCCTCAGAGCTCTGACTCAGCCACAAAAGCCGAGGCCCTGATACTTGGACACCAGGGCCTGCTACCCTATGCAGGGGACCCCCAGACACCCCAGTCATACTCCGCAAGGGATGAACTTGAAAAACCAGCACTGCTGAGGGCAGCCTGGCTTGGAACTTGGAACAGCTGGCTCTGTGGTCCTCGTCTCCACCTTTGCACCAGCCACGCCTGCACCTCGGACTCGATGTGCGCTCCTGGGCACCCGACCTCACACCCAGCCTGCGCCCCATAGCAGATGGCCCACCAAACTCTGCCCTCAGCAATAACTGCCTTGTGGGCAGGAAACCTTGGAAAACATCAGCCTCCAGTGCCCCACAGGAGGGGTGGGGCCCAGTCCCCCTCCTCAGAGGCCTGGGGTCTCATCATGCAGACCCTGCGCTCCATGGCTCCTTCTCAGAGGTAAGATCTCGTCAAGGGGACTTTGCACCAGTCTTTGTAACCATTAGACAAATGCAAATCAAAATCATAGGCGCAGCACCTCTCCCCAGGGAAGGCTCAGAGCTAGTGCTGGTGGGGACCCGACACGACCCGGTGCCCTGCGGTGGGTGCAGAAAGCTGCAGTCTCGTGCTCCTCAGGGTCACACACAGAATGGCTCCCAGGGCCTCCAGGAAGTCCCAGGCGCCATGTGCACAGTGCAAAGTTCCAGCGGCGAAGACGTGGGAGCAGCCAGGTGTCACCAACAAATGCGTGACGGGACACTGCTCTGCCTTGACAGGAGGGGATTCGGACACGATCCACCACACGGACAGACCTGAGGACATTTTACTACTTGAAATAAACCAGGCACAGATGACAAGTATCTCATGATCCACTGAAGTAGGTGCAGAAGAGAGAACCGGGTGTCCCCGCCACTCTTGTCGCGCCTCACCCATGGGAGATGGGCAGGCCAGGAGGGGAGCCCTCGTGGATGGGTCTGTGCCCATCCCCTGGGAGGTGGCCAGGCCAGGAGGGGAGCCCTCGTGGATGGGTCTGTGCCCATTTCCCGGGAGGTGGCCAGGCCAGGGCCTGCTACCCTGCTACGTGGACTTTGCCCTCACAAGGAGCCCCAGAGAGCTCTCCCGCCCTCCTCCCCGCTGCGTGACATACAGCAAGGACACGCTGTCTACACCAGGAAGCCAGCCCCACCAGACCCCGAAACTGCATCGGTGCTGCCCTCTGGCCCCCGCACGGTGAGCGCTGGCCTCCGAGGCTGTGGTGAGGCTGAACAGAGTGGTCAAATCACAGGAGAAGGTGGGAGGCTGGAAGCTGGGCGGGCGGGGCGGGCGGGCACAGGGCTTGGGCTCTGCTGGAGGAGGTTCAGAGCTTGCTGCACAAGAGCGCCCTGTCGGAGGCTCCCAAAGGCGGCTGAGAGGGCAGCAGCACAGTGATGACCATCATGGTTTAAAAATGAAAAAACAGAAGCCAAGGACCAGACACAACAAATTCAGCTACTCTATCTCTGGGAGCCTCGGCCCCAAGTTAAAGGGACCTCTGGCTGGGGACAGACCATTTCCTCAGACACAACTGACTCTGCCCAGCCCTGAATGGGGGCCCTGCTTTGGAGGGTGCTGCAGGCTCATGCCCATCCATGCAGAGCTGTCATAGGTGGGGTTCTGGGTGCAGGGAGGCCTGTGCACCCCCCCTCCAGGGAGACGGTCCCACTGAGGCACAGCCATTTAAACAGATGCACCTAGGGCCTGCTGGACTCCCTGGGGCTGTCCCTTTCCCTCCAGTTATGAGGCCACTGTCCTGCCACGGCAGGATGAGAGCAGGACAGACTGGGCCTGGGTCAGGCCTCACCCTACACACACCCCAAACACCCACCTGACAGCAGCAGCCCTGAGACCCTGGACGCCTGATTAGGCAGCTACTCGGGCAGGAAGGAGCCCTCGAACTGTCCCACTAAACTGCATCTGCAAGAAACCCAGCACCTGCTCTCCTCTCCCCCTACAGCGACCATCTCCTGGCCAGCTGCCTGTTCAGAGCCAAGAACTGGTCAGAGGCACAGGAACACAGGGGCTCTGAGGACCCTGGCGGAGGACAGGGCTACCCAGCTGTGCTAATGAGGACAGGGACAGTGCCCTGGCGGGAGCACAGGGGCAGTAAAGCAGAGGGCATCCTGAGAGTAGAAAGACCCACCAGGGGCAGGTGGGGGCACAGAAGCCCAGAGAACAGCACCTGCCCTGCCTACTGGCCTCGCCCACTGGCCTCACCCACCCAGGTGGTCTTTGCCCTCGGGGGCCCCAGCTTGGCCCTCTCTAGGCAGCTCAGCATCCCGAGTTTCTGAAGGATTTCTGAACGACTGGTGGTGGTCTCCCCTTCTCAGCACTCCTCCTGAACCTGGTCAGAGCTACTGTCCTCTGCCGCAGGGCTGGGGGCATCCCCACCTGCCTGACCTGGTGCCTCCTCACACCCTCTGTGGCCCTGGGGCACAGCTTGTGCTCCACTGGGAAAACAGGAGTGCAGGGGTCCCAGACCCCAACGTCCCCGACAGCCTCACCCTAAGGTCACCACCTTCAGAACGACAACACCACAGAGGCCGTGCCACCTCCTGACACGCAGACATCAACAGCGCCTCTCCTTGTCTCTCCTGGGTGCCTTTCCGTGAATTTGTGCAGAGGGGCTCAGCTGCTCTGAGAATCACCCTGTAGCAGTGCACAAGCGTTCGCTCCTGGTAGACGGAATGGAGGCAATTAATCTCACTCAAATCCCCTGCAAGGGGCTCCAGCAGCACAGCAATCCCTTTATTAAAAAGGGCTGCAGAGCTTACACAGGCAGTGTCCAGACAGCTGTGGGGACGGGAGGGAGGCCCAGCCGTCTGCCAAGCCCCGGGCAGCCAACAGGAAGCGTCCACTCGAAGTGATTCATGCACAGCACAGCAGCCACCCCAAGGGCCAGAGCCACCCCCTTTCAGAGTGCTCTTGGGCTTCACGGAGTTAAAATTATGCCCAATCTCTAGATATCACAAGGCAGGATGTCACCAGGAAGCTAGAGCTGGCCCAGAGGGACTGGAGGAGCGAGGCTCTGGGGGGCCACCGACGTGGAGGCACACAGGCCACCCACCTCGGTCCAGTCATCGTCAGGCCCTGGGTTCCAGTGTGGTCAAGAGCAGCTTCGAGCCTCGCAGGGGCTTCTGGACACTTCCCCTCAGGCTCAAGCCACCGCCTCCCTGGAGGAAGCCCTCAGTGCCCCAGTGTGGGCATCAGCCTCGGCCCTCTCACGTGGCAACCAAGGCTCCACGTGGCTGGGCTACCAGACCCCAGAGGGCCCACGCGGACATGCCAGGCCTCCCTGCCTTTTCTGACAGTGCCCATTGGGGCTGGTTTCTCCAGGAGAGACAAGGAGCAGGAAGGAGGGTGGTCAGCTGCCCAGCTCCATGGCCCAGCGAGTCCCCGCCCTCTGCAGGCCCACGGGGAGGCCCCACCTTACCTTGCCGAAGCTGCCCTTCCCGATGGCACGCAGGATCTGGAAGTGGTCGAAGTTCACTGCAGAATGAAACAGAGGGTGCAGGTGAGGTAGCCTGAAGGCCCACACCAGGCGCAAGCCCCCCGGGCAGCAGGAAGGCCCACATGGGGTGCAAGCCCCTAGTGCTCCCCAGCACCTCGCACCCTGCACCCCGCAGCCCACCAGAGCCCCTGCTCCACCCTGAGGAGGGTCCACTGGGGCTCAGTGTGAACTCTGGCTCTTGTGCAAAGCAGGAAGCACTGAGCCCAAGTAGGAGAGGGCCTAGGCGGAGTAGCACCTCTTCTCAGGGTCTTCGTGGGTGGGCACGTGCAACTGGCCCACAGACAGGACACAGGTGACCAAGAGGAAACGCTGCCCTGAGCATCAGACCACTCACTCCCTGTAGTCCTGCCATCAGCAACCCCCTCGGAAGGCCACCTGCAGTCCCCAAAATTTACATGTGCATGGACAGGCAAGCCTGGGAGTCAGGGAACCCCTTTCTCTCCTTGGGAGCCTGCTGTCCCCCACTCTCCTGTACAGAGGAGTGGGAGGGAGTCCGACTTGCTGGCCCTACTGGACAGGCCTGGGGGGCTGTGATGGCCCATGATTAGTAACGGAGAGGCTCTGCAGGGCCTGGTCATTCCTGCAGGGTCCACAGCACCCCTCCTGCAGGGGGCTTGCTAATCACCACGGCCCTGGTGAGGGACACGCTGTGGTGAGGATAACCCCAAGTGAGCCCCTGAGACTTCCCACAGCCCTGCCCTGAGCCCGAGGCTGCCCACAGCACGATGCCCTTCAGCACTGGGCTCAGGCAGCCTCGGGACAGGTCCTCCAGCCTGCCCAGCACCAAGTCTGAACCCCAGGGGCCCCCCGCCCATGAGGGCATGCACGTGCCTTGGCCCTTGCTGTGTGTGAGGCCGCTTAATGCAACACAGGCCTGGGTGGCGCTGGGTGGTGGAAGGGGTGCTTCAGGGAGAAAGGAAGGTGTAGGGGCTGCCAGGGAGCCCCATCCCACAGAGAGAACCGAGGCCATGTGCTCTCCTGCTCCGCTTTCCTCCAGCTGTGTCCCTGTCAGGCTCGGAGGAGTGGCCTTCCCTTCACCCCACAGTCCTTGAGAATGGGGCCCCTGGCAGGGAAGCACACTGCCGCTGCCTGGCATGATTCCCAGTCTGCCAGGCACGAAGCGAAGGCCACGCCTCCCATCCTGACTGACAGGGACGCGCGGGAAGAGCAAAGCAAGAGAGGCTGGGAGGTGGCGCTGAGGGAGCCCGCGGGCACGGGCCAGCAGTAAGTCCCGAACACACTGCTCTCCTCCTCAAGCCTCCACCCTCGCCTCAGCCTGAGGCCAGCCCAGGGAAGAGCCATCCTCGGAGGACATCACCCGCACGGGGCTGCGAGGACCCTGGAGGGCACGGCCTGCTGCTGGCCCTTGCTGGGGTCTTTCTAAAGGGACCTGTTTGTTCTTGTCCTTGGCCACCTGTGCCAGAGCTGACGGGACGAGGGGAAGGTCCAGGGGTCCTCGGGAGGAGCAGCACAGAACTGGCTTTTGTGTCTGCACTGCGGAGGAGGACGACACAGCGTCCAGGAGGGCACAGGGCCGAGCTGGCAGCCATGCAGCCTGCAGTGATGTCTGTCCTGGGAAGCTCTGAGCCAGGGAACTTCTGCCCACCCAGTCCACACCAGGCCAGCTGCTGCTGCCCAGATGCTCCCAGGCTCCTACAGAGGACGCTCGCAAGTCTGTGGTTGGACAAAAGCCTCGCCCCTCCAACAGTGCTGAGGACGAAGCATGACACTCGAGCCACCTCCAGGGACTCCTGGAGTCACTGGGCCACAGTCCCAGCCACCTGCCCAGTAGGTGCCTGGAATCCAGTCCAGCACCACCTGGGAGGGGGACCACCTGCTGAGCCACCCTGGTACACAAGCTCCTGACCACCTAGCTGGGGCAGGAGCACCTGACCGTGTCACTCAGCACCCACTGCAGCTTAAAGGAGGCAGGGGGTGGGCATCCTCCTGCCCTAGGGTAGCTTGCTGGAGTCCCGCCCTGCAGCCCCCTGCAGCTAGCACAAGGCAGAGCTCAAGCACCAGCCCCGGGACTTGGCCAAGACAAACACCATTTTTAGGGAAGAAGCACTAGTTTCCTAGTTGAGTCTCTGCTGGAGAGAAGCACGGGAAATGAAACGCACGGAGCAGCAGGTCTGGGGCGTAAGGGAGTCCCCGCCAGGCTTCTCGCTGCACGCTTAGACACCCGCGGCGTGTCACCACTGAGGGTTTTGGCAAGGAGAGCTCTCGGGGAAGGAGAGCTGGCGCGGTCTGTGGGCATAGAGCCAGCTGTCCCAGCAACCAGCAGGTGAGCGGGTGTGTGCTGCTGGCTTGGATGCTGGCCTGTGGCCTCCCGCCAGCCCTCAGCTTCCGGTGAGGGCAGGGAGGGTGCAGTCAGCTCCAGCAGCCCAGGCCATCGGGGTCTGTGGCTTTGAGCACGACTTTGCCCACTTCCTGCTGTTATGGGCCAGGCTATACGGGCAATGACCAAATGACTCCGTTTGGCCCTGAGCCTCCAGTCCTGGAAGGCAGGCGTCTGCCAGGGAAAGCCCCACCTCTGCACCCATCACCAGCTGCCTCGCAGAGCACGCTTGGCAACCCACAGTGGCAATTCTTGCACAATGTGAAAGTGTTCTCTCTTACAGTCTTCATGTCAGTAACCATTCTTTAACTTGAACTCAACTACAGAGGGTTTGGCCCACTTCCTTTCCTGCTTATGATTTTAGATCTCATGACGTTTATGGTCATAGCAACACAGCAACAGCCACTTATGCCCTAACAAGGTTTTGGGCTATAAGAGGTGGACTCAAACCCCGGGAGGGGGTCACAGGGTGCAGACTTGCAGCCTGCCCATGGCCCACAGCTGGTGGATCGGATTGCCAAATGGTGAATAAAGTTTCCGTCTCCTGCTTTAAGATTGACTCTGTGGTTTATCGCAATCTCACCTTAACACTATACCTAACCAGGAGGGCAGCCACACGGACAGGGGTCCCAGACAGTGGCCCCCAGATGGGCACAGAGAAGTCCGGCAGACACCTTGAGGCACGCAGAGTGGAGACCCTGGGCAGGGCACACATCGCAATCCCCACCAAAGACCCTCCCAGACAGCTGCCTCCCAGGCACCTCTGCCCAGACCCCGCCTCAGCCCTCTGGGTGCCAGGGGACGACATGGGGTACCCATAGGCCTGCTGCCCACCCTGACAAACAGGTTCCTACCTGGCTCCTGACCACCCGGCTGGGGTGGGAGCACTTGACCATGACAATAAGCACCAACACAGCTAACATGCCCCCACCCTCCAACTCAGTCCAGGCCAGAGAGGAGCAAACCCAAGGCTTGCCCAGGTCCCTCCCCGGGGGCCTGCTGTTCGCAGCCCAGGAGGGTCTCAAGTTTCTCTGTGGCGGGGCCAGGACCTCCCCTAACCACCTGCCCTGCCCAGCTCCCAGACAGGTACTCAGCCCCATTTCTGGTTCCTAAAGGAGATGGCAGCTCTTGGTCCAGCCCTGACAGAGGTAATCAGGGAGGAAACCACCAGCAGGAATCTGTCGACACAGTCGTCTTATTGGAGGGCTTTTCCAAGAGCAAGACTGTGAGCAGTCTGATGTGGTCAAAGCCACCCTGCCCACATCCCATCCAGACGGCTCCCTCTGTGCAGCTCGAGAAAACCCATTCTGGTGGCCTTTCTGACAATCCCCAAGTCTGAACCCCGAGTGTGCACCAGTTAGAGGAAGGACAGAGCTGGCAGGGCCTGGGGGTGCGAGGCCTCCGTGCAGGGCCAGCATCGGCCCAACAGCCGCCTGAAGACATTGTTGCTGTAAGAAAATCAAAGCACACATTCCCGGCTGCCCGTTAACAACAGCTCCCCTCCCAGGCTCCGACGTGGACCCCCACGACCTCCCCGCACACAGCAGCCAGGGGACTCAGCCCCACTGGGCCCACAAGAGGAGCCTGGGGCCCTGCAGTGCCTTCTCAGCCCCTTCCCCATTTGGGAGAAGCAGGAAATGCCCTGAGCACACTGGGCTCGGCGAGACACTAACAGGCGAGGAGTGGGGATAGGCAGGAAGGGGTGGGGTCGCTGTTTTCACAAATTTGTTGCAGAGGTATTTCCAAAGCTGATATTTGGACAAAAACGTGAGGGCCTGCGGCCAGGTACCTGGCCTGAGCATGACCGGCGTGCACGTTCTCCAGGGTGATGGGCTATGTGAGGCCAAGGCCACTCTCCCCTAACGCAGGCAGCTCTTAAAGCAGAATGTGGGTAAAAGGCAGCCACTTCGACTCCTGGCCATCCTAGCCAGCAGGTACATGTTCCCCACAGGGACCGAGGAGCTGCTGGGGAAGCGGCCTGCCTGTCCTGTGCCTGGGCAAGGCACGGCTGGGAGCCCAGCCCCACGGCCCACTCCACTGTATGTAGCAAGCTGAGGGACACAGCCTCTTCCCAGTGCAGATAAATATTTTAAAATCAAGGCTTTTCATTCTTCAGAGGTCCCTGCTTTGCAGCACTGGCTGAGGGAAGCTCCACTGTTGCCATGGGAACAGACTCTCCTTCCGCAGGTGCGCCAGGAGGTGTCCTGCGAGCCACCTGGGAGGCCCACCAGGCCCCGTCCACAAAGGCTGCTGGCTGGGCTCAGCTCACAGACAGCTCTTGTCACTGTGGCCTAAGCCCAGTGCCCAGATGGACCTTGTTCTCAGTCTCATCCAACCTCGAGGCTCAAGCAGGGGCAAAGAGAACCGTGCCAGAGGAAAGGCGAGGGCCTCTCTTCCTGAAAGTGGCCCTCACGCATGGCCTGCTCCCGCTGGCCCCACACACATCACTCCTGCCTCCCGGGCCCGCAGGATACGAGGACTGTGCTGTGAGCAGGCGAGCTCGGGACAGGAGCCGCCAGCACGTCTGGCCAGGACACGGACCCATGAGCCCTGATCCTGCCTTGGCGGGTGAAGGGTAGCTGGAGGGGCAGAGGGAGTGGTCACCCCCAAAGAGGGGCTGAGGCCACTGTAAGAGGCAGGGAGAGGGAAAGCCATAGCAAGAGCCACTGTTAGCCACCTCAAATCTGAAGCAGCAGGAGAAGGTGATGTTTGACATTTCCCACCAGCAACAAAATGACCCCTTCCTTCCCTGTGCCTGCCCACTCTTCCCGACTCCCACGGAGCTGCTGGGCTCTGGCCCTTGGTTCACAGTCCCCGCGGCAGTCCTGGAAGGTCACTTTGCAGACTGACTGTTGGGCTGAGCGGCCCTTCCATGAGCCAGGGCATTTCCTACAACAGAAGAAACAGCCCACACCCAGGAGGCAGAGGGAAGACGGCCGGGAGAGTGAAAATAGACCTGCTACGCTCCTGAGTCACCCTGCTGCGGGAAGGCCTCCCCCGCAGACCAACACCCGGTCCTGGCGCCCTTGGAGGCCTAGCACCCCAGTGCCGGGTGGCTCTTGGAGAAGCCAGGGCAAGGCAACTGCCCACAGTCACAGGACGGTCCTGGCTCTGAACGCAGTCAGGGACCTTCCCTGCCACGGCCTGCCTCATCATCACCAGGGGAAGCCTGGACCTCCAAGTGGCCCGCGGAGTCCCACACCAGCAGTGGGTTGTGTGGAGTCTGCGCTCACCACGTCAGGCCTCACTGGGAGGCGGAGTTCTGCCATACAGCCCCTGACCAGGGACTCCTGCCTGAAGGGAGTCTCCCAATCCGACTTCGCGAGGCCCTGCGCTCCCCAGAGCTCAGGCAGCCCGGCAGAAGGAGTGGAACACTGGGGACCTCCCAGGGCACAGCGCCAGGGAACCTCCTCTGAACACTCAGAGCCCAGCGCCCCTGCCTGCCACAGCTGCCCCGACACAGGCAGGACCAGCTCTCACAGGCACCAGAGGGCCGTGGCTGCCCCCCTGCTCCCAGGCACGAAGGTGTGCGCAGGAGAGTCCAGCACGGGCTCTCAGTAAAGGAACACAGGGCCTAGGGGCAGAAAGACTGGTTCTTTATCTAACCTGGCCCCTGGCAGCACTGGCCACCATGTTTTGTAGCCCCTGGGAATGTCTCCAGCTCTAGCGACGGGGTGTTCACCTATTGGAGATAGGACAGTACATGTCTGCTCGGGCTCTGACCCTGGACTCCTCTATCTACAGGGGGGACTTGAAGCCTGCGGGGCATGCCAGGTGATGGACAGTCTTTGGGGTATTGCCCATGGATCTCAAAGGACCCAGTCAGCCATCTCTCCATCCTCCACTGTCCATCCCCAGGCAGGGCAGCAGGCAGACCCCAGGGGCCAGGACTATGGTCAGTGCCCTCCTGAGCCCTGGCATCCCTCACTGCCACCCAAGTGGCTGGGGCTTTTGGCCTCAGTTGGCACCTGCCTGTCAGACCACAGGGCGGCCAACTGGGCATCTTCTTCCAGCGGCACCCCTGTGCCCCCAGGCCTTGCCACCCACCCACTGCTCACCCCTGGGCTTTTCCTGAAGGCAGGCTGGCCTCAGCTGCTCCCCTGAGAGCAATCCCCACCATGCTGATGGGCCTGTCCTTGTCCCCTAACCGGGGGTCCCATGCAGACCTTTCCCACAGGGCACCAGCTGAGTGGGAGTGACATCAGGGGTGGCAGCAGGGCTCAGACCCCAGATCCAGAACAGTCCTGGCCTTTTCTGCCCAGGATGGTGCACAGAGCCAGCGCCTGGCACTGGCCTCCATCCTGGACCCTGTGGAGCCACAGTCTCACCACCCCCACCTTTATTTACAGCAGAAACTCCAGGGGAGCCCAGCTGCTGCTTCCTGACCGCCTGGTCACGGGGCCCTGCGGCTGAAGCAAACTGGATCTGTGCCCCCGTGCTCCTGCTGATACCCCAGGCAGCACCGGAAACGTCCATAAATGGTGTATCAGGACAGTGGCTGATAATACAGCATCTGCAGGCCAGCCGCACTCAGCTCCCGGGGCTGTGGGAAGGCCTCCTGGGACAGAGGGAGTGGCCCTTAGCAGCCAGAACTCGGGGTTCTCCCAAAGTGGTGGGCAGCAGTACCTCCCCAGGGCCACCTAGAAGGGTCTTGCAGTTCAAGGCCTGGCCTCTCCCATCACTCCAGGTGCTCAGCATCCCTGGGACCACCAGGGACAGGCCTGGGAGGTCCCAAGTACACTTGGCCCGTGCCTCAGGTGAGGCTGGCCCTGGGAGCTCACGGTACAGACCCAGGAACACCGAAATGCATGGGCCCAGAATCACAGTGGAGTGGCCCTGGCACTGGGTGGGTTTGGGGAGTGGAGAGGGTGCCAGCCATATCTGTTCTGGTGACCTGGTACCACCCTGGCACTGAGATCTGGGGAGACCCAGCTATGTGGACCCCCAGGACTTTCACAGGAAGCAACGTCCAATGCCTCAGCACCGGGCTGTCACCCTGTGTCTACTACCTCGTCCAGCACCACGTGGAGCTACCCACTGGGCCGTGACAGTGGGAGGGCGGCCCACTGCCGGGGTGGTGCCCAGAGCCTGGTGCAGCGAGGGCTTCCCAGCCGACAGGCGAGGGTGCGCTTTACATCTCACACATCAGCACTTCCACGCAGGCAAAAACACCTCCCCAGACTGCCGGCACCACATGCCCGTCCCACAGCCTCCCCTTTCCAGGAACAAGCAACCATAGCAACTTGTGCCCAGGGCCGTTCTCCAGGACAGCGGTCCCTTCCTCCTCGGCCTGCCACCTGCCACAGGAAGGAACCTGACAACTGCACTCACGGGCCCAGCCTTTTTGCCCTACCCCTCCCAGCCCAGCAGGGACCGGCCTGGGGCTCGGGGCTGGTCCCCTGGCACCCTGCCAGCCCCTGTCCACGCAGAGTGCACACTGATGCCTAGCAGGTCCTCAGCAGGAGTCTCTCGCTGCCTTGGAGAGAAGGTCTCACTGCCTTCCTACACAGGCCAGGGGCTCACGGCCACGCACCAGAGGTCTGCCAAGAACCCCAGGACCACGGCACCCAGATGCCACCACACCCAGAAGACGGACAGCAGAACCTGTTCTCTCACCGAGACCCCACCCAGACACAGGCCAGGGCGAGGACAGGCCCCTCCCCTAAAACTGCTGAAGAGAACAGTGGGAAAAGAGGACGTTCAGTTAAAGGCATTCACCCCACACTGGCCCAAACAGGAGTCCCTGCTCTGGAGGCCCCCCAGCAGGCACCAGGGCACGGCCATCTCCCCTCCCACATGGCAAAGCCTCCCAGGCCTGGAAGGAGAGTGCCGGGGTCGGACACCACTGCCAAGACGAGTGTCTGCAACCTCCAGCTGCAGGCCCAGAGCGTGAGGGGCTCCTGGAAGGGGCTGGGCCACAGCCAGGGTGGAGCTGCTCCCGTCACCACCCTAAGGAGGCCTGGGTCCTGCTGCACCTCCTCCCCAGGGGCACCCTCACAGCTCTGCAGGGCCACCTGCCCCAGCCAGGGTCCCGGGCTTCACAGGCGTGGACAAGTCCTGGCTGGGAACTGAAGCTCAGGACACAGCTCCTGACCTCCTTGCTCTCAGGCTGTGGAGCCACACCTGCCCTGGGGCCTGAGCAGTCCCCACCTTCGGCCAGAACCCTGCGGGTCCTGGGTACCCATAACTCACGGACAGCCCCATTCACGGGAGAACGCCAGAGGCCTCTCCAGGGCAGGGCACCAGAGGAGCCTCAGGCAGAGAGAGGAAGTGCCTGGAGGGAAACCCTCCCAACCCTGACCACCAGGCACCAGGGGATGTGGCACAGGAGGCCACCAGCCCACTCACTCACCTCTCAACTCCTGGGGGGAGGTAGCCAAGGTCAGCACATGTCCTGGAGGCCAGTGGGAGTGGGCAGCAGCCCACAAAATGTAGACTCAAGGTGGGCCCCACCCCAATCCTATGGCCCACTCCCCAGGTCCCAGCTCACCACAATGGGGCTGACCACAGGCAGAAAGTCCTCCATGTCTGGCAGAGGGAGGTGCCCACGTCCTCCATCAGGCAAGGGGCTCTGGGTGCTCAGGCGATTGCCAAGGCAGCAGGCACGGTGCACCGCAGAAAGTCTGAGGGCACGCACAGCATGAGTTGCACGCCGATGTCTTTACATGCTTACACTCTTCCACACACACGCCGTGGGCACATGGCGCTCACACACCACATGCTCACACTCAACTGACCCAACACAGTGGGCAGGGGACAAACCTGCACACCCACAAGCTCAAACACACTCCACAAACACACTTAGGGCAGAGAAAGCTCCTGCACAGCCTCACACACACACTCCACCTACACACAGTGGGCACAGGACGCTCCTGCACAACCTCATGCTCACACTCACTCCACCCAAACACCATGGGCACAGGGCGCTTCTGCACACCCACAGGCTCAAACACACTCCACAAACACACTGTAGGAAGAGGACGCTCCTGCACACCCTCATATTCACACTCACTCCACACACACACTATGGGCAGAGGACGCTCCTGCACACCCTCATGTTCACACTCAATCCATCCACGCACTGTGGGCAGAGGATGCTACTGCACACCCTCACGCTCACAGTCAACCCACACACCATAGGCACAGGGTGCTCCTGCACACCCTCACACTCACATTCCACCCACACACTGTGGGAACAGGACACTCCTGCACACCCTCACACTCATACTCCATCCACACGCTGTGGGGAGAGGATGCCCCTGCACACTCTCAAGCTCACACTAACTCCACCCACATGCATTGGGCACAGGAAGCTCCTGCACACCCTTACACTCACACTCACCCCACTCACATTGTGGGCACAGGACGCTCCTGCACACCCTCACACTCACGCTCACTCCATCCATGCACTGTGGGCACAGAATGCTCCTGCACACCCTCACACTCACACTCACTCCACCAACACACTGTGGGCACAGGACGCACCAGCACACCCTCACAATCACTCCACCCACACACTGTTGGCATAGGATGCTCCTGTATACCCCCATGCTCACACTTAGTCCACCCACACACCATGGGCAGAGAATGCTCCTGCACACCCTCACTCACACTCACTCCACCCACACACAGTGGGCACAGGACACTCCTGCACATTCTCATGCTCACACTCACTCCACCCACACACTGTGGGCACAGGAAGCTCCTGCACACCCTCACACTCACACTCACTCCACCCACACACAGTGGGCACAGGATGCTCCTGCACACCTTCACGCTTATATTCCACACCATACTGTTGGCAGAGGATGCTCCTACACACCCTCACACTCACACTCACTCCACCTAAACAAAATGGGAACCGGACACTCCTGCACACTCTCACGCTCACACTGTGGGCATAGGATGGTCCTCACACACTCACTCCACCTCTGCAAGAGTAGAGGATGCTCCTATACACCCTCATGTTCACACTCACTCAACCCACACACTGTGGGCAGAGGACGCTCCTGCACACCCGCACGCTCACACTCACTACACCCACACACTGTGGGCATAGGACACTCCAACACACCCACACGATCACACTCAGTCCACCCACACCATGGGCAGAGAACACTCCTGCACACCCTCATGCTCACACTCACTCCACCCACACACTGTGGGCAGAGAAAGCTCCTGTACACCCTCACTCACTCTCACTCTACCCACACACCATGGGCAAAAGACACTCCTGTACATCCTCATGCTCACACTCACTCCACCAACACACCATGGGCAGAGGACGCTCCTGCATACACTTAAGCTCACACCCCCTTCACCCACACACTGTGGGCAGAGGATGCACCAGCATACCCTCACGCACACACTCACTCCACACACACACTGTGGGCAGAGGACACTCCTGCACACCCTCACACTCATACTCACTCCACCCACACAGGCCGACAGGGAGCCAGGGCAGGCTCTGGAGGGCAGGCCAGCCTGGCAGTGACAAGAGAGGCTGGGGAGGGGTTATAGGCACAGGGCCAGAAAGCAGCCACACTCCATCTCCACCTCTCCCACCAAGCACTGGGTACTTGGGCCATCACTGCATGGACCGCTGTATCACCCAACCCAAAGCCAGGCCAGTGGACAGAGGCCTGCAAAGCCCCTCTAGCCCATCCAGGCTCCCTCAGCCCCTCAGCCCCCAAATGGCTCCTCTGCCTGTGACACATACTCTCTGGGTTCAGAGGGGCAAAGCGAACAGCTGCACCAGGGATCACGCCCTGTCAGAAGGAGAGAATCCAGTGCAGAGCACTGTTCTTTTCCCTTGGAATCTGGCCATAATGGGAGAAGTTAGCGCAGCATAGAAGTATCTGGTATACCTCAGACCACACCTGTGTGCATGTACCTATGAGTGCAGCTCTGTGTGTGTGTGCATGTACCTATGGGTGATCTCTGTACACATGCATTCATTTGTGTGTGTGTGTGTGTGTGCGTGCATGTACCTATGGATGCAGCTCTGTGTGTGTGCATGTACCTATGGGTACAGCTCTGTGTGTATGTGTGCCTATACCTATGGGTGCAGCTCTGTGCACATGCATTCATTTTTCTGTGTTTGTGTGTGTATGTGTGTGTGTGCACGTCCCTATGGGTGCAGCTCTGTGTGTGTGCATGTACCTATGGGTACAGCTCTGTGTATATGTGTGCATATACCTATGGGTGCAGCTCTGTGCACATGCATTCATTTTTCTGTGTTTGTGTGTGTGTGTGTGTGTGTGTGTGTGTGTGCGCATGTACCTATGGGTGCAGCTCTGTGTGTGTGCATGTACCTATGGGTGCAGCTCTGTAAATGCATATACCTATGGGTGCAGGTCTGTGCATGTGTGTGTGCATATACCTATGGGTGCAACTCTGTGTGTGTCTGTGTGCATATACCTATGGGTGCAGCTCTGTGTATGTCTGTGAGCATGCATGTACCTATGGGTGCAGCTCTGTGCATGTGCATGTACCTACAGGTGCAGCTCTGTGCATGTGTGTGCATGTACCTAAGGGGGCAGCTCTGTGTGTATCTGTGTGCATGCATGTACCTATGGGTGCAGCTCTGTGTGTGTGTGTGCATGCATGTACCTATGGGTATAACTCTGTGCATGTGCATGTGCATGTACCTGTTGGTGCAGCTCTGTGCATGTGTGTGTGCATGTACCTATGGGTCTAGCTCTCTATGTGTGTGCATGTACATACCTATGGGTGCAGCTCTATGTGTGTATATGCATGTGTGTGTGCATGTACCTATGGGTGAGCTCTGTGCACATGCATTCATTTGTGTGTGTGTGTATGCATGTACCTATGGGTGCAGCTCTGTGTGTGTGTTTATGTATGTGCCTATGGGTGATGCTCTCTCTTTTCACGTGTATGTACATGCATGTGCCTGTGGGTGCAGCTCTCTGTGTGCTCATGTGTGTGCCCAGTTCTATGCATGATGTGCCCAGCTCTGTGTATGTGTGTTCATGTGTGTGCATGCTTATGTCCATAGGTGCATCTCTGTGTATGTGTGTCCTTGTGTGTGTGCAGTGCCTATGGGTATAGATCTGTGCATGTGCCTATGTCTGCATGCATGCGTGTGGGGTGTGTGTGTACATGTGTGCACACACAGTGGCAGACCATGGAGGTCATGCACAAGGTCTTCTTTGAGTGGGTTTATTAGGTTCCCAGCTTCAGTTGACAGATACATCCTGCCAGAGAAGTTGACAGATATATCCTACCTGGAAGTGCCTGGGACCCCAGAAGGTTCTGAGCTCTGGGTGTTGGATGCAGCCTGAGATTCTGCTGAATGAGCCAGATCTTCCCTGGAGACCTCAGGACTCTGTCAGCCCCGCGAGCTGCTGAGGGAGCACCTGGGGACAGGGCTTGAAGCATGTGGCCTCACAGCCACTTATCACCATCACTGCTTCTCAGAGCTGCCACCTCCTCCCTGGGCTGGCTGCTGGGCCTCAGCTGGCTGATGGACTGGTTTATCTGCAAAGGCCTGGAGCCTGCTCACCAGCTGGCAGGCAGTGTGCAGCCCTACCCTGCAGGTTGGCTCCCCATCAGACCCTGGCTGCCCCTGCAGCACATCCTAGACCACTCTGAACCCTCACCTCACCTTGCAGAAGCAGGGTGGCCCTAGGTCCCCTTCAGGCCAGGCCCTCCTCCATGCCTGCGGGAGTGCAGATGCCAGCTACAGTCAGAGCAGCCTTCCCAGTGCTGGAGGTCACTGTGGGAGCAGTCCAGCAAGAGTCCTGGGCCTGCCACAGCCACAACAGCAGCCTCTCCTCCAAAGCCCTGCTGCTCCCTGAGCCAGGCCCCTTGCAAGGTGCATGCAACCCAGACCTGCACCCATTCCTCACTCCCTGCCAGCCCTGTGTTTGCTGTGCTCACAGCCTCCTGGCAACCAAGCCTGGGTTTGCAAACTGGAACCTCGGCCAGGCCCCACCGAAGCCACACTGACAGAGGGTGCCCATGGTCAGGAGGGACTCGGGAGCCTGCCACAGGCAGCCTGGGTTGGCTAAGTGGCACCCCAGGCTCTCATCCTTGTTGTCTGTGAACTTGTCACCTTGTACAGCAAAGGAACTTTGCACAGGGGAGTATGCAAAGGGTCTTCAGAAGGGAATCGGATCCTGGGTTGGATCCTGGTTGTAACCACAGCATCTTTGTAAGAGGGTGGCAGAGAGATGTCCCAAGGAGGCCTCGGTGCTAACACTCTGCCAGGCTGTGGAGGCCACCCCACGAGGTTTTGATGAGGGAGGAAGAGGCCAGAGGAACGCAGCCTCCAGCAGCCGGAAAGGTGGGGAGGGCTTCTTCCTGGGTGCAGCCCTGCCGCCATCGACCTCAGCTTGCCAGGAGCTAAGCCCAGCAAGGCTGAGAGGAGGGCACGTGCCAATCTTCACCAAATGGGGATAAACAGAAGCAGCACTTCACTGTTAAGGGAGAGCTGCTATTTAAAATTCCATCCCACAGTAAGTGAATGGTTTCATTTCAGACTTTTTCTTTGCAAAGAAATTTGCATGTGCTTTGATGGAAAGTCGATACTTGAAGATTAACGAACCACACCACTGTTCCTTCTGCAGGAAAGGTGCCGACAAGCCCTCCACCAGGCTGTGGAGGCCACACCATGGGGTCCACATGGCCCAAGGACTGGGCTGCAGTGTGGCTGGCCACAGAGCCTGCCCCTGCCCCTGTCCCCCCAGGGTGTCCTCACTGTGCCCACATTCCTCAAGTCCTGTCTGCAGAGTGAGCCTGGCCAAGTTCAAACTAAAGCTCTGCAGGGACGGAACCTGTCCGGCACCTCCATCTCATGGTCACCTGCAGCTCAGGGTCAGCAAAGGCCAACTGGGGCCGGGTCACTCCTAGGAGTCCTTCAGAGAGCCTCCATCCAGGCTTTTTCCAGCTCCAGAGAGGATGTCACACAGAGGCCATGACAGGGACCCTAAGAACACAGCTTCCACACCACCAACCTCCGAGGACCGGCACCATACACAGCCACAGCGCACACATCAGGGTGTCCCCAGGACAGGACAAACCACCACTCCTTCCCATAAGGGGGAGAGGGTGGGGGAGCTGTCCCTGGTGCTGCCGCGCCCTGTCCAGCCCTAGCCCAGGCTTCTCTGGCTTCAGCCTGGACAAGCACGTCCAATGTCCAGATGCCAGCTGCGCCGTGGAACCATGCCCACTGACCCACACCCATGTCCCTTCACAGCCCCACAGGGCTGCAGGCTGGGCAAGTGGGAAAGGGCAAAGGAGCTGGGGCCAGGGACAAATTACTGTCTGCCCACTGAGGGAAGCAGGTCCCGGCCGGGCCTTGACAAGTCCGAACTTGGTGCCAGGGACAGGCAATGCCAATTAGTCCCTTTGAACAATGGGAGAGGCCGTGTGTCCCCACAGTCTTACTCCACAACGTCTGACTCAGTTTCTGCAGACACGTTTCCTCCGGCCACGCAGTTGCACAGCCGGATTCAACCGTGGGGCGTGGGGCTACTGCCCCCCACTGAGAGCCACCATCCTCATGACTTCAGCTGGCATGCTCGGGGCCCTGGGCCACAGGCTGCCTGCTGGCTTCTCCCTTTCCCACAGACCCCTGCAGTAGTGAAGCGCTGGCTGGGCCAGGGCCCCAGGCAACGCCATGCTGCTCCTGTCTCCTCCCCTCCTCCAAGAGGGAGCGCAGTGCTCCACCCTTTGTGGGAAGGAGCAGTTACTGGGAGATCCGGCAGCCCAGAGAGCCCTGTCCTCCCCAGCAGCCTGTGACCTTGCACAGGGGAAGTGGCAAAGGCCAGGGCCCAGGGGTGGGGGGGGGGCAGGAAGCCCAGAACAGCTCGACTGAGCTCCCGCCCCTCCGGAGGCTCTGCTCCTGGCAGGTTCCGACACCACGTCTTGGGGATCCATTGCTACCACCCATCTCCAGTCCACAGGTGGATGACAGAAAATGGGATAAAGGTAACAGGAGAATTTTTCAAGGAAAGAGACAGAAAGGTGCTAAGAGGAGTCATGAGACACCAAAGGGCTGAGAAGCCTGGGATCAGCCCGTGTGGGAGGCACAACCCCACCTCCTCCGGCGGCCTGTAGACCCATGGCACCAGGGCACAGGTGTGGGTCAGGACCCCCTGAGCTGTGAGTCTCTAAGAGGCTGGGGAGAGGGTCGATCAGGGGCACTTGGAGTATCTGCAGCCGACAAACACCTTAACCCACAAAATGCCTCCAACCCCAGGCTCCTCCCTTCCCAGGCTGGTCCACTTGGCCTGAGGGTCCTGAGCAAACAGAGGGTTGGCTATCCCCAGGCCTTAGCCACCAGGCTCAGGCTCCAGAGGAACAGGCCCAGCCGGCCTCCCACCGCCTTTCCTGCCCAGCTCCAGAGACGCTCCTGGCCTTGGAAGGGGGCCTGTTTGGGGCCAGCTGGATTGAATTAAGGCCAGCCATGATGTCCAGACAGAAGCTTCCCTTCCCTTTGTTGTTTCTGAAAACAAGAGCCATAAACGGAGCAGATCTAGGATCCGCTCAGGGTTGTGCTGTCCTGTGGGTCCTGGCCAGGAGACGAAAACCATGTAAACAGGTGGTTTCTGCCGATGAAAACCCACTCTCCAGAGCCCTCGCTGCCCGCTGGCCTGGGCTCCAGGACCCGAGGGGCCCAAACGCCAGCAGGAGAAACACCAACTTCAGAGCCGAGCTGAGGTTGGTGGGGGCTCTTCCCACACAGTGGTCACCTCCGTCCGGCCACAGACCTGCAGGCCCAGCAGGGAGGATCTGAACACGCCCTGGAGACTGCCACCCCCGCCCAGGACCCATCCACAGTGAGAGGACGACTGTGGGAGGGCTCCCAGCTGGCCCCGGCCCAGGGTGTGGTGCAGGGGTGGGCTGCCTCTGCTGGGGCCTGGGCCAGGGCCTCCAGCCACCAGCCACGTTCCCATCTCTGGCGGTGCGGCTCGCACCAGCGGGCGAGAGGCGCTGGGTTCCAAAACACTCCAGCCAGGATCTGTGCTGAGCCAGGGGCAGGCTCTGCTCAAAACACCCAGCAGAACTTCAGAGGCACCCGCAAGACAGCAGCTCCCCAAAGGGCTTTGCCGAGGTGCCCACCGCCCACGCCCAGGGAGAAGCCAACTCAGCCTCCTGGCCACATGCCGGCACAGGGCCACCCTCCGTGCTGTCCCCCTTCCCAGGTGTCAGGCACGGCGGGCTCTCAGCACAGGCCTCTGAGACTGCTCTTGGTGGCTTCCTACCAACAGCCGAAGGCAATGAAGGTGGCACCGGGCACTGGCAGTCAGCATCAGCCTGTCCATGTTAACCCGTGTGGCCGACATATTCATTCAATGGCCTGATGGCCAGGCCTTGGGTGGGGTGCTGATGAGCTAATCATCTCACCCAAGGCCCCCCGCGGTCTAAATGCAGTGTCAGCTCTGTGCTCCCAGGGCACCATGAAGAGCATCCTGGTCATTGGCTCTGGGAGACCAGCAGCCGTAGGCTACATATGTCAGCCACCAGCAGCCACCTGTGACTCTGCTGCACCCTGTTCACTGTCAGAGGGAGGAGAAGGAGCAACAGCCTTGGGGGTGGCCCGGGACAGGAGAACGCTGGCCAGGAGGAAGGCAGGCCATCACCAGCCGGTCCCAGCCCTCTGACCTGACGCCTGAGGAAGGGAGGCAGAGAGGCGAGCCTGGCCTCTTCACCAAGGCCGGTAAAGGCACAGCTTGCTACCTGCAGGCCACAGCAGCCCTGGGTGGGTTTGGGGAAGGACAGTTCTTCCCAAGAGCTACAAAAGCCAGGATGGTCCCGCTGCATTCCACACCCAAGTGTCCTCTGCAGAGCGGGAGGCGAGGGGGAGGGGCCACAGGGGTTGTTGCGGCCATGACCCCAGCATCACAGAGAGGGAGGCCTCATGCCTTCTGGCTCCCTATGACCAGCTTCTGCCTCCCTGGCTGCCCCCAGAGCCTGGCTGTAGCTCCCACTGCTCCCTCAACTCCACCAGGGAGCCACTCCCACACCGTGCAGTTCCCTGAGCCCAAAGCTGACAGAGTGAAGCAGGAAACAGGCTCTGGGGGCCCAGGGGGACAGCTGACCCTCCTCTGTTGCTGGCACTCAAGAAAACAGAAGCAGACCCTGACAAGAGGGGAGCAGGGGGCACCTACAGACCAACAGAGGAACACTCCACATGGACGGCCCTCGACAGCCAGCAAATCCCCTTGAAGATAAAAGTGACCAAAACCAACACGAGGGGAGTGGAAATCTGAACCTCCGTGTCTGGGAGGTAAGATTCGTGATTGAAACCTTCCCACACAGGAAACTCCGGGCCCAACGGCTTCCCTGCGAATTCCAGCCCACATTTAATAGAGAAATAGCAACAGACACGCAGACTTGTCCAGAAACTGAAGGAGAAGGGAGGATGGCCCAGCAATTTCGTGAGGCCAACAAAGCCTAATCCACAATCTGGCAGAGCAGCATCTGTCCCAGTCCACACTGCTGGGACAGAGGGCTCCGAAGCACAGACGGACCGCTCACAGAGCCAGAGACCGAGACCCAACAGCGACGAGGGCCTTCTTGCTGTCTCGTCATGTGGGGAAGGACAAGGGAGGGACAGCTGTCCCCGGCAGCCTCATCCCAGGCCCCAGGGGGAGTCGCAGGACCCAGCACCTGGTCAGGTCCCTGCAGAGTGCCATTGCACAGAAAATGAAGGTGAGTGTGAACTGGACTTCACCCCAGTGTGGCCCAGCCCGCTGAGACCATTCCTGAGACACTGGACTCAGCAGCGTGTGGAACCTGAGGCACAAGGCTGGGTGACACTCAGACCCGATCAAGGCCAGTCACCACGCTGACAGAACCAAGGAGAAACCAAAGTCCACTCCCACTGATTCAGAAAAAGCCACAGGCAAAGTTCCACAGCCGTGAAGGCCCAAGAGCCCACACCCCGAGGCCACCACTACAGCAAGAGCTTCCTGCGTCTGAGTAAAGGCAGCCTCAGGAGGCCCACCAGGGCTTGTGGAGGGCAAGCCTCCGCTCCCTGAGGCCAGGGTCCCCCAGCACTGCTCACAAGCCCCAGCCATGGGACAGGGATCTACTTGTGATGAGAAGTCTGCCCCCTGAATCCAGAGAAGATGCCACAAATAAACACCGAGGCGCAGGAGGTGGCAGGATACAGGGTCGGTACACACAACCCATGTTATTTTAGAAACGAAAATAGGTAGGGGTGAATTGAACAGAATATGTACAATGCCTGTGCACTGAAAACTAAGAAACTAAAAAAACAAAACAGGAATTAAAAGTCCGGAATGAAATGGTACAACAGGCCATGTTCATGGACTGCAAAACCCCCAGTTTTATGAGGTCCACTCTCCCTTAACCAGTGAGTGTCCATATGACCCCAACCGGCATTTCCTCCAAAAGAACACAAATAGGGTCTACTGTTTCTGAACATCGAGGCGCTAAGAATCCAGATCAGCCGATCTGCAGACAGAACGCAGGCACAAGGCGGCTTTCAAGACTTAGGAGGCCACGGTGATGGCACCGCAGGGCATGAGAGCAAGATAGGCCCAGCAGGTGGCATGAGCAGAAACTCGTCCAGGAGGAGGCCCCCAATTCTAAGTTGGAGTCTTAAGGAAAGTGCCATGGAGATGCAGTGGGAAAGTCCTGTCACTCCAGCAGAAGATGCACTTCCAAACACAGCCATGTTCCAAGGAGGAGAGGTGGGGGGAGGGGGCAAGGGAGGGGATGGACAGGGAGGAGGGGGATGCATGGAGAGAGTCATGGAGAACCCTCCTGGGAGGTGAGTCTCCTGCACCCCACCTGCATACAATGCATGCATGGAGCCACAGGGAGCCCCCTGGGAGGTGAGTGTCCTGCACCCCACCTGCCCACAATGCATGCATGGAGCCACAGGGAGCCCCCCTGGGAGGTGAGTGTCCTGCACCCAACCTGCATACAATGCATGCATGGAGCCACAGGGAGCCCCCTGGGAGGTGAGTGTCCTGCACCCCACCTGCCCACAATGCATGCATGGAGCCACAGGGAGCCCCCTGGGAGGTGAGTGTCCTGCATTCTTACTACTTTTTTATATAAATTATACTTTTAATAATCTGTTCAGAAAATTGGATGGCATCAAAACAAACTCACATAAACCATGTCTATTATAATAGCATCAAAGCAACTATTTGTAGATGAACATATGAAAGGTGTATAAGGCCTGACTGCTAGAACTACACCCCAGTGCTGAGAAATTCAAGAAAGCCTAAATAAGTGGAGCGATATACTGTGTTCATGAATTGAAAGGCTCAATATTATTAAGATGTCCAGCCTCCCTAAAATTGACTTACATTTTGTGTGTGTGGGTGTGGTGCTGTTGATTGAACCCAGGGTCTCGTGCCTGCAAAGCAAGCACTCTACCAACTGAGCTATATCCCGAGCCCAAAATTGATTTACATATTTAACACAATCACAATCAAAACCACTTCAGGCTTTCTGTAGAAACTGACAGAGTGATCAAAACTTACATGGAAATATAAAGGACTTAGAATTGCCAAAACAATTGGAAATAAGCAATATCGGAGGATGTACACTAGGTCACTTCAAGGTTTACTAAAAGTGCAGTAAAGAGGCCCCAGAAACAAACGCACAGTTGCTGACTTCTGTGGAAGGTCCAAGGCAATCCCTTGGGAAAGGAAAGTGCTTTCAAGGAAGGTACTGGAATGACCAGATAGCCACTTGGAAAAAATGAACCTTGACCCCACTTCACACCCTGCACAGAAGTTAATTTGAAATCCGAGATCTGAACTCACTGCAGGACTAGGGAAGTAGCTCACTGGCAGAGCATGTGCTTAGCTTGTGCAAGAGCCCGGGTTCCATCCTCAGTAGGACACACACTCAAAGAAATTTCAAAATATAAATATTTCTTACAAAAGACAGAGAAATCACTAATCCAAAAGACTGCTCATCAAACAAGAATACTGAGAATGAATGGTAAGACACAGGCTGGGAGAAAGCATTCACAGCACGGAGATCCATCCAAGAACCCGAATCCTATGACTCAAAGACTCCTACCACTAAATATTAATAAAAGACACACACACAACACACGCGCACGGCATGAGACTTGAACAGACACTTCACCAAGGAAAACATCAAACAGTCTGACTTCAGGCTGCCAACAAATGACCACGGACTGGGTGGCTGACTGACCTTCTCTGACTTCTCACACTTCTGGGGGCACAAGTACTGGGTCGAGACACTGGATTGTGGGGTGTCTGGTGGGGGCCCACCTCCTGGGTCACAGCCATCCCCCTACTGTGTCTTCACCCAGGAAAGATGCATTCTTGTCCCAGGTGGTTCCTGAGAGGACACGGGAGTGGCATGCAGCTCACAGGAAATGTCATCTCCAAATGGAAAGTGGGACCTCTAGCCAGAGCACTGAACTGCTTGGGCCGTGTGACAAGGCTTCCAGGAGCACTAAGCAGCCATCAGCCTCTGGGCCTTGTGATGCCAGGCCTGGGTGCCACCTCCTGAGGCAGCCTCCCGCCCACAGCCCTGAGGATCCAAGGTGCTGTGCCTTCACAGGCGCCCACCTGAGCCACCCATCAGGCACCCCAGCGAAGCAGCGTGGGGAGAGGCGCAATCCGCCCTTGTCTGAGGACTTGTCACCTCTCTGCTTGGCTCTGACGATGACTCACTGGGCTGTGGGAGCGCAGTGTTTGAGCAAGGAAGAGACAGGTCGGCAGAGCAGCTGCCGTGGAGGAGAAGGGCCCCGCTGGATGACAATGTAATTAAAGGAAACTTTCCGAACCTTCCAATTAACTCGCTCTGCAGATGAGCTGGCTCGTGTCCTCTGGAGCATTGCACTTTTAATTTAAAGGAATTTGAGTTCATTTTTGTCACAGTTTCTTGAGATTCCACTGTACTGGGGCTTACTGGACACAACCACATGGGTCCAGAGCCAGGACAGGCCTGCATGGCTCTAGGTGACCACTGTTCCCTCTAGCCCATCAGCCCGTGGGTGCATTCATACACAGATCATACATGCAGGGCCTGAAGATGCATGTCACCTGCATGAGAGGGTGGGCTCAACCCTCCAAGGATCCCAGAGCCCTTGGGACAGGACACCTCTCTTGTCACCCTTAAGTAACGAGCCCTAGTTGGGTAACAGGCTGGCTGGTGGACGAGGTCATGCTCCCGAGACACTAGCTCACTGCCATGCAAGCCAGCCTGGACCCTCATTGCCCCTCTGAAAGCCTGGAGAGGCATTGCACTAGGTCCATTCCATCTTCCCGTCTCCTCCAGCCTCCCACATGGACACCAAGGCTGAGCTGTGCCAGGGATGAGGTTCTTGACACCCACATAGAGCATCACCCACTCCCGCCTGATCAGGCGCACCTGATGCCAATCAGCCTGGGCTTCAGCAGAGCCTGAAAGAGCACACACCCAGGAGCCCATTCCCAGCGGCACACCTGCCCACTGAGGGCTGCTCCTGTGAGCTAGTGGACACAGACCATGGGGCTCACTGCCCTCCCTGTGTGGCCCAAGTGACCACCCTGGCCACCCAGCTATAAGCCACTCTCTGCCTAACCTTATCTGGGGACCCAGGCTGGCAGTGAAGGTAGACCTCCTGGGCCCAGCCAAGAGGCACAGTGCCCCCCTGCTCCAGCCGCTTCTCAAAGATGCCCAAAATGAGCACTAGCAAGCTCCACTGGCCCATATCCCACAGACACCCTGCCCAGTAATGGAGGGCGTCCCGCTGCGCCAGGGGCTAAGTCACTCAGATGCAGGAGTGAACCCAGGAGGCAGAGCCCGCCCTGGGCACAGTGCCTCCTCAGGTTAACGTGCTGAGAGGGCAGCACACAGCAAAGCAGGAGGAGCTAGGCTGGCCTGGGGAGAGGACACCTAGTGGCCACGTCCCAGTATCCTGGCCTGGACTTGGTGGGATGCCCCTCTTGAACTTGGAGATGGCCCAAGTGACCACTCTGGCCACCCAGCTGTAAGCCACTCTCAA
Source organism: Callospermophilus lateralis (assembly GCF_048772815.1). Taxonomy (NCBI): domain Eukaryota; kingdom Metazoa; phylum Chordata; class Mammalia; order Rodentia; family Sciuridae; genus Callospermophilus; species Callospermophilus lateralis. The sequence continues at coordinate 93,066,234 of NC_135319.1, forward strand.
TCCAGGGAAATTTCTTTGCCAGCCAAAGCCTATCTGGAGAGCTCCTTCCCCGACTGTAGCCCCAGTGGACACAACCTCAGGGTGACAAAGAGGCCAAGCCATCCTGCTGGTCCGGCTGGATCAGGAGGCAGAAGGCAGGCTGCACTGTCCCAAGGCATGGGGTGGGGACACTTGCTATGGCAGAGCATCTTGCCTGCCCCAACTGGTGAGGGGAGCGAAGCTGATGGCCAGGCAGGCACAGGGCACTGTGGATAGGCAGTGGGGCTCCGTCGAGGAGCTGCAGAGTGGGGCTGGCCACAGGGGAGGAGCTGGGGAGAGAGCACACAGCAGGTGCTGAGCATGGGCACCAGGCAAGGGGAGTGCAGCTAGAGAGGGCCACTCTGAGGGCAGCACTGGACACTCGGGGAGACCCCAGAGAAGGCACAGCCAGAGCCAGGGCAGAAAGAGGCTCAGCGCTCATGAGACCTGAGACAGAGAGAGAAGCTGCTCCTTTGAAGGCAGGGCCAAGATGGTATCCTGAAAGTCCAGGGTGGGGCATGAGGGGAAAGGGGGCCCAGGGAGCATCCCCAGCACCCGGAAGGACACCCAAGAGGGGAACTCAGGCAGCGCAGGTGTGGGGGGATTCGGGACTGGTTCTGACTGTGAGCGGCATCTGTGACACGCAGGAATGATGTCAATCCCGGCTGGACAGAAAAGTCTGCAGTGTGGGAGGCGGGCCCAGCTGGGACGCACACTTGGGAGCCACTGGCATACAGATGACATTCGGAGCCACAAGTCCACCCACGCCTGAGTGAAGTGAGAGGGGAAGGAGCCTGGAGGCACCCAGCACAGAGTTGGGGTGACAGAGAGGGTCAGCGAGGAGGCTGAGAAAGACCACTGGGCAGTGGGCGTCCCACAAGCCCTGGGAAGAAAGGTCACGGGGGAATTCAAGAGCGTGGGCTCCCGCATGGGCCAAAGAGAAGGACCATCAGAAGGCCGTGTGAAGGGGCTGTCCAGGGCAGCCCAGGAGCAGAAGGTCAGGTCTGACCATAAGGGTCACGGCAGGACAGTGGGAGGAGTCTGACTGCAGGGGTCACAGTGGGACAGTCTGATCACAAAGGATCAGGAGGGGACAGTGGGAGGGGTCTGACCACAGGGGGTCATGAGGGGACAGTGGGAGGGTCTGACCACAGGGGGTCATGAGGGGACAGTGGGAGGGTCTGACCACAGGGGGTCATGAGGGGACAGTGGGAGGGTCTGACCACAGGGGGTCATGAGGGGACAGTGGGAGGGTCTGACCACAGGGGGTCATGAGGGGGCAGTGGGAGGGTCTGACCACAGGGGGTCATGAGGGGACAGTGGGAGGGTCTGACCACAGGGGGTCATGAGGGGACAGTGGGAGGGTCTGACCACAGGGGGTCATGAGGGGACAGTGGGAGGGTCTGACCACAGGGGGTCATGAGGGGACAGTGGGAGGGTGTGACCACAGGGGGTCATGAGGGGACAGAGGGAGGGTCTGACCACAGGGGGTCATGAGGGGACAGTGGGAGGGTCTGACCACAGGGGGTCATGAGGGGACAGTGGGAGGGTCTGACCACAGGGGGTCATGAGGGGACAGTGGGAGGATGTGACCACAGGGGGTCATGAGGGGACAGTGGGAGGGTCTGACCACAGGGGGTCATGAGGGGACAGTGGGAGGGTGTGACCACAGGGGGTCATGAGGGGACAGTGGGAGGGTGTGACCACAGGGGGTCATGAGGGGACAGTGGGAGGGTCTGACCACAGGGGGTCATGAGGGGACAGTGGGAGGGTGTGACCACAGGGGGTCATGAGGGGACAGTGGGAGGGTGTGACCACAGGGGGTCATGAGGGGACAGTGGGAGGGTGTGACCACAGGGGGTCATGAGGGGACAGTGGGAGGGTGTGACCACAGGGGGTCATGAGGGGACAGTGGGAGGGTGTGACCACAGGGGGTCATGAGGGGACAGTGGGAGGGTCTGACCACAGGGGGTCATGAGGGGACAGTGGGAGGGTGTGACCACAGGGGGTCATGAGGGGACAGTGGGTATGGATCTGCCTGCAGGGGTCGAGGGAGACATGGAGGAGGGAGGAAGAGGACAGCAGGACAACAGTGGGGGTCCTGTGAGAACATGGAGCATGGGATCGGTAAAGCTCTCTTGTTGTGGGGAACCTGTTACGCACTCGACAAGCACCGGAGGCCCCTGGATGTTGGCACTTGTCCCGTGTGTGGACACAGGGCCTGTGTGCCCTCAGGCCCTCAGGAGCTGGCAGTCGGACCGTCACCAGCCACGACCCTGTGGGGAGAGTGCAGCCTGGAAGTCCCAGCCTGGGCCTGCAACTGGCCGTCCTCCAGGGTCAGAGCCTTGAGCACGGTTCTCCACAGCCCGGGGCCTCTCCAGAGCGCCGATAGCGCGTTCCTTGGAGGACATGAAGACCAAGAGTCCAGGGACCAGCAGCTCTACCTGCAGACAGGGGTCCAGGGACGGTGGCTGGAGGAAGATTCCGCGGCTCAGCTGACAGGAGCTGCAGGCCCTGGCAGGAGGCGGGGTGCAGGCAGAGGCCCAGGGCACAGGAAGCAATCGTGACAGCGAGTGTGTGAACCAGGCTCGTGGTCGGGCCATTGGGGACGTGCAGTGGGCCTGGGGCTCCCAGGACCGAGTCAGCTCCACCAGTGTCTGGCTGCACCATGAAGCCAGATTCCTGGGCGGAGCAGGGCACTGGCATTTCTGCTGTCCTTGGAAGCTTTTAATTAAGGCTGAATTCACAACATGCAAATCCATGACCGGCTAAATACTGCGTTGAAGCGAGCCACTCAGGAGTCAGGAAGCTCCCGGCCCCCTGTGTGCCGTCCCACTCCGTGGTCCCACCCTGGCATCTCGCAGGGCTCGCCTCTGCCCTGTGCCTCTTACTCGATTGTCTGGCGCCCTCCCCCTCGCAGGGTTTGAGATGCTCCCCGCTCTCCTGCCAGCTGTGGGTGCGGTCCCACTGGACGGGGACTGTTGCATGTGTAGTCTGTGTGCGTTTGGCCGGGTTCTGGTTCTGGGCAGAGTGCTGGGTGGGCTGGTTCAGGTCTTGGGGTCAAGACGCACAGCCTTGTTGGTCCAGGCTAGGGACGCACTGGCTGGTGACAGGTGTCAGTGCCCCCACAGAAGCACCGTGGCGCATAAGGATGAGGGAGAACCACCCTGAGGGGAACGTGGGGCACCCTGCGGAAGGGTGCTGGGAAAGGCGGGTGCCAGCTGTGGGGCTACGGCGGGTGACCTTTTTGAGGGCTCGGGGCACCAGGGCTGGTGTGACCAGGACAGGGCAGAAATCCCGTAAGGACCCTGCAGAGAAAGTGGGAGCAGTGAGTCCAGCGTGAGCTCCAGGAGGCCAGGCGGCAGCCCACCATGGCGCAGCGTGGGGTCTGGTCCCTGGGCCGGGGCATGCTCAGAGGGCCTCCTTCTGTCTTCATCTGCCTGGCCGCAGAGAGGCTGATGCGGTGGGCTGGGAACCATCTGGGTCACCAGGAGAAGGCCCAGGCCCAGCAGAGGGGCAGGGCCAGCTCCCAAAGCTGAGGGCTGCTGCCGCTCTCCTGCAGGGGAAGGAGATGTGCAGCAGCCGGGTGGTTCCCAAGGGCCTGTGTGGATCCTCACACCACCAGCCGGGCGCACAGTGGGGGCACAGAAAGTGCATTCAGCTGAATGAACGAAGTTAGTCTCGAGCCAGCAAGTAAGTGGTCAGCCTTGGCACGGAGAGACAAGTATCCCAGGGCAGAACACGTACCCAGCACCCAGCTCTTAGCTTCTCACACAGGAACCACAGTCCTGGAGAAGTGCTGCTCCAGGCCGGGACAGGAAACACAGAACAGGCCTGGAGCATCCTGGACACCAGGAGCTCGCCCCAGAGAAGCGGCAAGCAGACAAGAACACCGCTGAGGCTCGCCCGGGAGCCGGGAGCCACGCGGCCTGGCACAGGGCACACGGCACACAGCCGAGCTGGCTGTCACCCAGCGCGAGAGTCCACGGTGCAGTGCAGGACTGAGTGCCCCTAAATGGGGAAAGAGGCCGGCCTTCTGTGCAGAAGAGTCCCACACGATTGCACAGGTGCGTCCCCGCAAGAACCAGGGCCCACGCCTCGCGTGTGGGCAGCAGGCAGCGAACGTCCTCCCAGGGCACTGGACAGAGAGGGAAAATAGCTTCACAGCGACAAACACACCTGTTACGGCCTGGGCCCCAGGTCCACTGCGGCCAGAGGCGGGGTCCACAGTGGCAGTGTGGGGGGTAGCGGAATCTTCGAAGGGAGGCCTGAATGGGAGGCCTGAAAGGGAGGCCTCTGTGCCACTGAAGGGTGTCCTCACCAGGGTTCTGGGGTCAGTCTCTCTTGCCCAGCTTCAAATTGTTCACGGAAGCTCTCAGATATCCTCTCTTCCACCTTGGGATGTCCCCATCCGCCATCCTCAGAGGCCACATCATGGGCCACCTGTCTTGAACTCTGAACCTCAAACTCTGAGCTAAATGCACCTTCTTTTCTTTACCAGCAGTCTGTGTCAGGTATATTGTTACAGTGGCAAAAAGCTGACTCATCCAACCCTCCGCCAGGTGACAATGAGTCCTGGGGATGGCATCTCACCCTCAAAACCCACAACCCAGCCCAATCCTGGGGCATTCCACAGAGCACCCGACATCACCTCAAGGTGCCAGACATCAGGAAAGTCGGAGAAGCTGTCAAGCCCCAGGAGTCCTGTCTCTAATTGCCATGTGGGGTCCTGGATGGGGCAGCAGAGGACATTAGGGGAAAGTAAGGAAATGTGACAAAGGTGGCCTGTGGCTCACAGTGACGTATCGACTTTGCTTCTCCAGTCCTGACAAGGGCACCATGCTAATGCCAGATGTCAACCCGGGAGAAAAGCAGGCGTAGGGTATGGGGGACTCAGTGCCGTCTTCCCGGCTTTCCGTGAATCCACAACACTCCAGAATAAGTCATTAGAAAACGTGTTTTAAGAGTGATACATGTTTTTGTGTGCATTACACTTGGACTGTAAGGGAAAACTCAAAGCAGTTGTCACATTAGTTTCTGGGATTACATAAGATACTGAGAGTCTCGATACTTGTCATTTCCATTACATAATAAAAAGCTATAAAGGGAAAAAAGATCACTCTGGTAACAGTATCTTGCAGTTAAACAGAGACCCATGTCATTTATCATCTAATCCAGGTCACCCTAGAGTAAAAGGGGACACTATTAATGATCAGGCCAGGTCAGCCGCATGAAGCGGAATGTCCCAGGCGACCTGGGACAGAGAAGTAGGGCTCAGGGGCTTGTGCCCTCTGGGGTTCCACCAGCTTCAGTGACTGTGGAAGGAGGCTGAGCTGGACAGTGTGGGGCAGGAGGCTCAGCGGAAGCCAGGAGAGCTGTGGCCCTGTGGAGGGAGGACAGGACCACACACTTCCATGCAGATTCTCCCCCCACCACTGTCCATCCCACTGGCCCCGCACTGCCCTGCACCACACCGTCCTGGGCAGGAGACCCCACCAGGCCCTTCTCTCTGCAACCTAACTGCTCCAGGAAGGAGCACTGGGACCACAGCAGAGGATTCTTTGGCTCTGCCCTCTGAGGAGCCACCTCAGAACAAGGGGCCCCTCTTCCCATGTTGGTCCCTGTGTGACCGGAGCAGCCTGCCCACCCTGCACTGCTCACCAGCTCTCAGGTCTCTGCCCAGCTGCTGGCCCTGCCCACAGTGACTGCACCTGGGCTCTCCAGGCACCAGGTGCCGCTCGATGGCCAGGCAGGAGCAGGGTCACACTCGGGGCCGGGCCCACCCTTCCTCAGCTCTCGGTTTCACACCTCTCTCCTCTGCATATTCTTTCCTCTCTGCTTTATCCTTTTCTTCCCTCTCACCCTCCACCCCGCCTCAGGTACTAACTTTGCAAATTATCTTTTCTGCCCATGGAACTAAAACATGATTCCAGAACCTCAAGATGAGCTTGATACTGAGAAGAAAAACAGTGAAATCAACATGGGAGACCCTGGGTGGATCACAGGTAGAACCTACAGTGGCAGCACAGGAAGCCCTGAATCAGGATTCTGGAGACTTTCTCAGACAGTCCCAGTCAGAGGTGGAGAGAGCCACGTGCTGGGGCCTGGCCCTGACACCTACAGCACGGTGCACCCCTGCTTCTTGGCTTTGCTTGTCAAACATAAGAAGATGTTGACTTTGAGGGTAGGAAACAGATTTGCCTCCAAGATCTTCCAGTTTCCAGACATGGAAGATGCTTCGTGTCTCTGGCACAGCAAGCTGGGTGTGCCGCTGGGCACTGGGCCGGCTGGCTACCTGGGGTCCTGCGTGGTCCCAGGTCAGAGCTGCCAAGAGGGAGGCAGCCACCCTGCTCTCCGACAGCCCTCTAGTCTGTCTCTGAGTCCTCCTGCCCTGGGCCCAGCTCTTCCTGACAGCCACCATGCTGACCAACAGCCCCCAATCCACCCCAGACACAGCGCCTGGGTCACAAGGAACCCCTCCTTGGATCTGTGCCACACGCTTCCTTCGACTGCAGGGTGTGGCAGAAGTGGCGTGGAGCCCATCCATGCCTGGGCCACAGAAGGCCTGGCATAGTCCACCCTTGTGTTCTTGGGAAGTCCTTCTGGCTCCTGCAGGGACCTTGGGGAGGAGAAGCCCATGGACTATGGGGTCACTGTGGGTAAAAACGTGTCCTGGGTTCTTCAGTATTCTCGAAAGGCTGAGCCTCACCGGCTCCACCAAGTGTGCACGGGACTTGGTGACCAGCTTCTCACAGGACCGGGTGGAAGTGCCTGGGACTCAGATCCCGACTGGGGAGTGCGTGTGGTGAGGAGCCGAGGCCTCCAGCCCACGTGGGGAACTGGCTGGAACTAGATCCTGCAGCCCCAGTCAAACCACCAGAGGTGGCAGCCCCAGCTGCCAAGACCACAGCTCACACAAGACCGAGCTGATGCGCCCAGGCCACTCTAACGTGCCAGAACATGCAAACTGCGAGGTGGTGTTTCTCACTGTAAGCCACTAAGTTCTGAGGAAGTCGGTCCAGCAGTGCTAGATATCCAACACGCCCACCTACGGCGGAACAGACCCCAGACAGGGCCCTAGGAGGCTCCCACCAGCCTCCAGCCCCAAGCCACTCTGGCCGAGATGCCACATACTGAACCAGGAGGCCACCTGGGATGCTCTGGTCCCACAGATGTCACATGGGGTAGAGGGACCTGTCCCCACTGAGCCCTTCCAAATTCCCAGCCCACAGAATCAGAAGAAGTAATCAAAATAGTCATTAGGTCACTGCATTAGGGTCATTGCCAGAGAAGGCTGCAGACCACAATGTGGCCCCAGCAGGAAGAGCATCGGTTTTTGAGATGGGATGCCAGGACCTGTCCCCCTTGGGCTGCTTGGGCAGTCCTACTGTGAACACCAGCTCTGAGGTCAGTGTGGCCCCCGCCCAGGGCCCAGGCAGCTCGCCAGGAGAGCACACACAGCGTGAGCCCCTGCCCTCCAGGCAGGGGCTCCAGGGAGGGGTTCTGAAGGTGCAGAGGCCTTTTTAAATCACTGTGAGAAATGGAATGTGCTCAGTTCCTATTTTTAATAAATTGGGGGCGATACTGACTCCCACCTGTAGCCAACTTGGCTTCAGAACTTAAATGACATCAAGCTGGGATTTCACACGATGGGGCTGGAGCTTCGGGGGAGCATGTTAGAGACTGTCCTGGCTCCTGGCAAGGAGAACAGGGATGGGGCAACCTGCCTCACAGCAGGGGCACGGACCCCGCAGGGTGGACCAGGTCTGCTCTCAAGCCGTAGCAGCGCTGATCTCTGCAGCTGCTCGGCTTCTAACATAACAGATTTGGAGTCAATGGGAAGCTTGGTTTTTGATGAAGCAGCCATTCTGGCTTTTTAAGTAACGATGATTGTGTTAGTTACAGTTCTACCATATGGCTTGAAATTTGGGGCATCGCAACCATTCCGCATGTGGGTCCCACCTGTCTTTTAAGGACAGCATCTGTCCAGGCTCTGGGCAGGAGAAAGACCCCTCAGAAGAGCCCCAGGCACAGGGAAGACATGCTCACCCCACCTAGACCCCAGCGTGAGGAGGCCGGGAGGACAGGGTCCAGCCACTTGCCAGTGCCTCAGCCAGCAGGAGAGATGCGGGCCACCAAAGCTGCAGTGTCTTCCAGCTGCACAAGAGCAGGAGCAGGGACAAAGGGACCAGCATGGTCAGATGAGGAGGGCAAATCTGGACGGGGAGCAAAGTGAGGACGGCAGAGGCTGAGCTCCTGACGGGGAAGGGGCAAGAGAGGCCAGGGCCAGGCCCCGGCCCCCGCGTCAGAACCAGGGCTCCCGGGGGCAGAGCACTCCCAGCAGGGGGCACCCCTCCTGCAGCAGGCAGGAGGACCCAGAAGGACCCAGACCGAGAGAGTGGGCTGTACCTCAACAGCCCGTCCAAATGACGTCCAGAGGAAGAGGCCACATGAACAAGGGGCAAGCCTCTGGCCGCAGTGCTGGGTGGTGGACGCAGTCTACAGAACACCGAGGGACACAGAAGAGGTCAGCCTGGGAACAGGGTCGACACAGAAGTAAAACAGTTACGCAGCACCAGCTCATAACTGGCAGCTCTGTCCCAAGGGCCAGGTCCCCCAGCACTAGGGCTGTGTGTCCAGCCAGCACTGGGCAGGGCCAGGGCAGGCCGCCCCAGCTGTCCTCAGCTCCCCCAGGGCCCAGGCCAAGGGACACGGCCCATGGGCTTCCTGCCCTCCCTCAACAGTGCACACACCTGCTGTATACCCGCTGACGCTGAGCTCCCTGCATACAACTGACATATACTCATGGAGTTCACCGTCCAGGCCTGCTACATGCTCACGCTTACTGGACTCACTAAACACCTGCTGCATACCCACTGATACCCACTGAGCTCCTGCTGCTCAGAGTCTGTCCATGGCCCAGCAGTGTGGCCTTGCCTGGAAGGCCGCTGGAGATCCAGACCCCCTGACCCCGGATCCGGTGATGTGCATGATATGATGCTAGTCACAGCTCTGGAGCTGCACGGAGCTCCTCGAAGCGAGTGCTCCCCGCGGCCTGACCTCCCTCCCAGCATCTTCCTCCTCTAGGGTCCATCTGCAGAGAGAAGCCTGGAGAAGAGGACCTCCACTGCATGCCTGCATCTCCTCTCAACCGAAAGCTGGGCGGCTTCATTTTTAAAGAAAAAGCAGCTTATTTTTAGACTTGTAAAATGTACAACCAGATGGATAGACACACAGAACTGACATTTGTTACATAAAAAAGTGTGACAGTGGGTCCCAAGTCCATTCTAGAGCCGCCTCATCATGGGGGAAAGGAGGCTGCAAGCTCCGCAGCCACCCAAAGGCCCTCTGCTGGACCAGTACCTGAGAACCCAGGAGCAAACGTCCAGGGGGCCCGAATCAGGCCAAGGCCACATGCCCTCCTACCAACCTGAGCCCACATCCTGACCCCCACACGGGGGGACTCTAAGTCAGCTGCTGCCCTGCCAGGGCCCTGCAGTGTGGGCCTCACTGCCCTTTCCCCCAGGGCCAGGCGGCCAGGAATTCACACCCCGCTGGACAAAGGCCTGAACTGGGCCAGGCCCACAGTGAAGTGACGGGAGCCCTGGGGAGGGCCAGCAGAGAGCCCTGTATGGACCTCTCCTGTGCCCCTCGAGCCCTGGGTAATGACATCAAGGAAAGCAATGCAGGGCTGGGGGCGGGCTCAGCGGCGGAGCGCTTGCCTCGGACATGCGGGGCCCTGGGTTCCATCCTCAGCACCACATAAAAATAAATAAACAAAATAAAGGTATTGTGTCCAAATATAACTAATTTTTTTTTTTGAAAAAGAAAAACAAAGGACAAAACATGTCATTTTACCAAATTTTACTGAGTCACTTGTCACAGGTCACCTGACAGATCACTCAGAAGGAAAGTAACCCAAAAACCATGAGGACTAATCATGGCAGGGCGAAGCGGCCACATTCAAGATGAATGTTTTAACAAGTGGTTTTCCATTATGCCAACACTAACCAGAGTGAACTCCCATTCACAGGTCAACGAGGAGCCACCAACATACAACAAGAGTGACTTTTAACCTCAGAAACATCCTAAGGGCTGGGGAAATAGCTCACTGGGTGGAGTGCTGGCCTCGTTTGCACAAGGCCCTGGGTTCAGTAGCATCCTAAGTGTGTTCAGCTTGATCAAGCACAGAACACACAGAGGGAACTCTTTCCCACAGTATGTCAAACGTTGTTTCCAATGAATTGAAATTTTCAATGTAGAAGGTAGAACCACCCGAGTGGTAGAAGAAAGTATGAATGCAGATTTACAAGTGGAACTATTATTACTTGTGGCTGGAAAAGGACTTTGTAACACACACCAAGGCGGAACGCTTCCATGAAGTGGACGTGGAGGAACCCGACCACACACGGACTGAGCACATCCCTAGAGGAGGAAAGCCCAGCCGCATTAAAAGGTAAATGGCGAACAGCAGAAGGTTGTTCAAGGCCAAGTTTCTACATAAGGAAGGGTCCAACGGTACCGGACACAGAGATCATTTTTTAAAAATGTTTTTTAGTTGTAGATGAACACAATGCCTTTATTTATTTACCTTTATGTGGTGCTGAGGATCGAACCCAGGGCCTCACCCATGCAAGTGCTCTACCACTGAGCCCCAGCCCGGCCCCCCAGAGGGCACTTTGGTGGGTGAAAGACTCAAAGACAAGGAGCACTCATGTGTGAACTCTAGAGGGAGAGACCACCAGGAGGAGAGGGGATTGGGAAGGGAGGCAGGACAGCAGGGGAGACAAGATCAAAACACGTCATACAGACGCACCAGTGTGCTGCCATGAAACCCATCAGTCTGTACAATTGATGTCATTAGTCAAAGAAGAAAGAAAAAGAACAGGACAGCAATTGTCCAACACAAAACCCCAGCCAAGAGCACTCACTAGTAAATTGCAAAAAAATAACCAAACAAAGAAAAATACTAAAATACCTTGAACATGAAAAGCAGGTTAGCAATCTCACTGGTGATCAAAGAAACTGCAAAATATTAATGCCGTCTTGTTTATCTCTTAAATTAAAGAAAAGAAAAAGAAACACTGCTTACAATGTAAGGAGGATTCGGAGAGGACCCTTGGAGCAAGTAAAACTGACCTCCCCTTCCCTGGCCAGCTCCTAAGCAGGTCTCCCCTGCTGCTCGCTCTTCCAGGCCCCCGTTTCCACTCATGCGACCTTATTTATGTCCCCTTGCGTACTGTCAGGCTCCCCACTTCCCTCTGGTCTAGTCGGCCAACAACAGCAGGGCCATACCAAGAAGTCCTCACTGTGCAGCCGTGCCCAGGATAGCTGGTCACAGCTCCACTCCCACCCGGGGGGCCAGCCACACGCATCCCGACACTCTGCTTGGACCTCTGGCTTAGCTCTGGCATTCCTGGAAATGTGTCCTAAGGTAAGAGACACGTGCCCTAGCTGGCTGTGCAGAGATACTCCTGTCCACAGAGTCGATGCTACTCTAAACACAGAGACATCAAGCAGGAAATTAAGTCAACAGGGAAAATCACGTCCACACAGGAAGACAGCAAAGCAGTGATCTGCCCCTTGTGCCTCAAAATCACAAGGAGGCTCAGGGAGGAGAGTATCCACACCATGCCCTGAGACCTAAGACCACCCACAACATGCCCACACCCAGAAATTCAACCACAGAGTCTTGAGAGAGAAGTGGAGCCTTTTTAGAACACCCACAAAATCTGTATCCTGCTCAGGGTGAAAACGGCTACTGTGAACTCAGCCATCAATGCTTCAGACTGCAAGACATCGACAGCATCTCACTACATAAAAAACTAGGTTTCAACACAACAGTACATGGTGCACAGCCCCGCTTCTTTAAAAAAAAAAAAAAAATGCAGCAAAGGTGTGTTTCTATATGGCAGCAGGACTGCATCCAGATTCCAAGGAGGCTGGGACGTGCACCACAGCTCAGGTTCCAGAGCCTGGCAAAATGCACAGAAATGAGAAAAACAAAATTCCTTTCTCTTTAGTGTTTTAATTATAAAAGCAGTGACTGGAGAACTGGGAAGCCCCTGTCCCAACTCCACTCTCCCAACCAAGGGTGCCAGGCTTCGCTGCCTACAAGGGTCTCACTTCCTCCAGTGTTCTGGGCCCAGTCAAGTCCCCTCCGTGTGTGACCACTCTGAGCTGTAAGCTAAGGCCACAGTGGGTCTGAGGCAGCAGCCACACCCTCCCCAGGCGACTCGCCGGGAGGCCCTCTGCATCACAGGGACACAGAAGCAGAGGAGTGGGGGGCTTGCCCAGCTCCCTGCAGCTCTGTGGCAGAGCACAGAGGAAATGAGGTTGGTACCAGGTTCAACCCCAGAAGAAATGGCACACAGAGGGACATGGGGCCCACGGGAAGGAAAAAGGAGCCCTAGAGTGAGGAAGAGAAGCAAAGAATTCCACAGTGCACCAAACACCTGCCGAAGAAGGAATGGGGCTCTGGATTCCCCAGGGAGAAGCAAGAACAGAGGACATTTAAGCTCGTACATGTCATAACTATACTTTTTAGTTGAAATTTACCTGGCACTTAAATTGCCCTCCTATTTTCTTTTTTACAGTTTTTAAAATTTTTTTCTCTTCATACCAATTTGATATATTAATTAGGTGTTTTAATATAAAAAAATTCATCAGAAGGCCTTGCATTACCATGGCAACTGTGCAGTTCCTGTACAGGCAAGCCACCAGCACAGCACAGCCACAGCTTGAAGGCTGGCTCTAGTGGGGCCAAGACTAGGGGAGTGACTGCGTCTCCCAAAAACAGAGGGACCAGGCCACAGCCTCTTCCTGAACCAGGCGTCCTGGCCTATCCAGACTGTATCGTGAATCCATGGCCTTCACATTCAGGGCACAGCCCTCTTTGGTAAGTACCAGGTTATCTCTCAAGCCGTTTGTGCCCTCCAACAGCAAAGAAAAGTGACACTGAGTGTCACCCACCCGGAGAATGTGCTCAGCTGCCACCAGGGCCAGGCTTGACCTCCTCATCTCACCAAAGCCCAGTTAAACACCAGCGGTGTGTTCCGTGTGGGGATGTGTCCCTTGTGCCCAGTGATAAGCTGGTGACAGTTACATACACAGAGAGCAAGCTCTGTGAGCCAGCACCAATTAACCACCCCACACAAAGCCCAGAACACTCCGTACCTCTGCCATCCTACTACAAGCAAATAAGGAGGTGGGAATGTGTAAAATAATTCTCAAATCAGACAGCGAGCACCATAAACAGATCCTTTGCTCTCTTTGCCTTCTGAATGATCCTTGGATTCTGAGACACAACACACTGAACAAGCAGGGAAAGTCTACCTCCAAAGTCTGAGGGCAGCGCTGCACCACATCTGCTGCCTTGGAGAGGTGACACTAAGACACAGGGGGGCAGCGTCTCCACCAAGCACTGAGTGTATGTTTCTCAGACCTCTGTCATCCTGCAGCCAGAAGCTAGATGTAGATCTCCTTTTCTAATTAGCTCCTGCTGCACTCTGGGCTTGTTACACTTTGAATATTAATGTTGAAAACAAGAGCACAACCCAGGAAACAGTCATCACAGTGAGCTCTGACGTCCCAGAGCTCAGAACACAATGACAGACCACCCCAGAAAACACTGTGTCTGACACTGCTTTGCAGAACCCCGCTCCCCTGCCGACCTCTCCCCCGGAGGCCTGGTGAGCCCTGGCCAGCCACCCCACACTGTCTCTGTGAGAAATGAGGGCACGTGCATTCGCACAGGCTGGAGGTCCTGCTGTAATTTCCCATAGTGCTTAAATTATTTATTGGAAATAAATAGGCTGGGCTCTTGAACTGAGCTGTGCTCTTAAATTATAAAAAAAAAAAAAAAAAAAAAAAAAGGAATCCATCATATCTCTGCAGGCTGCCTACAAATGAAAATGCAGTCTTCAACTATTTTAAGAAAATGTCAAAAAAACATCAAATGTGTCATCATTGTACCACTTAAAATTATCTGCATGACATCTGTAGGGAAAAAAGCTATATGTTTGCATATGAATTACGCACAGTGGCCCCAAGGCGCCCACTGCACATCACCTTCCCGGTGTGCTGTCAAAGGTCACCCGGCAGAGCCCCAGGAGGTGTGCAGTGCACAGCCAGCTGCCTGACGCCTGTCACCTTCAGAGCCCACCTCAGGCCACTCGAGAGGCACATTCCTCCAGGTTGGCAGCCTTCTCGACAGAAGGACTTTACAGAACACTGGTTCCCCAGAGGGCAGGTCTTTGCACAAAGGCGAGGCCCTGGCTCCACAGCACAGCCCAAAGCAAAGGCCCGGCAAGCCACTGGCGCTGCACGGTCACCCTGGAGACTGAGAGGGGCCAGCTCCCCGACACACACCTCGTGCCACCTGTGGACAGGCATTTCACTTCTGAAAACTCGGCACACTACAGGTGAGCGCCTCCTGTAAAGGCAAGGAACCAACCAAGCCTGAAACACTGCCCCAAGGAAAATGAAACCTTAGGTGCTCCCCACAGTGAGCGGCGGGGCGCCTAAGCTGAGAGCCGCCCCCAGCGCCCATGGACCCTCATCTAGCAGGACCCGCCCAACGCGGCTACTCCTGGCGCAGCACTGGGTACTCAGGACCCGAGAGAGGACCTCAGCAGCGGTCCTCGAGATTCCTCGGTAACCCAGACCCGGTCCTACCGGGCGGCTGCGTTGGGTCGCAGCCCTTGCGAGAGGGAGCTAGGTCCCCAAGCTGTCCCTGGCCACACTCACCGTCCTCCTTGTCGTCAAACACCGGCCTCCGCGCCGTGGCCGCCGATATGGACGACATGGACATCCTCTTCTTCCACTTGCTCCACGGAAACAGGGGGCGCGGCTGCGCTCGGGCATCGCCCGCGTCCCGGGCCCGGGGCTGGCCAGCGGCGGGCGGCAGCAGGGCCGGGGGCGCGTCGGGTCCAGCGGGGCGCCCTCGGCCGGGGGGCGGTGACCCTGGGGGCGCCGTGGCACTGCTGCCCCTGCGCTCCGCGCCGCTCCTCATCGCCGGGCCTGGGTGCGCGCCTCTGCCAGAACCCGGAGCATGGCCCTCCCGCCGGACCGGGCGGGAGCGGAGCGGGACTCAAGGGGCCGGCGGCGCCCGCCTTGCGCCCAGCCTCGGGCTCTCGCTCGCCTGGGCAGCTCTCGGCCCCGAGGACTGCGGGTGCCCGGGCGGGCCGGGGCGGGAGGGGTCGAGGCGGGAGCGGGGTGGAGCCCAGCGCCGGGGCGGAGACGGGCGGGGCCGGGCGGGGCCGGCGCTGGGAGCGGTGCGCGGAGCTGGGCGCACGCGGGGTCTGGGACCGAGCAAGCGTGTCCGGTCCGCGCGGGTCCGCGGCACCGCCGAGGAGGCGGAGACCAGAGCCCGGGAGGACGAGCGAGGATGCCGGAGCCGGGCTGCCTCGGAGGCCCAGGAAGGCCGGATCTCGAGAACAGTGCTGGCTCCGCCAGCAAAGGCAGCGGGGAGCCTCCTCCGGTGTGTGGCGACCGTGGGGGCTCGGGGTTCCCTTGGCCTTCCACTCCCACTGCCTTCGTGAAAAGATGCCGCCCGGGGACTTTTGCCAGCCGATCGAGGGAACCTCCAACTTCAGCCTCGACCTTGGGCTTTGCGAGGCCGGGCTCTGGAACGCGGGAAGCGGCCGCGCGGGGCCGGACCCGGGTGCGGTCAGGTCGTGCAGCACTGCGGCGTGGGCCAGGCGCGATCCCGCTCTGCTGCTGCAGGTGGCGCGCGAGCGCGGCGCCCCCAGAGGATGGAGATGAGGGGCGGGGACTGACCCGTCAGCCCCGCCCCACGAGGGCGGCCCGGACCCGGTTCGGAGGCGCGCGCGCGCGCGCCCAGTGTCGAGGCTCCCCTGAGCACGTGCGTCCGCGCTGGCGGGTTCCCTGTGCTGGATCCTCTCCCAGCCCAGGCACTGGTACCGTTCTCCCCGCCCCGGTCTGCACCCAGTGGAATCGGTCAGGTCGTCCAAGGTCCCATGGCCTTCCGGAAATCTCATACCAACAGCTGGGCCCTGCACGGCCTTTGCAGTTATCTGCGAGTCTTGGGGCGTGGTTTGGCCTCAGTGCATCTCTGTCTCTTTGCAAAGTCAGGATGAGACCGTGGGAAAAACGCGCTCAGCAATTAAGAGCCGGCTCTTTCCGTAGTGCTTAGCTTCCAGTGTCTATTGCCTTGTCACTGCGCAGTCAGTTGTCGAGCTTTTGGAAGGCTCTGCTTCCTTAGGTTCTGCCTTGCAGCCAGGCCACAAAGCTGGCTGTTCTGTCCAACTTACGTGAAGCCCTAGTAGAAGAGCTGTTGCCCGCCCCTGCGCCCAGGTCCCCTTTCTTCACACAGTTCATAGCAGGGCTCTGCCCTCCCTACACCTTTGAAATTCAGTGTGGCCATCTAACCTGAATGACCAAAGAAATATGAGCACAGGTGACTTGTGTCTTTCTGGGCTCGACATTTCAGGGGCTAAATCCTACTGTCCACACTTACACCCTTGACCAAGAGGGAACTCCCATGTCTTGGAGAAAACCATGGGACACCTCCCAGCCCACTTGAACCTAAAGAACAGGGAGACATCTGCTGCTTTGTTAAATTACTGAGATCTAGAGATTTGGGGGTGTTTTTACTACAGCATAGCCTGCGTCAGCCTGAGGACTGGCTCCCCAAGCCTGCTTACCTGCCTGGCAATTGCCTGCTCCAGACCCAAGTGAACTTCCAGCTCAGAGGCAAGTTCTGGCCTCCCTGGCAGAGAGCCTGGTGGCTCCATGCTGAGCCCTCACCATTCTGACACCAGGCTGGAAGCATCAATGCCACCCCTGCAGAGAAGGCGAGTCTTCCTTCATGCCAGAGCCCTGCAGGAATGCTTCTAAGAGGGCGGGGCATTCTCCAAGGTGGAGTTCTGGGGGTCTGGGGGGAGCTGAGGCTGGGCAGGGCTGAAGGAATGGAAAGGGACAGGGAAATCAACCAGGGCTGTGAGCTGCTTGACAGCCCCCAGGGTCCCAGCCTTCACAGCATGCTCTAAGCCCAAAATTTCATCTGAATGTTTCCAGCTCACAAAGTCCCAAGGCTCCTCATCTAAATCAGGTACAGTAGTACCCCACCCCACCAGAGTCACACTTTCTGTGGTTTCAGTTGCCCTCAATCATTTGCTGTCTGAAATTATTAAGTAAGAAATTCCAGAATAAATAGTTCTTAGGTTTGAAATTGTGCATCATTCTGAGCAGTGTGAAACCTCTTACCGTGTCACTCCTACCTGCCCAGGACTTGAACCCCGCCTGCTAGTGTATCCGCGCTGTATATGCCATCCACCCTTGACTCACTTAGCAGCTGCTTCAGAGCAGGCAGATGGTCCTGGCATCGCAGTGCTTGTGCTGAGTGACCTTTCTTTACCTTAGGCATGACCATGATGTACAAGAGTGGTGATGCTGGCAATCTGGATATGCTAAAGAGAAGCTATAAAGCGCTTCCTTTAAGTTAAAACTTACAGTTCTCGATAAAGTTAAGTAAAAAATGTATGCTGAGGTGCTAAGATCTATGGTAAAAGTGAATCTTCTAACCATGAAATTGTGAAGGAGGAAAGGAAAGTTCTGGTTTTGCTATCACACCTCGGTTTGCAACATTACCACCAGTGTGAGAGTCCTTTCTTAGCTGAGAATGAAGGCATGTGTATGTGTAGAAAACATCAGCATACACAGGGCACACACATCCTCGGATCAGGCATCCACTGGGGTTCTTCAGATGTTCATCCTCTGAAAAGGGGGACAACTGTATGGGGAGACTGTGGCTGTGATCCGTCCTGAGGTAAGATACCACTCCATCTGTGGACCTGGAACCTCAGAAAACAAGCTGTCTCCTTCCAAGCCGAAAGGGAACAGGAATAAGACACCTTTCCAATCCAAAGGAAGACAGGGAGGAATCCAAGAGCTGCCGTCCTCCTGACCCCTAGGGGAGGGCAGTTTGAACCCAGCAGGAGAGGCTCCACTGAGTTCCAGGCCTGAGGAGAGCCCTGCAGCTCAGCAGTCTCTGGGTCTTCCTCACCCAGGTTCTCCCCTTCTCGTGAAGGGCAGCACACAGGTGCGCCCATGGCCCACTAGCAGTCTGTCAGCACTCCCTCACTTTGCCCTGAGCCTCCCTTTAGGTCCAAGATGGCCACCTTTCTGCTGATTGAGCATTCCCAAAAGCCTGTGAGTCTCCTCCCGGTAACTAGGAGAGTGCTCCACAAATCTTCCTGGATGCCCGTCTCCAAAGCTTCTGCTGAGGGAGCCCAGTGGAGTCAGGAGCCTAGTGGAGTCAGGACTCCAGCCCAGTCCCTTCAGCAAAACATGCACTGGTACACCCTCAGCCTCACGCAGGACAGCGGGACGTGCCTTCCCAGCAGTGAGCTTCCTAATGTCAGCATCCTTTGCAAGGCAAAGAGCCTCCGGGATAATTTAAGTGCTAGCTTAGGTTGCTCAGCAGATCTTCTTTACCTTATCTCCTTCCTCTCACATTTTAAGATGAGCAGCAGGAGAACACCAGCGCATACCTTTAACACCTCTTTACCTGGGAATCTCCTCATCTCTGTAGCCACGTTCCTCAGTTCTGCCGTTCACTGATGGAAGAGTGCAATCCAGTCCAGTCTTCTGCTGCTCTTTTACTGGGAGAATTTTCCTCCAGTTTCTAATAAGGCTCCTCATTCCCACCTGCCCTATCAGAAGCATCTTTCTTGTCCTTATTTCTACTAACCCTCTCTTCCAGGTCTTTCAGCTGATTGGCTACAGCCACCTGGATCATCAACTATCATCCTTTACTTAAAGTTGACTGGTCAGAGATGTTCTTCGCACCTACAAAACACCTTCACAGAAATACCCAGACGAGGGCCTGGGGTTGAGGCTCAGCGGTAGAGCACTCTCCTAGCACGTGCAAGGCCCTGGGTTCAATCCTCAGCACCACATAAAAGATAAATAAATAAAATATTGTGTCCAACTACAACTAAAAAATAAATATTTAAGAAAGAAAAAAGAAATGCCCAGATTAGTGCCTGACTAAGCTATGCCCAGACAAGTGGACACCTAGCACCAATCCCTGCCTGTTAACGGGACCCTTGCAAGGAGGAGCGCCTTGGGGTTCAGATAGGGGCACTTGGGAAACACCGCCGAGGCCAAGGACGTCGCGCCTTCCCGCAGATGCACCTTGTCTCTGAAGGAATCAGCCTTCCTCTGCACACAGCTTTCCAATGACTGTGACTGGGACAGAAGAGTCAAGCAATGCCACTTCTGGACCCACCCCGACCAGCCTCTTCCCTCCAGGCAACGAGAGCATCAGATGGCAGGGCGTAAAGGGGCCTGCATGGAGGAGGACAAGGCTGCTCTGGGAGGGGCAGCCTTCCTACAGAGACAGCACCCCCCCCCATCCGGGAGCAGGAAGGGGGATGGATTCTGGCTGGCAGCACTCAACCAGGGTGCTCAGAATCGCTGTACCGAATCTCACAGTGATTGTGCCAAGTCTTCTCTCCCTCCTGTTGGCCATCTTTACATCTGTATTGAGGTATAATTTACAACTATAAAACCTATCCCTAGTACATCAAAAGAAATTTTGTAAAATATTAAGACCAGAGGATGTGGAAGAGCTCTGTGGCAGGAAGGTACTCATTTGCCTGGGCTTAGGTGGGGATCCCTGGAGGGAGCTGCCTTGGGTCATCTTGGATATCGCCCCAGAGAGCTATGTAGGGGCAAAGTGATCCTGAATCGGTTGGCTACTCCCAGAACAACTCCACATAACCCGCCACCCCAGGCCTAACCAAGCATCCTACTCAGGTTGCCTCCGCAGGAGGCCGTGGTTTGGCTGATCTTGGCTGGGCTTGCCCAGGCTGGATCCAGTTCAGGTGTCTTCTGTGGGTCTCTTCTGTGCAGTCACAAAGGTGCCTATGGACCCTGTAGAAGACATTCAGGACTCGCCCTGCTGGCACTCTATCTGACATCCTCTTGGACAGCTAGGACTCCCTTGGCATCCTATTCAACATTCCAGAGGCCAGTAAGGGCCTGGCCAGCGTCCCATCTGCTAACATCCCCTTGGCAACAACCCATCTGGGCAGAGGTTGAGAACAGCCAGGGACTCAATCATAAATGGCAGATGGAGACACAGCCCTCCCTGAGACTGCTGTGAGAGGGTCTCCAGGTGTAAATAATAATAAAGAGGAGACAGAGACAGGGTGCATAGGCAGGGAAGGTGGCAGATATGGCTCCTTCTCCAAGCAGCCACGTTTATTTATACCAATAGGTTGCATTAGGTCATTAGTACCGTAACCACATTATTATTTAGAGTATCAGTAAAGTTCCTTATTCTGCAGTTACATTTCACGGTTACAATATGCAATGTCAGGAGCTTTGTGCAGTCCTCAAGAAAGTCCATTGTCTGAAGTTACTGTTAGGCGGGCAGCTCCAGGAGCACCAGAGCTTGGTGAAACACTGTAGTTATCTAGAAAAGAAGTTCTTCTATTCCCAGGAGCTACGTGCCTAAGACTAAGGTCGAAGCTGTTAAGACTCTAGCATAGAAATCATTACTACAGCAACCGGGCATCTTAGGCCTTTGCCCAGAAACCTTCCCAGCACCAAGCCTGCCACCGCCCTGAAGCCCTCAGGGACCCCAGTCCCAAACACAGAACCCTACATCAGGGACCCCTCTTGACCACCTTTGTCAAGGCAGCAGCCGCTTGGAGTCCGGCCATGACATCATGTCTTTCTGGTCGGGTCAGGCTTGCTGCCCTGATCCCCTCCCTCCACAGACCAACCCAGTCCACACTGAGGGAGCCAGAGCAGGGGGAGGAGAGAAGCTTAGCCACAGCCCCCCGCCCCCGGCTTCCAGGTGAAGCCCCCTGCGCTGGCAGGGATCCCAGGTGACTCTGAGCAGAGCCTGCAGCTGGGGCTCCACAGACCCGCCTGGACATTCTCCAACGAAATGAAAATATCCTTGGGAGTAAACACATGCAGGACCTTGCGATGCTCTGAGGGGGCTCTCTCTGGAAGGTTCTACCAGGGAGCGCATCCCAAGGCAGGAGGGGTGAGCTGGGCCAGTCATGCTCAGCAGGCACACACGGGGTGGGGTGAGCAGATGACCTCCTACAGATGTTGATGGCCCTGGGGATGCAGCTGTGAAGACAAGGAGTGGGAACAGGCCCACAAGAAGGCAAAGTTGGGGTCCACCACAGGACCAGGTGGGCCAAGAAGACCTGGGGGTCCGGAGCTGCATTCCAGGAGGAAGAACAGCCAGGCCCTGCACAGGGGTGAGAGGCTGGGGCATGACAGAGGTGAAGAGACACAGGGAAGAGGGTCACAGTGCCAGGGCACTCACGGAGCCCAGGGTGCCAGGCAGTGACAACCACTAGCCACTAACCTGCAGCCCTGCACTCGGAGACCTCACAGCCACATGGGCAGGGCTGGACGGAACAGCTCCCAGAGGACAGAAGGTGGCTGGCAGGGCACCTCTGGAGCTGAGAATCAGACCCACGCCTGCAGCTGGGATGGATCCATGTCTGCCGTGGGGTAACCTCGGGCCATGACCACAGTCCACCTGCCCTCCGGGTGCAGCTCTCCTGGTGTATGTGGAGCCCATGCATTCTCATATCTGGGCTGCCCTTTCCTTTTTCTTTTGCATGTTTTAAAAGCAGCCTGAGTTGGGACACCAGATGTTTAGTAGCGATGGATGATTAGGGCAAAGCCCAGCTCTGCCCAGCTCTGTGGCCTTGGCAAGTCCCTTCACCTCTCTGAGCATGAGCCCCTCAGGGGACTCATCAAAGGGCTGCATCGAGTGGGCACCCAAAGGACAGAAAAGTGAGGTTTGGGTGCATCTTGATTTTAGTGAGCTGGCACAAGGCAGGCCTGCCATTTTTTCTCCACATGAAAATTCCTGGTCTCTGACCTTAGGTTTGTCCGGATGATCGATCTCTGCTGATAACAGATCACTACAATGTCACAGGTGCCCTGTGCCAGGCTTTCTGTGTGTCCTCATTTACTCCCCGCCTTACTGTTGCTGCCCCTACTTCCATTTCACCAGTTGGGGTTCAAAGCAGGTGGTCTCGAGGCCATGCTGATGGGATGCCCCAGGTCCTGGCCTAGGGCGCATCTCCCTGGCAGGGCGACTGTGAGTCGCTGCAGCCGGGGCCCAGTTTCCCCAGGCCACCTTCAGTTGTCTTGCGTGGGACCTGGCATGGGCTCCTCGGTGGCGAGGCAGCCCTTTCACCAGCAAACCCTGACTCCAGCGTGGCTGTCCACATTTACTCCTTGGGCACGTGCTAGATTCAGAGATCTTCAGGGTCCAGGGTTGGCAGGGGTGTGTCTTCCAGGGAGAATGCTGGGTGGGTGGGGATTGTGCAGAGCACAGTTCAACCTGGGCTGGTGGCCCCTGCCAGGCAACCACAGGGAGCAGCTGCCTCTGTGCCCACCCAGCAGCTGAAGCACTCAGAACTGACCAAGCCACACCCACAGGCATTGTCCTCTCAGGAGGAGCCACTCCCACTTTAAGTCAAACCTCAGTGCAGAATGCCCCAGGCTTGTCAAGGGTGACAACCATGTGACAGGAGCATTTTGGGAGAAGAGTCCTCCTCCTCCTGGCCTCCAGTCCTGCCATTGCTTCTGAGGCAGTTCTGCACAAATGCTCCTGACACCTTTAGACAAAGGGCCACGGGACTTCCTGTCTCTTCTAGAGAACCGAGTTCTCAACCCTCTCTTCAAGATGGGCTTCCTGTCTCCGGAGCTGTCTTATCACCTCTGCAGCCACAACCGAGGCCTTTTCTGGGTGTGGAGGAGGTACCCTGGCTGGGGAAGCCACCTGCCACTGCTGGGGTCCCTTGTGGGAAGCTTAGGTCTATCCAACTGGGATACTTCTCCAGAGAAGAAAACCACCCTGCCTCTAGGGTCAAGGGCCATTCCAGAGGACTGGTCATTTGTGTGCCCAGGCTCAGCCCAGCATCCGCCCCCCTGGGAAGCTGCCCATGAGACCAGTGAGACGCTCCACTCAGCACCTGCCCAGCACAGAGTCCCTGCAGAGGCAGAGCTATGGGGACAAGGCCTTCACAGCACTGCTGTGCCGCTCCAGCCTGGCCTGGTGGGCTCTGTGGACATCTGCCTGGCCAGGGGCCCATGGATGCCCCTGCTCTTGGTTGAGTTTCCCAAATATTGTGAGCTTTGCTGGTTCCGTGGTTCTGAAAAGGGTCCCCATGGAGAGATATCTCTTCTGTTAAAAACTTGCTGTGGGGGGAGGACCCCAGGCCTGTCCTCTGCATGGCTGAGCCGAGGAGGAGGTGGGCTGCCCTCCTCTGCCGGCCTACCAGCATGACCTCCCTCGCCCTCAGTCCCTTCCATCAACGTCAGGGTAGTGCCCCGACTTGCTAGCCTAGTGGAGAGGACTGCTGGATGCCAGGTCCTGGCTCCTCCCCACTCGCACTGGAGCCACGATGCCTGGAGGGGCAGCCTGGAGCCAGGCATGAGGCCACAGGTGTCCCACGGGCGTGCAGCGAGTGCTCCCTGCTGGGTGCACTGCCTTCTTCTGTCACGTAACAGTGGGCGCACGAGAAGGGCCCGCCTGAGGTGGCCCCCTAACCTGCTGTGTCCTGGGCTCCACCACTGTCCCCCGTCTCCCTGGCTGAGTGACCACCCATCCCCTGACCCTCCGGCTGCCACCATAAGTACCATGGACCCAGTGGCTTGAACACCACCATCTTGTTTCCTCGGGATCCCAGAGGCTGAGGGCATGGCCCAGGGGTGGCAGGGTCCTGCCTGAGGCTGCTCCTGGGCCTGTGGAGGGTGCGTTCTCTGTTCTTCACTCAGTGGGCGTCACTGCCCCAATGTCCCCTTCTTAGGAGGAGTCCAGTGCTCTGGGATTAGGGGCCAACTGTGTGGACCACATTTTACTTTATGACCTTTTTAATGGCCGTTTTCAAATACAGTCAGACAGAGAAGCTCTGGGACTTCAACACAGGGACAGACTGTCCCTGGCCAAGTTCCCCAGGCCCCCTGATCCCTGTTGGACTCGGTCTCTACCTGGGCCCATAAAGACTGGAACAACATGCTCCTAGCAGCCACAGCTACGTGCCCAGCCTGCCTGGGACCCCAAGGCTGCCGAGGGGGCTTCCCATTTGTCCCTGCAACACCTGCAGACAAGGCCCTGGCTCCCAACTCTGTGGTGGCAGGAGCCTAATGTCCATGAGGGCCAGTGAACAACCCAGCCCAGCCTCATGTGGACCAAGCCCTTTTCCCTTTTTTGACAGTTTTTCTTTTCTTATTTTTGGTACTGGGGATTGAACTCAGAGGCACTTGGCCACGGAGCCACATCCCCAGCCCTATTTTGTATTTTATTTAGAGACAGAGTTCCACTGAGTTGCTTAGTGCCTTGCTTTTGCTGAGGCTGACTTTGAAGTTGTGATCCTCCTGCCTCAGCCTCCCGAGCCTCTGGGATTAGAGGCGTGGGCCACCGCTCAGCATCTTTGAGAGTTTTTAATTACCTGACCCCCCTGAGCTCAGCTTGTCTGCCCCCACCCCTTCACTCCTTTGCAGCCCTCTCCCTGCAAATCCAAGCTGAGTTCATGCTGGACTCTTCCTTACTGCAACAGAAACCACAGATTGACCCTGTACTGACCGCTCTAACCATGCCTGGCCTTGCTCACCTTTGACAGCATGAATATGGGCACACAGCTCAGCCTGTCACACCCACCTGTGCACCCGCTCATCTCTTGCCTTCCCTCTCCTCAGCCTCGGGGTGTCTCCTTGATGCTTTTTTCTTCTTTATTTTTATTTAGTGTGGTCCTGGGGATGGAACCTGGGGCCTTGCATGTGGTAGGCAAGGGCTCTACCACGGAACCACATGTCCTGCCCAATTTTTTCATTTTAGAATTTTACAGTCACACTTGCAATCTGTCATTTAATTCTGCTTGCCTTTAAACATCACCAAGATGGAGAGGTCTCTTACAACCCGTCTTACTCTGCTGGTGCTATTTCTAAGATCCCTTCCAGACTGTCACTGCTCGTCACCGTAGGCTGTGAGAGGTGCCATCTTCTGGCTGCGTGCAGTTTACTTGCCCTTCCTCTTGTCCTAGCCCTTGCAGTTTGGTTTGGTTTTGGTTTTTACCAAAGTGCACAGCCTTGCTGTGGACACTTTTGCACCCGTGCGCTAGTACATATCCCCCGGCCTCTCTAGAAAAGTTCAGCCGCCCAGTGGGGTCATCACCCCACACAGGAGTTCCCACGGACCCCCCTTTCCAGCAGAGGGACTGCGGACTCACAGACACATGGGGATCATCAGCCTTCTTGTTTTGACAAAAGAATGTAAGCTGATGTCCCACTTTGGATAAAGTCAGATTTTCCTGGTAGCTGTAAAGTAGAGCATCTATTTGTGTATTTATTGGTTATTTCTTTATTTTCCTATTATGAGATTTTGGTTCGTATTTAAACATATCTGTTATTTGATCATGTTGTAATGATTATAGGAGTTCTTTATATAATATTCTTTACTGGATTATATGTTCTGGATGTTAATCTTCATTGGATATAAGAACTGCCAATACCTGCTCTTGTTCTGGGCTGCCCTCTTCTTAGGTGAACAGGAGTACTTCTAGTGCAGTGATTTACCATTTGTGTTTTTATGATCATTGCTTGTATATCTTGTTAAAAAATTGTTTCTTACCCTAAGAACAAAATAAAAATTTCCCACCTTTTACTCACCAAGAATATTTACAGAATAAGCTCTCATGTTGATGCATAACGTGTCTAGTATTAGACCAGGATGCAAAGAAAAGACCACTGACTCCAATTAAAACAAATTAAAGCAAGCTTATTATTTCGACGGACTGGCTGGGCTGCCTCTCCCAACAAAGACCGTGGGAACAAGACAGCATTGCATGTTTCTTGCAGCCCAGCTTTAGAGCCCAGAAAGTTACACAAAGGGGGGTTACAGATAACAAAACTCTGAGGAACATAAAGCTCATGATATATCATCTTTCATACATTTGACTCAATTGGGTTATGAACTCCCATTTTTACCCCAAATACAAATTGCAGAATCACATCAGTTACACACTCACATTTTTACATAATGGCATATTAGTGACTGTTGTATTCTCCTACATTTCCTATCCCCTACTATCAACCCTCCCCTCCCCTCCCATCTTCCCTCTCTACCTCATCTGCTGTTGTTCAATTCTCTCCCTTGTCCTCCCCCTCTTTCCCCTCACAACCTCGTCTATGTATTTTTGTGTAACATTGAGGGTCTCCTACCACTTCCATATGCTTTCCCTTCTCTCTCCCTTTCTCTCCCCCCACTCGTCTTTGTTTAATGTTAATCTTTTCCTCATGCTCTTCCCCCCTGTTCTGTTCTTAGTTGCTCTCTATATCAAAGAAGACATTTGGCATTTGTTTTTTAAGGATTGGCTAGCTTCGCTTAGCATAATCGGCTCTAATGCCATCCATTTCCCTGCAAATTCTATGATTTTGTCATTTTTAGTGCTGCGTAGTACTCCATTGTGTATAGATGCCACATTTTTTTTATCCATTCATCTATTGAAGGGCATCTAGGTTGGTTCCACAGTCTAGCTATTGTGAATTGTGCCGCTATGATCATTGATGTGGCAATATCCCTATAGTACGCTCTTTTAAGATCCTCAGGGAATAGTCCGAGGAGGGCGATAGCTGGGTCAAATAGTGGATCCATTCCCAGCTTTCCCAGGTATCTCCATACTGCTTTCCAAATTGGCCTTACCAATTTGTAGTCCCACCAGCAGTGTACAAGTATACCCTTTTCCCCACATCCTCGCCAACACTTATTGTTGTTTGACTTCATAATGGCTGCCAATCTTACTGGAGTGAGATGGTATCTTAGGGTGGTTTTGATTTGCATTTCTCTACTAGAGATGGTGAGCATTTTTTCATGTACTTGTTGATTGATCGTATGTCCTCCTCTGTGAAGTGTCTGTTCAGGTCCTTGGCCCATTTGTTGATTGGGTTATTTGTTATTTTTGCTGGCCCCGACATCAGAATTTATGAAGGTCATTAGAGCCTCAGAGAGGGTCGTTATCTGGCCAGGGAAGGCCAAGATTCATGAGGTGTCACTAAAGTTTCAGAGAGGGCTGCTGTCTGGTCAGGCA
Source organism: Callospermophilus lateralis (assembly GCF_048772815.1). Lineage (NCBI taxonomy): Eukaryota > Metazoa > Chordata > Mammalia > Rodentia > Sciuridae > Callospermophilus > Callospermophilus lateralis. The sequence continues at coordinate 93,093,353 of NC_135319.1, forward strand.
TGGGTGAGTTCAAGGCACGGGCAGGCATTCCAAGTTAGTTCAAAATTCGCAGTAATTTATAGTCAAGCCGAAATTAGCTTTTCATGTCTTTGTGGTGAGATGGCTCCCAACGTTAAGAGGGAATCAGACTGCGTCTGTCATCTGGAAGAGACTGCAGGCCACTGATGTGTACCTCAAAGGACTCACAGAGGGAATCCCCCTGTGTCACCAGGGGCAGGAGGCAGAGAACTGCCATCAGAGAAGCCCTGGGGATTCTACACGCCAGCAGGCAGGGAGGGGCCCAGCGGCTGCGAAAGCCCTTCTGCCTGGTATGCAGGGACCTCTGAGCCTCTCTCTAGAGTCCTGGAGGTGGCTCCCAGAGCACCTGCACGACCCAGCCCTGCTGTCCTTGGCTCAGGGGCCAGTGGGGCTGTGCATCCCTCTCTTGAACACAATCAGTCACCAAATCCCAAAGAGCATTCTTAGGAATCAGTGGACCAGTCGTGTAGTTCTGGCTATAAAATGTCGTCCCTCTAAAGCACAGAGGCCAGGCAGAAGGCACACCCCTTTCCCAGCTCAAGGGCTACTCCAGTCCAGCTGGCCACCCATTCCTTCTGGGGACTAGGGTTCTTTATTTCCTTCCATTTGCCCCTCCTGAACTAATAACTTTTCCAACTGCTTCACTCTGGTTATGTTTGGACCTTAAATGTCCCCCAGAAACCTGGGCTACAGAGCTGGTTCCTAGCTGTGGTGGGAAGCAGTCAGCCTCTAGAGGTGGGGCCCGGAGGGAGGAAGTCAGGTCGCAGAGGGATCCCCTGCAGGGATTTTGGGATCCCCGCAACTTCCTCTCTCCTTTCGCTTCCTGGCCACCATGAGAAACAGCTCCCCTGGCCAGGTGGCCCTGCTGTGATGTGCTGTCTCCATGCAGGACCGTGGGCTGCAGCCTGAATCTGTGAGCCAAACCCATCTTTCCTGCTTTCCAAGTCTGTGTCCAGTGATGGAAAGCTAAACCAACACCGTCTCATTGATCCTTCTGGAACTTTTCTTACCCTTACCATGGACTCCACGGGTCATTTCCCACCTGTCAGCTCCTCCTAGCTTAAATGTGTCTAAGTCCAGACCTGACTCAGGTGGGAGGGTGGCCTGTTGGGGCACCTGTGCTGGGTTGCTTGGTTTCCTGTGGTGCAGGTGGGGCAGGGCCTCAGGTTGGCGCAGACTTCTTCCTGTTGTCCCCACAGTAGGCCCACACTACCGTCTCAGGCCTTGCCTCCACTGCCACTGACCAGGGCAGCTCCTGGGACAAAAGGAGCTCCTTTCCACAAAATAACTGCTCCAAAGGCTCCATGTTCTAACCCCTCACACTGTGACTGTCAGGTCTCGTGGCAGAAGGCACTCTGTTCATGTGATTAAGCCAAAGTTGCCGGGAAGGAAAGAGAGGGCAAAGGAAATGAAGGCACGTGGACTTGGCACATGGACATGGCACAGGGCGGGGTGAGAGCGGAGCTACCCGGTCTTCTCCCAGTCTCCAGGCAGACGGGGACCAAGATCCAGGTGAATGAAGAGGCACCTTGCCAAGTGAGCTCACTCTTGGGCCCATTGGAAGGATTTGCACAGTGTTACCACACTCCTGGGAAGCTTCACCCAGGACACCAAAGCTGCAGCTCCTCTGGCCTTCATACTCCGCCCACTTCCTGCTTCCTGAAACCACGAGTCTGTGCTGAGTCTGAGAGGATGGAAGGACAGGCGCCTTTCCACTGGGGTCCTGGCTCTTTCTGAAGGAGGAGACAAGGTGTCCCAGCTGTCCTTCTGTGCCATATTGGTCACTGTGAGCACAGCAGAGCTGTTTGGGGGGCTCTGACCATCTTCCAAAGAATATTTTCAGGACACACTGAAATCTTTGAAACTTATCTAGAGATGCTTATTGTCCTTATGTTCAATTTTCTGTAAAGTAGATTGCAAGTTGTTTTTTAATTAGTTGCTCTTTTTTTGATGTAGAAGAGTATTAATTGTTGGGGAAATACCAAGCATGACTACAGTAGTTTCCTAAGAGAGGTGAAGTGAGAACAGCACAGGTGAGTGAGACCCTTCTTCTCCACGGGGGGCAGCATAAGAAGCCACGCTCAGGGGCCTTTCCCTGGTCCCTCACCCATACAGACAATAGATACTTGTTAAAAACAAACAAACGAACAAAACCCCCCCAAAACAGCAACACTTCCACCAAAAGTGAACTAGAATCATAAAACAGAGGGAGGCCCAAAGGCCTTCAGGGCTCTGCAAATACAGGCAAAGGTGCCAGGGCCGCTGTTCCTCAGGAGGGATGAGATCAAGTGCTCCAGGAGGAGCTGGCAACAGCCAGGAACTCTGCTCAGAACTAGGCTGGAAAGGAAGCCAAGAAAAAGCAACCTCGGCGCAGTTGCCTGAGGATCAAGCAGAGAAGGCCCTCAGCCTAGCCCAGGGCCATGGGTGGGGCATGAGTCCCTGCAGCCAGGCTGAGCATCCATCTGACCCTTCAGGGCACCTGTAGGACCAGGCACACAGCCAGGAGCACCCAGCAGGGAGACAATGCCAAGCCCTGCCTGCCCTGCAGGCCTGCATTCCAGTCGCAGTGCTGAGGGGTAGGTAACAGGGCCAGTGGCCAGCAGATGAAATAAGCACAAGGCATCAGAGTTAGGGATGAGTATGTTCAGGAATCTCATGGTGGATAAAGAAAGAAAACATGAACCAAAATTGAAAAGAGATTATAAAATAAAACTGGAGGAGACAAAATAAAAACAAAAAAGAAAATTAGAACTGCAAAATAAGGTCACTAAAAAAAACAAATCAAAACCCCAAAACCTCAGTAGATGAAACAAAGTCTGACTGGACACCAGAAGGGATGTTTAGTGGACAGTCCACCCAGAGCACTCAGATAAGCTTGAGCAAGGTGGCTCTGAGACATGGAGAACAGAGAGGTGTCCACCAACTTGAGAATCAAGGTCAGGGTGCATAGATGCCATGACAGGAAGGCCGAGAAGGGACCAGAATTGAGAGCATGGATTCAGAAGGGTCATATCAAGTGCTAAGCAGCATCAAATGAATTTGTGCTCAGAAACACTGTAATGAAATTCCAGAATAGGACACAGCAAGGGAAGGCAGATTCAATTACGTGCAGGGAGCAGCAGCCAGGGACTAATGTCTTAAACATTATGATAGACGGTAGCTGTCAAACAAGAAACTCTGCACCAGCTAAACAATCACTTAAGAATTAGATCAAAATGAGGACTTGGTACATTCACAGACTTAGAACACCCACATCACATGTCAAAAGAAGGACCAAAGGTGGCATTGCAACTGGAGAAAATGTGAGGACAGAAAATGGCAAAATATTTCCACCTATAACTAATCATTGATTACAAAATGCCAAGTAGTATTCTGTACCATGCCCGTGGGCTCCTGGGTCGACTACCTGGAGCCTGCCCACTTAACTGCAGGAGCCAAATATCTGAAAAGTGCCTGTTGGCACAAACTTTGCAAACCTGTAACCAAAATATTCAGGGGTATACAACTGCTAGTATCTCTGCAATGTACACGGGGTGTGGGGAGGAGTGCTGGTAACAGTCAGTTGATCAGTCAGTTTGGTACACACATTCACTGGGTCCCTACGTCCCCAGTTTAGTACTCTCTTGCATGCCAGTGGACATTGTCTCCTGCTCTGCTTTCCATTCCACAAGTGTCCCTTCAGTTCCGAGTGTTTGGAAGCTGTGTTACTGTCCTGCAGTCCTGGAATTCCCCTCGGCTTCCTTCCGGCAGGCCAGGATCACCTTTGCTTCCACCACCTTACACACGCTGAACCATTGCTCTGAGCATGTTTGCGCGCTGGTCTCAGTATTCGGGCCACTGGTCAATCTCTTTTCGGTGACCTTCCTGGGACCTGACCATGTGCTCACACTGCTCTGGGTATGACACAGAGCATATGAAGAGCTGTGGGACTTACTTAAGATCTCCGTTGATGTTCCCTTCTTCCTGTGTCCAGGACCATCTCCGTGCCATTGGGATCTGACTGGATCAGCAAGTGGCCTCAGAACATCAACTGAAGCTGTGGTCACTGGTCTCTTGACAGCCTCGCTCAGTAGTAGAGCCTTCTGACGTCCCTGCCAGTTAGGTGGTTGCTCATGCAGGAAAAGTGACCCCTACAGCCATGCTCGGCCTGATGGAATTACCTTTGTTTTTGTGTGTTCAACCTCTCCAGTTTCCACGGGCGGCGTCCGGAAGGCCTCACCTGCCGTCACAGCAGAAGCCCGGCCACCGTCCGCAAAGCTGCCAACTCGCTGGGGCTCCTGTGGCTGACCCGCTGGCCCTGGACCGGCCCCCCCTCGCCGCGCTGCCCCCACGCCCTTGCCCTACCCTTCCCTCCCGAGCCCCGCCCCCGCCCACCCCTCCTCCTGAGCCCCGCCCACTCCTGCCCCGTTCCGCCCACCTCTGCCCCGCCCACCCCTCCTCCCGAGCCCCGCCCCCGCCCACCCCTGCCCCGCCCCGCCCACTCCTGCCCCGCCCTCTCCATCGCCCCGCACCGCCCTGTGGAAGACACGGCGCGCGCAAGCGCAATATAGCGCCCTCTGCGGCTCGGCGCCCGCAGGCACCCCGTAGCGCGGCGTCTCCAGGGCGACCGCGGGCCCCAGCCGCCTCCATTGTTGGCGGCGCCCCCTACTCTCAGCGGCCGGGCTGCGGGCGTGCAGCAGAAGGGTCCGCAGGTAGGGCGGGCGCGAGGCGGGCGGGGCTGCAGGACGGGCGGGGCGGGGCGGAGGTCAGGGGACTCCAGACACAGGCGGGAGAAGGCGGGGCCGTCCGCTGCGGGGCGGCCGCGGGGCGGCTGCGGGGCGTGGTGTGCCTGAAGGGCGGAGCTGCAGGGGTGGTGCGCTTGCGGGGCGGGGCTGCGGGGCGTGGTGCGCTTGCGGGGCGGGGCTGTGCAGCACCGAGTGCCTGCGGGGCGGGGCTGCGGGGCGGGGCTGCGGGGCGTGGTGTGCCTGCAGGACGTGGCTGTGGGAGGTGGTGTGCCTGAGGGGCCGCGCGGGGCTTCTGGGCGGACTTGGCGGGGTTGTGCCGGCAGCGTGGCCTTCCGCAGGGGCTTCGGATAAGGCTGCGCCAGGCCCTGGTCTCCTTTCCTGCAGAGACCGCTTGGGCTGGGAACCTGAGACAATTCTCCATCAGGCCAAATGGGGAAAATAGACGGGGCCATCCTTGCATATTTCAGTTGGGGTGTGGACGTTTTCCCTGTTGGGTCTGTAGCGGGCTGAGGCCTGCCCTTCTCTGCTAATCACCAGCCACCTACTGTGCAAAGGCCAGGACGTCCTGGGGAGCTCCTGTTTACCTTCATGCAGACCTGGCTCCCCATTATCTGCGCGCTCTTGGGGCGGCTCCTTCACCCCTCCCCTTCCCTAAATGGGGGTGAAATGAACACGTATCAGTAACTGGGTCGTCCATTAGATATGCATGTAAGACCCATAAGCATTACAGAGTTGATTATCAATGCTGGACAAAGTGGAGCTGTGCCTCACCGCTGAGATTTGGGTGGGCAACAGTTCTTAAACTTGGTGTGGAGCAAAGGTATTGCTGGACAATGAAGATCCAAGGTTCTAATTTCACATTCTGTGTCAGTGTGATTGGTTGTTGCTGGGTCTCCCCTGCCTGTGTTTGCAGGTGACTCCAGACCAAGGAGGATGAGCCGTGGCCCCTGGAGGGCTACAGATGGAGGGAAGCTGCACCTGTGGGGCTCCCGCTGGGGCTGCTGAGGATGCAGAGGAGGGTGCTAATGGAGTCAGTGGTTTGCCTGCCTCCCCTTCCAGAGATGTTCATAGGATTATTGAGGGAATCATCTTTTCTCCCGCACCAAGTTTGGACTTGAGTCAAAGTGGTCTGCATCACATGGGAGAAGTCTTCAAAATCCCCAACCTTCAAGTAAGTGGCAGTTCCTTGGGATGTTGTCACACAGGTGCTGTGCAGATAAGTGGAGCACCCAGCCCTGCGCTTGCTTGCTAAGCATCTTGCTCTTTGGAGAATATTCTAGAAAAAGGCAGAGAAGGGTTAATTGGGCTTTCATATTGCTGATCACAACAAAGAGAAATCGAGATATGGGCCTTGGCAAGGGCAGTGGTGCATCTGCTGACAAGCGGGAGCCCATCCTGCAGGCCATCGCTCTCCACCAAGGCCCATGGGAGAGGCAAGCATCAGACATCTTGGGTCTCTTATTTAAAAAGCAAACTCCTCCAAAAACCTGAGCAGTGGAACAGCAGTTAACCCGGTTTCTCCCACTGCTTTCCCTGTGGCTGATGTGGCAGCCATGGCCTCCGTGCTGGGCGCCTCCTGAGGGCAGTGCCTGGGAGTGCTACTGGAGCACTGCCTTATAGTACCACCTTGATGCAGACCTTGCTGCCCTCCAGCAGCGCCAGCCCCGCTGGGGTCGGAGTCACGGAGGGTTCTTGACTCATTTGACTTCATCTGGAGTCTGGGGTCATGGTGAAGTGCAGCCATGATGTAAGACATAAGACAGTGTGTGGAACACCTGTGAGGTCAGTTGACTTGCCCAGCAGTTTCAGAAGCTGCACTGGGCATTCTAGGGGGCGCTTGCTGAAGCCTGCCTGCCAGTTTGTGTTTACCTGTTTGCTGCCAGGGCCGGCGCTGCTCTTGCTGTTCTTTATCAGCACTGACCTCTGAGGGCTTTGCAGCACCGGGACCCACCTCATCCTGTGATGGGCTCCTGTGTGTGTCACTTGTGATGCAGCAGATGTCGAGCCCTGAGGTTCCCATTGACTCTGTGCCTACAGGAGAGGAGGAAATTCCAAGTCCTTCAGCTTTAATAGAGAAGCGTCACAACTGTTTCCTTTTCGTAAGATAGATGAATTTTATTGCCATGCCAACAAATCAGTAAGTGAGGTGACCACTCACAGTTGCAGGCTCTTGGGGTTATAGGCCACATTTTGTAGCTATAGAGCAATCCTTGGAATTGTAGGTCACACTTCCAGAGATACTGGTACTCGGGGACATGTAAAGAGTGCTCCACCTTCACACTCCCAGGACCTTGAGGCAGGGAGAGGCCACTCACTCTTCCACCCCACCAGCTTCACGTGGGGTAGTGCCTGCATTTCCGGGGGTGCTGGGAAGGATCCTCTTACTGGCCTTCAGGAGGACCTGTGGTTTCGAAGCTGAACACTAGAATTGGCTGGTACCAACAGGGCAAGCACAGACTGGAAGGGTTAATACTCTGCTCCAGCAGCTGACCTGGGAGGGTCCTGCATGGAGGCCTGTGTACATGCACAGCTGATCTGGAGGCACATACTGTGCACTGATGGCCATACTGCTTTCCGGAGAGCGTGCCAGCTGCCAGCAGGCAGGGACAGGGGTTTTCTAATAGGCATATGATTTTCAATGCATTTATAAGGAGCGTGACTTTTCTAGTCAGTGTCTCACAGAGGCCTGTAAATGGTTTGGATTTGGGGGCTTGTGGAGCTGTGGTATACAAGGAATTGCCTGATTGCTCACTGAGTAGCAGTGTAGTGGTAAAAGGCCAAGGATCACAGGCACTCCCTGATTGGGGCACACCCTGTGAGGTGGGGCCCAGCAGCTGTGGCGAGGACACTGGAACACAAGAGGTTTCAGAACCTGGTCAAGGCCACACAGCTGGTAGGTTTCACGACCTAGCTTTGAGCCCAGTCATCTGGCTTCAAGGTCATGCTCTGAGCATCCGTCTCTGCCTCCTCAGTACGCCTAGGTACAGGAGGGGATGGGTGTAATAATGCTAATTGCATGATGTTAAAAATTCCTTTCATCTGGTCATTCTATGATTGTGCAATTACAGACACCTTATTCCCCCCTTGTCCAGAAATATTAAGTAGAAAATTTGAGGAATAAATAACTCATAAGTTTTAATGACTTTTATGAACTGTACAGTATGGCTAGATGGTTCTGTTATTTCTCTCTCTCTCTTTCTTGTAGTTGTAGATGGACAGATTGCCTTTGTTTTGATTATTCTTATGGGTGCTGAGGATCGAACCTGTGCCTCACACGTGCCAGGCAAGCGCTCTCACTGGGCCACAGCCCAGCCCTGCTGTTGCTCTTGGTTGTGGCCCTCTTACATGCCTCTCCATGAGTCCCACCTTACCTGAGGTGTGTGCGTACTGGGGGATGCACGCAGCACATATGCAGTACTTTTCGTTGGTTTCAGCCTCCCTGTGGATAGGTGGGGACAGTTGTGTGTAGGTTGTAGGTATACAAGCAGTCTTGCTGCCACCTGGTCTTATCCATGATGGTGACTTGGATGTTTCTGAGCTGATGTGCCACACTGTTCTGAAATGGCTTCTGAAGGGACTTCTGTCCATCCATCTATCATAAATAGTGCCATGGAAGACCCCTCTGCCTCTGTCCAGCAGCTTTCCCTTAGCCGTGAACTTGGGTGGATCCCCAGGACCCGCTCGTCAAGGGAACAGTTCCCGGGGCTACCCAGAGCCATGACGCTGAGTGTGGAGCACAGGAGGGAGGAAATGGTCTGTGAAGTCCTGGGTGAGTTTGGTGTCAAAAGGTACTTCATTGAGAAAGCAAGGTACTTGGCATGGCACACAGAAGTCACTCTCAGCTCTGAAAAGAACTCTGCTCTGATTCTGGGTCAGCTGTTCAAATTCTATAAGGGTAAAACGTCTTGTTACTTTTTAATGTGCCACACATGGTAGTTAGTATACTGTCTTTCTGAAAATGCTTTCTTGAATAAACCATGTTTCGAAATTGGGTTGGTTAATGAGACATTTTCTGTTCTTTTCTGTGCAAGCAATTACATCTTCAGAGGAATGCCCTCTGCATGATTCCTAGAGATTTCTTCCAGCTGCTGCCAAACCTGACTTGGCTCGACCTCCGGTACAACAGAATCAAGGCGCTTCCCTCTGGGATTGGCTCTCACAAGTGAGTCAGAGTTCCTGTTGCCATCTCTTTAAGCTGCATCAGTGCCTGCTCTCCTGCAGCTTGGTTTCTGTTGCTCATGGGGTTACTTTAGAATGGAGGTGTTAGATAATTTTAGAGCCAGTCGGAGGTGTGCTGTCCAAATGCGCCACACTCTCCTAGCTGTGACTGTGACGGCATGGAGGCCAGTGTGCAAATCAGAGCTGGGGGCGTAGTAAGGTCTGGAGCATCACTGAGCTTGGAGCCTACAAGGTGGGATCTGGAGTGTCCCCCAGAGGCTCCTGTGTTGAGGCTTGGTCCCAGGCAGCAATGTCCAGAGGCAGGGCTTTGGGGAGGTAATTGAACCCTGCAGGCTGACCTCGTCAGTGGACCAACCCATTGATGGGGCATGGCTGAATGGACACTGGGAGGTGGTAGACACTGTAGGAGGTGGGACCTCGTTGCAGGAAGTGGGCCAGTGGGGGTGTCCCTGGGAGAGTGTCTCCGGTCCCCTGCCCCTTCCTCCCTCTCTGCTTCTTGGATGCCAGGAGTGGAGCCCTTTTCTCCACACGCCCTGCCATCACCACAGGCCGAAAAGCAATGTGGCAGCCGACTTGGCCCTAAGCCTTTGAAACTGTGAGCCCAAATGCTCCTTTAAGTTGTTCTCCTCCTGTATTCATCCCACAGTGGGGAGCCAGCCAACAGAGCTCATGTCTTCAACTCTCGGATTCATTTAGGGAGAGCTGGGAAGTCCCAGGAGGGGTGAGTGGAGAGGGAGCAGTGGGACTTGGCCTGAGTCACACCATGAGGGGAGGCTGCAGGGACGAGAGTGGAAGCAGGGCGATGGCTGGAAGGCCACTGCAGCCGTCCATGCCAGAGGCAGCACCTGGCCGAGCCTCGGGTGGGGTGGAGGTGGGGCTGGAGAGGAAGTGTCGTGTCCTCCCGACTGAAACACCCAGGATCACTCCAGGGGAACTGGGCTGCGTGAAATGTCCACACAAGAGACAGACTTTTTTCTTTGAGTTCGTGTGACAGCTCCTCTGACCTTAAGGGTCTGCAGAAAGAGAGAGAGCGAGCACGTGCTGAACCCTTTATTGAGGAGAAGCCATTCAAATGAGGCAGGGGTCAGGTTTCAGGGGGCTGAGTCTTGCTTCCCGATGTCTGCTGTCAGCAGGTTGACTGACAGCTAGGAAGGTCATGCCCAAAGGCAGAGCAAGAGAAGGGGACACACAAAGGGCATTTCCAGGGAACCTTCTGTCCCAAGCAGGGCAAAGGGGTAACACCACAAAGGAACAGGTGAAGGTGGTTCAGTCCATGGGGCGACCGGCCTACGTCTGAAGGCGTGTCCTCAAACTTCCAGGACTGGAGCAATGTCCAGGTCACTAAGAGACGTGGTGAGGGTCAGAGCCTCTCCGGCTCAGGGAAGGAAAATGCGAATCATTCAGAATCGCCCCCCACAAGGAAGAGGGGCGTCTGGAGGTGACCCGAGTTCCTACCCATTGTGTCCCCAGTGACTGTGTCATGGAGGCTGCGGTGCAGCGCCAGGGTGAGGCTTTTGGAAGTAGTTTAAGGAGTGCTCTTGCTCCATGTGACCATGAGGAGTGCCCGTCAGTCGCTAGCCCCGTCTGATGACAGGCTGGTACTAAAGCAGGTGGGACGCCTGGAGCGCGGGGGGCGTCACGGGTGGACCCCAGAGGAGCCAGCATCTGAGGCAAGGCTGCCCAGCAGCCTCCTGTGCCTCTGAGCTGGTGGCTTCTGCATTTGGGAAGGCTTCCTGCCTCCACGGCCATCAGCCTCTGTGTTTGGATGAGTGAATGCTTTTTGTTCATGAATTATCTTAGCCTCAGCACTCAGTTCGGGTGAGTAATTGCTACTCAAGAGTAAAAATAAACTAAAGCCTATTCCTGCAAGTACACTTCTTCCTAAAATAAGCACACGGAGCTCAGAGTTTAGAATTCTTTGATTTTGCCAGCCAAAGCCTGCTGCTTCTTGTTGTTTAAGGTACACCTTGTTCTGTGATTTATGACCCATTATATGATTGAGATGGGATCAGTTTGCTGAAGAGCTAAGACATGCCAATTAGAAATCTTGAGTGATCGTAGACCTATTAAAAACCTTAGACTTTCCCCTTCTCAGTGACTTGGACATGTGAGTTTTCTAGCAGAGAGAAATTCTTAAAAAATAGATCCCAAGGCAAACAAGTCCAATTTTATATGTACATTTGTATGTTCAATTGAGAATCATTGAAATGAAGAAATCCATGAGTGAAGGTTGAACTACTGGGATGTAAGGGACTGTGTTACAAGTCAGTCGTTTACACTGTGTATGAGAACATTCTGGGGCAATGGTACATGGTCGGGGACTCTCTTGTGCTCTTGGGAAGCATCCCATCTCCCAAGATGGAGCACTGCCGCGAGGGCCGAGCTCCCCGGAGCTTTGGCGCTGGAGAAGAGGAGGCGAGCTGCCTCTGTCCTCTGCCGTCCTGGGTGTCTGGGGCCCTGCTGGGAGAGACAGATGTCTCACAGGGAGAGACACCATCCTTGCTTCCTGGTAGCTGTGTCGGTGTGGGGAGAGTGAAAGGGACCAAAACCAAGCAGCCCAAAGGGCAGCACTGGGATGGTCCACTTTGAGCACTGAGGGAAAGATTCCCTCACCAGTTTATTCCTTAAAAACCCCAATAGTAAGGAAAACCCAAGAGAGTAAAAGAAAACTGTCTAATCCTTCGGTAATCTGATTTTCCTCTGGAGTGCAACCAGAAAATTCATTTTCATGACATACTGGCAGGAAGCCTCTGTCTTGTACCTGTGTCTTCTGGCCTCAAAAGATCACAGACATGCTGGCTCCCCCGATGTGCCTTTAGCCAGAGGGTCTGAGGCCCTTCTCAAGGGCACCCTGGGAGAAGACAGGACTCCTGGTCACTGTCCACTGTCACCTGCTTACGCTGGCTTCACCAAGAGACAGTGCGGGAAGACGGTGACAAACCCTGCCCTGCTTGGCCTCCTGGGCTGACCTGTGGCCCCGTTGGCCCTCCCTGCAGCAGATCAGGCTGTGCTGAGCCAGGAGCACGGGCAGCACACAGCACCAGCCCATACTGTGGCAGCACGTGCCCCGAAAGAAGCTTGTGCCACGCTTCTGTTTCCGATGACCCTGGCTGGTAGAAGGCTGCACGGCTCCAGTGGCTCCAGCTGGACAGTGTGGACCTGGCGTGGCTGGGGTGCAAGTCGGTGCAATCCACAGTGGCCGCTCTCCTTCCCTACACAGCTTCTCAGACCGCCCCACGTGGCAGAGTCGGCCACACTCACTTCCCCTGCGTGAGGCAGTGCCTCAGTGGGGGGGCCTGTCTGAGTCTCATTTGCCTTGGGGGGTGAAAAAGATCACCCCACATCACAGCTGACCAAGATCTCAACGTCTTGAGGACACAGTTGCACAGATGGACAGATGATACAGTCCTCAGAAGTAAATGTGAAAAATAAGCACAAGAAGAAGTGCAAAGTAAAGATTAATGTAAAATACTGATTTTTTCCACCATGATTCAGTCAGTGAATTTTAGAGGGCACCTTTTGTATAGCCCATCTGTCTATGGCACACTTTGTCTTAATGCACGAGCTGTTAATAGGCACTACGTGAGAGAAGGCATCCAAGGTCAAACACATCTAGAAGTCCTCTGGCCGTGCCTGCCTTGAGACTTCCCAGAAGCCCCAGGTGTGACAGCCTCTGATGGCGTGGGTGTGTCCTGCACAGCTGGGTCTTCCAAACACCGCTCAAAACTCCTGGACTGCTCACAGCCTGCCATGGGATAGGGCTCAAGGTGCAGTCCCCACGGGAAGAGGTGGAAAGCCCAGCGCAGGGCTTCTCGGCTGCCGGGTTTGCCCCAGAAGACTGTTGGCAGTGTCCAGAGACAGTGGGGCTGTCACAGCTGGAGGGAACCACACAGCATCTCTAGGGGGAGGCCCAGGATGCTGCTGAGTGCCCACAGTGCCTGGGCAGCACCCACAGTGCCCAGGCAGCCCCCACGGTGGAGAGTGGCCTGGCCCCAGGTACAGGTGGTACCGGGGCAGAGCCTTACGCTGACTGGGGCTGCCAGTGGCAGGTCAGTGCTGGAATCGGGATTGGGATCTATGTTGCACTTACTCCTGAAAGAGAAGGAAAATGAAGAGATTTGATGGTATATTTTAGGTGTGGTCATTTTTAATTTTCTGCTTTTTAATTTTTAATTTTATTTTTTGCTTTAAAGGCATTTGAAAACTTTGCTTTTAGAAAGAAATCCTATCAAAGTGTTACCTGTGGAGCTGGGTAAGTGTTAGAACAATAAAACAAAAGATGATTTTTAAATGCTTCTCTTTTGGGTTGCTGGAGCCTGTGGATGTACATAGCAGATATGGCTGGAGGGTGGGTAAGGCAGTATTTCCTTTGTTTTGGTATCAGGGATTGAACCCACAGGTGCTTAACCATTGAGTCATATCCCCCTCCCCCCAGCCCATTTTATGTTTGATTTTGAGACAAGGTCTCACTAAGTTGCTGAGGATGGCTTTGAACTCACAACCCTCCTTCCTCAGCCTTCCAAGTGGCTAGGATTACAGGCGTGCACCACCATGCCCGGCTGTCATGGCTGCTTGGAAGTCTGTCTGCTGGACCCAGCATCTGGGACTGCCCAAAGGCAGTTCTGGGTGACTGCCCACTCCCCGAGGGCAGGACACATTTCCCCACCTCTGAGGGTCTGGTGCAGCTTTTATGCAGCAAATGGGTGTTGCGAGTGGTGCATGCAGGTGGCTTTTGCTGCTGTTGTTTCATGTAGCCTGTTCTCAATCTGTGGAGTCTGTCTTTCCTGCAGCTTTTAAAGAGCAAGCTCAGGTGTCCTCCTCTGCTCTGACCCCAATACCAACTCGAGTCGTTCTAAATGCAAGACCAGCTGCTTTGATCTCCTCTGTGTCCCCACAGCAGCGTCTTGCAGAGCACTGATGTTTCTCTCCTCCATTGCAGGGAACGTGGCCACACTGAAGGCACTGAACTTAAGACACTGCCCTCTGGAATTCCCTCCTCAGCTCATCGTGCAGAAAGGAGTGGTGGCCATCCTGACCTTCCTGCGGATCTGTGCCGTGGACCACGCCTTCCCCAGAGAGTCAGCTGCTTCAGGTTTGTGGGACGGTGGCTGGGGTACAACTGATGACGTGGTGCATGGAAGCTGGGGGTCAAGCTTTTCTAAGCCGGGGTGGAGCTCGTTCATCTCTTCTTGATGTCCTCCTGAAGATCTGGGCAGCAGCTGTCCTCTGTGGGTCCCAAGAGGACCAGCCACACCACCTCGCTCGGCCTGTGCTCAAGGATTCACGTCCCCAGGGTGCATTACAGAGCCTGTCTGGAGGTCACTGTGGAGACTTAATGAAGCCAGCGGGGAGCAGAGGCTCGGGAGGCCCGTGCTCCATTAGAAGACCAAAAGAAGCCTGCAGGTACAGGAGAGGAGCAGAGGGGCTTTGCCAGCGTGTTGGTCTTGTCACCTCTGCGCAGGCCCTTGCTAAGCTGCTCCACCTTGTCAGCACGTGACCAGAAGGTGTTTTCAGGTCTCATCTGATCTCAAGTGGTCTTGCAGTCACTCACACTTAGAAAAAGTGAAGTGAAATAGAGACGAAGGAGAATCACCATGAAGCTCACCAAAACAGCAAACATTCTGAAACATTAACTTCACCGTGTTTAAAGTTGGACTAAGTCATATACTCTATACGTAGGGAACATGTGTGCATTTTTTAACGATTAGCCAAGAAAGCCACATATATAATGTAAATTGCATATGTAAACAGTTGGCCTGTGGCAGTGACACGTGAACTTGCACATGTGGCCCAGGTGGCATGAACTTGGTAACAGCTTCCAGTGATCCCAAGCCCACAGCCGAGCCCGGGACATGCTCCTGAACTCCTTGGTGGAGGTGCCCTGGGCAAGGAGACTTGCTTCTGGGCTTGTTGGGAGTTGCCTCCAGGCACGGCCACTGTGACTCTCCTGGGGTCTTCAGCCGGTGGGAGCTCTCCAGGGAAGAGGCTGCAGGGCTTTGAAACAACAGAGGAGGAAGAAAAGCCCCTCTCCTAGGTGTGCTCATTGCACTTTATAAACAGAGACTTCCGGAGGGCTGTGGTTTTGGTTTTCATTTCTTGTTTGCTTATGTTTGGGGGTTTTTGGCCATTGTGATGAGCTTTCCAGATGCCTTCTAGGGGCTCCTGCAGTGAGTCCCTGCCTACAGCACCGCTACAGAGTGTCTGCTGATGGGCTCAGAGGAGCTGGGCTTGGACTTGGCAGAGACAAGGGGAGCCTGGGGGGAGAGGAAGGAGCAAGAGCTTCATTCTCCTGATGGGATGTGGCATCCAGAAGCTGGTAGAAAAGCCTGGTCCAAGATGACCAGGCCTGTGCTTAATGCATCTGTCCTCGATCCATCACAGATGGCCCGGATGCCTCGCTTCAGAGTGTTGGTCATACATGTGCGATGTCTAGGTTGACTCCTCGGAAGCAGCTCCAAGATCTGGATGCACGAGCCAGTGGCTGGCTTGGAGGTGAACCCGGGAAACACTGGTGGAGGGCAGTGTACCATGAGCCAGAGGGCCGAGAGCAGCCGGTGAGGACACCAGGTGCCAATCAGAAGACCCTCCAGGAATGTCTGCACAGGAAGACCTACAGAGTGGTGGTGCCAGCCCAGGAAGCACTGCACCCTGGTGCCCTTGGCTCAGCACAGGGCGTCCCCTGGAGATGGTGTGTGCTCTCCAGGCCTGCCATCCTGGGTGAGAGGCATGTGCGGTGGCATCAAAAGCTGCCACGAATCTTGTGACAGGGACTGGGAAAGGCAGATAGCTGTTGTGATGCTGGAGACAGATTGGTCGGGGACAGTGACAATGGCACCCAGTGGAGGAGTCCACACACGTCGACCAAGCTCCAGCGGGCGTCTCCTCCAGGAGGGAGTCTCCTCCAGCGGAGAAAGCAGCCGGCTTTTGATCATGTGTGGCGGTCAAGGGTGGGCTGTGATGTAGGAGTTTCTCACTGGCCCGATACCCTGGCCTTCAAGAGTGGGCGGCAACTTATCCTGGGAACTGCTCTCGTCTCTGTTGGCACTGCCATGCTGCACGGCACCTGACCTTGGGATGGTCTGGGCTGCGTAGCTGCTGAGAGCATGTGGGTGGTGTCCTCTTAGCAGGCAGCAGGTCACAGGCCCATGGGTGTCCTTTGGGGTGATCCCCAACAGTCTCCTTCAGTTGCCTGGCTCCTTCTGGGGAGCTTTTGTGTGGCAAAAGCACCTGGCTTTTATGATGCTGATGGGTTGTGGGGAGTGGGGAGAACGAACAGCATGCCCTGGTGGGGAGGAGTCTGCGAGTCGGGGTCTTGGACACATCCGCACCCCTGGCTGTCTGACCTGGACCGCACCGTGGAGGGCAGTGGCACCTGGCTGGAGCATCAGGTAGCATGAGCCTGGGATGGCTGAGGAGAGGTAGGCATGAGGGCCTGGACTCTGCAGCTGGGGGGCTGCATGAAGACGGGGCCGTTGGGCCTACCTGGGGGCCCAAGATGCAGTCTACTCAAGGATAGACCCCACGGACCCCTGGAGGGACACTGCACAGGACAGTCTGCACCCTTCACCAAGGAGCACACCAGGGAAGGGAATGGCCAGCAGGGTCTTTCCTGATTGGAGGAGACCAAGGAGCAGGAAGCCATGAATGCTTGACCTGTTTGGAGAGAGATGGAAGAGGGCACTGTTGGGACACCTGGCAAGAGCATAGAGGGTCTGCGGGTAGACAGTGAGCCTTCAGTATGACACCCCAGTTCTCAAGGCCGGGTGGCCCTTGCGGGAGAGTCCATCTGAGGTAGAAGCCAGTCTGAGAGGGAGGGCAGCGTGGACACAGCCGTGGCCCTGGTGTCAGGTGAGACTCCACAGCTGCGGACCTGGCATCAGGTGCAACTCAGGCCCTCCACACTGTTCTTGCACTGTTCTTTAAGTTTGAGGCCATTTCAAACTAAAAAGCCCAAAATACATCAAATAGTTTGTCAAAAATGAATACATGCTGCTTCTGTGTCGTCCCACGTCAGAGCTGGGCCCCAGGTGGTTTCCAATGTGCTGTGCATGGTCTCTGGCCTCTTGTCCTTGCTGAGTGTGGCATCCTCCTCCTCCAGGGGGCGCTCTCAGGAGTCTGCGGTTTCCACTCTGCCCCTAAAAGGATTATCCACAGGCAAACTGGCCAAATGTGCATATTTCCAATGGCTAAAAATACACCATGGGAATTTCACAACTAATTGGGACTTTTAAAAGTGTGTCTTTGCCTATTTTGTGAGCCTTTTCTTTAATACTGCAAACCCCCAGCATGTAGCAGTCCGCGAGGTGCAGAGGTTGGGGACATGCTGTCCTGTGCAGCGCGAGTGTGGCACCTGTGTGAGTTCCCACTCGTTCACTGTGGTTTAGGCAGGGAGAGAAGCCCCTGGGCATGTACATGATGACAGCTGGGTGGTGGCCCTTGGCACCTGCAGCCCCTTCCACGGAGAAGGGGTTTAGAGAAAGGCTGTGCTAAAAGGAGAACAATCTGTAACCTGCTAATTCTGAAAATGCTTTTTATAATGAGTGCTTGAGTGTGCAGTTTCATTCAGTGTTCTTTCTCAACTACTTTCCACCCAACTGCAGTTTACAGAGCAGGCTGCAGCTGGAGCTGGGGTGGCCGTGCAGCTGACACGTGGCTGGCAGACAGACAATGGGCTGGGCGTGAAAGTCTGACAGTGGTTGTATGCTTTACCAGAGAATGGCTCAGAGTGGTCGCAGCTGTTTAAAATTTAAGAACAGAAGATGCAGCAGTGACTACAGTGAGACACTCCCTTTGGCCCCCATCCCTTAGCTGCTGCCCAGCCTGGCAGGGCCCCTGCTGCAGCCTCTGTCCTCCCAGCTCACAGTTCTGAGCACCTGTTTCCATCAACAGAAATGCAGTCTGGGTCCCTATTCCAAACCCAGTGAGAAACACACCTGGGCTAGTTTTCCTCTCACGTGGCTGATGTGGATCCAAAGTCTCTGATAGTCAGCAGAGGCATGGCCACACAAGAGCAGCAGGCTAGCCGTAAGTTAAGTCAGAGCTCCAGGGCTGGAGGGTGGGAGCAGAGATGCCGACTGCAAGTGGAGAGACCCCTCATGTGCACATGTCCTACCCCGGACAGTGACACTTGTGCAAAGTGATCTGGCCTCTTGGAGAGATGTCTGCTCCTGTCTGTGCAGCAGCTGCTGGGCTCTGAGGCAGCCTGCTGCGTGGAGGTGAGGGGACGCCTCCCACCTTTCCGGCATCTGGGCGTGCACTGCTCTTGGAGGTGGCATTGATGTTCAGGCTACTAAAATGGCATTTCCTTCTGTCAGAGGCTCCACCAGTTAAGAAGCTGGACCTGAGTGAGCTTCCAGACCCCCAGCTGGATCTGTCCCAGGACTGCATGCCTAATGAGAAAACCAGGAGCACTTGGGACCTGAGGGCCACGCTGCGGGGACAGGAGGCGGACTTCTTCCCGCCTGTGGAGGGGCTCCACCTGAGCGAGTTCCGGAGGCCCCCCGATGCCACAGAGCACTGGGCAAGTGAGGAGGAGATCAGGCGCTTCTGGAAGCTGAGACAGGAGATCGTGGAGAACGGGAAGGCTGAGGTCCTGGAGCACCAGCTCCTGCCCATCGAGCTGCCCCCGAATCTCAAGGCAGCATTAAGCAGTAAGGGGAAAGAGCACCTAAAGCCACGGAGCCTACTCAGGTAAGGCTGGAAGCAACTTAAGTGTCGCAGAGTGTGACCACAACTCACAGGGCTTCTCCACACTGCTGTGTGGTGCCACGAGTGGACCTGGGTCAGGACCAGAGTGGGCAAGAGCCCCCAGGAGAAGGCGCTCAGTGGGAGGTCACTTAAGACCAGACATGGTTGGTTGTGTGTGCACCTGTGTGCACGTATGGATGTGTGATGTCACAGAAGAAGACCAATCACCGGTGGTGTGTGTGTGTGCACATGTGCACCTGTGTGCATATATGGATATGTGAGATCACAGAGGAGATAGACTAATCACAGGTGGAGTGTGTGTGCATACCTGTGTGCATGTATGGATATGTGAGGTCACAAGGGAGAAGACCAATCACAGGTGGTGTGTGTGTGTGTGCACCTGTGTGCATATATGGATATGTGAGGTCACAGGGAGAAGACCAATCACAGGTGGTGTGTGTGTGTGTGCACCTGTGTGCATGTATGGATATGTGAGGTCACAGGGAGAAGACCAATCACAGGCGGTGTGTGTGTGTGTGTGTGCACCTGTGTGCATGTATGGATATGTGAGGTCACAGGGAGATAGACCAATCACAGGTGGTGTGTGTGTGTGTGTGTACCTGTGTGCATGTATGGATATGTGAGGTCACAGAGGAGATAGACTAATCACAGGTGGTGTGTGTGTGTGCACCTGTGTGCATGTATGGATATGTGAGGTCACAGGGAGAAGACCAATCACAGGTGGTGTGTGTGTGTGTGCACCTGTGTGCATGTATGGATATGTGAGGTCACAGAGGAGATAGACCAATCACAGGTGGTGTGTGTGTGTGTGTGCACCTGTGTGCATGTATGGATATGTGAGGTCACAGGGAGAAGACCAATCACAGGTGGTGTGTGTGTGTGTGTGTACCTGTGTGCATGTATGGATATGTGAGGTCACAGGGAGAAGACCAATCACAGGTGGTGTGTGTGTGTGTGCATACCTGTGTGCATGTATGGATATGTGAGGTCACAGGGAGATAGACCAATCACAGGTGGTGTGTGTGTGTGTGTGTACCTGTGTGCATGTATGGATATGTGAGGTCACAGGGAGATAGACCAATCACAGGTGGTGTGTGTGTGTGTGCACCTGTGTGCATGTATGGATATGTGAGGTCACAGGGAGAAGACCAATCACAGGCAGTGTGTGTGTGTGTGTGTGTGCACCTGTGTGCATGTATGGATATGTGAGGTCACAGGGAGATAGACCAATCACAGGTGGTGTGTGTGTGTGTGTGTACCTGTGTGCATGTATGGATATGTGAGGTCACAGAGGAGATAGACTAATCACAGGTGGTGTGTGTGTGTGCACCTGTGTGCATGTATGGATATGTGAGGTCACAGGGAGAAGACCAATCACAGGTGGTATGTGTGTGTGTGCACCTGTGTGCATGTATGGATATGTGAGGTCACAGAGGAGATAGACCAATCACAGGTGGTGTGTGTGTGTGTGTGCACCTGTGTGCATGTATGGATATGTGAGGTCACAGGGAGAAGACCAATCACAGGTGGTGTGTGTGTGTGTGTGTACCTGTGTGCATGTATGGATATGTGAGGTCACAGGGAGAAGACCAATCACAGGTGGTGTGTGTGTGTGTGCATACCTGTGTGCATGTATGGATATGTGAGGTCACAGGGAGAAGACCAATCACAGGTGGTGTTGTGTGTGTGCACCTGTGTGCATGTATGGATATGTGAGGTCACAAGGGAGAAGACCAATCACAGGTGGTGTGTGTGTGTGTGCGCACCTGTGTGCATGTATGGATATGTGAGGTCACAGGGAGAAGACCAATCACAGGTGGTGTGTGTGTGTGTGCACCTGTGTGCATGTATGGATATGTGAGGTCACAAGGGAGAAGACCAATCACAGGTGGTGTTGTGTGTGTGCACCTGTGTGCATGTATGGATATGTGAGGTCACAGGGAGAAGACCAATCACAGGTGGTGTGTGTGTGTGTGCACCTGTGTGCATGTATGGATATGTGAGGTCACAAGGGAGAAGACCAATCACAGGTGGTGTGTGTGTGTGTGCGCACCTGTGTGCATGTATAGATATGTGAGGTCACAGGGAGAAGACCAATCACAGGTGGTGTTGTGTGTGTGCACCTGTGTGCATGTATGGATATGTGAGGTCACAAGGGAGAAGACCAATCACAGGTGGTGTGTGTGTGTGTGCACCTGTGTGCATGTATGGATATGTGAGGTCACAGGGAGAAGACCAATCACAGGTGGTGTGTGTGTGTGTGCACCTGTGTGCATGTATGGATATGTGAGGTCACAAGGGAGAAGACCAATCACAGGTGGTGTGTGTGTGTGTGTGCACCTGTGTGCATGTATGGATATGTGAGGTCACAGGGAGAAGACCAATCACAGGTGGAGTGTGTGTGCATACCTGTGTGCATGTATAGATATGTGAGGTCACAGAGGAGATAGACCAATCACAGGTGGTGTGTGTGTGTGTGTGCACCTGTGTGCATGTATGGATATGTGAGGTCACAGGGAGAAGACCAATCACAGGTGGTGTGTGTGTGTGTGTGTACCTGTGTGCATGTATGGATATGTGAGGTCACAGGGAGAAGACCAATCACAGGTGGTGTGTGTGTGTGTGCATACCTGTGTGCATGTATGGATATGTGAGGTCACAGGGAGAAGACCAATCACAGGTGGTGTGTGTGTGTGCACCTGTGTGCATGTATGGATATGTGAGTTCACAGAGGAGATAGACAAATCACAGGTGGTGTGTGTGTGTGTGCACCTGTGTGCATGAATGGATATGTGAGGTCACAAGGGAGAAGACCAATCACAGGTGGTGTGTGTGTGTGTGCACCTGTGTGCATGTATGGATATGTGAGGTCACAGAGGAGATAGACTAATCACAGGTGGAGTGTGTGCGCACACCTGTGTTCATGAATGGATATGTGAGGTCACAAGGGAGAAGATCAATCACAGGTGGAGTGTGTGTGTGTGTGTGCACCTGTGTGCATGTATGGATATGTGAGGTCACAGAGGAGATAGACCAATCACAGGTGGTGTGTGTGTGTGCGCACCTGTGTGCATGTATGGATATGTGAGGTCACAGAGGAGATAGACCAATCACAGGTGGAGTGTGTGTGTGTGTGCACCTGTGTGCATGTATGGATATTGAGGTCACAGGGAGAAGACCAATCACAGGTGGAGTGTGTGTGTGTGCACCTGTGTGCATGTATGGATATGTGAGGTCACAGGGAGAAGACCAATCACAGGTGGAGTGTGTGTGTGTGTACCTGTGTGCATGTATGGATATGTGAGGTCACAGGGAGAAGACCAATCACAGGTGGTGTGTGTGTGTGTGTGCACCTGTGTGCATGTATGGATATGTGAGGTCACAGGGAGAAGACCAATCACAGGTGGTGTGTGTGTGTGTGCACCTGTGTGCATGTATGGATATGTGAGGTCACCGGGAGAAGACCAATCACAGGTGGTGTGTGTGTGTGTGTGCACCTGTGTGCATGTATGGATATTGAGGTCACAGGGAGAAGACCAATCACAGGTGGAGTGTGTGTGTGTGCACCTGTGTGCATGT
Organism: Callospermophilus lateralis; assembly: GCF_048772815.1. NCBI lineage: Eukaryota > Metazoa > Chordata > Mammalia > Rodentia > Sciuridae > Callospermophilus > Callospermophilus lateralis. The sequence goes on from NC_135319.1 coordinate 93,115,561, forward strand.
ATGGATATGTGAGGTCACAGGGAGAAGACCAATCACAGGTGGTGTGTGTGTGTGTGTGCACCTGTGTGCATGTATGGATATGTGAGGTCACAGAGGAGATAGACGAATCACAGGTGGTGTGTGTGTGTGTGCACCTGTGTGCTTGTATGGATATGTGAGGTCACAGGGAGAAGACCAATCACAGGTGGAGTGTGTGTGTGTGTGCACCTGTGTGCATGTATGGATATGTGAGGTCACAGGGAGAAGACCAATCACAGGTGGAGTGTGTGTGTGTGTGCACCTGTGTGCATGTATGGATATGTGAGGTCACAGAGGAGATAGACGAATCACAGGTGGTGTGTGTGTGTGTGCACCTGTGTGCATGTATGGATATGTGAGGTCACAGGGAGAAGATCAATCACAGGTGGAGTGTGTGTGTGTGTGCACCTGTGTGCATGTATGGATATGTGAGGTCACAGAGGAGATAGACGAATCACAGGTGGTGTGTGTGTGTGTGCACCTGTGTGCATGTATGGATATGTGAGGTCACAGAGGAGATAGACCAATCACAGGTGGAGTGTGTGTGTGTGTGTGCACCTGTGTGCATGTATGGATATGTGAGGTCACAGAGGAGATAGACCAATCACAGGTGGTGTGTGTGTGTGTGCACCTGTGTGCTTGTATGGATATGTGAGGTCACAGGGAGAAGACCAATCACAGGTGGAGTGTGTGTGTGTGTGCACCTGTGTGCATGTATGGATATGTGAGGTCACAGGGAGAAGACCAATCACAGGTGGAGTGTGTGTGTGTGTGCACCTGTGTGCATGTATGGATATGTGAGGTCACAGGGAGAAGACCAATCACAGGCGGTATGTGTGTGTGTGTGCACCTGTGTGCATGTATGGATATGTGAGGTCACAGGGAGAAGACCAATCACAGGTGGAGTGTGTGTGTGTGTGCACCTGTGTGCATGTATGGATATGTGAGGTCACAGAGGAGATAGACGAATCACAGGTGGTGTGTGTGTGTGTGCACCTGTGTGCATGTATGGATATGTGAGGTCACAGGGAGAAGACCAATCACAGGTGGTGTGTGTGTGTGTGTGCACCTGTGTGCATGTATGGATATGTGAGGTCACAGGGAGAAGACCAATCACAGGTGGTGTGTGTGTGTGTGTGCACCTGTGTGCATGTATGGATATGTGAGATCACAGAGGAGATAGACTAATCACAGGTGGAGTGTGTGTGTGCACCTGTGTGCATGTATGGATATGTGAGGTCACAGGGAGAAGACCAATCACAGGTGGTGTGTGTGTGTGTGTGCACCTGTGTGCATGTATGGATATGTGAGGTCACAGGGAGAAGACCAATCACAGGTGGTGTGTGTGTGTGTGTGCACCTGTGTGCATGTATGGATATGTGAGGTCACAGAGGAGATAGACCAATCACAGGTGGTGTGTGTGTGTGTGCACCTGTGTGCGTGTATGGATATGTGAGGTCACACGGAGAAGATCAATCACATGTGGTGTGTGTGTGTGTGCACCTGTGTGCATGTATAGATATGTGAGGTCACAAGGGAGAAGATCAATCACAGGTGGTGTGTGTGTGTGTGTGCACCTGTGTGCAAGTATGGATATGTGAGTTCACAGAGGAGATAGACGAATCACAGGTGGTGTGTGTGTGTGTGCACCTGTGTGCATGTATGGATATGTGAGGTCACAAGGGAGAAGACCAATCACAGGTGGTGTGTGTGTGTGTGTGCACCTGTGTGCATGTATGGATATGTGAGGTCACAGGGAGAAGATCAATCACAGGTGGTGTGTGTGTGTGCGCACCTGTGTGCATGTATAGATATGTGAGGTCACAAGGGAGAAGATCAATCACAGGTGGTGTGTGTGTGTGTGTGCACCTGTGTGCATGTATGGATATGTGAGGTCACAGGGAGAAGACCAATCACAGATGGTGTGTGTGTGTGCACCTGTGTGCATGTATGGATATGTGAGTTCACAGAGGAGATAGACCAATCACAGGTGGAGTGTGTGTGTGTGTGTACCTGTGTGCATGTATGGATATGTGAGGTCACAGGGAGATGACCAATCACAGGTGGTGTGTGTGTGTGTGCACCTGTGTGCATGTATAGATATGTGAGGTCACAAGGGAGAAGATCAATCACAGGTGGAGTGTGTGTGTGTGTACCTGTGTGCATGTATGGATATGTGAGGTCACAGGGAGAAGACCAATCACAGGTGGAGTGTGTGTGTGTGTGCACCTGTGTGCATGTATGGATATGTGAGGTCACAGATGAGATAGACGAATCACAGGTGGTGTGTGTGTGTGTGCACCTGTGTGCATGTATGGATATGTGAGGTCACAGGGAGAAGATCAATCACAGGTGGAGTGTGTGTGTGTGTGCACCTGTGTGCATGTATGGATATGTGAGGTCACAGAGGAGATAGACGAATCACAGGTGGTGTGTGTGTGTGTGCACCTGTGTGCATGTATGGATATGTGAGGTCACAGAGGAGATAGACGAATCACAGGTGGTGTGTGTGTGTGTGCACCTGTGTGCATGTATGGATATGTGAGGTCACAGGGAGAAGATCAATCACAGGTGGAGTGTGTGTGTGTGTGCACCTGTGTGCATGTATGGATATGTGAGGTCACAGAGGAGATAGACGAATCACAGGTGGTGTGTGTGTGTGTGCACCTGTGTGCATGTATGGATATGTGAGGTCACAGGGAGAAGACCAATCACAGGTGGTGTGTGTGTGTGTGCACCTGTGTGCATGTATGGATATGTGAGGTCACAGGGAGAAGACCAATCACAGATGGTGTGTGTGTGTGCACCTGTGTGCATGTATGGATATGTGAGGTCACAGAGGAGATAGATCAATCACAGGTGGTGTGTGTGTGTGTGCACCTGTGTGCATGTATGGATATGTGAGGTCACAGGGAGAAGATCAATTACAGGTGGTGTGTGTGTGTGTGCACCTGTGTGCATGTATGGATATGTGAGGTCACAGGGAGAAGACCAATCACAGGTGGTGTGTGTGTGTGCGCACCTGTGTGCATGTATAGATATGTGAGGTCACAGGGAGAAGACCAATCACAGGTGGTGTGTGTGTGTGGGTACCTGTGTGCATGTATGGATATGTGAGGTCACAGGGAGAAGACCAATCACAGGTGGTGTGTGTGTGTGCGCACCTGTGTGCATGTATGGATATGTGAGGTCACAGGGAGAAGACCAATCACAGGTGGTGTGTGTGTGTGTGTGCACCTGTGTGCATGTATGGATATGTGAGGTCACAGGGAGAAGACCAATCACAGGTGGTGTGTGTGTGTGTGTACCTGTGTGCATGTATGGATATGTGAGGTCACAGAGGAGATAGACGAATCACAGGTGGTGTGTGTGTGTGTGTACCTGTGTGCATGTATGGATATGTGAGGTCACAGAGGAGATAGATCAATCACAGGTGGTGTGAGTGTGTGTGCACCTGTGTGCATGTATGGATATGTGAGGTCACAGAGGAGATAGACCAATCACAGGTGGTGTGTGTGTGTGCACCTGTGTGCATGTATGGATATGTGAGGTCACAGAGGAGAAGACCAATCACAGGTGGTGTGTGTGTGTGCACCTGTGTGCATGTATGGATATGTGAGGTCACAGGGAGAAGACCAATCACAGGTGGAGTGTGTGTGTGTGCACCTGTGTGCATGTATGGATATGTGAGGTCACAGGGACAAGACCAATCACAGGTGGAGTGTGTTTGTGTGCACCTGTGTGCATGTATGGATATGTGAGGTCACAGGGAGAAGACCAATCACAGGTGGAGTGTGTGTGTGTGCACCTGTGTGCATGTATGGATATGTGAGGTCACAGAGGAGATAGACCAATCACAGGTGGAGTGTGTGTGTGTGCACCTGTGTGCATGTATGGATATGTGAGGTCACAGGGAGAAGACCAATCACAGGTGGAGTGTGTGTGTGTGCACCTGTGTGCATGCATGGATATGTGAGGTCACAGGGAGAAGACCAATCACAGGTGGAGTGTGTGTGTGTGCACCTGTGTGCATGTATGGATATGTGAGGTCACAGGGAGAAGACCAATCACAGGTGGAGTGTGTGTGTGTGTACCTGTGTGCATGTATGGATATGTGAGGTCACAGGGAGAAGACCAATCACAGGTGGAGTGTGTGTGTGTGCACCTGTGTGCATGTATGGATATGTGAGGTCACAGGGAGAAGACCAATCACAGGTGGAGTGTGTGTGTGTGCACCTGTGTGCATGTATGGATATGTGAGGTCACAGGGAGAAGACCAATCACAGGTGGTGTGTGTGTGTGTACCTGTGTGCATGTATGGATATGTGAGGTCACAGGGAGAAGACCAATCACAGGTGGAGTGTGTGTGTGTGCACCTGTGTGCATGTATGGATATGTGAGGTCACAGGGAGAAGACCAATCACAGGTGGAGTGTGTGTGTGTGTACCTGTGTGCATGTATGGATATGTGAGGTCACAGAGGAGATAGATCAATCACAGGTGGTGTGTGTGTGTGTACCTGTGTGCATGTATGGATATGTGAGGTCACAGAGGAGATAGACGAATCACAGGTGGAGTGTGTGTGTGTGTGTACCTGTGTGCATGTATGGATATGTGAGGTCACAGGGAGAAGACCAATCACAGATGGTGTGTGTGTGTGCACCTGTGTGCATGTATGGATATGTGAGGTCACAGAGGAGATAGATCAATCACAGGTGGTGTGTGTGTGTGTGCACCTGTGTGCTTGTATGGATATGTGAGGTCACAGGGAGAAGACCAATCACAGGTGGAGTGTGTGTGTGTGTGCACCTGTGTGCATGTATGGATATGTGAGGTCACAGGGAGAAGACCAATCACAGGTGGAGTGTGTGTGTGTGTGCACCTGTGTGCATGTATGGATATGTGAGGTCACAGGGAGAAGACCAATCACAGGTGGTGTGTGTGTGTGTGTGCACCTGTGTGCATGTATGGATATGTGAGGTCACAGGGAGAAGACCAATCACAGGTGGTGTGTGTGTGTGTGTGTGCACCTGTGTGCATGTATGGATATGTGAGATCACAGAGGAGATAGACTAATCACAGGTGGTGTGTGTGTGTGTGCACCTGTGTGCATGTATGGATATGTGAGGTCACAGGGAGAAGACCAATCACAGGTGGTGTGTGTGTGTGTGTACCTGTGTGCATGTATGGATATGTGAGGTCACAGAGGAGATAGACCAATCACAGGTGGTGTGTGTGTGTGTGCACCTGTGTGCATGTATGGATATGTGAGGTCACAGGGAGAAGACCAATCACAGGTGGTGTGTGTGTGTGTGCACCTGTGTGCATGTATGGATATGTGAGGTCACAGGGAGAAGATCAATCACAGGTGGTGTGTGTGTGTGTGTGCACCTGTGTGCATGTATGGATATGTGAGGTCACAGAGGAGATAGACCAATCACAGGTGGTGTGTATGTGTGTGCACCTGTGTGCATGTATGGATATGTGAGGTCACAGGGAGAAGACCAATCACAGGTGGAGTGTGTGTGTGTGTGCACCTGTGTGCATGTATGGATATGTGAGGTCACAGGGAGAAGACCAATCACAGGTGGTGTGTGTGTGTGTGTGTGTGCACCTGTGTGCATGTATGGATATGTGAGGTCACAGGGAGAAGACCAATCACAGGTGGTGTGTGTGTGTGTGTGCACCTGTGTGCATGTATGGATATGTGAGATCACAGAGGAGATAGACTAATCACAGGTGGTGTGTGTGTGTGTGCACCTGTGTGCATGTATGGATATGTGAGGTCACAGGGAGAAGACCAATCACAGGTGGTGTGTGTGTGTGTGTACCTGTGTGCATGTATGGATATGTGAGGTCACAGAGGAGATAGACCAATCACAGGTGGTGTGTGTGTGTGTGCACCTGTGTGCATGTATGGATATGTGAGGTCACAGGGAGAAGATCAATCACAGGTGGTGTGTGTGTGTGTGTGCACCTGTGTGCATGTATGGATATGTGAGTTCACAGAGGAGATAGACGAATCACAGGTGGTGTGTGTGTGTGTGCACCTGTGTGCATGTATGGATATGTGAGGTCACAGGGAGAAGACCAATCACAGGTGGAGTGTGTGTGTGTGTGCACCTGTGTGCATGTATGGATATGTGAGGTCACAGGGAGAAGACCAATCACAGGTGGTGTGTGTGTGTGTGTGCACCTGTGTGCATGTATGGATATGTGAGGTCACAGGGAGAAGACCAATCACAGGTGGTGTGTGTGTGTGTGTGCACCTGTGTGCATGTATGGATATGTGAGATCACAGAGGAGATAGACTAATCACAGGTGGTGTGTGTGTGTGTGCACCTGTGTGCATGTATGGATATGTGAGGTCACAGGGAGAAGACCAATCACAGGTGGTGTGTGTGTGTGTGTACCTGTGTGCATGTATGGATATGTGAGGTCACAGAGGATATAGACCAATCACAGGTGGTGTGTGTGTGTGTGCACCTGTGTGCATGTATGGATATGTGAGGTCACAGGGAGAAGATCAATCACAGGTGGTGTGTGTGTGTGTGTGCACCTGTGTGCATGTATGGATATGTGAGGTCACAGAGGAGATAGACCAATCACAGGTGGTGTGTATGTGTGTGCACCTGTGTGCATGTATGGATATGTGAGGTCACAGGGAGAAGACCAATCACAGGTGGTGTGTGTGTGTGTGTGCACCTGTGTGCATGTATGGATATGTGAGGTCACAGAGGAGATAGACCAATCACAGGTGGTGTGTGTGTGTGTGCACCTGTGTGCATGTATGGATATGTGAGGTCACAGGGAGAAGATCAATCACAGGTGGTGTGTGTGTGTGTGCACCTGTGTGCATGTATAGATATGTGAGGTCACAAGGGAGAAGATCAATCACAGGTGGTGTGTGTGTGTGTGTGCACCTGTGTGCAAGTATGGATATGTGAGTTCACAGAGGAGATAGACGAATCACAGGTGGTGTGTGTGTGTGTGCACCTGTGTGCATGTATGGATATGTGAGGTCACAAGGGAGAAGACCAATCACAGGTGGTGTGTGTGTGTGTGTGCACCTGTGTGCATGTATGGATATGTGAGGTCACAGGGAGAAGATCAATCACAGGTGGTGTGTGTGTGTGCGCACCTGTGTGCATGTATAGATATGTGAGGTCACAAGGGAGAAGATCAATCACAGGTGGTGTGTGTGTGTGTGTGCACCTGTGTGCATGTATGGATATGTGAGGTCACAGGGAGAAGACCAATCACAGATGGTGTGTGTGTGTGCACCTGTGTGCATGTATGGATATGTGAGTTCACAGAGGAGATAGACCAATCACAGGTGGAGTGTGTGTGTGTGTGTACCTGTGTGCATGTATGGATATGTGAGGTCACAGGGAGAAGACCAATCACAGGTGGTGTGTGTGTGTGTGCACCTGTGTGCATGTATGGATATGTGAGGTCACCGGGAGAAGACCAATCACAGGTGGTGTGTGTGTGTGTGTGCACCTGTGTGCATGTATGGATATTGAGGTCACAGGGAGAAGACCAATCACAGGTGGAGTGTGTGTGTGTGCACCTGTGTGCATGTATGGATATGTGAGGTCACAGGGAGAAGACCAATCACAGGTGGAGTGTGTGTGTGTGCACCTGTGTGCATGTATGGATATGTGAGATCACAGGGAGAAGACCAATCACAGGTGGTGTGTGTGTGTGTGCACCTGTGTGCATGTATAGATATGTGAGTTCACAGAGGAGATAGACGAATCACAGGTGGTGGGTGTGTGTGTGTACCTGTGTGCACATATGGATATGTGAGGTCACAGGGAGAAGATCAATCACAGGTGGTGTGTGTGTGTGTGCACCTGTGTGCATGTATAGATATGTGAGGTCACAAGGGAGAAGACCAATCACAGGCGGTGTGTGTGTGTGTGTGTGTGCACCTGTGTGCATGTATAGATATGTGAGTTCACAGAGGAGATAGACGAATCACAGGTGGTGTGTGTGTGTGTGTACCTGTGTGCATGTATGGATATGTGAGGTCACAGAGGAGATAGATCAATCACAGGTGGTGTGTGTGTGTGTGCACCTGTGTGCATGTATGGATATGTGAGGTCACAGGGAGAAGACCAATCACAGGTGGTGTGTGTGTGTGTGCACCTGTGTGCATGTATGGATATGTGAGGTCACAGGGAGAAGACCAATCACAGGTGGTGTGTGTGTGTGCGCACCTGTGTGCATGTATAGATATGTGAGGTCACAGGGAGAAGACCAATCACAGATGGTGTGTGTGTGTGTGTACCTGTGTGCATGTATGGATATGTGAGGTCACAGGGAGAAGACCAATCACAGGTGGTGTGTGTGTGTGCGCACCTGTGTGCATGTATAGATATGTGAGGTCACAGAGGAGATAGACGAATCACAGGTGGTGTGTGTGTGTGTGTACCTGTGTGCATGTATGGATATGTGAGGTCACAGAGGAGATAGATCAATCACAGGTGGTGTGTGTGTGTGCGCACCTGTGTGCATGTATAGATATGTGAGGTCACAGAGAAGATAGACCAATCACAGGTGGTGTGAGTGTGTGCGCACCTGTGTGCATGTATGGATATGTGAGGTCACAGGGAGAAGACCAATCACAGATGGTGTGTGTGTGTGCACCTGTGTGCATGTATGGATATGTGAGTTCACAGAGGAGATAGACCAATCACAGGTGGAGTGTGTGTGTGTGTGCACCTGTGTGCATGTATGGATATGTGAGGTCACAGGGAGAAGACCAATCACAGGTGGTGTGTGTGTGCACCTGTGTGCATGTATGGATATGTGAGGTCACAGGGAGAAGACCAATCACAGGTGGTGTGTGTGTGCACCTGTGTGCATGTATGGATATGTGAGGTCACAAGGGAGAAGATCAATCACAGGTGGTGTGTGTGTGTGTGTACCTGTGTGCACATATGGATATGTGAGGTCACAGGGAGAAGATCAATCACAGGTGGTGTGTGTGTGTGTGTGCACCTGTGTGCAAGTATGGATATGTGAGTTCACAGAGGAGATAGACGAATCACAGGTGGTGTGTGTGTGTGTGTACCTGTGTGCATGTATGGATATGTGAGGTCACAGAGGAGATAGATCAATCACAGGTGGTGTGTGTGTGTGTGCACCTGTGTGCATGTATGGATATGTGAGGTCACAGGGAGAAGACCAATCACAGGTGGTGTGTGTGTGTGTGCACCTGTGTGCATGTATGGATATGTGAGGTCACAGAGGAGATAGACGAATCACAGGTGGTGTGTGTGTGTGTGTGTGTGCACCTGTGTGCATGTATGGATATGTGAGGTCACAGAGGAGATAGACGAATCACAGGTGGAGTGTGTGTGTGTGTGCACCTGTGTGCATGTATGGATATGTGAGGTCACAGAGGAGATAGACGAATCACAGGTGGAGTGTGTGTGTGTGTGCACCTGTGTGCATGTATGGATATGTGAGGTCACAGGGAGAAGACCAATCACAGATGGTGTGTGTGCACCTGTGTGCATGTATGGATATGTGAGGTCACAGGGAGAACACCAAATCACAGGTGGTGTGTGTGTGTACACACCTGCGTGCACATATGGATATGTGAGGTCACAGGGAGAAGACCAATCACAGGTGGAGTGTGTGTGCACCTGTGTGCATGTATGGATATGTGAGGTCACAGAGGAGATAGACGAATCACAGGTGGTGTGTGTATGCACACCTGTGTGCACGTATGGATATGTAAGGTCAGAGAGGAGATAGACCAGACACAGGTGGTGTGTGTGTGCACACCTGTGTGCATGTATGGATATGTGAGGTCACAGAGGAGATAGACCAATCACAGGTGGTGTGTGTGTGTGTGTGCACCTGTGTGCATGTATGGATATGTGAGGTCACAGGGAGAACACCAAATCACAGGTGGTATGTGTGTGTACACACCTGCGTGCACATATGGATATGTGAGGTCTCAGGGAGAAGACCAATCACAGGCGGTGTGTGTGTGTGTGTGTGTGCACCTGTGTGCATGTATGGATATGTGAGGTCACAGAGGAGATAGACGAATCACAGGTGGTGTGTGTATGCACACCTGTGTGCACGTATGGATATGTAAGGTCAGAGAGGAGATAGACCAGACACAGGTGGTGTGTGTGTGCACACCTGTGTGCATGTATGGATATGTGAGGTCACAGGGAGAACACCAAATCACAGGTGGTATGTGTGTGTACACACCTGCGTGCACATATGGATATGTGAGGTCTCAGGGAGAAGATCAATCACAGGTGGTGTTGTGTGCGCACCTGTGTGCACGTATGGATATGTGAGGTCACAGAGGAGATAGACCAGACACTGGTGGTGTGTGTGGACATGTGTATGTCTGTGTGCACATTTGGATACATGTATAGAGGAAAAATGTGTCAGAATAACAACTGAACCTAGATGACGTGTCCCCCAGAGCATCTCATCGCATCCAAGGGGACATGACTGGATCTTAGAGATGGGAACGTGACAGATATCTGTGGCCCTCCAGAGCCACCCCAGGAGCAGATGAGCAGTGCACCTGTAGGGGTGCTGGGCCACATGCGCAGGAGCTGGGTGGCGTGAGGACAGGTGGAGAGGTGTGGGCTGCGTGGGAGGGGGCTAACGATGGGGCCACTAATCCTTCTCTATCCTGGAGGTCGAACATTGTAAAGTGTAGGGACCTGAGCACTCTGACAGACAGTGACCTTGGCAGTGTGCAGTGGGTTTCCAGCCACAGCAAGGCCTAGGAGGCCCAAGCTCTTAAGGTGTTCTCCGTCCCTGGGGACAGGAGTGTAGCCCGCTGCTCCCTCCCTCCTTCCCCTACTGTTAGGAATGTCCAAGTAAGTCACAAGCTCTTCTTGGCAGTGTGGGGCTGAGGCCGCCCAAGCCTGTGCCTTGACTCAGTCACATGCTGACGCTGCAGCCACTTCTTAGGGTGATCTGGGGATGTCTTTTCCCGTGACTTCTGCCTCAGTAGCTGGCATTCAGTGGTGGTCAGTGGGGCACAGTGTCCCACTGCAGTCCATCATCCTGGTAACTGCGAAGATGAGCACAGGTCCCTGCTGGGGCTCTGGTGACCACGGTTGGTACTATCATGTCTCCCGAGGCAGCTGATTGGCAGGCCCCGCTCTTGGACTTTGAGGCCTGCTCGCAGTGCTGTCTGTGGGTGCGGAACGTGCAGTGAAGTGCACCTTGTGTTTCAGGAGGAAGACTGCCTCCTTCAAGAGCATGTTGCCCGACCTCTCGTTGCCGTACCAGTCGTCCCTGTGCCAGACAGTGGCTCGAGTGAGAAGGCTGGAGGAGAGTCGGGTCCTGGCCCTCAGGGACCTCCGGGAGAAGCAGGCTCTGGTGGAGCAGCGGAAAAGGTGTGTCTGCGGTGCGGGTGAGGTCCCCCGACTGCCGCCGGGTGTGTGGACTGCGCAGGACTGAGGGCGGCAGCCGAGGAGGCCTGGCCTGCTTCCTCCTCCCTGGCCAGGCTGTGCCGCCCGCTCCCGTGGCTGCAGCTCCCTGAAGTGCCTGGCTCTGGCTTCACAGCTCCTCGCTGCCTCCTCATCGGGCTGGCACAGGCGTGGGCACGTGTGGTCCCTGTGGCCCTTCTTGGCACAGTCCCCTGCTTGCCTTCTCACCACACTGCCTGCCTTCGGGCATCTCCCTAATTCCTTACTCTTTCTTGGTCCCTTCCTCCTCCCCTGTCCATCACTGACCCAACATCCTTTTCTGAGGAAGGGCATTTAGACACATATGGATGAGTTTACTCTCGTCTCATGCCCCTGGCTCATGGTGGCTGGCTTGCTGTTGGCAGACCACCAGGCCCTGTCCTCAGTTTCTGCCCTGCTCTGCCTACCAGTGCTGCTGACCACCCAGTAGCACCCTGCTTCAGGACCCAGGAGACTGGCTGGCATGGACTGTGTCCGCAGCCCCTGAGCTCCTTGCCTTGGGCTCAGGTTCACCAGTGAGGGCACCCAGCAGGTGCTTGGGGAGACAGGGAGAGAAAGGGCAGACTTTCTATCTCCCTGGCCTCTCCAGCCTCTCCCCAGGCTGGTTACTCCATCCCTGGTGTGCCTGTGGGCCTTGGGGTGACCTGGCCAAGGCAAGCCCAGGTGCCTGCACTGCCCCTGGGTTCCTGCTCCCTCCCCACCAAAGCCTGCTGAAGCTGCCCACCGGGATGCGTTTCTGTCTGCAGCCAAGGGGCGCCCAGCTTCTGCGGTGGTCGGCAGGCCCCACCTGGCACCCAGACCCCTGCACCTGGCTCTTCTCCAGGAGCAACTCACGCTTTTCTAGGAAAAAAAACACCTTGAAGGCAGAAAGCAAGTCAGGTCTTTGATGCCTGGAGCCCAAGACCTGCGGGCCTCCTTGCTGAGCAGATCCCAGAGGCCAGCGTGTGGTCAGGCTCCAGCATGCCATCCATGTAGGGAGGTCACCCCCTTGTTTCCCAAGGGGCAAACAGGTCCCTCCTGTACTGTGTGACTGAGAGGCACAGACACTGCCTGGAGTCTCTTGTAGGAGATGGGAGGAGGTGGGGTATTGCCAGCACACGGGGCTGGTCCAAGGTCCATCTAGGCAGACGGCAGAGCCTATCCTCACCCAGGAGGAGGTGCCAAGAACCCGAAGACCTGCGCCCCGAGGGTAGAAGGCCTGGCTTGATGCCCCAGGGCCACTGTGGTGGGGCAGAGGGTCAGGAGGAGACGAGAGGCCAGTCTGGGGCATGAGGTGGAGGAGAGCCAACCAGGAACTGCCAACAGACCAGGAGTTGGTTCAGACAGGAAGGTGCACCTTGGGGCTACAGAGGAGGCTTCAGGGTGGATCAGCCTTCGGCTGGGAGAGGGCTTTCAGAGGCCCCATCCCGTCCCCAGCCACAGGGGACAACTTAGAAATTCTGCACTCCTTAAGGAGCCAAAGCCCAGCTGCAGACTCTGCATGGGCCTCCCTGAGAGCTCACAGCCCCTGGGCATGGCCCTGCCCCAGGAAGTAAGCACTCTGCCCGAGGCGGGGAAGACTGGAGGCACTCAGGTTCTAGAGAAAGCCACCTAGTGGGAAGTCTGCTTGTGAGTGGGTGGTCTTTGGAACCTTCACAGGCAAGGCCTGAAGGCTGCTTGCAGATCCTGTGGCTCTGGCTGGGCCCTTCCTGGAGGGCCCATGGGCCCCTGTGCTTCCCCTTGGGGACAGGCAGACAGGAAGAGAAGGCTGTCTGTATGCAGCTAAAAAGACAGAATTCTTTGTGAACACTGCTTGAAGCTACCCGTGGCTTGTGACATTGATACCACAACGTGTTTTCTCCAGAGAAAAGAGAGCCCTGCAGGAGTGGAGGGAGCAGGCCCAGGTGATGAGGAAGAGGCAGGAGACACTCAGTCAGCTGCTGCCCCTGCAGAGGAGCATGGTAGGCACAGCGTGGTGGGCAGGGCGGGCAGGGCACCTCCGCTGGGCCAGCCCTGCAGGGCAGGTGGGGCTGCACGTGGTCCTGCACAGCTGGGGAGCGAGACTGCGGGTGGAGCTGGGCATCCTCTGGCCTGGCCTCTGGGACCCCCTCTTAGCTGCTGCCCTGTAAGATCTGTCCAGTGGATCAGGTGCTTGCAGAGGGAAGGGAGATAGGAGTTAAGAGGAAAAGGGGAAAAATGAAAATAAAACACCACCAGGTTCCACGTGTTTTCAGGTGTCTTCCTGGGACCCTTACTCTCATCTCTGGTCAGAGGCCGGGAAGCGGTGGCCTCGGTGACCTTGTCCTTGGCCCTGGGGTTGCCAGCTCTCAGGTTGGGTGGCATAAGGTGCTGTGGGTGTAGCTCCCGTTCCCATATCCCCAAACCACTTGAGGTGCAGGTGACAGGAGGGTGCTGGGAGCCGGCCTCTCCTCCTGGCCTCGTCTGGTGCTCTGCTGTGAGCTGACCGCAGGTGTGCTGCTCCACAGGGCCACCCAGGTCTCTTGTCACTTCTTGAAGAGCTGTTCGTTGCATGATCCTGAGAAGCCAGGTGCCTCTGTGGTGCCCAGCACCACCCCGGGAGGTCCCCGAGGCCTTCGCCTGCACCCCAGCAGCAGCTGCAGTGCTGCGCGGCCGGCATCTTGATTTCATATCACACTGGTTTCGGACTCACAGGAAGGTTGCAAAGCAGCACCAGAGTCTCACACGCTCCTCACCCAGCTGGTGTTGACATCCCGTGTGACCTCAGAGCAGGGCTGGGGACTGATGTCCACGCAGGTGCAGCGCCAGGGCCCAGACAAAGACCACGTCTCACCAGCTTCTCCACCGATGGGTGGCCCTGTTCTGCTCAGGTGTCCCGTGGCTCACTGTCCTCACATCCCCAGGGACCTCCAGGAGAGGGCGGTGGTCAGTCTTCCTGTGTCCTTTGTGACCTCGTCGCCTCTGTAGTGCTGATCAGTTACTGTGCAGGCACCTTGGCCAGGACTTACCTGGCACTTCTCACAGGGAGCCCCAGGTTTTCCATTTGGGGCAGGACCTCAGGAGTGACCTGTGTCTTCCTGGGTGCAGCACTGGTGGTGATTGACCTGGTCAAGGTGGTGTCTGTTTCTCCCTGTGGTCTCAAGGTCCTCCCCTCTGTAGCTGACCCAGCCTCACCTCCAGGAGACCTGGAGCCTTGCACTTACCTGTGGCTGTGGCTGCAGCTGGCAGAGCTTGTCTGCAGCATCTGGCCTGCTGCTAATGACCCTGGGAATCTCTGTGGTTGACTTCTGCTCACCCTTTACCCTGCTGGAATGTCAGTGGGTCAGCACCACTGACCACAGTAGGGCCTTTGGGGCCCTGCTGTGGTTGGGGTCCTGGGTCCTGCCTGATGGTATGGGCTGCCTGCACCTGGCCTGGCACACCATGACAGCTCTGCCAACTCCAAGCCTGGCCTGCTCACACTCTAGGTGGAGAGGTGGCCACATAGTGGGACTGCCTGCCGTTCAGGATGCTTTGGTCCTCCCTTCCAACAGAACCTGTTGCTTCACGTCAGAGGCATGTCCTACCCTAGAGATCTTTCTCAGGAGCAGAATCAGCAGCTTGGCTTCAAGATGCCCGTGAAGCACTATCTTCCTGGCGGCTCAGAGGTGTCCCAACCCTGAAACCCCACATCTCCCTTTATTGTGGCAGAGTGCTGAGGCCACTGCAGCTGTCACTGTGTGGCTGTCTGTCCTGCTCAGCATTCGTGCCCATTTCCACACACTGAATGTTGTGGATAGACTCTCATGTTCTTTATTTCCTAACATATTAAAATTTTAAATATGTACGACATTGCTTCTAGGAAACACACACGCAATGAGACACCCTTAAGAATGCTTTCAGAGCTTGATTATAGAAAAAAATTGAAAATAACTTAAATGTCAGTAGGTAGATATGACTAAAGAAATTGTTACATCCAAACTATGGGTTATCAGCATAGTGTCAAAAACGTTGAGTTAGATCTATTATCTACTGACTTGAAGATATCTTGAAAACAAGGTGAGCCAGGTGTAGTGGCACATACCTGTCATCCTGATGACTCAGGAGGCTGAGGCAGGAGGATCCCAAGTTCAAGCTCATCCTGAGCAACCTAACAAGACCCCGTCTCAAAATAAAAAATGAAAGGAGCAGGATGTAGCTTAGTGGTAGAGTGCCCCTGGGTTCAGCCCCCAGTATACCCTCCACAAAAAAACCCACCAAAATGGCTATAAGTTAAACCAACACGATTGCAGAACATACACAGATCATATTAGAGTGTGGCTGGTAGTGGAGGAGGAATCCACACTTCCAGGGCCCTTCCCAGGCCTGAGTTTGCATGCTTTGATCTTGAAGAAGGGAAAAGTGGATTCTATAGAATCTCATCAGCGATAGACTGATTCAGACAGCAGGAGCCAGGACACGTGCTGTGTCCCCATCTCCTGCTGCAGCAGCACAGAGACAAGTGAGACGGTGGTGGCACAGCAGGTCAGGGGCATAGCGTGCAGGGAAGCAGCAGGCCTGGGGCAGGTGGCTGTCACTACTGGCTTTCCCACAAATCCTGAACCTCAGCATGTGGGCATTGTGCCCCTCCCAGACCTGTGCCCACCCAGATACTGGAAAAATGTTTTGTATGGCCTCGAATACTATAATCAAGTCCAGAGATGACAACATTTGTGGCAAGGTGTTGGTATCTACTATGTGAAGATATTTAACAATCAGAGACTCCAAGAGAAGAGTGGGTGGAGGTCCCCACAGCCACACGTGCGCACACAGAAACAGCTGCTCAGGAGACTGAGTGCCGCTCAGGCCAGCCATCCAGGGTCTGCGGCAGGACAGGGTGGGGGCTCAGGGAGGGGCTGCCAGCACTGTACAGCAGCTGCCAACATCTTGAGGGAGTGAAACAGTTAATTGTTGTGCTGGGGACTGCACCTAGGCACGTGCTCTCCACTGAGCTGATACCCAGTCCTTTTGAATTTTTTAAATTTTGAGAGAGGTTCTAAGTTACTAAGGCTGGCCTTGAACTTATAGTCCCTTTGCCTCAGCCTCCCGAGTTACTGGGATTACCAGAAAGCCCGGCCTAGAAAATCTCTCTTCAAGTTAAGAACAAGTATTTTTGAAAATGTCCAGGAGTCCATCATGCCGCAGTAAAAGCAGTCGGGTCATGAGCCGTTTCCAGAGGCGAGTCTGCCTGAGTAAGCCCGGCCCTGCTGCCTGTGACCAGGAGCTGGCCGCACCCGGAGGTCTGTGCAGCAGGGCCAAGACAGCCTCCCCGCCTGTGCCTGCGCCTGCAGTCGGCCGGAGGACGCGAGAGGGCGCCAGGACCCTGCACATGGCCTGCAGCTGCTCCCTGGACCCTGGGCAGTCAGCGGGAGTGCCCACGTGCTCGTCCTAGGTGTCAGCCTGTGCAGGCGTGACAGGCAGCGGCAGCGGGCAGGTGCTCCTGGATCCTGGCTCTGCCCAGAGCCTTCGTTTCTGTCTTTCAAGGTGGCTGCCTTCAGCACCAGTGCCCTCCACACTCCCGTGTGAAGGGGCCTTGGCGGCCACTGGCAGGCCCGCACCTTGGTCCCGAGTCTCCCACGCAGATCTTCCCGACTCAGGTCTTCCTCAGAGAATCGGATACTTTGTAAATACGCTTCCATGTTCGTGGAATGTGCCTGGGTGGGCTTTCTTCCAAATGCTTTTAATATTTTAAAAAATTAGATTTCTGACTTCGGAAGGAAAAAGAGCCTCCTGAATGGAGCTCTGACATCTGTCTGTTGGAGGCAGCCGTGAGACACTCCTAGCCAGTGGCCTGTGCGGTCCCCAGCCCAAGGCCCAGGCTGCTGTGTGCACACCGTGCTCCTCTGGGGCTCCACGCAGACAGACAGGGTCCTGGCTCTGGCAGTCCACTCAGACGGGAGGACAGACCTCAGTCGGTCCTGCCAGACTGCAGCTGGGGAGCCCCTGGCAGGAAGTTCACCTCCCATCCTCACCCTCACTACCCACTGCTCCGTCAGCCCTCCAGTCCTGGCACCCGCACAGACACACCACAGCAGACACACTCGTGCCTGCAGGCACACACGCTCCTGCACACGCAGACCCAGAGGTCCCCCATCAGGCTCCACTGGAGGCCATAGTGAGCAGCGCCCTTGGTGTGTCCACCCCTGGTGTCCAGGTTGCACTCCTGAGTATGGAGGCCCCCAAGCCTCCAGCTCCGGTGCTGACGCTACAGGAGCAGCTTGGGACCCCTGTGTAGAGACACCGTCCCATGGTCCTGGCAGTGAGCTGGCGGTTGCGGTGCAGGATGTGGGCAGGGACCAGCACAGCGCAGGTCACAGAAGCCAAGAGGAAGCTGGGCCCTGGTGGGCCATGCAGCCGAGAGAAGCAGAGGTGAGGGCATAGACGGCGGGCAGGGAGCGGAGCAGGACTGGAGGTGTGGAGTCTCGGGAAGCCAGTGTGGCCCAGTGTGCCTGCTGGTGGGAGTGGGGAGCGGCCGGCACCCGCCAGGAGTCCAGCCAGCTTCCAGGGGTGGCGTGTGGGAGGAGGGGTGGGCCAGGGCAGTGGACAGGGAGTCGGGCGTTTTCCTACTGACCAGAGAAGGGTGAGAAA
Source organism: Callospermophilus lateralis (assembly GCF_048772815.1). NCBI lineage: Eukaryota > Metazoa > Chordata > Mammalia > Rodentia > Sciuridae > Callospermophilus > Callospermophilus lateralis. Next base: position 93,133,607 of record NC_135319.1, read on the forward strand.
GCCCAGGTGACCTGAAGTCTGAGTGGTGTGTCAGGAAGAGGGAGCGTGGTCCAGTGGCGGTGCTGGACCTTTGTGGCCATACACAAGAGTCGTTTCCCTGAGTCCAGCTGGTCTCTTGGTTTACAGACAGCCTGTTGGTCTCTGCCCTAGCTGGGCCACCCCTGACTGGTCACTGTGCCCCTCTCCACATTCTGCTTCCCTGCCATCTCCCAAGTCCAGTAAAATCAGAAGTCGGTCTGATCAGCAAAGCAGCCCTGGACTGGGGACTGCCCCTGAAAGCCCCTGGACAGCGGGGCTGTGGGTGTGTTTGGGCCTAGCCCAGTGCTCCCCAGTGCAGTGAGGACAGCCTCCCAGTCAGGCAGGCCCGTTGGTCCACGTGCTCGGCTGGACAGCGGGCATCGTGTTCTCTCAGGTGACAGGGTCTCAGGGCGACGGGGGCCAGCCTCGGCAGGCTCAGGGGCCACCCTGGGTCCCTCACGCCACACCTTTCTCTGGGCCGTCCAGGAAACCTCCAAAAGCTGTCCAAACCCACATCCACGGTGGGGTGAGCCCACCCAAGGCCAGGATGGTGGCCACGTGTAAACAACACCCCCTTTGGACAGCAGGCCAGGTGCCAGGAGCAGCGTCTTCTCAGGTGCCTGAGAGCGTCTTGTTGCGTTTCCCTAGATGGCACCCAAGTACCCATTCGCCATGGATCTGGTGGACAGTGGGAAAGCCCCACCCAGTCCATCTGGAAGAAGGAGACTCAGCAAAGAGAGGACATCACACACAAGTGAGATCAGGTTGGTGACAGCAGCTGTCCTTGGCCCTCTGGGCTGCCTGCTCCTCAGCTGAGGCTGTGGCTCAGCCCACGGGGGGGGGGGGGGGGGGGGCAGCGGACCATCGTGCTGCCGCTCCCAGGGACCTCCTGCAGGCAGTCACAGCCCAGCCACCCCAGGACTGAGGCTCCAGGCCCTCTGCGGAGACTACTGCCTCGCTGTCGCCCTGTTCGCCCCACTCCGTACAGGCCTAAGCTCTAACTCGCTCCGCAGCCCTGGCTTCTTGGGCTGACCCTTGGGCCTCAGCTGCAGGAGACTGATGGCCGTGGGGCTGGGAGGCCGGTGCTAATTCAGGCGGAGGAGCAGCGACCCCAGGAAGGAACAGCTGGGTCAGGAGGCCACAGTGGGAGGCCACCGAGCAATTGTAGGATCTGAGTCCGGCTATGTGTTGGCCAGGCATCTCTCTCCAGGGGCCAGGTCATCTGGGCCACCATCTGGAGCTCAGGAAAGCAGAGGAGATATGGGGACATGTGGGGCCAACCAGGGAGAGGGGAGAGTGGGAACCTCAGGCTGCACCCTTGGGACAGCTTAGGGACAGCATGGTGTTGCAGAGCAAGGGGCTGAGGCCAGGGGACAGGAGGCCCACAGTCAGCAACAGGCCCTGGGCCTCTTCTGCCATCTCAGATCCTTGTACTGACCATCAGGAATGGGAGCCTCAAGGCTCTGCGTTCGGTGCTAAGAGAAAGAGGTCTTTTTAAAGCCCCTGCTTGGTAGGACTTCCCACGGCTCTGTTTAAAGATCCAGCAAAACAAGACGTGCTGCTCTCCTATGTGTGCTCACGTGGTGTGGTGGTGTGCAACAGAGGACTGTCCTATGGCTTTGGAGCTGGGGGGCCCAGGCAGGGACAGTCCCTGCAGGAGGGGACAGGGAGCCAGGGACCACACATGGCCAGGAGAAGTAAGGAAGCTGTCTGGGTGGAGGGAGTGCCAGGACTCCGTGCCCAGGCCAAGCTCTGCGGTGGCCTGTGTTCCAGTGGCGGTGCCAGCCTGGAGGAGCTAGTGAAGCATCAGGAGCGGCCAGGGCGGGCGCGCTGCAGCTCCAGAGGCATAGCGCCACTGCCGGAGCCGAGGACTGCCACCCAGGACCTGGACTCTGTGAGTGCGCACACTGGGTCTGCTGAGCACGGGCCCCCAGCATGATGGGGTGACGTGCCCTTTCAGAAACGGGGGGTGTTCCAGAATCGCCATTGGTCGTCCACCGCACGGTGGGCCTGGGTGTGCTGGACCTGAGGGTGCAGCAGGGGGCGTCTGCCAGCAGCAGCCACAGCCCTGGATGGCAACTGTCCACTCCACACACCTGTGGGGTGCCTGTGAGGCTCTGGCCTAGGGCTGGCCTTGGGGGGCACTGCAGCCAAGGGGGCTTGCTGGTGATCATGTGCCCAGCGTCTGTAAGAGAAAGCCTGATGCTCACAGGGTCCAGGCGCTTCTTGGCAGCCTCCTGAGCAGACCTGCCCCCAAGCCCCTCCAGATGCTCTGACTTTTAACCTTGTCCCACCCAGCGCTGCCGGGGCAGCTGCCCAGTGCTGAGCTAGTGGCCTGCGGGCGTGGCACAGCGACAGGGAGGCCCCTTTCTGCCTGTGTGGCCCAAGGAAACTGCAGCCCTCCCAGTGAGCACCTGGCGCCTGTCCCCACCTTGCTCACCACGGGCCCAGCCTGGTCTCCGGGGGCCCCCAAGCCTGACAGTGTCCTGAGCCCCCCTCTACGCCAGGCTAGTGCTAGGCTGCCACCGCACTGTCCAGACAGGAAGTCCCTGCTCCCCGTCCCCAAAGCCCATCTGTGGGCCCTGTCTCCATCTTCAGGTGACAGAAGGAAACGTTGAAAGGAAGCAGCCCACAGAGTTGGCCCTTGCAGGTTTCCTCAGGTCAGACCAGGTGCCAGGAGAGGAGGCTGCCCTGCCCTCTGCCCTGATAGAACCCTAAGCTTTAGCTGGGCACAGGCACCTCACAAAAGGCCCATTCCCTCCTTCTCCCACACGTCACTCCTCTGGCCAGCAGGGTGAGACAGCTGTGTTCACTCTCCCTGAGCCTTGGCCTTCCCTTCCGCTATGCAGAATGCAAGCATGAGTGCAGGAGCTGGGCAGCCATCATGGGCCCCAGTGAAAGCCTGATTGGGGATACAGAGTCGCAGGCTGTAGGAGTGTCTACTCTCCAGTCCTGGGAGCTGGGCCTTGGGCCTAGCAGCTGAGCCTGAATCCTAACACAGTCAAGGCCATGTGGTTTTGCAAAATAAAAGCCACCTGCAGATGCAGTGTTAAGGGCCTACAGAAACAAATGCCAACAGCATCCAAGATGATTTGTTTCACAGAACCCAAAACACACAGGAACACAAACTAGGAACAGTGGGGCTGAAAGCTGGAGGCCTGGGCTCAAGTGAGATCCAGCCCATTTACCGGCTCCACAGGCCTCCAGAAGGCTGCTGGGTTCCGCTCTAGAGAATGGAACAACCTGGCGTCACAGGCCATGGGCTGCCTCTGTGAATCCCGAGACGGGACGAGTGCCAGCCGGTCTGGGACATGCCAGCAGCTTTCTCACCCTCCTGACCTCTCAGCTGGCCAGGATGAGGCTGCAGGCCTTCTGAGTGACCCGTGTGAAGGAGAGGCCTTGCAGACCAGGGGACAGTGAGCCGGGAAGACAATAGAGATTTCAGTCCAGCTTTCCAGACCCTCCAGCAATACAGAAGACACTGCACCACGGAGCACAGCAGGGTGCTCCCCAGCAGCTCTCCCCCAAACTCCCAGGGAGACCTCTTGGAGGCGGAGCAAAGGTGTGGCAAAAATTTTAAAAGATTTGAATCAGTGGACGAGCTGAAGAACCCGCCCCCCCCGGAACTGAAACAAGCAAGAGGAGTGGGGGAAATCTCGTGTCCCGGTCTAGAGCAGGTGGAGGGAGTAAGAGTCCTGAGGTCAGGGAGGACACGGCCAGCTCAGGCCTCTCGGGCTCGCTGCACTCAGATGTGAGATCTGGGGCTCAGCCTCTCTGGGGACCACCACGCAATGCTGGGGGCCAGCCCATGTGCCAAGGTCTCTCTGGGGACAGGATTTGGCCAGGAGGAGAGGAGTGTCAAGAGCTGCCCAGTTTGGGAGACTGAATGGCATGCAGAAAAGGTGCGACCCCACAGGAGGCCATGGCCACGTCCACAGGGAGACGAAGGCCTGCTGGAGCACAGTGGCCAGTGCGCACTCACAGGGCCAGCAGGCAACAGCGCCTCCCTAGGCCCCATGACGTCCCCCTGGATGACCATCAAACCCACGACTGTGTCGCAGCTGCAGGGGGAGGGCTGCAGGTGCAGGTCCAGTCATGCCCAGGGAGGCCAAAGGGAGGACTCAGGACTGCCTTCCTCAGGGTGGGGAGGTGGGGCACTGCAGGTGACCCTGCTGCAGTGAGCCGGGGCCTCCTCCTGTTGGGCCTTGCTCTGGCCTGCAGGCTGAGCTGGGAGCCTGGGTTGGGAGCAGGGGTGTCGCTGACCACGGCGGGCTGGGTTGCAGGCTGGCCTGCTCTGGGTCTGTGGCTGTGGGGCTGCCTCCAGGGCAGTGCAAGTCAGCAGTTCTCCAGCAAGGGGCCTGGGTGTACCAGCTTTGGAGGGGCCCTCTGTTCACCCACTCATTCTACAGGACGCTGGGTGGGGCCTGCTGGGGACCCCAAGATGAGTAGCCCTTGCTATTGGTGTCCTTGCACAGAGGGACAGCACGGGAGCCCCGGGGGCAGGCTACACCATGGTGTGGAGGCAAAGCCCGCCTCTGCGGGGCTGCCTGGCGGGGCGGGCGCCCGTCTCACTTCCCCTCTCCTCTTCGTCTTCCCAAAGGCCAAGAAGCTGCAGGAGGAAGCGGTGACACTGAGACTGGATTCAGGCTCCAGCAGGGCTCTCTCAGGGGGCCTTGCTCACCCATCAGCATCACAGCCTCAGAATGTATTTTTTAACAGGAAATATTAAGAGCCAGAGATGTTACAGCACTGATGACAGCATCTTCAGACGTGGGGAACTGGCTTTTGGCAGGGGGACTAATGTCAGGTGCTGGGTATTGTCCTTGTGATTTATTTCACAGGCACCTGTTGTTTTTAAATAAACCTGGGTTTCTTTTCTGAGGCTGTAGGAGGCTTAAATTGCATTAAAAGGAGAGTACTGTGAACACCACGTGTTTTTCATCTCTTCCCTGTGTTTCTGCCAGTCTGCGTGATAGTGTTTGACTGGCAGCCAGCTGACACCCTGGGGGCAGCCTAGTGACAAATGTGACCAGAGTTTGCAAGAACCTGTCTCCTGGTGTAGGGAAGGGCAGAGTCCCTGCAGTCCGAGCATTCACCCAGGTTCCTGCCCGGCAGAGGTTCGCCTTTGGCCTAGACATTGCCAGTGTGACTGTGGACTGTACGTTACTCCTTTTAGTTAGGTTAGTTTTGCTGTATGTATTTTGGAACTGTGTTATTAGATGCCTATAGTTTATGTTGAGCAAACACTGTGGACTTTTCTCTACCTCTCCTTTTTACTCCTTACCTTGAAGTCTGCTTGTCTGATGCTAATGTAAGCCTCCCACTGCTATTTTGTTGGCGTGAAACATCTTTCATTGTTCGCTTTCAACCTTCCTGTCTTCATATCTAAGTGCATCTTGTGGAAACCCATAGGGTGGGCCTGGTTTGGGGGATCAGGCCTGACAATCTCCCTTTTAATTAGAGCGGATTCACTTACATTTAAGGCAGTAGTGAGTGAAGTCCACCATCTTTTGTATATTGTATGCTTTTCTTCCTTTATTCTCCCTGTACTGCTTTCTAAGAGATCGGTCAACATTTCTCTGGCTCTCTCTGGCTCTTCTTTAGAGAGTTAGTAGCACCTTTTTGTGCTGCTCTCCTGGTTGGTGACGGTCGCAGCTCGTGTGCTTGGCTCTGGAGTCTGTTGGCTCCACCTTCCAGAAGCTGCATGGCCCTCCATATTCTTGGAAGTTCGGTTCGTGGTCTCTTGACATCTTTTCTTCATGGTCAACTTTATTTTCAGGATCATATATTTTGTCTTCATTGCCTGAAACTCTGTCTTCCATCTGTTGGTGATGCTTTCCGATGAATTTTTAATCCGGTTTATTGATTCCTTCATTCTGAGAATTTCTTCTGGGGTGTTTTTTTCAGAACCTCCATCTCTTTATTGAGGTGATCTTTCACGTCCTGCATTTCCTCGGATTTCTCTCCCCACAGCGTCCTTGACCTCGCAGGTGGCCCTGCAGAACCTAGTTCCACCCCACGCCCTGTGTCTTCTGCGGGGTGTCTTCTTGCTGCGTCCTCTCCACGCTGACCCTGTGGGCTGCCCACTCCTCTTGCCTCCTCACTCCAGGCAAGGGTGATTTCCATTCGTCTACACAGCTGAGTTAGCAATTAACTCACTCAGAGTCTGTCTGAAAACAAATGTATCTGCCTTTATTTCTGCTCAGGATAGAATTCAAGACTGGCCGTCCTGTCACCCCAGCACTTCAGCAGTCGTCCCACTGTCCTCTGTCCCCATGGGTTGTCGGAACCCAGCTCTATCCTTATGGTGGCTTCTTTGAAGATGATGTCTTTTTTCTCTGATTTTCTTAAATAATTTTTTATCTTGGTTTTCAGCCATCTGTGTTGGGCTTAGCTGCAGTTTTTACTTATCTTTAGAGAAGACAGAACTTCTTGAACCTGGGGGTTAATATCATTAATCAGTTTTGGGAAATTCTCAGCTTTTTTTTCTTTTTTCTTTTTTCAATATTGTTTTCTCTGTTCTCACCCCTCCTTTCTGACCACAGTTCCATGATACCAACCTACCATGGGCCTGTGCCCTACACATATTTCTTCTTCTTTCCACTCTTTATTACTTGGCTATTTCCTGCAGATATAGTTTGGGATTTACTAATTTTGTCTTCTGCTTTGTCCTGCAAAAAACCAATGAGGTTTTTCTTCATCAAAAATACAGCTCAACTCAGAATAGTTAAACTAAGGAACAAACCTAGGTGTCCTTCAACAGAAGAATGGATAAAGAAAATGTAGTATACATACACAATGGAATGTTATTCAGCCTTAAAGAAGAATGAGATTGTGGCATTTGCCAGTAAATGGATGGAGCTAGAGAATATCATGCTAAGCAAAGTAAGCCAATCCCCAAAACCCAAAGGCCAAATGTTGTCTCTGATGTGCAGATGCTAACCCACGATGTGGGGCAGAGTGGGGGGGGCACACTAGGGAAGAATGAAGTTACACTTTGGAATAGGCAGAGGGGAGTAAAGGGAGGGGAGGGGGTTATGGAGGTAGGAAGGATAGTGGAATGAATGGGACATTATTACCCTATCTGCATACATGACTACATGACTGGTGTGATTCCACATCATGTACAACTAGTAGAATGAGAAGTTGTACTCCACTTATGTATGATGTGTCAGCGTACATTCTACTGTCACGTGAACAAATAGAACAAAGTGAAAAATGTGCTACGGTTGGGCACCCAGGCACAGTGGTGCAGGCCTGTAATCCCAGCAGCTCAGGGGGCTGAGGCAGGAGGATAGTGAGTTCAAAGCCAGCCTCAGCAACTTAGTGAGGCCCTCAACAATTCAGTGAGACCCTGCCTCTAAATAAAATATTAAAACGAGCTGGGATGTGGCTCAGTAGATAAGGCTCCTGGATTCTATCCCTGGTAGAAAGAAAAAGGAGGGAAGGAAGGAAGGAAGGAAAGAGGTAGGGAGGGAGGGGGAAGGAAGGAAGAAAGGAAAAAGAAAGGAAAACATTCTGCAGGCTGGGGTTTGCTCCGCAGAGTGTCCTTGTCGGCATGGGTTCTGTTCCCAGTGCTCACCCCAAGGAAGAAATGAAGGGCGGAATAAGTCAGGCTTTCCTGTGGGGAAGGGAAAAGAAGAGAGCAGATCTGGGGTGCAGGAGCCGGTGCTGCCGCCCTTGGCAGAGCCACGGCCCTCTGGGCACTCTGCGCTCTGCGTCCCGAGGCCTGCTGGAGTTCAGATGTCGAGGTTAGCTCTAGGGTGTTTGTGGTAGTCAGCCCTGGACGCCGTCCCCTGTTGACGTCCTCGGCCTCCCTTTTCCTTCATCTTCTATAACTCACGCTTGTCTCAGGTTTTGCCTTGTGTGCCGCATGCTGCCTGTTAACAAGCCAATGTGGAGCTGGGTGAGGACATTTCTGGAGGACGGGCTCCACTGCCCAGCCAGTGAGGGGTGAAGATCACACTGTCCACTTGGCTGGGCTGGTCCCCTGTGGGGCACTCTCCTCCACATGCGGGTGGCAGAGGTCACGCCCTCTCCCCAGGACCCTGCACCCTGAACATCCACACCACCTGTGGAGCCCAGGTGCCACTCAGCTCACCCAGCCCTTCCCAGGCCTCCCAGGCCTCCCAGCCCGGGGGGCTCTGAAGCCTCTGGGCTTCACAGGCCTGGTCCTCCCAGGTGCTTGCCACTCACCCTGCGCAAAACCTCTTCTGTTCCCAGGGTGCCTACAGATCACTTTAAGTGCAGCTCCCACACTGGCTGTGTCAAAACCACGCACTGGCAGAAGACGAGGCTGCCACGCCCTTGGTGTGACCCCTGCCCTGCTCATGCCATGCCCTCCGCCCCTGTGTGTTGTGGTCCACTGCTGCCCCTTCTGTTAGCTCCTCGTCCATGGCAGGTTGCTCTGTTAATGGTCCCAGTTCCCGTTCCTTTCCCTCATAACCAGGTGGCGATCATCTGTCACTGTCTCCTTGGGTACCGGGGATTGAACTCAGGGCACTTGTCACTGAGGTACATCCACAGCCCCAACTGTATTTTATTTGGGTCTCACTGAGTTGCTTAGCACCTTGTCACTGCTGAGGCTGGCTTTGAACTTGTGATCCTCCTGCCTCCGCCTCCCAGACCACTGGGATTACAGAGGTGCACCACGCACCTGGCTCTCTGTTCCACTTGGAGTCGACCCCCATCTGTTTTCAGTGCTTCCCACCCCAACCTTTCACTTCCTTTTCTTCTCCCCAACCTCGGCCCCCTGCCCTGTCTGGGTTTTCAATTGCCAAGTGGCAGACCCCCTCGACGCTGCTTGAAAGGTGCTCCCAGCCTGGTTAGGGAGAACACTCTAGAAGCCCTGACCCTGTGACTCAGCCCCCAACCTGGCCTGCTCCTGACGAGGCCTGCTGTCAGCTGCTTCCCCACCTTGACCCCGTGTCCCTGAGTCCTTGGTGGCGAGTCAGGTTGGCAGCCTTGCTCCCTGCTGGCACCCAGCAGGTGGCACCTGCTGCTGGGTCTCCTCTAGTGACCATGCCAATCTGTCTCTGGTGCCCTGGGGCTTCTGTTTGCTGCCCCTGCTCACACTGTGAATGAGGCCTGTCCAGGGTGAAGGCCAGGACCCCAGCTATCAGCTGTGCTACAGGGGTGGTACCTGGGGTGGTGGCTGCAGCTGGGCCAGCCTCACAACAAGCAGCAGTGGCCAGTCCTTGAACGTATCCAGGGCAATTGGCAGAAAAGACTGGGACGAGTGGGTTTGCTGCCCACAGCCGCACTCCAGGACCCTGTTCCCTGTGGTGGCCCCTCAAGGCAGGATGCTTGGTGAACCCATGCAGCTGCTGCAGGGTGAGGAGCCCAGGGCCCGGAGAAGCAGCTGCCCTGCCCTGCTCTTCCCCTGGGGACCACCACAGCAGGCCATGACAAGGGGGCAGCACCTCAGGATGACAAGCGTTCACGTGTCCATTCTCCTGACCTGGCCAGGGAGCATGGCCCATACCTGATGTCCTCAGGTTCCTCAGAGTCCTGCACTCAACATGAGCACAGGAGGAAGGGCAGACACCACCAGCTGTGGGCAGCCCAGCCCGGGGCAGGGCCTCTGGCATCTCTGTAGCTTGCTCCACCCAAGTGTCAGAAGGACTCCCAGAGTAGAGCCTGGGTGGCCCTGGGACCTGTGGGTGGTGGTGGAGTCCAGGGTGGAGTTCTCCCCAAGGCAGCTTCCCACACCCTGGCCAAGGACACCTTGCTCTTTGCGGGGAGGACCAGATGAGGTCAGGGCCCTCATGCTGACTAGGTGAGATATGGCTGTGCCCGTGGGTGCCCAGTCTGTCTGGGGCAAGGCCCGCGGGCCACAGAGCTCCTGTCCTTCCGTCTCCAGCTGCCAGGCAGAGGCTGGTGCTATGCCGTCCCTGGCAGAGTGTGCACACATAGTCGGCACAGTGTGAGCAGGTCTCCCTGGGGCTTGCCACTCATCCTGCACAGAAGCCTGGGCTCAGGCTGCTGCTGCTGGATGCCAGGGGCCTGTGCCATCCCCAGTGCAGAAAGGCATGTTTTCTGACTGAGAAGAGCCATTGCAGGACTCCAGGCAGCCTGAGGCCCGGGGGCTGCAGCACTGAGTGAGGAGGCCTGGCCTGGGCATAAGACCACCAGCCTCTAATTTAAGGGCCCCCGCCCCTGCGAAAGGGCTACCAGTCCTGGCCATGGGCCCCAGCCCTAGGACCCTTCCTGCTCTGAGTCTGCGTCTTGCAGGAGGTGACTTGGCTTCAGCGGAGCAGCCTGGTGTGGTGCAAAGGCCCCTGGTGTGAGCAGGCAGAGGAGCATCCCTCTGATAGTGGCAGCCACCTCCAAGGCAGCCAGCACCCAGCAGGATCTGGCAAGGCCTCCCTGCAGCTGCTGGGTTACAGATAAGACAGGTGCAGAGCCAGCCAAGGGCAGGAGGACTTAGGGGACCCCCCCCAGGTAGGGGGACCCTGAGTGTGGACAGAAAGGAGGGTCTGCAGGAAGCCTCTGGGGTCGTCTGGGCAGGGCTGCCATTCCCTGGCTTTCCACTCAACCTGGGGGAAGGAGCACAGGGTCTTTCCTAGCAACCATGCCCACTGCCCACCTGGCTCCTGGACACTGGCCAGGCGCCTGCTCTGAAAGTGGGAGTGGAGGCCGCGGTCCGAGAGCAGGAGGTGACAGTGCCCTCCAAAGCCGGAAACACTCGTGCTCCACGTGGCTGTACTCAGCTGTTCCCAGAAGTGGGTCACCAACTAGTTTAATTGTGAAAGATCACCATGGTTTTAGGAAATGAAAGCCCCACTTTTTAGTATGAGGCTCTTTAATACCATCAAGTAAAAAAACAAAACAAAAGCCCCACATACAAGACTCCCGCCGAAGCCGAGACATACCATGGAGACTGAGGGCCTCAGAAGGCCCTGGGCCCAGGTGGGTTTCATGCCCAGGTGTCCTGTTTGCTGCAGGGACCCATGCGTCTGGGTTGCCAGCCGCAGGACTGGCAGGAGCAGGGCTGAGAACCGAAACCCCAACCTGGCACCTGGGTGGGTGCAGCTCACTCCCAGGGTGAGTTTCGTGAGAATGTGGAACTCAGTCCAGTTGCCTCTCCCCGGTGGCCTGCATCCGTGCTCAGGCTGCCCAGAGCAGTCAGAGAATGCGATTCTCCAGAACTTTCCTTTCATGTACTGAGAAGTGTGAGTGCTTGCTGTGTTCAAGCACTGAGCCAGGTGCCAGGACCTTGGACTGGCGTCTCCCCCAGGAGTCCTGCTCCTGGTGTCCCCACACGCAGGTCCCACCAGGAGCCCCTCAGGCTCTGGCCAAGGCCCATGGGCAATCCTGCCACTAGGTGCCATGGCCTCAGGTCTGAGTGGCTGGATCAGGCGTTCTCCTGAGGAACTGCGGGCTTTGTACTATTGTCCCACCACAGGCCACTCCACACTGTCCTGGAGGCCTTCCCCAGAAATGTCACCTTTTCCTTCATTGGTGGCTGTTGCAGCAAAGATCAGTTTCTGGTCAAGCAGACTGGGTCAACACGGGATTCCTCCTCTCTCCAATGCTGGGAGGTCAAGGGTTAGCTTCCAACCAGGGAAATAGGGATCTGGCAGTGCACTGACCCTGGGGACATCTTTAAGAGGAGATTTCAGAATTCCCCCTGGAGTCAAGAAAATTTTTTATGCCACCTGTCAGTTCTCAATGACCCAAAGCCAGTTTTGGATGCTCTGAGTTATGTTGTCACAGAAAATAGAATTATCTCAAGGAAGAAACAACCCGCTCATTCAAAAAAGAAGTTTAGTTTTGAAACTAAAGCAATAATTCAGGGAAGAGATCCACACCCTCAAGATACTCTTGCTCAGATGTCTGCCGCTGCTGGTCTCTCGGGCATCCGCCTGTGAACATTCCTGTGCCTGCTGAGAGCCACCCTGGCCATGGGGCTGCCCAGGATGCGGCAGTACACAAGTCATGGGGCAGCTCTCTGGAAGCGCTCGCCTCCTGGGCTCCACTGCCCTGGCCAGCTACCAGCAGGGGGAAATCCTGCACTTCTAGAGCATGTGGGAACACAGTTGGCTTCCCCTGCCCATCCCTGGCCCCATCACAGGGCCTCCGGGAAGAACAATCATGGGGTGGAGATAGATGGTGGGGTTGATGCTAGCAGAGGTCGGAGTGATGGTGGTGATGGTCATGGCTGTAGTAATGGTGGTGATGATGGCGGTGATGGTGGTAGTGGTGATAGCAATGACGATGGTGGGGATAGGGATGGGGAAGGTGATGGTGGTCGGAGTGATGGTGGTGATGGTGGTAGTGGTGATACAATGACGATGGTGGGGATAGGGATGGGGAAGGTGATGGTGGTCGGAGTGATGGTGATGATGGTGGTAGTGGTGATACAATGACGATGGTGGGGATAGGGATGGGGAAGGTGATGGTGGTCGTAGTGATGGTGGTGATGGTGGTAGTGGTGATACAATGACGATGGTGGGGATAGGGATGGGGAAGGTGATGGTGGTCGGAGTGATGGTGGTGATGGTGGTAGTGGTGATAGCAATGACGATGGTGGGGATAGGGATGGGGAAGGTGATGGTGGTCGGAGTGATGGTGGTGATGGTGGTAGTGGTGATACAATGACGATGGTGGGGATAGGGATGGGGAAGGTGATGGTGGTCGGAGTGATGGTGATGATGGTGGTAGTGGTGATACAATGACGATGGTGGGGATAGGGATGGGGAAGGTGATGGTGGTCAGAGTGATGGTGGTGATGGTGGTAGTGGTGATACAATGACGATGGTGGGGATAGGGATGGGGAAGGTGATGGTGGTCGGAGTGATGGTGATGGTGGTAGTGGTGATACAATGACGATGGTGGGGATAGGGATGGGGAAGGTGATGGTGGTCGGAGTGATGGTGGTGATGGTGGTAGTGGTGATACAATGACGATGGTGGGGATAGGGATGGGGAAGGTGATGGTGGTCGTAGTGATGGTGGTGATGGTGGTAGTGGTGATAGCAATGACGATGGTGGGGATAGGGATGGGGAAGGTGATGGTGGTCGTAGTGATGGTGGTGATGGTGGTAGTGGTGATACAATGACGATGGTGGGGATAGGGATGGGGAAGGTGATGGTGGTCGGAGTGATGGTGGTGATGGTGGTAGTGGTTATAGCAATGATGATGGTGGGGATAGGGATGGGGAAGGTGATGGTGGTCGTAGTGATGGTGATGATGGTGGTAGTGGTTATAGCAATGATGATGGTGGGGATAGGGATGGGGAAGGTGATGGTGGTCGTAGTGATGGTGATGATGGTGGTAGTGGTGATAGCAATGATGATGGTGGGGATAGGGATGGGGAAGGTGATGGTGGTCGTAGTGATGGTGATGATGGTGGTAGTGGTGATACAATGATGATGGTGGGGATAGGGATGGGGAAGGTGATGGTGGTCGGAGTGATGGTGGTGATGGTGGTAGTGGTGATACAATGACGATGGTGGGGATAGGGATGGGGAAGGTGATGGTGGTCGGAGTGATGGTGATGATGGTGGTAGTGGTGATACAATGATGATGGTGGGGATAGGGATGGGGAAGGTGATGGTGGTCGGAGTGATGGTGGTGATGGTGGTAGTGGTGATACAATGACGATGGTGGGGATAGGGATGGGGAAGGTGATGGTGGTCGGAGTGATGGTGGTGATGGTGGTAGTGGTTATAGCAATGATGATGGTGGGGATAGGGATGGGGAAGGTGATGGTGGTCGTAGTGATGGTGATGATGGTGGTAGTGGTGATAGCAATGATGATGGTGGGGATAGGGATGGGGAAGGTGATGGTGGTCGGAGTGATGGTGGTGATGGTGGTAGTGGTGATACAATGATGATGGTGGGGATAGGGATGGGGAAGGTGATGGTGGTAGTGGTGATGGCTTTGATGGTCATGGCTGTATAATGGTGGTAATGATGGCGGTGATGGTGGAGATGGTGGGGCTGTGAGTAATGGTGATGGTGGTGGAGATGAGGATAGTGGTGATGATGATGATGATGGTGAAGATGAGGATGGTGGTGATGGTAATGGTGATGATGGTGGTGATGATGATGATGATGGCAGTGATTATAGGGGTAACAATGGTGGTGATGGTGATTATGGTGATAGTGATAAGGGTGAAAATTTTGGTAGTGGTGATGATGGTGGTAATAGTGATGGTAGTGATAATGATGATGGTAGTGATAATGACAGTGATGATGGAAATGGTATTTGACTCTAGTAGAATCCCTGCTGGGGTTTGGTGCTGTGCTTGGTACATCGTGAAAATCAACTTAATCAGTATTAAATACCTAAGTGGGAGGGAGAATCATTATTCCCATATTACAGAGGTGTACACTGAAGCACAGGGAAGGTAGTCCCCAAGGCCCTACAGGTGATTCTGCAGTCTGATGCAGTCTCTGCCTTTGCCAGCTCTCTGCACCATCTCCAGTTTAATTCAGACAGGTTCTGCTCCCAGCTGGGCCTTTGGGATGTTTCCTTGTGGGAAGCCCTGTAATAATTGTGATATTCCACAGGGCAGGGGGAGAACTTCAGACCAGATCCTGAATGATGATCAGACAGAACCAAACCATTCTTGCAGATCCAAACTTCCCCTTCAAGAACTTCCTGACTGGAACAGAGAGAGCAAAACCAGGTTCTGTGACCTGCAGAGAGGTTTGGGTTCTCTGGCTACAAAAACTCCTTTGAGCCCCTGCCTTGGAAGATACCACATGCTGTTGTCCAGGTCAGCCTCGGGGAAGCTGGACTCACCCTAAGATGCCTTGGTGGGGAGGGGAAGGCTCACGTGCTGATGCTCCCCACTCTACCCTGCATCAGATAGCTGCTCAAGAAATTGAACCCCTCCCTCATCACTCTTCTCAACTGCCTCATCCTCTGCCCTCCCTTTCAACAACTGCCTGAGTGTGACGCCTGCCCCCAAGGAGGCCTAACCCAGGCATCAGGACCCACCCCCTCTGACCTCTAGAAGCCAGCTTGAGAGGAGTCTGTAGTCTCTGATGCACAGATGTGGCCTGCACAGCCTCTGCCAGAGCAGGCGCCTTTGATCCCATATCAGAAGAGCCTGTTCTGACAAAGCCAGGGCATGCTACCGGAGACCAACTAGCTGGCCAGGGCCAGTGAGCCAGTGAGAAAGAGGAGGTAGAGGCAGGCCCAAGCGTGTGACCACCAGCTGCCTGGCCTGGCAGCCCTGAGACAGGCCAGTGGCTGCGTCAGCGTGGTAAGACTCAAGGAGAGCCCTCAGTGAGACTCCTGTCTCCTGGAGAAGACTAAGGCTGACTATGTAGTGCAGTCAGAGAGATCTGGGGACGGTGCTAGGTGGTCTTGACTAAGAGGTCAGAGGCAGGGCCATTTGAGGCAGGATCTAGGGAAGGGTGAGTCACCATGCAAGACAGAGGGGCGGGCACAGGGCTGGTGGTGGTGGAGTCCTCCGCTGTGGAGGGTGCATGGTGCAGCCCAGAGACCAGGACCCAAGGGAGCTGCCTTCAGCCCACTCTCCTCCTCTGCTGCCGACTGAAGTCAGCTCCACTGCCACCACCAAGCCTGCCATTCCTCCTGCCAACTTCGCTTCACCCAAGTTCAGCCCCAGTGAGAGCTCCAGACAGTCTCCTGACCCTCTTTACCCTCACTCTGCCTCATCTGAACTGTGGGGCCGGCACTGGGTGGGCCAGGCAAAGGGCTAGAACCTCCTACGCTCTGCCCAGGTGGAGGTGGTGCCTGCTGAAGGCTTTAGGGTGTTTAAGGACTCAAGCCTCTTGAAGGCGAAGCCTGAAGACCCAGGGAGCAGTTGGCTCTG
This sequence comes from Callospermophilus lateralis, assembly GCF_048772815.1. NCBI lineage: Eukaryota > Metazoa > Chordata > Mammalia > Rodentia > Sciuridae > Callospermophilus > Callospermophilus lateralis. The sequence goes on from NC_135319.1 coordinate 93,149,422, forward strand.
GGTAGACACACCTGAGACTTCTTTCTAGCCCCAACTAGGCAGCCCATGGTCAGCACAGCTGGCAACTGCACAAAGCAGGGGTGTCCTGCCCCAGGCCTTCTTCCCAGCACCAGACCAACAGAGCAGGGCTTTAGGAATGCTCCCTGCAGGGACTATGCAGGCCTGGCCAATGCAACTCAGGGTCAGAAAGGAGAACTGACAGGCTGAGGTGCCCACGACAGCTGGCTGAGGAGGCCAGAGGTCATACGCATTTTAATTAGGGACTCTGGTAGTTCCTACAGCCTTCTAGAAACAAGAGGGGGGAACCAGTAGGGAGCAGGCGGGGCACCTGAGACTGTGAAGGGGTGGGGGTATACCCTCCAAAGCCGACACTTAAATTGTAAAGCAATCTGTCTGCTGTCTTTCTGGATATTCCACCCAGTGCAGAACAGGGGTGGAGGTCTTTCAAGTTCACTTAAACATGCCCAGTACAAACTGGGCAGACAGAGGCAGAAGAGGTTCAGGGATGCTGGCTTCGCACTGCTCCTCCCCGCTCTCAACCTGTGAGCAGCCAGCTGCATTCCTCTCCTCTTTGCCCCCATGCCCATCCAGGGCCCTCAGACTTCCACTGCTTCCACCTACCTGGCCCTTCCCAAAAGCAGCAAGTGCTCAGGTATGTCCCTGGCCACACCCCAATGCTCTTCCTGCTGACACCTGGGAGTTACCAGTAGACTCACATCTTTTGGAGGCATCTTCCCTGTCCACCCCAAACTCAGCACCTTGTGTTTGCCACCTGGGGCCTCTTTGGGAGGATGCCTGCCTACTCAAGCAACGCTCTACACTCTTGGATGGAGACCCCCTCCTTATGCAGCCCCTCCCCCGAGTTCGTGGTGGTGCTATGGTCTGTGGTTCTGTCTCCAGTGCCCAAAAAGGTGTGCCCACCAGGCATCTTCAACAAATGCTCAGTTTGCAGCCTCCAGCCAGTCCCCACCCACCGGAGGAATCTGGGAAATGTCCCTGTTGCCTGGCATTTTGACTCCAAAGTCATCCTCACCCAGCTCTGGAGAGGTGCAGGTTGGGGAACCCCAGATTCTGGAGGAGAACAGGTGCTCCTAAAGTGCCTGAGGCCCTAAGAGCTTCAAAACTGCGATGCCTCCCTGCGCCACCGGAGGGCGATGTCAAGCGGCGCCAACTGTCCCCGATGACGCTTAGTGTGACCACCCCATGCAAGTCCCAGCGGAGTGGGAACACCATTCCAGGGCTGGAGGGTGGGGAACCAGCAGGCGAGTGGCCAGGACAGCTGGCTTCCCCAAGCTGTTAGGTGTTACAAGTCTGGTTTAAGGTCCCGGACCTTTGTGGCCAGGGTCATTGCAACAGGCTGGGCCCTTGGGTGGCGCTTATGAGGTCCGGAGGCGGATGAGGATGCACAAGTGTTTAAGGAAGCCGACCGGGCTGGGGTGGAGGGCCAGGGTCCTTCTGCCACCGCCGAGAACACAGTTCGGCCCTGAGTCGGGCGTGCACCTCCGGCCGCCCAAGGAGGCGCAAGGGTACCCTGGGATGGCCCAGTGCCCCTGCCTCTCCCACGAGGCCAGGGCAACACTAAGCCGTTGCCGGGTGCCTGCGGTGCCCTCTCTGTGTCCCGCGTCTCCTCTGTCCCGCCCGACCGGCTTCCTGCGCGCCGCCAGGGACTTCCTCCCTTCAGTGCCCCGCGGCCTCGGGAGCCGATGCAGGGCGCTGTCGGAGACTCGGAGACTCGGGCGCAGACCGGGGCAGGGGAACTCCGGGATACAGGAAAGGGAGGGGCCCAGGGCAGGGCCAAGGGGGGGGCCCAGGAATAGGACCCGGGGAAAGGGTCTGAGCCCTGCCAAGGGCCAGGCGAGTGTCCTCGTTGCCCCTCAGCTCCTGGCTCTCAGGGCCTCCCGGACCCGGGGACGCCGCTGGCCAGCGTGCGGGGAGACTGTCGAGCCCCCTCCCCGCCCCGCGGGGCTCCGCAATGCGTTCTCAGCCCCGTTCCGCCAGGAGGCGCGGGCAGCAGGGCACACGCTACGGGCAGCTGGCCCGTGCCCGGGAGCCCAGCCCGCGGCCGCGCGCCCCGGCCGGCTCCGCGGTGGCGGCCGGCCGAGCGAGCTTTGTGACGTCAGGCGGCGTCACGCGGGGCTGACCCGGCGGCGGCGGCGGCGGCGGCGGCGGGCGGGGGCGGCCTCGGGACGCGGCGGGAGCATGGAGCCGCGGGCCGGCTGCCGGCTGCCGGTGCGGGTGGAGCAGGTCGTCAACGGCGCGCTGGTGGTCACCGTGAGCTGCGGCGAGCGCAGCTTCGCCGGGATCCTGCTGGACTGCACGAAAAAGTGAGCGGGGCGGGGGCGCGGGCCCGGGACGCCCCCGAGTCCCCGGGGACACTCTATCGCCGGACCCGGGGCCGGAGACCGGCTGGGGCGGGGCGGCGGGGCCGGCGCCGGCTTTCGGTTTCCGCCCTGCCAGGGTTTCGGGGCGCGCGAGCTGGCTGCCGCTGGGGGGCGGGGGGCAAAAGTGGCTGTCTCCCAAAGTCGCCGCGACTTTCGGGGCTGGAGAACGCGCGGCCGGGCGGAGGGGTCTGCGGGGCCAGGCCCGCCAGGGCGCACGCGGAGCGGGGCGAACTCCGCAGGTCTGCGGTAATTAACACACTTTTCTTTGTTCAGCCGCACTGTTGAATTTGGCTGTTTGCAGAATTGTAATCCTTCAAGAGGGATCAGTTGTGTGATGGCCTTGCCCGGTCGCTTAGGAACCCCGATCTTTGCGTGGGTCCCAAGGCTTGTAGGAGCGGCTGGTGGGGAGCAGCTGAGGCTGTGCCGGGTGTGAAACACTGCCGCGGCTCCCGGAGTCCGCGCGGAGGAGTACAAGATATAAGTTATGGGCCAGTGTCCCTGCCAGAGGGGCGGCCTGACTGCACACGCACCTGTGCACTGGCTGCAGGGACTCCTGAGCACAGATGAGCCTCCTGAATACCCGTCACGTGGTGGTGCGCTGTCATTGCCAGATAAATGATTAGGCATTAATCATCTCTTCTCTTGCTGGGCTTTATTTTGGAACTAGGAGCAGTGGATGCCCCTGATCTGAAAGGGCCAACTTTTTGGTTCCCCAAAGCCCAGGTCTTTCCAGTGGTGTGAACAGAGCAGAGATGGTCCTTCTTTGACAGTGATCTCGCTGACATTATCTCTTCATTAGATGTGCCAGAAGCCATTTATGCACAAGTCATGTGACTTAACATATGGCCTCCCGTGTGACTGTTGCCCTGCTCTGTGTTGGCTACCACTGGGAGTGCCTGACGAAGGAGTGACACTCAGGGGCTGCAGAACAACCACTTGAGAGCTGCTACGAGCCAGGGGTTGGGGTGTCTGTGATCCCCCGACCCATGGCTCCTTGTCCTTCTGGGGCCTGCTGCACACTGGTCTTTCCTACCTGGAGAGGGGCATTTGCAGCTGAGGTGCCCCATGAACTGGGCTCCCTGACTAGGAATGAGGTAGGCTGAAGCACCCCCAGCTCACAGTGGAGATGTCTTATTGGCTGCAGAGCAGTGGGTGCCCCTCCCTGAGACCTGGGTCTGACTGTTTTACAGATCCTTACCCCATCATGGAAAGAAGCAGAGCTGCTGAGGCCAGGACCTGGGAACTGGCAGCTGTAGAATGTGGGGGCATCAGTGCCATAGCCAGAGCCACCTTGAGCCAGGAGCTGGGTCTCGGTGGGTGCAGCTCAGCTCTGCCTGGGCTCTGTCTGATTTTGGCTGCCCCTGCATCCTTGTGGAGAACCCAAGGATAAACCTGGCTTTCCTTGCCCCTCTAGCCCTCCAAGGCTTGGTCCCAACACTGCCCCTGCTTCTGCCTTCCTTGGCCTCCCCTGTTTCTGTTTCCAGTTCTCTACCCACAATATTATGAGTTGCAACACTAATGTTTACCATCCTGCCTGTCAAGCAGGAACCAGATCACAGCTTATAAGCTGGTCCAGATGCTATGGGCAGTGGGGTGCTGTCCTCGGGCTACAGGGTCTAGGTGCCTGCCCTCCCTGGGTGCCAGTGTCTCCTCAGTGCCTGGCCACTCTGCTATGGAAGGCCGCTTCCTGATCTGAGCTGTGGTGCTCCAGTGATCCATGTTCACCCTTCGCAGAGGGGCTTGAGGGTCCTGGAGTAGCAAGGCGTCATGCAGGCTCTCTTCCGGGCAGATCACTATTTCTGGGTGCTGATGGTGTTGGTAACTATCAGAGCAGCTTCCCTGGCTCAGATGCTTACCTGGTGGCCTGGAGTTAAATGGTCACGTGGGACAGGCCTCGTTCACCCAGGCTCCGGGTGGGAGGGCTGAAGCAGGGCCAGCTGGGGTGTTCTCCCCTTTGGTTCTCATCTCCTGTTCACCAGGAGGGGGCTCCGAGCAGCTTGGGCTCAGGTCTTCACAGTGTGCATTGCATTTTGAATCTGCTGTCAGACTACAGTGTGGTCTGCAGCAGCTCTCAGCTGCTCTGGGTCTGTCCACGCAGTCATGTGTGCTCACTGAGCACCACCTGTGTTCGGGGACTGAGCCCAAGCTGCTCCCGCAGTCGACTTCCTGGCAAATCGGAGGATCCCCTCCACAGCTCTGATGACTGAGTTGTGTCTGGAGGTTGGAGTGGGCTGAGAACCTCAGGTGGTGAGTCCCTAGCTGAGGGGTGGCCTGAGGAGAGCAGATGTCCAGGGTGTGGTCTTATGAACAGAAGATAAAAGGGTCCCTACCCGTGGCCTGGTGACCCAGTGCCTCCAGTCTTGATATCTAAGCTAGTGTGAGTCGCACACAGTGGATTGCCACACAGACCCATGGTCCTGTGTGCTGGGAAGATCAAGGTGCCATCCTGTGACTAGGACCCCAACTATTGCCTGTCCCCCATCAGAAGGGCATTGAGTCCTGGCCCATACTCCTCCGCTGTTCAGGACAGAGACTCAGCTGCCAGTGGATGCTCCCAGGATGGAATGCAGTGGTGTGGCGATGTCCCCCCTACCCCCAGGTAGCCGGAGGGACCGAGCATCAGGACTGGTGTGCAGGGGCCCTGCTGGCATGCCAGTCTTGGTAGCTTCTCCATGGGGTGCTGTCTGAGCAAGCAGGTGAGGAGACGTGGTGGTTGAGGAGTGGAGGAGAGCCTCGCTTGTGCTGCTGGGGAGCCCAGAAGACGAGGGAAGGATGCTGATAGGTCTTGGAGTCCAGGATGCAGGGGGCTCCACTTGCTTCCCAGGATCTGCAGGACTTATGTGTTCATAGGGTGGGGCAGGTCCTAGTGTGTACCCTGGGGAAGGAGCTGCTCTTGTGTCCAGGTTGTGGCTTGTCCTGCCAAACTGCTTGCCCCGACTCCCAGAGCAGAGGGGGCCTGGGAGGCCTCGAACTCCCGGCAGGTCTGGGCAGCCTGTCCTGCTTCCTGCAGGGCCTTTCTGCTCCTGGACTCTGTTGTGCCCTGGCCCTGCAGTTCTTTGTCTGCAGGGCTGCAGAAAGATTGTGGGTGCGCTCTAAATCAACCCCAGTGGACATGCCCAGGTGGGCCTTGGTGTTGGATTCAGGCCATCCTGAGGCTCATGCTCCTGGCACCACGACTTTGTGAAGGTTTCCATGGGCTCCTCGGCTTTGCACACCCCATGTTTACCGGCCCCTGCAGGCAGCAGGCAGCAGCAGGATGGCCTTCCCACAGAGGCTGGGAGGAAGTTCCAGGGCAGACGTGGGGAGAGCAGCAGCGGCTGCCACTAAGGTGCAGCAGCCTGTGTCCTGGGTCTGAGGACAGGCAGCGGGATGGGGGCAGCCAGATGGAGACGGCCACAGGCTGGGGCAGTCTGGAGTTCAGGCAGGCAGCCAGGGCTCTGCTCCTCCTGCCATAGGCTGGCCTTGGCCTGGGCTATTGTGAGTGGACAGCTGTGCCAAGACCCTCAGGTTGGTCCCTAGGGACACAGCTTGGCCACTGGAGTCCTGCTGAGGACCTTGGGCCAGGCCACAATTCCCCTGGCCTCGTCCTTGCAGGACACCCTGCAGAGGGAGAGAACCTTGGTGACCCTAGAGAGCCCTGGGTTTCTGTCCCATTTCTTGCTTTTAGGTCTCTCCCCACTTCTCCAACTTGAGCCTCCTGAGCTTTTTATTCCTGCCTCAGTTTCCCCATCTTCCTCAAAACATGTTTTTCCCTCCCTGACTCTGAGCTGCCCAAGTTTTACTGTCTTGAAGATTGCTTCTGGGTCCCTGCAGTTCTCTGCATGGAGACACTGGCTGGCCTTGTGTGGGCCCCCACCCTGGTGACTCACCACAGTCCCTAGGCCCCTCCCCAGGGTGCCTGCTTTCCATCTGAGTGTAGGGCTGTTGCTGTCAGATGGTGGTGCGATTCGGGGTCCTCATGGCTGCACCCACCTGTGGGCCCTGTGACTCCAGGATGGATCCTGGCAGGCTTGATCTGGTTCCCGGGTGGCCCACTTCTATCACCCTCCAAGGCCTGCAGTGTCATCGGTGGGTACTGCCAGGCCAGGAGCCTCTGTCCCTGGGACTGGGGCAGTGCCAGCCATGCTGGGCCTGGTGGGTAGCCAAAGCTGCAGTGCTTGCTTCTGGGCCCAGGAAAGGCTGGGGTTCTTCCCAGACACCACCTTGTGCCAAGGCTGTCTCCATGCTTTGGAGGCCGTGGGCCTGGAGTCACGGGACCACTCGGCTGGGGCAGATTCTCTGGTCAACCTCACTGTCCCATCCATCAACTGGGAATGGAGGCACTGGGCAATCTGTGGGCTGCTGAGGGGCCGAGGGAGCCCAAGTCCCTGTAGGCCAGTGCTGTGAGCTCTGATGGGCCCCAGTCTGCTCCAGCCTGGGGGCAGCCCTTCCCACTGTTTATCCGCCGGGCAGGGGTGGGTGTGGCCCTGGCAGGGCAGCAGCTCCAGGAAGGAAGCGTGGCTGCCTGCCGTGCCAGGGTCACTGCCATCTCTGCAGGGCCAGCTTCTCTTGTCCTGGGCTGTTGCTGTCAGGTGGTGGTGCGCTTTGGGGTCCTCAAGAGGATGGTGTGAGGCCTGGCTGTGGCGTCCCAGGGTGACCTGCCTGGAAGAAACCAGCCCCTGGCCTGTGTCTTGTAGGCAAGCCTGTGCCTGGGTTGGGGCCTGTGTCTCTGGCCAAGAGCTGTGTGTCCATCCTAAACATGCCACCTGAGGGGACTGTGCCATGCATGGGCATGTGAGCTGCAGGGCCTGTCGGCGGGGTGACCCCACCTTGCCCAGCCTGCTGTGCAGATAGCAGGTGAGGAGGCTGCAGAACACGTTTGGAATCCTCCGGGAGAGAAGATGGAGGCCACTGCAGAGAGATGAGCTGGGATTGGGTGGATGACTGGCCAAGGCTGCCCAGCAGTCGGGCTGTGTATCCCTGGGCCTGACTGGCAGGATGTCTGCCTCAGAAGGCTGGCCTGGGACATAGGCTGGTGTTGGGGACCTGTGGGGAGGCTGTGGACGATGGACAGGGGGAACAGATGGGGAGGAGGATACCAGAGAAACCCCCACTTCACAGCCTGGGTGGCTGTGAAAGCCGGCAGGAACTGTGCTTTGGCAGGGGCCCTGGGAAGGACTCTGCCAGCCCTGAGTCCTTGTCCTGCAGCCTGCCTCCCCAGCAGCTGCAGGAACCCTGTTGTCCTGGCATGGTCAGCCCTGTGTGTTTGGGGTGCCACGCTCCTCACTCCCAGGGAGGGGTCTGCCCCGGCTCCTGGGGCTCACTGCCATCCAGACCTCCCAGAGCTCCCTAAGTCTCCCCACTAGGCTCCTGTTGAGAGCTCTGCTCCATGGAACTAGGGACTCTCACTTCGTCTTTCTCTAACACCCCCCACATTTGCAGCCCTGTGATGAGTTCTAGGGTGAGGGCTGGGGGCAGCAGTTGGGCAGCAAGGTCCTTCTAGGTCATGATGGCCAGGGAGGCTGGGTGACACAGCCTGAGGACCACTAAAGCAGCTGGGGCCAACCGTGGGACTCTGGGCTTTGAGAGGTCACAGAGCCTGGGAGGGCTCTGGTCTGGTGGCTGCCGCTGCCTCTCTGGGCTGCGGAGGCTGGGGCTGCAGCTCTGCACCTGGCCACATGCAGCTCCCGCCCCACTCCATGCACATCGGATGCCCAGGGCTTGGTTGCTCCAGGGGACAGGCCTAGGGACTTTGAGGATGACCTGGGAATCCCCAGCCCCCCTGGAGGGGAGGGAGCCAGTGAGCAAGGTCAGGTCAGGTCGTCCACATCTCTGAACACAGACCCTGCTCTGAGGCTTCCTGACAGTGCTCAGCTATGAGCTCTCCTCCCCTGGTGGCCACAGCCCAAGATTCAGACGCTCTGATCAGAGAAGCAGCCTCCAGGCCACATGTCATGGCCTGATGTGCCTGCGTCCACTTGCACACTAGCACAGATAGTTCACAGGGGCCTGCTTCTCAGTCACAGCCCAGGGATGCCACCCAGCACTTGGCAGACGCCGCCACCCAGCCTGCTGAGAGTGGGTCCAGGCAGCAGGGCAGGGGCAGCTGGAGTCCTTCCCTGCTCACTCTCTCTCTCTGTCTCCCCTGCCAGGTCCGGCCTCTTTGGGCTGCCTCCGCTGGCTCCACTGTCCGTGGCTGACAATGCCCCAGCCCTGGGCGGCCGCGGCCAGGCCCCTGAGGAGAGGGACGGAGAGATGATGCAGCTGGGCACAGGCTCCCCACCTCCTCCCTGCAGGGACCAGCCCTCAGAGGACCAGCTCCCCAGGACGTCCGGCCCCGAGCCGCCCCCACCCCTGGTGCCTCCGCTGCCTGCCGGGAGCCTGCCCCCCTACCCGCCCTACTTTGAAGGCGCCCCCTTCCCGCACCCACTCTGGCTCAGGAACACCTACCAGCAGTGGGTGCCACAGCCTCCACCCAGGACCATCAAGAGGACCCGGCGGCGTCTATCCCGCAACCGTGACCCGGGCCGGCTCATCCTGAGCACCATCCGCCTGCGGCCTCGCCAGGTGCTCTGTGAGAAGTGCAAGAGCACCGTGAGTCCCCAAGAGGCCAGCCCTGGACCCCCTGCTGCCCCCAGGGCCCGCCGGAGGCTGGGCAGCGGCCCAGACAGGGAGCATCGCAAGCCCGAGGAGCCCGAGGATGGTGACCCGGTGGCTGCGGCCACTGCGAGGAGGAGCAAGAGGGAGAAGCGGGAGGAGGAGCGGGCTCCCGGGGAGCAGGTCCCTCGGAGCCCCGTCATCAAGATCTCCTACAGCACTCCCCAGGGCAAGGGCGAGGTGGTCAAGATCCCCTCCCGCGTGCACGGCTCCCTGGAGCCCTTCTGCCCCCAGCAGGCCCTGTACAATGGCAGCCCGGACCCCGAGGCCCCGCGGGACATGGAGCCCAGGGACGCTGGGGACCGCCTGCCCAGTGGGCCCTTGGCCTCCATCCCCAAGCTAAAGCTGACCCGTCCTGTGCCTGCTGGCTTGGACCTGCCGCCCCCCAAGATCCGCCTGAAGCCCCACCGCATGGGGGATGGCGAGCAGGAGCCGCTGTACAGGGCTGAGCTGGTGGAGGAGCTGAGCGGCTGCCTGCGAGGTCCCCGGGCCAGCCCTCCGGCCCTCCTGGCGGACGGCTCTGCCCATGGGCTGGAGGACTTGTCTTCTGGAAGTTCTGGCGAGGATGATGACTTCAAGAGGTGTCCCCAAGGTAAACAGGGACGTGAGGGGTTGGCTTTTCTTGTCAACTGCCCTGAAGGAAGGGCAGACTGCACCAGCGAGTCTGTGTGTAGCAGCGACAGCCTGGACGAGTCCAAGTCCTCCAGCTCCGAAGTCACGTCTGCAGACACAGGGGACCTCTCATCCGGCGACGGTGCATCCGTGCCTTCCTCCTCCAGGGACGCTAACCAGACAGTCCCACCCCTCACAGTCAGGCTGCACACTCAGAGCGTCTCCAAGTGCGTTACTGAAGACGGAAGGACGGTGGCTGTAGGGGACGTCGTGTGGGGTAAGATTCATGGTTTTCCTTGGTGGCCAGCACGTGTCCTTGACATCAGCCTTGGCCAGAAGGAGGATGGAGAGCCCTCTTGGCAAGAAGCAAAAGTCTCATGGTTTGGGTCTCCAACTACATCATTCTTATCTATTTCAAAACTCTCCCCTTTCTCTGAATTTTTCAAACTGAGATTTAACCGTAAGAAGAAGGGGATGTATCGGAAAGCTATAACCGAGGCTGCGAATGCCGCGCGACACGTGGCCCCAGAAATCAGGGAGCTCTTGACCCAGTTTGAAACATAACTTTGGCTCCCTGACCAGGTGAGTGTGTCTGCTGGCGCTGTCCTGAGGTCATGTTCATCTGCATCGAGGTGCGCCCCAGCCCATGGCTTGCTGCTCTGAGGGGAGCCACCCTGGCTCTGTCACCTGAGGGCCAAGCTTTACTGGAGAGGTGCTTTGGAGTAGGCCAGTTTCGTAGCTGCTACTTCAGAGCGAGGTTGAGTCTTGCAGCCGTTTTCCAAAAGAAGCCCCGTGAAGGGTTTCTGTATGCTTCTGAGGGACTGGAGGCAGGGGTGCTGCCGAACTGAGCGGGAAGCACCCTGGGGAATCGCCTGCACCCCTTCCCAAAGCCTGGAGCAGGGCCTGGCGCTCCTGCTGCCCCACACTGTGCCGCCCTGGCTGGACAGAGGAAGGAGGCCAGGTGCCCTTCCTGTCTGGTCTTCCTCCCCGGGACAGCCAGGTGTAGTGGCTCTTGGTTGGGGACCCGTGGTGGCCAGGTGCTCTGGGTCCTAGGAGGTGCTCTGCCTGTTCCTGGAGTCAGGGTCTCATCCTCCCTGCCCACCCCCAGGAGGACCACGTCAGAGTCAACAGCGGTTCCTAAAGGGAGCCTGTGCCACTCGGGAGCTCACCACACGGGAGGGGCAGAGGGTGTCACCATGTGGGGGACATCACCCCACGGAGTTGGGGAGTCAGGGTGGAAGTCTGTGCCCCTATATAAGGCATCTGGAAGGCACGGAGGGTGCAGCCTACCCTGCACTTGTTTCTGGGCATGTCCCTGACTGCCCCCACTCCTGCTGGCACCCTCTAGGCTTGTCTTCATGACTGAGGACCACCTAATGCTCATCCCCATGGGCCCAGAGACTTAGCCAGGAAGAGCTTCCAGATAAACACCGGACAGGAGCTGTCCATCTACTGTCCCCGCTGCGCCTCTGCCCTGTCTTGGTGACCCTCAGTGACCACATCTGCCTCTGCCACCCGCCTGGAGTCCTGGCCTTGTGGGTGGCCATCCTTCAGGTCATAGCAGGGCTGACTGATGATTGGCTAGAGAAGGGTCCGGTGGGCTTCAAGCCCTGTCACTGCTCTGCCTTATGCATCGGGGTCCTGGGACAGGAGATGGTGATGAGGGCCTGTCATAGGGGCTGGTTCTAAGGCTGCCTGGCTGTGCAGGCTCTGCCCTGGCCTTGTCCTCCCCACCTGGACAGTGGGGTGCCCCTGCCTCCTTCCCAGGAGTCCAGACATAAATCAGGCCCATCTCCCGTCAGTTCTGGGCACTTTGTGGGAGCCTGGCGGGTGCACAGGTGTGTGGGTGTGGGCGGTAGCCTCTGCACGCCTGCACATGTCTAGGGCGCTTGTCCTGAGCCATGAGCGCCCGTGGAGAGGGGAAAGAGGAAGGCCAGGTGACACTTCCCTGGTGTCCCTGCCGAAGCCTGGCCTGGCGGCTGACCTGCAGCACCTGTTCTTGCCTCGCCCTCTACCCAGTCCTAGCCCCTAACTCCACACGGGTCTTTGCTCTGAACTAGTCTGGAGTCAGCATGGAGGCTGCTGGCTCCTCTCAGACATGCCCCTTCTGGGTGCCATCAGCCAGCTCCAGAGGAGGGTGGAGCCCAGCTCAGCCCTCACCACACGCCCTCCAGCTTCCAGTCACACTGGCTGTGGGGACTCAGTTACAGGGGACTCAGCCACCCGCAGGCTCGTCCAGTGGACTGGTGGGCTCTGGGAAGCCCAGTAAGGGGGGGCTCTGGGTCAGAGAGTCCAGCCCTGTAGGTTCAGGGCTGCCTGTGTTTATCCGGAAGCAAAGGAAAAATCTCACCCGACTGGTTTGCCTGCCACACGGCTCTTCTCCTGAGGCCGCCCTGGGCCCGACGTGTGGCCCAGCAGCCTGAGTGCTCTGGGCCTGTGGGGGGCTTGGCCCTCCAGTGTGGAGCTGCTCAGCCGTGGTCGCCAATCTGTGTTTTGCTGTTGTCCCCTAGGGATCAGGCTGGGAGCAAGGTCCCCATCACCCCGGCCCTTCACATGCTCAGCCCTGACCAGAGCTGGTGCCCACAGCCCCGGGCCTCCTGCTTGGTGTGGGTTGGTGGTCCGCTGGCAGACGTTTGCTTGAAGTGTCAGCAGTACTGCTGGGGGCAACCCTCGTCCTGCTCTTTGGAAGGGAACCTGGGGATCCCTTCCCTGAGCAGAGATTGATGGGACCCCGGGGAGGGGCATGGTTGCTGGCATCTGGGCACCTTGGCACCTCTTGGGAAGAGGAGGGAGGGCAGGGAAGCCTGCTGGGAAGGTCCACTGCAGCTGCCTGAAGATGGTGGTGGCTGGGGCACAAGCTCCCAGAGGTTCGGGGGTGGCACAGGCGTGTCAGGAGAGTGACAGCAGAAGAACAAGGTCTCCACCCTCCCAGGGCACAGCACCACACCCATCCCTGAGAGACCCTTGCCAGGCTGGGCCCGGGGGCAGGCTCCTGGCCTCAGTGGGGACCACCAGAAGGCAGTGTCCTTGCTGGGTCGTCTGGTGCTGCTCCTGGTGAGCCCTGGCCCAGGCCCGTGAGGCCACAACCTCGGGTGGAGGCACAGAGGCTGCAGCCCCCTGTGTCGTGGGGGTGACAGCAGCTCCTGCCTCAGGCCTGAAGGAGCAGTGCCCCTGTGCAATGCTCCATGGACAGTCATGGCCAGGCCCGGGGCTGTGAGTGACCACTGGCAAGCTCCCTTGAGGTGACCACTGCACCCCGTCTGGCTTGGCACCAGGGAGAGAGGTCAGAGGCTGTGCTGGGGATGGGAGTCTGGAAACCAGCTCTCGGGGGTCCCTGTGCCTGGGGGCAGGGTGCACACCCCTGTAGACGGGCAGGCACTATGCCCCTGCCCTTGGTGCTGCTTGGGGTCCTGCAGGAGCTGGCCGGCCGGCTTTGCCTCGAGACAGGAATGGGGACTCCCAGAGACCTCGTGCAAGCCTGCTCCACCCCACCTCCCGGACCCGCTGTGCCTGGAGGGATTGGTCTGGGTGCTCAAGGCCCTGGCCCTGGTCCTCACTAGCCTCACTCCTGTCTGCCGGCTCCGCCCAGTCTGTCCGCACCCCTGAGGGCAAACAAGGCCAGAAGTGGGCTAGAGAGTGGCAGAGTCATGAGGTCTTCCCTTGAGGGGAGTCTGGGGTCACCGTCACACACAGACCTGCAGAGGAGGAGGCAGGGGCCTTGAGGCAGAGCAGCAGGAGGAGTCTTAGCCTGGACTGGGATCAAGAAGGCTTCCTGGAGGGGCAACAGGAACTGAGACCTAAATTGAGGGCCAGTTGGGAGCTTAAAGGGTGTGGGTGGTGCACAAGGCAGAGGAACACCAGGGTACATTCTGAGGGTTGGCCCCACTCCAGGGGCCCTTGGGCCTGCTGGCCCAGTCTTAGGCTCTGCCTGGAGAAATGCACAGGGCCAGTGAGCAGCTCCTGTTTGTGCTGACACCCTGCTTTGAGCACAGGGTGTGACAGGCCAGTGCTGGGCCTGGAGAGGAGCAGCGGACGTGCCGTGTTTGCTGCTGGAACTGGGGGTGCCAGCCCCTTGCCCATGAGGACAACCCAGACTGGAGTGGGTGCAGTTGGCTGGCGAGGGAGGTGTCCAGGGTCTGGCTGCGGCATCTCAGAGCCGAGAGCTCAGAGCTCGGTGCTTGGGGCTGGGGCAAGGTGTGGGCCCACATCCGGGGTAACTGGACAAGGACAGACCTGAAAAGGGGCAGGGGGAGCGCCACCCAGGGCTGCTTGAGGGGAGGGCCTTTGAAGCAAGAGAAGTGGGGAGGTGACAGGAGGGTAAGTGGCAGTTTGGGGGCAGGAAGAGGGTCTGGCAGAGAGCAGGCAGTGCTGGCCAGCCTGGGGAGAGGTGGCCAGTAGAGGACTGGAGGGACAGCCTTGGGGCTGATCTGGATTGGACGGGAACCTTGCTCATTGCACACTCAGCACCACAGAGGGCTGGGGTGCTGGGTGGGCAGTCACCTAGGGCAAGCCCAGAGAAGCCAAGGTCTTCCCAAGGATTGGCCAGAGACAGCACACCTGCCCATGTGTTCTGGGAGCTGTGGGAGCCAATGGGGACCCTTCTGTGCTGTCCTGGGAGCCCAGACCCTTCCTGGGGCAGAGCTGCAGAGTGGGCCGCTGGCCAGGGCCCTGCACTAGGCTGTGGCTGTGGCTGGGGTGTGGGCTGCAAGCCACAGCTCCTCCCTGAGTGGGTGGAGGGCCGTCCCAGGCCCAGCCTCTCAGAGGCCCAGCTCCCTCCCTGGCTGGCTGGCAGGACGCCTCCCTCTCCCTCGGGCAGGTGCTCTTGCACTGCGGTCCATCAGGCTGCGGGCTCCCATCAGCCGCTCCTTTGCATGAGCTTCCTGTGGCCACGGTAACAAACTGCCACACAGGGGACACTCAGCCTCACATTCCTGGAAACCAAGTCTAACACCAAGGTGTGGTCAGGGCTGCCCAGCCTCGGAGACTCTGAGGAGGGTCCTTCCTGCCTCCCAGCACTGGGGCTCCAGCCCTCCCCCACCTGTGGCCACTGGCCCTCCTCAGCGCTGAATCTCCCTCCTCTCTTCTGTGAAGGCCCCCCAGTGGCATCTAGGGCTCCCTGGCAGAATTAGGATCATCTAGCCTCTCAAGACCCTCAGGACACCTGCAAAGATGCACCACTGGAGGTGGCACCCTTGCAAGGGGGAGGACTGACACAGGGCTCCCTCCCCTCACTCCTCCTCTCCAAGTTAAATTCCCCATGTGCTGCGTGAATATCTGTGGGTGCTGGAGGTCCACGTCATCCTCAGGTCAGGTGCCGCACCTGCCTTGGGCTGCGGTGGAGCTCCTGCGCTGGAGGTTCTGCAGGGGTTTGTGCAGGATGTAGAACACCGTGGTTCCAGAAGGATATGCGGGGGCTGGGAAAACCTGCTGGCACCAGTCCTGGGAGCACCCCCACTCCCGCCCCCCCAAGGTCGATCCCCCCAGGGAAATGAGGCTGTAGATCAGGACCCACTGGTTGAGTACGGCAGGTGCTGGTGGTGCACCTGCTGGTGGGGGCAGGTGTGACCCTAGACCAACATGCGCTGGGAGCCGGTTCTCCTGGGTGCCCTTGCGGCGAGTCCTGAGAACAGCGCCTCGAGCTGAGTGCTGCAAGCCAGCTCCTCTTTCTTCCAGCTCCAAATAAAATGTCCTCCTCCTCCTGAGGACGGCTGTCAGCCGCCTTCCACGTTGCTTCCAGGGAATTCAGGCCCTCCTCGAAGGCTGTAATCATTCTGTTCCAGAAGGAAGCTAAGGCCTGTGATTCTGAGCCTGCTGTTGGGGCTCCATCTGTCCCACCCCAGCGTTTAGCAGCCTGTGCCTGCTGCCGCCTCTGGGCATCGGGTGGGCTCCTGTGGGCAGGTGGGGCAGGCAGTTCTGGGGTGCTCCTCTAGGAGCTGGGTTTCTGGGGCCCAGTTGTCTTGGTGTGTCCCCTGCCTGTCCCCTCCCCTCTCTCCAGTGAGATGCCCTAATGCCAAGTGTCTTGGTTGCTTCTTGGGTCCTCCCCACAATTATTGATTTTACACCTGTGAAATTATTTTAAGTAATGTCTATCAGCGTGGCATTATACTGTCATACTGCACCCGGGGAGGACCCCTCCAAAGCCAGCCAGAGGTGGTGAGAGCAGCCTAGCGGTTGCAGCAGGCCCTTTGTGCTGGGGCCTGACCTTCCTGTCCCCCAAGTGAAGACATCTCACCATCTCACAGCTATACTTGTTGGTTGTATCCTGTTTTCATCTCTAAGATTTCTGGGTTCTGGAGATGTAGTGTGTTCTGTGCTTCTGTGGGCAGTCCTGTGGCCCTGGGCCAATCAGTCCCCTCCCGTGGCTCTGCATCCTAGTTTGTCCCTCAGCTTTCAGCAGAACAGGTTCGGAGGGGCACTGGCCTGTAGCCCACAGCTGCTCCCTGGGTAGGGAGCTGCTGGCTTCTGATGCCCAGGCCCTGGTGTGGAGGGATGGGGTGGGTCTGAGCATCTACCCCAGAGCAGTTCTGTGAAGTCCTGGAGGCCTAGAGCCCTCTGCCCCCTGGGCAGCTGCGCTCAGCTCTGCAGCCCCAGCTGGGGTCCAGCCTGTGGGCATGGACTCTGCTCCTTTTGCCAGGAGCGGGCAGGTCCTTCTGAAGGCCGCTGTCGGGGGAGAGCCCGGGCCATCCTCTCAAGGCCTGCACTTTCCTAAGGAGGACGGCGGCTGAAGGACACCTGGCGTTTTCAGAGGCAGTGTGGCTGTCGGGGGACATGCGGTGCAGTCTCTTTGCAGTGAAGCATAGCTGCCCTGATTTGGCCCTTGTAAATCCTAGAGTCCCCAGTAAGAAGGGGTGGGCGGAGCAGTTTCCAGGTATGACTGTCCCTACCCAGAGCCCACAGAGAGCCTACAGCGGTCAGACCTTGCCAGCAGCCCTGGCCCTTCACAGGGGTTTGGAAGGGACACCCTGTAAGCTGGACACCTGGCCCAGGGTGGGTGACTGTCCTCAGATGTGCTGCAGCCTGGGTGGGGCAGGGTAGGCCAGGAATGGTGTCCACAGATCGGGGGCCACTGTACCCGCCTCACGACCAGTCACGGATTTAGGAGGAGTCTGCAGATTCCTGGGGCTCACCCTTGCCCGTGAGGGATGTGTCTATGCCCAGGGGACAGTGCTGGTTAGTGACCAAGGGGGGAACAGTGAGCAGGTGGCATGGCTGCAGGGAGGCATGCTGGGACTCACTGCGGACCCTGGCTGCAGGCCGTGGGGTGGACTGGTGGCCGAGACTAACCCAGGAGCAGTGGGGCATGTGCCCATCAGCCCCCGCAGCACCACAGAGCAGGCAAGCAGGGCACAGGTGCCATGGCCAGGAGTGCTGGCTGTGCTAGGCCCTGCTGGTCTGTGTCGTGGGCAGCAGCTCAGTCCAGGGGTGTGACCATCACACTGAGAATAGACCTGTTGTGGGGTGCTGTGACCTCTCCAGGGCTCAGCAGTGCAGGACTATTTTGCAAGGGATGATCTCTCAGGCCCCAAGTCAGGGCCTTAGCTGGCTAGGGCAGGGCTGCTGCCCAAGGTGGCCTTGGGGTGGGTGTGGGGCCTTGCTCAGGCCTGGGCCCTCCCACAGGTCTGTGCTCTGGTGTGGACACAGCCTGCCCTCCCTGTAGAGAGATCAGGGATGGGGGTGGTCAGGCCTGGACTGGGGAATGGGCCATATAACCATCTGACCCAGCAGTGGAGGCCTGGCCTCTTGGGCACCTCTCCAGATGCTCAGTCTGTCCAGTAGGTGCTGTGAGTCAGGCCTGCACAAGCCGGGCCCAGGTCCAGAGAGGTCCGATCTCAAGCCGGGTCAGGCTTCAGAAGAAGGGACTTCCTATAGCAGTGTTCCAGATCAAGGGACTATCCTGGCCTTCCCAGCTTTCCTAGAGGCATCCTGTCCCCCTCCCCCCTACTGTCCTCGGGCCATTGCCACCCTCTCTGTGGAGCTGGATGCCTCCCCAATTCCTGGAGCGTGTGGGTGGCTGCTTCCCTTTACAGTTGAAGCCTGTGCCCCACCCTGCTCAGCAGTGGCGTGGGGAGGGGGCCTGCAGTCATCACAAGCAGCACAGCTGGGCCAGGCATCCACCCCTGTTCTGGGCCCTGCAGAAGTTGGGTGCTGGCACTGGGTGGTGGTTGGTGGGCCTAGTCTGGCAGCAGTGGGTCTCCACACAGGCCGAGGCCTCTGTGGTTCCACTCTTTGCAAACAGTGCAGGGTGACCTAGAAACCATGCTGCTGACCCCTGCCCAGCCCGAGCTCCTGCAGTGTGCCCTACCCACCCGCCAAGCCCCCAGTACAGAGGTGGCCCACTGTTGCCTGGAGGTCACTGCAAGGGACTTTGCCCGCCTCACCCTGGTAGCTCTGCCATCAAGGCAGCCCATCCTCAGGTTGCTGAGTCCCTTGACAGGGCTGTGTTTGGTGAGCGTCCAGCCCCTGAATCACCACGCCGGGGGCCTGGGGGGTGTGAGGTCAGCGTGTGTCACTTTCCAGAGTGCCTGGCCCACTTCACCAAGGCTGGGTGCTTCCTGGGACAGGGGCCTGGGATGGAGTTGTTCTGGATAAGGGTGGTCACCACAGCTCGCGGCAACAGGAGGCCGCAGGCAGGAAATGGGGTCTGTCCTGCACGCCTCAAAGACTGCCCAGTGTGGCCAGGGCACCTCCTATCCCAGGACACTGAGGAATGTCACCAAGCAGGGGTCTAACCCGACCTTGCCATCCATTCTGCTGTGACCCTGCCTGGTGGACCTCTTCAGGATCGGAGTCTGGACTTGTGTAGACCTGGTGGGCACAGGTTTAGCCTCCTGGAGCTCTTGGACTTGGAGATTGCTGTGCAGCCTTGAGTGCTCCCATGGTCTTCCTCACTCCTCTGCCCAGGGCCTGACCTGAGCCCTAGAACCCGGGCAGGCACCGTGCACTCCTGCCTGGCTGTCTGGTGGCCAGTGCAGCCTTGTGTGGGAAGGTCTGGGGAGGCAGGGTGCCCCACTAGGGCCAGGCCTGTCTTCAGCAGAGGGTTCTTTTGGGTGGTGAGTCCCCCACCTATGGCCTGTCTGGAGAGGGGAATAGGGGTCCTGGGCAGCTGACCAGCCCCCCTGAGCAGCTGAGCAAGGGGCCAGTGTGGGGATCCTGGGAGATGCATGTTGGACTCTGTGGAAGACCCGTGGGCCTCCAGCACCTCTCCATACCTGAGTGGAAAAGCGTGGGCCTGGCCTCACGTGCGGAGCTCCTGGACACACTCAGTGCAGTTCTCTGGTACCGTGCCCAGTGCTGAGCACATCTTCAGGTTTCTGAATGGCGGCTCCTGATTCTTGACTTTTCAGCTTAGATGATGTTGGTGACTGTAGCAGAGGAGGACTTTGCATTCTTATGTCCCCTGCTCCCAGCCACACGTGCACCTGTGCTGAACAGGGGTGCCTGCAGCTCGCCCCTGCCCAGGCAGCGGGTGAACTTGGCTCTGGGCTTTCTGCTCTCTGGGCTGATCCTGGCCTCGCCTCCTCCTGGTGGGCACTGTGGTCCTGCCCCTCCCTTGTCCCCAGCCTCGGTGCCCTCGCCCGTGGGGGCTTGTTTCCACTTGATGCTGTAGTGTTGAAGGCTTCCCCTCAGCTGCTCCACACAGCTCCGGGTGGTTAGGTCTCAGTTCTCGGCACCTGCTGGCCTACCATGTCGAGTGGGCAGGTCTGCCCTCTCCCACCGTGCCCCCAGTGCCAGAGGGCTGTGTCCTGGTAGAGGGGGACCCTGGGACCCCTCCCCGGGCTCCAGTGCTGAGGGGCATGTCCTTTCAGGGCCATCAGTGCACAGGAGGGTCCCAGAGAGACGCACTGGGTCCCCCGCACAGTGAGCCTGTGGCTGGAAGAAGCCAGAAGAGTGGGCTGCTCCTCACACCCATGTGACTGTCTCTGTGCCGGACTTGGGCTAGCCCTGTGGTCCAGGCTGTCCAGCCATTGAAGACCTCCCCTTTCCTCAGGCAGAGCAGACCCTGGGCACCCGAGGTCAAGGGCAGGTGGGGCTCGTGGACATGGAAAGGCTCGTGGGAGCTGGGGCCCTCCAGGGGCTGGCTCAGAGACTGTGGCAGAGTCTCTGGGCGGTGCTCTGGCCCTGAGGGGCCTGCCTCCCAGCCCTTGGGTCCACGGTAACCTGTGCCCTTTCTGCTTCCCCAAGGTCACTGATGTGAGGGCACGGCTGTCATCCTGGAGCTTCTGACTTCCATCCGAGGGACCCCTCGTGCCTTCTGGCCTGCTCTGTGTGGAAACACTCTGGGCACAGTGGTCAGCCTGGTGCAAAGCCCCCAGAGCAGCAGGTGTGTCCAGGGAGGGGACAAGCCCAGGGCACGGCGGCTCCTCTCAGCTGAATGTGCCTGTGGCTCAGGCTACAATATTCCTGGCTGGAAGTACCCAGGAACTCAGTGACAAGCTTGCTGCTTCCTGTGTCAGGCCCAGATAGCTGCCCGGCTCAGGCATCCCTGTGCAGGAGCAGGGCCTTCCTCCCTGGCCAGTCTGGCCACTGGTGTGGGTGGCCATGTCCAGCCATGGAGCATTCTCCTGGCATGGCTGTCCTGGCTGCTCAGCTCTGGCTGCCCTGCAAGCTTGAGGAAAACCAAGTTGCACGTATGCGTGTCTTTCCCAAGCCCTTGGGTGCAGGGTGGTAGCGCAGCTGAGAGCCAGGGACCCGCCCACGTCTCCCCCACGTTCCTCCCAGACCGCAGGTCTCCCCGGTGCCCAGCCCACCTGCAAGGCCACCTTGTCCTCCTCACAGCACAGTGAGGAGGAGGTGAAGGGCAGGCCTCAGAGACGGGCGCTGGCGTTGCGGGGCGCCCCCGCGGTGCTGTGTAAGAGCATTCCCTCCCGTCACTGTAACGACCAAAGGAAGAAGAAAAGGAAAAGAGAAAATCTGTCTTCTGCTTTTTCTTTGTTTAAATGTGAAAGAATAAAGTCTGTTGAGATTCTGCCTGAGCCCCCTGCGGTCGCCGTGTGCCGCTGGCTGGACGGAGGCAGCCTGTGTCAGGCGGGCCCTACCACAGCTTCGCTCACCGCCACCTGGCAGGACTGACCACCTCCAGGTGGGTCCGAGGGTCCAGCCTCCCCACCTTGCCCCCACCACCTGGTTCCTGGTGGACACCTGGGTCTGGGCAGAGGGACACCACTGTAGGTGGGTAGGTCAACATGCTTTTCTGCTGGTGAAGCCTCTCATCCGGCTTCTTGATTGGCTCCTTCACAAATGATGGAGGTGGCCCTGCTTGTCCCTGGTTGTACGGGAACATTCTGCATCGCAAGGGCGCCACCCTCTTGGGAAGGCCTGGTGGGGCGGTGGACAGACTCTGATCCGTCACCCCACCACTGCCTGCCCGACGGCTGCAGGCTTCTTGTGGTCCTGAGCCTACTCACAGGTGCAGAGGGCATGGCTCCCAGACCTTTCCTCAAGCAGAATCTCTCAGAACCGTCTCCAGAAGGAGCTGGCTGGAGCTGCTTGACCCTGACATCATCCAGAACCTGGGGGTCCTGGGAACCTTTGAGATCCACAGGAGGACAGGGGAGCTTGCACAAGGGAGGGGACTTTGGAGGAAGGAGCCAGCCCCTGTGACGGCAAGGACTGAGATGCTGTCCTGGGCTCCGCCTCCCACGTTCGCCCTCTGACCCGAGGTCCTGTTGAACAGGTAGGCTTACACTTCAGAAGGAGCGGAGTCCCAGGGCAGCCAGACCCCACTGTGTGGTCACCCAGAGTCACACTGGAGCAGATCCTGAATGTCTGCGTTCTACCCAGGTCCCAGGAAGGCCTGAGCTGGAAAAGAGCTGTTCCCAGCCACTTGGGCCAAGGGAACTTTTCTATCGGGGCCGGGACAGAGGCTGATGTCTTCCAGGCTGCTCTGCTGGGCAGAGGGGAGCCTGGTTTTCTCAGAAGCAAACTCAGCTGGGCAGCTGCACAGCCCCAGGTGCCTGCTTGGGGGGTGAAGTCTGCATCCTCAGGGATGTCCTCAGCCTGAGCGGGTGCTGTCACCTATCCAGGCCCAGGGTGGGGGGTGTCTTCCTCCCCAGGATGAAAGGAGTGGGTGAGGCCATGTGAGCACCCCACCCTGGGTCCCCAGCAACAGCTTGGAAAGGCTGACCCTGCCCTCTGTCCATGGTCATTTGCAGCAACTGCACTCCTTAGCTCTAGGGCCTGGCAGTGACCATTGGGGACTGAGTGGGAGAGGCCTGCAGCATGGAGGAGGTCCCCATGAGCCCCTGGCTCCAGGTGTCCCCTTTTAGCCCATCCTGCTGCACTGCTCTAGGGACTTGGGGTCTGGTCCCTCTCCTGGGGTGAGGGGAGCCCATAAGTAGCTGTCACTAGGCAGCTCCCCAGCCACGCATGATTATTACAGGGCCAGAGGTTCTGAACCCCTAGACCAATGGCCTGGAGGTGGAGAGCGGATCCTCTGCATCTAGTCAGTCTGGGATGGCTGCTCCCAGCCGGTTGCATTGGGCCCCCAGTTGCTTCCACACCCTGGCCCTGGGAATGGGCAAGGCTGTCTGAGAAGTGGGGCCCTCCCTGGTGCATCTGAAAGAGCTGTCCAGCCCCGACACCACCCGGGAGATCCGAGTCTGCAGAGGAGGTCTGGGAATCCCTGGCGCACTAGTCCTGTGAGCTGGTCCTGGAGTGCAGACTGAGGTGTGGGTGGTGTGCGTCTGGACACAGCAAGGCTGGGGCCGCTGCTCCTGACCCTTCCTGCTTGGCCCAACCTCTGTGAACCCCACCTGCAGAAGCCAATCCACTCAGAGCAGGGCTGGGCTGGGCCACCCCCAAGTGTCCACCCGGTGTCGTCCTGCTTTCAAAGGCACTGGGGTGATGGCAGGTATGAGTGGAACCCGATGGCAGCCAAGGTGCCACGGGGCTAGCACTTGCCCAGGCAGGGACACCCCAAGATCAGGCCACTCTCACCAGTCCCAGGGTCCTTGAGTGAACAGCTGTGACCCAACTCTGCCAGAATCCAGCTGTCTCTCTGGCCACCAGGGCTGGCCATCTGTCATACACCTGAGGCCAACTCTCACCACTGTGCTATAGTGCAGGCTGGTTGGGGGCCTTGGGGCACAGCCTAAGCCTGTGCAGGGACTCAGCGTGTGTCCCGCAGTCACCTGGTCACCAGCCTAAGCCCCCTGCCTTCCTCTGAGGGATCCTCATCATCATGACTGCCCCAGTGCCTCCCACCTCCACTGCTCGCCCTGTGCCCTGCGCCCTGCCAGGCTTTCCCAGCTCCTGCCTCTGGGCACCTACAGTCCAGACCCCAGGTTGCTGCTCCCCGACCAGGTGCCTGCACATCAGGGCAATAGGAGAGAGGGACAGTGCCGGAGGCAGGAGACAGGGAAGGAGCAGAAGCGGAGGCCTCATTGTGGACTGGGCACTTGGCTACACAATGGACCTGTGGTGTAGGGTGCCAGGCTAGAGTGCCTGCATCTTACCACTGGAAAAACTGAGAGTTGGAGCCCCCAGCTTATTTCTGATCTCTATCCACTGCGTTTCAGTGCCCCAGAGACCTGGACAATTGCAGATGGTGCTGGGTGAGCAGCATCCCCACCAGGATCCCCTCCTGTCTCTGCAGGGTCTTTTGGTTGGTTGGTTGGTTTGGAATCAAACTCAGGGCCTGGGGTGTGCTGGGCAAGCACTTGATCACTGAACCTCACCCCAACCCTTTCTATTTTAAGATAGGTCTTGCTGAGGCTGGCCTCAAACTTGGCAATCCTCCTGTTCTGCCTCCTGAGTAGCTAGGATTGCAGGTAGGACCCAGCTCTGCAGGGTCTGTTTCTCTGATTATAAGCTAACCCCTATTAGTGGGAAGATGAATGAAGATAAAAAGTCTCCTGCAGTCTCCCACCCTCTGGGGATCTCTGCGTGTGTCTTCCCAGGTGTGTTTCCTGGGTGTTAAGAGATGTTTGCACTGCAGACCTGGCACCCAGGAAGCTCTGTGCCCAGTGCACCCTTCCCTGGCTCCCATGACTTCCTGTGTCCTCGGGGCTCACCCTCTCCTTCCAGAACTAGCACTGGGGGGCTAGGAGCTGCCTGGTGCTGGGCTTCTCACCCCTCTGGACACTGCAGACTGCCTGGCTGGGGTTGAAGCTGGAGTAGCCCCTGCAGGAGCTGTTCCCTTCCCCGTCGTCGTCAGAATACGGAAGAGGGAGAACAGATGGGGCAGGGCTGGCCCTGATGGCTGGCTGGGAGTGGCCAGCATCTGCTGAGGGCTTAGCTGCTCGTACCCCAGAAACCTGAGGACATTTCAGGAGCTGACCAATGCCCAGCAGGACCACGGGCCATGCCGGGCTGCCTGCCAGTCTGATCCAGGACTGACCTCCCCTCCTTGCCCAGCTCCTCTGGGTGCAGGCGTGGTCAGCTTGCCCCTCCTGCTGGGCCTGTGGGGCCTGGGCTTATGGCTTAGGCTGTCACCAGGGCCTGCCTCCCTTCCTGCCCCCGCCCCCGCGGAGGCACTGCAGCCACCAGCCTCTGCCCCAGCTGATTTATTTTTAGCTTCAGCCCCGCCTGACACCACCATGAGCTTTGCACTGGGATCCGCAGAGAGGCGGGTGCGGCCTCAGGCTCCACCCAGGCCACCCAGCTCCAGCAACCATAGGTGACAGGGAGGGCTTCCCTGGAGTTTTATGGGGGAGGCAGCAGTGGGGGCGCCTTGCTTCCTAGTTATGGCTGTGGGTGTCAGGAGTGCCCAGGGGCCTGGAGCTTAGGGTTAGAGCCCAAGGAACCCTGCAGCAGGGCCGGGTTAGTGTCCACAGCTAGAGCGTGGGTACGGGGACTGGTCCAAGAGGACCAGGAACTAGGCACAGGGACAAGGCCTGGGCAGAGTGACAGAGGCGGGACCATGGAGGTCTGAGGGTGGGCATCTGGATAGGGAGGGGACACCTGTGCAGGGGAGGGCTCATGGGCAAGAATTGTGGGAGATACAAAGTGAGAGTGGCCAGCATGGCGAAGGACAGCTGGGCTCAGGGTGTGTGGTGGAGGGACCCTGTGATGCAGGGAGGGACAGGGCTGTGGCTGGGCTGCCCAGGGCTGTCCGAGTCCTGGAGAGGGCCTGGTCAGGCTCCCTGCACCCAGAGTGCGGTGGGGGCAGCTGCCCCAGGAAGAGCAGAGAGGGGCGGGGGCCATGCAGCGCAGACCCCAGCAGGGGCCCACTTTGGGACAGACGGAAACAAGTCACAGAGGCTCTGCCCAACCTTGTCCCACTCTGGCGGTCACTCAAGGGGTCATCAGGGAGCATGTCCTTCTCCCTGAGGCTCGGGAGACCGGAAGGGACAGGACCCACAGTGGGCACAGTCACTGGGATGAGATGGCTGCAGGGCAGCTGCAGTGAGTTCACCAGCCCTTGGGTCCACTCTGGAGACAGTTGGGAGAGTGAGGTTCTCCTGATGGCCGCTGGCCACTGAGAGCCGGCCTGTGACTCCTGAGGTGTTGGCGGTGGGTGTGGGCTGAGGAGTCACAGCAGCCACAAGTAGCGGGAGCTGTGCCGCCCGAGAGCCAGCAAGTGCGGGCTCCCTTCTGAGGGATGGAGACCCCCAGGCGGGCTGTGGTGACTGCGTGTGAGGACTGAGCGTCACGGGAGCACGGAGGCCTGAGCTGTGGGGCTCGATGGATCTGCTTTGCACAGGGCCCTGTCGTCTCTCCCAGAGCAGCACCACACCAGGCCTGCCTGCTCCCCTCGGGCTGCAGTGAGCATGGACAGGGACATCCAGGCTGGCGGAGACGGGCACAAGAGTGGAGCGTGTGGGGCACATGCGTGTGCATGTTGTCCTGGGGGATCCATGTGTGTGCAGCATCCCTGTGGGTCTCTGTGCCTGCGTGGTTGTGCTTTGGTGTGTGTGTGTCCTTGTGGGTGTGTGTATCTGACTGTGTGTGCTGTGTGTCCTGGGGCCTCTGTGGGTGTTCAGTGTGTCTCTGCAGGCGGGGGTGGGGGGCTGTGATGGGCAGCTTCGCCTGCCCTGCCCCAGGCTTGCTGGGTCAGCCGGAGGCCCCCATCTCTGGAGAGGCCCTCTGTTAGCAGGTAGCGGAAGCGGGAGGCTCTGGGCACCTCAGCGGCACCACGTTTGTTAGTTCTGGTGTTCATTCCGTCAGCCCCTGTGCCAGGACCCAGCTTCCTGGACAGCAGCCGTCTCCCCGGCACTCTGTCTCCTGGTCATCAGATGCGGGCTCTGTCAGGGTGAGCAGCTGGCAGGGACAGACTGGCAGGGGCAGGGCCCTCTCTGCGCCTTGCCTGAGCTGGAGTGGGAGTCCTTAGAAGGGAAGGAGGGATGCGGGCAGGGCGACGGGGGCCCTGGCTGGGGGCAGCGGCCACCTGGGAGGAGAATGGGCAGTGACTGACGATCAGGCAGCCCCTGCCCCGCCCCTGGTCCATGTGGCTACCCTGCCACCCCCCTCCCACCACTGTGCTCCTGTGTTCCTGGGGACAAGCCAGGTATGGGCCAGTCCCTTAGAGAAGCAAATTTGCACATTTGCAAGTTCAATCCCGTATCTAGGTTTTCCCTTTTGCGAATTGGAACATGTCTCCTTGGGAGAGAAGGAAAGAGGGATCAAACATGGAAATTGTTCAGAGTTCACATTTAAACAAGAGCATTCCCCCTTGAAGTGAATCTTGAAATAAAGACGAGAGAGATCAAAGGAAGATGAGGAGAAGCAGCCATCTCCCAGTCAGCGCCACCTGAGGGACTCCATCCCCTGAGGCCCACAAGGGCAGCCAGGGTGCCCTCCATCACGCCAGCAGCAGTTGTCTGCCTGCTGCCCGCCACCCCTCCCCTGCGCCCCACAGGGCTTAGAAGGACCCTGGGGAGCGTTCTGCTGTCAGCTCTGCTGAAGGGCCTGCCAGACTTCCAGTGGCCATGCAGCAGCAGCTGGGAGGGCCCTTGGTGGAGGCTGACTGGGCACTGCCCCCCCAGCCACAGCCCAGAGCTGTGCTCCGGAGGGATGGTCTGGGCAGATCACCATAGGTGCTCTGGGCACAGGTTGGGCACAGCAGTGGGCAGTGGGCCCTTGTCCAAATGAAGCCTTGTCATAGGCATGCAGTTTCCCAGAGAGGCGCCATGAGGACCTGGAGGCAGTCGTTGGTGGATGCCGTGGCTGACAGTCCACCATGCCCAGGACCCACTGAAGCCTGAGAGGGTCTGGCTGTCCTCACATTCCTGCTGCTACAGCGGAACACTTCAGACTTGAAGGCTTGGAACATGTCCCTCAGGAGGCCATGGAGAGACCGCAAGCTCTGTGAGGTCCGCGGGAAAGTCAGACAGGACTCGCTGGGCTGAAGTAGGTCTCAGGGTCCCAGGGCGCCCCAGTGGGACCCGCCACACTCAGGCCCCGTGCAGCCCCTGAGGCTGTCACAGGCACATAGGCGCATGCTCGCTCTGGACGTCTCCGTGCTGGCCCCTGAGAGGCCCTGCACACGCACACACAGGCACACGCTCGCTCTGGACGTCTCTGTGCTGGCCCCTGCTGCCCTGTCCAGGCTTCCGCCTCAGGCCTCAGGTGCCGGTGGCCACAGCACCGCTGACTCCCATGTCCCCTTCCTGGAGAAACAGACCTGAGGTCTCCCTGGAGGCCAGCCACGCAGGAGCCAGGCCTCGGGGCAGGAGGTGATTCTGGCCAAGGCTGCTGGGCACCTCCCAGGCCACCCCTCCCCGTGAGCTGGTTTCTGGGTCAGCCCCCTCCCACCTGCGCAAGGCCGGGACACTCCTTGGCACTGAGGCAGCCTGTGGGGCCCCTGGAGCTGCGCTCAGCGGCAGAGCCCGAGGCCGGGGAGAGCTTGGTTGCAGACACCGTTATCTCTCAGAGGCCCCTGCAGCCAGCTCTCTGGGGGTGCCACCCATCAGGCAGTTTGACGCTGTGATCCCATGTGGGGCCTGGGCAAGCCCCTTTGTGTCTGGGCCTCACTGTCCCTATCTGTGGAAGAGGGTCCCTCAGCCTCCCACGTGGTCCTCAGCACCTCACTCCCACGACCAGCGGGAATCTGGACCTCAGGAGGGGCTCTATCATGGCTTTCCTCCTGAGTGGGGGGCTGAGGGCCAGCTGCAGACTGTCCAGGCGTGGTGGGTGATGGGCAGGGGTCAGTGGGTGCTCCCTGCGAGGGTCTCAACCTATGTCAGGGAGCTGATGCTCGGTAAGACCTTGGTCCTTCACCCTCTGTGGCCATCTTGGCCCAACAGAGAAATGGGGGCCTGAGGAGGTGGGCTGGAGGGCAGTCCTGTCGGGTGGGGGCTCACCAGAAGCACAGGCCATGTCAGTGTCTTTGCTGCCCAGATGGTCATCATCACCATCACCATCAGAGCAAGGGCTGGGCTCAGCACGAGTTGCAGGGAGCTGACGTCTTCTCCTGCGGCTGCCTGCACCCCAAGCTGCGCAGGCCAAGGAGGGGGACTGGAGCCTCTGCGGCCTGAGCCTCAGTCATCAGAGCACAGAGTGGACAGGTGCTCTAGGCTAAGAGACATCTTCCCACAGAGGCTCCTGGACCGGGGGACCTGTGCTGGGGCTCAGCGCTGGCCTGACACCATCTTCACCGGCCTGGACCAGACTCCCTGGAAGCCCAGCAGGCCTGGTGTAGGGCTGATCCGGCCTCTCCTCAGGGCGCCTCTGTCCCAGGCGCAGGCTGAAGCCCTGGGCTGGCCCAGGCCCCCACAGTGGGCACTCAGCCGTTCCTGGGTCAGATGCTGGCCATGATACCTTCCACGTGGCCTGTTTTGTTGTTTGTTTACCATGAACTTTATTCTGGCAGCAGAAGATGGTCCACAGAGGCTTGATGCAGCATGGCGTAGACCCTTCTGTAATGCCAACACACAGAGTCCTTGGCTCCCTGCGTAGACAGGCCTGGGGACCACACGCGGGTCTGTTTGACTTGGGCTGAGGCTCGGGCTGAATCATGCTGAAAGAGCAGGATGGACGTTAATTATTCAGCAGCAGCTTCAGGAGAGGCTTCCAGTGGCCTTCCCTGGGGAAGGCACCCATCCCCCTCTCAGGCCCTGCTGGCCAGGCTCAGCCCGAACTCCAGGCCAGAGGGCCAGCAGCTGTGAGGGGCTGGGGCTGTGGTCCTCGGGCTGCTGGCCTCCAGCTGCTGGAGTCATGGCCAAAGCCAGATGGTGCAGGACAGGCCTAAGGACATCAGACAGGAGGGTCACTATGGCTAACTCAAGGGCCCCCCTCAAAACCAGCTGCCCCAGGGCTGCTTCGGCCCGTCCTGGGAACCCCTGCGGTTCAGTGGAGAGTGCCTTGTGGTCTCCGAAGGCACCCCTGGTCCCCCGGGGCTCTGAACCAGAGCGCCTCCATCCGCCAGCCTGGTACACCACAGGGAGAGGCCACCTCTTCCTGGAGACCTGGGACTTCCCCAGGATCAGGGCTGCCAGTGGGCTCACCTGTCTCAGGTCTCTGGTCACCCTGGAATCCAGCAGGGCACTCTGACTCTGGGGCAGGACAAGGAAGGCTTCTTGGTGGAGGGGGCTGGAGCAGCTTGAGGACAATTGGGGTGGGCCGGGCACTGGGAAGGAGGCTAGTTGGGCAGAGGCCCAGAGGAGGTGGGCATGTGGATCTGGGCAGGGGGAAGCACCCCAGCACCCAACCTGGGTCAACAAGTGGGGTGCTGTTGAGGGAGATGTATCAGGAGCCCTGTGGGTTCCGCATCGCTGCTGGGCCAAGGACCTTCCCAGATGTCTGACTGTCCTGTGGCCAGTGCAGAGCTCTGTGCTCAGCAAAAGCCCCTGGGGCTTTTGGGAAGGTTGGGGCTGAGCCTAGCAGTGGCCAAAGGAGGGTATCCCGGCCACCTGAGTCCCAGGTCACCTCAGGCTTCCTCCAGAAGTGCTCGAAGCTCACGGCCTCAGCAGCCCCAGCATTGGGACTGGCCTGGGGTGTCTCTGGGACATTAAGGCATTTCAGAAGGATGCGTCCAGCTGAGAGGAGCCAAAGCCTGGGAGAGATGCAGCAGGTTCTGAGCAGGCCTGAGCCCCAGACTCCTCTGGAACACAACCCTGAGACCCAGCTGCCGGAGGGGCCACTGTTCCCCCTAGGCCAGTCCTCCTGGGTGTCCCTGGCTCACCTGGGGACAGAGCAGGCTGCAAGAGGGCAGGGTAGACAGTGTCCTGTCTGACCCAGCTGTTCTGAGCAGGAGCCCACTTCCCATCAGGCCTTCCTGGAGGGCGACAGGGCGGGCAGGTCCCCTCCAGCAGGCCATCCTCCGACTCACCCCTGAGCTCCCCAGTGCCTCCCTGGGCCGTCCCCAGGCTCTCGCCAATGCCCGGGTCAGCCCTGCACCCATTTCTCCACTCACTCGTTCACCTAGTACGTGCAGGGAGCACCAGTCTGTGCCAGGCATGCAGCCAGACTCCGCGGCTGGACCCTGCAGGGATCCACTCAGCCACACCCAGGAGCAGGGTGAGGGCGTGACTCCCAGGAAGGCGCCCTTTGCTCCCATCTCACCAAGACGCAATGTCTGAGGACAGATAAAAGGTCTGCCAAGGCCTGGGAGGATGCTACAGGCAGGGACTGGGGTGCAGGCTCACTTTGGGGGTTGGGGGACAGTGGGAAGATTGGCACCAGGTCACACAGTCCCAGACTGCAACCCCTGTGGGACCAGGGTGAATGCCAACTCAGCCCCCACATGAGACCGTCCTGGAGCTGTGGGTGTCCAGGGCACCAGCTCACACCCTTTCCCTGCCAAGGACTTGGAGGTCTGGAACCCACAGGGCTCTGATGCGTCTCCCCCCACAGCACAAGGTCTCATCTCCCGAGGGAGAGGCCAGCGTACCACATGGTGCTGCAGTGAGGTGAGTCAGGACCCACTCCAGGGCCTGGGTCTTTCTGCCTTCCTGGGAGTCTGTCCACAGTGAGTCATTGCCTCGTGGTCACAGGGTGGCTGCCCACTTCCAGCATCCCACCTGTATAGGAGGCAGAAAGAAGGGATGACCCAGGGCCAAGTCCTGCCTGCTGTCTGCCCCTCCTTTGAGGTATCATCCTGCCATTCCACTCTGCAATCCCGCCAACACTGTCACCAGCTCTGCCAGTCACCCTCCGTGAGCAAGGCTGGGGACGTTTTCAGCTGTGCCCTCCCCACCAGCCGCACGTGGACAGACATGGTGAGGATGAAGGCCGTTTGGACTCCCAGCAGCCCTCTTGCTCCGTGGCAGATCTGTCAGGATCTCTCTGGCTCCAGGACACAGACCAGTGCTGTCACCCAAGAACTCTCCAACTCCTGCAGCAAACCACTGCCCAGGGCTCCGTCCCCAGCCGACCCCATACTGTCACATGGGTCAGGGGGCCGCCTGCCCCTCCTGCCTGGGCTGGCAACAGTGGCCTGGAGGACGGGGAGGTGGGGAGGGGTGGTTCATGCTGGGCCTGGTGGGTGTCCTTGGTCACTTCCTGGTCACCAGGCTCTGCTGCTGGTGATGAGGAAGGACTCCTTGGCCTCCAGGCCCGCAGCCCAAGAAGCTTCCCGGTGCTCTGCCTTAGCACAGGACCTGGGAGTGTGAGCCCAGAGGCCCAGGGTCATCTGCCGGCAGCAGGTCCACTCCCAGGCCAGGCCCCACACTCACCCTGCCCCCACACCTCTGCTGAGGCACACAGCAGCCCTGCCCGCTGTGTCGTGGCTCCCTGCCCCAGAGCCTGTGTGGGGGACCCTGGGAGGGAATGACCTGTGTCCATAGCAGCTTCCCCTGGGGCCTCCGGAGCAAGGAGGCCCAGGGAGGGTGGGAGCACGGGTCGCGTGACCACCCGTGGGGGGCAGGGTCAGCCCAGGCCGAGGCTGCCCTGCCAGGGCTGGGCGGGGCTCTCTCAGGAGCCCCTCCCGACTCCCCTGGTTCTCGTTGAGCACCTGGAGACCAGGCCGTGGTGTGGAGGCCCCGACACACAGGGCCATCGTACCAGGGGCTTGAGGGAGGAAGTGGGAAGAGGTGGCTTCTCCACAGAGCCCCCATGCACCAGGTGGAGTGAGCCTGGCCTGCGTGGAAGCAGAACGGCCCTGGTGTCCCAGCACAGAGCTGCTGGCTCCCATCCGACAGTGCCCTGCTGCTCTGCCCACCCTGGCTGAGTGCCTGGCCCAGGGAGGCAAGCAGGAGGGGAGGAGGGTGGGCTGAGCTCTGGGGGGTGTTCTGGGGAGAGCCAGAAGGGACAGACCCCTGGGAGCTGTGGACCACTGTGCCCGTGGACTCTCCTCACGCACTGCACTGCAGGTCACAGCCGCCCTGCTCCCCACCTAGGAGGCTGGACTCTTCCTACAGTTCCTTCTAGAAGCTGCAAACTGCCTTTTGAGTCCCGGGAGACCCATGGCCCAGCTCCATACCCTCCTCTGCTGTTTGGTGCAGTGTCGTTCTGCGTCCCTGGGTTCCTCAGGGACAGCCCAGGACGCCTGTCTTCCACCTGCAACCTGAGACGGCGATGAACGGCCGCGTCAACGGGAGCAGGCCAGGAGGGCAGTGCAGGCTGAGAAGCCTGCTCCCCGGGGACACAGCTGTGCTCCCGCATCTCTGTGCCACGGGACTCGGGGCCACAGAGGGGTTGCTGCAGAACAGGCTCTGCCACGCGTGCAAGGCAGCTCCCTGGCTGGTAGCGCTGCAGGCCCCACTTCCATCTGGCTGCCCGTGGGTCAACCGTCGCACAGTCGGGGTAGGAGATGGGAACCTCCCGGGATGGGGACCCAGACCCAGGGCCTTCTTGGTGGGCCTTCCTGAGGGGTCCTTTGTGCCCGGGGCACTGCCAAGGTGTTCGCAGGATCCCTTCGCCCTCCATCCTGCTGTTTCCGCTGCTGGCTGCCCAGTGTATACACATCTGGCTTTTCCCCATGTGAACATCCTTGTGAGTCCTGGGGACCCATCCCAGGAGGTGGCTCGGCCAGCAGTCACACAGCAGGCGAGGGTCCTTCAGAACTGACCTGTAGAGTGCTGCCTCCAGCGGTCGGTCCGTGGGGTGCCAAGCCAAGCCTTGGCCTGGGTGCTGCTGGAAGAACAGGACAAAGGGGCGAGGTTCTGCCAAGTGAACCCGGGTGCTTTACCACGGAGCCACACCCCAGCCCTTGTATTTTTTATTTTGAGGAAAGGGTCTTGCAAGGTTGCTTAGGGCCAAACTATTGCTGAGGCCGGCCTCAAACAGATCCCCCTGCCTGGGCTTCCAGAGTCACGAAGATTTCCAATTTTAATTTTTGTCAAAAAATGCCTGTTGGCTTTCTTTTGCTATGAGAAGAGACCTGAGACAATGAACTTCAAGGAGGGAAGGTTACTTTAGCTCATAGTTTCAGAGGTTTCAGTCCATGGTCACTTGGTCCAGTCCTCAGCCAGCAGCCTCCTCCTCTGCCTGGTGAAGTCTGGTGGGCAGAGCTGTGGTGCCAGCTGCATGCCCACCGTGACTCCGGGCCTCCAGTCTGTGCCTTTGGATGCCCCACTTTACAGATGGGGCCACGCTCTGTCCCAGCCCTCAGCCTCCCCTGGCAGGCAGCACCTTCTCTCTGGAGGGTTCTTGCCTAGCGCAGTCCCAGCGCCACAGGGAAGCACACAGGCGTCCAGCAGCACATCGGAAGCATGATTCACAGCGTGGGTCGCAAACAGCAGGTGCCAAAGGAACAAACCCTAGAAAATGTGAACTGGGGATTGGAGAGTCACAGGAATGACTAAGAAGATCATCAACTGCCCCCAAAGTCGAAGGCAGAAATGGAATTTAAAATAAAACTGGATAAACCCCCCAATCCTCCTCATCCCAGATTTTTTTTTAAAGCCTTTTTTCTTACTTACAAATGTAATCCGTGTTTCACGCTGAATAAACACAAAGCATCGACAGCTAAAAATAGTGTCCAGGACCACCCCAACCGCCAGCACTCAGGGACCGTGTCAACCCTTATGTCACCTTGTAGGCAGCCCTGTGCCCCTGCGTGTGTGCATGTGTGTGGGCACATGTGGGCACGTGTGCAGTCTAGCCCAGGCAAGCGGCAGCGGACATGCTGTAGCCAGATGTGACACCAGGCTCCAGAGGGGAACCTGCAGGGAAGATGGGGCAGGAGGCAAGGCCACACCTGTGGGGATAGTGCCGGGCAGGGCGGCCCGGGAGGCCCTGTCTCCTCTTTGTGTGGGGTACCACATGCCATAATAAATGTTTAAAAGGGAGAAGGGGGGCCAGAACCAATCTGGAAAACTGGAAGAACCGCTTTAGGGACACTACAAGCTTGCAGGGCAACCCCGTGGTGCCCCACCCCGCAGGGCCGGTGCTCACTCCCTGTGCTTTCCTGACCGGCTTCCTCCCGCCAGGCTCCTCCTCCAGGCAGGCAGCCACCAGGGAGAGGACTGCCCAGGGCTGTGGCTGCAGGCCTTGCTGGGGTGAGGCCCATGTCCCTGTGGCTTCCTGCTCAGTGTCTTGGACCTCATCCTCCAGCAGCTAAATCCTTTTCATAGAAAAATTATTTGCAAGTATCAGCCAGGAGTTAGCTCCTTAATGGGGCTTTAATTCTTAAATGAATATTTATGAGCTGTTGGGAGCTCAACGGAGCCAGTGAGGAGCCCTGGAGCCTGGAAGTCCCCGAGCAGAGCTCAGCAGTGACGCCTGCTTATCCCCCCAGGACCCCCGGGAAGGACCTGGCCCTATGCAGAGTGGCCCCTCCTTGTCCTGGGGCTCAGCAGTCCTGGAATCTGCCTGGCACCCAGCTCTCCCTGTGCCCGGCCCCCACCTCTTTGGTGAGCCTGCACCCCACACTGCTGGCCCCTGCACCAGCACAAGCCCTTGCCACCCACATCTGGCCTGGACTTGGCCCCTCAGGGAGAAAGCTGTACTCCCCTCCCCTTCCTCCAAGTCCTCAGGGGCTAAGCCTAGGGAATGAGGAGTCAGCCAGACCTGGGCAGTTTTCTTCCTTCTGCCTGGACACTGCCCTAGCTGGATGGGTGCAGCTCCCCAGCACTGTCTGCCTCCTGAAGCCTGGGTGGCCACCAGTCAAGGGAAGCTAAGGAGGAAGTGGCTGGGCTTGGTGGCCCCAGTGGTCTTTAGGGTGCAAGGACAACCTCACTTCTGCAGGTCAGGTGGGCAGCAGGACCCCTGCCCAGAAGCCAGCTCTGAAGCCTCCCTGGGACTGGAACTTCTGAGTGGAGAGGTGGCACAGGGGGTCCCAGGCCCAGGGGAGAGGGTTGAGGGCCTCCAGGTGGGCCCTGGGAACCGTTGCCTGCAGAAGGGGTGGAGGAGGCTCCAGCTGTTCCAGCTGGCCCACCGGGAAGCTGGACCTTGAGGGGCACAGCCCAGCCCTCCCTCTGCCTTTCAGGAACCAGGCCCAGCCCAACACCATATCCTGCTTTGCTGGGCTCAGCTGGAGGGGCCGCTGCTGAAAGGGACTGCCCAGTGGGGCCAGACACAGGCCCTGGTCAGCCCAGCCGTGCGGCTGCCCCCTCTCCCTCTGAACCAATACAGCACAGGTAGGCTGAGGTGGGAGGGGCACGGCACTTCTCCAGGCACACATCAGGATGGATGGGCAAGACCTTCACACCTGCAAGTGCTGAGGTCAGGCACAGAGCATTCTGGGAGCAAGAGGGCCTCGGGCCCTGGGCTGACCCAATGAGATGGGTTGTCAGCTCCCTGCTGCCACACTCAGGGGGAGACAGGAAGAGCAGGGCAGGAGGAGGAGCAGGCAGGGAGGGGGCGGAGGACAGAGTGGGCCAGGAGGAGGCAGGAAGAGGAGGAGGAGAGGAAGAAGAGGAAGAGGAGGACTAGGAGGAGGAGCTGGGGCAGTGCCTTGGGCTTGGGGAGGAGGAGGGTATATGCAGAGGTCTGTGCTGAGCAGGACCCTCCCAGGCAGCTCCCGAGGGCTGGGCATTAGGGGTGGACAAACAGACCAATGGATGGTAGGGGTCCCTTGGGAGAGTCCACATGAACCCCCCATTGCCCAGCCCAGCCTGGATTTCTCCAAGCTGGACTTCCTAAAGGATTCACCTGAACTTTGATCAGTGGTCAGTGGGGCCTCCAGGATGAGCCAGCTGTTCTAGGAGGGCCTGGGGCCTTATCATCAGGAGACCCAGGAACCGGGCTGAGGCTTTCCCTGCAGCCTCACAGGGCCACCTACAGGCCCAGAGACCAGCACCTGAGCAGTGGTGGCCAACAGAGCCCACAGTGAGGCCCAGGGCTCAGTGGACACAGGCGTGGCCAGCGCAGGGCACTGCGGGAGCCTGGCTGCCCCCACCTCCCTACACAGTGCAGAGGCCTGGTTATGAGTTCCTTAGTGACTGAGGCAGGCCAGGGTGGAGCAAGCCCTCCCCAGCTGGCACTGGTGTGAGCTGCTGGGCTGTGCCGCCCTCTGGCAGCCTTCCCACACCGTGGAGGAGCCCTGAGGGGCAGGGAGAGGGAGCAGACTCAGGGCCTGCTGGCGGCAGCCGCCTCCCCCTCTGAATCAATACTGCCATCTCCCCAGATGAGGCATTCACAGGGTTCTTAGGTTCCTGTTCCTACATAAGCCTCAGACAAGAAGCACATTTCCCATTTCTCTCCACGGCCAGCCACAGACCACAGCTGAGCCTCCTCCTGGGCAGCCCCAGCACCCCACTGGGGCCCCTCAGCCTGCCCACCCCAGAGGCTGGGGCCTGGTGAGGCGGCTCCCCTGGCAGTAGCTGGAAGAGCCGGTTTGGAGCAAGCTGCCTGCAAGGGGCCTGTAGGAACAGGTGGCCTTAGTCAGGACTCCGAGGAATGCAGCTTGGGGAGAGGCAGCCTGGCAATGCTCAGGGCAGCCCTGGGTGCAGTGAGGGGTGCCCCCGCCTGGGGAGGCTGGGCAGTGGTCCCTGGAGGGGAGAGAAGGCTGTCACCTCCCACCCACGCTCAGAGGCCACAGGCCTCCTGGGGAAGGAGGTGACTGATGGCTCCCCAGACTCCTCAGATGCTAGAAGGCCAGCAGGCAGGGTCCCCGGGTCCCTGGGATGACAGGCCCTGAGCTCCAGGAGAAGGCAAAGGGCCCATTCCAGGTGGAGGCAGGAAACAGGTTGTCCAAGCTCTACATTCCAAAGGGACCCAAGTGAAGGCTCCCACTGAGGAGGGGACAAGAACCAGCCCTGCCCGATGCTCTGGGCCATCTCAGGGACAGCAGGAGCTATGACAGCATCAACTGCATGAAGGTCCAGTCCAGAGGAGAGAACCCAGGAGAGGCAGAGTGAGGCTCCGGGCCAGGACCCCACCCTTGGCCCCAGTGTGGCTCCCCCTCCCCTCCAGGTCCCTAGTGTCACTCTTCACCCCCCCCCAGGCCCCAGTGTGGCTCCCCCTCCCCTCCAGGGCCCCAGTGTGACTCCCTCTCCCCTCCAGGTCCCTAGTGTCACTCTTCACCCCCCCCCAGGCCCCTAGTGTGAGTCCCCCTTCCCTCCAGGGCCCCAGTGTGACTCCCCCTCCCCTTCCCTCCCCTCCAGGGCCCCAGTGTGGCTCCCCCCACCCTCCCCTCCCCTCCAGGGCCCCAGTGTGACTCCCCCCACCCTCCCCTCCCCTCCAGGGCCCCAGTGTGGCTCCCCCTCCCCTCCAGGGCCCCAGTGTGACTCCCCCTCCCCTTCCCTCCCCTCCAGGGCCCCAGTGTGGCTCCCCCCACCCTCCCTCCCCTCCAGGGCCCCAGTGTGGCTTCCATTTGATGCCCTAGAACAGAGACTGCCCCTAGAAGGCAGGTGCAGGGAGCCCTGCAGCCCAGTCGAGGACTCTTCCTTGCATGGCCATGAGGACCTGTCTTCTTGCAAGGAGGATCCATTGCTGCGAGGCCCAAGTCTACATGGCCAGGAGCCATGGCCAGAAGAGGGGAGGTCAGCCATCAGGGTGGGGGACGGGCAGGAGGTGCTGGGACTACTGCCCCAGAACATTCCCTTGGCTCAGGCCTGTGAAGTCAGGCCTTCCATGTGACATGGACCAGGAAGGCATTGTCCCCACAATGTGGGCCCCAATGTAAATGTGGCTGCACTTCAGTGTATACAATATTCACATTATCTTTCTGAATAAGTGAATTATTGATGGTGCTGCCCATGAACTATTCATGTCTGACTTTGACTCTCAGCCAGCACATGTGAGTGACAGGCTGGCGCCCCAGGTAGAAGGTGGGATAACCCTGGGGACATGCCCTCATCTAGAGCCATGAGACTCCTCTCAAGGAAACTCCAGAGTACATGGGCCTGCAGCAGCTTCAGTGGCCCTTCCTGACCTACCTTCACCCGACCCTGGCCGGGCCGACAAGCAGGAGATGCCCAGGGATGCTGGGGGAGAGGAACTCATGTACTGTGCTGCCCATGCACCATGCCAGGAGCCCAGTGAGCCACTGTCATTGCAGAAAGCCATGAACCACAGAGGGAGAGGGGCAGCAGCAGGGAAGGACACAGCCCTGTACCAAACCTTCCTGGTCCCTGGACATGGGGAAGAGGGCTCATCCAGGAGCCACGGGGCTGCAACCCAGAGGCACACAGGCTGGCCACCTAGGAGAGCCCTCTGCTGCCCTGAGACCTGGCCCTGTAGTCTCTGTGGAGACCACACTGCAGAGCATGAGAGGATAGGTGCCCTCTGCTGGCTGCTGTGCAGAAAGATATGGCTCACAATCTCATCCAAGTGGTGTCCTTACAACAGCAGGTCCCCACTGCTGCACCAGCACCCACGAAGCTCCAGATCCCACACTGCACCAGCACCCACTCAGCACCAGAGGCCAAGCAGCACCAGCACCCAACTGCACCAGCACCCACACAGCACCAGCACCCACGCAGCACCAGGTCCCATGCTGCACCAGACCCACACTGTACCAGCACTCACGCTGCACCAGGTCCCATGCTGTACAAGCACCCATGCAGCAACAGCACCCACCCTGCACCAGCGCCCACACTGCACCAGGTCCCATGATGCACCAGCACCCATGCAGCACCACACCTACCCTGTATCAGGTCCCATGCTGCACCAGGTCCCATGAAGCACCAGCATTCACACTGCACCAGGTCCCACACTGAACCAGCACCCATGCAGCACCAGCTCCTACCCTGCACCAGCACCCACCTTGTACCAGTACCCATGCTGCACCAGCTCCCACGCTGTACCAGCACCCATGCTGCACTAGGTTTCATGCTGTACCAGCACCCACGCTGCACCAACACCCACCCTGCACCACTACCCACACAGCACCAGGAGCCACGCAGTACCTGGCTCCCAAGCTGTCTGCAGCCTCCACTGTGCACCCAGTGCCAGTGCCACCCAAGGACACACACCGTTCATAATCCAAGTAGTCTGCCCAGGAGAGACACACATCCATAGCCCTGTTCATGCACCTCTGGACAGGCTGGCTTCTTGTTGGGGGGCCTCTAGGAGACCATGGAGCAGGGAGAGAGGGACTGGAGGCTGATGGTTCCAAGTAGGCACACCTCCTGGAGGCCAGGCCTCACCCCCTCCCCAGAGCATCAACCAGGCTTTTCTGCAGCGCTGCTCTGGGGACTGGGCTCCTGCCTAGGAACCTTGGCATTTCCAGCTCCCATCCCTGCTAATCCCAGCTGGTCAGACATGCCCAGCACTGTCCAGGAGGCCCATGGGACTGGGCTCCAAGGAACAGGTGCTCAGTGTGCACAGAACCACCTGGGGTCAATCCACCCTGGCACCAGGGTTAGTGGAGCCCTGGGACAGACAGGGAGGGCTGGACTGCTGGGTCCAGCCACTTTTGAGCACCAGATTTAGGGCAGGTAGCAACACACTTGCTTTCATTTCATTTCTGTACTGCAGGCTCATATTGCCACACACACTACTCTGCATGTAGTACATTCCAGGTGTGCAAAGCTTCCGTAAGCAGAGGGGTCCTGAACAAATCCCAGCTAGGCCCCTCCTGGGAAAATTCCACATGCAAGAACTTTCCAGGGGCTGAGCCACAGGACAGGGTGCCGACCCCCTGCCAGCCCTGGAATCCACTGGATGAGCTGAGGAGGTGCCGGGTACCACCTGCTGCTGCTTCTCAGGTGGCTTAGGGTTCCTAGAGCAGGGACAGGGCTGCCTCTTCCTGAAGTCGGGGTCTCAGAGCTACACATTGGCCTGCCTTGCTAAGGCACTTGCTTGCTAAGCCTGAGCGGAGGAAGCTCTGGAAGAGTCCCCTGGGCTCAGGGGCTGGGGCACTGGTGGAAGATGAAGAAGTTGTGGGAAAGCAGGGGACCTCAGGGAGGAGGGCCAGGGACCCAGGGCTGGGATAGGGTGGTGGAGGAGGATTTGTCTTCACTATATCTGGTGGAGGATTTAAAACTGTTGGAGACAAAATTACAAGATTAGTGCAAAGATATAATTGGATGATGAGCTGGCCACTGAGCCTGGTTGGGCTGATCACAGGTGCACACTGGGCAGTGCACCTCAGGGCTCTGTCCCGGGGCCTCTGGGACAGTGCTGGGTGTCTGCCTAGCTGGGACTTTCTAGAGCTGGGGTGCTATAAACATCAAGTTTCCTAGGTAGAAGTCCTAGGGGAGAGGCCATCCGTGTGGCCAGTTCCTCTCTTCCTGCTCCATGCTCTCCCAGAGCCCTGGCCCGGGAGCCAGCCTGCTCAGAGCTACGTGGAAGATCTGTTTTACAGAATGGGTGCCCCAGGAGTTGAGCAGAGGAGGAGGCCTGAGGAAGAAAAGAGCGGAGGAGGTGAAAAGGAGAGGTGACAGCAGGCTGTCTTCTCCAGGAGACTTTCCTTGAGGGCCAAAGCAGAGGGCACGTCCCTAAGCCGGTGACCTGGGCCCCTTCTGATCGGTGGCTGTGGATCTCCTGTTTTCTGGAGACTGGCCCTTTTCCAAGTTCAGCTGGTTTCTGTGGAACCCAGCCCCACGGCAGGACCGGCTTTCTTCTGGTTTGTCGGACCTGTCAGGCCTGGCTCAGCCCCCTCTGGGCAGGTCCTTCCACGAAGCCGGCCTGTCCACAGTTTGTGGTCTGTCCTATGTGTCTCCTTCTACATGTGATCTGGGAAATGTCAAGGTTTTAGATAATGCTGGTTCCCGTATACAAACATAAATGCCTCCCTACATTTTAAACTCTACTTATTAATTCACTTGATTTTCTCCTTAAGTGACGATATTGCAAAATCAACAGCCACAAGATTGGTTGGTAGTAAACAATTCCTGCAAACCTGATAAATTTGTTAAAAGATAATTTTCAGAAAAAAGTGAGACAGCTGCTCAGACATATATACAGATGGAGGCACCCTGATGACTTCACTCACTCCTGATTCCAAGGGAGAGCGCGAGGCAGGCGTCCCAAGCCGTTCAGAGAGACTCTGAAACCAGACATTCGTAGTCTTGGAGAGAA
Organism: Callospermophilus lateralis; assembly: GCF_048772815.1. Lineage (NCBI taxonomy): Eukaryota > Metazoa > Chordata > Mammalia > Rodentia > Sciuridae > Callospermophilus > Callospermophilus lateralis. The sequence continues at coordinate 93,190,281 of NC_135319.1, forward strand.
AGCTGGCTTTTCCTGGGTTGGAAATGTGGGGTCCTCGACCTTCAGGGACAGGACAGAATTTGCACAGCCACAGTGGAGAAGGCTTCTAGACCAGGAAAGCTGAAGGCTCAGCAGAGGACGCAGAGGCACGGGAACTGGGCTGAGTGTCTGCCTGCACAGGTGCTCAATACTTAGTGCTCTCTCCACGTGCTTCAGATAGACGTAGAAAAGTGGAGGGTTGTGGCTCAGTGGTTGGACACTCGCCTAGCACATGTAAAGCACTGGGTTCGATTCTCAGCACCACATACAAATAAATTAAAAAAATAAAGGTATTGTGTCCATCTACAACTGAAAATATAAATTAAAAATATTGATGCTTTGGCCAAATTCCCAGCATTGCACAAAAGACCAAAGACGGGCAGATGGATTCACAAGAACCTTGTGGCAGAGTGCGACATTCTTCCCTATTTCTGCAGTAATTCCAGCCAATCCTGAATAGGACGAGCCCCCACCCACCCACCGTGGCCACCGTGGCAGGCGATAACCAGCTGGTGCTGGACCCTGGGGGCAGAAACTCTGTGCCCTCCTCTCTGTGGCTGGGTGTTTGAGGTCTTGGGTGGAGGGAGCCTGGATCTCTTGGACAGCACTCAGCCTCTAAGGAAGTCTCACCCCATGAGCCACAGGATTGCCGGCTTCTTTTCCAACTCTTGTGTGTGTGTGTGTGTGTGTGTGTGTGTGTGTGTGTGTGTGTGTGATTTGTTGTAGATGGACACAATATCTTTATTTTTATTTATTTATTTATTTTTGTTGCTTTGGATCGAACCCAGGACCTCATGCGTGTGAGGTAAGCGCTCTGCCGTTGAGCTACAGCCCCAGCCCAGGACCCAAATCCTAAAGGAAGCCTGCTGCCCCCTCCTGGGCACCAGCTGTCCATGGCTGTCAGGCTGTGGCCACTCTCAGGAGTCCTGTTAAGGGGTCAGTCTGGCTCCTGTGCCTGAGCCCTGGCTTCTCGGCAGCAGGCTGCTGTCAGCCTTCAGGGTCACTTACAGGCGGCAGAGCTGGCCTCCCAGGCCCCTCCCCAGCAGGCCTGTTGGTGGAGAGTGGCTGCGCGCTGCAGGACCACATGAGCCAGCATGAGCTGGGGGCAGGGTGGCAAAGGGGTCATTTCCCCTCCCATCTCTAACAGCAGTCCCAGGGCTAGCTTAGGCCTGGAGACCCCGGCAAGCCTGGTCAAAACCCATCTGTCCAGAAGTTTAAAAGAACTATCCCTGATTTGACAGCCATTTGACAGGGTGCGAGAGCAGGCTGTGCCTGGGGGCTGGAAGCTGCCTCCCTGGCTGAGTCACCTGGCCGGCTTGGTTTGCTCATGTCTGCCCACCCCAACGACCCCAAGCGGGAAAGTCCTGAGCCGACACTCCATGGAAAATGAAAGGCGGTGTCCTGGCCCTAGCAAGGGACCCAAAGCACAGTCCCCTGGAGAACAAGGATGTGCAGCTATTCTGGGTGCTTCAGGCCATTTTGGTGGCAGGGGCCACAGGCAGCTATGAAGGGAACATCTTCAGCCAGGGCTGGACGGCTCAGAAGTCCCGGCTGAGACAGGACGACTCAGAATGGCTCACTTCAGGGCCATATTGGGCCTCCAGGGCCAGGCAGGGGGACCCACTCCTGTGCCCTCCCTCCCTCCTGACACTGGCTGTTACATCGGTGGGGGTGTTATGTGTGTGGTCCTGGTTGATGAGGTGGGGGTCAACCATCTCTACCCTGCTCCCAGGCTGTCCCTCCACCCCACCCCCTTGGTGGGGATCTGGGGATGGTCCAGTTTGAGGCAGGGGTGGGGCTGGAAGTGGGGGGGACATGGCTGTCCTTTGCTATGGAGAACTTGCTCCCTCTAAGAGAGCACGGGGCACAGTCCCTGGTGGGGTGGACACAGCCTTAGGGCTCCCTTTGCCTCACTTCCAGCCCCTCTGGCAACCTCCCCACGCTCTGTTTCAGGAGCTGCCCTGGTGGGTACAGGTGCGTAGACCATGGCCGGGCATGGACACATCACTGCCTTTCCTGGAGAGTGCTGGCCCTGAACACTGGCCGCGGCTCCCCAGGTACTGTGCTGGCTGAGGCGCCCAGCAGGACAGACTTCACGGCAATGTCTGTGCTGGCTGTGCCATGGTGGCTGCCATTTGCCCGCCCACTCCCTGGTCCTGAGGGCCCCTGTGGGTGTGCCACGGTTGGTGCATCTCCAGTAGGACAGGAGGGCTGTCCCTGGGGCTGCATGGTGGGGCCTTGTCTCAGCTGCCAGGTTCAGCACAGTGCAGCCTTGCTTGGAGGGACAAGGACAGCCTGAGAAGAGCTAAGATGAGGGGAAGCCCACACTGTCCTCTGCAGGTGCACGGATCCCTGGAGAGGACTGAGGTGATAGCTCTGCTTCCATGACAACCGCACAGCCTGGCAGGTGACAGCAATGCACGAGGGGAGCAGGCGAGGAGCCGCACCTGCTTGTGACAAGGAGCAGCTGTTTCGGGGTCACAGCCTCCCACGAAAGAAGCTGCTTGGGATCTGGAGCCTGCCAGCCCACCTCCAGGCTCCGGTGCCTCCAGGCCTCTGCCCCAGGGGCTGTTTTGCAGGGACCTGACCAGAACCCAGAGCCATCTGTGCAGCATCCCGGGACCAGAGGCAGCCCCCAGCCCTGTGGGAAGCTAGTTTCACTGTGGCCCTGGCCTGGCTGGCCATCCTGGTCTCTGGAGTGTGTCTGGATGGCCACTGGTTCCTCCTCACCTCTCCACTCTCAGTACAAGCAGGAGCTGCGCCCTGTGCCCACCCAGCATTAGAGGCCACAGTGCAAGGTGGGCTTCTCCCTGTGATGGATGGGGAAACTGAGGCACAGCTTCTCTCCAAGGAGTCATCCGAGCTCCTGATGCACCCCCTGGTGCAGTGCCTGTGACAAGTCCTTCGACCCCCTGCCCCGACCCACACCCAACAACCACACCTAGCCACCCAGAGTCGGGCAGGCAGGGAGCCCAGTGGCCATGAGGTGCCTGCCCCTTGCCAGGCCAGGGCCCCTATAGGCCTGCTCCATGTCTGCATGCAGTGCTCACGCCAGCTGGGAGCAGGCCAGCATGCTGGACAGGAGAGAGCAAGGCGCCCAGGGAAGGGGGTGTCCTCCTAGAAACGCCCCCCAGGCTCAGGAAGGGCCTTCATGTTTATAGGTGCCGCCCCCCAGCGCTGCAGGACGCCCACCAGGACCGCCCTCTGCTCCCCAGCAGCTCTCCTGTAGATCCCAACCTCAGTTCCCCCTCCTCCTGGACGTGGCCCTCCGCTCTTGCTGACACGTGGTGGCTACTGGGAAGGAGCAGCCTGGGGCACGGCGACTTCTGAGCCCCCTCCCCCACCATTTGACCCTCTGTGGTTCTCGTCCTCCACAAAGGACAACTCCAGGAGACCGTCATTCACGGGGCCTGAGCAGGCTCAGCACTTGCCTGGACATGGATGGAGATGCCCACCTGCTAGGAGGAGGCGTTTCCAAGTTGGAGGCGATCACAGTGAGGCCGTGAGGGTGAGGGCCTGGACATCAGTATCAGCTACAACTATGACTGTGGTTTCCAGCAGCGTCAGAACCCTAGAGGGCTGACCCGGGTTCTCAGAGGCAGAACCCCAGGTGTGTCTTCTGAGGGCTACCTGTTACCAAACATGAGACTCTGAGACCCCTGGTGGCATGGCTGCCCACTCAGTATGTGCCACTGTCATCCATGCCTGATGGAGGACTCTGTCCACTGGGGAAAGGCCAAGGTGGCCAGGGCTGTGATTTCCTGAGCAGCTCTGGGCTCCACTTGGTGGGTCCCCACCCCTCAGGTACAAGAGCTCCAAAGAGAGCATGTCTCCAAGAGCCAGCAGGTGGGGGTGTCCCCTGGAGCAGCTGGAGAAGTGGGCCTGAGGGCGGCAGCCAGACCACAGGCCCCAGGCTGCTGTGGGGACTCAATAGTGCAGGGCAGGGCTGGGGCCCAGTGGTGCCCCTGCTCAGCTCTGCCCAGCACGGGCCCATGCTACTCCCACATCCGCCAGCAGAGGGCACCCCATGCTCATGTGAGCAGGTGCCCAGGTAAGCGGCCTTTCCTTGCCCCCCAGCGCCTGCACGGGAGCTTCCTGGGGCACTCCTCGTTCCCACACACTGGGGCCTGCACGTACCCCTCTTTAACTCAGGCTCCGCGTCCTCGTGAGATGTGCTGATGACCGCCTCGCACCCTCATCCCGCGTGTGCTGCCAGCAGTGCCAGGATCCCCACTGTCATCACGGACACGGAGCATCTGGGAGACTGGCCCTGAGCTGAGTGGGGGTGGTGTCCCTTCCCATGCAGCCCAGAGGGGCCCACACCCTGACCCTGGAAGCAGCAGGGCTGCAGCTTCTATTCCAGGAGGGTCTGACCCCAGGACAGGACAGCCACAGCGCACGTCCCCCGTTGACTTGGTCCCAGCACAGCCCCTAGTGACCCGAGTGACCACAGAAGGGCTGGGGTTCCTGCCTCAGAGGGAGCTCCCCTGCAGGGTGAGGCCTGGGCCCCACAGTTTCCAAGGGCTCCCGGGCTACCCGGTGCCGGTTCTGACCACAGAGAAGGCAAGTGGCCAACGCCTGGGAGAAGACGTTGCCCAGTGGCACCTGTGCCCAGGTCTCTGCAGGGGTCCTCACACCCTCAGGGGGGGAAGCAGGCAGCCTGTGGTCTGTGGGTGGTCTCGGGCATGCTGCCGACGGCACAGGTGCTCCTGTGCTCTGCTCTGAAGCCTCCAGGATGGACAGTGCAGGGGCTGGGGCGCAGCTCAGTGGCAGAGCACGTGCCCAGCATGTGTGGGTCCCGGGATTGAATCCAAAGCACCACACACAAAAGCAACGAAAGCCAACAGCTGCCTAGGCCAGCGTGGGTGCGGGCAAGCCTGGCTCCTTCTGGAGCCTCCAGGGCTCCGTCTGCTTGCCCCTTACAGCTTCTGGACTATTCCTCAGCCTCCCCCCTGCTGCCAAGCCAGCCTGCATCTCTGACCTTGTGCTGTCACAGGTCCCCCTGGCCCTCCACACTCCTCCCGCTCTGTCTTTTAGGACCCTGTGATCCAACTGGAACTCCTGGGTAGCCAGGAAGCTTGGCTGGCTCCATCCACCACCTCAGTTCCCTTCTGCCATTTAAGGTGACAGAGGCCATGGTTTAGACAGGCACCGTGGGCTTGCCCACCACACAGGTGTCTTCCATTCAGGCCCTGCTCTAAGGAACCACCGAAAGTGCCCTGGTGCCCACCAGCCCCAGGCCTCCTGCCCAGAGTCCAGCTCTGGGTGACCTGGGGCAGCCAGCACAGGGTGGGGGCTGCAGAGGTGGTGGGGGAGCAGACCCTGGGGTCAGACCCAGGGCTCACCCTGTAGGGCAGGAGAGGACAGCCACAGGCAGTGACCACAGCCCCACTTGGCTGCCCCTCTGCAGCCCAACCTTCCAGAGGTGCAGCCCGGAAGGTGTGGGAGTCCCTGGCCCTTCCCCCACAGCCCAGACCCTCCCTGGAGGAGACGGCTGCAGGATCGGGGTGGCCAGGGGCTGCCTGCCATGTTGCGATGGCTCTGCTCCTTTGGGGCTTGGTCCCATTTAGACCCTCCCTCAGGGGTCTTCAGGCTGCCTCTGTAGGACAGCAACTGATTCCTGTGTCTTTGGGGTCTCAGGAAACCATCATCCAGGTTCTCCCTCTGCAGGACTAGTCCAGGACGCCATCTGCATCTGGTCATCATCCCTGGAGCATGGAGGTCGGGGGAGGTCCTGCAGCAGCACCCATGGCAGGAGAGTCCATCCTGGCCCGGCCTCAGCCTGGCTGGTGCAGATGTGGACAGAGCAGCCTCTGTTCTCAACAGAGGCCCTGGCCCCACTGATAGGGTAGAGGCAGCCACAGGCGGCAGCTGATCTTGGTGGGCTCTTCTTTCCCCAGAGTTGGTGAGGGACCTTCTGGGCTGTGCTTGACCAGAGTGGCAGCTTCCAGGTCCCCATCCTGAGAACCTGGGGGGATGCACTGGGAGTGGACTCAGGTGGGAGGAATGGTGATTGCTAGAGCCTTGGCACTCTACATGAGGTCCAGCCAACTCCCAGCTTCTCCTGGCCCTGGGTCTCCTCCTTCCCCACTCCATCCCCTCCTTCTTCCCTCCCTCCCCACTCCATCCCCTCCCTCCCCACTCCATCCCCTCCCTCCCCATCCATCCCCCCTCCCTCCTCCCTCCCCACTCCCTCCCCTCCCTCCCCACTCCATCCCCTCCCTCCCCACTCCATCCCCTCCCTCTTCCCTCCCTCCCCATCCATCCCCACTCCATCCCCTCCCTCCCCACTCCATCCCCTCCCTCTTCCCTCCCTCCTCCCTCCCCACTCCATCCCCCCTCCCTCCCTTTCTCCCACTGGAGCACTCTCACCCTCTGGCCGCCCTCCTCTGAGTATTCAGGAATGTGAGGTGGTGGAATGAGGGCCATCCCACACGTGGTCAGGAACTTACTGGCCACTGGGCCCCACCCAGGGCATTGCAGCTGGGCCATTGACCCCAGATAGGGGGCTTCTTCCCTGCAGGGCCATGAGCCTGGCAGTGGGCTGTCTTCCCAAGGCTGCAGACAGTGATGTGGGGCCAGATCTCCAGCCATAGTGGACCTTTTGGCTTGAGCCTTCTTTGACTATAGAAGGGACCTATGTGTCCATGCCTGTCCAAGAGATGCTGGTGGGCACTACCTGCCCCTTGACACTGGTCCCAGGGGTTACCTAGCAGGCATGGGGGCAGCTGCCTGAGCAGAATCCAGCAGCTGCCCTGCACTGGTCACCTGGTGCTCAAGCCCCACACCTGGTGCTCTGTTCAGGTTGCATGGAAATGCATGGACTCAGGCTCTCTGCTCCTCCTTGAGGGCACGGAGGCAGCCTCCAAAACCAGGACAGATGGCAGTGATTCTCTGGGGAGAGCTGAGAATTAGATCCATTAGGTTGTTTCTAAATTAGACCGAGGGATGATTGGACCCCAGGGGCCCCAGGAACTGTGTGAGTCGCATTCCCAGCATCACCAACAGGAAAAGGAAGTTGCAGCTTCTCAGAAGGCCACGCCACGGGTGTGTGGCCCCAAATAAGGAGACATAGAGGGGACTTTGTAGGACAGAACGGACCCGACCAAGGGCACAAAGGAAGGGGGGTCAGTTGGCAGCAGGGGGGAGAAAGGGGCCACTGGAGCAGGTGGAGAGGGACGTGGAGAGGAGCAGCTGTGGGTCAGAAGTCAGCCCGCTCCACACCCCCTTTCTCCTGGGGGAGCTCTGGGTCCATGACCTCAATGGCACTGAGTCATGCTGGCTCCACCACCAGTGATGAGCACTGGGTATGACCAGAGACACCCAGGACACTCACCAGCCAGGCAGCGGGAGGAATGGTGACTGCCTGGTCACCACAAAGTCCAGACCTCATCTGCTGCCTTTTCCAGGAAGAGGTAACAGGAAGCAGAGCGGATCTCCAGGCCTTCCATGTCTGCCCTATGATCACGGCCCAGGGCTTGTCACGACCATCCTCTCACCTTCAGTGCATTGGGCTGAGCCTGGGCACGGGTCCCTGGGGCCCCTGGGACCCATCGTTCCTCTGACTTGTTTGGAAATAACCTAATGGAGCCCCACGCCATAGGCATCCCCCGAGTGCATCCCGGAGGTGCCTGGTGCTTCCTTCCCCTTGGTCTCCTCCCTCCTCCCCAACTTTGTCCTCTCCAAGACATCAGCAGCTTTTAGAAACCTGTGGGAGAGGGGTCTGGGGAAGAGGAAGTGGGCCTGGGGTGGTCACTGTGGCCACCTGGGGTCGGCTGCTGTCTCTGCTCCCAGGCAGGGTGTGATGGGAGGGAGAGGGTTACACGTGCAGTCCCTACTGCAGACCAGACCCCAGAGCAGGGCTGGGACCCCGCCTGGCTCTGCCAACAGCTAATTGAGGCTGGGGTACCAGGACCCTGACCAGAGCTCCAGGCATCGATGACCATGGAAAGCCAGGCAGCCCGAGCAGCCCAGGGCAGCTTCCTCTGTAATGCCATGGGAGCGTCTCCACTAAGCTCTCCAGGGACAGTCCAGGCTCCAGGTGGGTCCTAAGCCCTGACAGTGCCCTGGGGAGGTGACCTCTGGGGACCTGCCCTGACAAAGGTCAGCACATTCAAGTGGGAACAAATGCCTGTGCTGCTGGCCACTGATCTTTTCTCCTGGCTGTGGCCATCAAGAGCCCCAGGAGCTTTTGTGGGCCTGATGGCCAGCAGCCCTGCCCACCAATGGCCTGACAGTCTCAGAACAAGCACGGCTGCGCTTGGCCCCATCGACTGCTCAAGATGGGTCTCTTCCTGCACCCTTTCATGCTTGCAACTTGTGTAGAAGGGGGATGGTGAGCCTGACTTTGTGTGGGCTTCTAAAGGGTCACAGGGGAGGACGCCCAAGGGGTGCTGTGTCCCGGCCAGCACCTAGGAGGCCTCAGTGGGCACAGCTTTCGTGGTCCTTGTGCTTCTGCCAGGTTGGGCTCTCCATAGCCCTGGGCGGAGGGGTCCTCTCCCCTGGGGTTCTCACCAGGAAGACCCTGAGCCTGCAGGCCTCAGCCCATGTGCGCTTCTGCTGCCCCTCACTGGGGTGGCAATGTCCAGTTACAAGGGCACGTGCTCTCCACCACAGCCCAGCTTGGCTCCTACTGTCCTGCGCACACAGGGTCTGGAAGGCCAGATGTCCCCAGCTGGAATAGTCCTAGGGGGAGCTGTAATGGGAGCTGAGCCCGGGTGGGGGCCAAGTCTTCAGGGGCGACTGTGCTGACACACCCCTGGGCACTGGAAGGGCACAGGCTGCTTAGTGGTGACCAACTTCCTCAGGGGGGGTCTGTCCTGAGGAGTGGGGTAGGGGACACATGTGGGCCTCCTAGGTGCACAAGCATAGAAAAATAGGGTGGTGTAAGTGTGGGAGGGGTGCTTCACCTGGTGGCAGTGGCCACAGAGGCTGTGGCCATGGGGCAGTGCCCTGGATGGACAGGGCAGGACAGGGTCTAGCCCCTGACTCTGCAAAACCCAGCTTCACATCTGCCAAGAAGGCTGGTGGCCTTTGAGAAGCAAATTAGGGCTGGGGAGCCGGCAGAGCCAGACAGGGAGGCTCTGTGCTGGGCCCTTGGGAAGGTCTGGGGGCTTGGGGCCTGGGTCTCTACACACAGCCACGCTGCCCGACCTGAACAGAGGGTCCCAGAGGCTGGGGCCAGAAGGAAGGGCCCTGGAGCTCTAGGCCAGTGGCCCCTGAAGAAAGGGGTGGCCAAGACAGCTGTGCCCCTCTGGGCCCCCCGGACGAGGGCTCACTTTATGGGATCCTCCTGGTCCTGAGTCACAACTCAGAGCAACAGAAATGAGACCTGGCCCAGAGAGTCAGTGTGGGCTCCAGCCCCCAACAGGCCAGGCCCACTCATCCCTGCAATTGGCTGAGTCCTGGGCTGGGTGCCGCCCACTGCCTGGTTGGGGGATGGGGCCTGCCTTAGCCCAAAGAGCATCCTGGAAGCTTCCGGGTTGGGGCAGGCCCAGGCTCCTCAGACTCCGGGGCCAGAGGAGAAAACCAGATGGGCTTGCTCAGAGCTGGCCCAGCCACTTCCTTTCCCACCACCAGGGCCAGCATCCAGTGCTGCCCTGAGAGTATGACCTCAGCAGCTGTCCTGCCTCCAGAAGGCCTGGTGCCCATGGCAGAAATGGAGACACCCAGCTTGTCTGTCCTGCTCTGGGAGAGGCAGCCCCCCAAGCCCCAGGGCCCAACATAGCCATGAGCTTTTTGAGACATGGCGGCCTGGGGCAGAGAGCCAGGTCCAGCTCAGCCACCAGGGCCAATGGCTACACCCACAGGCAGCAGTGTCCCTTTGTACCCTGACCAGCACTGATATCCCACCCAGGAGTCTGGCTTCATTGACAATGCTAAGTTCCTCTGAATGGACACTCCCAGGCCTCCCCAGTGCCCACCTGCCCCTGTCCAGCTGCCCCTGCCTGCAAAGCAGATGGGGGGACACTTGCTGGAGGAGAAGGGCCTTTCCTGGACTAAGTGTGAGACAGCTCCATCCGGCCAAGGGGAGGCCAGGGAGCCTGGGTTGCTTCCAGGCTTGGAGAACAAGCTGGCTCTCGCCTCGGCCAGAGAACACGGGGGCCTGGCAGAGCCTGCGGCAGCCCTTCCAAACATGTGGGCAGCACCAGGCAGCTCTGAGCACGGCTCCCCATCAGCTGCCAGGGGTACACAGGGGTGTTGGGGGTGCTGCCCGTGGGGCATCTGGCAACCAGGGAGGGGCCCACTGCCCCAGGTTGTATTCCACTGAGCCTCCATTTCCTGCTCAGGTGCAGACCCTGGAGCTGCAGTGGGGTGAGGTGTTGCAGTGCCAGAGAGCCTAGGTTTGAGCACAGAGCCACCCCTGAGGCTGTGATCTGGGCCAGGGACTAAGCTTTCCAGCCTCACACCCCCGGCCGTGGCAGCACAGTTTCAGAGAGTGTGTGAGGGGCTCCCCCTCCCTGGGGAGTTGGGGCTCTGTCAGTGTCCCCCGGGTCGCCCACACCAGAGCAAAGGCATCCCTCTGCATTCAGGGCAGTCCCCATCACCACTGGGACTCAGTCCTGCTCTCTCACCAGGGCCTCCTGGGGGTGGGGTTGCCTTGCAAGGGGCCACTGAAGCCCCTGCTTTGGAGCCCCTGGAGCTGGGCCTGTGGGGCCAGGGCCCTGCAGAGTATGCCCACTAATAGGACCGATGGTGACCACATCCTGGGGGTTGGGAGAAGGCTCACTGGAGAGGAAGCCACCTGCATGGCAGGTGGGGAAGTGGTCATTTCCCCTCCTCCTTGAGCCCACTGAATGTGTGATTTGCCATGAGGTGTCACCGGCCATCAGGCACCTGGGCAGGATGTCCCCACCATTCCAAAGGACTCCATTAACCCAAGGGAATGCCTTTCCTGTGCCCCAATGAAATAACTCCTCACTGCCTTGGACCCTCAGACCTGGGCCTTTCCTGTCCCTGGGCCTCCTTGGAGGGAGGACCTGGGTGGGTTCTGGCCCAGAGCTGGACTTTGAGATGGTGGAAGAACACCCTCAGGAGGCCTGGCTCTGCCACCCCCAGCCCCTGCCACACTGCACAACCAGTGGGACCTGCTGTAGGATTTGGGAGGGGGAGAGTCGAGGAGACCCTCTCAGAGGCAGTGGTCCAGGGCCAGGAGGGGTGGACGAGCCTAAGGTGAACTTGGCAGGCAGGGGCCCAAGCCCATTGGTACTGGTGACCAGCGGTATTCCACCCGCCCACTATGATTCCTGGGTTCTGAGTGGGGGCAGGGGGGTGGCAGGGCAGGGATGGGCTGGGGCAGCAAGGGATGGGCTCAGCCTCACCTCTCCTAGAACAGGCACCTCCTCCTTCTCTGCCTGCTCCAGTCAGACGGCCCCAAATCTGAACCATGCCAGCAATGGCTGGGGTTGAGGGCCACCTGGCAGGGGTCAGAGGTGGTGCCCACACTGGGCTCCAGCTCAGAGCTGCCAGTCTCTGCTCTGGGTGTATGACTCCACCCTAGACCAGACTTGCCAGGGCCTGCCTCTCAAGGCCTTCTTGGATTCCATGCCAGGAGCTAAGCGAGACCTCTGGATGCTCTGTGCTGAAGGAGAACGGTGCCCCCCATGCGTAGCTCGGAATAAAAACAGTACTAAGCCATAAAATACGTGAGAGAGGGTCAAAGTGCTGCTCTTTCCCACAGTGACGACTTGGATGCCTTTTCTGAAATAACAAATATCAAATCCTTTCTAAAAGAGGCCCAGTGTCCCCCTCCCCCATGGTGCCCAAGGCCATGCCCTGCCCAGCACTGGGCAGCCCACAAGCTGACCTTCCAGAAGACTCCCATCTGGCCAAGGCCACGGATCTCCCTCACCAGGGTGGGAACCTGTGGCCCTGAGCTTTGCCAGTTCCTCTTCCAGAGATGCCTCCAGGCTCAGCCTTGGCCCCCAAACCCACCTTGCCTCTGTCGCCTCTCTCTACTCTGCCCCTGGGCAGTTGAGGCAGCGCAAGAAGGACACACCCTGCAGGAACCGAGACCTGAGAAAGTCAGCCTCACCCAAATGCCCACTTGGGTTCCAACCCAATCTGGGCCAATGGGGACAGACCATGGTGCATGTATTTAGAACAGGCCCCCACTTGGCAGAGGTCCTGTCCCAGCCAGGAGGGAACACAGCAGGCACAAGAAACACTGGGTCCCCGACAGAGCCTTCAGACCTTGGGTGGAGACCGCACGTCACTCCCCATACCGCCCGGTCCTGGAGGTGAACGTGGTCCTCTGAACACGTCCAGACAGGTGGGGCAGGGCTTGGGGCTGCTCCCGGCCTCACTGAATCGGCCCCTCCAGTGCCCTTGGGAACACTGATGCCAGAGAGAGTCACCCCTGTGAGACCCAGCTACTGGGGGCCCAAGTTCCTGAGCAGAAAGAGTCCTTCAGGTGGCCTCGTCCACTGCCAGTCCACCAAGGTCATGGGCACCACTGAACGAGGGACTCCCTTCAAGCAGAGGTAGGCAGGCTCGCTGCAAGTGGACCCCAGTGACATCTGATAGGTAGGGGCAGTGTCCCTGTACCTCTGCCCAGGAACCAAGGACTCTCCAGGGGGAGGGGCTGAGCAGAGGGGGGGCTGCAGGCTGGTGGCCTCAGGATGAGGAAGGACTGGCATGGCTTGGTGTGAGCCAGCTGGCCACACCCAGAGCCAAGAGCCAGAGGCATGTCGGTCATCCTAAGGATGGGGTCTCGAGAAACTTCTCAGAAGTGTGCAGAGACCCTGGGGGCCAGCCCCTCCCTGCAGGCCATTCACACTACCCTTGCCCCAGATTTGCTTCTGGAAATACATTTACAATTAACTCCGAAGGCCCACAGAGCTGCCCGCAGAGGAGAGATAATGGTTATGCAACGTCTCATTACTGCACTCCCAGCGGCCCAGGAAGACGCTGAGAGCCCGTGGTCCAGCCTGCTGCAGCCTCCATGCCAAATGGCCTCCTGGCCAGGATGTAGGCCAGGCCCCTGGGAGGGGACCTGCAGCAGCCTGTACATCCCTCAAGTCTCCAAGGTGGAGGGAGACCTCCCAGGCTGGCTAAGGACTAGTGCACAGGCTGAAGATGCCCTCGAGGCTCAGAGAGGGGCTTTCTGTGTGGCAAGGGGCTGCCCTCCTGGGGGTACCCCCAACAGAACCTCCAGAGTAGAGGGCTCAGGCGTGACTGGGACTCGGTAGGGTGAATGGGCATGCAGGGCGGGTAGCCTGAGAGGCAGGCTGAGGTGCTTGAGAGCAGAGAGCTCGTCAGCCCAGTGAGGGGTGCGCCCACATTCCATCCCCCAGAGGGCGGAGTGGGTTCTTTGTGTCATCTTTTACCCCCTTGTGTCTGCAGTGTAAGAAGGAGGGCAGGGAGGAGAGGGGGAAGAGAAGGAGGGAGGGAGGAGGAGAGCTTCAGCAGCCTTGTAGACCGAGGGTCTGCTGCAGAGCAGCTCTGGGTGGGGGACTCTGTGGCCTGTTGACCCTCACCCCACCCCCTGCTCCTGTGCACAGTGGAAGTGGGGCTGGGGCAGGGAATACGTATGACCCCTTGGCCAGGAGATGTCAGGTCAGGCTCTAATCCATGTCCAAGGCCGGGCAGAATCACCAGAGCCCCTCGAAGCCCCTCGGCTTGCCCACCTCAGGCTGGGCTCTGTCCCCTTTCTTTGTTAGGCATTTGCTAAGATGAAAACGCAGTGTGCTTTTTAAATTTTCTCTTAGAATAGTGTTCCTGACTTATTTAATGACACACTGATTTAACAGTATTGTGGAAAGTTTGTAAAGGAGGCGGAAACTACAGTGGCACTCAAAACTCCAGAGCTGGAGGGCACTGCTGAGTGGGGTGGCCCTGACCTTCCAGCCTGCCCTGGCATACCTATTGTTCAGGGCCCTTTAGCCAGGTTGGGGCAGCCCAGCAGGCAGTGATGGGGTAGACAAGGTCCCTATCATTTCTACCATGCCCAGACCTGGCAGGGAACCCAGAGCAAAGCAGCAAACAGGTGAGGTCAGCCACCAGCACTGCCCCTGGAGGCGGAGACAGGTGGTAAGGAGAGCAAGGCTGGTGGTCGGGAGAGAAGACCTGATAGTACCGAGGGGCAGTGGGGGTCTCAGGAGACTGCTCAGGCAGAGGAGGAGGCTCGTGTGAAGGCCCTGGAGCAGAAAGGGCTGGACGACGGCAGGAGCCGGGGACCCGGGAGAGCCGGAGCTGCAGCGTGTGTCAGGCAGGGGCTGAAGGGCTCTCTGCAGGGCCCAGAGGACAAGCCAGGCGGACAGTCTGGGGCAGGCAGAGGACCAGAGAGAGCCAAGCAGGGCTTCCCCATCTAAAGGGCAGCATGGCCCCAAACCTGGCGCAATCTGCCCCTCCGTGTCTCCTCACTCTGAGTGAGTCATCCAGGGACAGCTGCATATCTGTTAGAGGAAACTTGTTCATGGGCCTTTTGTTTCTGAGGAAAATCCTATACACAGTCTGGGACAGGAATGGGAACAGGCCTCCGAGGAGGGGCGTCCCAGTGGGGCAGGAGCTGCTCACAGCTAAGGAGGGTTTGAGACTAGGACTTGGGCAGGGAGAGAGCCTGGCGTTGACAAACTGCACCTAGCTTTACTCCAAGTTCTCTGACAACTACGGAGGTCACGATGTCTGCTCTAGGCATCTGATTTATTTTGTTTTGTCTTAGTTGTGTCAGTCAGCTTTCCATTGCTGTGACCAAGATACCTGACATAAACAACTCAAGGGAGGAAAGATTTATTTTGGCTCACAGTTTCGGAGGTCTCAGCCTTGGTCAGCCGGCCCCCTGCTTTGCGCCTGAGGTGAAGCAGAATGCCCTGGTGGAAGGACCAGGCCGAGGAAGGCTGTCCACTCACGGTAGCCAGGAGGTGTAGAGAGAAAGGGGACGGAGAGAGAGAAGGGGGACGGGGGCACGAGGAACCCCCCGGGCCCCCTCAGTGACCCTCGGCCTCCAACAGGGCCCTCCCAAGCTGTTCAGCTGTTGGGGGTCATTCTCCAGGCGTTCCCACCTCTGGGCACGCTGCACTGAGCACGGAGCCCTCAACACAGCATCCTTTGGGGCATGCTCCAGGCCCCACCCGCCTTCTCCATTTTGCATTGGGATATTTGGGATATTTGCGTTTTTATTAGTCTTGGAGCCTTCATCTGTTGCAAATATTTTTCCTGTTTACCAATTTGCTTTTAAGTTTTTTAAGGAGTGTGTACGTGTATGTGTTAGAATCATAGGCACTTAAATACACCCTTATTTCCTTTGATGATTCTCTTGTAGGTTTATGCTTAGTAAGTTTGTATCAAATTCAAAACTGATACAATAATTATGGATGAATGCAGCTTGCTTTATAGCATGACTTTTTTATTCTTTAATCTGTCTGAACTTGATTTATGTGACTATTTGGGTAAGGAAACAGCTGCATTAAGGAATCACCCTGCATTGCTGGCTGCTTGACTGGGACTTGGTGCTCCAGTGGCCTTCACAGAGGGCTGCTCCAAAGCCTGAGTGGTGCCAGGAGGAGGGATCCCCAGGGCAAGGCAGGCCAGGGTGTGGAGCTGGGCCCCCGCGGCCTGAAGGGTTTCCACAGTGTTCAAAGTATGATAAACCAGCATTGGGCACTGGAGAGGCAAGAATCCAGACTAATCACAGAGAAAAAAGAAGCTGCTCCACCTGTAAACCCAGCAACTCCGGAGGATCAGGAGGCCAGCCTAGGCAACCCTGCCTCAAAATAAAAAATAGAAAAGACTGGGGATGTAGTTCAGTGGCACAGCACCCCTGGGCTCAATCCCCATCCCCCCAAAAAGCCACAACAACAACAAAAACCCAAAACCGAAAAAACCTCTAGAGGCAAACCCAGTGGTGAACCAGATATCAGAGTGGCCAGATTCAGATTTTTAAAAAAAATACCCTTTTAAAATTTATTAATTGATTAATTTATTTAATGTGGTGCTGAGGATCAAACCCAGTGCCTCACACGTAGTAGGCAAGCACTCTGCTACTGAGCCACAACACTACCCCCAGATGAGGAGTTTAAATGAGTATGTTCTAAATAGTGGAAGAGAAGTTGGGTTGAGTTAAATGAAAGATGGAAAATTTCTGAAGCTAAATGAAATCTTAAAATCATATCATTTAAATTGAAACCAAATGGATGACCTGCGACTCTATCATTCAATATTTGAAATTAACAATTAGATCAATGGCTTGACAGCAGATGGACGCAGCAGGACACAAGACAGGGGAACTGGAAAGTCTGTTACTAGAAAACACCCAAATGGAAGTCCAGGGAGATGTGCTGGAGATGAGGAACTCGTGGGTTCAGCCCCAGTAGGTCAAAAACAAACCAACCCGAAGGAAACGCTCTTCATGCTCCATGGAGGCTTCTTACTCATCCCCTGGCTGTCCAAGCCCATCTATTCTCCAGTATGATGAAAGCCCCGAGCAGACACTTTAAAAATAAACTTTTCTGTTAGAAGGTGTTACCTTCATGTTTGTTTTGTTCTCTTCAATGGTGGGGGATCTTTGTGAGGTGCAGTGGGTTTCTGTGCACACACCGGCACACACCGGTGAATGTGTACTGTGTGGGTGTGAGCATGTGAATGGCTGTTGCTCGGGCTGTGCATGCTAGTGTTTGCAAATGCAGCTGCAGACAGCATGCGCGCTGGCGTGTGCGTGCAGGACTGGCCCCCAGTTCCTGTGCATCCTGGAAGTGGGAGTCCTGCACCTGATGAGGTGCACGAGTCCATGCTTCTTGGTCCCTCACGGCATTTGTTTTCAAATCCGAGCTGAAACCTGGTTTTCACCCAGCCCCGGGCCACCCTGACATGGGCCGGCCTTTCCTCATGCAGATTTCCTGGTCTTTGTGCCTCTTGATAATTCAACACAGGTGTCTTCTTTCCAGGAAAGACTAGGGCCAGGACCTGGGAAGAACCCCATGGTTGCTGCCATGCAGCTCCAGCTATAGACCAAACCCCCAGGCACAAAGCATCCTCTCCAGCTGGGGCCATGTCCTGAGAACCCAGGTCCCAGGATGGTGGTAGACCACGGAGCCCCTTGGGCCTCCTCCTGGGGTGTCCTGAGCCCAAACTGGACATGGGAGGAGACCAGGAGTGACTGGCCCCAGCTGGCTCTGCCTCCCGGCACCACAAGGTGAACACCAGCTGTCTGCTGTCATACAGTCTGGCCCTTAGAGGATGTGCTGTGCTCTTTGATTTCCGTGAGCTCCTACCAGTGATCAATAAGCCATTTGCAGCTGCAGACAGAGGCAGCACGTGTCTGACGGCCCCGTGGCATTTCGCTAGAGAAGAATCAATCAGCAGCAACCTTTGCGTCTGTCAGCGGCTGGCTCACACTGTGCTCCGAAGACCAGGGCTCTGGCCGACGTTAGCTCTCGGCAACGCTCAGGTCCTTATCAGCAGGAAGGGCTTGGGTGGGGGCTGCCTCCATGCCTTCTGTCTCTCAAGGCTGCCCCCCGCCCAGGCATGCAACAGAGACTGTGGTCACAAGAGCAGTCCTAGGGACTTGTGGGGCACACGGGCTCTCCCACAGCCTGGGGAGCTGCTGGCAGGGTCAGGAGCCCCTCACCACCCATGTATTGCTGGACTCCCAAGACTTACCTGCTCTTCCTACCCATGGGGGGCCATGGGGAGAGAGCAAATGCACTGGGTGTAGTACACTGCACAGCCAGCCATGGGGCTGCAGTGAGCTAAATGCACAAGGGGGTCTGCTTCCTGAGCCCTCCGGCCCTGTGTGGCTGACCTGTACCCAAAGAAGCAGCTGGAGAGCCCTCCTTCTTCCTGGGCCCAAAGCACCAAGAGAAAGACCACTAGCCCAGACACCCACTTTCCAGAAGTCTACTGCCAGAGGCCACCCCAGCCTGTGTTTGGGACACCCGTAGGCTACAGGATGAGCCTGCCCAGCCCCCCGCCCTCAGAATCCTGCACAGGAGGCAGCCATCAGCTGGGCCATGGGGGACAGCCCTGTGTCAGGCCACATCAGGGTACGCCCTTCCCTGATGCCCTGAGGTGGCCTGGGTGGAGGTTGCTGAAGACCAGCTTGGCAACGGCTGCCAAAGCCCCGAGGGCCCCCGCAGGAGCATACCCACGCTCCACAGCTGTCCTGGCTATATTTAGGCCTGGAGTGTTCCTCTGGCAGTGCCTCTGCCTTGTGTGGTGGCTGGGGCCCTGGGACACCCCTGCTTCCTGCCTCCTTAGCCAGCAGCAGGCGAATCCCCCTTGAGCCTGCTCAGCCTCCAGGCCCAGAGGGAGGGGATCCCAAACACTGAGGCTGGACAGAGGAGCCTGAACTGGAAAGTGGACCCTGCCCCATGTCCCCCACTCAAGGGCCCCTGACAGCCAGCAGAAGAGACTTTAGTCCTCCAGCCAGCTGTGCTGGGTGTGCAGGTTCCCGCCAGCTCCCCCTCTGCAGGAGCCACCCTGCCCAGGCTGTGTGGGGAAAGGGCCCTGGGGGGTTCTTAGGAGCTTCTGACCCTGGACTTTTTCAGAACCATGAGCCCCTGCTGAGGAAGGTCGGAGAGGTAATGGGTGCCCTAACTTGAAGCTACCAGGTCCTAACGTCTTCTAGCCAGCCTCCTGGGCCTCCTGGTCCCAGCCCCTGCTGTAGGTATGGAGCCCTGGGGGAGCAAGAAGGGGCCTGGAGAGATGTCTGCACAGCACCCTCCACCTCCAGGACCTTGGGCTGCAAAGCTGGACCCCAGGCATCACAGCTGGGGCAAAGGCTGTTGATGGAAGACTAGGACTGAGCAAGGCCTATAGACCCCATGGGGTGGGCACAGTCCTCCCGCCCACAGACTTCAGCCTCAGCCACCCCTGTGCTGAACCCTCACCAAGTCCTCGTAGAACTGGGGGTGGGCCCAGTCTCAGACAGATAGAGCCCTCCTCATTAGCCCCCAGCACCAACATGCCTTCCCTGGGCAATCACATACCCTGGGGCTTGGCCCTGAGCACTCAAGGGTGGCTGCTCAGTGGCTTGGACCTTATAGATTCCTGGTCAGGCAGCCAGTCCAAGGCTGGGAGGAGAGGTGTGGTGCCCCCCACCTGCCTGAACCCTAAACACAGATGAGGGCCCAGCCTTACTTATAAAGAAAGACCAGCTCCTCACCATGATGTCACTTTGGGTTGAAGATGAGCTCCCCGTGAAGAGGCTGCAGCCATTGCCTCCAAACATGCTGCTCTGTGTGGCAAGTGCCAGCAGCTGCTCTGGTATCTCCCTCTGCCCACCTGGTGCCCCGGGCTGGTGCCACTCACACCCAACTGGGAACCAGCGGCCATGCCTGAGCCCCTTGGTTCTTTCCTGATCTGCCAGGGGAGATGTCACCACACGGGACATGGTCCTCTGGTCACAGGTAGGACAAAAAACCTTTACACACACTGCCTTCCCAGCACTGTGACACATGTGCTGACAATGTCAAGGACGAGCTGACCATGGCCACCAGCCTGGGGACACTGGCCACTAATAGCGGGGCTGGGGCAGTGGGCCCAATGACCAAGGGGCTACACAGACCCACAGCAAATGCGCACCTCCTTCCTCCCAGGTGCGGCCAATCTCTTGCCTGCTTGCCCCCTCCAGACCCGGGCTGCACCCAGATTCTTTCCCTGGCTTCCGACATCCCTGGGAGAATCTAGGTGGGCAGCCAGGGAGGCCATCCCCCCAGAAACACAGATTCCTGCCCTGGGGGCTCGGCTGTGCTGCACCTTCCCTGCACAGTGTGAGTAAGAAGCTGAGGTTCGGCCACAGGGGAGTGAGATCCTAGGGGACTGTCCTACAGTGCTGCCTGCCCACAGCCCAGGGACGCGTTCCTCTCTCCCTCGCGGTTCTGCCATGTGCATCTAGGATTCCATGAAGACGTGCGAGGCAGCCTGCCAGGGTAGACGTGATCAACGGCTCTCTGCTAGTGGTAATTAAGGGGTGTGAGAATTTAGTGGAGGAGGGGACCAAGAGTTCTGCCATCCTGGCAGAGACCCCCTCAGAGCCGTCCCTGAGTGGCGCTCCGGTGGCCTCTGGGGCGTCTCACCCCTCACACACCCATGCTGGGCCTTCCACCCTGTGCCCACTGTCAGCAGGGAGCACACATCTTCATCTGGCCGTGAGGCCATCCCTGGCCCAGCTTCTGAGGGACCCTCCTGGCCTGGGGCTCTGCAGGGCCTGGCTGCCGCTTGCCTCCTGTCCAAGTCCTGCTTCCGCCCAGGCCCCGAGTTCTCCTCCACCTCCTCTTCACCCTGCTGGTCCCACTGCCCCAGACTCAGCATCCATCCTGCCTGAGGCTCTGTCCAGGAGGAGTGAGCAGGGGCAGGTGTGTCTCCAAGGCAGGCTTCAGCAGAGGAGCCCAGGGCTCAGGGAATCCTCTGGGTACCTCTCTTGGGGCCCAGGGGTCTTTTGGAGCAGCCCCCACAGAAAAGCTGTCCTCAGCACATGGCCCGGTGGCTGCAGGAGGCCCCTGCCAGGAGCCCTAGTGTCACTGTCACCTTCATTGTCGACTGATCACCCTCAGCTCCTCAGAGCACCAAGAGCCCAGACAGGCCTAGAGCCATATGCTGGGCCTCATCATGGGTCAATCTGTGGCCCAGCGGCCCTAGGGGCTGCTTCCCGCGCCATTTGTGTCCGGCCCCGGGCAGAGCATTGTCCTGGGGCCCCACAGTGAGGTTTGAGAAAGGGGAAGCACTCTTCATGGCAAATTCGATTATGGGGCTCACCCCACTGATGTGAGACACATGGAGCTGGTAGCTTGGAGCCCAGAGGGTGCCCGAGGCCGGGTAACTCAGCACCTTCTTGGAGAGGCGTATGTTGGAAGGGCGTTCCCCCCGGTGTCCACCTGTGAACCCGGCTTGGGAAATCTCCAGCAAACTTCTTTGCCTGTGTAGTGGGGTGGGGCAGAGAGGGGGCTATCCTCTGTGGCTAGTCAGCACCTGGACACAGCAGGCAGACCCAGTGTCCAGGTTCAGCCCCACGGAAGAGTCTGGCCTGTCTCCGGCAGACAGGAGCTAGAGGGTCCCACCCACCCAGACTCAACCAGCCAGTTCAGTCTCAGAGGTGACCCAAGGAGCAAAGGGTGACAGCCCAGTCTACATAGGCCCAAGTACCACCTCTAGGCCCCTGAGACAAGGATGAGCTTGCGCTGTGGGATCCAGGGCTCAGGGGCATGTGAGACACACAGCCCTGGGTTGGGCTCCCCCAGCACCCTCACCCTTCACCAGGAGTTGGGAGTGAGAGTAATGCCCCTTCCCTGGGGCCTGGGGCTTCTGACCATTGCCTGTGCCCTCATCCCCTGTTTCCTGTGCTGGTCAGGGCTGAAGACAAAGTCAGACCGGAGCTGCCAAGCTGGATCTTGGAGCCCAGACCCTCTCTCCAGCCAGGGAGGAGAGCAGGGTGTGGGAGCGAGGCCGAGCCTGCTCTGCCCCCAAGGAAGTCACTCTTCCAGCTGACTGTGAAGCAAGGACACCCTGTCTTATCCTACAGGCAGACAGGGACCAGAACACGCCCCCAGCCTGAGAGGGGCAAGCCTGGCCAGGGCCAGCTTCCTCTGAGGCTTCCAGGAAAGGGCGTTTGCAGAGGCCTCAGGGCGGCAACTCTGAAGCAACGGCTGATGGAGAAGTGGCTGAGGCCACCTTGAGCAAGGGCCTGTGCCGAGACCAGAGCTTCCTGGGAGGGGCGAGGCCTCCACCTGTCACTCCCACCCACCCCGCCAGACTGGGAAGGCCAGGGGGTGGGCAGAGCCCTAAGGAGCCCTGCTGCCCCCCGGAGCCGCTGTCCGTCCTCATCACTGGGAGCCGCAGCAGGTTTAGGTAGGGTTTGTGTGGCTACATGGACAAGGAGAACGGATCCTTCCGGCTTTTGGCTTTGGGTGGCCTAAGCACCTTGAGGGACCTTCCTGTTCTTAAATGCACAGGGAACATTTACAAAAATAACTGCACATTCCTACGTGAAATCGGCCAGCAAATCTCAATGAATTGGTTCCATACAAAGTACGTTTTCAGACCGAAATGCAATTAACTTGAAGTTAAACAAGATTCTACAAATAACTTTAATAATTTAAGATCATGGAACCTTTACAAATTACAGGTTTTTTTTTTAAATAGAATAAGTACTTTTAAATGACATATGAGTTTAAGAATAATGCATAATGGAAATTAGAAATACTTAGAACTGGGCTATACTGAATATGCTACTCACCACTTACATGGTGTGTGGAAATTGGTACATGTGTTGCTTGTTGTGGCTCAGAGGTCCCGTAGAACTGAAGCAAGGGGCTGGGTGCAGCTCAGGGGTAGAGTCTTGCCTAGCCTGTGTGTGGCCCTGAGCTCAATTCCCACCATGGAGGGAAGTGTGATTGCCATTGTAGTTGTCAAGTGTTTGAGAGGTGGGACTTTTACACTTTAACAGTGAGGAGGGAGATCTCCCCTGATTATTCAGAGGCCTTTATCACCTTTAAAACAAGCCAGATGGGAAGAGCACAAGAAAGGCTGGTCCCGTCTCCCTCTCCAACAAGGCTGCAGAGGTGCTGGAGACATCCTCAGCAAACTCAGCCTGGGTATGCTTCCAAACCTGCTGATCCTCAGGACCACGTTGGGGGCCTGCGGGGGAAGCGGGGGCAGAGGTGGGGCAGGGGCCACAGTTGCCTAGCAGCTTCCACCAGCCCTATCACCACCTCCTTGTGTCCAGCCTCTGGGACGCTTTCAGTCCCGCAGGCCGTGTGAGAGCAGCACACCACAGCAGGGGAAGCTGCCAGGGGTCCTGCACCCCTTGTCTGAGGGAGGCCCCACTATGGCGGAACTGGCTCAGCTGAGCCTGGCACCCCCACCACCAAGTAGAGCAGCAGTGGCCCACCCCACCCTCCTTTGGTCCTGCATTCTCCAGCAGGACACAGAAGATGCCAGGCACAGCCCCTTGCAGGGAGAGCTCCTGAAAATGGAGCTGTCAGCTCAGGAAGGCTGAGCTTACCCAAGAAGCAGCAAACTGCTCTGGACAAGGCTGGCGGATAATCCCAGAATCAAATCAAGAAGCCCATTTAGCACAAGCAGAGCTCAGATATTTTAGCAGAGCGAATTGGATCAGGGACCTGGAGCCCTGGCCAACGAGGTTATGCAGAGAATGTCATGGTGGGGGCAGCCGGCTGCAACCCAGCCTGTCTGGAAGGTCAGTGGACCTGGTGCGCAGCCCAGATGCACTTCTTCCTACAGGAAAAGATGCTCTGGCCCAAGCAGCACACTGCCTAGGGACCCACTTTGCTGGCAAGTGTGCCCAGACCCCAGAGAAGCCCACCAGGGCACTAGAGGAGGGGGGCTGCCCATGGTTGATTTCCTGCCATGTGCAAGTGAGTGTTCTTGGTGTCATCCAGAAAACCAGGAATCCCTGGGCAGTAGGAGCTGGCCTCACCTGCCCTTTAGCTGGGACTATCCTGACCTGTCTGCCTGGGTTCCTGACAGAGTTCCCTTAAGCAGTGTGGGAGTGACTGTGGTGGCCAGCCACAGAGATGCAGGATGGAAACTAAAGGGGCTGAACTACTCTGGAAGGAAGCAAGACTGGAAGCCTCTCTGGACCATGGACCACAGGAGGTACCTGTGGGGCCAGGTGGAGGGGGATGAGGCACCCCGGTCAGCAAGCGGCTGTTAAAATGAGGCCCTGGGTTGCTTGTAGGGCCCTGGGTCATCTCATGCCCAGCAGGTTCCTCAGGGGGCCTCTATTTGTGGGTAGGGATGGTGCACAGGTGGGGAGGGCTTATGGGATCTCCATGTGGAATGGCATTTTCTAGCCCCAGATAGAGCACAGCAGGCTGAAGGCACGCAGGAGCCGCAGCCCTGGGAGGGTGCACACTGGCACCCAGATCTTCGTTC
This sequence comes from Callospermophilus lateralis, assembly GCF_048772815.1. Classification (NCBI taxonomy): domain Eukaryota; kingdom Metazoa; phylum Chordata; class Mammalia; order Rodentia; family Sciuridae; genus Callospermophilus; species Callospermophilus lateralis. Next base: position 93,214,131 of record NC_135319.1, read on the forward strand.
TGAACACCGTCCTTCCATTAGGCCACATGAGGGAAGGGAACAGCCAAGGGACGGGTCTCTAGAACAGAACGCCAGGCGACTTCTGAGGCTGCTGTCCCTAAGGGGGGTGGAGAGAACTCCCACTCTCTAAGCAACTTGCCGTTTGCCTGGCCTCCTACTTCATCTCCCTCCTGGTCCTTGGCATCTCTGCCCAGAGGCCCAGCCAGTGGCTCTGGCTCCCCCACCAACATGCCACCAGGGCTCCTATGTGTCCTGCAGCTGCTGGCAGAGCCTTTTGGGTCCAGTGTGCGTCTGCTTCTCTGTGTGGTCCTTGGGAGTACAGGGAACGGGCGGGCAGGCCATCGGCACCCCTGGGTCCTCATCCTTCCCTAACAAGCAAAACACAAGCCTCACCTTAATGCCACCGCGTGGAGGTCAATGCTGGGGGTGGCCCAGGCTGTGGGTGGGTCCTGTGTGGGGTGCACAGGCTGCAGGAGTGTGAGGCACAGCCTGAGAGCCAGAAATGTGGAGTCTCGGCCCACTGCTTCCCCTGCCCTCAGGCCTGAGGAGTGCAGGACCCCACCCCTGACCAGAGTGAGGATGGCCACTGCTTTGTTCCCTGGGAGCCAGGGTAGGCTGGGCCTGGCCCTGCACTGTCCCTACATGCCCCTCAGACCTGGCCGCAGGTGTGTGTCAGCCACCAGTGGCTGAGGGCTCCTGAGGGCTCCTGAGGGCCGTTATTGTCTCTGGGTTCTTTCCCACCCCAGGTGCAGCATCAGCCCTTTGCTCCTGGCTCTGCCGCCAGCTCCCACCGGAGAAAGAGCCCTGGGGCTGTCTCTGCTCTCCCCACCCCACCCCAAGGGACTGGGCATCGCCTCTGAAGAGCACCCTGTTCCCAGCCTGAACCCAACCTGCAGGTGGGCCTGGGAACACTCCTGGAGGTGGCCTGATGGTCGCTTGGCGGGCAGCTGGGTCCGTGCCCCACTCCCTTAGAGGGGCTTCCTCCGGAGCCTGTCTGTTTCCAAGTTTTAGTGTAAAGCAGTGCTTTAAGAGAAAGGCCATTTCCTCTGGAAACGCCGGGGAGTGCGTCAACTAGAGGGAAGGAGGTGCTGCCTCTCTACAGAGCCTCCTGCTGGCATCCGTGCCAGGCAAGCTTCTCCCCGGGCGTCAGGCAGTGCCGATGCATCCACGTAGTGTCGGAGGTTTTATTTTCTGATTGCGAAGGCAATGTGTGTTCAGGATAGGAGATCAATGTACCCCGGGGAAGTATGGAGAGACCTCCCCTCTGCAGAGACCTCCCCTCTGGACGGCTCCCAGGCCTTGCAGGGCTCCCACCCCACCTCTCCAGCATGGTTCACCTTACACCAGGGCAGCAGGAAAACACCTTGCTGCTGGTGAGGGAGAAGCAAGGAGGCCCAGCAGCCATGGCTTAGCATTCTTTGTGAAAATAAATGCATCCCTCCACACACTTCAAGGAAAGCTTGTCCAAGGTCTGGCCTGGCGCGTCAGCCTGCTGGGGGTGCACTGCTGTCCTGCGCGGACTCCTGCGGGCAGGAGTTGAGCAAAAGGTGCGAGTGGACGAGTGGCTGGTGTGGAGTTACCCAAGGTGAGAGATGGCGCCTGAACTCAGTGGGGTGTGGGAGACCAGTGCATCCGGAATGGGCAGTCAGAGAGGGCTCAGATCTGCCCATAGATCCTAATCTGGGGACTCCTGTGGTTAATTTTTGTTCTTTCTGGTTTGAAGAGTCCATTTTAGAGCAGTCTAAGGTGCATGTTAAAATTGAGAGGGATGAGCAGAGACTTCCCATACGACCCTGTCCCTCAGACCCACAGCCTCCCAGCCCTCTGTTGCCGCGGGGAACCTGCGGGACACTCACTCTTTTTTTTCTTCCTTCTTTCCTTGTCTTTCCTTCCTCCCTCCCTCCCTCCTTCCTCCCCTTCCTCTCTTCCTCCTTGGTTCTTTGTCCTGGGATTGAACTCCGGAGCACTTGTACCTGAGCTACACCCCAGCCTTTTTATTCTTGATCTGAGACAGGTCTCACTAAGTTACCAGGCCGGCCTAGGGGTTTGGAAGCTCCTGCCTTGGCCTCTGAAGGAGCTGGGATGACAGGAGTGTGCCGCTTCTGGCCTCTGTCCTGATCTTCCACAACACAGCAGAAAGATGTCATTTCAGAGAAACTGAGGCTGCAGTCCAGGGTCACTAGGGTGCTCACTTTGCTGGGATGCTCCACATTCCTCTGTGTCTTTGATCTTGGAAAGGCTTGCTTCCATTTCCAGCCGAGTTAGTCTTTTTGGTTTTCATGTAAACCGCCTGCGGCCTTCATGCCTGTGCTCCTTCCCACAGGCCTCCAGCTGTGCCTGGCTCTCCCTTTCTTCTGCCTGAGGACCTCTCTGGTGAACCTGCCCTGGCTCTGCGGATGGGGATCCTTCCAGGTCCTTGGCTCTGACGTCTGCTGTCCTGGCAGGCAGGGGTCTCACGGGGGTCCTCTCCTGACCTGCCACTTGGGTCTAGGTTGCAGGCCTTCCCCTGCCTGGCTCTGCACCTCTCACAGGGATGGGCACATGACAGGGTTCCCTTCTAGGCTCCTCTGGACCTGCAGGACAAGGCTCCTCCCCCTGTCTTACACCTTTGTGCACAATGCCGTAAGTCCCTCATTCCACTAGGAGGGCCGCCACTCAGACCCCCACGGCCCTGCAGTGAGGTGTGGGAAGGCCAGTGGAGCTGCTCCCTCTCCCCCACTGTCCCGGCCCCATCCTGCAGGAGATCCTGTCCTTACCCACAATCTGAACCCCCACGATGGCGAACTGTGGACAACTCTGCTCACGCAGGGCTGGCTTTAGGGAAGGTGTGCTGCTCCCTTCCGCAGGGGACCTGATGTTCTGAAAGAATGGAGCCTCATGAGTCTCTAAGAGTCGCCTCTAGGCACTCGGTGTCTCATAAGAGCCAAAGGTGGGGGGCTTCCAGGTGCTTTCTCTCCCTGGGGACGAGCACAGGTTTGGGTTCAGAGCTCCATGCCAGGACCTCCCTGCACCAAGCAGCACAGATGGAGATGCCCCAGGCCACCTAGAGGGTCCCAGCTATGTACCAGACAGATTGGGCACTTCCTTTCAGACTGTTTATCATGAAATACAGAAATCCAGCCAGGCACAATGGCACACACAGGTAATCCCTGTGTCTGGAGAGGCTGAAGCAGGAGGATTGCAAGTTTGAGGCTGCCCTCAGCAATTTAGCAAGATTCTAACCAACTCAGTGAGATCCTGTCTCAAAATCAAAATAAAAAGTGTTGGGGATGTGGCTCAGTGATAAAGCACCCCCATGTTCAATCTCCAGTGCAAGGAAGAAAACCATGCCAGGGAAACAGGTGACTTGGTGCATTTGCACGAGGCAAGCACACTTCACCAACACCAGGCCCGAGAGAGCCGGCACAGCTGCCCTGAGCAGCCTCAGAGAGCCTTTCTCCCAGCCCTGCCCCAGGCCTTCCTGGGCTGACAGCTCCCTCCCCTGCTTCTCTAGCCCTTGGTCATCCTGGTGAGCGTCCTAAGACCCCCACACAGTCCCACCCAGCATGAGATCTGACATGTCCTACTCCCCAGTGCCCCACTGTCTCCTGTGGTTCATCTCCGACATGCACACCAGTGGGTCCTGCCCACACATAGGGCAGGGTACTGACCCTCTGTACCGCAAAACAAATGCCAGCACAAGCCGGAAGCCCTGCTGCCTGTGGCCAGTGCCTTTGCAGGACTCCAGACTACAGTCATCAGGAGGTACGGTCATCAGGAGGCTCCTGGGGCTGGCCACCATCCTTTCTCCCACGCAAGTAGAGGGAGGCCCAGGACCATGTCCACTCACCCCTGGGAGGGGGGGATGCCAAGTGGTGACATCGGGGTCCCTTCACTTCCTTCCAGTCAGGAGTTGGCGTGTTTTGGAAAGGCAGCACCCTGGGCTCCACGGCTGCCTGGAGGGTCACCGTGAGAACAGGCAGCGTATGGGCCAGTTCTTCCCTTCCCTCCCAAGTGGTTCCTGCTGTCTTCCTGAGAGGCCCGAATGGACTGATTCCATCCCCCACACACACCCACATGCACACCCAGCTCCAGGACCAGATGATGTCTGGGTGGGGCCATTCTGAGGAAAACCTCAGGTGCACAGTGTGCGTGTCCCAGTACTGTGACCCAAATGTCCTTTTCTGCCCCTCTGTCTTGGCCTTCCTCTTCAGGGGCTCAGTGTCCCCACGTCAGGTCTTTGCTGTCCTCTGGCTCCATGGACCTCCCCAGCGTCTCCACCCCTTTCTATTTCTTCACGGCCTCCGTTGCCCTCCTCTGCCTGCTCTGCTTCTCTCGCGGTGTCCTCTGTGTGGGTCCCCTCTCACGCTGGCTGGCCTTCAGGTGACACCCAGCCACACACACAGGCTGAACACCTGCGCGCGGCTGCTGGAGCCTGGCACGTGGTATGCCGCCTGGTGGATTCATAGGGCGGGCGGCCTGCAGAAGACCCACAGCCGCTGGACCTCAAAGGTTGTGGGTTGTGGCTTCGTCAGATGAGGAGGCGTCCCCTGCCCAAGGCTGGTGGAAGAGGGAGAGTTCATGCCAGGGTGACCCTTGCAGAAAGACCATGTGACCCAACCTGTCATCCTGAGTGTTCCCTCAGCATAGCCCTGTGGCTCCGTGGTCACTCTGGTGTATCCCCGGCCCCCTATCAGGTTCTGAGGGAGGGCCGTGTCGTCTAGCTCTCAGCTCTCCTTGTTGCTGAATGTGCCTTGCACAGGCAGGGCTGGGGGCTCTTTGCCACTTCTGAGTTCCAGCACAGTCTCCAACTGGGAGGACAATGGCCAGCTGTAGAGGCCTGAGATCCCTTTCAGAGCCTGGTCCTCTGCTGGCAACCTTAGTCTGTGTGGGTGCCATGTGGCCTTCAGAAGCAAGGGAAGGGAGCAACCCCAGAAACTGTCCTGGTGCAGACTGAAGAAGCAGGGGCAGGGGTGCAGTGAGGCCGGCCCAGCAGGTGCGAGAACCATCTCAGGACCAAAGTGCTCCCCAGGGGAGCCAAAGGGTGAGGACACAGGCGGAAGGTCCTTGAATGAGACTCGGAAGCCTTGGAGAGTCCAGAGCTCTGCTGGGAAACATGCTGAGGAGCAGATGCTGGCCCGAGTGGTGAGGCCAGGGCAAGGGTGAGCATGCCCACGGGCATCTGCCCCCGCTTCTGACCAACAACTGGGTCAGAGCTCACTGTGGTTCCTCGATAGCCTAGTTTAGATACTTTTTAATAGAATTTCGGAGGAGTTTTTTACAGAATGGAACCAGCAGACCGAGGTGAGTTTTAGACACGAAGTGAGTGCCTCTGGCTGAGGCCGGAGGGTGTGTCATCCTGGGGACATTCTCTGCTTAGAACCAGAGGTGAGAGGCCCTAGGCCTGGCCTTAGCTGCAGCTTCAGGGACCACATGAGCCCAGGTGCGTCCTCACCAAGGCCCCAAGCGGAGACCCTGACAGGCTTGAGCGGGATCCATGAGATGGGGTGAGCTCTGGGCCATGACAGGCAGAGATGGGGACACAGACGGGGCAGGCGGCAGGAGCGCTGCCGCCCACTCTCGTCACTCTGCAGAGGCACAGTGAGCAGGTTCCTGTGGGCACTCCCCATGCTGGGGTCAGGCCCGCCTTGAGGGTCCTATCGGCCTCACCCCAGGACCCGCAGAGAGTCTAGTCTACCGCCCTAGATGCTGTGTGTGACCAAGACAGACCGCCTAAAGGCAGACTCCTCACCGTGTCCATCTGTGACCTGCAGTGCCTTCTCCCAGCACGGTAGCAGGGACAGCTCCAGCAGGAGGGGAGATGCCCCATATCCGTCATGGCCTCACCCAGACGCATTGTTCCCGGGACCCCAGTGTCTTCTAAAACAACCCCAAACTACATGTGGTCACTTGTGCTTTGGCAGTGTGGCTTTAGCTTGGAAACTTCTGGGCACCAAGTGCCACATTCCAGAACAGGCCCTGGGCATCTCCTGACCAGCGTCTGCTGCTGGGCCAATGAAGACTCCAGGTGAGGGGTGGCCCATCCTCCTCCATTCTCCCTGCAGTTGGGCAGGAGGCAACCCAAGGAGTGTGATGGGAGAGGTGAGGGCAGGGCCACGAGGGGCATGGGTCATAAGCACGCCCTGCAGGCGCTTCCCAGCTCCTGAGGCACACCTGACACCCCACGTGGGCTCTGGTTCTCTCCCTGCAGATGTGGGCTTTCGGAACCAGCGTTCTTTCAACCTTCAGCCCACTGATCTCCAGCCACTGATCCCCAAACTGGTGAGCAAATGCTTCTTTGAAACAATTTTAAGACAGGCGGATGTGATGCTGTTAATGTTAGCACCTGTGATCATCTCACAGCAGCTCCCAGAGGCTGAGTCCAAAATGGGATGCGCCGACTGTGACCTAGTTTCTGCTGTGAAACCTGCCAGGATGGGTCCTGGAGCCAGCCTGGGCTGCGCCTGGCTGCATCACAGCTGATTTGTGCCCACCGTGTCCTGAGTCTGAGACCTCTTGGATGGCAAATCATTAAAGAAATGCAAACAAAACTCTAGTGAGATACCACCTCACCTTATTAGGATGGCTACTGTGGTTACTGTCAAAAAGCTAGCAAGTGCCAAGGCTGGTGAGGATGAGGACTGGAACCCTTTTGCATTGCTGGTAGGAACATAAAATTGTACAATTGCTGTACAGAGGAGGTTGGCGGTTCCTCAAAAAACGGAAAATATCATTACCAAGTGACTCAGCAGTTCTGATTGTGGGTGTATACCCAGGTGAAATGGAAGGTCAACAGCAGCACTGGTCCCAGTCGGCAGGGTAGAGCACATGTCCTCTGACAGGACAGAAAACCAGGAGCATGGCCTGCAGGCACCATGAGGTGTGCCGTAGGAAGGAGCTCCGGACTGCTGAGTACACGTGGACCAGAAGGCAGCACCTGAGCAAAAGGGTCAGCTAAGCAGGACTGGAGGTGCCAGGCAGTGTGCACGGCCGTCCCAGACACTCGGAAGGCTGAGGGGTAGGGGCAGGTTCCAGGTCAGGGGTGTCACTCAGCTTCAGAGCACTTGCCTGGCTTGTGCAAGGCCCTGGGTTCAATCCTGGGGAAAATGTCCAAGATGGTAAATTTCATCTTATGTGTATTTTACCACAATAAAAAATCGAAAAATAAAATTCTGAACGTGCAGTTTGTAAAATGATTTTTTAAGCTTTAAGCTCAGTTTAACTTGAGGTTGACCTGCTGGTAATGCATTTCCTGACGGCTTGGGTTTGATTCTTTTACAACACTTTTCTTCTTCTTGAGGAAGTCGACCTTGCCAACGGGGAAGGCGGAGACCTTCCAGAAGCTTCTGGGATGCTGCAAAATTCCTGTCCTGGAGGTTGGGGCTGGACCTCCCAGCCTCCACAAGGTCACACTGGTGCCACAAGCCTGCTGGCTACCAACCCTCATGACACGTGGCCCATCCAGGCTGAGGCCATTTTTTAAAATCTCTTTGGCATTTAAAATAATTAAATAGCTGCCCTCCAACTCCGAAGACTTCAGCCATTGATATTTTCCTTCTGTCTGTGTGGACCACATCCCTCAGAGGCACTAAAGTGAGCTTTCACAGGGAAGGAATGGAGTCTGAGATAACACCCAGCCCCATGTCGTATGATTCTGTTTCCACAAAGCTCCCAGAACAGGGAACATCAAGAGGGGCAGGAAGTTGCCAGGCGTGGTGGCACATGCCCTTAATCCCAGGGGCTAGGAGGCTGAGACAGGAGGATCTCAAGATCAAGGCCAGCCTTACGAGTTAGTGAGGACCTAGACAACTTAGCAAGACCCCGACTCCAAAACCACAATGGGTTGGGGATGTAGCTCCGTGGTAAAGTGCCTCTGGGTTAAAACCCTAGTACAAAAACAATAATAATAATGAATAAATAAAATAATAAAAAAACCACAAAGAGATGCAGCAAAATAGATTAGGACTAGGCAGGGGGCAATGCCAAAGAGGGCATGGGTCCACCTCAGGGTGACGTAGATGTTCTACTCACGGCTGCAGGGGAGTTTATACATATGTACGTGTATATGTGTATTTTTTACTGGGGATTGAACCCAGGAGCACTTAACCACTGAGCCATAACCCAGCCCCCCCCCTTTTTATTTTTTGAGACAGTCTCACTAAGTTGCTTGGGGTCTCACTGAGTTGCTGAGACTGGCTTTGAATTTGTGATCCTCCTGCCTCAGACGCCCAAGTCACTGGGATTACAGGCGTGTGCCACTGCTCCCAACTGGCTACTCATATTTGTGAATTCACTAAAAGCCACACTGCAGGTGGGTGGGCTGAGTGACCTGTTAGCCATATGCTAGTGAAGCTATTTTCAAAAAGATGACATTTCAGTGGTTCAACATAGACCCTGTCTCAAAATACAAAATAAAAAGGATAGGGTATAGCTCAGTGGCCTGGGTTCAATCTTCAGTATCAAAAAATAAATAACATCTCAAGAAAGGACTTTTCTCAGAAGACTTTAGAATAGCAGTCTTGAGCAGGGGGCTGGGTCCCACCAGGGCCAGGCCATCTTGGCGGCTGGTGGAGGGGCTGCTGTGCACAGGGGCCGTGAGGAGCCTGCTGCTCAGGGACACCTCACCTGCCTGCCCCAAGGCAGTTGAAGGCCGGGTCAGCCTGACTGTGCACTGCCCACTCTCACACCCCACCCACTCTGTGGCCCCCACCTGCTCCTCCTCACTCTCTGGCCCCCTTTTCCAACGGATGTGTGAGAAGCTGTGAAACTCTCCCAGGATATGGGCTGAGCCCTCGACGGCCAAGAAACTCGTGACAGTTCTGCCTCTCCTTGTGATGCTGTAGGCCGATGGATGGGGGCCTGCCTGTAACTCGTTCAGAGCCTCAAAGGGAGCTTACTGCTGAGTGCCACCCAATCTCAGCCCAGAGCAGGTGGTCAATCATTGATTTCTAGAGAAAATCAGCCCCAGGCATAGCTCTGAGGCTTCCGGGTTTCCCTCCTGGAAGTGGCACCTGCTTTGTCCTCACAGAAGTTTCCAGAAACAGCCCTCACAGCAGCACTTTGGACAGCAGGGATGCCCATTAGTTGACTTCCTTTGCAGGACTCCAGGACAAAGGAAGGGTCCCCATGTCCAGGACTGCAAGACCCCAGGGCCCCGTAGAGCCCTGCAGTGTTTTCCACCAGCCCCCAAGGCGGTCTTCCACGGCTGCGGGATAAGCCTTTCGAGCCTCTGCCCGGACCACCAGAGGGGCCCCCAGCTCCTGGGTGCCTGCCACACACCTCCCTCTGGGAAGGGCCTAGCCTGGTGCAGGTCTAGGGCCAGAAGGCACAGCCCCCACCCCGCCCCACATGCCACATGTAACAAGCAGAGGAGCTGCTCAGGCCACGGGGTGTCCACGGCCCACATGTCCTAAGGGGAGAAGAGCAGCTTGGGCTTACGCCCTGGCTGGTGACTTTGTTTTGCACCACACACAACCTGGAGAACCGCTGTTTCCTGGGGAGACAGCTCTGGGTGATGTGTCACTCAGACAGTTTTGGGGACAGCCGTGTCCAAAGCTTGTCGATGCAGAATGGAGATGTGGCCTGGCCAAGACAGGCAGCCTTGACAGCCGCAGCCCACCTCCTTCAGGTAGGCCCAGGCTTGGTGGACTCCATGGCCCCTGTACTCAGCTGCTCCCCTCCCTTGGGGCGTCCTGAGGTCCCCAGGAGCTGTTGGTGCCTCGATGTCAGAGTCTGGCACTTTGCTTCCCAGGGCCTCTCAGCTGCAGGGCATTCCAACCCCTCCTGATGGACAGTAGAGAACTCAGGCTCTCGGCCGCTTCCAGGGAATGCTGTCAGCCTTTGGGGACCCCAAAAACTCATTTTTATTGATATTTTCTGAATCTCAGATAAAAAAAATAATAATAATAAATTGTCTGTTTGTCCCAAGACTTGGACTCCCAAGTACTCAGGTTAAAATTGTGTCTAGGCTGGTAGATATAGGAGGTGACAGAGGGTCCCAGGGGGCCACAAGCATACTGACAGCTTCCCCAGAGAAGCTTCCCACCTGCTCTGCAGGCCCTGCCATTTCATCTTGAGACCTGTGGGCATCCTCTGCCCTTCAGTGTTTCCTGGGAAGCATGTAGGAGTGGGGGAGCCCTGGTGGGAACAAGAATGGAGGCACAGGCAGGAGGAGAGCCAAGAGAATGGGTGGACCCAGTTGTATTCAGGGCTGGATGGTCAGATGTGGGCCAGCTGGGGCCATGGCTTGTGCCTGCTAGGATCTGCTGGGGGGCCCCACCAGACTGAGGGGGGCCGTGTCTGTGGGGAGGGTGCAGGGAGAGCAGAGCTGCTGTGCCCTGCAGGGTCTTTTGGGTCACTCTCTGAAGATAGCCTGGCCTGAGGCTGTCCCACCCTCAAGCACTAGGAAGGGTAACAAGACCTGGTCCCAGTGTGACCCAGTGCGCTCTGACTCCACGGTCCCTGCGCTGACCACAGCTCTGGATGTAGGTGAGCGCGTTCCCCGCCTCTGTGTCCCCCTGAGCCTTGCCTCCTTGGTTCCCCTACAAAGAGTCCACTCATTGACAGGTGCACCCCCAGTGACCAAGCACCAGCAGCTGCTCCCAGGCAAACTCTCACTCTGCACCTGGCAGGGACGTGGCCTGATCCTCTCCACTCACCGTGGCCCTGCAGCTGCTCATCTCTTTCTGAACAGAGGTGGAGGCTGGCTCTTCTTCAGACTTCAGGGAGGATGCAGCACAGAGGGAACAGCCCTCCATAGATAGAGGGAGCCTGCTTCTGCAAGGGCAGGGTGTTCCAATCGTAATTAGGTGGCTCACATTTCAATTCGGCAAGGATATTAAAAAACATCCCGGAGGGGGCCCTTGGAACTCTGGGCAGAGGAGTGAGAGCTCCCATGGAAACCCTCAGAAAGAGGGCATCTAACAAACCTTGGCCTCTGAGGGCCCACAGCGTCCCAGACAGGTGGCTCTGGGAGTGCAGAAGCCTTTCTCTGTGCACCCAGGGAGGCCACCAAAGGTCATCTGGCCACCACAAACCCTGAAATACTACCAAGAGGCCAAGGAGACAAGCAACCTAATCCAAGGCTGAGGCCAGTGTAGGCCCCTTTCTCCACTGAGTCCACCTGGGGTCACACTATCACCCCCATGCACCTTCACGGGCATACCCATCCTTCACAGTACACCTGCCCTGGGCACACCCCTCCTGCCCTGGTACATCTGGGGATGTCTCACTCCCACAGAAGACGCTCATGGCCCATGCATCGTGGACAATGGCAGCCTGACCCTCTGGCAACACACCTGAACCCCTTGGGACCCTGCAGGCTCAGCCCCATTTCCAAGTCAGTCCTCCAGCCTCCTTGAAGGTGCTACTTTATTTATGGGACTATGGACTCGTGCCACCTGTCACACCTATTGACCACTGAGCCAAACTGAGACTTTAAGGAAGGAAGCCCCATACAGAGCTGGCCTTGCAGCACTGAAAGCTGAGCTAGCCCCACAGAGGCCCCCACCTGTCCATGGCCTCTCTGGTTTCTCCCAGCTTCCTTTCTAGGAAGTCTGATGCATTTCTAGAGGAATCATGTGGCCACTGACAGGTGACGCATGGCTCAGGCCTTGTTAGCATTAGGTTCTCTATCAGCAGACTCCTGGACCAGGGGACTGGGAACCAATCAGTGTAATATTATCTGCCAGGAACCATTTCCAGCAGGGCCCAGTCTGCTTCTTATCTATCTAGCCTGGACGTTGGCTGAGGGGAGGCAGACCCTGATACCCAGTGGTCAGCCTCAGCCAGAACCTAGGTGTCTGAGAATCAGGTCTTGGGCCAATTTGAGTTTAGAGTTTTTTATGCAGACTAAGGAAACTCTTCCCAAATCAGTGCTATCCCAGGTCAGCACATGTGCACACTCAGGCCCGAGGCTTCCCCAAATAGAAGACAGTGGACATCTGACAGATAAGGCCTCCCAGCAGAGAGAAGTGGACACACTCTGGGTGGAGTAACGGGAAGCTGCCCTTCACAGACTTGCCTTACACAAGGCAAAAACATTTTGAGTGCTTTACACGCTGTTCCTCAGAGCCACACCAACAAGTGGCCGCACACAGCAGGACACCTGAGCAGAGCCTGCCCTGGCCTCCTAAGATGTTCCTAGGGCGGTGAGCACATTTTCCAGAGAGCAGAGAACCTGTGGCCCTGCTTCTCGCAGGGCCGCCTCCAGCTGCTGTGGGCCTGGACAGCTTGAGGAGTGGCTCCCAGGGAACAAAGCAGTGGCCGTCCTCACTCTGGTTAGGGGTGGGGTCCTGCACTCCCCAGGCCTGAGGGCATGGCCAAGACCCCACATTTCTGGCTCCCAGGCTGTGCCTCACACTCCTGAGAGACCCCCAGGAGTGCCTCGGGCTGTACCGGCTTCACCCTCAGGAGCAGCTGAGCAGGAGCTGCCGGCCCAGAACTCTTCCAGTTCCCACGCCAGCGCAGACCTCCTGCTGCCCGAAACCAGCCCCTCCCAGGCCCCAGGCCCCAGCTCTCCAACCCACGTTCTAGGGGGAGGGCCCAGGCAAACAAGTGAACTGAAGCTCAAACAAGGTCATGCCACAGCAAGATATTCTGGAAGTGACTAAAGAGGGTGGCAAGGTTGGGTGAGGGACCAGGGACCAGGGACCAGTCCCGGGGATGGATAGGGGGAGGTCTCACAGAGGCCAGACCAGAAGCCAACCATGCAGTCCCAGGGAAAGGGCTCAGGCAGAGGGAATCACAGGTGCAAAGGCCCAGCGGCTGGGTCAGGTTGCAATTTCCTGGTTCAGGAGGAGGCCGGTTGTCAGGAGAAGGGAGAAGAAGAGAAGGGGCCAAGTGATGGGCAGGATGGAGCAAGGCAGTGCCACCCAGAGGCTGAGCCTCATGGTCCCTGGTTAACTCCACAGGATGCTGCTTCTCCAGAGCAGCTGGGCACGGAGAGAGAGGACAGAGCCCGGGAGAGAGAAGACCACATGCTCCAGAAGGAGACCCAGTGGGTTCTGACCTCAACTCTGGAGCAGGGGACGACAGAAATGAGGGATTCCGGACAAAGGATGGGGTCCCGCCACCAGAATCCCACAGTGGAGGCCCCTTGGTTGTCTGGAAAGGCATGGACAGTGTCCCTGCTGCCCTGGGTCCTCACCAGGCCGGACCCAGGCCTGAGACTGGGGTCTCCCACCCAAAGATAACCTGTCCCCAGGACTGGCCTCCTCTGGGTGGGCCCTCAGCAGGCTGGGCTGGGCCCTACCTACCCCCGCCTGGGGAGGAGCTCCAACCAGTTCTCAGGTGACCTGTGATACCTGTGCCTGGACCTTGTGCCCTGGCCTTGTGGCCACACCCTCCCTGTGGCTGTCATATCATCCCTGCCCCCGTCCCTGCCTCTGCCAACCGTGTCTTTTTCCTGGAGGCCTGCCTTGGTCCTCCCTGTCCTCGAGTCCTACACAAAACTGTGCCCGGCTCCTCAGCAGTGCAGTCCCTCCTGGCCCCATTTCTCAGGCCAGGCCAGGGCCAGGAGCCTCTTATGGAAGAGACTAAACGTCCTTGCTCTGGGACCTGGAACCCAGCCTGGCCAGCCCCATGATATTCAGGGTGAGGACCGAACTCCAGCCAGGACAGGTCCTTATGAGGAGCCCCTACTGCCTGAGGGCGCTGCAAAGCCACCTGGTTCTGAGAAAACTGCTAAAGGCCTGGGCCAAAATGGCCAGAGTGCTGCCGTCTCACAGGACACAACTGACCCTCACGAGCAATCGACCACACTATAACATGGAGAGAAGGGGTGGGGTAGGGCAAGGCTAGTCCTGATGTCCAGTTCACTCTCCGTCCTGCAGGACAATCCAACTGTGAGCCTGGGGAGGACTCCAGAGCAGGCAGGAGACCGTGGCCAGTGCAGCCGGCATGTCTGCCTGCTTGGCCTGCAGCCTGCCCCAGAGAGTCAGCCCAGCCCAGGAGGAGAAGCAGTATCTCCGCTGGACCCCAGTCCCACAGTGGCCTCCTCACTTCCCAGGTCCTCCGGGAGCCCTGGCCCAGCAGTCATCTCCACTGCTCACACCCAGTTGGAAGTGAAACCCCAGGCAATCCTGATCCTCCTGCCCAGGTGCCCTGGGGTCACTGTGACCTCTCTCTCTCTCATGCACACACACACACACACACACACACACACACACACACCTGAGCCCCTAGCCCAGGTCTGGAACGGTCTGCCCCTCTGGTCGCGTGCCCTCCTGCCAGGTGAGCCCACTTACTGTCATCTGGGAGCTGTGCTCACAGCTGTCAGGAGACGCCATTGAGCAAAGTGCTGTGGTGAGGGCCTCCCCGAGGTGGGCTGCTCCCCAGCCTCCCCTACCAGCTGGCTGGCCTCCACCGACTCCACTGCAGGCTGCGAGGTCTTGTGGGGAGGGACCAGGAGGGGCTCCCTCAGCGTCCCCCCACACCTGGGTCTGCCACTCCGTTTGGCTCCGCTCTGCTGGCCCCAGACAGCCCTGGCTGAGCTTCTGTCAGCTCTCAGCAGCCCCGGAGGCTCACATCCTGCTCCATGTTCTCTCCTGAGAGCTGGGCAGAGGTCACCAGGGGCCTGACCTGGCTCCACGGCTCCTGTGACCACTACTTCCTTCACTTCCCTGAGCCCTAAGGGGCAGCCTTAGGTCCACCTTGTAGACTAATTGGGACAGACTCAGCCAGCCTTTTTTGTGGCCCATGGCACACAATAAAGATGTTAGAAGAAAAAAATAGTGTAAGAATGTCAGGAGTGGATTTATAATTTTTCTAATTTTCTAATTTTTTTTAGCTACAGGTGGACACAATGCCTTTATTTAGTGTTTTTTTGTTTGTTTGTTTGTTTGATAAGGTGCTGGGATCAAACCCAGTGCCTCTCGTGTGCTAGGCAAAGTGCTCTCCACTGAACCCAGCCCCAGCCTGGGATTTGTGATTTTATCAAATCCCTGCTTGGCATTTATCGAGGTGAGGTTTTTCTTCTTCGACCTTTGGCTTCTGAATTGCCTGAGATGCGGCACTCTGCATTCCTGAGATGAACCCCCTGAGCGTCAGAGGCCACTCTGCTCTTGTCCTCTTGGGCTTGACTTCTGATGCCTCCTTCTTGACCTTGGCCACAAGTTTCTTTTCAAATCAGTCTCAAGGCCCAGTCAGGTTTCCACCAGCCTCACAGAATGAGTCGGACGCCATCTAGCCTTCCTCAGAACGTCGCTGGAGCTCCAGGCGGGTTGCTCTGGAACATCTGGAAGGCTTACCAGTCGCAGGTTCATTAGCGAGAGGCCGGAGGACCCTTTACAAAAGCCAGTTGTAGCTCCTGGCTGTTCAATCCTTATGCTTCTTGAAACCATTTTATTAATTTATGTTTTTTTTTCTTTTTCTGGTACTTGGGATGGAACCCAGGGGTGCTCTAGTCCTGAGCTGCATCCCCAGTCCTTTTTATTTTTTATTTTGAGACAGGGCCTTGCTAAGGTGCTAAGGCTGGCCTTGAACATGGGACCCTCCTGCCTCAGTCTTCCAAGTCTCTGGGATTGCAGGCGTGCACCATTGAGCCTGGTGTATTAATGAACTTTTATTATTTTCCTATTTTTTTAGTTTTTACTTTCAAAATGATCAGTTCTTTCCCAGTGTTTGTTTTTAACTACTGTAGTTGAATACTTCACAAATAACCAATTTGCTTCTGAGAAGAGTTTTTTGACACATTCCAGAATTTTAGCAGGTAGTATTTTAGTTCTTGTTTCCTGAGCAGGCTGTGATCCTGGTTCAAACCCCTGGTGGCTGGGGGCAGCACATGGCAAGCAGGGGACTCCGGCCCCCTTGGGCGTCCAGGGCCCCAGGCTCGCCTATGCAAGCGTCTGGGCCCCTCTGACCCTTGCTGAGAGTGGCGCTCATCCCTGGTTTGAGAGAAGGAGCTGGGCACCTAGTGCAGCCCTGGCTACAGCCCGAGCTGTTTAAAGGTTGCCATCCACGGTTATTCACTTCTAGGATATTTCATCAGGGAAGAATAATGAATAAGTGGTCTTGGGCTGGTGGAGGGGCACTTGCCTGGCATGCGTGAGACCCTGGGTCCATCCCCAGCAGCCCCAAAAAGCCAGCAGTGGTGTCTCCCAAGTCAGCTCTGGAAGCCAACCTCAGTGTCCGAGTGTCACTGTGGGCACTTTGTCACCTCTAAGCCGAGTCCCAGGTTGTCCCCGTTATCTCCTGTTGCCGTTTCCTCTTCTCTCCCTTGTGTCTCCCCAGAGAACTCTGCTGCTCCCCAGGGTGCAGAGCTCTCGGGTTTCCAGACGTTCCTCAGAGGTGGGTTCTGCTGGTCTAACCCCAGAACGGTGCCTCAGTCCTGCTGCAGGACGCTCCTGTGGGCCCACGAGGTGGTGGGGAGGCTCAGGGAGTACGTGGGTTGGGTGTCGGGGCATTGTATGAGTGTGTGGTACATGTGTGTGCCTGGGGTGGGTAAATGTGTGGCACACGTGTGTTTGCGCGTGTACCTCTGCATGTGCAGGACGCTTGGCCATGTTTGCCTCAGGCTGGACGAGTGGCAGGCTTTCTTCTGTGGCAGTTCACTAGGATTTGTTCTTCCCCTCCCAGAGCTGAGGCTGGACAGTAGCCTGGGGAGTTGTTCCTGGGTGCCCAAGTGCATGTCAGGACACTCCTCTGTCCTCTGAGCACCTGTGCCGGAGCCCCTGCACTCAAAGTCTAGACACCCTGTGCACTTGGCAGCTGCCTCCCCTCGCCCAGCTTGTGGTGCCTGAGCAACAAGTCCGAAACCTTGTGGCACAATTACAAGAATCTGGATTTGAAGAGGGGGTCTCCGTGGCTGCCTCAGTTTCCTTGTAGTCCTCTGCCCTGTAACACCCTCCTGGGGCTGTGGGGAAGGGTCCCTGTGGCTTAGTTGGCAGTCCCTAACCCTCTACCTGCTGGATTCTAGAGACGGGAGACGGGAGCCCCGCACAGCTGTCCCTAAAGTAGACCACAGACATTTCCAAGGGGCACTGGCCAGGATTTCCAAATAGAAAGCCACCACTTTCCTGTGCCTCAGCACCCTGTGACCACCAGTAACATTGCCCAGGGTGTCTGCCAGTCTCCTAGTTGGTCAAAATCCCTGCCAGATGCTGGTGCTGTGGGGGTGTTCTCTTCATTTCAGGGCATCTCCCTGGGAAGTTCAAGGAGGAAGTACACAGTCAGGTGGCCGGCCAGGTACTTTAAATGGAAACCGTTTTCCAAGGGACTTTGAAGTTAATGAAAAACAGCATAATGCTTTCATTCTAACTTATTATAAATCTTTCTATTTTCCTTTGCTTCATTAAAGTCAGACTAGGAGACAAAAAAAAAAAGTGCAGGATCAACAAGGTATAATTTGCTGTTATTATCCATGTTTAGGAAGCAATTTTCTTCTCTAAATATAAAGCACCCTAGGTCTTAAAGCAGAGAAACAATGAAGAGGAGGTTCCAAGTGCTGTGACCCCCAGCGTGGACATGTCTTCCTTGGAGACTTCCATGGACACAGATATGGGAGCCAGTTGCTCCATGGGGAGATCCCAGGGGAGCCTTGGAGGGCTGGGTGCTAGTCAGCCTGCAGACAGGGGCTGGCTCCAAAGAACGCAGCAGGACTGCCTCACCCTGCCCCCACCCAGAGCTGGTCATCCAGATAGAAAGCCACCACTTCCCCATGCCTCACTCACTACAAGGCCTCCTGGTTTTCCAGGAGGGTCCCCAGTGTCCCCTCCTCCTGCAGAGACAAGTGGTGTGGTTCTGATGGAGGCACAGCCCTGCTGTGTTTGTATGCAGTCCCCGTACATGATGTACACGTGTACACACGTGACTATGCGTGTTCATAGGTGTACCTGCACATAACGTGTACAACGCAGAAGCACCCACACATACAGTGCACACCCCAGCTCTCCTGGTCTGCTACTTTCCTCCATCCTGAAGCAAGACTCTTCTAGGAGTGGGGAGTTGGGGCTTCAGGAAAGCCCAGGAGGCCCACGGCTAAACGCTGGGGCGGGTGCTGCCCCATGGCTTCACGACCACCCCCCATGACCAGCCCCTGAAGCTGTTCCAGGGTCAAAGCTCTGGGCAGCTGCACCAACAGTCTGGCTGCTGAGGCCAGGCCAGTCCAGGGACATGCCGTGTGGCACATTTGGGTGCTTAGCAGAAGGGCAACACTGTGGGAGCCAGCCAGCCAGGATGGCAATGGGGACCAGGCAGAGGGGGAGGGTGGACGGCCCCCAGGAGAGGTGGCCTGGTAGGAGGAGGTGGCCCCAGGGTGTCCAGAGATGCTGGGGGGTGCCCAGCCTGCGCCCTCAGGCGCTGGGCATGGCGGCTCTGGGAGGTGAAGGTCAGGCCACATTCCTTGCTGACGCTGGAATTCTGACATCAGATTTTCCATGCTCCAGTTTGGGGAGGAGTCCGCTGGGAGCCAGGAGGGCGGTGGTGGCTGGGGGCGGGGAGAACACTGTGCTGTTCCAGGCTCTGCAGGCCTTGCTCCCAGGCCCCAGGTCCTGTGGCGGGCCTGGCGCCCCAGCCCTCTGCGTGGTGTAGCCCTGCCCCACCCCCCAACATCCCTCCAGTGGCAGCCACAGCTCTCTCATCCCAGCTGGCCTTGCTGAGTCACACCAGGGCTGGGCAAGGGGACTCTAAAAATAGCTGGGCTGGCGCTGGGAGTCATTATTAGGCGAGGACAGAGCCCTCCTCCAGGTGGCCTCTCCTTCTGGAAGTCCAGGAGAGTGAAGAGCACGGTGAGGCCTGTGGGGTTGCTGGTGCCCCACGCTGGTCACTGGAGCCTGGGCCCTCTGCTGACCTCCACCCATGTGCCCCATGGAGCCCTCCCAGGAGGAGGCCTCTCTGCCCTGCCCTGCCCTGCCCTGCCCCTGGGGTCATCACAGGCAGGCCTTTCCTGGACTTGAGGAAGCTCTCTTGGCCTGCTGCTCCCTTCGGGAGGCCTGTGAAAGTGAAAATGTGGGCCCCCTGTTCACAAACGACTCGGGGTTTCAAGGCAAGCGTAAGGCCTGAGAAGAGTCTCTGGGTCCGCGTCACGCTGGCGGGAAACAAGCCTGCCCCCTGCTCCAGCAGTCAGGTGGCTCGCTGGGGCTGGGGATGTGGTGGCACATTTGCCAGGCAGGAGCCAGGCTGGGTTGTCCCGTGAGAACTGCCTGCAGATGTGTGATGTATACCATGGTGGCCAGGAACGCCCAGGCCGAGAACCTGCTTCTTGGGAACAGCAGCCGCCACGGGGCCAGCACCGCGCCTTGCCAGCTACTTTCCATTCACATCAACGTCACATGAACAGGGACAGTCACTTCTGCTGGTACAGGAACAAGCCACCTCCACATAGCCCCAGGGCACCCGTGCCTCACCCAAATCCTCAATTATTTTCTGAGCTCCTTATTAGGGCCCTGACCCCTTAGAGGTGGCCTGCTGAACCCCGCACAGGCCACCGCCCACCCCAACTCACCAGGGGCCACATTTGTAACCAGGGGCCAGGGTAACTAAGAAAGCCCAGTGCAAACTGTGCCAACCCAGCAGCCCCACCCCAGAGCCCAGTACCAGCCCTCCCAGGCAGACTGCCTAGGGCAGGCCTGCCCCCATCCAGAGGCACAGTGAAAATAGCTCATGCTTTGTCTGATTCTAGAAAATGATACGTGCTTTTTGTAAGAATCCATACCCTAGAAAAAGCAGAGGAATGTGTCCACCGGAGCCTTCTCGCCACAGGCTGCGGACCCTCTCTCGTGTCACGGGTGGGAAGGCATGGCGAGCAAGCAGGTGCTCTGCCCACTGTGTCTGCATCACCAGCTCCACCAGGACATGTCCTCCTGCCCTTCCGTCCGGACAAACCTGCCCCGTGTGGAAGGCATATTTGAGAGCTGGGTAGTCATTTATTTGAGCCCTACTGGTCAATGGACCTTTGTGTTGGGCCTGTGCTTTCTTTTTGGGGGGACTGGGTGGTGTTTTGACCCATGGTCAGCAGCACCCATGCACTTACCAGAGGCCTAGCCCACTCGCTCCCCAGCTGCAACCTCCCACCAGTCTTCAGCCCCCTCTGGGCCTGACCTTTCCTTTCCTGTCAAACGGAAGCTGGAGGTTCCTTGGTTCCCCGTGATATTGCCCAGGTCCTGTGAGGCCTCGCTGAGGCTGAAGACGGGGCTTGGAAGGGGCCAGCACCTCCTGATAACAGGGTGTGTGGCTGGCTCCCCCTGGGGAGGGCCCTGGTCCCTCTGGACCTGGTCTCTGCTCTGTCTCTGTCAGACTCACCTCCTGGCTTGTCCCCTGGGGAAGGGTGTGAGAAGATGCCAATGCCCTGTCCCCTCAAGTGCATAAATAAAGTCCCATCCAGAAACTCTGCCTCCAGTCTGCTTCCCAGGACCCTGGTCAGGCTGGACGGCCCAGCCTTGCTGTCCTCGGACATCCCCGACAGCCTCAGAAGTGGACCCTGGCATCACCCTAGCAGAGCAGGTCCTCTCTGGTGCCAAGCTGTGTCCACGCAGGTGTGCAAGGAGACCACAGAGCACGGGTCAGGCTCTTGGGTCAGAACTGAGTAGGGCATTCTGGGGAGGATGGGTCTGAGTGCTGCTGGTGAAGCTCTTGCAGCCAGGCTCCCACGACCCAGCTCCTCAGGAAGCCCTAAGGCAAACAGGAACTCCTGCCCAGCACAAGAGCTGTCCCCGGAACTTCCCTGGGCGGGGCGCACCTCCCAGATACTAACAGGGACTTGCCCCAGCACGGCCACCCGGGATTGTCAGGGCTGGTAAACAACACTTGGAGGGACACTGGGCTCTGTAGGAGAGGGACGGGGCAGTCTGTGGCCACACCTGAGCACAGGCTCCAAGCCCTCATGGCCATGACAGTGAGGTCCCATGGCTGAAACTCGGGTGCCTATGTTTCTAGGCGGCACCTCCCTCCGCTGGGCCCCACTTGCCACTGTGTGACTCTGCCCTTCACTGGATTTGCAGAGGAGAGAGCCAGGCCCAGGGTCACAGGCTCATCAGCTGAGGCTCATGGGCACTTCCACACCCACCTGGCCCTGTGCTCTTTCATATCTGAGGAGAACCCACCGAGCCTTGTCTGCTGCCCTCTGAACAGTGGCTTGCGGGCCCCAAGGGGCTGCAAACCGGCCTCAGTCTCTGCCTTGGGGCACTACACTGGGCCTTCGAGTTGCCAGAGCCCAGCATACATGTGGCTAAACAGCCACCCCCGAGGAGGGACCCCGCACCGGAAGGAGTGCCCCAGCCCTGCATATCGTGTGTGGCAGGGCCAGCCCACGACACCAGGACTCAGGACACAGACACAGGACAACACCAGGACACAGGACACACCAGACACCCAGCAGCCCCATCTGAACTGCCAGGGAACGGCTTCTTCCAGGGTCCAAGGGTTGTCGTGCCTCCCGTGTGGCAGCAGCCATGGGTAAACGTCCCAATGTCCTCGACAACAGGGGGCACTAAGACTCCTCCTGTCATCATCAATAAAAGTGCTGAATTCTTTAAAGGCTGAGGAGAAAGCCAAGGTGGTGAGGGGACCTGAAGCCACAGAGCAGCAACCACTGTGTCCCTCACCAGGGTTGGCTGGGTCAACGCGCTGGCTCACTTGGGGAAGGAGGCCAGCCAAGTGACGTCAGGCCCCAGAGGAGCTGCAGCGGGGAGGCTGTCTGTCCACCTCACTTGGGCCATGCTGGATGACCCCTGGCAGGGGAACGAGGAGCCACTGAGGACGCCAACCCACAGGCAGCCCCGGGGCTCAGGGCGGGCCCTGTCAGGCACCTTTGGAGTCCACCTACACAAGCCCCTCGTAGACCCCAAGTGGGGTGCCTCAGCCCCCGTCTCTCTGGACATGGGACAAAGCTGGTGCCATGATGAGGTACACAGGGGTTCTCATCAGGTCACACCAGGTACATGCCTCACCTGTGCTTTGTGTCTGGTCCAAGTGTCTGGCCCTGGTGATGGTGGACATGGCCAGGTCAGGCGAGGGACAGAGCAGACAGAGGTGGGGATACAGAGAGGGGAGGGATGATGAAGACCTCTACCCCACACCAGTCTCCCCTCCACACTGGGGGCAGGTAGGGAAGGCACCTCTGTGACCACCTGAGTGGATGCGGTATCCAGGCCACTGCAGGCCCCCTGGCCTATGGAGCTGAGGCCTCAGGCCCCAGGTGGCAACAGGCCAGTTTAGTGGGCGGGGCAGATCTTTTGCCCTGCTGCCCCGCGTGGGCGAGGGTGCAGCCTGTCTCTGTCCAGGCTCCACTGCCTTGGGCTGGACCCCTGGGACCACGCATCTGAACAGGGGCTCCACTCAGGGCTGGCAGTCAGCACTCATTCACTGGGCAGGCACACAGCCCTGCTTGGAATTCCTTGGGGCTCTGACTTGATGGCAGCCCTGTCATCAAGGTGGCACTCTAGGTCCAGCTCAGACTTTGAGCCTGGCCCTGGGGCAGGACATGCTGGCCCAGTGTCTTGACAGGGCACCCTGGGGGCTTCTGCCCTGAGGCAAGCTCCCTCGCTAGCTCACCCCCCATAGCCTGCTCCTGGGATCTGACCAGAAGCCCCCAGCTAGACCCCTAGGCTGGGAGGCAGAGGAAAGTCAGAGGGGCACCCATGATTCTCCCGGGCTCGCCAGAAGGCTCGGCTGGGCTGCAGGTAGGGAGGGAGAGTCACAGGAGGACAGCCGTGGGGCTGGCCAGCTCTGAGAGGGCAGGGCCAGGCAGGCATCTCCAAGCTGTTCACTCTCCTGAGCCCCAGCATGCGGTGGGTGGGCCCCTGGTTGAGCCCCTGCCAGACACAGCAGACAGGCCTCTGCCACCATCGCCACTGGATGCAAGACAGCAACTTGGCACTGGCGTTGGCCAGGATCATTGTGGAAAACATTGGGCCTTGCCCCATGCCAGGTGGAGCTGGTGGAGGCCCGGACACCAGGCTCTGTCCAAGCAGCTGATCTGGCTGCCAGGCCCACTGGCAAGCCTCTCTGTCCCATCATCCAAGGAAATGGAAATGTTCCTGAAACTTTTCATTTTACATCTGCTTTTACTTTATAAGTCTGTGCTTAAAATAGCTCCAAGTGGGGGCCTCTGGTTTACCTTTTTCGAGGTTAAAAGCAGCTGGCTTTGCACTGTTGGGAGCCGAGGGAAAGGCGGTAAGGAAGAAAAGCTCGCCGGAAAGCACTCTTCTTTTTATATAACATCAGGTTGTGATGCTTTTATTTTGAAAGTTAAGTAAATACTGGGTTTGATCCTGGGACTTAGTCTTTTCTGGTGGATTAGAAGGGTGGTATATGAGGAAAATGCAGGAGACACCAGATTCTCCCAGCACAGCTCGGCCACAGAGACTGCAATCAGCAAACACCCCTGGGGGACCCCTGAGCCAGGAACTGCTGGGGGTCTTCTGTCCAGGCTTCTGTCCTACAGCACTCTCAGGGGCAACACAGCTGTGGTGCACCATCTCACAGACAGGAAACCAAGGCTGAAGGGCAAATGCTGAACCAAGCGCCGGCCACCAGAGAGGGCAAGGGCTCAGAGGCAATGTCTGGGGGCCCTGTCCACACCCTGCATGTCCCTGTGGAAATACAGGAAGCACCCCCCAAGCTCCAGATCTCCCCAAAAAGAGATTGCAGAGAACCAATCTGTCTCAGGGCCCCTGCATCTCCTGAGCTCATTTTCTTGGAACAAGATCCTGAGAGCTCTGGCTTTCCTGGCCCCAGGGCCCAGTGGAAGAGACAGCATCTGCATCTGGGAAGCGCATCCATGAGTTCCCTGGTGCCCCACACCCTGGATCTACCGTAATCTGGTCAGCCCTGGGAGAGGATCTTCCACCACTGGATGCTCCACAGGTGCAGGTGGCCGGGGGACTCAGTGGTGAGCACCAGCCCCTAACTACTATGATGGCCATAAGCACCCACTGCACACAAGGACCCTGGAAGGGCCCCCCAAAATGGATGACAACCAGGGCCCCATTTCGACCA
This sequence comes from Callospermophilus lateralis, assembly GCF_048772815.1. Lineage (NCBI taxonomy): Eukaryota > Metazoa > Chordata > Mammalia > Rodentia > Sciuridae > Callospermophilus > Callospermophilus lateralis. Next base: position 93,238,044 of record NC_135319.1, read on the forward strand.
CCTCAAGAGGGCCTGGGCAGGCCTGGCCAGATGCCTGCATGCCACCAACCACACAGGACTGAGAGTCTCTCCAGAAGGGTTGAGAATCTGCAAGGTCATCCAGGTCTGCCCTCTCCCTCGACTTGCGGGCTCCGGTCCAAGGTCTCCTTTGACAGTGGGAATTCAGAAGGGAGCCTTTGTGCACACAGCCAGCCAATCATACCATCTATGGCCTATAAGTTGCCGCGGTGTCAGACCGTGACTGGTAGCTCACAAGATCCCAGGGTCCACCCTCCTCCTCCTCCTCTTCCTCCTCCTTGCTCTGAGGGACCCAACAGTTCCCACAGCTGGAGGTAGGAGATGGTGGTGCACCATCTATTCCAGGTAGCTCCTTTGCTTCCTGCCACTCCTCAGCCCTGAGGCTGACGCACCAAGGACCTTCTAGGTCTCCACCAGCGCCACATCTCCCTGAGCCTGTCTGCGTAGCCAGCTGAGCTAGGTGCTGCAAACCCCCAGGCTCTGTCCTCTGCTTTTCCCCGAGGGCTGCAACCCTGCCTCACTTGCCCACTGACGGCTGCAGCCAGGCTTCCTGGACACACTGGATGGCACTTATCCAGGGTCCAGGGAAGGATGGCTGTGTTGCCTGGTCTGGGGCAGGCACAGGGGCAGCTTGCTTCCCTCCAGCATGCATGGCTCCCTGGGGGCCATAGCAGAGCAGGGCTACAACTTCTGGAGGTGTGATCTGGTCACCTGTGTAGCCAAGGTCCTGATTGGGATGTTGGAGGACCAGGACAGAGCACGGACCACGAGCTCCAGTGACAGGGCAGAGCTGTGCAAATCCAAATGACAGTGATGATGGTTTGACACAACTGGCCAGAAGGACCCAGGTCCCTGGAGAAGGATTCTGCCCTTGGACAGGAAACTCCTGAGCTGGTACCCAGGCTGGAGGTGGAGCTGCCGGTTGAGTCCTGCGGGAGTTGTGTTCTTCAGCCCCCCAAGCCTCACTGTCTTGGTTCCCTGTCCACACAGGGCTCCATGACATCCCAGCAGAAATGCTATGCAGAGATGGACATCCACGAGCTCATTCCTAGAGCTGGCCTTCTGCTGTCTCAGTCAGAGCTATGGTGAGTCTGCTGAGAGAAGGGCCTGCAGGCAACAGGAGAACCCCCCATACCCCCTGGCAAGCCTCTATGTCCCATCTTCTGAGCAGATGACCCCTGGAGGAAGGGAAGACTCTCCCCGGCCACAGCACCCCTCACGGTCACCCCTCCACTTCAGAGTAGCTGGCAGAGCCCAGACCACCAGGGGCAGCTTCATCCCGCAGGTGTGAGGCCATGTATGTGAGATACGTGAGTGTCCCTTCCCAGCCCTCTCCTAGCTCACAGTCCGCAGCCAAAAGGACCTCTGTGGGGGAGGGACGGACCCCGCCACACTGCTGTGCCCTGCTCCCTCTGTGCTGCCCATCTCACGCTGTCCCCGCTGCTGTGGTCCCAGAGCCAAGCCCAGCCTCCTTTCCTGCTGGTGTCCAGCAGGGCCCAACCTTGGGGTGGGGGGACTGTGGCAAAGTAGCAGGTGCTTCTTCCCACTCCTCCCTGGGGGCTGTCCTGATGGCAGCCCCTCAGGAAGGTGGCCCTCCTCCACCCTGCTGTCCTGGGGCTCTTGCCTGTGACCTTCCTCTCCTCCCCATCCCCTGGGACTAATGACTCCCACACCTGGGTGCAGTCCTTCAGTAAAGGGTCTTCTCCTGCCAGCCTGCTGACACCTGTTGGCACGCCTGTGGCTCATCCACGGGCAGATTTTCTACTTTGGCTCAAATTCTATTCTAAGGTTTTATTTCCAGTCTTATGAATATTTTATGTCATACTTAATTAATGTCGTCCTTTGCTTCTGGCCCCTCATTTCACAACCACTGCCCTCACAGCCCCACCTTCTATCCCTGATTGTGATCACAAAGGAAGTTTCGAGGTCATATCATCACTCAGAGGACTGGTCAATGTTGGTCCCAGCCTCCCAAATTGCTGGGGACTAGCTCAGCCCTGGGGCACCAACAGAGCAGAGGAGAGGGTGCCTGAGTCTGGCTGGGCTTGAAGAACACCAAGGAGAGCAGGGCACACAGAGGACTCTTCCCTGCCACCAGGGGCAGCCAGAGGTGGGACAGCGACCCCACACCCTTGGGCAGTGAATGGGCCTTCACCCTTGCTCCATCTCCCCCAGAGAAGACCACTCGGAGACCAGTCAGGAGAGTGTGGGGGTGGGACAGACCCTGCTGGGCACCCTCAGCTAAGTCCATGGGAGGCCTACAGTGGACAAGGACAGACCTGACAAGAGGCCACGTCACCTCTCTCCCCAAGGATCAGCAGACCTAAGCAGGCCAGGTGCTGAGGCAGGGAGACACCGTCTCAGGGCTGTGCTCTCAGCAGGGACTATACCACCTGTTGGAGGGCTTTTGTTGTTGTTTTTGAATGGAGATTAAACCAAGGGGCATCCTACCACTGGACTTCAACCCTAGTCCTTTTAAATATTTTTATTTTGAGACAGATTCCCACTATATTGCTGAGTCTGGCTTCAAATTTACCAGCCTCTGCCTGATGAGTTGCTGGGATTACAGCTGTGTTCTACCACACCTAAAGCTTCTTGCTTTTAAAGAATTATTTTGGAATGGCTTATTACTCAAGGTAATTCACTTCAAAAATTATAATATCAAGAGTTGCAAAGCAAGTATTTTACTTGACTCATATTTAAAAAAACAGTTTAATTAAATTTGTGGTTTGGAAAAAACATCCATCAAATATTTTCCATTCTCAGGCATATCCTAATTTAGCTTTAAATGGCACCATGGTCTTCATTTCACCTGCTAATATGATGGTCTGCCTGAAAAATCCAAAACATCATAAAAAGAAAACCAGAAATGAGAGCTTTCAAATGGTAAATGTAAGTTCAGATCCACACTTCTATTTATACACCAGAGCCAGTGGGAATCTGTGGCAGAAGACCACACATGACCAGTAAAACACAGAAGATTAAAATACCCAGGAATAAATTAAAGTGTATGACAAAAAAGATGTGATACCCCATTGGTATGTACATTTTTATGTTTCTATGTATCAGTTACAAATAAATTAAAAATAAATAATTTGGGCATGGCACACACCTATAGTGCCAGCTACTGAGGAGGCTGAAGCGGGAGGATCACAAGTTCAAGTTAGCCTCAGCAACTTAGTGAGACCTTGTCTCAAAATAAAAGCAAAAAATAAAATACAAAGACTAGGGGTGTAGCTCAATGCTTTTGCTTTAATTTATTAATCTCCAGGATCAATAAATTAAAAAATGAAAAAAAATGAAATAAAAAATTTAAAAATGGAATAAAATAAAATGGTGGTTACAAAATTGAACTGAAGGATATATAAGAAACTTTGTATTGATAGAAAGTCAATTTTATAACTGAAAGGGATAATAAAAACTTTTTCCACCAAAGAAAGAAAAGCATTATATAACGGAATACTCCTAATATCACCAACTGGGTTTTTCTATTTAGTTGAGAAGTCAGAAAACCATAAGCACAAATAATAAGAAAGTAAAAAGTTGAATTTTAATTTTTAAACTTGAATTATTCTTATATTTGAATAAATTGCAAACTGCAGTAGCTGAGTGAGTCAGTGAGGAACTGTCTTAATCTCAATTATTCTAAGACATTCTGTTTCAGGTGTGAGCCTGTTTCAATAACGCCCAGTTGCTTAAATGTCTAGAAATTAACAATACAGTAGTTGAAATGAAAAGAGTTTTGAAAACATTAGCCTTTGTGAGTCCTGGGGACCAAGCTGAGATTGTAGTCAGCTACAAGTAGCTGGGGCAGAACTGTTGGTGACCAACTGCTTTCAACATGTGAGAGCTGTCTCATAGATCATCAGGACCCACAGGTGTCTTCTTTCCTAACTCAGAAAAGCTAGCCCAATCGCACTGTGTCATCAGTTGTCCAAGCACAGTGGCCGCACCTGACATCCCAGTGACTCAGGCAGGAGAATCGCAAGTTCAAGGTTAGCCTGGGCAACTTAGAGAAAGCAAATAGAGGTCTGGGGATGTAGTTCAGTGGTGGAGCATCTCTAGGTGTGGACTGGACACCTGTTCTCGTGAAGGTCCTGAGTGCAGAGGAGACCAGACCCCTCACGGCTGACTCATCTGCTCTGCTCTAACTTGGTGCTTTGGGTGTGGTCCCCCTGAATCTGGAGGGGATGGACATCTTGCAAGCTGATGGGCCTGCTTGCCGAGCTTACCCGTTTTCCCCAAAGCCTGGGGGACTTTCAGTCCTCTCATTAGTCATCTGGGCAGGTGCAGCTGCCCCTCTGTGCTAGACCATAGCCGACAGCGCCTACCACTTGTGTCTGATCTAACCACCCTGAGTCTACTTTATGGAGAATTCCCTGATGTTCAGGGTGGATGTGTGCTCAGCCATTCCTCCCCTCCCAAACTCTTCGCCTTCCTCCTTTCCAGGCAATGTTCCCGGCTGTCTCCGTCCAGAGCCTCCAGGTGCCATCTTCACTCTGTTGCCTGCTTTCCTGGTCACCCCATTTGGTTGTTAACATTGCTCTCCTCCAACATAGAAAATGACCGTCCATGTCAAAGCCAAGTCCAAACTCAGCCCATGCTCCTGGACTCCCTCCCGTCTGCAGCTGTTGACCACCCTCGCCTCTGAGGCCCTACATCACCCTTTCCTCATTCTTCTAAAAGACAGGGAAGGAAAGTGGCTGGCCAGGACCACCGGAGCAAGACCACTTGGTTGAAAAAAAAATGGGTCACTGAAAAATTAATTGTCATATAGAGAAATGTCTAATGTATCTATCTGGTGAGGTTTATTTTTGAACAGAAGGTACCCAGTATAATAATGTAATTGAATAGCATCTTCTCCCCAAAACCACTGGGTTTAGCGTGATTGTTCATTCACAGGCTTACCTGTTCTGGTGTCTTCTAGGGCTGGAGTCTGGCCTGATCCAGGGATGACAGTTAACCTCCCACGGTAACAAGGAACAAACTCGACTCACCCTCTGTGCATGGCTCAGAGGAACAAGAGACAACGCTCACCGGGGGTGTTGACTAAGGGCTTAGATGCTTGTTGAGTTTTTTCCATTTAATATAAGTGAGGATATTTTTTAATCTTCTGCAGATTTAAACAATGGACAATACAGAGGAATCTTTTATAAAGTTGATTTATTAAATACAAAGTTGCAAAAAAGAGGTCACAGCTGAGCTGAGAATTCTTGAAAATCTATTGCCAATGCCAGTCATGCTGATTATTGGAGCAAGAAGTGGTACTTCTTTAAAACTTGGTTGTCAAGGGAAAGTGTTAGTGTTCTTAGTTTACCTTCAAGAAAAGCAGCTTTGGCAATTTCAAGTGCATCGTCAACCCAGAGAAGGTCATCTTGGCATGGTTTTCCTGACTTGTTTTGGTCGTTTTGGGGACTGAGTGGTCAGGAGCCCGTTTATTCTTGTGGCATAGGGTTAACCCCTCCTTGGGAGCGAGGTCGTTTACCGGGGCCTGTTCACAGGTGGCCTGCCGTAGGGCTGGGTTGGTACAGGCCCTTCTGACTCACCCAGTGCCAACATTTTCTGCCTACATAATTTTATGTAAATAATTTGGCCCTGTCCACAATCTGTTTCTGCCAAAGGACAGGGATGCTTTCCTGAGGAGAGCGGCCACCTGCGTTCACTCTGTCCACCTGGGAAGGTGTCCCTCAGCTGCCACAAGGAATCAAGGATCACTATTTACTTTCCTTCAAAGCCAAGAAGAGGGACAAGTCCTCCTGCCTCCAGGGCTGTAAGGAAATGTCAGGGTCACACATGCTGACTGGAGGGCAGAGGCCCAGGTCGCAAGATGTACCTGGGTGGGGTTGCCCCACCTGCTGAGAACTATTATCAGCACCTTGGTTTGCAGAGCTGATTAAGAACAATCTAGAAGAAGGGCTTGGCCACAGCCCTCTGAGAGCAGAAGGGCAATCCACGGATGAGGTGGCAACTCTCACTGCCAAGGACTCATGACGTGTCTATAAGTATACAGTGATCCTAGAGTGGCTTGGCAGAGCAGGGAGGCAAGATGTGAGGTCAGGGTGGCGACAGCTCTCAGAGCCAGACTCAGCCTCTTACGGGTGTGTACCATGGGTCCTGGCTCTACTTGTGGTAAGGTCAGGATGTGGTGGCATGTGCCTGGCACTGTCCGGGCCTGCAAACCCAGGTGCCTACCAGAGTCAGACTCTGTGGGAGTGTGCCATGGGTCCTGGCTCTGCCTGAGGCTAGATCAGGACATGCGAGCTGTGGGCCCTGGCTCTTCCCAGAATGAGGCCAGGACGTGGTAGCCTGTGCCCGGCACTGTCCTGGCCTGCACACTCACAGGCCTCTGCTGCTGCAGGTCCTGGGTGACAGTGAGCAGAGGGGTCATTTCTGCCCAGGGACCAGGGGGAAGCACAGCAGCCTCTGCTACTGTGTTTCCAAAAGTTCCACTTTGGGAGTGTTTTCCTAAAGAATAGAAAGGCGCCTGAATGCACTCTGCTTTCTAAAATATTGCTATTGTTAAGGCTCCACAAGCGCTGACTGAAGCCCTGGGAACTGATGTGATTTAGAATTCAGATTCTGTCCCCAGGGACAAAAGCCTGCACATCCCACAGATGACACTTTAAGTGGCAGGAGAGCACCATACAGCAGTGTCCCCCATCTCAAGCAGGAAGGCTCACACGGGATGCCTTTCTTTATTCTGAGTTAGGCCAACAAATGGATTTAAAGACAACTTTCTGTGGATTGTTATCACACATAAAAATTGTAGAAGTACATACTCACGATTATGAAATCATTTCCTAGAAGTCCCTAGCTTTTGTGTTTGGGTCTATGAGCCATTTTAAGTTTGGCAAGGTGCGTGTTGGGGTCTGGGTTGACCTTGTCTCCCATGGGCCTCTAGATTCCAGCTCCACTTGCTGCATTTCCTGTTCAACCGGCTTCTTTGTGTAGACCGATGGGTCTACTTCTGGATCCTCTGCTCTGCCTCCTCTATGTGCCAACCTTAGGCCATCTTGATGTGACCTCAATGACTGACCTCAGCTTTGTGACACACCTTGTACCTAGATAGTGTGAGTATCCCAACTTAGATGTTCAAAACTCTTTTGGTGCCAGGCACACGGTAGTGCACCCCTATAATAGGCTGAGGCAGAAGGATCGTGAGTTCAAAGCCAGCCTCAGCAAAAAGCTAGGTGCTAAGTAACTCAGTGAGGTCCTGTCTCTAAATAAAATACAAAATAGGGCTGGGGATGTGGCTCATTGGTCGAGTGCCCCTGAGTTCAATCCCCAGTACCCACCCCCAAACAAAAACAACAAACCACCTCTTTTGGCTGTTCTGGGTCCTTTGCAGTCCATATGTATTTTAGAAATAATGTATCGATTTCTAAAAAGAAGGAGAAGGAGGAGAGAGGGAAAGAGGGAAGAAGGGAGGAGGAGGAGGTAGCAGTGGCTGGAGTTACCTTAAGTCTATAGATTGATAAAGGAAAACGAGCATTAAACACCCCGAATCTTCCAGCCCAGGACCTCGGTGTGCCCTCCATTCACTGTGATTCTTTGATATTTCTCTGCCCCATTCCATAGTTCTCATTGTGTAAGTTTTGAACATCTTATGCTACGTTCACTCCTAGACATTTTAGGTTTTATGTTATTCTCATTGGAAGCACCCAGTACTTCACTTTGTTGTTCATTTCTGGTATATGGCAACACACTTGAGTTTTGAGCACTGACTTATGCATATTATGACCTTGCTAAATTCACTCTCAGGGTATTTTTTTTTTTTTTTGTAAATTTCTTAGAATTTTCTATCAGAAGTTTGTGTTGCCTAAAAACAAAGGCAGCTAGCTCTTCCTTTCCCTCTTCAATCTGCATGCTTTATGTTTCTTTTTCTTATTTTATTGTTCAAACTGGGGCCTTCAGTACAGGGTTGAGCCACAGAAGTGAGAGTGCATGTCCTTGCCTGGTTTCCAACCTTAGGAGAGAGCATATTGCCTTTAGCACCAGTCACCATGTTCTCAGAGGCAAATCTTACCAGATTTAGGAAGGTTCCTTTATTTTTTCATTTGTAGTGAGTTTTTAATCATAAAGGGATGTTAAATTTTGTCAAGTTTCTTTTTTGTGTCTACTGACCTGATTATACAATTTCCTCTTAATTTATTAATAGGAGCTACATGAATTCATAACTATATTTATATTAATAGATTAAGTAAATCAATATTAATGGATTAATTAATTGCATTGATTCTATTAATGTGAGTTAAGAGTTTTGGATGTAATCTATCTTGGGTCAACATTACTTGAGAATGAGGTATAATTCCTTCTACATATTGATCAGAATTACAATTAGTTTGTTAAGAATTTTTGCTACTGTCTTTATGAGTGACATTGGTTCATGAATTTCTTTCTTTTTTAGATTAGAAAATAACTTTATTTTGCTTTGGGGGGTGGGCAGGCAGTCAGTCCCAGAACTTCTGGAACCGCCTCTTGGTGCAGCAGCCTTGGTGACCTTGAGTGCATTGAAGCACACTTGTCTTGCTCAAGGAGCTGCCCTCGCCCACTCTGAGGATGTCACCCATCTGGACATCCCTGAAGCAGGGGTACAAGTGCACAGACATGTTCTTGTGGCGCTTCTCAAAGCAATGGTATGTGCAGATGTGGTGGAGGTCGTCCTGGGGGATCACGATGATCCTCTGCATCTTCATCTTGGTCACCGCAACAGTCAGGATCCTCCTTTGGATAGAAATATCACCGCGAAGGTGCGTTTCTTGTCAATGTAGGTGCCTCAGTGGCCTCTTTTGGTGACCTGATGCACTGGCCGATATTTTGATAGTATTGAGGGAGTTTCTCCTCCCCAGTTTCTCGCAGCAGGACCTTCTTCTTGTTTTGAAAGTTGGTCAGCTGCTTTGGTAGGCACGCTCCATCTGGATGTCTGCCATCTTCCTGGTTGCCTGAAAAAGAAAAAAGAGCAAGAATTTCTTTCTTGATATTGTCTTGGTATTTGGGAAATATAGCCTCATAGAATGAGTTGGAAAATGGTCCCTCCTTTTTTTTTTTTTTTTCTTTTCTGGAAAAGTTTGTATAGAATTGCTTGATTTATTCCTTAGTGTTTGACAGGATTTACCAGTTGAGTCATCTGGGCCTAGAGCTGTGTATGTGTTTAAGGAGATTTTATCTTTTATTTAAAATTTTTTCTTTTTTTTTTTTTTTTTTTTGTCCTGGGGATTTAACCCAGGTACTTTACCACTGAACTCCATTCCCAGCCCTTTTTATTTTTTATTTTGAGACAGGGTCTGGTTAAGTTGCTGAGGCTGGCCTTGAACTTGTGATCCTCCTGTCTTTTCTTAGCCTCTTGAGTCACTGGGGTCACAAGTGTGGGCCACTGGGTCTGGTTGTGTGGGGTGATTTTAAATCATGGATTCAGAATTTCCATAGAGTGCTATTCAGATCATTTCTTCACAGATGTCCTTTGGTGATTTGTGCTTTTCAAGGAAATTGCCCATTTCATCTAAATTGTTATTTTATTGGTATAAAGTTATCCACAGCGTTCTCTCATTCCTCATGAAGCATGTAGGGTCTATAGTGTTACCTTTCTCTCGTATTTGGGTCATTGGTCTCTGTCTCTGTCTCTGTCTCTCTCTCTCTCTGATCATTCTAGATATTGGTTATTAATTTTATCAATTATTTAAAAGAACCAGTCTTTATATTTTATGTAGTTTCTGCTTGCTTTATATTTCATTGATTTAATGCTTGTCATTGTTATTTCCTGTTTGACTTTGGATTTAATTTGCTTTCTTCTTTTAGCTTTTTAATTTGGAACTATGTCATTTATTTTCTGAAATAAGCTTTTAAAGCTGTGCATTTCCCTCTAAGCACCGCTTTATCTGCACCTCACACATTTCCATTTTCATGCTGTGTGTGGGGGACGCTAGATATTGGCCCAGGGGCTTGCACATGCTAGGTAAATGCTGTACCAATGAGCTGCACCCTGGCCCTTTCATGTCTTTTAACATATTATTTGACTCTAACCTAAGGGGAAAAAAATCCTAAAGGGGCCAATATTGTGGCTCAGTGGTAGAGCACTTCCCTGGGAATGTGTGAGGCACTGAGTTCAATCCTCAGCACTGCATAAAAATAAATAAAATAAAGATAAGGTTTCCATCTACAATTAAAAAAAATCCTAAAAACCAAAAATGCTTCATGTATAAGAATGTTTATCATAGTATTCTAAAATCATGTACTATTGGAACCATCTAGACTTTCAAATTCACTGGTTGGTGAACCTCAGTGTTTCTATCAGGTGACATTACACTGGCATGGAAAACCCCTAGGAAGGGTCTGTGGTTGCATCAGGAAACAGTGTCGCTGTAGCTTGGTGTGAAAGGTGACAAGCTGTGTGTATGGCAGGATCCCAGGGCTCACTGTTGGACAAGCAGAATCAAGAGGCACCTTCAAAGCAGCCACTGTGCTCCATTTGTGGAGTGTTCCTCCTGCCAGACTGTGTGCCATTCCAGAGTTTCCTGATGTTCTTGACTTGTGAGGACAAGTTCAGGAAGCCGGGGTACACTCACATCATTGGAGGCAGGCTGTGTTGACTGCAGACTCAGCTTCTTTGGGACAGGTCTTCTGTCTTGACCATCTCCTCCTGGGTGTCTGTGGTGGTGCAGCACAAAACACCTGACGATGTGTCGAGGGCATGGTTGAGTAGTACGTGTGTGTGTGCAGGTTCAGGCTGCGTGGTGCTGTGGGGACCAGCTGGCCTGGAGTCCCCCAGGGCTTGCCCTGGCTCGCTCTCTTAGAGGCTGTGTGAGGGTGGCAGACTTCTTAATCTGACAGCTTCAGTTTTCTCATTCATGAAACAAAAACATCTCATGAGACAGTTGTGAGGATTAGAAATGAGGATGGTGAACCCCTCCAACACAACTGGTACCTATGAGAGGATGACTATTACTGATAAACAAGGAAAGTATCCAAATAACTCAGAAGGAAAAGTCCTCCTGTTCCAGATTGGTCCCAGGTCCAGTAGAAAGTGTGCCATTAGCTTACTATTGGTTCAAGTGATGGAGACAAGTCTCTCCCAAAGAGGACCAGGCCCTGGATTCTCTTCACTGTGTATCTGGCCAGGTTTTCTCTCTACAGGAATTATCTTGAGTGACTAACTTAGCCTAAGCATTTTGGTATACGGTGGGATAAAGCTGGTCTCCTCTGCAGGAATCCTGAAGCTTGCTTATTATATGATTGAAACATGCTTTGAAGCTAAGAGCGCCATACATATATATGCTGAAGGATGACTTTAAAAAAGTTTTTTTAGATGTTGACAAACCTTTATTTTATTCATTTATTTGTACACGGTACTGAGAATTGAATCCAGTGCCTCACACATGCTAGGCAAGCACTCTGCCAGTGAGCCCAGCCCCAACCCCTGAAGGATGACTTTTAAATAGGGTTGTGGATACCCTTGAGGAGTTCAGGTTGAAGACCCTAAACCTCTTGATAACTCTGAATCCATAAATGAATTGGTACCATCTTAGAATAAGTAGAGATGTGATATGTAGTGGCCACTCTAACGTAAACTTTCTAAAAACATTACAACATATTGCTATTTAACAAAAGACTTGTGCCAAATTTCCCTCCTGGGAGCCCAAGAGCATTGAGTCTAGTGGCCAGGACTAAAGCAGGATTGGCATCACAGCAGCAGGAGGAGAGAGCCATCCACGGCCTCCACTGCCATCTTTAGCCCCCGGCAGATCAGGGGGGCTGGGCTGCTGTTGCCGAGCCTGGGAGGCAGCCCTTCTCATTGTCTTGGCATAGGTACCACAGGAGACTTGGGGTGATGTTCAGACGGGAGCAAAAGCACAGGGCAAAGAGCTCCTTCTTTCCCTGATTTTATCTCTTAGCTTGGGGGATGTAAGTGCTCAGTGTTTTTCTGAAGATTGGACCACGCTGGACCCAGCTCTTGATGGGCCTGACGTGTCACCAATACACATGACAACTATTTATCGAGCATTTTCCATATGACAGCCACATGAGATCAAGGAGGCCACTCTCAAGCTGTTGATCCTAAGGGGTGGGGAATGCAGCCAACAGCAGGCCAGAGAGGTGGCAGGTGACAAGGGCTGTGAGATAGACTGTGGTGTGAGGGGGTAAGCAGGGCATGGTGAGGGGTGGGTGCAGGGCCCATGGAGGAAGGGGCATCATGACAAAGGAAGCCTGCCAGGGTGACAGAGAGACGCCATGCCAAAGCCCTGAGCTGCCGGGAGGCTGGCGTGTCATCCAGATGGCGTTCTGAAGTCTGAGGCACCCGAGGGAATGTGCGAATCAGGAATGTTTCCACTGTGGCTTTGACACGGCCCTTCCAGTGCAGCAGTCAGGCATGGTGACAAGATCTAAGGTGTGTGCCCAGTGAAGTCAACCAGGAGGAAGTGTGGCCCCAGGAAGGACATACGCAGGACAAAGACCTAGGACCCCAGGACCCCAGAACCCCAGTCAAGGAGACCACAGACGTGGTCATTAATGGCAGGGCAGAGAGCAGGAATGTCATACATGCCAGGAGGGAGTTAGGGGTCAGTCATGCGGGAGACTGGCTGAGAGCAGGCCTGGGAGCTCTCTGAGGGGTCCCTGGTGGGGTGTGGGCATGCAGAGCGTGAGTTGAGGGTCTGGAAGAGAATGGCACTTTGGTGTGCTAGGCAGAGACTCTGGGAGACTTGGAGCAAGACTCACAGCAAGGCAGCAGTAAGGTGCAAGGGAAGGGAACTGTGTAGGGTGAAGGAAGATTTTTTTATAGGAACCGAGTCAGAGAGACTACCTACAGGCTGATGGCACGGACCAGGAGTGGGTAGCCTTGGGTGGGGTGGGCACCTCATCTGTGCAGCAGGACCCAGGAAGTACAGAGAGATTGCCAGATGTTGGGGGGCTATTGACTAGGCAGGAAGATTACAGTCTGTCAATCCTTCCTCATTGGGGGGCCAGGGCATCTATCAGAGTGGTGGCAAGTTATTGAGAGAGGGGCAAGTAGAAACAACCAACGTCTTTGAATGACAAGGGCACTTGTGGAAGAAGCCGGGGATGTGGGAGTGGAGTGCTCTCCAATTTAGCTCTCTAGTTTTTCTCTAGTTTGGTTTTGTCTAATTTAGAGCAAGCTCAACAGAAGAAGACAGTTCAGGTATCAGTCTTGGGAACCAGACAGGCAAGGGAAGGGGACAGGAAGAAGCAAGGGATGGGATCCCTGGGGGTGATTCTGCCCCCAGGGGGAGCACAGTAAGGCAGGAAGCAGAGGCCTGTGCAGGCGTGTTTGTGTGTGCAGGTGTGTGTGCTGGGGGTGACTGCTAACGAAGGGGTGGGAACTACAGCAGGTTGGAGGTCAAGAGGTCCCGATACAAGTGAACTTGAAGGAGAGGGAGGACAGAGAGGATTCGGTGTTTGGACTAGGACAAGGCGTGGTTATTGGTGTCGAGAAGAATGAGCATATGACCTTAGCAGTGGTGTGGAAGTGGGACCAGCAAGAGACTAGGACCACCCACACAGGTGCTGTAGTCTTTAAGAATGGACACATGAAGGGGGGACAGGAGTGAAGCCAGATTTAAAGTTAGGTGGTCAGTGTAGTTAGGTAAATCGGGTCTAATATCGAGTGAAATCTAAAATGAAGGCCATGTTGAGAATGAATTCCCGGAAAAGTTCAGCAACTCTCAGAATGTTAATGAAGTCTAGGAAAAAGCCCAAAGAAGTGTTAATGAACAGCAACTTGAAGAGGCTGACTCAGAAGTGCCCAGATTACTTCTTTGGCCCACCTGTGTCCCACCCCTCGGACCTTCCCACCGACATGCCATCACTGGAAGAACTATAAAAAGGGGAAACAACCGCACTTCCACGGATTCCACCTCTTGGGTCCCCTTCTTCCTCCGGGAGAAGTCTTTTCTGCTGTCCTTTAATAAACTTCTACTTTCCACTCTAAACTTGCCTCGGCGTGCTTCTGTGGTGTTATACTTCAACACTGGGGAAGCAAGGACTCGTCACTGGTCACCAGCGGTAACAGGAGGACTGTGAGGGTGCTGAGTCTTGAGTAAGTGTTTGGAAGGAGAGGAGGTTGCCCCTTCAAAGAGGGCTGGCTAGAGAAGGAAGGAGGACCAGAAAGGCTGGATATGCTACCCCAACTTGGCCAGGGTGTGCTGGGTTTCGTGGGAGAAGATGGCTGAAGGGGAACAGGAAGGTGATACCACCTCTTGTAAACAAGGCCCGGACCTCAGCAATGCCCTTACATTTGTAAGGTTCCTGACTTGTGAGACAAATCTGCTCCCTGTGTACTTCCAGGACTTAGTGTGCAATGAATGAGGGGGTAGAGAGCACAGGAGCTCTCTTATGTCTCCTTTTAAAAGGACTCTGTCCTTTTGGATCAGGTACCACTCTTAGAATCTCATTTAATGGCTATTATCTTTAGATAGGCTCTATCTCCTAACATATTCACATCCAGGGGCTAGGGCTTAAATGCATGAATTTGGGGAGTATGTTATTCAGTCCGAGGCAGTTACATACTGAACAAAGTGAACACCTATCAGTCAAATGGATCTTAGTGGAATCAGGTTGGTGGTCAGTGTAAGCAGAAATCTTGGATTTAGTATCTCAAAGCAGTGATGCCTACTGCTCTCTGGCCTGCCACCTACCAGTTTGTGGCTCACCAACCTGCCCAGCCATCACCCTCACCCCTACAGGTGCTGTTTTTTTTTTTTTTTTTAATAGAACATAATGAGCATGATATACCATTGGACACTACTATGCTCTCAGCAGTTGAGGGCTGGCCTCCTTGGAGTCAGAGGGGTAAAGCTGTGTGTGTGTGTGTGGGGGGTGTGGGTGGGCGCACGCGCGCCTGCGCCTTGTCTTTTCTCGGTGGGCATCCTCCACCCCCACATCTGCGTGCGAAAAATTCTGGAGTGACCTTATCCAGCATGGTGACGCTGAGCACGGCCCTGACACACGGCTGTGCGCCTGGAGCTGGGCTCCCAGTATCAGATACCCATTTTAAAGTCCGGGTGTGAAAAAATATTAACATTGTTAAATACTGGATACACATTTTCAGGGTGGATCCGCCTCAGGCCTCAGTCTGGGCATGGCTCCCCGTCACCTCCAGCAGGAAGGTCTCTGCCCCAGCACCACCTTGTTGTTGCCTAGCCCCCTGAACTTGCCTGGTGATTAATTAAGACCCTGGCCCGGCTCTGCCACCCCATCCTGTCCAGAGAAGCAGACCCAGAGAGCTGTCTCCAGGTGCGGGATGTGGGCAGCAGCTGGCTGCTAACACACCTCTAACCCAGGGTTTGCCTCTTAAAAGAACTTTTCCTTTTAGTGTTTTCTTGGCTACAAATGCCTTCTATTTCTTTTAAGTAGTCAGCATCAGGAACTCGGTTGTCATATTAGGAAGTTGCAAAATCCCGTACACTTGCTCTGCGGGGAGGGGCTGGGGTGAGCGACTGGTCCCTGCAGACCCGACGCCGGGAGAACTGAGGCGCCTCCCCAACCCTCAGGGACGCGGCCTATTCCCGGCCTATTCATCTCCCCACGGGCCGGAACCATCGCTGAACAACAGCTCCACACTGCGCTGCAGGGTCAGGAGGAAGGGTCTCTGAGTTCCAGGGATCTTTTTGGAGCCACAAAGCTGTGCGCGGGCCGCTGGCTCCTAGAGAGAGAAGCCTCTTTAAAAGGAGGGGTCGGATTCGGGCTCTGACGTCTAAGAGTGCGGAGGCGGAGTCTGCGCGCAGCCGCGGTGAGGGGGGCGGGACGCGACTGGCTGAGGCCGAGCCGGCTAAACCCCCGCGCGGTCACGGAGAGGCTCCGCCCCTCCCCGCGCAGGCCCCGCCCCACCAACAGGCGCGGTCCCTGCGTAGACTCCCGGCCCCGCCCACCCCTGGCCCCGCCCCACCCCGGCTCCGCCCGGCCCCCACAGGCCTGGCTCAGGCAGGCAGATCCCTTAGCCTCAGCCCGCGCAGCCCCGCCCCGCGCAGGCCTTGCTCCGCCCCCCGGGGGGCGGGCCTTGCTGAGCCCGAGTCCGCGGCGGCGGCTGCGGGAACTTTCCCGGCGGGTCTAATGGCTGCGCGCGGGCCGCTGTGAGGCGCGGTGGCGAGCGGGCGCGGGGCCGCGGAGCAGTGAGGAGCGACGAGCGCGAGGCCGGAGCTCCGGCCAGGCCCGGCCCGACCCGCCGAGCCCGCGATGCGCCCGGGGACCGCCCCCCGGCGCAGCTGACGCCCCGCGGCCCCGCGGACCCCGGCCCGGCCCCGCAGGAAGCGGCGCCGCCGCCCAGCCCAGCGCCCGCGCCGCCCGGCACGATGGCGGGGAAGGCGGCTGCTCCGGGCACCGCGGTGCTGCTGGTCACGGCCAACGTGGGCTCGCTCTTCGACGACGTAAGTGCCGCGCCGTCGCCCTGGAGCGCGGCCCTGGCGCCCCGCCGCTGGCCGCGGCCCCGCGCCCGAGACCCTGCGCCCGGACCCGAGCCGAGAAACCCGCGGGCCCGCCCCCAGCTCGGCTCTGACCCGTGTCAGGGCCGCTAGCCCCTGGCCCTGATCTTGGAGCCCAGAACTCGAGGACCCAGCCAGTTCCCAGCCCCTGCCCCGATCCAGACTCCAGAAGCCTGGTCTGTGGGCACCGAACCCCCCACCTGGCTTGACCGTGGTCGTGCATTTGACGCCGGTGCTTGAGTTCCGATCCCTGATTCCCAGCCTGGCCTGCTCCCCAAGACCGTGGTCACTGAAACCATGAGTCTTGAGCCTGGATCCCTGGTTGCTGAACCCTGGCCTCAAACCTGCCTCTAGCACCCCCGCCCCCCCGCAACTCTGGCCTCCGAACCCTGAGACCTCACAACAAACCCTGGAAAAAATTCTGGAACTCCTGACTGAATCCTGACCCCCAAGCCACTGAATCCTGGCCCCCAAGCCCCTGAACCCCGGAGTCCCCAAACTCCATCCTCTGGCCCCTGTCCATCTGCCCCGTTCTCCCTGGGTGCTTGAGGTGTAAGGTACCCTCATTTCCCCTGGTAACTTGTGATCTCCTTGCTTATCGAATGAGGGGACTGTTGGAAGCTCTGGAGGACTTTATATCCCCTATTTATTTAGGAAAAGGTGCTGAGAAACTCATCAAGGGCAGAGTGGGATGCTGGCTACTAAGGCCTTTGCCACCCAGCCCCTCAACCAGTCCTCAGTCCCACCCAGGAACCCTAGAGCCTGCCTTGAAGGCAGAAGGCGGGTTAGGCCCAGGGTGCATTGGGAGCTCCCCAGAGCAGGCCCAGGCTGACCTAGTTCGTTATTTCAGCCATGGTGCCACCCCAGTGTTGGTACTTAAACTGCCAACCCAAATAAAGCAGAATGCGGCTCCAAGTGGCATGCTTGTTTAAGAAGAAAGGGTAATGTCACAGATGGAGCTGTGGAGCCACGTCCTCCCTCCCTCCCTCCCTAGGTGAAGAGTTGGGGCTGTGCCAGGGTTGGGAGGTGTGTGCTGCAGATAGAAGCCTCATGTAGATTTCAGGGGATGTTCGTGTTTCTTTACTGGCAGCAAGTATGGTTGAGGAGTTTCATTAAGCTGAGTTCATGCACAGACTAGGTTTTTTTTGGGGGGGAGATTACTGGGTCTGAACCCAGGGGTACTCTACCACTAGGCTATATCTTCAGCCCTTTTTTCTTTTGAGGCAGGGTCTCACTAAGTTGCCGACGCTGGCCTTGAACACGGGATTCTCCTGCCTCAGCCTCCCAAGTAGCTGGTATTACAGGAAGGTGCCACAGTGCCAAGCTAGTAGTTTTTATTAATAAAAGGTGGGCACAATTTTTGTGTTTTGTAATTTAACTTCCAGGCATCTGTGTTATCCTTACCTGCTGGAGATGGACTATTTCCCTTTAGACTTTGTTGTAGACAACTTGTAGTTTCATATGTGATCCTTCTCTACTAGAGCCTGTATGGGTGTGTGCGTGTATATTTAGCATTCTATTCTAAGCTTTCCAGTAACATGTCACTGTAACATGGTTTTGTTCAGATGATTCAGATCCGTTAACTGTGGCTTCAAAGCTTCAGAAATGTCAGGAAAATTAAGCATGGTGGGGCATTTTAGTCTCAAAGGGAAAGAATTTTTCTGCGCAAACATTCTTTCCAGTAATCTTTTGATTCTGAGTTTTAGCATTCTTGTTGTATTTCAACTGTATACACATATTTCTCTGTGTAGGTATTAAAATGGGTAACTTAATTCACTTTTGTTTAGTGATATGCTCTCTCTGAATTTTTATTTTTTCTTAAAGTCTATATGGAATTTTGCATTATGTTTGCATTTGGAAGGAGCATTTGTTTTAGTAGATAGTACCGGGGTAACTCCATAAGGTGACTTAAGATTCAAGACCAAGTAGAACAACATCTGTCCGTTTCCTTCTCTCTTTTTTGGTACTGGCAATTGAACCCCAGGAAACTTTATCACTGAACTACATCCCCAGCCCTTTTATTTTGAGGCAGGGTCTTGTTAAGTTGACAAAGCTGGCTTCCAACTTGCGATCCTCCTGCCTTAGCTTCCTCTGTCTCTGGGATTACAGGCATGTGCCACCATGCCCAGCTCCTTTTCTTAATGTGTGGAGCTCTGTCCCTGTGCCCCTTTCCCCCCAGTGGCCTGGCAAAGCCTGGCTCACTAGCATTCTAGGGCTTCCCTCCTTGGCGGAGGCTTGGGTGATGGTGCTCATGAGATATAAGCCTGTGAAAGCAGTGGGTTCACTAGTGAAGGAGACTTTACTTTCTTGGCTTATACTCTGTTTCAGATCCTCGGACTCTTGCCTTCACTCAACATGTGCCCCTCCTGACAAACACCCCTCCCACAGTATTCAGCCTTGTTAAAAGCAAGCTCTTCTCTGTGCCTTATGCCTTAGCTGCTTCCAAGGGAGTCTGATTCTGGGGAGAAAGGTGTCCAGTTTGAAATAGACATGCTGACTGTGAGGACATTTTTCCTTTTATGCACAGTGTGCACAGTGATAGGAGGTTTGTTTCTGATTTTGGAATTTTGAAAGTCTCCCTTCTCCTCTCCATGTAGTGGCGACCCTCTTAAACACTGCATATGTAATTAATTAATTTATTTATTAGGTGCTGGGATTGAACCCAGGGCCTTGCTGTGCTGGGCACAAGCTCTACCGTCGAGCTCCCTGCTTGTGTATATAAATATTAATCATGGTTTTGTTCTTAACTCCCTGGAATCTCCAGAACATCTAGTTTCCTCTTCTCTTCTCATTGACACTCCTGGCATCCTCATGTCCAATAGGATGGTCAGGCTGCAGTTGCTGAGGGTCTTCAGGTTGTGTGGAGTCCTTTGACATTACAGACAGTGTGCCATAAATGCATTGCAAGACATCAGTCTTCAAACTTTTATTCCTTCCATTCTTAAAAATTACAAAGGACCCCAAGGACCCCAAGAGTTCTTGTTTGGGTAGGTTTTACCTACGAATATTCACTATCAGAAGTTGAAACAGAGAAAGAGGTAAACCCAGAAACACAGAGCACTTTAGCATTAGCTGGCACTTTAGCATGGCATGCTACATGCTCCCAGAGGCAACCTGTGCCTTTGGGCGGGATCAAGGAAAAGGAACTCATTCCATAGTGTTAGAAATGGTTTTGGCCTAGTCACCCTTTGAAAAGGTGTCCTCCTCCTGTGTGTTATGCTGTTGTCAAGGCCAGGTTGGTCCCTTGTGGCAAGTTCCTGGTCAGTCCTTCTTACTTGCTTGCTAGAAGCTCTAAGGCTTTGGGTCCTTCTGCAAGGAGTTTTTGCTTGGTAATGGCTTTACAGAGGTAGAATCCACATGCCACATACAATTCAGAGGTTTTAGTGCATTCACGAGTTGCATGACTATTGACAGTCAATGCTGAAACATTGTTAACTCAGATAGAAGCTGTACATTATCAGGTGCCTGCATCTCCCAGAAACCCCAGCCCCTGCCCACCAGTAGCCTCTTCCATCTCCATGGATCTTCCCCTTCTGGATTTTACATACATGGAATCACAATGTGAGGCCTTTGTGCCTGTCTGCTGTCACCCAGCAAGGTGTTCTCAGTTACCCTGTTGTGGCTGTGTCAGGGCTTCATTCCTCCTGTGGATGGATACTGTCCCATCACATGGACGTGCTGCATCTTGTCTACCATTTGGACTGGTTCCTCCTTTTGACTGTTGTGAACACTGCTGCTATGAGCATTGGTGTGCAGGTCCCTGTGGGTATATGTGTCGGCTCTGTGGGGCATGTGCCCTGTGGTGGAATTGCTGGGTCGCACAGTAACTGTGTTTAGCCTTCTGGGGGAGTCACGAGACTCTCCAAGTGGCTGCACCGTCTTTCATTCCCACCAGCAGGGTCTGGTTTTCCACATCCTCCCCAGTACTCGTTACTCTGTCCTTTTTCCCAAGACATTTTTCCTTTGCCTGGACACCCTCATTTGGTTCTCCTCACCCAGCTCTCAGCATGAGTGTGCTGGGGCCAGACTGGCTGCCTTTCCCTGGCCACACTTGCTTCCTGGGCCTCACCTAGGTTCCCTTTCTCTGCATTATGCGGAGAGCTGCAGCCGGGGAGAGTGAGGCTATGTGCAGCAGCCAGCCTGTGCAGAAGACCAGCACTTCTGAAGGGATTTGGGCTTGTCTGTCTCTGCTGTCTGTGAGCTGGTGCAGAGCATGGGGCTGCTGGAGGCCTAGCCTCTGCTTCAGGCTCCTGCTGCCCCAGGCCTGGTCCCCTGCCGGGGCCTGGCTGGAGGTGTCTCAGCGTTTTTGTTTTTGGCGTTGCTGTTTCTGCCCTGAGAGTGCAGTAGACTCTTCTGTGAGAATTATGGTCACTTTCCTGAGTCTACAAGACAGGGCTCTGCCTGTCTCCCAGGGTGGCAGGATCAAGTAAGACAGTCTCTAAGCCTTGTTGCAATCACTGGTGCTACTCTCCTGACACAGGGAATAATTTCTGAATCACCTTTGACTGGCATCTTAGGTGCCTTCAATGTTGTTTGGGATTTCTAAGTAAATGTGGCAGTCACCTGCTTCTGTACTGCTCATGCCCCCTCCAACCTGCCCAATGTCTGGGAACTCAGACCATGCTCTGTGTGGTCACTGACCAGCTTTGAGCACAGCTGTGTTCCCTGGTCAACTACCACCCTCTCTGTCCTGTTTCCACCCTTCTAGATATGTGGAGGGGTCGGGGCACCTGGGGTGTTTGAAATACCAAGTGTTTCCAGGGTGGAACTGCTGGATGGCCCTGTGAGAATAGTAACGTGGGAGCACGTGTGCCCATGCTGTCCACCTAGAGTCCCCAAGAAGTCTCAGTTTGCAGGGTGTCACTAAGAAGTACCTTCCATATGGGGGCTTAGGGCCTCCTCTCACAGCAGATGTAGCACAGGAGGAGCTGTGCTGCTCCTAGGGTGGCCTCTACTTGGTTTCAGGACAGGAGGCCTGTGGTGGGGTGTTTCTATGGATTTGCTTGGGCTGATTCAGAACTTGCAGAAACCTCACACCCAGACCTACCTCCCGATGAAGTTAGGGAGTGAAGTTAGGGAGGGCCCTGTCTCTGCTGGAGGGAAGGCCCTTGGAAGGCCTTAACTGGATGGAAGAGGTGGGGAAAGGAGGGGAGAGGGAGCAGGTTGCCCTGAGCCCAGGGAGAAAGGAAGTTCCCCAGTTGGAAGGTGACTTCTGTCCAGGAATGACCTGAATTGCATGGTGTTCACCCTGCTGTCCACAGTTGTCTGAGGATAGCCCCTGCCTAGCCCCTGCCTAGGCTGGCGAGTCCTTCTGATGTGCACATACTACGTCAAACAGAAGGAGAAGGCAGGCCTGCCCCGTTGGCCAGCACAGGAGGGACTAGTCCTACTCTCTGTTGCTCACTTTAGTTAATTGGAATACCTGGGCATCTCCTGCACATACAGACTCTCTAGAGGCCTGTCAAGCAAGGAGTTTAGAGGCAGGAGGCTGATGCTCACTGTGGCCAGGCCTGGCCTTCCAAGTGGTTACCTCTGAGAGTGCGGGGGAAAAAACTCTGATGTGTGGGCTCCCCCTCTAGGACTCTTCTTTCCTGAGAATAGATTATGCTTGGGGCGTGCATTGGAATCTAGGAAACGTCCAGAGCTGAGCTCTTCAGGGAGGGCAGTGCTGAGCTGGCCCACCCTAATCTGACCTTGAGCCCCTTGAAGCTCAGGACCCTCATAAAAACTCCCTGGTGTGAGAAAGCTTTCTGGGCTCAATGCTGTGTGTGAACAAGCATCCAGTATGTGAGCCCAATATCAGGTCACTTGGCTCCTCCAGGAGAATAGAACATTAGTCCAGCAGTGGAAGTCGTGCAGTAATTCACATAAACTAGGGTTGGAGGATGGTGGTCACCATGTTCTGCTGCATCCCTGCAAGCTCTTGGAGGGGGCTTCTAACTCTTGGTCCTTGGCTCATAGTTTTCGACATCATGGGTCTGTTTTGTGAGCTTCTCTTGGGACCTATGGCTCTCATCTTTGAGGGTCTTAAGTCTTTTGTTTGTTCTCTGAGGGTGAGAGCTTCTGTGGTGCCCACATTGCTCCCAGTTTGAGTTTTAATTGTAGAGGAGATTTGGAGAGTGGACATGGCACTAGAGAAGTGTCCACTTGGATGTAGGGGTGTGTGATGCTGTCCTGCTGGTGGGCTATCTGTAGGATTCTTGGTGTCTTTGTCACATGAGGATGTTATCTTGATGACATGAAATTGGTCCTGGGCCCCTGTCAGGGGCTTTGGGTAGACTGGACTTGGTGCTTGACAGAAGGGCTTCCTGGCCAGTGAGGTGCTCTGAGTGTGGGGACAGCACACTGGAACCCTCCAGGCTTAGATTACCTCTGGCTTTCTTTCCCTTCAGTAGATAGCATGTCTGCCCCACTTATGGGCCATCATGACCTCGATTGTCTTCTGGTCCTTCTCTTTGACAAGGGCTTAAGATCCCTTTTTGGAGCTGCCGAGTCTGTGGGCCACTATCACTATCTTAGAGGTGGGTGGGTGTTGAGCAGAACTGCCCTGTGTCTTGGGACTGCTTGTCCACTGCCTTCCTTGACATCCCTCACACCTTACCCAGCCTCTGAACTGCCCCCGTCCCTCCATCATCCAGACTCCAGTCTCCATGCAGAATCTGCCCTCTCTTCTGCACCCAACTCCAGTTTCTATGCTTGAGGTATTCCTCAAGAGCTCCCCCGTCCTCTTACTTCCATGTAGGGAGCTTATCTGTAGGCTCCTCTGGGGTAGCAGCCTCATCTTTGCTCTATCCCTGGGGTGCTGAGCAACACACTTGGGCTGCCTGGGTGGCTGGCCACCCGCTCAGTGAGCCTGAGCACACCTGCCTGTGGCTAACGGTTACCAGCCTTGCTGTGTGGCCTGGTGCTGCTCCTAGGGGAGCCTCATCTGCTGGGCTCAGCTGTTTTGTGCCTTCTGCCTGCTGCAGCACCCAGGCTCTCGGGATGCTTGCTACCTGCATTGTAGTCACCCAGCTCACCTTTCAGATCGCTCTTTCCCCTCCCAAGCACCTGTTGCTTGAGCAAGATGTGATTTTCCAAATCTGTGTGCCTCTGTATCAAGATTATTTCTTGGAACTCTTTTTTTTTGTACTTTACTTTTTAAAATTTATTTTTATGTGGTGCTGAGGATCAAACCTAATGCCTAACACGTGCTAGACAGATGCTGTGCCACTGTGCCACGATCCCAGCCCCCCTTGGACTCTTGCCCCTTATTAGTCCAGTAAAGTTGACTCCTCTTTCCAGGACTGACTTGGGCCTGACTTTGGGTCACAAGTGCGTTGTTCTCCTGTCCTCCCACCCTGGGCCATGATCTGCTGTGTCATGTTTGCTTCGTGTTGATAGTGATAATGTTCATTATGTTTTGTTGTATCCACATGGGCTGGCCACTGACCCTAGCATCTGGGATGGGCCAGAGTGTCCTGCTTTGACATTCTACTCTAGTGAGTTAGGGCGGGAATGGAGAGGATTGGGGGGCTTCCTGCCCCCTCTGTCAGGATAAAGTGGAGACTGGGGAGGGTCATATAAATGGGCCAGACAACAAAGGCAGGCTGCCCTCAAGTGGACCTTGCTGGGCATGTTGATGTTGGCTCTCCTTGCACTTTGTGGGCAGCTGGGGACTCTTGGTGTCAGTGGAAATTCTTTGGTTCCTAGGGTCTAGTGAATTTTTTCCTTTCCACTTTGAACAGTTCCATTGAGGTACAGCTTAAAGATCAATTAGTTTATCCAGCATAGCCAAACTATTAAATGATTCCTAGAATTTTGCAGAAGTTTGTAGTTGTACAGCCATCAGCCCTTGATGCAGATTTGCAGCATTTCCACCTAACCCTTTATGGCAGGCAGTCTCTCCTGCTTCCACCAGGCCAACTCCTGCTTTGCTTTCTCTTGTAGAATTTTGCCTTTACTGAGGATTTTGTGTCATGGGATTGTACGGTATGGAATTCTTGTGTGTCTGCCTTTTTTCACTGAGCAGAATACAATGTTGCTGAGGTCCATCTGTGTGTTCTTGTGTATTTGGGGAATTTGTCATGGTTCATGGCTGTGTGGATGCACCGTATATCTGCCCTCTGGTTGACGGGTGTTGGGGCTGCTGTTGGTACACTGAGCAAGTTGGACATGGGTGCATGTATGCTGCTCTTGGGCTGATTAAGTGGTCAACTAATGGCTGTTTTCTTCTGGATCCTGCCCAGTGTATTTGCAGCAGCTACAACCATTTTGCACCCCTGCAGCAGCATGCAGGGCTCAGCTCCTCTGTTATGCCAGTGCTGGGTGGTATCTGAGGATAAGGGTATGGTGCATTTCCTTGTGATGGCCTTTTTTTTTTTTTGGTACTGGGGATTAAACCCAGGAGCATTTTGCTACTGAGCTATGCTCCCAGCCTTTTGTATTTCAGGACAGAATCTTGCTGAGTTGCTTAGGGCCTTTGCTAAGTTGCTGAGGTTGGCCTCAAACTTGTGATCCTCCTTCGTCAGTCTCTTGAGTCACTGGATGACAGGTGTGTGTCACCATGTTTAGCCCCCTATGGTTTTAATGTGTATTTCTGGCCTCTATTCTTAAACCATGAACTTTCCACAAGTTGGTTC
This sequence comes from Callospermophilus lateralis, assembly GCF_048772815.1. Lineage (NCBI taxonomy): Eukaryota > Metazoa > Chordata > Mammalia > Rodentia > Sciuridae > Callospermophilus > Callospermophilus lateralis. The sequence goes on from NC_135319.1 coordinate 93,263,113, forward strand.
TTTTGCCCTATTGGTAATAGATTTTGAAAAACAGAGGACTGAGTTAATGGGGGAGGACCCTTGGCTTTGCCTTCCTGGTCATCCCTCTGAGAAGGGGCACAGGTTTGACCCCCCTTCCCCAGGCCTGTTTGCCTGGACACATGGGCAGGTATGATAAGTCACAACATTTGGCAAGCTTAGTGAAGGTAAAGCAGGAGCAAGGACATGTATGAGTCCTGAAGCTCTACCACGGGAGAAGCAGGCTAAGCTGTGAACACAGTGGAGCACAGTGCATCAGCCTCACCAGGGCATGCAGGGTCAGCTGGGGCTGATCACATGCACCACGGGTCAGTTTTGTGCCATTGGTATTGGTGGGGGAAGCACAGAGAGTACTCAGGCGCCAGTTTCCCATTCTGTGGCCTGTGGGTACTGGGCACTGCCACTGTTGAGGGTGTACCCATGTTAACTTGAGTCTTCTAGCCTCTGAGGGGAGTTCGTTGTGGCCCCTTCCAGGGCACTATCTCTGGCTGTTGGCCTGGTGTCTCTGTCCTTTCCTTATTACCTGCTCTCCTGGGTGTCTGGGTGGGTGTCTTTGTAGATTCAAGTGTGAGTCCTGGAAGCACTTGTGACTGTGGCTCTGTGAATACATTTCCAGCTCCTCTCTGATGAATACCCATGGTGTATATATGGATACCCAGGTGGGTGCACTGATGCCCAGGCTGGGGATTTCCGGACCAGGAGCTGTGTTTCTTTAGGTTGCATGGGAAGAGCTAGGCTTGGTGGGGAGGTTCAGGCATCCTTGTTAGTTAGGCAGCTGTTCTGTTCTGTTCTGTTCTGGATCCATGGCCTCAGCATCACTGGGGGGGGGGTATTAGTTGCAGCTGGGGGCATCTGGTCACCATGGTATTGGAGACCTGAATTTGGTACTGTTTCTCCATGGAGGGAAGCATTTGACCATCTCCCTGGCTTGTGTGCTTCCATTGTTTCTGTTGGACAGTATTACAGTATTACAGGCTGTTTCCTCCAGCCTGATTGTTGTCTCTTCACCCACCTTGCTGACCCCCATGGTCATTGGCCATCAGGGAGAGCTTTGGGTTTGTGACTCTTCATGCTTGGGCCAGCACATGGTTGGATGAGGGCTGGCCATGTGCTTGGGAACCCTCAACCCTCTTGAAAAGGGCTGCCCTGGGTCCATTTAGTCCAGTGAGGGCTGGCCATGTGCTTGGGAACCCTCAACCCTCTAGGAAAGGGCTGCTCTGGGTCCATTTGGTCCAGTGACTTATCAGCCACCTGCTCTACCTAGAAGGAGCCTGGTGGGTCTGTACTCCCAGCCCTGATTACCTCCCTTACCTACCTTTTGACTTTGGTTGACTGACAGTTAACCCCTGCTGGCTGTCCAGGTATGAGGATGGAGAGTGGGGATGGGGTAGCTTCCTTGAGTGCTGGCCTTGGACCACCTGGGTGACCTGCATGTGTAGAGCTTTCCATGAAGCCTCTTTCTGCAGCACCTGGGAGCCTGTGCTGTAGGGAAAGGCTCACCTGTCCTTGGTTGCCAATGATTCCTCTGGGATTTCTTGGGGTCCTGTATGCATTTAAGGTTATAAGGCTTGGGTAGGGTGCTTCAGTGGGCACTTGCTTTGTCTGTTTAAGCAGGTGTCTGGTGCAAGGCACACACATTGCTTTGTGTAATTTGGGGTCATTTGGGGTCAATTTCCACTGAGCTTGTTCTATTAAGGATGACATCTGCATGAGTAGCGGGCAGATTTGTGGGAATATGCTTTTCTTTCTTTCCTCCTTTGTCACTGTCAGGGTTTTTGAGATCATCATGATTTCCTGTTTTGCTGTAACGACCTGGTGGCCCTTGCTGCTGCAGTCAGGCGTGCATACTGTGTACACCACTGAGGTGGGAGGCAGAGGGCTGGGCCATTTGTGCAGGAACTGGGGTGCGGGACACTGTGGTGCGTGCCTGTTATCCCAGCTGTGTGGGAGGCTAAGGCAGGATGGCAAGTTTGAGGCCAGCCTTGGCAACTTAGCGAGACCCTGTCAAAATAAAAAGTTCTGGAAAGTAGCTCAGTGGTAAAGTGCTCCTGGTTTCAATCCCTAGTACCACACACACATGCACAAAAAGTGACACCCTTGTGACAAGATGGGGCTTCTGAGATCTTCACCAGGGCCAGTTCTAATCCAAATACATGGCCCCAGCAGGGACACCTGGTGCCAGAATTGTGGGCTCCCCTTGGTCCAGGCCAAGGGGCTCCAGTTTCATGTGGTTCTGCTGAATTGCAGGGCAGGGTGGGGCCTGGGCCCAGGAGGCTTATGAGTGGGGACTGTGTTTGCCACTGGACTCGTCGTTTTGTTCACTGTAAGGTTTTTTGTGAGCCTGACCTTGGCCCAGAGATTGGAGCCAGGTGGGGGCTCCCACCTATGCCTGCTGGGCTATGGCTCCCTGGAGGTTTCTCTGTGTCTGTTAGGCACAGCAGAGGGGAAGCAGCCCAGGAAGGCTTCCCTCCCCTAGGCTCTCCTTAACTTCTTGGGCTGGGGATGACCCACCTTTTGCCTCTGCTGCCAGTTCTTGTCCAGGGCAGGGTATCTGAGTATGGTGCTTAGGGAGTGGTGAGTTCCAGCAGAGGAAGGATGAAGCCAGGAGCAGAATGGGGCACCAGGGCAGAGGCAGAGGGGAAGGTTGTGGGTTGAGGTGGGGAGAATGGGAGGGGACCTGGGTGAGTGAGCTGGGGGGCGCTGCTGGTAGTGGGCCAGTGCCTTGTTCCACTGGATGTTGTTGGAGTGTTTTATATGTCAACCCTGCCTTCCTCACAACCCTGGGGGTTGCCATCTCCTCCACCAGCTAATCTGCCCTCCAAGCAGCCAGCTCACGGCTCTGGCCCCACTCTCGCTGCCTTGGCCTTGGAGCACAAGCAAGAACGTGGAGATCTGCTCGTGCCTCAAGAATGACTTCAGAGAGAGATGCTCTGGCTGTGGATACTACAGATGGCTGCTGGGGCATATGGTTGGGACTGGAGGATTAGAACTGACTGGAGAGCCAGGGAAGGGTGGCCTCTGAGACATTGCAATGCAGGAACAGAGCAGGCAGCAGGAGCCTTATGGCCAGGGAGCAGCAGGAATGGGTGCTGTGGGCAGAGGGGTGGCATATGCTGCCAGTACTTGTGCTCCATTCCTTAACAGCATGGGGAGCAAGGCTGTTGACCTGTGTCTGTGATCAGAGGAGGATGCGGTGAAGTGTGGGTATCATGGCCACTCCTGCTCTAGTTGTCCCCCAGGCAGAGCCTCAAGTCCAGCCAGCCCTGATCTGCAGGCAGCTGGGCCCCAAGCTGCCTATGTTCTGTTTCTTGTAACTACTGATAAGTGGCTCATGTGGAAGGGGAAGAGGGGTTGAGTAGGGGAGATGAGGAATTTCTGGTATATTGGGGTGTCCCCAGACTGAGTAGGACTCTCAGGGGTTGGGTCATCATGGCGTACTCCTGAGAACAGACTCAACGCTGACACTTGATCTTTCCATTTTATTCTTTTGATAAGTTCTTCTCAGGGAGAGAGTTCAAATGTTCCCTAACATTAGGAGAAATGGTTATCTGTGAGCTTCGGCTACCTTGATAGCTGGTTGGTCAGCACAGGCTATAGAGGGGTTTCAGTGTCTTGCAGAAGGTTTTGCATTAGGAGTCTGCATTACTGATAAAAACAAACTTTCAGTATTTTGTAGACTACTCAACAACGTACCTCCTGGAATGTAGCTTGATCTGGAGGCGTAATGCTTTTTCTTGGAGAAAGTCTAGTTTCTATGTTTGGTAGGACCCAGCTAGGTCTGCTGAGCCCTGAAGCTTGTGGGCGGCCAGGATCCTGAACTACCTTTGCCTAGGTGTCTCCATAGCCTGGCGGCTCCTTCTTAGGATGGGGAAGGAAGGACCCTAGACAGCCCATCTCGTGCCCTGTGTGAAGTTTTTATGTAGGTAGGTCACTGTCAACAGCATGCTTGCGTCCTCCTTTGAGAACTGTGAGACTCGTCCTGCCACATGGACACACTGGAATGGAAGGTGTTTGTGGGCTCCATGGACAGTAGGAGGGTATCTGTCTCTGGATGTACCCTGTGTTGATGCAGCAAGCTCTTGGGCTCTGTGGTCTGTTGGAGCTGGTGTGGGCTGCTGCCTGGCAGAAGTTTTGCACACAGGCACACATCACACACTCCCTCTGGGCTGGGGGAGAGGGCCTCATATTTCACGTTTGACCCCTCTTGATACTTAAAAAGTGGCTGGTCAGTGTCTAAGATGCACCTATTGGACTTTATATACAACCAGAGATATGAAAAATTGTACTCTATATGTGTAACAAGAATTGTAATGCATTCCACTGTCATTTATTTTTTAAAAATCAATAAAATAAAAAAATAATAAAAAGATAAACCTATTGGAATCTAACGCTCATTTCTTGATTACTTGTAGATAGAGTATCATTGTGAGATTTTCTCCTCATTTTTGGATTTTAATGTTGGAATTATGTGGCCCTTTTGAGTCTTGCATCTAAGTTACTGGTGTTGCTTTATGGAGTAGGTGGTGATAGGTTTGTAGGACAGATGCTCTTCCTGTCAGTCATTTGTGACGCCTCTTTTTATTCTGTGCAGTTTCTCAGGTGTGTCGAGAGGCCTGTGGGTATGGAACCCTTTTCTGACATTGTTCTTCCTGTGTCTCATGTTGTGCTCACCATTTTTTGTGGCTCCCTTGTGTTTTTTTCTTTTGTATACCACATCTGTTAGGAAGATGCCACATGGACATTTAGTCCGTCTCCTCTAAAGGTGGCCTGATGGCCTATATCACTAGCAGTGGTTTCTTCTCACACCTCTTGTGTTGGAATCAAAACTGTACCGTTTGATGTCTCTCACGTGTGGGGTCTGCCTGCCTTGCTGGCCGGGATCACTCTCAGGTGGCTTGTGATGGAGTGTGTGTCTCTTGCTCATGAGGTGGCACATCCGTGTGCCTGCAGTTGGGCAGACTTGGGGAGGTGGTGCTCTGGAGCACATGGTGCTCCTTGCTAAACGCGGGCAGCCAGCGTGGCCTGTCCTTAGGAGCCCTGGTGCTGTGGAGCGGAGGGTTCCTCTTTACTGAACAACATTGGGTTGTGTTCTCTGAATGCCTGAATTCATTCTTTTTTTCTTTTATGTGCTGGGATTGAACCTAGAACCTTGTACAGGCTAGGCAGGTGCTCTGTTGCTGAGCCACACCCTCAGGGACTCCTTTTTTTTTTGAGGGAGAGGCCTCTGCACCAAAGTCAGAAGGAAGGCATTTGGCTTTGTAGACCAGCTATTTGTCTTCTGTAGATTTTTTCCTTTGCCTCTTTTCTGAGTTGATGTATAACTGCTGAGAGGAGAGGTTCCTTGAGTTTTTACCTCATCCTTGGTGCCTGTGGGCCTGGTGGCCACAGGTTGTGAGGTCATTTTGGTGGTCAGACTACACTAAGGTTGGAAGGGAACCTGGAGTAGGTCTTGGTGGTGGGCTAGGTCTGCCTGGCGTACTTGCCAGGAGTCCTCCGTGCGATGCGTTGTGACGGGCTCGGGGTCTCAGCCCCAGGTGTGCTTTTCATTCTGGGTGTGTGTCTGGAGTGTGGGAGTGCTACCCATAGAGGGAAGAAACACCGAGCCCCATAGATTTTGGAAGGCCACCTCCTCCCTAGAGTCACTGCTCCTGGCTGTCTCTTGCTTGGAGAGTTCTAGTCCCTGTCCTCCAGGAGACCTAGGAGCCTGGCTGTGATTATTGTCACTTTTGGAAGTGAGCAAATTTTCTTTCATAATGAATTAAAAATTTAAATGTCGATTGAGCATGAATGCATGACCAAGACTTCTTAGCTTAGAGGAAAAGCAACCTGGTTGCCAGGTGTGAAATTTGGGCAGGGCAGCCAGGAGAATCTGGAGGTGTCAGGTGGGGAAGGGATGCTCTGTGTCCCTGGGTTGCTTTTCTGCATCCTTGAATGTGACTGGGGTGCCAGGGCCCATGGCAGAGCCAGCGCCTTCTTGAGGCTACTGTGAGTGCTCTGGTTCCATGTGCTAAGCACGCTTGGGCGAACTCACTGACACGAGGCTCTCCCTGGAGGCCACTGGCACCAGGGCTAATTCGGGCTGATTCTTCCTAACTGTCAGCCCTCCGGTCCTTAGGCCCTCAGGACCTGGATGGCAAAGTTGGTATTTCCGCCCCTTGAAGGCTTGGGCTCATCAGGCTTCTTTTTTGCATGGGACTCTCTCTGGAGGCCGAGGGGTGGTGTGTGTTTGAAGCCACTTGTTCCTTTGCCCTCACATCTCCTGCATGGGTTGGCAGGGTGGGGTTGCAGAAGCTCCAGTGTGGGCAGTACCACAGGAGGAGCCCTCCTTTCTCTTCCCCAAGTTGGAGCAAACGCTGCATTGGGGAGAAGGGAAGTGACATGTGGTCTGTGCTGTTTGTCGAGTCACAGGCTTTGTGGCTGTTCATGTGCAGTCCTAGCCTAGACTCCTTGGAGTCAAGGGGGACCAGGAGATTCAGCGGGGTCTGGAGCTGGATGTTCTGAGGCTCCCCTCCTAGGCAACTTGCAGGCTGCTGTCCTCATGACTTCTGTGCCGTCCCAGGCTCCCCAACTCCCCGGAGGCCCCAGGGCCCATGGAAGCATGACTTATGGGAGCCACAGTCACCATTGCTCCTCTACTCACCACGCTCAGCCCTGACCTGAGCCAGCCAAACAGCGTCCCACCAGGCCTGCTCAGCACCATCTCCTCTTGGCCCTCCTGGGCCTGTACCCCTGTCCTTGACTTGGTGGCCAGCTCCCTGAGGTCCTGAGCATGCTGGACAAATTTGAGATAACCATAAAATTTATCCTTCTGTACAGTTCAGTGTTTTAGTATATTCACAAGGCTCTGCAACCATTGCCACAGTCTAGTTCCAGAGTATTTTTATTATTCTGAAAAGAAGCACAATCCATTTGTAGTCCCCCATCCCCTTTCCCTGCAGACCCTGGCAGACACTAGCCCACTTTCCAACTGTGGAATCACCTGTTCTGGGTGTTGCATACAAATGGGATCAAACAGTATGCAGCCTTCTGTGTGACTTCTGCTCAGCAAAATGTCTTCAAGGCTGAGCGGCATTGATTTTTATTATGAATGCTGCTTCATCACATAGACACAGCACAGTTTGCATGTCTGTCTATCAGTTGATGGACATTTGAGTGTTACATGTAGTGCTACCTTGAACATCCATGTACAAGATTTTGTTTGCATGTACGTTAATCCCTCTGTGTACATACCCAGTTGTGGGGTTGCTGGGTCAGGTGACTGCTCTAACTTTTGGAGGAACCGCTGGATGTTTCCTGATGGCTGTACTATTTTGTTCCCACTAGCACTGTTTGAGGTTTCTGATTTTTCACATCCAAAAGCACAAGTTATTGTCCATCTTTTGCTGGTGATGATCCTGCTAGGTGTGAAGGGGCATTTCATTATGGTGTTAGTGCTTTTCCTATTGATGTGTTTTTTCATGTCTTATTGGGGATTTGTATGTTTACTTTGAAGACTCAAATCCATGGCACTATGAAATTTTTTTTTTTAGAAAATCATTGAGTTTTAAGAAGTCTTTATGTATTTTGGGTACTAGACTGTTACCAAATATATGATTTTCAAATATTTTCTCCTGTTCTTTGTGTTGTTCCTTTATTGATAGTATCTGTTGAAGCATAGTGTTTTTGATTTCAGTGGAGTCTAACTCAATTTTTCTTCGATTGCTTGTGCTGTAGGTTCTAAGAAACCACAGCCAATTTAAGGTATGTATACTCATTAGTCGTGAAATGGATGGAATGCTATGGTACAGTCAATAAATTATTATGAAGCTGTTAAAAAAGAAAGGTATGTATACTCTTCTTTTTTATTCTTAGACTTAATTTTAGCTCTCATGTGCCCATCTTGATGTATTTGGAGTTAGTTTTTGCACATGGTGTAAGAGCTTTTGCTTTTTTCTTTTGCATGTGGATATCTAGCTATCCCAGCACACTTAGTTGAAAAGATGTATTCCCACTACATTGTCTGACCACTCTTGTTGAAAGTTCACTTTTTAAAAATACTTTTTTATACCTTATTTCATTTATTTTTATGTGGTCCTAAGGATCGAACCCAGGGCCTCGCACGTGCCACACGATCACTCTACGGCTGAGCCACAACCCCAGCCCAAAGTTCACTTTTTTTCTGGCTGTCTGTTCTGTTCCATTGATCTGCATTCACCTTCAGCCGGTGCTACACTGTCTTGTAGCTACACTGTGGCTTTGTAGTAAATTTTGAGTTGCGGTAGGCTGAATCCTCCAGCTTGAGTCGTTTCTAGTGAATTGTTGGAGCTATTCTGGGTCCCTTCTGTTTTGATTTGAGTGTTAGTATCAGCCAGCTAGGTTTTGATAGGGGTTGTGTTGACTCCAGGTCACTCAGGGAGCCTTGCCGTCCTGACAGTGGTCTCCCAGTCTAACCGGCTGCATCTCCGTGGGCGTGTTTCAGTGGTGTCTTGTGCGTTTTGGGTGGAAATCTTGGCTTCTGCTGGACTTGGTCTTTTCCCTTGTTGAGTCTTTCGGTACTCTACTTCTTCCAGATCAGCTTGGGCTGAGGGCTGGACCAGTGGCAGTTGCCACAGGGGCCCTCTGGACTTGTCCAGAGCAGAGGGCTCTTTCTGGGGCTGTGGCTGAGAGGCTTTGACCCCTCTGGGCTGTCAGGCTGGTCTCACTCATCCTCTGGGAGAATGTCTAGAAGCCTTTCTTGGCCTGGTGGTGCACAGTGTCTTCCTCTAGATGCCCTTCCCTCTGAGGAACCTCTCGGTTCCACCACATGACTAGGAGCCTGTCCTGTGGGGGATTGGCCCCAACCATCAGCTTTGTCTTTGAGGTGTGTGCATTGCCAGGCCCAGGGGTGTGTGGTTTAACTGGAAGGTGATGGCAAGATGGCGTTATCACATTTCTTGTGTGCTTATGAGCCTCAGGTTCATTTAAGCAGAAACAAAGTTGAAAAACACAAAATTAGGGGCTCCCAGGAAAGGCCCTAGAGCTAGTTAAAAAGTGGCCTTATTCATCTCCACCTGCTTTCCTGAACTAAAGTTTCACAGACCTCTTTTGCCCTTCTGCCTTTGTCCTTATTGGTTCCAGGTGCTACCTCCGCATGTGGCTGTATCCAGAGCTTGGCTCCATGGATAGGCTGCAGCCCAGGGAACTTGGAGAATGCCCTGCCACTCTGGGAGGACAGCACATGTCCTGCAGCTGGGAGACTAGAGCTGGGAGCATGGAGCAGGTTACTGAGACCAGTGTCCTGAGGCAGAAGGCAGCACTTTGCCCTTCTGGGCCCATGCTTTGTTTCTGTTTTTGGGCTCATTTCAGGAGTTGTGGTGTAGCATTGCATGGCCCCTGCTGTCACCCCTGCTCCACTACCACCTCTGCGTCTCTTTCCCAGGTAACCCTGTGCCTCTTTCTGAACCTTTGACTAGTGGGGGACTGGCCATCCCCCGAGGTAGTCTCTATTGCCTGGTGGGGAGTTGGCTAGCCTTGAGGGTCCCATGAAGTTCTTTTGCTAAAGGGCAGTGGCCCTCATGAGAGAGATGGATGGGGGTCTGAGGGGGCCCTTTGTGTCTGTAGCTGCTTGGCTGCTCCTCTTGTGTGACTATAGGCCTTGATGGACTGCTTCCTGGACACCCTGTGAGGAATCCTTATAGAGGTTTCAGAGTCTTGGTGAGCCCTGCAGAGGCCCAGAGGAGGAGCTTTGGCTATGGAGCCAGATGTGAAATGTGATGTCAGGAAGGTGGGTGTGCATGAAACTCACACTTGTGTGTGGACAGCTTCCACGTTTATGGACAGCCCTCAGGTCCTTGGTCAGCTCTCATGTCTGTGATTAACTTTCATCTGCAGCTAGCTCTCACATTGTGGTCAGTTCTTCACGTCTCTGATTAGCTCTCTCGTCCATGGTCAGCTCTCATGTTGTAGACAGTTCTCAGGCCTGTGGTCAGTTCTCAAGTTGTGGTCAGCTTCTACCTGCGGTTAGCCTTCATGTCTGTGATTAGCCCGCATGTCCATGATCAGCTCTCCTGTTGTGGACAGCTCTCAGGTCCATGGTCAGCTCTCACATCTGTGATTAGCTCTCATGTTCATGGTCAGTTCTCATGTGTGGACAGCTCTTAGGTCCATGGCTGGCTCTCATATCTGTGACTAATGCTCATCTGTGATCGGCTCTCATGTTGTGGACAGCTCTCAGGTCTGTGATCAGCTTTCATGTTTGAGGTTAGCTCTCATTTCTGCAGTCAGCTTTCATGTTCATGGTCAACTCTCACCTGTGGTCAGCTCTGATGTTGCGGTCACCTCTTGTTCATGGTATGTTTTTATGTCCACAGTTAGCTGTCACGTCTGCAGATAACCTCTCATTATAGTCAGCTTGTTCATAACTGTGGTTTGGTGTGGCCACAGGTCTGGTTCTGGCAGCTAAGGGTCTCAGACAATCTTCAAGGGTCACTTGGTCACCGGGGACAGAGCCCCCACTTTGTATATGTAAGCAGCTCTCTGCTAAGGGAGAGCTCTGTGTTTAGGCCAAGGAAATTAAATATTAGCACAATCATACTCATGAATTTTAAAAAAAAGTTCATGTTTGATATTGTAGTAAGTGAATGAGGAAGGGTAGGAAGGATAGGAAGAGGAACAGAATATCAGTATGTTTGAAAAGATCCTAATTAACTGGTTGGACCCCCTTCCCCCGACTGTGCAGAGGTGTCTCTATGCTGCTGGTTAGCTGTGCCTGGTGGGAATAGTAACTAGTGCTTGTGCCTGGTCTTGGGTGTGCTCTCATAGTCTCAGCTGCTTATCAAGATGCGTCTTTCCTCCCCAGGGTAGCTCTGTGTCCATTCTGTGCTGATGTGCACCTGGCGGCAGATCTCAGGCTTGGTTCATCCTTGGGCCAAGAAGAAGGGCCGTGCTGTGGTCTGTGAACTCGTGGAGCTGTTTTTGCCAAATTAGCTTGAGCTGAGGGCTGTACCAGTGGCAGTTGCCACAGGGGCCCTTGGGACTTATCCAGAGCAGAAGGCTCGTTAGCCATGGGGATGGACTTGGTGACTCTTTGTCAGTTAGGATGCCTTCAGCAGTAGGCTCTTAGGCCCCCAGCCCACTGTGACACCTGGTACTAGCACAGGTCAGATCTCTGGGTACAGAGATCTGGCAGGCTGCTCTTGGCTCCTCTCCTGGCTGCTTCATGATTTTTCTTGCTGTTTGTTGCTGATGTGAGAGCATGTCTGGAGAAATGGGGAGGCTCCTTCCTTGGTGTGGCCTCCGTCTTTAGTGGGAGACTACAGTTCGTCATTCGGTGGCTGATGATTCTGGGAAGGGGCAGTGATTTGACTGGGGATCTCTTACTAATTTTGGGAAGGAGTGGGACTTCTCCTCCTCCTAGTTCAGATGCCCCACATCTTGCTCATTTGAATCTTGCTCTGCTGGGTGCTGAGGCCCTGGCCTGCACCAGTGGATACATAGTTTATGTCCTTCAGAGCCAGTGGAGTGCCTCCCCTATCACAGGACCTCACTCTTTCTCCTGTGTGCCAGCCACCTGTCAGCCTTGAGTCCTAGCTGCAAGATGGGGCTCAGGGAGTTGAGGACCATTTCTAAGTTTCTGTGTTATTTGGAACAGAGGTGAGCAGCTCAGGAATCTGCAGTAAGTGGCCAGGCACGTGGACTAGAAACAGAGCAGAGTGGGAGTGGAGGAGTCTGCTGCTGAGTCTTGGGTTGTGCTGGGCCTGCCGGAGCACACGCCTGCCGGCCTGAGCACTGAAAATGGCATGTCACCCATGTGCTCTTTGAGTTCTCCTTGTCAAAATGGCTGCATCAGATTATTTGTGCACGCAGCAAATATACTTTAAAGAATTTAGCAATCAGATTACTAAAATTAAGCTAATTAAATGTCAAAAAACCTGGATGTGATGGCACGATCCCAGCCACTTGGGAGGCTGAGGCAGGAGGATCCAAAGTACAAGGCTGCAGCCTGGCAACTTTCCTGAGACCATATCAAAAAAGAAAAATGCAAAGGGCTGGGGATGTAGCTCAGGGGTAGAGCATACTTAGGTTCAATCCCTAGTACCACAAAAACAAAACAAAACAAGCAGACCCCTCAGAAGTCCGTGTGCCCTTGTGTATCCAAACAGTAACTAGAAGTGATGCCCTGCATAAAGTGAGAGGTATTGGTGTGGACTGGGGCCCTGTGTGAACCAGGGCGGGACCTGGAGAAGTGGCTGGAACAGGTGGAGACAGCTGTTCCTGAGCAGAGAGACTCAGCAGCCCGAGGAGCACCAGCCCCTGTGGCTCGCCCTGTTGGGGTGCTGCTGGACCTAACAGAGGGTCCTCATCCTGGGAAGTTTGAAGAGGGAGGCTGCTGGGTGGGCTGCGGGTCTGTGCATACCTCCCTGCTCTCTGCACAGCCACCTCCCGGTGCAGCTGACATGGCCCATTCAGGTGCCCCATCAGATTCCCACACCTGCAGGAAGGGGCACACCCCATACAACCAGAACACAAGCTGCCAGTTCCTTGGGCAACTTCTTCACACCTTTTTTTTTTTGGCAGTCCTGGAGATTGAGCTCAGGGCCCTGTGTGTGCTGGGCAAGCGTTCCAACACTGAGGTCCATCCCTAGACCTTTTTATTTTATTTTGAGATAGGGTCTCTATAAGTTGTCATTGCTGGCCTTGAACTAGTGACCCTCCTGCCTCAGCTGCCCAAGTAGCTAGAATTCCAGTCACTGCGCTTGGCTTTCCAGAAAAATTCAGGATAACTTTAGATCTGGTTCCCTGTGTTCCCCTGATGTGAACATCTCACATAACCATGCTGCATGCTTGACCAAAACACTGGCATGAGCTGTCACTGTGTCCAGCTTCATTTGGACCTCACCAGTTCTCCACCATGATGTACCCTGCCCAGCTCCCTTCACCCCTCCCCGCCTTTCCTTAAGCCCCCTCCAGTCAGTGGCCCTCTGCATGTCCTGGCACTGTAGAGACGGGACAGGGATTTTATTGCCTGCCCTTTAGTTTGGGTTTGCACGGTGTCTTCCATAGTCAGATTGCGGTCCTGGGTTTTGGGAGGAAGACCCCAGAAGTGAGGTGCTGTCCACTCCCCTCAGGACATGTACCCTCCATGGGTGATGATGGCCTGCTGATGTTGCCCTGTCACCTGTGTGTGGGGGGTTGCCTAGTGATTTCCCTGTCTGCTCTGGCCACTAGGAGCCAGTCACCTGTGGGAGGGCAGTCAGGCTCCACCTCTAGGACGTGTGCGTGCAGTGTTTGGGGTCTGCTGTGAGGAGGTCTCTTTCCTCCCTGCTGTATCAGCTATTCATCGTGTCCATATGAAGCTGTGGATATTTTGTTTCTTGGCTTAACCTGCTGTGGTGGGTACTTTGTTGCCCAGGTGGTCTTTGCCTACTGGGGTCTCCTGGCATCTTGCTTCTGCCATCCTGTTGCTTTCTGGACGTGTGTCCCTGCTGGCATTACAGGGTGCCCCTAGTTCGTTACCGTTCCCTACCCCAGCCTGGCCCCAGCCAGTTCCCCAGGGGCCCTGGATCTTCTCACAGAAGACTTCCTGAGCCCTGTCCTGGGCTGAGTGTCCTGCCCATCTGGGGTCAGACAGAGGGAAGTGGGACTGCCATGGCTGCTCACGTGGCCTGAGGTTTATCCTCTTGGTCTGGCACATGTGCACCTGCAGACTCTGGCCCTTTCCCCAGGACTGCCAGTGCATTTCAGATCTCAGCAGGACTGCTTTGGAGTTTGACAGCTGATTCCAGAGCTCCCAATGCAAGCAGCAGCCATGAAAACTAGCAGGGAAACAGGGAGGCTGCCGTAAGGGGATTGAGTTCAAAGCCAGTCTGGGCAATTCGGTGAGACCCTGTCTTAAACAAAAACAAAACAAACAAAAACAGGAAAAGCACTGACAGTAGTGAAAAGAAAGCCCCCACCCAGAGGGGCGTGGCTCAGTCTGCACACTGCCCACTGGGTGTGGATGCCATGGGTGCCAACATACCCAGCATCCAAACTCGGGCTCAGAGGAGGTTGTTGGATGCACTCTACAGATGCTTGCCTGTCTGTTTTCCTGGGAGTCATTCTAGCCCCTGGGAGATGCTGGGGGATAGGACAGAGAGTCTGTCCCCAAACAGCTCGTGCTCCACTGGATCTCTACGAGGTGTCATCTTCAGATGGTCTAAGTACTTTTGTGTGACAAGGCCTGGTGTAAATTCTGAGGCTGCTTTGCAGCAGTGACCTGAAACCCACGAATTCCAGCCTCATTATTCCAGTGCCCCATTAATTTTCTCTAAATAATAATTTTATTCAGAAAAATTTCACACACATTTTATGCCTCCCTCTCATGAATGATCATGTGATAACTGCTTAATTACCACATAAGGCAAAATCCATGAAATATTGGGCTACATAGTAGTGGTTCCTGCCAGTCTTCCTCTGGAGGAAGCTTGGAGGAGCAGGGTGCGTCCTCCTCCCGCCACTGTGTCCAGGAGTGCTGTCGGAGCCTGTGAGGGTATGAGGCTGCTTGAGAAGTTACTCCCTGTGGCTCCCTGAGAGCAGCATCTTCTTAAACTGCCTTTAATTAAAGCCTCATGTGTCCCACTGCAAGTAAGTTATTAAGGATTTTTTGTGAAACAATGGAAGCTTAGGAAATAGGGACCAAAATTTCACTGCCAAAAGCATGTAAATTATTGCATGTTTTGCACAGAGCAAGGCAGTAAGCATAGACTGCAGTGATGTGTTCTTGTTGGTATTCTCTTTCTGACATTTTCTTAATACTGGATAATTGAAAGCAAGTAATTCTAGCTGTACGCAGACGGCGTTAGATTCCTATGCTTCCATATTTCTTTCTCTTGGGTTGTTGATGTCCACTCTTGTCTGTGAAGCCGACATGATCTTCTTGCGGGTGTTTTCTCACTGATAACTACATGTCTGCTTTGTCTGAGCAGGGAGCTTTCGCAGCACTGCTAGGCCTGGGCTCACCTGGTGACTGCCTCTTTTCTGCCACACACCTGCAGGCATGCCCATGGGCACTTTGAGTGTGGGCCAGAGAATCTCCTTCCAGATGATGTCAGAGGAGTCCTGCTGTATCCTGCTGTGGAATAGGAGGGGAGGTGCCCTGGCTTTCCCTCTCAGACACCATCCAGTTGCTCCCTGGGTGCCTGCTGGACTGATTCTAGTGCTCAGTTACTTGGCATTTTATAGGGAGTGTTTGGTGGCCTGGGCACTGCCTTTACTTTGGGTGTTTACTGTAAGCACATGTGGTTTTTTTTTTTTTTTTGGTGTGGGGGTACCAGGGATTGAACTCAGCACTAGACCACTGAGCCACATCCAAGCCCTATTTTTTTTTAATATTTATTTTTTAGTTTTTGGTGGACACAACATCTTTGTTTGTATGTGGTGCTGAGGATCGAACCTGGGCCGCACGCATGCCAGGCAAGCGCGCTACTGCTTGAGCCCCATCCCAGCCCTATTTTATATTTTATTTAGAGACAGGGTCTCACTAAGTTGCTTAGCATCTTGCTTTTGCTGAGGCTGGCTTTGAAGTTGTGATCCTCCTGCCTCAGCCTCCTGAGGATTATAGACAGACGCCACTGAGCCCTGCAGCTTGTGTTTTTTTTTTTTTTTTTTAAGTATTTTTTAGTTGTTGATGGACCTTTATTATTTATTTATTAATATGTGGTGCTCAGAATCAAATCCAGTGCTTCAGGCGTGCTATTCAAGCACTCTACCATTGGGCTACAACTCCAGCCCAGCTCATGAGTTTTTAAACTAAAAAATACTTGGATATTTTCTCCACGGATTCCAGTGTACCGACCATTAAGGCATTTGGGGACAGGTGAACCTGTAGTTCGAGGACCCTGATATCATGATGACTCCTGGGTGACTAACCCTCACTGGATGTTTTCTCTGTGGTCAGGACAGCAGGAGGGGGTATCCTGTGACAGTGAGCTTGGCTTTGCTAAAGTGGAAAGAGGAGCCCCCCTGCCACACTGCTCTGGTGCTGCTGCACGCTGGGAAGGAATAGGCTGGTGCATTGGCTCCCTGTGTGGAGATCCCGTGGGTCAGGGCCGAGGAGAGAAAACAGGACCTTCCCTCTATGTCGCAGCCCTCCCAAGCAGTGGGATCATTCTTGGGGCTTTTGACTGCCCAAGCAGGTCCATCTGGGCACAGGCAGGCTCCTGCCTGGCCCTGCCCACTCCAGGCTCAGCACTCTGACTTAGGTACTTTGGGCATCTTGCCTGCCCTGATCACCTTTAAATGCAGCAGAAGGCAGGTACCTTTTGCTGAATGAGGGGAAGGCCAGAGGGATAGTCAGGAGATTGCATGGCAAAGAGAGAGACTGGGGCTTCTGTGGAAGAGAGCCTGAAAACGTGCTGGGGCAGAGGGGAGCTCTTAGCATTCCTGCCCAGACCTACCACCCTCTGCTGCAACCCGGGCTCTGCCACGGGGCCTGTTGTGCCCTGCTCTCTGGGGCCTCTCTGCATGGCCCTCGCTTACTGATGACCAAAGTGGGGACTGGAGACACAGCAGGGCTGCACCCTGACCACCAGCCCCTGTCTTCACTGTTTCCATGCACCTTTGTTCCTCATGGCCAGGGCTACTTGGTGATGCCCTTTTTGGAACCTCTGGATTAGAAGAGAGAAAAGCCTGGTGGATGGTGATGCAAGAGTCGGCAGTCGGTGGAGTCCTGGAAGCACACTGTGGTTTGGAACTCCTGACTGGCATCTGTTCAGGCAGGAAGAGATAGGGCTCCTCCAGGGAGCCAGGGCAGGGAAACCCACAGGGCCTGGCCCAGCCGCTCCTGAAGCTGGCTGGGAGCTGTGGGAGCCAAGGCTTGTTCTGATGTGAGGCCGCAGGCATAAGCAGAGGAAGGACTGGCAGGGGAACAGCATGGTGGTGGAAGGTCTTCACACTGTGTTCAGTGTCTTCCCCAGCTGGCAGGTGCCCTTGGAGTGGGCCTCTTTCTGTGCTAAGGCATCTTCCCGAAGGCTCTCTCCATGGAGGGTGGTCACTGGGGTGGCACAGCTGCCTGCTGGAGGAGCATGGCATTGGCAGGGTCTGAACATGCTGATGCCCTCTGGTGTCCCCTTGGTTGTGAGGGTGCTGGGGTGTGAGGGATGGTGGGCTGCCTGTCACTTCAGTCTGGTTTTCAGAGCCTGCAGGGTGGAAGGGCGAAGCGCTGTGGCTTGAGCCAGGTTGTCCCTTCAACTGCCTGGCCTTCACAGACTTACCATGCTGTAGCCCTGTGGCTGGGTGTGCGTGCTGGCCCTGGCTTTGTGACCTAGGGCAAAACTGAGAGGAAGCCTGGTTGTGGGGGAGGCTGTCCCCTCCACCACGTGTTGTGTGCGTCCCCCTTTTGCAGGGAGCTGTGCAGTGTTTCCCTTGCTCTGTTGCTGGCTGAGTGCTAAGGCTGGCTCTCCTCAGAATCCAGATGAAAGCACTGTTTTAGAGGTGCCAGGAGAGGCTGCTTCGTGCTCAGCTCCTTTCTGTAGAAGGCTGTGTCAGATGTGGTGCTGTGTGCCGTGAGCTCCTTGAGGGCAGGTCTCTTGTCTGCTGCCATCTCCCACATGCAGTGGTGTATGAATGAAGGCTTTGGGGAGGGTTTCCCTCAGAGCCCCAGGTGCAGCTTTGGTGAAGTTCTTCCTGAAGGGTGGCTGGGCAGCTGGAGCAGGCCAGGCTGGAAGCCTCACATCTGCATGGTAAACAAGAATGCAGAGGACCACTCTGAGGAACAGCACCAGTGGCTTGGTGTTCAGGATGCTCTGAGTGCTCCATCTGCAGTGTGGCAGGTAACGCATCTCTGGAGCAAGTGTCTGTGTTGTTTCTGTTTCCTGAAGCCTTTTTTTTTTTTTTTTTAAGAGAGAGAGAGAGAGAGAGAGAGAGAGAGACAGAGACAGAGAGAGAGAGACAGAATTTTTAATATTTATTTCTTAGTTTTTGGCGGATATAACATCTTTGTTTGTATGTGGTGCTGAGGATCGAACCCGGGCCGCACGCCTGCTAGGCGGGCGCGCTACCACTTGAGCCACATCCCCAGCCCTGTTTCCTGAAGTCTTAAGAGTACATGAGGTGCTTTTGATGGCAACCTTAGGGCACCAAGATGCAGATGGCTAGCATCCTGACAGCGCTGGGCGTCCAGGCTTGTTGGCTGCTTGGCTTCCTGCGC
Organism: Callospermophilus lateralis; assembly: GCF_048772815.1. Taxonomy (NCBI): domain Eukaryota; kingdom Metazoa; phylum Chordata; class Mammalia; order Rodentia; family Sciuridae; genus Callospermophilus; species Callospermophilus lateralis. The sequence continues at coordinate 93,281,276 of NC_135319.1, forward strand.
ACTGCATAAATGCTATGCTGTTCCTCAGCAGGCTAGCATTTGCACATCTCTGTGGGGTGGCCCTGACACCAGCCTCATCCAGGGCGCTAGTTGCGGCTGGCATTTGCCATCCTTGGGAGCCAGAGAGTGGGTGGGGAATGGGAGGGCCGCTGCAGAGCCTGCACATCATCACCATCTGGTGAAAGTCATAGAATTAGTAACCAAACCCAGAAACCAGCAAAAAGGGAAAGGCCAGTGGCACCACTTCCCTGGCCAACCACAAGCCCTGGAGAGTGTTTATTTCCAGGCTCTTTTTCCTGTAGAAATCTGTTTATTTGAAGTCCTGTGAGCAGTGTTTACATTGGTGAGGATGAGTCAGGCGTGAACTTGAAAGTTAGCACTCAGATGCCCTGCTTTGCTCTCTGAGCAGCCTCGCTGTGCCCTGAGCTGTCTTGCTAGCTGGGGTCTGCATGCCAGGGGGCAGTTCCTGGAGCTGTGGTCCACACTGGCTTTTCTTCCTGGTGTCATCGTTTGCCTCACACTCTCTGCAGAGAACTGCTTGATGCCACTGACATTGTGACTCTTGGACTCTTTGGAGCCCAGGCCCCTGTCCCCGCCTGGACCACAAGCACGTGAGGAAGTGGTTTTATCACAAGTCTCCCTGCCCGCAGATGCCACCCATCCACTGTGGCCCTCTGCACAGCTGCCATGGCCCTCCTGGCTTGTTTCTGCCCTTCTCTGCCCTGCTTTTAGAAGACCAGGTCCCTGTGTGCACCCGCCCCATGCAAGACCATCCCCCTTGTAGCTGTGGGTGGGCTGTACCCTTTATAGTCCTCACCAAGCCCAGGAAAACCGCTGGTTCCCCCTTCCTCCAGGACTGGCATTTCCTGTCTGCTTCTCCTAGGGTCCTAGCACAGTCCTTGCTGGGTGGGGTTTTGGTTGTGTCTGCAGGGAGAAGGGTCAGGTTCAGGATGAGGTGGGTTTTCAACAGCTGCTGGTTTTCCTTTCAGGCATATGGCTACATGTTTTAGAGTGCTCTGCCCAGTGCTGGGGGGGAGGGCCCTGCCTAGTCCTGAATAGAATGAGGGAGACACTCTCGGTGGCCTCCATTTGTGGTGCTCCTGAGACCCTGTGGCTGGAGGTTGTTCTCCCACCTTGGTGGCCTCTAAGGCACATAATGCTCTATTCACCTTTTGGTCATCTAGCAGGCTCACCAGGACGCTGCACACAGCTTCTGTACAGCTGTACCTGCGCAGTGTTCCTCTTCAGAGTCAGCCTCCTTCCTGCTTACTTGAATCAGGTGCTGCTGGCATGCACCCTGCCTTGCCTGTGCTACATGGAGCCCGGGCACTTGGAGGCAGGCTATGGCCTGAGACCTGCACCTGGCTGCTTGACCCCTAGAACCCCAGCTTCAGAACAGCTTGCCTGAGTTCCCGCTTATGTGCCCTGATAATATCCACTTGGTTCTGGCTGCTTCCCAGAGACACTGGTCACTGCGTCCAGCTGCACTGTGGGAATCCCTGTCGAGAGCCCTTGGGCTCTCGGGAAAAGGATGTTATGTTGGGCTCCAGAAATTTTGAGGGGACCTTAGAGGGTGGCCAGGATATGGAAAGGGCTTTGGTCAAGGTTCAGCAGGAGCAAAGGAAAGGGAAGCAGAGGGACACTCCCAGGTAGGGCCTCTGCGCACAAGGAGAATCTTGGAGGGCACAGGCAGAGCCACCTCCCATATGGAGGCCTATGTCGTCCTAGTCCTTTTGTCTTATTGGGTCTTATTGCTCCATTTTATGTGTGTCCATTTCCTAGCCTTTTTAGAGTAGCACTCTGGTTATCCCACAAGGTGCTTTTGGGGTTTTAGTTTGCACCTAAAGCCATTGCTGGGAGGAGTGTCTGGGAAGAGGGGCCAGGTCCCACCAGCACCTCTCCTTGTTTGCAATTCTTGCTCCTCACACTTTGACCCAGGGCTAGACCTCCTGGCCCCGAGCAGGGAATGGGATGTGGCTGTGACACACACTGGCCTTGGGCCTCCTGAAGGCAGTGGCAGTGGAATGAGAGTGAGGGGCATCTGGAGAAGGGGCAGGTGGAAGTAGCATCCAGGAAGTGCCATTGAAGCTGAGGCCAGGGTCGGGCAGGAAGCTCCTGGGGGGAAGGCCTTTGCTAAGTGGGCAAGACTGGGCTGGTATATAAGGCTGGCCATGTTCAGGTGGGCAGGGAGTGTTGGGCTGTGCGGTACCTCTCAGTGTAAAGCATTGGTGGGCAGGGGGCAGGGGCCACTCTTCAGCCTTTCCTGGACCCTGTGCAGTAGTCTCTGTCTACTGAGGCATTCTGTAGTCCCAGCCAATACTGGACTCCTGGTGGAGAGGAAAGCCCGGCTCCTTGTCTTGGAGGCTCCAGTGCTGCCGTATAGGGCAAACTCTGAAGTGCCGGCGGCCAGACAGCTCTTGGTGCAGGGACTTCTTGGGTTGTTTTAGTTGTGGGTGTCTTTGCTAAATGTCAGCAATTTGGCCTCACTCAAAAATTTGGTGGAACTGGGCTCAATTTGAACCACATTGAGGAAGGAAAAAAGAGGATTCTAAAGTTGAAATGTTAGGGAAAGAATTACTTAACTCTTGGGAGATTATTATGCCCCTCACCTCACAAAAACTTGTTGCCCAACTTTGATTCAGCATCAGTACCAAAAAGCCCTCACTTTTTTTTTGGTCCACGTCTAATCCTTCACGGTATACACCTGGGCATCAAAGGTGTCAGAACTACCTTGCCCTGCCCTGCCCTGCCTACCCTGCCCTGCCCTGCCCTGCCTACCCAGCCCTGCCCTCCCTGCCTGCCCACCCCAGCTGGCTGTAGAGCAGTGTCTTGTGGAGGTTTCTGTAGCTCAGATGAAGCCTTACGAAAGATCCACATTTCCTGTGCTGGGCACATGCCGGGTGCTTCAGTGATCTCGGTTGCGCATGTTACGTGCCGTCCCTCTGTTAGTCTTGTGCAATTGAAGGCTAGTGACAGCCCGAGAGGCTCTGTGTGGGGCAGGGAGTGGGTGAGTGAGAAAGACACCAGGTAATATGCTCAGGGTCCAGTTCGGAGAAGTGGAGAGAGGATGGAACAGGAGGAGAGGGCCGAGGGGACCCTAGGGAGTGGTCTGGTAGGTGGGAAGTGTCAGGGGCAAGTAGAAGGTATGGGACGAGTCTTGCAAGTGCTATAAAGGGACCCACATCAGTGGCAGCAGCTCAGTGAGAAAGCTTGGGGCCCAGAGCCAGTCTGCAGGATGTGTGACCTTGGGCAAGTCACTGGTCTTCAGTTATGCAGCAGGGCTGGTTATGGGCCCTGCTTCACAGCTGGCATGACAGGGCTCAGTGCCCTGGGGAAGCCCTTTCACTGGTGCTGGCTCAAGTGAGGACTGTGGACCTTTAATCTAGGTGGCATTTCAGTGTGGGCACTGATGTGGATTTCCTCAGTGAGGGCCACAGGCAAGACTGGCCCAAGGACAAATGAAGAAGAATTGGAGACGTTGCGGAGATAGAATTGATGTGGCTGGTGACAAAGGAAAGACTGGAGTCCAGGTGTTCGGGGAACCAGCTGGGGTGACTGTTGGTGCCCCTAAAGTGGGAACACTTAGAGAGTGAGGTCATGAGCTTGGTTTCCCAGGGGTAGAACCTAGACGCTTGTGCCTGCTAGGCAAGCCTCTGTTGCTGCGCCCCACCCCAGCCCCTTGCCCACATTGAGGCCCTCGGAGTGTTATGGTGTGCCATGAGGGGAGTGGGGCTGAGGAGAGGGTCGAGGAGTGGGTCAGGAAGGGAGCAGTGGCATGTGCCTTCTCCCAGGTGCATGCAGGAGAGTGCCACCCAGGCCGTGGGCCCCGTGGAGGGGCACCCTCATCTGGCCTCCTGTCCTTTTTGCAGACAGGGCAGTTTAAGGTGGCTGGGTTGGAATGGGATTCCTGGGTGGTCTTCTCTAGGACCACCCACCCCTGGTCTGTTTTGATATTCAAACACATTGAAATGTTAGAACCCATTTAAAATATATTTTCTAAAAATTGATACTTCGTATTTTACTTTTGGATCTTTTGATAGATTGTAGACTTTTAAAAAACAAATCATAACCTTGATCATAGCTTGCTGGAGGAGGCACAGGCTGCAGATGCCTGGGTCAACTTGAGCTATTCTCAGGGGATGTGGGGATTTCATAGGGACGTGGGGGAAAGTTTGTAGTTTTCCTTCGATTCTCTGTTTAACCATTTGTCCTGGACGTATTCCTTTTCAGCTGAATATTCTAAAGGGCCCTGCCTGCCCAGCCAGTTCGTGGCCCTGGGGCTGGGCTGGGTGTGTCTCCTGCAGGCCTTGGAGAGAATGGGCTGGAAGTATTTCCCTGGAGCTGTGGGGTCACCTGCAGTTTTCCTTCCCGTTTTTCTATGCTTTGCCCATGACAGTGGGGGCCCTTTACAGGTGACCTGCGGAGGCCACACTATATTGTGGGAGAAGCCAGAGCCCTGCTGAGAGAGGATGGTTGTCATCAGGTGGCTCTGGACAACATTAGGCATGGGGTATGGCCCAGGCCTCCAGAGGATTGATCTGGCCATAGCTTGAGTGAGTAGTTTAGTCTGAGTGGTTGTCTCAGGGTGAAAGGAAGGAGCTGGGCAAGAGGGGTCGTTGCTCAGCTGGGGCTGGTGATGGAGCAGTAGGGAGCAGTGGATTCTGGGAGAGCTGAAGTGAGGGATGTGTTAGCTCAGCTGTGGTGACAGGTCCCACAATGGATGTTTCTCACAGCTCTGGAGCCTGTAGGTCTGAGTCTCCCACTTGCCTTGTGGATGGCCAACTTCTCACTGTGTCCTCCTGTGGCCTCTTCAACATGTGCCTGTGGAGGGAGCGCTCTGCTGTCTTCTCCTTGGGAGGTCAGGCTCCCCAGGATCAGGGCTCACTCTTATGGAATTCAGTTCCCAGCAGGGAGTTCTTGTCAAGTGGGTGTCAAGCCTTGGGCATGAGCAGCTGGAAGGAGGACGTTGCCTTGGGGACCTGGGATGGTGGGCGTTTATGGTGTGGGTGGGCTTGGTTTTCTAGGATTTCTAGGCATCCGGGGTGCCATCAGGGCAGAAGTTAGGGGTGTAGGCACATGTGCATGCACACATCAGAGGTCTACTGATGCAGCTTGCCTTGTGTGGGGACTCTTGAAGGAGAAGGGGTGTGTGTTACTCTGGGATGTCAAGGAGACCCATACTGAACAGAAGGTTGGAACAGAAGAAGTGAATTTGGGAACATGATCTGGGAGGAAGTGAGGCCAGAAGTGAACAAAGGAAGGAAAAAGAGGGACCCGATGAAGAATACAGGCTACCATGACAACCCAGCTGAGGGTCAGTCTCTGAGCTTCTGGGCAGGGGTGAGCTGTGGAACCTCCTGGGAGCTTCCCTCACCTCCATCAGCCCCACTCCTTGGGGCCAGCTGGGCAACCTTCTGAACTTGGAGAAGGACCAAGGAGAAATTCAGCAGAAGCTAGAGTTTGTGCTGAGACACAGTGGGGCTGAGCTATGTTTGCGGGGGCTGGCTGTCGGACGGTGCCTCTTCTGGGTTTTGTGTGGCCTAAGCAGAGCCCCTGGCTGGGGTGGAGTGAGGTCCCTGGGTGCCTCTGCCCACTCTTCTTTCCAGGCCTACCCACCCCTAGGGTGTTCTGATATTCAAACACATAGAAATGTCACAACTCATTTAAAATATGTTTTCTAAAAATTGAAACTTTTATTTTATTTTTGGGTCGTTTGCTAGATTCTAGACTTTTAAAAACAAATCAAAACCTGATCTCAACCTGACAATGGCACAGGTCCCTCTGGGCAAGGCCAGGCCTCCCACCCCATCTCTGCCTGGCACCTGCATCTGGGTCAGTTAAGAGCCCTGCATGGGCACTCAACCCTGAGTCATATCCCCAGTCCTATTTTGTATTTTATTTAGATACAGGATCTTACTAAGTTGCTTAGTGCCTTGCTTTTGCTGAGGCTAGCTTTTTTTTGCAATCCTCCTGCCTCAGACTCCTGAGCTGCTGGGATCACAAGTGTGCATTACTGCGCTTGGCCTCATGTTAGTTCTTGAAGAGAAGGGTCACTCGCAGAGGGCATGTGCCGGTGGCTGGGGGAGGGTACCTGTGCTGTGCTATGCCAGGCTGCAGCCCCAGCCTCTGGGTGCTGGCTGACTGGGAACGAGGGTCTTTGCATGGTTCCTTAGGTTGGGGTAGGGGTTGTTTGGTCTTTTACAAAGCAGGATGTGGGCACGTATCACAGGTCTGATGGTAAAGGGTGCCTGAAGCATCTCTGGGCTTTCAGGTAGATTGAACCTGGAGAAGGAATATCTTTTGAGTTCAAAGGGCTCCTGCTAGCCAGGTGACCCTGTAGCCACCTCTGAAGGCCCTCCTGCACGAGGTGCTTTCTGGGTTGTATGCATGTCACCCGAAGGGTGTTTCCGTGTGGGAGGTACTAGTGTAGTTCAGAGCCACCATGTGGCTCTGTGTAGGTGGAATGCAGGCACATGTGCATGCACACGCACATGTGCTCTCTCATTTGCAGAGGCCAGAAAGGCAGGTTGGGTGGTGGGAGTCTTGGGGCAGAGCCCTTGCTGGGCCTGGCAGAGAGAGGTATGGGTTCCTCCACCCTGTTTGTGGTGGGGTGTTGCTATAGCTAGGGCTGGTCTTGCTCATGGTTTGGGGCTGTGCAGGCTTCAGTTGTGTCAGGTGTTCATGCTGCAGTCTGCACAGGGGCCCAGCATGTTGAGCAAGTCCATTCTGGGATGCTGAGTGGTGCTGCTGGCCGCCTTCAGCAGGCTGGCTGCACCTGTTGGGCACTTGTGCTAAACAAGCCCTTTGCCAGGCTAGCTCTCCAAGGAGGGTCGAACATTGTTTTCTGGGTCTATTAATCCAATTGGCACAGGTGCCTCACCCTCTGCAGTGAAGAAGCCTCCTGGCAGAGCCACATCTGGGCATGTCTCATATGGAGCTCCTCTGAAGGCCTTGCGAGGCATCCATGACACCTCCTCCTGAGTTGCTCCTGGGCAGGCCTGGCTGGGTGGCCTGCACTCTGCAGGCACCTGTGGGGGTGCCACACCTTCCCCATCCTGCCAGCTTCCCACCTTGGCTTCACCACTTTACTACCCTCCTCACTCCTCTGCTCCCCACGTGAGTTAAGTGTCATTTTATCTGTGACATGCTACCACATTCTAGATCCGTTGGGGGCTTCGAGGGGAGATGGGAGAGGCTCAAGTCCTAATGGAATGTGTTGGACATTCCATCAGGTGCTGGCTTGGCAGGACAGCAGGCTGACTTTCCTCTTGACATCAGCCTTAAAAATTGGATGCATACACACTTCCTTTTGTCAGGAAGCAGGTGGGGGAGCCAGGGACAGGGAGTCCAGGCCCCAGGTTTGAGTGCAGGTGCTAAGTGCCATGCTAGCTAGAGGCTTAGAACTAGTTTGCCTAAGCCAGTCACAGGGCTCAGGTCAGATGGCCTTTCCCACCCAGGTGGGGAGAGAGGAAGGGAAGGTGGCAGTGGGAACTTTTGCCTCATGTGTCCTTCTCCTTTCTCAGGTTGCAGTTTGGGAACATCTCTGTGGGCCTGAAAAGAGGTGTGTTCTGTTTTGGGCCTGGATCTGCATCTTGGGTGCCTGTTTTCTGGGCCTGCTGTGTGCATGGCTTTGATGTGTTTCACAAGGCTGGGGGCTGTCATGGCAGAGGTCTGCTTGCATATAGCGCTTGGTCTTGCTTTGTTCTACTGTGGTCCCTTGTGGCCAGCTGTCCAGGGTCTTTTCTGCTTTTGTACCCAATTTTGGTTGTCAGACTGTGGGCTTTTGAGCCTGGGTTCTGGTGTGGACCCAGAGTCCCAAGCCTTGTGCCCTGCACTCACTGGTTTTGTGATTTGAGGTACCTTGGTGAGCTCTTCTGAGATGTGGGTAGTCATGCTTAGTTTTCCATTAGTAATACTGCACAGATCTGACAGTGTAACTGTTTGTGGAACAGCACTCAGAGTCTCGGTGTCCTTTTTGATCTGAGGGTGCAGTCACTTATACATTTTCCTGCATGTGTGTCATTGGCCACAAGAACAAGATTTGGGAAGAGAAATAGTCCTGTGGGTATTTTGAGCTGAGCCAGGGCCAGGCCCCGTTGTCTTTAGAGCCTCCTGCAGAGTGCTCTGTCCCTATTCCTGTCACCTATGTTGGCTCTTCTCAACCTTGCAGGTAGGTATGCACAGTCAGTACACTAGCATGTCCACTGAGCTTTGCCCATGGCACTGGCCACTGGCTTCGGAAGCTGTTGGGCTAGGTGGGTGGATGCTAGAGGGCAGGGTCCTTGGGCAGCCTGGGTTTTGGGGAGGAAGAGCCTGGTTCCCTATGTGAAGAAGCAGCTCAGGGACAGGCGAGGAGAGGGGTGTGCAGGCTGCAGCGGGGGCGGGAGCGGGGTGGGGGTGGGGTGGGGGTGGGAGGGGGAAGGCCATGGTGTCTCTCTGTCCTAGAGAGGATGCACTGGGAAGATCTGTGCTTCTGGACAGTGCTGCCATGCAGAAAAGGGGCTCTGGGGGTCCTGACCTGCAGCAGTGAGAAGCAAGAGGTGGGGATGAGGGACAAGCTCTGTTCCCCAGAGTGTGCTGTCTGTGTCTGACAGTGCTGGCTTGACCTTTCCCTGCAGCTGTGCCTGAGTTCCCAGCCTGCCTGCTCCATCCCTCCTCTGCCAGGTGGGTTTCAAGGCTTGGGGATGGTGTCCCACACTCCTTTAGTGATTAACTGTATGAAGGAGAAAAGCAGGAAGTTTTAGCAAGTGTTTATTTTACAGGGGCCCTATTTTTAGACTTGTGTTATTTTGAACTTGGATTTTAAGATTTAAAAAGTCCTTTGAGGCTGGCGCATGCATGTCGCATGCATGTCTGATTGCTAGAGAATGGGTGTTTTCCTTCCTTCCTGGTCCTGGTTTTCCTGCTGCTGTGGGTGGCAACCTGAGCTGCCCTGCCCTGCCCAGGGAACCCTCAGGCTGCTCACCATCCCCCCAAAGAGGCTATAAAAGAGGCTGTAGGTGGTGCCTAGGCTGTCCCCACACAGGGTGCCACCCTCCTGCTCCGGGGGGGCTTTCCTTGCAGCTTCCAGGGGGAGTTTTCATGGAATAATCTTCCCAGAAGATTCCAAGGGCTGTGTCTGGCTGTGTGAGAGTGGCCTCTGTAGTCACCAGCAGTGGATTCTATTTGAGAAGAAAAACAAATCATATTGTCTTTGAGAACAGTTTCTGCTTAGCTGGGGCTTAGAAGTCTGGGAAAGGGCCTTAGAGATGTTAGAAGTACTGGGGTGTCACAGGAATGGAGCCCGTGCTGGGAAGCAGCCTGCAAGGCAAACTTCACTTCTGCAGAAGGGTGTGCTGTGGAGGGCCCACCAGTGCGATTGGGCGGGCAGCCTGCCTGTCTTTATCCTTGCCGCAGCACTGCCGCTTGCTCTGATAGGAGCAGCTCGGGGTTACCATCTGTGTGGTTGGCTAATTTTAAAATTGGGGCGGGAAAAGGGATGAGCTTTAGTTAAAACAGCTGCGATTGAATCTTACATCCCAATTAAGTCTAAATACTATATTCTGAAAATGGACACCACTGGTCTTTCTTTTTGTCATGAGACCATTGACTTCAGCCCTTTAATTTTCTATTCTTAAAGTCTTCTCCAGAATTTATATGATAATCTCAACATCTACTGAGGTTGAGAGAACTTAACAGTTGATACTTTTCTTTCTGTGCCTAGATTTGATCATTGGCACCTTGCTACACATTTACACATCTATTTGTCCAATGGTCTTTCTCGTTTTTGATGGATTTAAAAATAAATTGTAGCTGTGGGTACAGTTCCCTGAAATGCTTCACTGTGAATGGCATTAAATGGATCTGGCTTGGTGTGTTCAGTTTTTCCACCTGACAAATTTACATACAGTGAAACACACAGGTCTCCAGTGCATGCTTACTGAGCTCTGGCAAGTACAGGTTCCTGCTCACCCGACCTTCTGCCTGGGGTGTATGCCAGCCTCCGTACCTGTTGGGTCCTTGGCCTCTGCTGCCTATGGCTCGGGGGCATGCATTCTCTGTGAGGCTTCCAGCTCTCACCTGATGCCTTCGGGTTGGTGCCTATTTTCCCAGCAGGAGTGGCATGGTCCCTTGTAGGACTGATTTTGTGGTTATTCTGGGGGCGGGGGGCACACTGGGCTTGTTTGTTTTGGCTTTTCTGAGCAAGGAAGACTGGCATCCCTGTACTGTGAACATCTCCCTGTACTGTGACCCCACCTCTATGTGGAGTTGCAGTGTCCTGGGGGAGATGCGTGGCCTTATCAGAAGCAGCTAGAACTCTCCCGGTATGATTATAGCTTTTCTGTTTTACAGCACGGAGGTTTTGGCTGCTTCTCATCCTACTGATATTCGATCTTGGCTTTTCAATGCCAGCGATCTATTGGGTGTATGGTGGCATCTCCTTGGGATTTTGCTGGCCTTCGGTGACCATTGATGTCAGTGAGCATCTTTTCAGTGCTTACTGGCCACTCCTGTGCCTTGTGTTCTAGCAGAGTGTCTGCGTGCATCTCTGGTCTGTGTTCTCATCTGTGGCATTGGCCTTACTGTGGAATGGCCGGAGTTCCTCCTGTCACCAGCACACGAGTGACTCACGAGCCTCTCCCATGCTGGCCTTGTCATCTGGCACTGGGGTCTTGGTGCTCAGCACTCTTCAGGTGAGACTAGTCTCTGTGACCGGAGACTCTGCTTCCCCCAGGCATGAGCGCTGCTTCCCCGTGGAAACTCTGTGCTTCCGCCTTCTGCGCTTTGCTTTCCACACGGGACCTGAGGTTGTGGTTGAGGCTTATTTTTTCACATGGGCATCCAGCTATCTTGTCAGCATTTGTTGATAAGGTGTTTTCTCTTAATCAGTTTGTGGGGCTCCTTTGTGGAAGTCAAGGGGTACAGGCATCTCTTCTGCTCTGCGGGTCGAGTCTGGATGAGATGACTGTGGCTTCACGTAAGGCCGCAGGTCAGTGAGTGCTCAGTGGTCTCGAAGACTGCTCTGGACAACCTAGTATCCAGCATCTGTAGGAGCCTGCTGAGGTTAGGACCTGTGTTGCCTGAGTCTGGACATGAGTACGGGAGAGTCAGCAGCTGCCCAGTGCTGTCTTCTGATTCATGGTCAGGATGGATGATCACTTCACTTATTGAGGCTGTCTTTAACTTTGCCCATGAATATTTTATGGCTTTCAGTATGGCGGTTGTATAAGTCTTCTGTCTCATGTCGTGTAAGGGGCCTCCGTGTGTCCTGTCCTCTGCTAGACGCCTGTGTCTCCATGGCACTGCCAGGCCTGTGCTGTAACTGAGGGGAGAGCTGTCTTTACCAACAGTGAGTTCTCTGTGGGTCATGCAGGTGGAGCAGCCTTCTGGTGTTGCCCATGTTGCTGACAGGTTTTCCGGGGGAGTGCCCAGTGCCCTGCTGTGCCGGTTGAGAAGAGCCAGTGCCTGTTGCTTTGTGTTGACAAATTAGAGGGTTACCCTGACTACTGAGGCCAGCTGAGCCAGCCTTCCTGGATCAGGGTCTCCTCTAGCCCGGGCTATGTGGCCTAGGCAGGGTCTCTGGTTGGTGGCTCTGAGGCTTGCAGCAGGATGCCGCAGGGCCCCCTCCATGGCTCCCTGTCAACAGGCTGTTGGTGGGGACATGGCTGGCACATGTTCTGTGGGCTATTTTTACCTTCAGTGTATTCGTGACTGCACAGACATGACCGCCTTCTTTGTGAAAGGAAGCGGTTGTCCATGGGGACAAGTGTGTCCCGGGCAGGATTTCCTGAGGAATCCACAGCACCGCCCTGGCCACTGCACGAGGCTGGAGGCCCGGGCCACTTTGGTGTAGGGATCCTGAGCACTTGTTCACTTCGAATGGCTTGTGCTTAAAGTTTTAGGGAAGAGTGAGTGTAGAGAGCCTGCTGCAGTCTGCTGTGCCCTGGGTCCCGCCCCCAGCATCGAGGATGTGGTCTCCCACAGCTGGGGCTTGTGGTTTGGCCCAGGTCTGCCCTGAGCCAGGGCTCCTGCCCGGTCTTGACCTGACCCATCCTCTTCCTGTTAGGAGATAGTGCTGACCTGCTGAGGGAGAGCTGCTGGACACGCCCAGCTGTGTGTGCCCAGTGGGCCCACAGGCTGCTTGGGTGGCTCCTGGTACCTTCCCTCTGTGAGGGTGCATCAGTCCTTGAGGTGGCAGGGATGGTGGGGCTGCAGAAGGCACTGGAAGGCAGGGGCCAGAACATGGGGCTTCTGGGCCCCACCTAAGAGTCCCAGGTGGCCAGCAAGGAGGGTGTAGTGCCTGGGGCATGATGTCATCAGGGGCTGTTGGTCCTGCTGGGTGGGTCGTGCAGCAATTACCCTTCTTGCCTGATTAGGTATCAGCTCCTCTTGTCAGCTAGACCCACATGCTCACCTGCCATCCTGGGCTGTGCCAGCCCAACCTCATGCCAGGGGCTGCAGAGGGTCAGTCTGGGGTCAAAGTGCCTTCCCCCTCCTCCTGGGGGCTTCCCTCAGGTGGGATGGAATTGCACAGTCCTGATTGTTGGCTTCACGGGAGGTGCCTGCTGCCAGCAGGATTGGTGGAACTGTACATTTCTAGTTACTGTGTGTCCTAAGGTCATCTGCATTTCCTGCCTCCAGGCCCTGGAGGCAAGGGTGAGTGTGGGAGAGATGGTCTTTCTGTGCCTCCTTCATGGACCCTGTTGGCTTCTAGTCTTGGGGAGCAGGCAGAGGTGGCCTGGACCCCAGAGGAGGCTCTCCGCCCCCCAGGTGCAGGGCAAAGAATGGGTGGGGGTTGGGGGTGTGTGAGGCCTTGGCAGTGACATGCTCATCTCCACCTGGGGCAGATCTGGAGCGATCTCGGTGGGGAGTCACAGAGCAGGATGCAACAGAGTGCATTGTTCACATCTCCAAGAAAGGAAAGGATCTCAGAAATTCCAAGTTTGCAGTGTGGCTGCCAGAAATGCAGTGGTTGTGACTGCTGCCCTGTGCTGCAGTGAGGGCTCTGGTGCTGGTCCAGTGCTCTAGGGGCTAGTGCCACCTTATAGGGAGAGTGCACTGCCATCTGCCACCAAGGGGCCAGAGCCTTTCCAGAGCCCCACCTGAGAATCACAATTTGAATCTGGGCTTCCCCTCTGTCCTGTTCTCATGGTTCCTTCTTTGTTCTCTGGCCTTAGTCTTTTTTTTTTTTTTTTTAATATTTTTTAAAGTTATACACGGGCACAATATCTTTATTTTGTTTATTTATTTTTATGTAGTGCTGAGGATCGAACCCAGGGTCTCACACGTTCGAGGCGAGCACTCTACCACTGAGCCACAACCCCAGCCCCATGGCCTTAGTCTTTATCTAAAACACAGGCCCCACTCCGTGGCTTCAGGGTGACAAGTGTGTCTGCATGAGCGGGTGGTGTGTGGCACAGGTGGGTGTGGAGTCTGGGGAGGTGGGTGCTGCCTGGCCGTGCAGACCTTTGTGAGATGGGTCTTTGCCCAGCTTCTATGTTTGTTCTTTCTTTTTTGATTTTTGAGTGTTCTTCAAATATTTCCAACCATTTTGGAACTTGCTTTTTGGTTTTGCCATGCAAAAATTCTTACGGCAGTAAAACTTACTCTTCCTAGAAGTTGTGTTTGGACTTTGAGGTGCAGATCATCCACCTGAACCTCAGCCTCAGCCTGCCTAGTCACTGGCTGGGTCGCCTTTGCCTCTCAGGACAGCAGGGTTTCCCCGCTAGACTCAGTCTCTTCGCCTCTTTCAGGAATGCTCAAAGTTTTCTTCTTAGAAAGTTTCACATGAGAAGAAATTCATTCCTAACTCTCTGTGCTGCCATTGTAAGTAGGGCTTTCTTTTCCAACATGTCTCTGACTGCTACTGTTGGTTCATCGGTGGCTGTTGATTTTCTAACCTGCTTTTCCCTCTTAATTCTTCACTGTGGGCTTTGGTTTCATTACTTGCTCTGTGGGGTTCAGATGTGCTGTCCTGCCACCTGTGTTCGGGTAGGTTAAGTTCTTTCCCTCTTGAGGTTCTGCCCCCCAGTTCTTTTTAGTCATACATGACAGGGTGTATTTTGACATATTATACATACATGGAATATAACTTCCCATTCTTGTGGTTGTGCCTGATGTGGAGTTAACTGGTTGTGAATTCACCTATGAACACAGGAAAGTTGTGCCCAATTCATTCTGTTGTCTTTCGTATTCCCATTCCCCCTCCCTTCCCGTCATTCTCTTTTGTCTAGTCCTTGAACTTCTCTTCTCCCCACTCCTTATTGTGTTAGCATCTGCATATCAGAGAGAATATTTGACCCTTGTTTTTTTTGGGAGGGAATTGGCTTATTTCACTTAGTGTGATAGTCTGTAGTTCCATCCATTTACTGGCAAATGCCATAAAATCATTCTTCTTTATTTTTTTGTATATATGCACCACATTTTCTTTATCCATTCATCTGTTGAAGGACACCTAGGTTGGATCCATAGTTTGGCTATTGTGAATTTAGCTGCTGTAAGCATTGAGGTAGCTGTGGTACTGTAGTATATACTGATTTTAAGTCCTTTGGGTATATACTGAGGAGTGGGATAACTGGGTCAAATGGTGGTTCCATTCCAAGTTTTCTGAGGAATCTCCATACTTTTTTCCGGAGTGGTTGCATCAATTTGCAGTCCCAACAGCTATGTGTGAGTGAACCTTTTTCCCCACATCCTCGCCAACATTATTGTTACTTATCTTTTTAATGATTGCCATTGACTGGAGTGAGATGGAATCTCAGTGTAGTTTTAATTTGCATTTCTCTAACTCTTAGAGATGTTGAATATTTTTTCATGTGTTTGTTGTCCAGTTGTATTTCTTCTTCTGTGAAGTGCCTGTTCAGTTTTTTTTGTCCATTTATTAACTGGGATTTTTTTTGTGTGTATGTGTGAAGTTTTTTGAGTTCTTTATATACCCTGGAGATTAATGTCTATCTGAGGTGCAGCTGGCTAAGATTTTCTCCCTTTCCGTAGGCTCTCTTGATCGTTTCCTTTGCTGTGAACAAGATTTTTATTTTGAAACCACTCCATTTATTGATTCTTGATCTCACTTCTTACGCTTCAGGAGTCTTGTTGAGGAATTTGGTTCCTAAGGTGGCATGATGGAGATTTGAGCTTCCTTTTTCTTCTAGTAGACACAAAGTCTCTGGTCTAATGCTTGGGTCCTTGGTCCACTTTGAGCTGGGTTTTGTGCAGGGTGAGAGATATGGGTTTAATCTCGTTTTGCTACATATAGATGTTCAGTTTTCTCAGCACCATTTGTTGAAGAGGCTGTCTTTTCTCAATGTGTGTTTATGGTGCCTTTGTGTAGTATGAAATAACTATATTTATGTGGGTTTGTCTTTGTGTCCTCTATTCTGTACCATTGGTCTTCATGTCTATTTTGGGGCCAGTCCATGCTGTTTTTGTTACTATAGCTCTGTAGTATAATTTAAGGTCATATATTGTAATGCCTGCTGCTTTGCTTTTTCTCACTAAGGATTGCTTTGGGTATTCTGGGCCTTTTATTTTTCCAAATGAATTTCGTGACTGCCTTTTCTATTTCAATGAAGAATGTCATTGGGGATTTAGTAGGAATTGCATTAAATCTGTATAGCTCTTTTGGTAGTATGGGCGTTTTGATTTTCTTCTGGTCTCATTCCTGCTCCTGTGGGTGCAAGGTTAAGTAGTTCTGCAAAGAACAGGCGTCTGGGTCTTCTTGCGACTTAAGTGTGGTGGCTTTAGGACAAGGGTACATACTTGTGGTTTGTAACACTTCTAACACATGTGCTATACACCAGAGTTGTTGGCTATGAAACACGAAGCATAAAAGTAAATGAACCCCAAATGCTGAAACATATGGCTCTGCCATACTGTAGGAATGTGGGAAGGATAGATATGAATCCAAGTATTAATGAATGAAAAATAAGAGAGAGAGAGAAAAAAAAGAACAACAGTAGGTTCGGGAATTACCAAAGTTGTTTGTTTGAAAACATGAATAGCAAATATTGGACAAGGCTAACTGAGAGGACAAGGGAACAGACTGCTCAGGAGCAGTGTTGGGACAACATGGGGAGATTGTGGGCTAATATTGCGGTAAAGTTTTAAATTAGGTCTTTACCATGATAGTTACCCCAAAACAAAATCCAGCAGGGGCGAGCACGTTCAGGACGTCTGCCCACATGTGCTCGTGTGCTGACGCTGTCAGGCCGGCTTCCCGGTTGTCATGTACCATGTATATTCAAGCTGTGCTATGTAACTAGCAAGTTTCTGAGCTTCTTTTTCTGTGGGGGGCTTTGTCTTTGCCCAGCTGGTCCCTGTGGGGTGCCTGGGGCTACAGTAACTAGTGGTGGGTGGGCTGTGATCTTCCTGGAGCCCAGGGGAGGGCAGGATCTGTCTTGCACTGCCTACGTCCAGCCTATGATCTTCATCTCCAGAAGGGTCATCTGGTAGGGTCAGGCCTGCCCAGGACATCTGTGTCTCTAAGGCCTGCTGAGGATGATGTTGGTCAGATGTGCAGTGTCCTGTTGGAGTACAGGAGTTTGCTTTGCCCTGTCCAGAGCCCAGCACTCGTGGGGAGGGCTGTGCTGTGTGTACGAGTGTGCCCAGTGGACCTCCTGTTGCCTCGGCCTGCACACCGACCTGGAACCCTGTCTATCATGGAAGAGCTTGTCACTGGACACTCATCACCACTTCTGTATATTAGGCTCCAGCCCTCCTCCTTTCTTATGTGCATTTTGACTTGTTGATTTTTCTTCTCCCTGAAAAAGTTCTAAACCTTGCTTGCAGTGTGCGGATCTGTTATTTGTCTGAGAAGCATTCCTTTCTGATTTACTTCGGAAGGGCACTTTTCCTGTGTGTGTAATTCTGGTTTGGTGCTTTATTTTTTATTTTGCCACTTGAAATGCTTCATTGCCTTCTTGCTTGCATGTTCAGAAGCTGACTATAGTTCTTGTCATTGTCCTCCACAGCTAAGGAATGTTCTTTTCTGGCTTCTCTCTGGACTTTTCTGTCAGTGGCCCTCTGCAGGTGAACATGCTGGGCTAGGTGTGGACTTGCTCCTGTTTATCCTGCACAGGGCTCTCTGAGCTTCCTGGATCTGTGGTTTGGTGGCTCATTAATTTTAGAAAATTCCCAGCCATTGCTGCGTGAAATACTCCTGCTGTGCTTTCTGTCTGGTTCTTCAGTTGTGCTGTTTGTCCTTTGGAAGTCGCCCCCACAGTGGTGGGTCTTCAGCTGCTCCTGAAGGATGCCTGGGGGCAGAGACTGTCATGAAAGCACTGGCACGGGCACTTTTCCTTTGGTCTTGGCAGAAGTGCCCCCCCAGCCCGTGCAAAGTGTGTGTGTGTGTGTGTGCGCACACACGCACTGGTACATGGGTCTGCTTGCTGCTGTGCATCCAGGGTGCAGGTGGTGGCTGCTGTGCTTGCCTTGCTGCCCCTGAGCTTCTCATCCCCTCTCCCTGCAGGTCTTGGAGATGACCTAAGCGTGCGTGGGTGGCATGGCTCGGGCTGGCAGCCTGCAGCTCGCGTCACTCCACAGGTGCTGGGAGCGAATGTGCCCATGCTGCTCAGTGGGACATTGTGGTCACTATTCAGATCCTCACATTTTGGTCTAGGGTGTGAAGCAAATGCAGGATGGTGTAACTTCAGTTGCGGATTTCAAGAAATCGCACATTTCCCCCTCACATGTAGGGGTGGCTGGGGGGCATGACGGGAGGGCTCTGGGGCATCATCTTGACACAGTTTTGAAGAACAGTGTCCTCCTCTGTGTGCTGGATCAGGTGGGTCTCCTGTTCATTTCCAGCGTGCTGTCCTTTGGGCGAGCGTTTCAAGGTTTCATGGTGTGTGTGGTTTTGGCTGGGCCCTAGGTGTCTTTTGCCTCAGTTGGTTGGGCTTATAGGACCTCCCCTTCTTATTGGTGGGCTTGGACACCCCCTTTATAAAACAAGAATAACACGCAGTAGTGACTGTGAAACAGCTCCACAGGAACGGAGTTTGACCAGTAGCCTGGTTGGTGAGGACCCCAGTGACTGCCTTTCCCTCCTGTGCCCAGGGACCTTCTTCTTCCGTCTTAACATCTGCACTTGAAGGCGAGGAGTGCTGGTCCTTGGGAGCGGTGCAGTGTTCGCTGGTTTGTGTGTTCATGGTCAGGGTATGTGACCTGTGAGATAAAGACATCAGTCTCACCTCTTACAGGTTTCCTACTGAAGTAGGATAATTTTTTGAAGATCTTTTTTTTTTCTTTCCCTTAAAGAATAGCATTATAGAAAAATATACCCCCTCTCCCCAAATCTCACCACCCAGAAAGAATCACCATCTGTGTGTGATAGCTGTCAGTGCAGAGGGCGGGTTGCCGGATTTCCTGATGGCGTTGAAGGTTGGAGACAGTCCTGTTGGAAGAGGTGCTCAGTTGGAACTGAAGGCACTTCTGAATCTGAGAAAATTGTTAATAGGAGCAAGAGATGTGATATCCTTGCAGGTTTTCTAAGGATGAGAACACATCTCGAGCTGTGAACTAGTTTAGACCACGAGCATGGACAGCCTGCCTGTTTTGAAAGACAGCTGCTGTCAGGCAGCCTCCCCTTCCTGATGTGATGGCTGTTACTTGCTTTGGTCAGGCTGTGGCAGCTGGCTCTGCGGGCTCCTCACCCGCCCTGTGGCTGGCCTCAGCTGTGTCCGTGGCACAGTGCTGGAGGCACGGCTGCTGAGTTCTGCAGCACTTGCCCCATCCTCTGCCTGGGTTTCTTTGCCGCCTCTTTTCGTTGGTTCTTTTGGATGCCCCTTCTCTGCAGGCCTGTGGGTTCCTTTCCTTCTAGGGAATGTGTGTGCTCTGTCTTGACTTTGTCTCCCATGGTTTGTGCTGCCCTGCATCCTGAGCATCATCATGGTCCCTTCCCTCTAGACTCCCTGCCCACTTGGCTGCCCTTCCTGGCAAGGTGTGAGGCTGTACCAGTTACTAGGCTTGCCCGTGCCCTCACCATCTTTGCCCCAGCCCCAGAACTGGGTGGTGGTTGAAGAAGTTGTTCTTGTTTTATTGACTCTTAGAATTATCCCTACTGTGTACTGTGGGGTATGAGGCTGGGAGGGAAATGTCCAGTTAGTTTTGCCAGTTCCTGAGCCCCTGACCCCCCTAGCAAAGGCATGGGAGGAATAGGAGGTGGCTTACCCACGCCTGCTGGACGGGTGGTTTAGGATTGGCTGGATGGAAGTCTTGGTGACTGGTGGAGGAGATGGCCTCTGCTGGACCCAAGAGCAGCACAGGCCCCCTGGGACTCTGAGGAGAGAACATGCAGAGAGTAGAGAGCTGGCCCCAGAACTAGCAGGGAATGGAGAGAGAGGGTCAGGAGCTAAGGCCTGGTGCAGGCTGGGGGAGCTTTGTCTTTTGCCAAGGTGGGGTGGGAGGCAGTGGAGGGTTGGTGGGCTTGTGCCTGCCAGGAGTTACCCTGGCTGCAGTGTGGGGCATAGACTGGAAGGGGCAAGGCAAAAGCAGGAGACCCCTTCTGAGGAAGAAAGCCAGGGCCGCAGACCCACCTGGCAGGCGTGGGCAGTCGTGTGTATCCTGATGGTGGAGGAACAGATGTAGCTGGCTGTGGCCTGCATGTTGGGAGAGAGCTTGGACAAGTTGCAGCCTCTGAGTTGGAAGAGGAGGGTCACCTCCCTGGAGGCCGGCCTCTGTGTGGGGAGTAGGGGTGTAGGAATGTGAACAGCAGAGTGTGAGTGGGCAGTGTGTGTGAGAAGGGCTCTGGGTGGGGACAGGACCATGCGAGGAGGAGCTCTGCGTGGTGCTGGGGGCTTCGCAGTCGAGTTCTATAACTTGTGCTTCCAGTTCTATAACTTGTGCTTCCCTTGCTCTTGCTTAGCTTGCCCTGCCCTGAGGCGTGGCTCCTTCCTTCCCCTGCAGGGCCTTAGTCCTCTGCTTCGGAGTCTCCAGGCCTCCTGGCATGCACTCCCAGCCCCTCGAGGGCTGGTGTGGGTCATTGGCTCCTGGGACAGCAGCTCTGGAGAAGACTGCTATGGAAGTACTACCTCCAGTCGCTCCCGCTGTGGCATCTCAGGTTTCAGAAGACCAGTGCACATATTTTGCCCTTCACCTTGGAGCCCTGTTGCTGGCTGCCCTTGAAGAACTCACCTGGGTGGGCTCTCTGTTGGTGGCAGTCCCTGGGAAGGCACTACTGGGCTTTCCCCGTGACCAGATCAGGACCTGGTATAGGGGTTGATATTTGTTTCAAAAAGTGAGTCCTGCCTTTAATTGCTGAGGGCTTTGGAGTGAGCATTTGGTTGATGTGGAGGCCAGGTGCAGAGGTCCAGGCAGGGGCTGAGTCCCTGCAGCATGGCTTCTGGTTGATAGGGACTCTGCCTGGGCTCAGAGGAGCATGAGGCCTAAGGGCCAGACCTGCCAAGAAGTCTTCCACCATTGTCCACACTTTGCATGTCCATTAGGTCTGTGAACATTTGGGTTGTGTCCACCTTCTGACCATTGGATTGTGCTGCTGACAACATGCATGTGTGGTTTCTGTGTGGACTGTTTCCACTTGTCAAGTGCACACCTGGGTGGATTGCTGGCCAGATGGTACTCTGGGTTTAGCATTTCAAGGGGCCACCAGTCTGTTCCTTGCAGCAGTGTGGACAGGCTCTGCCTCCTGGCACCGTTGCCGGCTCTATTCTAGCGTCCCAGCAGGTGTGTAAGCACCTGGTTCTCTGTTTTCTCCATGGCTGGTGATTGAGCCTCTGCTTGGCCATTCTGTTCAGATCCTTGCAGGCTCCAGTTTGTCCTTTAGATGTCTTGCTGTGGCCACTGGGGAGGCTGACGCAGGAGGACTGAGGGTTCAAGGCCAGCCTAGTCAATTTAGCAAGACCCTTTCTTAAACGTTTATCCGTATCTGTATCTGTATATCTAACTCACTTGGGTGCAGCTCAGTGGTAGAGCACTCGTGTCACCTGCATGGGCCTGGGCTTGGTCCCTAGCACCACACACACAAGAAGCCCTAGCTGGCAAGGGGAGGGTGCACCTGGTGGGGAAGCAGTGTGGTGCTGTTGGCGTCACCAGTGGTGGCTTCTGGGGCACCCAGGGGACAGCTCAGCCCAGGCCCCTGCGGTCTGGCTGTGGGTGCTCAGAGGTCTGCCCGTAGGGGCCAAGGTGTCAGACTTTGGGCCCCCAGTGGCAGGGAGCATTGTTTTCATTTTCCTTATTGCTGTTAAGACACATTGCATTCGGCACCTCAGGTGTTTTTAAGTATGCAGGCTCTTTGGGCCAGTGTCTGTGGTCTGACTGACTTTTCTTTCTTTTTTTTTTTTTTTTACCTTAACTTGCAGCCAGAAAACCTGCAGAAGAACTGGCTTCGTGAATTTTACCAGGTAAGAGCTGCAGCGGGTGTTTCTTTAGAGTGAGCGCTCTGCGGCGAGCTTTCTAGAGGGCTACAGTGTGTCTGCATGGAGTGCAGGCCTGGCTACCTGGCTTGGCCTAGCGGTGCTGAGCAGCATGGGCTTCCTGTCTGTTTCAAAAGTAGTGCCTGTCACCATTCCTTGGGCAGCCAGGCCCAGGTCCTCCTCAGGGCTTGCTATTCATATCTTGACTCCCGCCCAGCCTGGGATTCCTTCTTGCAGTTGGGGGTGAGCACTGTCACTTCTCAGAAGGGTCCTGCGGCTGTGGTGAGAGGCCTGGACAGAGGTGTCTGTGGGTCTGGGCAGAGGTGTTCAGGGTGGTGCTGTTAGCTGAGGTGCGGATCCCCCAGTTGACCACTGGCTGAAGGGTTATTGAGCACCTGTTCTCTTAAGTTCTATCTCATGCCTGAAGATGCTTTGAAGAGACAAGCAGGGGCATCTAGCAGTGTGCATTCTAATAAAGGGAATGGGAGATGGACATGGCAAGGAGCCATGGGGTCCTGTGGTTTGCCCTGGGTGGGCAGCAGGAGAACTTCCCCAAGGCTGGACCCAGGGAGAGAAGGGCCGAGTAGCCAAGTGGGTGCTAGGGTAGGGAGGGTAGTAGTCGACCCCATGTGGTGAGCACAGTGCTCTTCTGTCTGCTGTCTGTGGCAGGGTAAAACCTGGACATGGGTTGGCTTCCCAGTTTCTCTTAGCTGCAAATGGATGGAGTGGGACCCAGAAGGCCTGTGGAGGCAGAGGTGTAGGATGAAAATGGGCCCCAGGACACCTGGTGCAAACAGCCAGTGGTTCCAGAAAAAGGGTGCTAGAGATGGGGGACAGGTTGGCAGATCCAGGAAGACTCAGATACGAAGCGGGGAGGCGTGTGTCAGAGGAGGTTTCAGGTGTGGGCGTTGGGAATTCTTTTGTTAGGGTAGGGCCTGTTGTCAGTGGAGCAGGTGAGATCTTGACCTTTCCTGCAGGATAATGGGTTCTGTGGCATGTGGGTGGAGTGGGATGTGCCGGGGGATTGTCTAATTTCTTGTGTTGGGGGTAGTCACTCTGGAGGGCACTGACCTGCCTCATTCTGTCTGTGCCGTCCCTGGAGGCTGATTCATGCCCTCAGGTGAGACAGGAGGCACAAATGCCTAGGGATTCTCAGGGCAGTGGGGAGCCAGCTATGCAGGTGGTGGTGCCACTCTGTTGGCTGTGAATCAGTCCAGGGCAAGACAGGATGATGCCCTTTGTCGGAAATCTGGAGAGGCAGGTGGGAGGCAGTGGGCCACAGTGAAGGGGAGGCTGTGTCAGTGTGGTGATCTGGGATGGAGGGACCTGTGTGGCTGTTGGCACCTGAGCTGCAGAGAGAGCCTCCATCCCCTGGGTCTTTTCATCTGCCCACTGTACCATGACTGGGTACTGGTTAGGGGCCAGGACCCCCTATGCTGTCCCCTAGATGTTCAGCTGGGTGGGAGATATGGCCTCCTTTTGTAGGTGGTAGGGAACAAGTCCCTCTTCAGGTGGGGACTTGGCTCTTGCAGCCCCAGGTCAGGGCCCTGTGGTCCCCTGTGGAACCTGGAGCCTGGAGGACCCCCAGCCACCTAGTCTTCACTAGAGGAGGCACTGGGTGGTACCTGGTCTGCTGAAGAAAGTGGAGCGTGGAGGAGAAGAAAGCACGGACACCTGCCAGGCAGGGCCAGGGCCAGCCACGTCACAGGGTCTGGGCTGTTGTCTTGGAAGTCTCCCTAGTAGGCCTGGGCGGAGGCAGGAAGCTGTCTGAGACACACACCGACAGCCTCGTGGCCCATTCTGTGTGTCACTGACTCGTCTGTTCTGGGTGTGATCCTCCCCGCCCTCGGTGCTGCTCCAAGGACCCTGATGGTTCACGAGGCTTCTCCTGCGGCTGTGTTGCTGGCTGTGCCCTTGTACACATCTTGGTGTCTAAGTTGTCAGGCCAGGAACCTGTGCCCCACCAGAATGGGAGGGAGATGGGAATGAGTGGAGAGCCCACGTCTGCATTGAGGATGAAGGGCTCATCTTTGGGAACAGGGGAGTGTGGGAGCTGGAGTAGCCATGGCAGTGTGTCTGTGCAAGTGCAGCATTACCCAGCAGCCCACAGTGAAGTTGAGAGTTGTCACCTCAGTCCACTAGTTCACTCAGACCTCACAAATGGCACATCTCAGAGGTGCCATGATCATCATTATTCCCTGGCCCTTGGAGTGCCTCTCCCCTTCCCTGGAGAGGCTGAGACTGGAGGGTGGAGGAGCCCCCCGCCTTGCTGGTGCGGTGGGGTGGAAGGACAGGTGACTTTCTCACTGACCGTGTCTCAGGGCAGGCCTGTCTGCCTTGCTCAGGACTGGTCCAGGCTTCTGATGGCTGGCACATGGTGTGTGCTCAGCACTTGTCTGCTGAGAGCCTTCTGAATGAGTTAAACAAAGCAGAAAAGTGTCGACTCAGTTTTCTCTGCTTGCCCCTTCCAACTTGTTCTCTCTACGTCTGGCTGTACCTCCCATAGGTGGGTCAGAGATGTGTGTTTTCATAGCTCCTTCTCTCTTGTCCATGCAGTATCCCTGTTTTTAGTAAATTGGAGATGTCTTTCTATGTAGACGGTATCCAATCTATTCACAAACCCTTTTTCTATATATATACTTTGGTCACATTTTTTATTTTTGTCCTGTGCCCTTTGGTATATAGCCACCCTAGTCGCATCAGCTTGTTGAGGTGGTGATGAGTCCTCCCCTTTTAGCAGTTCAGATAGCCATCCTGATGATCAGCCGTGCTTGGTAAGGCCTTTCCAGCTCAGTTGAAGTTTGTCATCTTTCCAGGTCTTGATTAAAATCAAGTTGCTAGGCTGGGAGTGATGAATTGCAAACTCTGAGCAGCAGCTTATAATAATTATTCCAGAAAAAAAAACACAACAACACAGATAGGTCTCAAATTGACTCAGAACAAACTTGTGACGCTGACAGAGCCTTTTGCGATATTTATCAGGCACTCCTGTGTAAAAACCCTTCCTGTATAACCCCCAGCTTTACTTACTTTTTGGAGAACTAACACAATGTACCTCTCAAGTGAAAGAAGCATTGTCTTATTTTTTAAATGTCCATGTATGACTGAGTTTTAAGACCAACGTGGTCAAATTGATCTTCTTCCTATCTGCTGTTAGAGTCAACTGAGATTTGTCAGGGATCACTTTTGGGAACTTGTGTGGCGCATGCCCCAAGGAGGGACCTCCTTTCCTCCCTTCTCAGTCAGCTCCCCACAGGCCTTGCAGATCTGCCTTGCCTGGATCCAACAGAACACCCCTGGCCTCCCTTGTTCACCTGCCAGCTGTTGGCAGCTCCCAGGTGTTGCTCTTGGCAGGTCCTCCTACACCCCTCTGTTGCTATGGCATGGTATGGCTCCTGTGTTCTGTCCTTGGGTCTGGACTGGGTCTGGCCCAGCCTGGACATTGTGTTCAACCTTCTGTGGACATGTCATGCTCTTCTTGGACCCACTCCCAGGAGAGGTGTGCTTAAAGCAGGAAGATACTTCAGGGTCAGGGTGCTGTGCCGAGCCAGCTGGTGCATCCCCAGTCCCACTCTGCTCCTTGAGGCAGGGCAGGGCCTGAGACCACCTGGGTAGCTCACTCTCACTGTAGGGTGCAGATGTTGGTAGTCTTTACTGCTCTTTACTGGTAGCATGGGGTGGGGCTTGGGAGCCATGTGGCATAGTGGAGGAGATCTGAGAGTGGCCTGGGCTGGGATTAGTGCCCCTGTAAGAGCCTCCTGAGAACACAGCGCAAGGCCTGTCTGCGAGATAGGAATGGCCTCATCCGTACCAAATGGTCTGGCACTTTGCCTGGACTTCCAGTTCCAGAACTGTAGGAGATAAGTCTTCGTGTGAGTGTCTGTGTTACCTGGCAGTGGCAGCCCTTGGTCCCCAAGGGTCAGGGAGGCTAAAGCTGAGAGCTGTTGCTGGACCCAAACCTGTACTAAGAGGATCAACCCTGGCTGGCGACCAGGGGATCGTGGAGCCTGCCTTGCTGTGTGGGTGAACCCAGGGGTCAATGAAGTTGAGGGTTCTGGGCACAGTGCCCTGAAGACTGCAACTGTCCCTGTGAACAATGCGCTGAGCACCATGTCTCCTATGGAAGGTGGGGTTCCCCAGCCAGTGCTCCTGTGTCCTGGTTTCTCCGTCCCAAGATGTCAACGTAAGTCTGGCCGTAATTGTGGGATAGATGAGTGAATGAAGCTGTAAGGGAAGTGTCTCCCAGGAATATCAGTGTGAAGGCAGGAGGTCCAGGCAGATTGAAGCTAGGGTCAGGGTGACGGGAGCATATTGAGAGAGGGTGGGACTCAGGCAGGGGTTCCCTGGGACGAGTTCCTATAACCATGCCAGGTACTGGTAGTTCACGGTGAGTAGCACACTCAGGTCTATGAGGCTGTGGGCTGGACTGGAAAGCAGGTGTTCAGAGGGGCTGGGGGGCTGTGGAGAGTGGGGAATGCCGAGGTGGTGAGAACTGTCGCTTGTAAATTTGGAGATGCAATGCTGATACCTCCGTAACTCAGTTGCCACTGTTGAGTGTGCATATGATGTGTGGTTCTGATTAGGAATCCTAATTGTGTACTTGGTGAAGAGAAAGGCAGTTAGCCTCAAGTGTGGGTGAATACTTTTCTAGAAATTAATGTCCTAAAAGGAAAAAGAAGGAATGAATCTCCAACAGAAAACTCTGAGAGCAGATCTCCTGCCAACGATATCTTAGCATCCATGAAGACAGCGTGAGCGTGCCTGATGGTGCTTTGTTTCTTTGGTAAACAAAATCTGTTGGCACACACAGACTGAGCGCAGGCCCTTCCTTGCCCACCTCCAGGAGGCAGCACAGCCGAGAGCCCATTACAGGCTCTGAACCTGCAGGGACTACTCAAGCCCTCACACCCTTACTCGCTGTGTGACATGGGCAAACTGCCTGCCCTCGCTGCCTCTGTGTCCCGATGGCAGGCAGTGTGGCCACCCATGAAGGTCAGTGAGAGGAGAATGGGCTTGCTGCAAATAAATTGCAGCCTCGGCCACCATGGGACTTGGGCAAGCCAGTCACTGCACCGTGGTGAGGCGGCCTGTCCTGCCTCTCACCTGTTCATTCACATACTTGAGGAGGGGAGCCAAGGAAGGAAATGTAGCTACTCACTCTTTCTGGATAGGAAAGGCTTTTCTGAGCTGCAGTTAGTTGAAGGAATTGTATAGGAAAAGGCCAGTAAACCTGACTCAGCACAGCTGGCCAAGTTCTCTTCACACTCTTGAAGCCTGCATGTTACTAAAAGACAGACTGGTGTTAACATTCACAAGAGCCCTTCCAGGGAGGGTGTCGGCCTCAGCGAGAACCTCTCTGCTGCAGTGGCAGTGCCATGTGAGGCACCTGTGCAGCTCCACGTCTTCCCAGAGGCACGTTTAAGGGGTGAACGGAGGTGAGATTGGGCTTAACAGTGTATTTTGTTTGACCCCGGTTTTCCCCATGTCATTCTGACATCTATGTCGTGTTTTTGTGCTCCCTTTGGAATCGAGTGTGCATATTGCTCTTAGAGCATGTCCATTTCAGATGACAGGTACAGGACACTCAGTGGCTGCTGTCTTAGACACTTGTTCTTCTCCCGTGCAATCTGAGCACTGTGCTTGAGCACTTGCTCTGCCTCTCGGGTGAGAAGTATATGCATTTGGCTGCTCAGGGCTTGCTGTTGTGGTGTTGCAGCATGCCCAGAGCTACAGATGGGAAGCACCCTTCTGGAAAGAGCTTGGCAGGGTATATCAGGGGTCTCAGGCCTGTCTTTGCTGTCCCCAGCACACAGTGCAGAAACCCCCATGGATGTGCACAGAAGCCCAGCCCAGCTGTGTCATGAGGGTCGGGCTTGGAGGACTGTGTATGGTGTCTTGGTCATGTGATCACCAGCTGTTAATGATTTGGGAGAAGGGCTTAAGTTGGAACATTCTCGTAAATATTGTAGGACAGTGGTGTGACATATGCATAGGAAAGCTTGGTGGTAGGGTAACAGGTGACCTTGCCATTAGGTTCCTTCTGCTTCCTGGTGTGTCCGCGTGTTTCTGGAGTCAGTTCAGCCTGCGTATGGTTCTCTTGCACTGCCAGACTCTGCTCAGCCCCTTACGTGGTCATCTCAGAATGGCTCTGCTGCAGCTGCCCTCCATGCTCCATTCTCTAGGTTGGAAAACTGAGGGTTAGAGAGGTTGAGAGATGTGTCTGAGACCACATGGCGAAGCAGTGGCCAGAACAGGGGCCCCTGTTGCCGTGGTTTCGAGGTGGTGCTTGCTGTGAGCAGTAAGAGGAGGGAGAAGATAGGCTGGGTTCTGTAGATGGCTGAGAGGAGGCCAGCAGGAGTGAGGAGCATGGTTCTGGGAGGCGTGGAGGAGGTCCTGGGAGTTAGTTCCAGCCTGGGAAGCAGGGCCCTGCAGAGGGGTCCACGTGACCTTGCAGTGGTACACAGTGGTACAGTGGGGCATGGGGACTCAGAGCTGGCTATTGGATTCTCTTCCCCAGAACTGGCAGGTTGCTTGCTGTGGGAGGGGGAATGGGGAGATGGGGGCACTGGAGGAAAAAGGAGGGTGTTTGGACCATCAAGTGGCAGTGAAACGTGAAGACCCTAGGAGAGGAGGAGGTCCTGAAGAGTTTCCAGCAGCCCAGCTGAGGACTCCGGGTAGCCCTTGGAGAGAGTTACGGTGAGCATTTTCCTGAGTGAGTCCTCCGTGCCCAGGAAGGGAGAGAGGAGACAGATATGTTTGCTGGAGCCTGGGTGGGCCCTATGGACCTGGACTCTGGAAGGTGCCGTTCGAGTCAGAGTGGGCCTAGGTGATCACAGTTGTAGAGGTGGGCGGGGCTGGTGCTTCCGCACTGGGGAAGCCTTTGCAGCTCTGGACCCTATGGGCAGGGGCTCCCCTCATGCGCTCATGTCCCCCGTGAGCTAGTAATGGCCACAATGAGGAGGGCCCTCACCAAATTGTGTGATGGGCAGCTCCTTGAGAGCTGTGAGAAGTGCCCAGGCTTCTCTTGCTGTGCCTGTGGGGCTGTGGCCGCTCGCTGGCTTCCAGGTCAGCTGGAAAGCCAAGGTAAATGGTTGGGAGGTGGGCACGAGGCCCACAGCTCTGCTTTGTGACCTTCAATTTAATTGTCCCCCTGCCTCAGCTGGGAAAGTGCTTCTCAGTTTAAATTGCTGTGTTCACATGGTACTTTGATGTTCTCCAGCAAGATGCTGGTCCAGACGGAAGTGAGCGCTGGCCTGCTTCTTTCTGTTACATCCTGACAAGGGAGCTTCAAGTTGCCTTCTGCCTGTGAGGGGGAGGGGCTCAGCAGAGGTCCTGGTCTTGCAGAGAAACTCAGACACGATGTCCCCAGGCGTTCAATACCATGCAGACCCAGGTGGCTGCTGCCTACTTGCACTGGCCACACTGCTTGATGTAAGGTCATGAGACTGTGGCATCCTATGCAGGGCAGCAAGAGGAACATGCCTGCTGCCCACATAGCTGGCTCCTTGCACCCTGCACTGCCTCTGGCCCTGTGCTGGGCATGAACTTGTAGAGAGGCTATAGGACAGGGTTCTTGAGGAGCTGAGTCTAGTTGATCCCCAGCTCCAGCTGCCCTTGGGCTTGTTGGGCCTGGAGGAAGAGCCCGACCTGAGACCAGAGGGCAGCGGGAATTTGAAGAGCAGGGCGTTTCCAGCATGACTGCTGATTGCTCTGTCTCTTTCTGGCCCTTATCCTGACTGTCAGGCTCCCAGTGGCGTGGCTCACAGGGTGTAATTCCTTTTTAGGTCACTCTGATACTCCTCTCTGAAGGAGGACTAACAAGGCCTGCCTGTTGCTATTTTTAACTTGGCTCTTGGCAGTGGGCAGGGCCAGTGGCTGTAGGCCTGTGCCACAGGCTTCCCCAGCCAAGAGGGGCCTTCTTGCTCGAGTATCTGCATGATGTCATAAGCAGGGGCCTGCTTATTGTGTGTGTGTGTGTGTGTGTGTGTGTGTGTGAGAGAGAGAGAGAGAGAGAGAGAGAGAGAGAGAGAGAGAGGGAGGGAGGGAGGGAGGGAGGGAGGGGCGCCTTGTGTTCCTTGCCAGATTTCTAATTCACTCTTTTCCAAAATACTTTTCCAAAACACAGCCTTCCTGTGAAAAGTATAGTTCAGGGAAATAATAGTAGAAGCACCCATGTATTTTTACCAGCATCCATTTTTCTTTTTCTTTTTTTAAACATTTATTTTTTTAGATGTAATTGGGCACAATACCTTTATTTTTATGTGGTGCTGAGGATCGAACCCAGGGCCTTGCCCATGCTAGGCTAGCACTGTGCCCCTGAGCCACAGCCCCCATTTTTTCTTTAAGGTAGAAATCCTTTTCTTTTTTTTCTGTAAGAACCTTGGTTTGAGACACATGCAGCTCTGGGCATTGTTTTCTCTGGTTGTCCAGGGTGCAGAGCGTGTGGAGCAGGAGGGCCAATACAGGGCAGGGGAGCTCCTGCAGGGGTGTGCAGGGGTGTCCCTGCTTTTTAAGGCATGTTTGCAGCTGGCTGTGACGACTGCCCTGCGCCCCAGTGTGGCCTTTCCCTCCCATGCACAAGGGGCCCCTGCTGCCAGGCTACTTGTTTTGCCTGAATGATTCTTTGCTCACTGTCTTCCAGGATCCAGAGATCCTTCTGGTAGCCAGGAAAAGGCCAGTCCTAAGCTGCTGGGCTCGGCTCTGGGCTGCTTGGCTGGGCAGTCCTCCCATTCTGAGGGAGGCAATGCTGAGGCCTGGCGACTGTGTCTGCCCTGCCACTTCTCCCTGCACCTGCTGTAGCCCTTGGCGTGAGTGCTGATGTCCAACTAGTAACTGCCCACCAGAGCCTGTGCTGTGTGCCTTGGTGCCTGCCTCTCATTGATGCCCCACAGCCACCATCCAAGGTCCAGGCATCCTGGACCCTTGATATCAGGGCACCAGGTCTGGGTCCTCATGGGAGGTGGCAAAGTGAGAATCTCATTTGGTGACAAGCTGCAGCCAGTGCCTTCTGCATGCAGGAGTGGACTGGGAAATGCTCAGGAGCCTGGGGGTCAGGTTTCAATGTAGCCATTATAAAAAGTCAGATTACAGTTCTTATAATGAAGTAAATCACAGTAGCCCAAGGTGATCAATGCTCATAGTTGCTCTATTGCTCTGTGCATGATCCTGTTTTTTCTTAATGTCTGAGTGAGGCAGTATGCCATTACCATGCATGGCTGAACATCTCCCTAGCCCTGTTTGCCCCTGTCATGATGGTAGCTTAGCACTGTAGAGAGGGCATTTGCACGAGGCACATGGGTAGATGCTGCACCCCAGGGTTCCTGCCCAGAGCTGGCCGTGGAGCCCTTCAGCACACTATCTCAGTGGGTTGTGCAAGTGCTGTCTCAGCTGATCCTGAGACGACATCTGTGCCAGGGCAGCAGCTGCTGGGGGTTTCAGAAAGGAGCAGGATTGTGAATCTGCTTTGCCCAGTGAGGATGTGGCAGCAGGAAGTATGACCTGTTGCCTTCTGTTTCTGAGTGCTGGTGCTTCAGAACCCTGTTGCAGAGCTGTCCTGGCTTCCCTGGGCGCTGGTCCCCTCCACGTTTTCCCATGAAGAGCTGCCGTCCCTTACTCTGGTGCCACCAGGATCTGTTGCTCTTTCAGTGCAGTGCTCACATATTATTCCACAGCTTCACTCAGTTGCAAAGGAAAAAAATTTTTTTTCTGTTAGCCAAAAATTCCTAACAGCATGTCACAAAAACTGATCTAATGAACTCTTCTGTGTTTCTCACCATGTGCAACAACTGGGTTGGTTTTCTGCCTGTGCTCTAGTCTATGCCAGTCCAGCCAGGCACTGTGTCTACAGAGGCCTGCATCTACCTGGCATGGCTGTGCGGCACCTGAGCAGGGTACTTCACCAGGTAATGGCAGCACGTGTGTGTGTTTCCACGTTGTGCTCCAGGGTGGGATGCTACGATAGTGATGCCTCCTTTCTCCTTCCTCTCATTAGCAGGAAACTTGGAATGATCAGAGACCGCACAGGAAGTGCTTGCTATCATTCAGACGCATTCACTGTGAAGCATTTGGGGTGGGTTGCCGCTCTGGTCCACGGTCCTGGCAGAAGGGGGATGTGTTCATTGGTCTCTGGTTTTTTGTTCTTACCAAGGTAAATGCTGAGCGTGCTTACTACATTTTCTTGATGGAACTTCAAACCTATAAGGGAGAGGATAGTAGGGTAAACCAGGCCTAGCCCCACACCCTATAGTTGAGCTTGGCCAGCTTATTTCAAATCTGTCTCCACCTGCTCCTGCACCCCTAATTGTCTCTAAGCAAAATCAGATGGTGTATGGTTTGATTCTTGTGTATTTTATTTATTTAGTGATCCTGGGGATTAAACCCAGGGCACTCTACCACTGAGCTATCCCTCAGCCTCAGCCCCCCTTCTAAATTTTGAGATAAGGTTTTACTTAATTGCCGAGGCTGGCTTGAATCTGTGATCCTGTGTCAGCTTCCCACCCTGTTTTGTTTCATTATTGAACATTTCTATAGTTATCTCTAAAGAATTAAAAGAATATCACTGTCATATCCAAAAGGATTAACAATAATCCAGTGTTATTAAATATCCAGGCAATATTCAGGTATTCTTAATTGTTTCTTAACTTCTTAAAGTTTGTATGTTAAGATTGATTGCTGTGTTGGTAGAAATTAGTCTGTGATTTCATTGAGGTATGTGTTTATGGCAAAGGGCCTGACATGTCATACCTGCGAGACCATCTCAGTGATCAAGATGTGACAGCTCCATCGTCCGCGTGGATCCTGGTGCCCTCCCTCTCTCCCCTGATGTCCTTAGGCAGCCACTGCTTTGCTTTCTGATGAGTTTTGTGTTTCCTTGAATTTTACATAAACAGATTGAATACTGTGTATACTTCTTCTTGGCTGGCTGCTTTCAGGCAGTGCGCCTGCTCCCTGTGGTCAGAGGACAGTCTCTGTGCTTTAATTCCTTGAACCCGTCAGGACTTGGTTTGTGGCCACATAAGGCTTTTCTTGGCGGGCATACCACGGGAAGGCAGAGGATGCGTGGTCTGTGTGCCTTGGGCTGGTGTGCAGTCGCTGTTCTGTCCTTGTGCATCCCCGTGAGTGCTGAGGTCTGGATGTGGCCACTGTTGAGGAGGTGGCACTCTTCTGAACGACTGCAGGGTAGCTGGCTACTGCCGTCTCCTGTCAGTTTCCATGTTTGTGGCTGTGCTGTCTCCCAAGCCTCGTCTCTGATGTCACTCAACAGTGCCCTTCCTGTCTCCTGGCTGCAGCTGCTGCTGCTGCCTTCCTGGCTCCCGCTGCATGGCATCCTTCTACTTAGTGTGACCCCGGCAGGCAGGGCATGCGAGTCCTGGTTCTGTGCACCCTGCCTCTCTGCCTCTTGCTGGAGCATCCAGGCCAGGGCACTGTGGCAGAACTTCCAGGACTGTGCATGCGGCTGGTGACCACCTGAAGTGCCATCAGTGCTGTTGAGCTGCTCTTGGAATTTTATATAAACTTAAATTCAGCTCAAACAGCCACCTGGGCCTTTGGCTGCTGCGTGCCCAGGGCAGGTGTAGGCAGCTAACACCCAGTTTAAGACCTGTGGTGTGGTTGGATTTGGGCTGCCATTTTATAACTTGTTTGCACGCTCCTTGTTCCTTTCTGTCCATTTCTTGCTTTATTTTAGATTTTTTTTGTTTTGTTTTGCATTTCATTTTAATTTTATCTTTTGACTGTCTTTTAGAAAATGTTTTTGCAGCTGGGGGTGGTGGCATACACCTATAAATCCAGGACTCTGCAGGCTAAGACAGGAGGATTATAAGTTTAAGGTCAACCTAACCAACTTAGTGGGGCCTTCAGGAACTTAGCAAGACTCTGCCCCAAAATAAAAAATAAAAAGGGCTGGGAGTGGGGTGTGTTGGCATACACCTGTAATCCCAGAAACTCAGGAGGCTGAGACAACTTAACAACTTAGTGAGGCCCCAAGCAATTTATTGAGGCTCTGGCTCTAAATAAAATATAAAAAGTGCTGGAGATGTGGCTCAGTGGTTAAGCATGCCTGAGTTCAGTCCCCTATACAAAATAAAATAATAGCGAAAAAAAAAATCCAAAAAAACCAAAAAATATATTTTGGTGGTTGGCTTATGATATACAGTCATGTATTACCTAAGGAGGGGACATCTCTGGGAAATGTGTTGCTAGGTGGTTTCATGTTTGCATGTTGAACATTGTGTGCATGCCTTGATGGTGTACATCAGCTGGGCAGTGGGGAGACTTGGTGACTACGAGGTGCCGGAGGCTGCTGCTAGTCACAGGGCAGACTGTCCAGTTGCCTTTTCTTTCTAACAAGTAGAAGGAGTGCCCACTCCAACGATGGTGCAAGTGTGGTATGCTAAACATCTAAACCGGCCGTGCCCTCTGTGCGTGTATATGGCTGTGTGTGCTGTGCCCTTGTAGGACTGGCAGTGGAGTTGGTTTGCTCACACTGCACCAATGGACATATGGTGCATTGTGCTGAGGCCTTGTAGTGGCCCTGCGTTGAGTTCTCAGGACTGCATGGCTTGTCCTTGCAGGAACGTTATTTTCAGTGCAGGAGTGTGCGGGCCTCGATGCACAGTGTAGAGGTCCTGCCATCATACAAGTTTCCATACAGCACATGCACATCTGCACACCGAGTGCCCAGCAGGCAGGATTATGAAGGGTAAACCAGGTCAGCTTCTCACCCTGTGCAGCCAAGCCAGCCTACCACCTCTCTCTGGAAGTTGGGCTTTACTAGCAGTGGCTGCTTTTGTGTTTCTACAGCACAGTGTTTCCTCAGACCCTCAAATATGCATCTGGGTCTTATGCAGAAGAGCCCACCCTGTTCTGGAAGGTCCCCAGAGCCCCTAGGGGTGGCGGAGTCTGTTTCCTCTAGGAATGGTGCTCAGCCGGATGTGCACCCCTCGAGGTGTTCCACGACCGCCTGGCGTGGTGCCCTTGCAGTGCTGCTCAGGTGAGGAGGCCTGTGCAGTCCAGATTCCTGGGAGGCTGTGCCTCAGCCTTCCACCTGCAGGCCTGGGGCGTGGTCAAGGGCGAATGCTTCCAGGGTGCTTTCTCGTACTCCTTAAGTGTTGCCGTGTGTGTTCGGCCCTTTACCCTTTCTGAAGCTTTCTTGGATGGTAGTCCTGAGAGCCAGCCCTGCCCCGCCTGCCTCCTCCAGGCCTGGCCGTGCTGCTGTACCTCACGCCCTTGCTTCTCTGGCTTCTCACTCTCTGCTCTCCAGTGCTGTGTTGCTGCTGCTTTCTTGGTCCTCCCTCCTGGCTCTGAAGCCCTGGTTGAACCTTCCTTTAAGCTGTTATCCCTGGAGTGCTTGTCATTGCTCAAGGTCAGTCGTCACTCCCTTCTCTTGGTCCTTTTCTGTCCTGGTTTTGTTCCTGATTCCAAATCCTTGAGTGGGTTTGATTCTGTGTACAGTGGAGACGTGAACCTTCCTCCTCTTGGTGCTTCCTGGCCCGCGTGTCCTCTACCTGTGCAGCATGTTTCTTCCCTGCTCTACACCGCAGCCCTGCGGGACCCTGAGAGCCTCTTCCCTTCAGTCAGCAAGCCTGTGCTCTGGGTTCCTGGTGTGGAGGCGCCCTCTTCTGTCGGTCTTCATAGCCCAGGGACAGTAGCTGGGTGGTTTGTTGGGGGTTGGCACTTCCTTGACTTCATTTGTCTGCAGGGCCCTGTGTTTTCATCCTCTTCCTTGCTCCCTCACTACTTTGTTGCTGGAGGCTGCTGCTTCCTCTTTTTTATCTTTCTTGTGTGCGGGCCTTGATGCTTTTAATAAGCCTTTACGCCCACCCCCTCTAACCCACAGATCCCTTAAGTCACTTCCCTGGAGTCTGTGCTCTGGTGGCCTGGAGACTTCCTGTTGGTGGGTGGAGGGCTCTGCCTAGGCCCTCCTAGTGCCCTGTCTTTCTGTTCTTTCTGGCTGCCTGCTGTGCTCCATGCTGCCTTGCCCCAGGTTTGCTTGTAGTTCCCATGTGGTCCCCACCAGCACCAAAGCAGAGGCTCAGTGTTCCCTGCCCTACCTAATTACTTAGTATGTAAATTGTGTGTTATAGATGTAGTACATGTTTAAATGTGTACACTATTACATGCATGATATTTGGGGACAGGTTGTCCTCAGCTACCTTGGAGGCTCACCCAAGAAGCAAGAGGTACTCTCTCAACACTCACCCAGACCCTGCCTTTGCTGCCTTTTCTTCATCTCGAGGCTGGTGCCCTCTGGTGTCATCTGTCCCCAGAGCCCCTGTGTCCAATAGATGGGTCACCTTTCCTCTGGCACAGTGCTCTCTTCTGAGCCCAGGTTTTTCTGATGGATGGAACAGTTCAGGGTGACGGAGCTGCCTTCTGTCAGGGTGTCCCTTCTCCACGGGGGTCAAGGCTTTTCCATTGTTGCATTCATCAGTTGATCATGACATGTCTGGACATGGGTTTTCTCTGGATTTTTCTTCTTAAGCATTCACTGAGTCTCTCGAATCTCTGAATTTGTCTTTCTCTAAATTGAGGACAATTTTAGCCATTGCTTTCTCAAGTATTTCTATCCTGCTTCATGATCTTTCTGCTGACCTGGGACTCCAGATACGGTCCCGTGCCACTTAATGACATTTGGTCACCATGTTTCAGCCAAGGAAGGACCCATGAGCCGCAGTGGCCCCAGGTCATCAGGGAGCTAGGGAGTTCCTAGGGTGTTCAGCTTGCTGCTGAGTGCTCGGCAGGCCCCCATGTGCTCTCTCCCTATCTCTTGGGTTGCGTTGGGTTGAGGTCAAGCTGGGTGCACTCTTCTGCATTTGTGCAAGGTCACTTCCAGCAGGCAGCGTGCTCACTCCATCGGCTGTCCCGTCTCCTATGAGCCCGGGCTTTGGGAAGGGTTTGTAGGGTGCCTGCTCTGCAAGTCTGAGGTGCTTGTCCCCCGTAGCTGGATGTTTCCCTAAGGAGGCCTGGCCCTCCACTCTTTGTTTCCAGAGTTACAGGTCATCTTAAAAAGGCAAGGTACGTTCCTGCTTCGTTCTCTTTTCTTGACGGTTTTCCATAGATTCTCCTATGCTAGATAGCACCCTCATGTCGCCGTGACAGTACCTGGGTTTTCTTTGTTTTGTCGTGTCCTTACGGATGAGGATTTGCCGCAGTCCGGCTGGCTGGGCAAAATAACTGAGGGGTGACGAACAACTTGTGTAGATTGATACAGCAGGAATGGAAGCTGTTTATTGTAGGACCCGAGCGATATTTATACACTCCACACAGCTTATTTTAATTAACATAAAATAGATACATCAGTCAACCAATAAGGAATCTCCACACTTAATGGCTCACTTTTGTTACTTCACAAACCACTCCCTCTGGCATTTTGTCAGGAGCAGTCCAGACTTGTTTACAGACTCTAACATTGATTGTGTACTGCCTGGCAGCGGCTAGTCCTGGGGGAGTGTGTGGTGTCAGGTGCAGTTATAGTTCCTGGGGTCATCGAACCCCACTGCCCTGTCCAGTGCACATGCCTGACCTTTCTTCACACACACAGACACAAACCTGCAGACTGCGCCTCTGCAGAAGGTGCCTGGTGCCCTGAGACAGAGTCACAGTGTCTGGTGTGGATCCACCTCTGGTCAGTGTAAGGAAGGCTGCTCATGGAGTCTTGGTAGAGGATGTGCTTGCAGACGGGGCTGTGGGTCTGGAAACACCAGAACAGAACTCTGATCTTTCCAGCACCATTCATTACTTCTCCCCTGAAAGTTTGCATGATAAAGATATTTGTCTGTTTATAGTTTTGAACACAGGGGACGGGAGCCAGGGGCACGCTAATGAGCTACATCTTCATGCCTTTTACTTTTTTGTGTGTGTGTGGATACACGGCTTTGCTACATTGTCCTGGCCTGAAGTAGCAAACCTCCTGTTCCAGCTACCTGAGTACCAGGGATGACAGGCTCAGTCACCACACCTGACAGAGATTGCAATTTGATGATGCAGATTCCATGGAACCAGGATGCTAACCTGTGGATCCCCTGCTCAGAGTGTCTGTCTGTCTGTGTGCAGGAGATGTCATCCTTTCCCTTGTGCATCGTTCTGAGTTTTTTAAACCTCCTGTTGGAAGACCATGGGTTTGAGGAGGTTCCTTGGGACATTGTCACCTCTGTTGCATACATCCTGGTTGCACCCAGGGCTGGGTGTGTTTTGGCGGAATTCTCCAGTGTGGTCACATGCTAGTGTTCAGGCTTCAGGGCTTTGGGTGCAGTAGGAGGGTAATGTGGAGAACTTCCATTGACCACAGAGGACTCTACCTTGGAGCTCAGGGATGATAATGGCCGTTCTTTAGGCACATTGTTCCACCTGAAGAGCAGTGGTTTGGAAACCTGGGTCTGTTGGGGTTGGTCCTGTGGAGGAAGTAGAGCTGCCTGTGGAGTGGTCAGTGCGGAGAGCTTGGGCCAACTCCAGGGCCTGCTGGCGTGCTCTTGGGCTCACCCCAGCCTGTTTTTATCAGGCTTCTTGTCCCATGGCCCCTTTCATCTTCTGGGGAACCCTGGTGTGTGGCACTCAGACCCATATTCCACGCCTCATGTGTTCAGCACTGCAGCCCCAGCGCCTGGTGGGTCTGGTGCTGATGCTCCTTGCTCAGGGGCCATTGGCGGTTCTGGAACTGCCAGCGTTGGGCTGGTCTTGCCTGCCGTCTGTGTCACTGCCAAATTCCTAGTTCTCAAGAAATTATGAAATTCCTGAGAAAAACATAACTGAAAAAGTGGATGTGAGTCTCCCTGCCTCTAAAATATTTAGGGTTTGAGGCCTGAGGGCTGTCGTTCTCAGAAGGCAGGCTGCTTGCTGGCCAGGGGCTTTAAGAGCATCCTGGTCTGGGGGTCCTGGAGCGAGTAGTGTGGTGTGGAGGAAGCCAGTGGCTGAGCTCTGATGAGAACCAGGGCACGTGTGTAACAAAAGGGGAGCTGCACCCTGGCCACAGGGTGGGGTGTGGGCAGAGATATGGCTGACTGGAGGCGGTGCTACCATGGAATGACAGAGTAGTGGCTTTGGACAATAGCCACTTATGACTCACTCTTGGGGGCCAGAACTTTGGAGCTTGCTGTGTGGCTCTAGCCCCAGGCCTCTCATGACACTGAGATCAGCTCATTGCCCAGACTGTGTCCTCTGAAGCTCTGCTTTTTCCTGGAGATGAGGAG
This sequence comes from Callospermophilus lateralis, assembly GCF_048772815.1. Taxonomy (NCBI): domain Eukaryota; kingdom Metazoa; phylum Chordata; class Mammalia; order Rodentia; family Sciuridae; genus Callospermophilus; species Callospermophilus lateralis. Next base: position 93,319,809 of record NC_135319.1, read on the forward strand.
CCATTGTCCTGCAGCTTGCTCACCTGTCTGGCCACCTCACATGGGCTTTGTGTGGGAGACCACAGTCCTCCAAGGACTGCTCTGCCCAGGGCAGCGGGGGAGAGACTGCAGCGCTGGCCACAGTGGCCTAGCCCTCACATCACTGCATTCTCTTGGTCTCTGGTCCAGTTCACACCTAGGAAGGGACTAGCCTTGCGGTTTGGATGAGAGTGGGGGGAGCTGACAAGAGCAGGTGAGTCTGGTGAGCCGGTTGGCACTCAGAGGAAGTATGCTGGGAAGAGAATGGAGTCCCTTCCGTCCTCAGAGGAGAGTCCCTCTGTCACTCTGAGGTCTTCAAAGACTGTTGTGCTGAAGACTGCTCCCGTGACACCGCTTTGTCGTATTCAGTTTAGATGTGGGAACCGAAGGTGGGGCCACTCAGCACCAGATGCAGGATGGTGTGGCATGGACGAGGATTTTGCATAGCATTCATGGTTTTATGCATCCTTTGGTCCTGGGGGAGCTTTGTCCATGTTGTTGCTTTCCTTGTGAGTCATTGAAGAGCAAGTGCTCTTAGGACCATGCTGGACCTGGTCTGAGCCTGGTCCAAGGCACCGTGAAGCTGAATGCAGGCCTCCCTCGGGCCTTGCTCTGCAGAGCTGGGGTGTGGTGTTGCTGGAAAGTCGGCTCCCTGGAAATTGGCCCTGACTCAAGGGGACTGTGGTGAAGCCTGGGAGAAGAGTGACTTCCGTGGAGATCAATGTAGGTTGACAGGTTTGGGGGAGGAAATTGAGTACATAATTCCACTTAGTATTATCAAAAGTGGCAGAGAAACCATGGGTCAGAGCAAGTGGCATATTAACCGCCAGTTGCTGCTGAGATGCCAGCGAGGGAGTGTCATGCCTTGTCGTTTTAGGCTGTGCCAGGGCTTCTGCCGGCCTATCTTCCACTCCTCCCAGGGCTGTTGGCCACATGCTGTGGCTTTCCCTGTTTCATGGGTGGGCAGTGGGGGTGGGGAAAGGGCAGCTTAGGCCCCTCAGGGCTGCATCAGACACATCCTGTCTTGACAGGAAAACAGTGAGACAGTGAGCCTCACCTGCAGACCGGGCTGGGTTCTGTGGGCTGAAGAAATAGATGGCCAGACTACCTGGCCAGGAGAGTTAGCCCTGTGTGTTCTGTGGGTGGGCATGGGTTGGGCTCCATCCACCCCTTGACCCACTCTGCTGTGCTGACTCCAAACTAGGGTTGGCAGCCTGGGGCACCCTCTGGCTGCCTTCTGCAGACCAATAGCTGGGACATCCCCAGGTGTAGTGTAGTGATGGGGAAGTGCTAGGCTGTATCTCCAGTGGCTGCAGGCCTTGTAGGGTAGGAGGCCAGTGCCGGTTGTTCTTGGTGGGCAGGGTTATGGGCCAGGTGGCCAGACCTGGTGCTGGCTTGGCTGTGGATTCAGTGGGCCTCTTATGAGATTCTCGGGCAGGTCCAACCTCCACCGGAGCCCTGGGTGCTGTGCATCGAGAGGACCTGGCCAGTGTCTTGCTGTCAACATGGAGGATTGTGTTTTGAGAACTTTTTTGTTGTTGTTTTAAACAGTGGACAGGCTGTCTTTTGGGAAAAACCTTCAGCCATCTCTTAGGGTGTGAGGTACAGAGCAGCTTGAGCCCAGGGGCACTCGGGTGCCTGTTGGGGGACCTGCCTGTGTGTCCCCTTGTGCTGCTGTTCATGCAGGTAAGGCCAGCTCACCTTGTCCCCAAGACATGCACCTTCTTAACTGGGCCCAGGAGGCTGACAGCATCCATTGCTGGGTCTGGCCACAGCAAGTGTGTCCTCCTCATTGTCATGTTGTGAGCTCCTCCTGTACCCAGATGCCAGGTACTCAGGTCTGGCACTGGCAGGACCAAGCGGAGCAAGCCCAGACACAGACAGAGAAATGAGTTCCGTGTTCCCCTAGCTCAGGGTCTCCTCCCACTGTCTGTGCCTTGTCTCTGACTGAGGATGAAGCTCAGACAGGTCGGAGTGGCCTGAGGGCTGCAGCAGCAGTGGTGGAGTTCCCTGCAGACTCCTGTGTGGAGGCAGGTCCCTGTAGTGGGCAGTGGATGAAGTAGGAGAGGAGGTGGCTCTCTGGCAGGAACCCAGGCCTTGATTGGGTGTGTCCTTGTTCACACTTCGCCTGCTCCAGGAAGCAAGGGTGATCAAGTTAATGTCACAGGAGCCTGCACACTCCTGGTTTTCAGAGAGTGGTAAAAAAAAAAGAAAAAAAAATGGGTTTCATATACACCAGGAGAGCTGGGTCTGAGGAGTTTTAATGAGGTTTAAGGAGGAGTTGTCCTGGCAAATCCTATCAGCCAGAACCTGGCCCCCCACCTCCATCCCTGTTCTTGCCTAGGGGTTTCTGTGACTCTGACCACCTACTTCCTGTTCCTTTAAGCAACTTGCAATCATTTTTAAAAAATATTTGGTTTTTAGTTATAGGTGGACACAATATCTTTATTTTACTTTTTTGTGGTGCTGAGGGTCAAACCCAGTGCCTCACACATGCGAGGCAAGCACTCTACCACTGAGTCATGATCCCAGCGCCGCATCTTGTAATTGTCATACATAAAATCCTTACCTAGAAATAGTACAACTTACCTGAGAAGCCCGGAGCACCTTTGACTTCCTCCCAGGCCAGTCTGTGTGGTTCTGTGGGAGCCCTGATCCCAGAGGGAGGAGCTCATTGTCCTGCAGGACCCTGGACTGGCAGAGTTGTCTGTAGCTGTGGCTCCGACAGGACTGAAATTGTGGATCATCTTCCTGACCGAGGAGTGGCTCAGGTTTTCTCTGGGTGGTTCTGAGCAGCCATATTGCACCTGCACTTGTAGTACGTGGCATGGTATTGCACACACGTCTGTGTGGGGCCTGTGTCTCCAGTGGGTCAGTGTGGCTGCTCAGCTGCTGGTGCTGGCCGTGGCTTTGCCCTCCGTGTTCAGTGGGTCGGCCTCGCTCTTGTCCTGGACCTGTGGGCACCTGTTGCAGGCTCTTTCTGTCTTCTGCTTTCCTTGGGTGCAGCTGGCTGTTGTTGGTAGGTGGCTGCCCCTTTCGCAGGGGTCCTGCAGCTGATTCCTGACTGGCCAGCCTGGTGTGGTGCGTGCTGCCCCTCATGATGTTTGCCTCCTCTAGGTGTCTTAGGGCAAGGCTGCCTTCTCCCTGTCCCTGAGCCTGGAGCTTGTCAGGTCCCTTCCCTCCCACCAGGTGGAAGAAGAGCATTACCTAGGGGCACAATCGCCTGCCCGCCCTGGGGTCTCACCAGGTGCACTCCTCCAGCTCTTCTTCCCCTGGGCTCCTGAGAGGGCTTTCTGCTCATTTGGGCTGAGTTAGTGCCACTTGTCTGTGCTTTTTCTCCTAAAAATCTACCAACTTCTCCATGTGTCCTGTGTCCCCTTTCATGACCTGGGTTCTCCTGGGTTTGAACTGTTGTTTTCCTTTGTGCCCATGTCCAGGCTGGAAGCAGCAGAGAGCAGTGGTACCATGTTGTCTGAGGATGCTTCTTGTATGTGGATTGACTTGTCACTTCAGCACTGCTTCAACAGCTGGCTGAATTCCTGCCCCGCACCACCCTTGGTGTTCTGGCGAGGCTTGTGGAAGAGGAGCTGGGCTCTTTCTGTTTGCCAGGGCTCCCAGCAGAGATGAGCTCTCTGAGCAGTGCTGAGCCGTTGCCTGGGCAGGGTCCCCTGCAGGCACCAAGACCGGTCTGTCAGAAAGCTGGTGTCTTCCTTGCTCTCCTGTGGCTTCCTTAGGGAGTGCGGTCCTGCCTGGGACTCACTCCCACCACAGTGTTCTTCCGTTGCATTTCTAACAGTGCATGTGGCATAGGAAACCGTAAAGGAGAAGTGCGTGTGATTCCTGGCACACGCAGGTAGCTGAGGGGCCCACATATTTCCTGTCTTCAGCAGATGCAGCCCTTCAGTATATCCATGCTCTTGCGCTTGGGCCATGGCCAACTCCTATGGCTGTTGAGTTTGGATCCCTCCACTATTTTGGAGGTACACAGGACCAGAGTCAACCTTGGAAGTTTATTGTCATTTAAGTGCTGACTTTTGTGCCATAGAAGGCTACTTCTGTTTAAACAAGTGATTTTGAGGAAAGTGCTCCTTGGAATTTAGATGCAGGCCAACATACCTGAAGATCTCAAAGAGTGGTGGTGTGTTTCTGTTCATGGAGTGAGGGTTTAACTTCTGCTTCCGCATGGTCTAGGCAGCCTGGGAGGGAGCATGGCCCACCAGTGCCTGTGTCTGTGTGCCGACGGGGAGGGGTACCCAGTCTTCCTTAAATAGGAAGCTTCTAACAATGGCTTCTGGTGCCTCTCTTGGGGATGGTCTAGTTTCGAAACCATGCGCACCATGGCTCCTCCCTTTCCAGTGGAGAAGTTGCCAGCAAGTTGCCAGCACAGTGCACCTTTCTGCTTCCTTTCCCTCCAGCCCCTTCACCTCAGCAGCTGGATGAGAACTTCCTGCAGTATTCCAGGAAGCTGGATGCACTGAAGAACCACATCTGCTGAAGACAGGAAATATGTGGGCCCCTCAGTTACCTGCATGTGCCAGGAATCACACGCACTTCTCCTTTACGGTTTCCTATGCCACATGCACTATTAGGAATGCAGTGGAAGACACTGTGGTGGGAGTGAGTCCCAGGCAGGACTGCACTCCCTAAGGAAGCCCAGCAGAGTCCAGGCTCTGCTGCTCAGGCTCTGTCACATTGAACCCACAGTGGTCCTCTCATTTGCTGTGTGAAGCATGAAGTTCCAGGTGGGCTGTGGTGTGCACATGTTGCTTCAAGAAGTGACAAAGGGATGAAGGAAGACCATGTGATGGAGCTAGAGGTGATTTATTTTGAGATGGGAGCCTTCTGTTGGTGGCACAGCCAGCCACTCAGTGGCCCTGAGCTCCTTGGCCTCTGCCATGGGGTCATGGCCGACATTGCTAGTGTGCATGTGCTTCGTTGAGGACCCTAGAGGAAGCCCTTGTAGTAGTGAGGCCCGGAGCACCATGCCATAGGCAAAGGAACGGATCAGGGGTGTTCTGGCAAATGTCACCGCTGCAGAGGTGGCCCTGTGACCCTGTGAGGGCACTGTCCCATCTCACAGTGGAGCTGTTTGCAGAAATGTCACATGTGTTCATGTCCTTATTAGAATTTTCTCCTTTGGATAAGTATGTCCTGTGTTTTTATGTCACAGCCTGAAGTCGGGTTGGTCCTGCCTGGGGCTGGGCCACATGTGGTGGGATCTGCACTGTTGGTTCCCTCTAGATTCTTGCCGCACAGCAGGGCTGTGTGGAGGCCTCTTGGGCATAGCCGGGCACTTCTGCGTCTGAGTGTCTTCTCAACCCTGCGGCCCCACTCTGCCTGTTGGTTCAGCTGCTGCCCCCATCCTTGGCCTTGGGGTGGCAGTGAACCTGACTGTGGCTTCTCCTCTGCTCCTGCCCCCCTAACATCCCAAAGGCCCTTTCCGCTCTCAGTGATTACCAGGTATGGTCACCCTGTCAGGGGTGTCCCTGCAAGGCACTGCCTGTCCTGTGCTCCAGAAAGCAGGGCAACAAGGCCATACCACCCTCTGCTCAGATGACATCTGGGCTCCTGGGTTGCCTTATGTGTGTCTGTCTGAGCTTTGCTGCCTGGGAGTGTAGGTCTGCATGGCCGGCCGTGTAACTGTCAGGGTTCAGGAAGTCTGTTGTCAAAGGTGAATACTGGACCCTCTGAAACGGCAGTTTAGGGCAAGTTGAGTATACCGCAGAGACATGGAGTCCTTGCTAGTGACTTCAGAAACATGAAGTTGGGGATCTTGGGACCTCGGAGACAGTGCAGTGTGGGGACAGGGATGATACTGCAGTTGGTTAGGCCAGTCTAGGCTCAGGCCTGAGTCCAGGCTCTGCTGCTCAGGCGTTGTTACATTGGGCAAGTTATGCTCTGTACCAGTGTCCTCCACTGCTTCACAGCCATATAGAATTCCCCAAGGATATGAGACAACTTTGGGACCTGGTGCCTGCTCAACAGTTGGCTTCAGTGATTCCCATATGGGTCAAAAGTGCCTATGTGCAAGTGTGCACATGATTACACATATGTGCCACCTTGTGCCGACACAGGCTCATGTATACCCTCATGTACATTCTCACAATCATACTTTGTACAGGTGTGTTTATACAGTCTCATGCACATTCACATTCTCACATTCATACACACCTTGCAAATCATTCACACATATGCCTGTGATGCTTGTGATAGCGCTCACACGTGCTCACACATGAGACTCACATGCACAATGCACACATGTTCTTGGGCACACTTGTGCACACATGTAGAGCTACACACATCCACACACATGCTTACTCCTGCAGTTGCATTCTCTTACACAGTTTATACACACATGTACAGACATACGCTGATGTGCACACATGCTCACACATGTACATACCTGGGTGGCACTCTCATTTGCTGGTGGCCTACAGGTGGTGTCTTTGAGATGATGACCTGCTTGTTCAATTTTTGGGAGCTATCCAGACTCTGAAGCCCAAAGTGTTTCTTTTTCTGATTGGAGAATGATGCCTCTAGATTATTGAAGAAGTTCTAAGAAACTCTGAATCTTTTCTAAGGAATCTATGGTGATAGAAAGAGGGAGAACACTGGAAATGAAAGTAGCTGGGCATGTCAGGGAGGCTCTTTCAGCCTCTGTGGGAAGCACCCTGGTGTAGAGGTGCAGCACCCCAACCTGTGATGCCAGGGCTGGGGGCGGCTTGTGCCTGACCTTGTGCTCTTCCTCCTCAGGTCGTGCACACCCACAAGCCTCATTTCATGGCCCTGCACTGCCAGGAATTCGGAGGAAAGAACTATGAGGCCTCCATGTCCCACGTGGACAAGTTTGTCAAGTAAGTCTCGGGACAGGTTTCTGTGGGCTGCAGGGTGGGGGTAGGGTGTGTCATCTCCGTCTTTACCATTCAGGACTAAAACGTCCATCATGTATATACATATGCCTTCTTTGTCCATTCATTCCTTGGTGGACACTGAGGCTGTCCACCAGACATATAGTTTGGCTGCTATGAATTGTGCTGCTGTAGACATGGGTGTGCATGATCACCGTAGTGTGGTGACTCCCGTTCTTGAGACTAAATGCCGAGGAGTGGTATAACTGGGTCACAGGGTGGTTCCATTCCTAGCCTTGTGAGGGTTTCCATAGCACTTGTATTGACTCTCAGTGCCACCATCAGTGTAGAAATGTTCCTTTTCTCCATGTCCTCATGGAGCGGACTTCTTGAACAGGGTGCTTCTGCTAGAAATTTGTCCTGAGGTCTGCAGAAATCCCAGGCCTTGAGAATTGTAGTGAATTGTACTTCACTAACATTCTGTAAAATACAATGCAGGTAAAAGGTAAAATCTGTATAAGCTCGTTTTGGAAAATGTTGAAGGCTGTCATTATGGGTGGTGTTTTCCAAGCGGGTCATGAAATCAGTGTCCTTCCTTTCTGTCTCTGACAAGTGTGGTCATGAACCTGCTGGGTCTTGTCCCCGATCCTGTGCTCTGGCCTCCCGTGCAGGAGAAGTTGTGCCTTGTGACTTCAGGGCTGCATAGAAGGCCTCCATGCCATGAGGAAGGCACGCCATGTGCAGGTCCACGTGGGGGCCTCTGGGTCCACGGAGGGGATTTCGAGCCCTCCAACATGGTGTCTGATGTGAGGAGAAGAAGGCTTGTGGGGACGCTGTAGTGTCCTGCTGTTCTAGGCTGGGCGTTGGGAGTGACATTGCCACCCGTGCTGAATTCCCACCACCTGAGTCCCTCAAACACGACAGGGGTGGCTTTCAGGCTGAAAAACTTGCACATTTCCTCAAAATAATTTGTAATTTGGGCCATTTTAATTTTTTTCCCCTAACACTCACCAAACTGATATAAAATGCTGTGGAGAAGCATAGTGAACAACAGCTGGGACAGTCCTGAAGGGGAACGAGGTGGGACTTCTGCCCACCTGACCACAGGCTGCTCTGCAGCAGAGGGACCAGGGCTGCAGGCTGCAGACACGCAGGGCAGACAGCAGACGCAGGCCAGGCTACGCCCCTTATGCCCGGCTTGTGGTGCTGTGGGCTGTGTTTCCTGAACTGGGATCCCCAATTCCTGTCAGACAGGGCCATCACAGCCTGCACCGGCAGTTGCACTTGGAGAAAAGTAAAACTTATTCTTAAGACTAAGATATAGGAGAATAGCCTCTTCATAGGTTGGAGACAGGCAGAGATTTCCTCACAGAGGTCCAGAAAGTACGGCTGATGAAAGGTAAGACTGGCAAATTAATCATGTTGAAATGAACCTGAACCTCCTTGTTTATAGAGAGGCACTCTACACACGGGGCATTCAGCCACACTGGGAAAAAATCTGCAGAGCACTTCCTTACAAAATTAGGGTTTAAATATATTAACAACTCCTACAAGTTGCCAAAAAGAGGAAAGCAGGGCGGTTGAAGAGCAGGGAGAAGATGTGATGGAGGCCAGCGCACTGGTGGAGGAGTGGCTCCACCCTCCTGGGCTCCTTCTTCCCTGCCAGCCTCACGGGCCTGTTGCTTTTGCTGTGAATAGCCAGCTGTCCTTTAAGAAGGTCACGCAGTGGGTACTGCTGCCGCTGGCTATTACCGACTCCTCTGCACTCAGTGCTCACTCCTGGGATCCATTCCTGTGGATTTCAGCACCGCTCTCCTCTGAGAATGTCTGTCTGTCATTCTGGAGGCCATGCCTGTGGCCTGGAGCGCAAGCCTGTCATTTTGCTTGCCCCTTCAAGGCTCTCAAATGGCCGCCTGTGGCACTGCCACCCTTAAGAACTGGCCATCGTTCTTGACTGTAGTGTACTTCACCCCCGACTGCCAGATTTGGTCTTCACAGCTGGTCCTCAGTGACTTGAGTATGTCGCTCTTTGGTTTGATTTTTTTTTTTTTATTTTTAACAGTGGATTTATAATTTTAATCAAACCTGGAAATCGTGTGTTCGTTATTCTCTCAGCAGTGCTCTTCCTCCTCCTCCTCGCTGGTCGGCAGAGTCAGCTGCTGGTGTCGCCCAGTCCTGGAGCTCTGCTCCCTTGGCCTCAGTGGGGGTTTCCGTCTGTGTCTGAGAGTCGCTGGCCAGTTCTTGTGCAGGATGAACCTGAAGTCCATCCCATAAACTTGTTTTATTTCTGATACTATATTTTTCAGCTCCAGTTTTCTTTGTGATTTTGGATTTTGTGGCTTTCTTCATTACCTTCATGTTTTCTTTTAAGAAATACCATGGTTTACAACCAGAGATATGAAAAGTTGTGCTCTATAGGTATAATATGAATTGTAATGCATTTTGTTGTCAAATATAATGAATTAAAACTTTTAAAAATTTTTGAAAAAGAAATACGATAGTGTGCTTATTTGTGTCTGAAGTTGCTTTTTAAGATTCTTTTAGCTGATTCCATCACTTTTGTTCCTCTCTGTCTCTGATACATTGTTGGCGTTTGGTGCCACTCTCTGGATGTCAGGTGATTTTGATGTGGTGCCAGACATGGTGGAGTCACGCTGTTCAGTGTTGGAGCCTTGCTGTCCTCCTTCAGGCCCTCACATTGTGGGTGCCAGCAGCTGGCTTAACGCAGCCCCTCCTCCCTCCTCCCCTTCTCGTCCCTCCCTTCATCCCTTTTATCCCCCTTCCTCCCTCCCCTCCTCCTTCGTCCCCCTCCCTTCGTCCTCCCCTCCCTCTTCTCCCTCCTCTCCCTCTTCTCCCTCCTGTCTCTTCCCTGCCTCTCTCCCGCAGTGGTTTGTGCAGGTTTCAGGGTGACGTGAAGATGCTCTCTGAACTACTCCCTTGCTCCTCGTGAGGGTCCTGCTGCATGAGGAGGCCTCTGTTGCTTTTCCTTAATGAGCTTGCTTTTCTCCTTCCAGGGAACTACTCTCAAGTGATGCAATGAAAGAATACAACAGGGCTCGAGTTTACCTGGATGAAAACTACAAGTCACAGGAGCATTTCACGGTGAGTCCTCCTCCATGCTGTGATGGACGCACCAGGCTAGGCGAGCCTGCCCTGAGGCTGGCCCTCCCAAGCCCAGAGTTGCTTCACACTGTGATTGGCCTCAATTCAGTTGTTGCCAATTGCAGGCTGCTGGGTGTTCTGATGCCACTGTGACCTGTGGGGTGGAGGGTGGAGTAGTGATGGTGGCACACAGGTGCTTCAGGGCTGTCTCCTTGTCGGCTAGCCTGGTGGGAATGGAGATGCAACTGGCCAAGAGAGGGAGGCCCTCAGCTTCGGGTATCTGGGAGTAAGAAGGCTGCTGCAGTCGGCAGGTTGTAGAGACAGGAGATTGCCCCCACACCTGCTCTGCTCTGCTCCCGTGTGCCCATGTCCCTTTTTGAGCCCTTAGGAGACCCATGGGAGCCGGCTTGCTTCAGGATACTATGGGATGCAGCCTCTACAGAGCTGGGAAAGACCTGTCCCTCCTCTGTGAGAGTCTTGGGTTCTGTGGGACGGTGGCCCCAGTGAGGTCAGCAGCCTTGGGAGGTAGGAGGGGCCTTGGAGCTCCCCCAAGGAGATGTTTGCAAGGCTTTGAGTAACTATTTGTTGCTTGAGAGATGAAGTCTGCTTTAGTCTGCTTTTTTGCTGCTGTCACAAGCAATTTTATAGGAGGAAAAGTTTATTTTGGAGCTCACAGTTTCAGAGGTCTCAGTCCACAGACAGCCAGCTCCATTCCTTAGGATCTGGGAAGAAGCAGAACATCATGGTGGAAGCCTGTGGTCAAGGAAAGCAGCTGGGAACAGGACATCCGGAAGCAGAGAGATATTAAGTTCAGCTCACCAAATGTGCACCCCGAAGGCAGCCCCGTGGCTCCCCCTCCGCCACACCCCACCAGCCAGCAGTCAGCACCCAGGTGACCCTGTCAGGGGATCAGTGCACTGATCGGGTGCAGGCCCTCATGGCGCAGACACTTCACCTCGGAACGTCCTTGCACTGTCGCACATACGAGCTTCTGGGGACATCTCACCTACACCCCAACAGCACCTCAGACTCTTCCTCAGAAGCTTCAGGCTCCTTGGGTTGGGCTAGGTCTGTCCCTTGTCCTTCACAGCACCCTCTGTCACAGCATCACATTTACAGCTACTTACTTCTCTGACTTTTCCACAAGGTGGAGTCCTGGGGGAAAATTGGTCCTTGTTCTTCAGCCTTTCTCTGCTCTAGAACCTGACATGGGCAGAGCAGAGATGAAACCCTTGGTGAGAGAGTTTTCAGTCAAGGTTTGTCTCTGGATTTGGAGCTTTCGGTGCTGGGTGAGTGGTGCCCTATGGTCACGGAGACAGTCACAGAGCTGCAGATTCCTGGCAGATTCCAGAATCCCTGCAGCACCTCCAGACCCTTCTCCATGTCCCTCCACCCACATTCAGGGCAGCGTGCCTCCAGTTCTGACCAGTACCTGCGTCCATGGGGGCTCAGGACACAGCCTCACTGCTTTCCAGTGGCCCTCCTCTCTGTGGCTGCCACCTCCCAGCTCTGGACTCATCCACCCCTTTGTAGAAGCTGGCCTCCCTCAGCCCTTTGCTTTCCTCTGCCAGGATCTAACTTCCTTCTTCCTAAATGGGACTTCTGCAAATGAAAAGACAGAATCTCAAAGAAAAACACACTGGTTGAATATACATCAAATTGGACATGGCAGAGAGAAGAGAAAATGGCCCTGCAGAAAGCTGTGGTACTGTTGAGTGGAGCACACCTAAAAATGTCTTCCAGTGGCTGGGCAGCGTGGCTGAGAGAGGATGTCACGAGCCTGACCCTTGTGTCACTGGGGCCCCGACGGGTACAGAGGGGATGGACAGAGGGGATGCGTGAAGGAATAAGAGCTCAGGTTTCCCACAGCAGGCCCTCAGATCCAGGTATTGAACCAACTCCAGGCAGAGTGAGCATGAAGGCGGCACGCAACACACGGTGCTGAGCACAGGTCCTGCAGGGAGCTGCTCGTGGCTGCCTGTCCTCAGAGCCTCTCTGACTGCCTCCTTCCTGCCCTGCACCGTGGCTTACTTCACTGTTGGCATTGCTGCAGGAAAGTCCCTCTGCTCTTCCAGCCTCCTTTAACTGTAAAGACACAGGTGTTTTCAAGTAACGGGTCAGGAGAGGAGCCATGCTAGCACGGCCAGGAGAGAGCAAGGGTGGCTGTGCTGCTGTGGAAGTGACCTTTAGAACTGGGGCTGTGGCCAGAGCAAAGAGGGCTGCCTCCTGATGGCAGAGAGGTCTTCTGCACAAGCCCAGAGCAGTCCTGAGCGCCCAGGTTCCTGGCTTTCACAGACAAGGAGACAGCAGAACCTGGTGGAGAAGTGGGCAGGCCTGCCCGGCAGGGATCTGAATATGCCTGCCCTATTAGCTTATGTGCAGGTGGACAAAGGCCTGTCCAGCAGCCTTCTCTGCAGTGTTGGTGGAGCCACCCGAGATGCCATACACCAAGAGGCAGAGCAAGGAGGGACGTCTGCCCAGCATCTGTGGCCCTGAGACCATGAGGTAGTGTGAGTGGGCTTAAGGGCCCAGTGTGAGGCTCACTGTCCTCACAGGCCTCTCAGCAGGAAGCTGAGGGGAGTTTTAGTAGCCCTGTGGACCTCTGAGGGCTGCACATGCCTGCCTGTCCTCAAGGCTGGCTCGGGCTTTTTCTGGACAGGTCCCCAGTGGCCTGTGCTTGGGGTGTTCTGGTCCTGACCCTCTGAAGAGGACATTCCCAGGTCTGGATGAGTTCTAGGGCTCTTGGCTGCCTTCTTTCCAGGGTCTTCCCTGGCTTTGGCACTGACCACAGACCCTTCACCAGCACATGTGGGAGTCTGGGCCATAAACAAACACCTCCAGGAGACTGGAGTTATGCGACGTGTGTTATTGGATGTTGAGGGATAAAATTAGACGTTAACTAGAAAGCTTTCTGAGAAATTGTCAGATATTTAGAAGTCAACCAAGTTGAATCCCATGATTCAGAGAAATGCCACAAAGAAAATGAGAAAATATTTTGAATTATACAAAAAACAAACTAAAAAACCTTCAGAATGTGTTGACTTGCCAAATAGTCTGCATTGCGGATGTGCAGTGGTTAAGCTGGGTACCCAGCAGAGGGGGTGCCACCCTGTTGCTCAGACGGGAAGCGCCAGGCAGGAGTCTGTCCACTCCTGGTCAGGAACTTACCTCCAAGGGCACCTCACACCACCTTGGACAGCACTACTCCTAGCCTGCAGAGGACGTATTCTCAAAGTCAAGGTCTCTGAAATGCCAGCAGCCAGGGCTAGGGCTCAAGGTAGCTGGAAAAACTGCCTGAGGCCATTTTCTTGATTGCCCAGAGAAGTGGACCAGGGAATTGTGCTGCTATAAACACTGATGTGGCTGTGTCCCTGTAGTATGCTGTTTTTAAGTCCTTTGGGTACAGACCGAGGAGAGGGATAGGTGGGTCAAATGGTGGTTCCATTCCTGGTTTTCCAAGGAATCTCCATACTGCTTTCCAGATTGGCTGTACCAATTTTCAGTCCCACCAGCAAAGTATGAGTGTGTCTTTCCCCCCACATCCTCACCAACACTTATTGTTGTCTATATTCTTAATAGCTTCCATCCTGACAGGAGTGAGATGAAATCTTAGTTTTGATTTGCGTTTCTCTGATTGTTAGAGATGATGAACATTTTCACTGTCATATATAAAAAAATTAATAAAAATAAAATTTAAAAGAAAAGGACCAGGGAGGCAGGGTGTGATGGTATACACCTATAATCCCATTGGCTCAGGGGGCTGAGGCAGGAGGTTCCTGAGTTCAAAGCCAGCTTCAGCAACTTAGCGAGGCCCTAAGCAACTCAGTGAGACCCTGTCTCTAAATAAAATAAAGGGATGTGGCTTGGTGTTTGAGTGTCCCTGAGTTCAATCCCCTGTACCAAAAAATAAATAAACACATAAAAAATAAAAAAGTGGGCCAGGGAACAGAAGCAAGTCCTAGAGCTGTTTGGTAGGAGGCGGGGCGTGGTGTGCAGTGTGTCTGCTGCTGTGCCTGGCTTAGTGGTGCCTGCCACCTGGTGTCCCTCCTGGGGCACCATCCTCTGGCCTGCAGCATGGTCCTGTGTGGGCTACCTTTGTTGTTGGTGGGTGGTTGTGGGCAACAACCACCCACCAAGGTTTGGTGGTGGTCTGGTTGCTCCAGCTGCCTGCAGCCATCATGGGTTGGCACCAAAGTGATGACACTGTTGTCCCTGGTTATAACCGAGACTGGGGTCCTGAGCACCCCCATTTTACGCCCCCTCAGCATGTCATGACCTTGAGTGAGCCTCTAGGTGTCTTGATGGAGAGCACCTGACTCCCTCAGCAGAACTAGGTGGCATTGGCCAGCCAGGCAGCCCTCCTACCCATCCTGGTGCCCTCTGGCTTCACACCGAGGGACATTCAATCTTTACAAGATTGATGGTATCAGAGCAGTATTTTCAGCTGAGTCTGGTTCAAATAATAGGCCATTAATTGTAGAAGGAAATTGAAATGAATTTATCTTGTACATAAATGCTGTCATGGGCATTAATAGGGATCAGACTATAGTGGCCTGTTCCCAGAAAGCTCCTGAACTGGCTGCACCTGCTGCGCAGGCTGACTGTGGGGGTTGACTGGTGGTGGCAGGGTCTGCTGCTCCTCTAGTGAGGGTGCCCTGGGAGCTTTGGGAGAGGCAGGGGACTTGCGGATGACCTTTACGGCCAGGAGGTGGCGCCAGCACAGCACTTGCAGCCCCAGGGCTCCCTGAAGGAGATGCTTTTAAGGGGATGGGTGTACTTTAATGGTGACACTGAATTTCGAGTGTTTGCAAGAACCCTCCTATGTAGCTGTTGGCATAATCAGGAGGCTCATTGGGTCTACGCAGAGACATAAAGACAAGCACACCTCCCTCTCTGGGCTCCCTTGGTGGCATCCCTCTCCCCAACCTCTGTCACAGCTAGTGCCTTGCCTGCCTGTGCTTTCTATGGAAAGTTAGTGTCGAAGTCTATTTTTTTCCAGAGGTGCTGCTCGTCTGGCACATTCAGGCCTCAGCACTGGAAGACCAGGTCCTCATCCTGCTCCTGGGAACGTGTTTGAAAATCTCTACTATCTGGGCCAGGGATGCCGGCCAGGGTGTTGGTGTCACAGGCAAGCTGTACAGGAGGCAGGAATGCCCGAGCTGTGAACCGGAAGTGTCCCTGACCTTTCCCCCTGGCAGGGCCCACCCTGTGCCTGATGTGGTTCTGCTTGTTGTCTGTCTTCTCCCTGGAATCACACTCCCGAGAGCAGCAGCTGCGCTCTCCCTGCTCGGCCCTGGTGCCTGGGCTGTGCCAGCACATGCACGTGTTCAGAGTCGGGGACAAGAGGGGGTCCCTGGGGCGGAGCAGCGCTTGAGGCAGGAGCAGCTAGGGTTGGAGGACTCCACGTGGATACCTTAGTTCCCAGGTGGAGGGTAGAGGAGGCAGGGCATGTGTGGGGTGAGTGCAGGGGACACAAGCCCCAGACGGGAGTGGAGGCTGTTGGTGTTCAGTGCCGTGGACTGGTGCAGTCCCCTGGGTCTGGCTGCTCGGGTCCAAGCATGGGGCTCCCAGAAATCTGGAGAGGAAAGACGGGTAAGGCAGGTTCACCTAAGGTGCAGAGGTGGTGATGTGGGGGTGCAGTGGTGTGTGATGTACCAGAAACCACCCGCCAGCCAAGAAGGATCCCAAGGGGAAGGGGACTGCCTGGGCAGGGCCGGAAGTGTCCCTCCAAGGCACCGGCCCCGCCAGCCCACACCTCAGGCCCTAAGAAGAATGGGCACAACTCTCACCGAGGAGGAACCTGAGCCAGACATCCTCTGTCCCTGGTGGCAGCTGATCTGTGGCATCTAAGGGACTGCAGACAGTGCTGACCAGGCTGCTGGGCATACATGGTGTCCTGATGGCTTCGGTGGCCTCATGTCCTCGTCATGGTTTTGTGTTAGCCTCAAAGACACAAGATGCTCCCAAGTCAACCCTCGGGAGTGAGCTGGCTCTGCCTGCAGAAGAGGGGCTTGGGCTCAGCTTTGTGGTGCGAGAGAGAGTGCTGCTCCCCCCGGGGAGAAGCCTCTGACACGCAAGCAGGCTACGCCATGCCATCTCCCTGGCCAGGCATCAGCTGCCACCTGCTCAGTTCCTCTCCACATTCATCCCAGCACCACTGGGGACCAGGCCTGTGTTTTTGGAGCTGAGAATATCTGATGAGGAGCCACAGTGACCTTCCTGCACAACGCTACCTCATGGTGACCCTATTCCTGTGGGCATCTAGAATCAGAGGCAAAGGAAAGAGTGGTGCTGCCTGTGGCTGACTTGTCTTCTGTGGGCCAAGGATGTGGCTGCCAACCTCCTGGTTCTTCTGCCTTCCCAATACCCATTCCTTCTGCCCCAGGGCCTTTGCACTGGCCCTGTCTGCTCTTTCCCCCTTCCTGGAGGGTTCTGTCCTGCTGCCTTCTCCTTCTGGAAGTTCTGTCCCACTCTCTCCTTTTTGAGGGGTCTCGCTACCCAGTGTGAGCATGATTCTTCAAACAAGTTCTCCTTACTTAGGGCCTGTCTCCTTGCTGCGGTTGAATCAGCTCCATGAAGGCAGGGATCTCTGCTTCTTGGTCCAGTGGCCATCAGGGGTGTCAGATGAACAGCCCTATGTGAACCGTCCACTCTGGAGATGGAACGCATGGAATCCACGTGTTTGAGCAGCTTGGCATGTGGCATGAAGCTGCTTTGTCAGAAAGTGGCAAAGAGTTCAGAGGGATCTTTGTCAGAGTCGGGTCCTTAGGTGAGCCTGCGCTTCCCTCAGATGCGCTCCGTGCAGCACAGAGGGGACTTTGGGCAGCCTCTGAACAGGAGCCATTGACTGGGCTTGCTTCCTGACCCTGCCTGGTAAGATGGGTCTGGTCCGGGGAGGAGGGCTCCAGAGAAGGTGTCCAGGCCAGAACCCGAACTCTGCTTGTATGGGCTTGTGCCAAAGAGGGGCCCAGAGGGGGAGACCCTGCTGTCTGTCCCTGAGCTGCCTTTTTCAGGCCTCACTCTAGCTAGCCTGTCGTCCCTGCCCCGGATCACACCTGCCACCTGCCCCACTGGAGATGGACTTGGGAGGAAGTCCCTGGGGAGGCCTCGGCACCGTGCGTTCCTGGGTTCAGCTTCTCGCAGCCCAGCATGCTGAGCAGGCCTGGACGCCAGGTGGGCCTCTGAGTGAAGTTTTGCAAGGCCATCCCAGCATGTGTCGATCCGGCGCTCCAGCTATAAGGAGTCCAGTGTTGGACCTGCTGGCCCCCAGGGAGCCACATGGAGAGCGCACTGCTCGCCCTGACAAGCCTGCCGGTCCATCGGAGGATGTGTGGCGCTGCCTTCCGGTGCCACTCGGAGGAAGGGGCTGCAGACCCGTCCCCTGCACTTGCTGTGCTGTCTCCTCTTGCTGCAGAAGGAAAGCCCCGCAGCGCCAGGCTCCCCTCACTGCTTCGCTGGAAGCCAGAGAGAGAAGGCCGGGTCCCGTTGTGGTGGACTTCAGGTGTGGCTCAGGACTGCGGAAGGGCCCTGAGGGCCTCCGAGTCTTCCCTGGTGACTGGGTGTCCAAGGTGCTGGCACCTGCGTGTGGGGTCTGGGCCAGGGCTCCTGGCCTCTGGGCTGCCTGGCTGAATCCGAGCAGCCCGTCTTGAGTGGCAGAGCAGCATCTCCACTGGGAGCAGAGAGATGGTGTGTCTGCTGCGCTGCTGCCGTTCCCCCCCCCCAGGAGGGGGGTCAGCCTGGACCCGAGTGCTGGTGCCGGCCTCTGGGGTGGAGGTGGCCGTGGGGCCAGGGCAGGGGAGGAGAAGCTCCCCTCTCCACGTGGGCTCTCTTCACCCTCCTGAGGAAGCTGGGCAGAGCATGGCTTAAGGATGGCTCTGGTACTGAAGAGGAGCTGCAGAGAAGTGCTGAGAGGGCCTGATCTGGGACTCCAGGCTCCAGGAGGTGGCTGCTGCACAGAGCTCCAGCTGCAGCCACGACAGGAAGAGGTGTACAGGGTGCTGGCCTCTGTAGCCCTCCTGCTTGGGCCTCTGTGTGGCCGCACCAGCCCGGGGCATAAGGAGGAGCTAGTGCCTCGGTAGGTACCGTGCTTTTAGACACGCAGATGCTTGGTATGTTGGTGTGCTGTGCTTTCCCTGTGGATAAATCAGAAGAGGGAGGCTGATGTGGGGCT
Organism: Callospermophilus lateralis; assembly: GCF_048772815.1. Classification (NCBI taxonomy): domain Eukaryota; kingdom Metazoa; phylum Chordata; class Mammalia; order Rodentia; family Sciuridae; genus Callospermophilus; species Callospermophilus lateralis. The sequence continues at coordinate 93,337,947 of NC_135319.1, forward strand.
GGTTGGCAGGACACTCACTTTGTGGCCCCAAACCCCAGCATGGCAGGGGAGCCTTGGGTGGACCCAGCACTGTGGCTTACTCCTGGACCCCCACAGGTGCAGACCCTTGTTTCTGCCAGAGTTGCAGGTGGCAGGTGGTGTGTGCAGTCTTGCTGTGGCAGCATGTCCTTGAACTGGATGCTTGGCCATTTGCTCTCCTAGCTGTCTCCGTCACGTAGCCAGTATGGGGCTGTGCGGGTGGCTGGGCAGCCTGAGGCTGGTTCTGGGATGGGGCAAGCTGAGGCACAGTGTGGGGTGGGCATGGGTCTGCTCTCCTGTGGAGGAGGCCCAGCGGTGGGGCCTAGTGTGGAGTGGCTCTAAGGCCCACCCTCAGTTGTCCACTGCTCGGTGAGCCTGCCTCCTGCTCCCTCAGGGCTCCCGGCTAGAGGCCCATATCCCTGTGAGTCCTGTGGTCTGGACTCCCAGGAGTGGCGGCTGCTCAGCAGGTGGGCTGGTTCCTTTCCCCTTCACTTTCTGTGTTGCTCATTGCACTGCTGAGAGGAAAGTCCTCCCTGGAGGGGCGGAGGAGCTCCAGAGACTTGCACACCTGGCTTTGCTCTTGCCTGAGCATCATCTGGGTCTCCCACAAGGGCTCTGGCCTGCGTCTGCAGAGCAGGGCCTGCTTTCTCTGACTGGGAGCTGCCGAAGGCTGACGTGGGGTGTTAGAGGCACCTTTTCCATGGTGCATCGTGGTTCACAGCATCTGGGTCCTAGGACCTCCTTAGAAGGCTTTTGCCAGGCTGCCAGCCTCAGCCAGAGGCCCTATTGTTGAGGTTAGGGCCGGGATTGAGGCTGCTCGTGCCTGGGAGACCCCTTCCCATGGACCCAGTCCCCTGCCCCACGTACAGCCCTCTCCCCTCTTCTCCTGACAAGACTTGAGGGAAATTCAGGGATTAATGAGTTTGCTGCTGGTTTTTGATCTGAGGAGGGGGAAGGCAGATGCATTTGTGTTGGGGCCTGATCCGCTGTGGGCAGGGGCCCTCCCTGCCCTGGCCCCTCGCCATCTCCGCACCTGAGACAGGCCTGATGAAGTGAGAGGTGCAAGATTGGTTTCTGAGGGTGCCGGGCGCTCGGAGCTCAGCTAAATCACAGCTGTCTGTGCTGCTGGCGGGTGATGGCCTGCTCTCCTGCCTCGGCACCTGCAGCCCCGTGGGACGCGATGATGTGCGGCCGGGCAGCGGCCGGGCTGCAGTGAAGGTGAAACTGTCGTATCGATCTTTTTAGCACTAAAATATGAGCCACTTTACGCCTCTCCCCGCTGCTGTGATGTGAAAAATAATAACTCGGATCCAAATTAAAAATATTGATCTCTGGAAGGTGTTGAAAGTAAATAAACACCTTCCTAAGTTTCCGGTCAGCCGAGAAACGGCATTCAGCAGTAAATGTGTCGGCTCGTCAGAGTCAGGGTTCTTGATCTGTTTTTCCTCCGAATTGATTTTTCATCATTTACTTCCTAAAAGTGTTGAAACTTGGTCCTCTGCTGTTGGATCCCGGCATTTGGGCAGATCATTTCTTTGGGGCTTATGAGGCACTCCTGATCCACTCCCTCATTGATTGATTGATTTTCAGCTCAATGAGCCTGCAGTCCCACTTTATTCAGGACTTCCATCATAATTTTTTATACATTTAGGCTTGACTCTTTTATTTCCCACTAACAGATGAGCTGACATTGAGCTATCAAACAGGGAAAACAATTGCCATGAGGTTAATTTTGTCGCAGGCCCTGTGCATCCCAAGGAGATGTGACTGAGGGGTTCCCTGACCACAGGCTGGGCCCAGTGCCAGCCTGCCGGGGGCCCTGGGCATCTGCTTAGCAGAGGCTGAGTTCAGCATCCCTGGGAGGGGTGGTGCCTACGGGGGTCCCCCGTGTCTGCCAGCAGCCTGTGGCTGGACAGACTGTGGGGCATGGAGTGCTAGTCCTGTGAGCTTGGGGACAGAATGAGTAGTGTGTCTTTTGGGAAGTTTTCCTGTTAGGAGGCAGCCAAGGGGCATAGCTGACCATGTGGCTCTGTGTGGCTCGTTGTGGCTGGCCAGGAGAATGCCACACGTGACAGGGGCCAGGGCTGCTCAGGAATTACAGCAGAAATATTGCAATGGCCTGGCTTCTCCGTGATTTTTCCTAGGGGGTTAGACAGTCTCCTGGGGAGACATGAAAGTGTGGCTTGTTCTGCTAACACTTAAAGGCAGGGTTCCTGTTCACTGATGTCCAGAAGGGGATGTGGCCAGGTGGCAGATTCCTCAGCTGAGTGTGGGACGAAGCAGACTGCAGAGGGAGGAGGGTAAGGTTGGTCTTTGGCTCTGCATGCCCAGCACCAGCCACTGTGCAGGAGGCACCCCATGCGTTGTGCTTTTGATGCTGTCCATCAAAATGTGTACCTACCTGTTGGCATCTGGCCAGCTCCACTTTGTGCCTGTGTGTGTGGAAGTGCTGTTGAGCTGCCATGTCTCTGCATGTGGTCCCCTTGTGGGGACAGTGGGGGAAGAGGCGTGGTGGCAGGGCAGACTCCCTTCACACCTTGCAGCACACTCCATGTCCTTCAAGACAGATGTCTCAGGGTGGTCGTGTGGCCTCTGGGCATAAAGCACTGAGGCCTGGGGAACAGTAAGCCTCTCTGTGGTCACTTCCATCTGAATCCATGGCAGCGAGGCTTGAGAGGCTGGGATGTTCACTGACTGAGGCGGGACAGGGCAGCCAGACTGGCAGTCATGCTGGTAGGAGGCACCTGGCTGGGGCTGGGGCTCCTGGACAGAGGCGAGGGCTTTGCACAAGGCTGAGGTGGCCCTGCCCAGCTGTGATGCCTGTCTGGGAGGGACATGAGGTCTCCAGAGAGAAACCAGTTTTCTCTGACTGGACTTGGGGGAGCAGGACTTGAACAGGTAGGAGTGGCAGTGACAACGGTGGCCTACGCAGCAGTGGTGTGCATCCTTTGCTCACACCCTCCATGTTACTCTTGCATTGCCTGTATCCCTCTATCCCCCAGGTGTGACACTGGGCCTACAGGATGTCCCCTGTGCCTGGTTTTGGGTAGGAGGCAGCAGGGGCCCAAACCATCCTGGGTGCATGCTGCTGTCCTAGGCTGAGAAGGTCACTGCCAGCACAGCTCCCCTCTGAGTGCAGATGTCCGCGAACGAGCAGCTGCTCTGTGCTAGGGCCATGGTGCCCGTCTCTGCCACTGGTGCCTTCCTGCCTCCAGCAGCACTTTGGGTGGGCAAGTAAGCTCAGAGAGCGGGCACACCCTCCTGGCCCTGAGATTTGTCCGGTGACTGGGTGTTCCAGATACCACACTCCTCACAGCGTAGAGCGGGGACGCTAGGTGTTGGCTTTCTCCTCAGGAGCCTCAGCTGGCTCAGCAGTGGGCTTGGCCCTGCTCCCAAGTGTGGAGGGGAGTTGCAGTTTGTCTGTTCATCCCCAGAAATGCAGAGACTGATGGCCATGCTTGAGCCCTCCCTTGGGACCCACGTTTCTGGTGGCTGAGCAGGGTGGTGTGTGAGAACCCAGCCTCCAGGCCTCCTGGCAGGGCAGCTCTGACAGAAGGGGAGAAGCAAGTCCAGGCAAGGGAGTCTGCAGTACCTGATGTGCTGTGTTGCCCTGGTCGGCTGAGGACTGTGCTGAGGACACTGGAGTCCCTTCAGAATGAGGAGGTGCTGGGGATGCATCCTTGCCAGGATCCAGAACTAGAAAGGCTGAGAGCTGCTGTCAGGCTCAGTTCTGGGGGTCACCTGGTGAGGGACCCCAAGCAGAAAGCTCTCTGCTTCTGGGCAGAGGCTGGTGATAGTGCTCTGTGGTGCTGGGCTCCTGTCATGTCACACGCATTCTCCACTGAGTGCTGTAGCTGACATCCTGGGGGTGAGCGTTGTGCAGGCAGGAGGGCAGAGCCAGAGCACGCAGCACCAGCTGGAGGAGCGACTGTGGTGAGGCTGGAGCTGCCCCTCAAGCCAGCAGTTGATTCTCTGGTACCAGGAACCATCCCTGCTATGTGCTGTCGCTACCCAACAATGAGTCCAGGACCTTTGTGGGAAAACCTTTCTCCAAATCTGGAATCTGTCACAGAAAGCATGTGGGTCGTGACCAGCTTCAGGCTTCACATCCCCGCCTTCGTCCAGTTGCAGAAGTTCTGCTGTGAGGTGGGGTCTGAGGAGGGCCAGGGGCAGTCCTGTCTGAGCGCAGCAAGGAGCATGGGCTCTGCTGACCCGAGCGGCAGCCCTGTGCCTGCGTTGCGTACTTCTCGCAGTCGTCACACCTGCCCCCCAGCTCCGCCCTCTAGGCTGCTCTCCCTTCGCACACCCTGCGCTGGTGAACAGGAGTTGGTGCTTGTCCACGGTGCCCAGCCCACCTTGGGGCTTTTCTGATTGTGGTGGTGCTTGGTCCTGGCCTTCTCCTTCCCATGGGCCCCTTGCTGCTGGCACGAGGTAGCCGTGTCCATTAGATGTGAGCCTGGCTGTGGGCTGGAGGGCAGTGTGGGTGTGGACATCTCCACCTAGTACATTCAAGCCACCTCCCCTCCAGGGCTATCCTTCCACCCCTTGTCCCATGCTCCCTGGTGGGAAATTTGTAACAGGCTTGAACCAGGCATGAGGTGGTGGCCGATCTGTCAGGCAGCAGACAGGCATGATGGAGGCCGTGTCACACAAGCCTGGGAAACAGATTTGCTCCAGGAAATGTACTGGTGAACAAACCGAAAGACTGTAGAGCTCTTAAGGGGTCCATGCTTGTTAGCGTTTTTGACAGAAAATCACTGAAGCAGTGAACATAAAAAGTAGTCCTGGGCGGCTCGCCCTGTTGCTGCTCGTCCTGGGCGGCTTGTGTTTGCTGCTTGTCCTATTCGTCTGGCTTCAAGTGACATTTCACTTCCAGAGCCCCCTGTGAGCTGCACCCTGCTCACCTAGCTGGCATTTCCCTGGGAGGTGGACAAGCCCTTGGCCCTGCTCCACCCTGAGGGTGGTTTCTGTCTTCCCTGGCCCAGGCAGGCTTGCCATCCCACCTCCCCGGAACCTGGTTCACAGAGGGAGTGTGACCTTCAGAAATGGGCAGGCCAAGGGGCCCGCTCGTCACTGTGCACCTGCCCAGAGAGTGCCTTGAATGGTTCACTGGAGGAGGTCTCACGGCTGCCCCTCTGTTCCCTGTTCTCACGTCCTCCTTGCATTTACTGTGATGGTTCAGGTCACAGGATCAGCACATGCACAGGTGTGTGTTGCACCAGAGGTTTGGTCCCTGTGCCATTGCTAGAGCCCCACAGCCTCCCGCGCCATCTGGCAGGACACCATAAGGCACGCTGGCCAACTCCTCTGAAACCGTCCACAGCCCCAGCCCAAGGGGGAGGTGTGTCTGTCCATGCAGAGATGTCTGCCTGCTCAGGGACATGGTCAGGATGTTGTGTGTGCAGCTGGTGTGTGACTGGCTCAGCACAACTGTGGGCACTTGAGCCGGGGTGGTGGGTAGACCTGTCAGATGTGCTTTGCAGCCTCTGGTTGGCCTTTCAGTTCCATCCAGTGCCCACGTGTGTAGACGTCTGGGGTAATGGGCATTCTGTCCCTTGTGACTGGTCCTCTGCCCCCAAGGGCATGGGGCAGGGTGAATGGATTCTTACTGGGCAGTATGGTCATTATGAGCATTTTGGGATTTATACCCTTTAGACTTGCTGCCTCCTAATTTGCAATCTCAAAATCATCTTTGTATGAAGGGGAGGAAAGCACCCACCCCAGAGGGAATAGCTTGTGGCCATCAGACTTTCCCTCTTCAGTGGGGTCTCATGTGGAGGCTCCACATGTCCGCTGCAGGAAGGGATGGAGTGGTCAGGTCCAGACATCAGGGTGCCCACTGCCTTACCTCACCAGAGCTTGGGCCAGATGTCAGGGTGCCCAGTGTCTCATCTCACCATAGTCCACTGCTACCAACATGTAGGGCCACCCTTAAAGTTGTGGAAATACCTGCCCACAGGTGAACATGTTCCATGTTTCCCCTCAATTGTGTGTCTGTCCTTTTAGAAGGAGGCCTGGTTTCTCATTCTTGCAGGGAAGGTACTGGGTCAGGTTTTGGGATTTTCTCTCACTGTGATTCTTCTTGGCTGTAAGAAAGGGTGACATGACCACCATCTTCCCGCGTCACATTGATCTTGCAGTCAGATGTGTGCCTGGCCTGTACTCGTGCTTTCTCCCACATCCTCACCTCACCCAGGCTGGGCAACCCCTTCCTCTGAGCTGCACTCCTGCCCTGCAGGGTGGCCTGCCGCCCCAGCCTCCTGCGGCTGCAGCTGGATGACAGGCCACGGCTGTTGCCTAGGTCTTCACTTGCTCTGTGGTGGCTCGTCTGCAGGCTCATACCTAGGGGTGTTTACGCTTGGCCTTCCAGAAGGGGATGTGCGTTTGGGTACATTCCACATTTCCACTGGTTCTCAGTCTGGTTTCTGCCAGCTGGGGGAGGATTTATGCGTAGTGATGGGGGACAAGAGGTCCTGTCAGTTCTGCAGGGGACATAGGGAAAAAATGCCTACTAGAAACTTCCCTTTGCTGCAGAAAATCTGAAGTTTGGACGACTGATTGGTTAGAGAACAGCCAACCAGCTATCTCATTGCTGGCAGGTGGGTCTGCGAGTGCGATGCAGAGGTGTGGGGATCCTTCCCCCTGGAGTGGTCAGTGCCTGGATTGTCTAGGAAGCCCTGGGAGATGGGCCACTGGGCTTAAACATCTTTCAAACGGAAATTGTTACACCTTGCTCTTCATCTTGAAATTAATGTTTGGTTGTCAATTTTTATTGCTGGTGTAATGGATGAAGCAGGCGATTATGGCTGTCCCTGTGGTGGGCCCCAGTGTGTGCTGCACGGGCCCCCCACTCCTCAGATAGAGGAAGTGCTCATGACCCATGCTGTGCACTCGGTGTTCTGGGAGTCACAGAAGGGAGAAGCTGATTTTTTTTTTTTTCCCCTTAATTTTCTTTGTATTTTTACCCCTCCCCGCCCCAACTGCTGCCCAGAAGAAAGACGTCTTACTGCTGTTTCTAGGCGCGGCCAGTGCTGGGCAGGGCAGGCTCTGTCTGTTTTGTGTATCTGAGTGCAGTGATGTAAGAACATGCTGAGCTTGTCTGCCAAATGCTGCTGTATGTGCCCAGGACAGCAGCTCCTCTCTGTGACAGGCATTGTCCAACCCACAGCCTCTTTTGGGCTAGAGCGAGACTGTTTAATAAATGTTGGCTGTCCTTCCAGCCATCATAATTATTTAAAGGGTTTTCAGAAGAGAGAGAGCAAATTAAATCAAGCCATTAGTGTTGTGTCCCATCGTGGAGGTAAGTGTATTTGTAAAAACTTGGGTCTCGTTAGAGTCTCCTCCCAGTTTTCATCTATTATCACAATAATTGAGTTTGTAGCCGGAATTAAATTCATCAAATTGTGTTATCCTCTTTAGAAATTGGATAGGCACCCTGGCAGGGCAAGGCAGAAGTTGATCCGCTTTGCTGAAGCCTCCAGTGGCACCGCGCAGCGGGGCTGGGGAGCGCAGACGTCTTCCTGTCACCCCGACACGGTGTGATTTCTCCTCAACCCCCTGTGCAAATAATGACATTTGAATCGAGCATTAACAGGCTTAATTACTTTAAAATTGTCATTTTAATTTACACTGATATAGTATTGATCATACAAGCAGAGATTAAGCTGTTCAGTGGAGCGGATGATGGGGAATTAAACATTAAAGGGTCCTCGAGGGGCCACGCGCTCTGCCCGGCGCGCGCCGGAAGAGGGATGATGGTTCTCCGTAATGAACTGGCGGCATGCGGGGACATGAATCTTGGGCTCCTGGAGAAGGGGAAATAATGGGGTTTGGGACGCATTTGCAGGTTATTCATTCGCTGCCATGCGCTGGTTCTCCAGTGATTCATCCGCCTCAGCAGCGTTTATTTATCCAGCAAATTCCGGAGCTTTGACCTTTTCACTAAGTACATTGAACATAAGTTGGTGTGGAGATTTTTTTGGGTGTAACTTTTATAAGTGTTTGTTAGTTTTCCTTACTTCTTGTTAACATCAGTTACCTCGTTTCTGTGCACGGGCCCTTGTGGTCCAGTGGGACCACCAGGTGGGCAGTGGGGGACAGGCACTGGCTAGGTAGGGCCTCCAGGTGCAGCTGCTGTAGTGTGCCTGGGGCCTGGCTTTTAAAATCCCAGGGGAAATCCCGGGCTCAGGCCACTGGCCCTATTCAGACCAGAAGGGCGGAGGCTCACTTCCGTGTGGCCCCCTTTGCCTGTCTTTAGGCCTTTGGTTTGCTGTGATCAGCACACAGAGTTGTGGCCCGGAGCTTTTTGGATACTGCTACATGGAAAACATGGAAAAGACGTGGGGATTTCTGTCTCAGAAGCAAGTGCAGCTGATGGATGCTTTGGCTAAAATTGGAGCCCATCAAATTCTTCAACCTCAAACTGGTCACTTTCCAGAGGTTGCATCATAAAAACTGAAGTGATTGATTCTGCGCTCAATAGGGAGTGATGAAATTCTTGGTCACCATCCATAATGGCTTTATCTTAAACCGTGGATAGATTCCATTCCAGTGTGACCAGGGAGAGCAAGAATGCAGGTGCTGCTCCTACAGCGAGACAGGCATGTGTGTGGGAGTCCGAGCAGGGCTTGTCATCCGGCTCTCTCCCGTGTAAATGAGAGCCCATTGCCATGGCACCGAGGCTCTGCACAGCTCAGTAGCCACAGTGCTGTTGGTGGCACCTGTGCTCTGTTGACCTCTGTGGCCTTCTGTAAGCACAGCTGTGTCCAGCACATGGCCTCCTGCCAGGCTACATGCTGGGAACTCACCCTTCCCCCCAGGGTCTGGGCCAGGTGGGGTGGGTGGAGGCTGAGGCATAGAAGGCAGCACACGGCTGGCAGGTGTTCCAGTGCTGTGCCCCCTGCTCCCCTGCAGAGTGTCACTGGGCAGGCATGTGTACTTTGCTCTCCTCCTGCCACTTCAGCCGCATCAGAGCGTCTTCTCAGGGAACTGCAGGGAGCCCCCGACCCTGTGTCATGAGACAGGAACTCCAAGGTTCAAGGAGACCCGTCAGCATACTCCTGGGTGCTGTGCTTCGCCTGTCAAGGAAGCGGCAGGGGCGCTAGACTGGTGTTGTGCATATGACGTGGAGTGATGTCAGCCTGCCACCAGCATGACAGCGATTCCTGGAGCCTGGAAGACAGGCAGCACTTCTCTGCTGGCACAGGTGTGCCTCATAGGCAGGAGGGACTGGGTGTGGCCCATGTGGCTTTTTTTGACACATCTTGCAGCAAAATTTCCTTTCTGAGGACCTGGTAGGGTTTCAGTCCTTGAACTTTGACCTTGATTTCTGGAATAGCTTGTCCCACCACATGCTCCCTCTCCACTGATTCTCCTCTTCACTGAGTTCATGCGGGCCCTCTGTCCACCCACGGAGACCTGACTTCTGCATCAGGCGTAGCTTCACGTCCTTCAGCTCCTCGCGTGGCAGACACGCGTCTGTGCCAGCCTGGTGACTGATTCCATTCAGGGCTCCATCAGGCAGGTGGGTCCATTCTCTGTCCCATCTGTTTTCCGTCCCGAGCATTACTGTCATTTCATCTTCTGTCCCTGTCTGCACTGCTTGCTGTGGAGTGCCCAGGACTCTGGCCACTGCCATCCCAGCTCCTCCACATACCATAGCTCTGCACATCCTGTTCTGCCCTTCTTAGCTCTTTCTCCTGCTGACCCCCTGCTTCCTTCACTGGGTCTCTGGGAGTGCCACAGCAAGCCCAAGGCCACATTCCTCTTCCCAGAAGACCTTTCTGCCTCTGATGCTTTGATGTGCCCCTCCCCCCCAGCCCCAGCACCCCCATCCTCAGGCTCTCCCACTCCATTATCTGCTGTCTCTGCTCCGTTTGTCACTTGCCTGCCAGGCCCTGACCAGTAAGCAAGGATGCTGTCAGCCTCCCACACCAAGGTGACGGTGCAGTCTAAGGGCCCACTGGCCCTCCAGGAGGCCCTGCAGCCGTTCCCCGTGTCAGAGCACGTTAGCAGCAGCAACCCGCCAGCACTGTCCTCTTCTCCTGCCTGCACCTCCCCCTCTGCCTGTCCTGTGGAGACTGATGTCCCAGCACGTCTGTGTCTCTTAAAGGAGATGATAGATGCTCCTGAGGTCAGGACTGCAGTGCTGGAGTGCAGAGCACCAGCAACAGACTGCTTGACGGGCGTCCCTCTCCTTGGTCTTTGTCAGCAAGGTCTAATTTATAACAAGGCCATTAGAAGGAGGTACTGTCATGGACATCTTTCCCATAAGGGTTCTTTGTGCTTTGGCCTCAGAAAAGAGGTGAAGAAGAAAGGTCTTCTTGCAGGTGGGAGGCACCAAGTGGTTCCTACCACATTTCTCCCCCGCCTGAACAGTAGCTCCCTTGTCTGCTAGGAGGGGCTCATCTTTTCTTTCTGGTTGGGGCAGTAGGCTGTGCTGTGGCCAGTTAGTGCTCTTGGTCTGTGGCCTCTCCCAGTGACCCTTAGCACCCCAGGGGGAGTCTGCCCACAGGGAATTCTGCAGCCAGCAGAGACACTCCTAGGAGTAAAGGCTAGACAGGCACTGTGCTCAAATGCAACCGGAGAGGCTCTCTGCTGGCAGATCACGAAGAGACAGTGAATGCTGAGGGGTGTCCTTCAAACAGGGACACTTATCCTTGACATGGTCAGAGGTCGAAAGGAGCGAAGAGTACGGAAAATGGGAAAGTGGAGTGAAATAAGGGAACCTCAGGGTGTAAAATACAGCAGCTCCTGCAGCGAAAGGAGGAGCAGTGGTGTGCACGAGTGGGTTCATGTACCCCGAACGAGTGGGTGTGGTCAGGCGGCAGCCCTGGGAGAGCCAGAGAGGTTGCAGAGCAATGTGGACTTCAGGGGAGTTCTGCCATCCTGGCCTTTCCTCCGGTGGGGAGCCAGTCTAGGTTATGTGAAACACAAGTAGACGGCAATTTCCCATTATAATTGGAATTTAAAAGTCACTTAAAGCTTTTGGTAGTGTTTCATGTTTCCTGAGCTTTTCTAGTGGTGGGAGGTATTTTGTGATCAGCTTTTGTTCTGTGTTGGCCATCTCTGAAAGGGCACTGTACTTTAATCATCTTACGTTTATAATGCACATAACCTAGTTCTGCGGAACACCCGTAAGAATAAAACTGTAATGGAAAAGCTAATGATTTTTAGAAGACAAAAGGTAAATTGGAGCCACTTTAATGATGATGCAAACTCTCTGCATAATGTAATTGGCATGAAAGTTTATTGATTTACTTTTGTAATCATTTAGATGTGGAAAATATAGCTTCATAAATTTAATAATTAAAACTAGATATTATTTTAAGATTGATATTTTTTCCCATTATCGAAATTTTCAATTTGCAAAATATATATTATGAAAAAGTAGCATTCAGATTGTACGTGAATCTCGTTTTGAGAGGCAAGCGCCTAGGTGATGTGAATTGAAGACTGACTTGGAGTGCCTGTATGGAATTCCAGGTCTTTGCTCAGCTTCATTTTCATTACCTATGCAAAGGAATTCTGGTTTGGGGGTGGGAGGTGGGTGGCTCCGGAATTTAGGGAGTTTGTTGCCGGCCCATCTGCAGTGGACATGAACAGGGAGTTGTCTTGCTGCTCTGCTCCGGAGACAGATGGAAGCAGGTTGACATGCCAGGATTCCCCTCTCCAAGACCTGCCAGGGTGGCCTCTGAACAGGCCCTGTTGGCTCCATGCTGATTAAGTCAGCTGGCCTGGGGGCCACCCACCCTGCCCAGGCCAGGTGCCTGGTGGAGTGGGCCCCACCATTCCTACGAGTGTCCGTTGCCCATCCACTTGGGCAGCAAGGCACCATGTGTGGTTCTCCAGGGCTTGGGCAGGGGCTCTGCCACCACTGTGACATGTGTGAAGTGGTCAGTCTCTTTGGATTGCCTGGGCGGGGCCACACAGTGAGCCCTGGGGCCCGGTTTCCTCCCTGTGCCCTTACCTGACAGTCGCACTGTGCACCTGGGGTCACCCCCTCTACTCGTCTCTAGGATGCTACCTGCTCTTGGTTCCCGATCCTCCCCTACTATTCCTCATTCCCCCAGACACTCTGTCCCCTTGATGACTTGTCCCTCCTGTCTACCCTTATCACCTGTCTGCTCCTTGTCCCCCTGAGCACTCTGTTCCCTCTACTTCCTCTTGTCCTCTCTAACCTCCTCTGGCCCCCACTGATGGCTCCTTGTCCCTTGGCTGCTCCTTTTCTCTTAAAACATTCTTTGTCTCATCCACTGTCTTCTGTCTCCCTGACCACTCCTCGTCCCCCTTTTCCCCCTTGTTTCCACTGACTGGTAGCTTCTTCTCTGTCTACTTCAAGCACCTCTCTACTGATGGCCAGGTCTAGTCCCTTGCCCTGTCCTTTTCTCTGGCTCCAGCCCCTCCATAAACTCATCATTCCATGGTTCTGAGGACTGTCCAGGCCTCTGACCTGACCTCTTGACCTGTGCATCCAGCCACCTTGGATGCTCCCTGTGGTGTCTTGGGTGTTTGGCCCCAGCTCTTGGGGCCAAATGGGCTGGATGCCTATTTGAGCTCCCTCCATCCTGAGCATGGTGGTGCCCACTTGGTTTCCCGAGTCCTTCCTCACTCATGTGCCTCTGCCAGCTTGGGCCTGCCTGTTGCCACCCATGTACCTGAGATGCCTGAGACTGTGTGAATGCTGGTGGGGCCCAAGGAACTGTGCTTCCACAGGGAAGGGCATGGCCTTTGCACACTAGTTGTGGCCTTCTCTGTTGGGGGTTCTGCAGCTTTGGTTGAGGCACCTGTGGGACTGCAGTCCTTCCTGACAGCTGGATCTCAGGGCCCGTTAGGAGGACCACCTGGCGGTGTTCCTGGCTGTGCTCCTGCCACGTTCACCGCGGCAGGGAGGATGTCAACAGGCGTGTGTGAGGTATTGAGTGGCTGCTGTGAGCACTGTTTACCCTGGCTGTCAGGACGACTTGTGCTTTGCCCTGGCAGACAGGCCCTGCCCTTCCTGGGCTACTTAATTGGGGACACAACAACCAGGAGCTGTGACAGGGTTCAGCACCCCGTGTACACATGCCAGCTCCCATGGTGCACGCTTTATAAAATGCTCTTTAATTCAGGGACGGAATATCATTAACTTTGTAAGTGGATGAATACAGTGGACAACCAATTTAATTAACTGCTCATGTCGGCCGTCGGACGGGAGGTGGAATGAGATTACGTGTGCATCTGGTAGGCTGGCGGCCAGGCTGGGACTGGCTTGGTGCTGAGGGTCAGGCAGGGGCCTGCCCTGTTCCGTCATCTCCTGTCCATCCTGGGAGCTGGACTGGGAAGGGCAGTGCTGTGAGTGTGTCTGCCTTCCCTCTGTAGTGGTGACTGGCTTCTGGAGGGGGCACCTTGTGAGTGGGGCTTGCTGCATTCAGCTCTGGGTGGCACTGGGGAACGGGAAGTCACATGGCCTCCTCCTGGCCGTCGACAAGCTTGTGACACAGGGAAAAGCCAACCAAGCTCTGTTGACTCATGTAGAAGCTTTGTTTAACTTATTATTGGTTGTAATCTATTGAATGTTATAGTAACTTTGCTTTGATTTATTACTCGATGTGTTAAGGGGCTTACGTTGGTGACACAGTGAAGAAAGTTGCATTTTTTGATCTCCTCAGCTTCAGAAGCGCTGCGAAGCTGCGTCAGGTTGTGTTTCGGAGCTAAGTGAGCCAGTCTGCATGCTGGCTGTAGCTGCTTAGCCAGCCGCTCTCGGAGTTTAGTGCAGTTGCTTTCGTGAGCTGAGCACTGTGCTGGGGGCTCATGGCCTGTTCCTGCCCTGTAGGAACTCCCTCCTCTGTGAGGAACAGAGGAGAGCACACAGGCAGCTTCAGTGGGCAGCACCTTGAAGGTGGGCCAGGCCTGCCGGAGTCTCTGCAGGGAGCACTCAGGGAAGGCTGCTTGGAAGAGCCAGATTTCATGGGGACCTGGGGCAGCAGGGGGCTCATGTGATAAGCCTATAAGAAGGGAAGGAAAAACACATCACTGCTTCAGTGGCAGAAGAATTTGTTCTACGCCGGGGCATGAGTAACCAGTGTGGCTGGAGCTTTATGAGCTGGGAGGTGTGGGAACCTCTGCGAGCCACTGGGGACTGGAGCGTTAGAGCAGTGGCAGGAGCAGATACATATTGTAAAAGCCCGTCCTGGATTCTAGGCAGAGAAGAGATCTGGGGGCAATAGCAGTAGAAGAAGCAGGTTCCATTTGGGAGATGACAGTGGCCTGATCTGGCTTTGGAGAGAATGGAAGTTGGAGATGGGTAGTTGTGTGTAGTTCATAGAATGTGCAGTGGGTGTTTGGGGGAGAGGCATGTTGGTGGGATGATGCTGGAGGAACCGGAGAGATCTGTGGTTTTCTGTGGGAGCAGGAAAGGAGTGAGAGCTGGCAGACCTCCTGAGTTGGGGAGGACTAGACTTAGGAGAGATCAAGGTGGGGCTGTGCAGCTGCCTGGACCATGGTGCTGGAGTTGGAGGAAAGACCAGCACAGTGCGTGTGAGAGCTCCAGAGGGAGGCGAGGAGGGGGAAGAAGCTTCTTGGGGTGCACTACTTGGATAGTGTGATGGTGTCACTTGGAGAGAAGAAAGAAGAGGTCCTTTGCTGTTGAGAAGCCTCACGACCCTGACCAGCCAATGTCCAGGAGTATTCCCTGGCCCTCTGTGGCTTCGCAGCATTAGTTAGCCCTATTCTGTCTTGGCACACGCTCCCCATCGCCTCGACCTTGTGCTGACATGATGCCCAGGGCTTAGGCCGTAGGCCTGGACCTAAACTTGTCCCCCAGCATCCTCACGGTTTCAGGTATCCACCTTTAAAGACAGCTCAGAAATGTCCACTTTTACCCACACATTGTCCCTGAACTCCAGACTCCAGTCCAACTGTCTGGGTTGGATGGGTGCCATGGGAATCTCAGCCTAACAGTTCTGTCCCAGGCTCCTTGTTCCCCACAACCTTGCTTCTCCTGAAGTTTCTTCCAGCTCAGAAAATGGCAGCTCCTCTCCAGCTCCTCTGACCAGTGCACAGGAGCATTTTGGCTCCCTTTCTTGCACACCCTACTCAGTTTATGAGCAAACTGTGTCCAGATATATTTCCACCCCAGCCCCTTCTTGCAGATGCGGCAGGCGTCCTGGTCTTAGTTCTTGCTGCCCTCTGGATGCATGTGTGCCCCCGCCCCCTCACAGCTCTCTCAGTGTGGAGGTGGCCCTTCAGCAGAGAGCCAGCGTTCCCCTGCAGTGCCTCGGGGCAAAAGAGCCAAAGGGAGAGGAAGGCTAAGGGTGATAAAGGGGGCGACTGAGGCAGACAGTCCTCACAGGAGCAGAGGGCCTGTGGTGGCTGGAACGAGAGGGCAGCTTCATGGTCACTGAAGAGGAGGTCAGCACGCAGTCAGTAGCGTTCCTGTCCAGTAGCAGCAACAGCTGAAAATGCTTGTTTTTGAAAGGTACATCCTGTAATAGCCTTGGAAACTAAAAGGTACCTAAGATTAAGTCTAATAAAAGGTTAGAAGACCTTTACGGAGAAAATTGTTAACGTTTATTAGAAGCCATTTAAAAAGATTTCAGTGTGGATGAAGACGGAGGATGTTATAACAGCAAGGACCCAGGGACACAGGCACCAGCTTCAGCCAGTCTGTAAGGCTGTTCATGGTGCTCACACCAGCCGCCAAACCTTGGGTTCCACCTGCAGATGAGAGCCATAGAGAAAAGCCAGTGAGGGACCACCTACCAGTCACCACGACTACCCAGCAAAGCCGCGGAGAGCACGGTTGGAGCAGAGCAGCAGGGCCGAGAGCCAGGGCCAATGCACAGGCCTGTGTGTGAAGGAGGCAACCTGGACAGCGGGGAACTCTGACCCAGTGCCGTCCCCTTCACCACAAATGATGGCATAGAAGGACAAGGCCCTGCACTTTTCAGAGTGAACACAGGGCGTAGCGGGTGGAGTTGGAGGAAGGAAGTCTTCAGATGCGACAGAGGCAAAAACCACAAGAAGTGTATTGATGGATTGACTTCAGGAGCAAAAGCGTCCATCAGTGAAAGGTACCATAGAATACTCGTGAGGCAAAGGCTGCAAGGAGGCTCTGTAATTCAGATTACAAAAAATTCAGATTATTGTTTTTGAAAGGTACATTCTGTAATAGCCATTGTCAGATAATAGACAATCCAAGGTTATATTTAAATGTTAAGAAACATGTTAGTTGAGGAAAAGAGGAGTTGAGATGCTGTGCACCTGTACCTAGAACAGAACAGCCGGAGTGTGGGTGGGGGGGTATTTGTAGTGTGTGTGTATGTGTGTGTGTGTGGCGGGGTGTCAGATGGGTTGACCAAGGACAGGACAGTCTCTTCCAACATGGTGCTAAAGAAACTGGATGCCCAAGTGCAAAGGAGGGTGTTGGGTTCTTGTACAACACACCATAAAGTTGGGAGGGAAGAGAGACCTCAGGGCTGCACCCAACATCACAAAATTGTTAGAAGAGAACAGGACTTTCACGGCATTGGATTTGACAATGAGTTTTTAGGTATAACACTAAAGAACGGTAACAACAACAACAAAAAACAGGCAAACTGGGCTTCATCAAAATTCTTAAAAATTGTGCATGAGAAGCATAAGTTGAATAAAAAAGTAGTCTAGGGCTGGGGACATAGCTCAGTTGGCAGAGTGCTTGCCTTGCATACACAAGGCCCTGGGTTCAAACTCCAGCACCACACACACACACACACACACACACACACCAAAAAAAAGTCCATAGAATGGGACTGAAGTCAGATGTCTGATAAAAAGTCAATATCCAGGCTATATAGAGAACTTCCAGAACTCAACAATAAAAGGAAAGAACCTAATTAAAAACAGACAGGAGACTTGAATAGACTTTTCCCCAAAGGAAATAGGCACATAAACACATGAAAAAATGCTCAGCATCATTAATTACTGCAGATATGAAAACCAACTTCAGTGAGCTGTGATTTTGTCAATTAAAAATAAATTTAAAAACTAATTATACCTGTTGTAATGGCTCCTATTTTTAAAAAAAGCAGAAAATAGGAAATATTGATAATGATTAGGAGAAATTGGAAGGGGCCCTTAACCATTATTGGGAATGTAAAATGAGGCAGCCACTGTGGAGAAGAGTATGGCCACTCCTTAAATTTATGAAAGGAATCACCATGTGATCCAGCAATTCCACCTTTGTGTATGTATCCACAGTAACTGAAATCGGGGGCTCAGAGACATCTATCTGTACCCTTTTACAGCAGCATGGGTCACCATAGCAGAAATGCAGGAGGAATGAGGGTCCACATGTGCATGCATGCACATGCAGAAGGCACACGCCTACAGTGGGATGTCACTCGACCTGGAGAAGGAAGGAAATCCTGTCTCCTGCTGTGGCATGGATAAACCTGGAGGACGTGATGCTGAGGGTCAGAGGCAGTCGCAGAAAGACAGATGCTGCGTGCTTGTACCTGGAGCAGGCCTGTGCCTAGAAGCAGGAGGTAGAAAGGTGGCTGACAGCGCCTGGGAAGAGGGGAGGCCCTGAGCACCTATGTCACATGTAGAGTTTAGAGTTGGGGAGCTGAGAGGAGCTCTGCAGAGGGGTGTGCTCGTGGCTGTACAGCGTTGCAGGTGTGTTTAACACCATTGGATTGTGCACAGAGAAATGGCTAAGCGGGTAATCATTTATGTGTATTTTACCACAATAAAAAATCCTAGACAAAAGGAGGGTAAAATGGTACCTTCTAAAATGGTAGAGCACATGCCTATCATGTACGAGGCCCTGAGTTCCTCCCTAGAACTACAAAAGAAAAAAATAAATTTTCAACTATGTGAGTATAATGAAAATGCAAAATAAAGAATGAGGCATAATTTTGTTACTTCTCCAGTAGCAAAAATTATGAAGCATTTGGCCCATGGGAGGGTTCCTGGCCCTCTGCTGTAGTTCCTCTACCACCCCTGCCCTGGCTGGCTCCCTGGGAGCTCACTGTGGTCATCTCTGCCGTGCTGTTGGTAGTCAGCTGATAGTTCACAGGGACCTGGCTGTTGGTCCATGGTCCTCTTGCTACCTCCGGGTCACACAGATTTTGGGTGGTTTTAGTATCTGAGAGGAAGAGGTCCTCCTGTTCACTCCTCACTGCTGAGTGTTTCGATTTGAGCGTATGAGTTTGCTGTTTCCTGGACGAGCAAGCCTCCTATAGAAGGCCCCAGGTTAGCACAGTGCTTTCTTGCTGACCTCAGGGTGGGATACATTGGTGCAGGTTACTGACCGTCTGATGTGCTGCTGGTCAGCAGTGATGGGGGTGCACCTCATGTGCAGCTTTATATCCACCCTCGCCCTGCAGCCTGCAGCCAGAGCTTGGGCCCACATTCCTCACTGCCTCCTGCTGCGCAGCGTTTGTTCCTAAGTCCTGTTCTGCCCAGGCGTGAGCAGGGGTCTGCCGCAGCAGTTCTGGCTCTGTGTTTGCCAAGTGGGCCTCCTGCTATCAAACTTGGCTTCCAGAGCTAAAGAGTGCCATGTATGAGCCTTGCCACATCGCTGTGCTCTGACTGAGGATAGAGACGTGTCTGGGTGGCCTTGCAGACGCTGCATCTCAGCCAGGAGCCCCACGTTGCTGCTGAGTGCCCTGAGAAGCCTGCTTCGCCCCAAGGAAGTGGCTGCTCAATGTGAGGGGCAGTGCCTGCCATGTGCCAGCTGAGCAGGGAGTCTGGCCCTGAGTGGACAGCCACCAGCCTGCTCCTCAGCACTGTGGGGAGCTCTGGCTCCTGTCAATGCCTCCACAGGCAACAGGGCCCCTGCCCTGCACCTGCAGTTGTGGCAGAACCAGCAGCAGCTGAATGGCTTCTCACTAGTGGAAAATTAAGCCCTCCTGACCATCAGGTTGATCAGTGTGTAAGAAGTAATTCAGTTTTTCCTCACCAAATAGGCCATGACAGGAGTCTGTCTACACGGGCCATGGTCAGGGCCCAGGGTGCTGGCAGCTTCCTTCTGGCAGGCCCAAATCACTGTCACACAGACACCCAGTCCCTGGGCCCCTGGTCATATGGACAGAGTGGGTGGACACAGGGAAGTTGGGTTGAACCTCAGTCACTCACTGTGAATTAGTTTCTGTGTCTAAACTGGCAATGTTTTTCCATTTATCTATGGTGAACTTTATGGAGTGACATCAGCTCTAGTCACGTGGTGAGAGGTGTGTGACTGACTGTGTGGCCTTCCTCTCACCTCTTCAGTTCCTCCATCTCAAAAACAGCTCTGGAGAGTGGACACTCTGTTCACCTTGGGCATGGTCTTGGCATTTTCTTCCCTGGGTCCTGGAGGAGCATGGTCACTCTCTCATACCAAGAGGTGGCCTCAACTCGACTTTGCTAAAGAAAGCCACTAAAAGCTGGCTGCTCTCAGGGCCTGCAGTGAAGGTGACCCCTTCCCTGTGAGGATGCTCACCAGGGGCTGCTGGCTAGAGGACATGCTGCGTCCGTCCGCCAGCTCAGGATCCGTCGGCAGCATGCCATGAGGCAGGCCCTGGAGCCAGGGATGTGGAAACACGCAGGGTCAAAGTCACGTCACGGGCCAGGCCTGGGGTCTAGTGTAGGGTCCCACGCACAACCTCCTGACCTCTGGCTTGTCTGTGAGGCAGAGATCCTGTGCACCGTGTTGGACCAGCTGCGAGAGGAGGTGCTCTGGAACAGTGTAGGCCCACCCACAGGTCACCAGAGGCACCTCTCAGGGCTTCCTTCACTCTGGCTCCTGGACAGAAGACTTTGAAAATCTGCGGGCCCAAGTGGCTTGCAGTTGGTTGGTGGCTAGGATGTGGGGCTGGGCACTCCTGCCTTCCTCGGGCAGTGTGTGTACACGTGTGTGTACATAGGAGCTCACCTCCTGCCCCAGCCCTCCCCAGCTGGAGGAGGATGTGCACTGCGGCTCAGCTGTGACTGGTCCCCTTTCCTAGGTCTCAATAAACACTGCATGGCAGTCCAAGCAGCCCCTCGCGTCCAGGGCCTTGGGGGCCGGAGAAGAGCCCTGTTGTGCACCTCAGAGTATGTTCTGTTCCATAGCAGGAGCTAGCTGCTGTGTCCAAGAGTTTCACATTGTTCTCTGGTGAGGTGTCCTCTGACCTTAACTCAGTCCTTCTTTCTGAGCCCAGAGGCAAGTGCCTTAGTGGATCTGCTGGTCTCTGACCACAGTGCACAGGAGCCTGGCTGCTACTACATGAATGGAGACAGAGGCAGACACGGGCCAGTGGAAGCTCTGGGTTCTTCCAGAGACAGAGGTGATGTGATGAGCAGGGGACTGGGCAGGAAGATGGGCTGTGGGGTGTGGGTAGAGATGGAAAGAGTGGATGGTGTCCACAGGACTCATAAGAGACTGGACGCCAGGCTCTGTGGCGTGCGGCTGAGTGGGTGGGAGGGTGGAACCTGGGGAGCATGATCAAGAGGAGATTTGGGGAGGGGCAGAGGACATAGGTGGTGTGCAGAGAGCCAAGGGTCTAACACTGGGTTTGGCCATCTTGGACCCAGGACAGCAGGTGGCAGTCCACACACATACACAGAGCAACAGAAGCAGGGCACAGCCTCCTGGAGGTGTGGCTCGCACCACACCAGAGACCAGGGTGCCTGCCTGTGAGGACTAGATCGGGGTCTCCCGCATTGGTGGTCATGAATTTCAAGGGTCTGACAGCTAGAAAAGAAGTTCTAAAACCGAATGATGTTCCAGAAGAATCTGAGTCTTAGCTTTGCAGATTGGAGTTTCTGCTCACCAACTGTCGGTCTCATCCTAAAAAGCAGAGGTCAGCAAGGACCTATCTGTATTTCAGTCAGGGGCCTCACCAGGGCCTCACCACGCTCACCTGCCCCCCAGCTCTGCAGGGCACAGTCTGGCAAGTGCAGTGCAGACCTGGCCCTGGACGGAGAATGGTGTGGCACTTTTCGAGGCAAGAGTTGACTGATTCTAATACTTTTTGTTCATAATTGTTAAAACAAGTTTATTTTCCATCTGAATTTGACATGGTGGTACATTTTACCTTTGTCTACATTGTTAAATATTTGTTTATGTGGAACCAGATCAGTGGATTGTGGAAAGGTAACTGTCTGTCTCCTTGAACATGCACCTCCTTTGGAAGTGCTGGAACCACAAATGCAGGCTTTTGAAGGAGGCTTGCTCTGTGTGCTGCTTGTGAGTTGCCTCTGAGGAGCTGCCATAGGTCCAGGGCGGGATTTTATGGCCGAGGACTATGGGATTTGAAAAGATTTTCTGTATGTTGCTAGATTGCCTTTTTAATAAAAGTTGTCAAGGAGGTAGCACTGAGGCTGGCTCTGGTGTTTCGGGGAGGCCGGGTACAGGGAGGGCTGGGCTTCACATCTCTCTGTGCACAGTCACCTGGGAGCCTGTGCTCCTGGCCTGCTGTGCTACTCTTAGCTGGGCCTGCCAAGCACAGCCTCCTTGGCTCCTTGTGCAGTGGAGACCATACCAGTGGGCTGCAGAGCCATCCAGGGGCCAAAGGGATGTGAGACACTGGCAGGGACCAGGCCAGTGTCACCACATCCCATCCATGCCCCACAAGCCTCCCTTAAAAAGTTCAGAACATGCCCCAACCTGGCCGCTTTACTTCCCACCTGGCTGCCCCCCAGCGCTGGGTGACTTCAGTAGCCTCCCATGTCACAGGGCAGCCCCTGCAGTCTTTGCCACAGTCGCACTCAAGCCAGCTGTGTAAGGCAGCCCATGTCCACAGAGCTGCAGGGCTCAAGTGTGTGGAGGGCTGTGGAAGACACTTGGGGCAAGGGGGAAACTGATTGGGCGTTGATGTCAGGTGGCATGTGGATGCCACTGTCGATTTCTGCAGTGAGTGGTACTGTCATGGTCATGGAGGAGAGAGCTCTTGTCGGAGTCCCACACTGTGAGTGGGAGTGAAGTACCATGGGGCCTTTCATTGTTCAGCCAGAAGCAAAGCCCCAGGTATGTGCACGTGTGTGAGGACATCCTGCATCCTTGGCCTGTACATTCCCTAATCTGAGGACTGGACTCAAACAAAGTTGAGATAGAACCAACTCTTCTCCCACATGCAAGGCCCTGTGTGGTCTGGCCATGGTCAGGTTCCCCTGACCAGCATCCTTGGGCCCCATCTTATTAGCTCAGCCCTCTGTGGACTTCTTATGTCTTTTGTGTAGGGTTGAGGGGTCCACAAAAGTAAGCCTTGTTTGTTGAGTTTATAAAAGCAAAATTTAATTGTAAAGGACAAGCCAGTGAGTTCTGACGAATGTGTGCAGTTTTGTAACCACCACTGCAGCCAGTGGTAGAGGGTTCCCCAGGGCTCTTGTCAGGATTGATGAATTTAGCAAAAGAAAAATATGTTTATGTACATACATACATGCATGTGCGTAAATATACACGTATGAACTTGCATACACTGTATATATAGCTAAAGTTGAATTTCAGATCAGTAGCAGGTAACTTAGCACAGTGTGCTGTTTCATGGCCAGCCTTGCCCTGTGGGTCTCCCTGCCCAGAACGCAGAATGCCGTGTGGCATGCGGCAGGCATCCGTGATTGCTTATTCAATCCACAGATGGGGCATGTCTGATGGTTGTTGGGCATGGAGTTGCAGGCCAGTCCTGAGGAATGAAGAGGTGAGAGGGAGGCAGGGGCTAGACAGATAGAGGCCAGTGCCCAGTGGGTGGGTGTGCAGAGCCCACGCCACGTAGGAACAGCTGAGCCAGCCAGGGTTGGAGCTAAGGGTCAGCACTTGGAGACGCCCAGCCCTGGCCCCGATCTCCCAGTGTAGTTGTGCTCCCAAGCCTGGAGGTGGGTTGGGTACTGGCAGGCCCTCAGGGCAAGTCTGTGTGGCAGTGGCCACAATTAAGTCAGAGGTAGTTAACCTGCTGTGGCTTAGGTGCCACTGCTCCCCACCCCTGGGGTTCTGGATCAAGCTGAGGACCCTGCACATGCCAGGCAAGCACTCTGCCCCTGAGGTGAACCCCAGCCCCTAGGAATGCCTTCACTCGTTGCTCAGAGCCTCACTGAGGCTGGAATGCCCCCAGCACAGCCTCTGATCTGGTCTTTCTTTTTCCTCTTGTAGGCACTAGGAAGCTTTTATTTTCTTCATGAATCCTTAAAAAACATCTACCAGTTTGACTTTAAAGGTAAGAGTCCATTCTGACTTCTGTTGCCTTCTCTGGGTCCCCTCTGCCTGTGTCCTTGTGAGAGGGCCTGTGTGGTCTGGGTTTGGCGTACCACGTAAGCTCCTGGCTGTCCAGCTCGTCTGGTCCTGGGCTGCTTCCCCAGCCACCTCTTCTGCTCTGGCTGAGGCCCTGGCCGGGGACCTGGCTTTCCCACAGGAGTCCCAAGGAGAAGGAAATGGTGTTCCTGTTGAATGTGAGAAAATGAAGCAGAAAAAGAAGATCGTGACCATCAGAAGCAGAAGTGGGCAGGAGAATGTGGTTGTGGCCATGGAGAATGCTGCCCTCGTTTCAAGACCAGCATCTGTACCTGCACACCGAGATGCTCCTGATGAGATGCCTGCCACCCTTGTCCTTCCTGAGGCAGAAGGGAGATTTCAGTGTGGGCCTACCAGATAGGGGATATCCATGTCACCGTCCATGCGATCTCTCTGTTCCTGTTGCACACAAACCGTCCTGAGCTCCATGCAGGTCTGGAGCCAGACATATCACCCTGAGGTGTCATCAGGGTTGTGCTAGCCGTGACAACAGCTCATTCTGTCCATGGATCTAGGTGGTGATTTCCGCTTCTCCCCACCAGGCAGGGCCCTGTGCGAGTTCGGGGAGCATCCCTCTGCATTGCTCGAGCTGCAGTCCTTCACTGTCACCAACAGGAAGCTTGGTCACTGCTTGCTGTCTGTGGCTTTTCAGATACTTTTAAATACCAGCGCCTGGTGCTCCCATGAGGCGCGTGTTGGAGAGGGAGCTCTTGGGCCTTTGCCTGTGGCCCTGTAGGCACCATGTCCTCAATGGCAGATGTTCAGACCTAGTGTGTCCTGGGTGAAGCTGAGGGCAGATGGGGTAGCTCCTGAGAAGGTTGTGTGTCAAGCCTAAAGGGATCTCAAACCTGTACAACTTTCTTTTCTTCTTCGTTTTTTTTCCCCCGAAGGAATCTCTGTATTCGTATTTTACTACTAAATGAAATCAGTCAGACTGACTTAGTTTGTTCAGAACTATAGCATTAGACTGGCGTGTAACTTGAGCAAAGCCTTCCTGAAGGGCTTCCAGGTAAGACAGTGGACACGTACTCAGGTGCTTGTGTGATTCCAGGATGGTGTTAGTAGTGCAGATGCTCAC
This sequence comes from Callospermophilus lateralis, assembly GCF_048772815.1. Classification (NCBI taxonomy): domain Eukaryota; kingdom Metazoa; phylum Chordata; class Mammalia; order Rodentia; family Sciuridae; genus Callospermophilus; species Callospermophilus lateralis. Next base: position 93,362,252 of record NC_135319.1, read on the forward strand.
AGTGGCAGCCCAGCAGCTGTTGTGACCGACCTGTCAGTGTCACCTGGCGTGTGTCTTATGGGGTCACAGGCTGGGGTGAGCATGGCTGCCCCCTGCTCCTCATATTTCTTGTTCTTCTGGCTTTGAGTTATGGTAGAACAATTTAGAATTTGTAAAAAGTTTGAATAAACTTTTAAAAGTAATAGCCTGAATTAAAAAAATAAGGACCTAGTTGAAATTTAAGGAGTACCCAAAGATACAGAAACGAGGTTGTCTGGACTCCAGTTCTGACCAACATGTGAGCAGTTTGAAAGGCCCGGCTCCTATTCTCAGAGGAAGCTAAACCAACTTCATATAGACAGCCCTTCCCAGATCCACCAGGGGCTGAGAGAACAGGGACATCCCGTGCCCAGGACACACACTCACAGGCACAGGGTCATGGCTTCTGAGGAGCAGGAACGGCCCCTGGAGTCTGCGCTGTGGGAACTAAGACTGAGCGTGGATAGGGTGGGGAGAAAACTCCCGGGACCACACATTGTGGTCCTACCACCAGGAGCCCTGCCCTCCACATTCTCATGGTCAAGACCAGGAGGCTCTCTTCTTCTGCACAAGGTCTGCCCTCAAGAGGACTGTGTCACTGGTCCAGTCTGCTGGGAATATCTGTTATGAGAAATGTGTACTGCTTATGAAGGAGATCAGTGGTTTTTGAAAGTGAACTTAAGCTAGACACAGTGGTTTATGGCTGTGATCCCTGCAACTCAAGAGGCTGAGGATTGCAAGTTAAAAGCCAACTTTAGTAAGTTAGGGTTAAGGTCCTACGCAACTTAACAAGAACCTCTCTCAAAATAATTTTTTAAAAAAAGCTGGGGATGTGACTCAGTGGTAAAGTGCCCCTGGTACCAAAAAAAAAAAAAAGTGAACTTTTATTTAAAAGAATGGAACCATATAAAATGCTCAATAAAAACAACAGAAGACAGAAGGAGTAGGAGACAAAATGAAACCAAGTATAAAGGCATGAAGAAAAAAGTTACAAATATGGTAGATGTTACTCACTTTAAATGTGAATGGTCTAAAGGAGATTGTCAGAGGATAAAAGCACCCAGTTGTGTGTTGTATATTAGAAACCCACGTAAGATATAAAGACAAAGATTAAAAGCAAAGAAATAGAGAAAGATACACCATGTTGTTTTAGTCAGCTTTTTCATTGCTGTGACCAAAAGACCTGGCAAGAATAATGTGGAGAGGAAAAGTTCATTTTGGCTCACAGTTTCAGAGGTTCAGTGTGTAGATGATGGACTCTATAGCTCTGGGTCCAAGGTGAGGGAGAATATCATGGCCCAAGGGCACCGGGGAGAAAAGCACCTCAAGACATGGAAAACAGGACTCAGAGGGAGCTCCACTCACCAGGGACAAAATATAAACCCCAAGGGTGCAACCCAGGGACCCACTTCCTGCAGCCACACCCTGCCTGCAAACAGTTACCACTGAGTTAATCCCTATCAATGAGTTAACCCACTAATTAGGCTACAATTTCATAATCTAATAATTTTACCTCTGAAAGTTCTTTCATTGTCTCACACATGAACTTGTGGGGGATACCACATATCCAGACCTTAACAATTCAGCCTATGACCTCCAAAAGCTCATGCCCATCTCACAATGCAAAATACACTTAGTCCATTTTCAAGAGTTCCAACAGTCTTAACAGTTTTAGCATTGCCCAAAAGTCCTAAGTCCAGAATATCTGACACTCCAGGAAAACTCTTGGGTGCTTTCTCCTGTAAAGATTAAAAAACAAGTTGCATATATTCAGCATATAATAGCACAAAATAAACATTTCTATTCCAGTAGGGGAAAATAGGGGCATAAAAAGAAGAGATGGGATGAAAGCAAGACCAAAGTCTAGCTGGGCAAACAAGCACTATGGTTGCACACCCAGCATCTGGGTACGCAGAATACTGGTGTGCTCTTGTACACCTCTCCCCGGCCTCTCGGTCACAGCTGGACAGCCTCTCTCTTGGCCGTTTCTGCTCCAAGCTGCATCTTTCCTCAGCAAGATGTCCTGATTACTGGCATCTCTTAATCTCAGGATTCTCACTGCCATTTCAGCTTCCTTCCTATATCTTCATGCATCACCCTCTCAGGGGTAGCCTGCAGGGACTCCAACACTGCTACATTTTGCCTGGCCTCTCAGGTTTTCCTTTGAAATCTAGTAGAAGCCCTCATGACCCCCAAATTCCAGCATCCTTCAGTGCTGCAGAACCAGCATCAAGTAGTTGACACCAAGGTCTGCCACCGTCTCCAGCAGTAGCCAAGCTTCCTGGACTATGGATGGCTGCAGCAGCCTCTGAGTGCCTCATAATAAAACAACTTCCTGCAAACCCCCTTACTCCCCTACCCCATGCCACAAGCAGGGCACCCTTATGAGCCTGAGATGCTCTCAAGCCATTGTATCTATTGTTTCTGGGTAAAGTACTTAGCATTTCTTCAGTGGTATAATCAGTTTAACAACCACACCATCCTTAGCCCCAGTTTCACTTGCCAAACTGCAAGTTTCTCATATCTTTCTGCTTTGCTCTGTACTCCTGATATCACAGTAAACCCGGATAGAAGATGTCAGCAATATCCATTCAGGCTACCTGAATTCTGTGTTGCTTTGAAATTTCCTCTGCCCAGTTAATTAGTCCATCACCTTTAATGAAGCCTCACAGAAAGCCTCAGGACATGGACAAATTGTAGACAACTTTGTTGCCAGCACATCACTTGAATGATCTCTAGTCCAATTTCCTATAGAATCTTCTTATTCTGAAACCTCATGAGCCCGGTCTTTATTGTCCACAGTCCTGTCAGCATTCTGGTCTTCTGAACTCCCACCAGAATTGCCCATTGAGCTACACTTAGAACATTGGAAAGCTTTTCTAGCTTACATCTCAAAAGTTTTAAAAATTCTTCCTCCAAATTCCAAAAAGCTCCCAAAGTTTCTGAACCATGTGGTCAGGTTAGTCACAGCAATAACCCACTTCTCAGTACCGTTTCTGTTTTAGTCAGATTTTTTGTTTGTTTGTTTGTTTTTCATCTCTGTGTCCAAAAGACCTGACAAGAACAATTTAGAAGAGGAAGATATCTATTTTGACTTACAGTTTCGGAGGTCTCAGTCCGTAGACAGCTGACTCCAAACCTCTGGGCCCGAGGGAGAACATCATGATAGCAGAGCATGGGGGAAGGAAGCAGAGAAAGCTCTACCCACCAAGACCAAAGATACATCTCCACCTCCTCCAGCCACTCCCTCCTGCTTACAGTTACCACTCAGTTAATCCCTATCACTGAATCAATCCACTAATCAGATTATAACTCTTGTAATCTAATTATTTTACCTGGGAACACTCTTGCATGGTTTCACACATGAGCCTTTGGAGGGACACATATCCAAACCAAAACTTGAATAGCTATATTACTTTCAGACAAATTAAACTTCCCAGCAAGGAAAATTATCAGCAATGTAAAGAGACATTACAGAGTGACAAAGATGTCAGTTCTCCAAGATGTAGCAATCATCAATGTGTATGTACATGACAACAGAGCATCAAAATATGTGCAGCAAAGGCTGATCTGCAAGGAGAAATGGAGGGACTCACAATTATAGTTGGCAACTTCGGCACCCTCTATCACAAATGGACAGATCCAGCAGGCAGAAAATCACTAAGGACAGAGTTGAATTCAACAGTACCACCAAGCGACTTGAGCTGATTGTCACTTACGGAGCAATTCATCCAACAACAGCAGAACATACATTCTTCTTTAGCTGACATGGAACATATTACTAAGATAGCCCATGTTCTGGGCCACAGAGAGCACCTTCACAAATTTGAAAGAAGAGAAATCATATGAAGTCTGCTCCCAGATCACAATAGAATTAAATGAGTTATCAGAAACATGGGGTTTGCTAGAAAATCCCCAAATATCTGGAGATTGAGTACACATTTCTGATTAACACATGGGTGAAATGAGAAGTATCAAGAGAAATTCTTAAAATATTTTAACTAAATGAAAAATGCAGCCTATTAGAATTCATGGACTATTAGGAATAACTATGCTGCGAGGGAGATTTGTAGCATCAAATGCATATCTTAGAAGAAATATCTAAAATCAGTGATCTACCCTTCAACCTTAGGAAAGCTGAGGAAGAAAAATTAAATCCAAAATAAGCAGAAGAAAAGAAATAATAGAAATCAGAGCAGAAATCAACAGAATTAAAAATAGAGTAATCAAAAAACCAAAATTAGTTCTTTGAAAAAAAAAATCAATAAAATGGATAAACTTATAGCCATACTGACCACAAAGAAAAAGAAAGAAAAGACACAAGTTATAAATATCAGAAATCAGTGAGAGACCAACACTACTAATCCCTTAAGAACACAATAAAGGACTGTTATGAAAAAGTCTATGCCTTTAATTTAACAAGGTGATAGACCAATTCTTCGTCCTCATACAAGAAGGGCTAGGTAACCTGAATAAACCTGTAGCCATTAATGAAAATTAATCAAAAAGAAGACACCAGGCCCAGATGGGTTTCCTAGTTAACCTGTTAAGCACTGAAGGAAGATTCCACTAGCTCTCCACAGTTGCTCTCAGGAGATAGAGCAGTGGGTGCCTCCTTAGTTCTGTGGGGCCAGCATGCATTACCACCTGTTAGCGAAACCAGAGGGCCGTCCTGAAGGAGCACTGCAGACTGTGTCTCTCGTGCAAGTGTTCTCAACAAGATTTTAGGGAATTGAACCCGGGAACGTATTAGAAGGATTTTACACTGTGACTGGGATTCATTCCAGATATGTCAGACTGGCTTGGCATTTGAAAATCAGCTAATGTGACCCATCATATCAGCAGGTTGAGGAAGAAGATTATGTGATTACTCAGTAGATATGGAAAAGCATATGATAGAATATAGCATCCATTCATGATGGAAACTTTGAGCATACTAGAAATAGATTAAAAACTTGGTTAAAAAGAGAGAGGAAATGTCTGTAAAAAATAAGTAAACTACAGCTAGCATCAAAATTAATGAGACATTAGTAAACAGAAAATTTGAGGAAGAGATCAGGAACAAGGCAAGGGTATTCCCTCTCAACCACTGTGGCATCCTACTGGAAATCTTAGCTCTTGAAATAAGACGAAAAAGGCAAAAAAGAAAGAAAAAGAAATGAAGGAATATTTGGGGGTGGGGTAGAGGATAGAGTTGTCTTTGTTCTCATATGGCATGATTTTCTATTTAGAGAATCCTAAAAAGTCAACAGCGCCTGAGAAGGTTGGTACTTACAAGCAATTATAGCAGTGTTGCAGGATACAGTTAACACAGCTTACTGCTTTCCTACATATCTGCAAATAACAGGCGGAATTTGGAATTAAAAGAACAAACTGTTTACATGAGCACACGCTAAAAGTAGTACTTAATAAAACAAAACAAAATATGATTTAAACCAAGATCTCTGTGAGAAAAACTATAAACCTCTAATGAAAGAAATCAAAAAGGTCTGGGAAAATGGAATTATGCCCTATTCACGTGGTCTGAGTGCTTATGTGCGCACCACCCCCCATTCATATATTGAATTCCAAAGTGAAGACATCGGGAGACAGGCCTTTGGGAGGACCCTGGCCACGAGGGCACAGCCTTTGAAAGAGGCCCAGACCCAGCTTGCCCTTCTAGCACGGGAGGACACTTGCCAGACTCAGAGTCCACCAATGCCTTCATTCTGGACTTCTAGCCTCTAGAACTGTGAGAAACAGATCATTCACACCCTCCAGGCTGCGGTATGTTGTTGCAGCACCTAAATGGACTCAGAACGATAGGAAGATAAAGTTCTTAAGATTTCAGTTCTTCTCCACTTGATCTATAGGTAAAGCATGAGTTACTTCCTGTAAGTGGACTGCTGATAAAAGTTGTGTAGAGAGGGACATCCTCAGAATCTCCAACAGCTTTGAGGAAGGGCCATCAGAAGGCCCATGCCACTGGCTTCCAGATGTCCTCTGCAGTCCTCAGGCAGGTGGTGAGCAGCCTGGAGTGCTGCTCAGCCCCTGGAGGACATGGGAAGGTGGAAGAAGAGTCTGAATTGCTGACTGGTGTAGGGTCTCAGGCTGGAAAAGGAAACCCAGTGGACACTGAAAGACCAGTGGCTGCCTGGGGTAGAGCAGTGAGCCTGTGGCCCAGGGGACGTTTAGGATAGAGATACTGCTTTGCACGACCTATACTGGTGGACACAGGACATTCTTATGCATCTGTCAGAGCCCTTAGAATGTGCAGCAAGAAGAGAAAAACCCCAAATGGACAGGGGACTTCATTTGTAATAATATGTCCATCCTGGTTCTTCAGTTGCCACCTGCATACCAATAGAGGGGTTGGGGGTACACGTGAGAACTAAATTGCTCCTTTTTGTGTAAACTTAACAGTTTTCCAAAAACCAGTTTTTTAAACATGGAAGGCCCTCCCTTTACTCCTGCCCAGTCTCTTCCCCATTCTCAGAGGAAAGCAAGACAGTCCCTTGCTTCTCCTCTCAAGCACAGTGGCTTCCTGCAGCCACCTGAAACACCATGGACCCCACAGCCTGCACTGCCTTCCGTAGCTGCATGCTAGTGTGGTACCTATCCTGCATGTCCATCGTGAGCAGGGTGCTGAGACCTCAGAGGCTGCCATGGTGTTCCTGGTGTTTCTGTGAGAAGCCCTGTACCAGGCATACCTGCAGAGTGTCCCGGTACAATGGCACTCAGCCCAGTCGGGACCTAGCTGGTGGATCGTTAAGAAGTGCAGCTTTGGTTATGTAGGCAGTCCCTGGTCATGGGTGCAGAATCCCATGTCAGAGAGTGCTTGTGTGTGCTGCTCAGTGCCCTGGCCCAGCCTGTCCCCTTCTGAGCTGCTTGGGTCACAGACCCAGGCAGGCCAGGCTCCAGCTTGTCTCCTCAGGCCTGGCTCTCTGTGAGTTGGCCCACAGTTTGCTCAGCCCTGGCTCTTGGCACCACATCCCTCACTCTGATCCTGTGCTGCCCCAAACTGCCATGGTGTGGTTAGTGCTCAGGAAGCCGCAGGTCTTAGCTGCCATTCTGCACATAAGCTGCCAGTATAGCTTGCCACATGTGCCAAAGCTGGAATCCAAGAATCTGTGTGACACCGCAGTAGTGTCGCCCTGAGAGTGCTTGCTCTTGGCCCAGGGGACTTTGGGGTGCCATCTGGGCTGGGCCCTGTCAGGCCCTGCCTTGACTCATGGCAACTTCTGGACCACGTCCTGCTTGGGCTCCAGCTGTCTTTCAGAGACTAGCAACCATCTGCCCCAAGCCCCTGCCTTTGGAGCCATTTGAGAAATGGAGTCAGGTGCTTTAGTCACATACTGCTGAGGGCGTGGGAATGTGAGACAGAACCCCGGCCAGCCCCGTCCACCGGCCCTGCCAGCCTAGGAAGGCTTCGGGGAGCCATGTCCCTGGGACTCAAGGGGCTCTGGGCAGCAGCTGGTCAGGCAGGTGTGTCCCTCCCTCCATCTGACATGGAAACTCTTCCCTGGAATATGAGTGATGGGGCTGTGTGTGTGGAGGAAATCGATGTTATTAAATAAATTCATGTGACGGTCTACGTGAATGGTCATTCCACAGCCCTCTTCAATATATTCATGGCTTTAAAAGAGGGTGCCAATTAGCCCCTGTAAATCTACCCGCTGGGAGCTCCTAGGGGATAATGAAGTGGAGTGTCAGGGTCCAGGTCGTGGAGCAGGAATTTACGAGCCACGGGGTGTCCAGAGCAGCTGCCAGCTGTGGGCCTGTCTCCTCCCCGCTGGGGACCCGCCTGAATGCCAGGGCTATGCAGCAGGGCACGGCCTGAGTGGCACATGCTGGTTGGATGAGGCCCAGCGGTGGGGTCATTCACGTCATTCTTCTGGTCTTTTCCAGCTAAGAAGTATAGAAAGGTCACTGGCAAGGAGATCTACTCGGACACCCTGGAGAGCACCCCCATGCTGGAGAAGGAGAAGTTTCCGCAGGACTACTTCCCCGAGGTACTGGCTTTCTCAGCAGAGCATTTGTTTCTCAGAGTGAAAAAAAACAGGAATGAAATTTGGTTACCAACTCATGCTCTGTTGATGGTGACCACAGCGTGCCTTTGCCATTCTCCAGGATTCTGTCCTGGGAGGTTCTGATGCATGTGGGTTGACCTGGCTGTCCTAGATGTGTGTGGAGGGAACCTGTGGAGTCCAGTAGCAGATGACTGGTCAATTCTTTGGCATTTTCCTTTCCAGGAAAAAAGACCCTCCCCCAAGCATGCAGAAAAGTTACCTAGCCCCCTAGAGAGCATGGAGGCCCAACTGAGTGGCAGAAACAGCCTGCACTGTGGCTAGGAGTCACTATGTGCCGGGACACATGGGGACGTGGTTCGCCTCTCACCTTCCCAGGGCCAGGGGCTGGGGCTGGGTCCTCTCACAGACAAGGCCTTGGGCCCGTGTCAATGGGCAGGAGTGTTGAAGCCAGGTGGAGCTGCTGGGCAGCTAGCCTCCAGCACCAGGACATGCCGAGGGTTGTGCTGCTTCACACAGAGGGCTGGGAATTAAAACGCCAGGGAGGGGTTTACTGTGTCACTGCCCAGAAGCGCACAGTCCTGTTGTGCTGTGTCCAGCGGGCTTTGGAGCCTTTCCTTTTGTGTGTGGCTGTTATTTGTCTGCAGCTGTTGGCTGTATACACCATGTGGATTCTGCCACTTGGCAACCCTTCCTGAGAGCTGGCATCTTCCGAGCCCTCTGAGCCTGTGCAGCTTACCTGCCTTGCCCCTTTATCATCTGTCAGGTCACAGTGGGGTTTCTATCTGGTGGTCAGAGTGTTTTTCCAGTGCTGAAGTGGCACTGAGCTCCTTCCCCGATGCCTGCTACCCTCGGCCCGTCCACTCTTACCAGGGTGCGGGGACGTGTCCAGGCTTGTCTGCTCAGCCCAAGAAGGCCTTTCTGCAGTTACTGCTCTGTGAGGGGCTGCACAGCACAGTGGCCGCACTGGCCTGCAGAGCTGATGTTGAGCAAGGCCACAGCTTTATCAACTTGCTTTATGACCATGCCTGCGTGAAGGGATTGTGGCGCCTCCTGAAGGATGGGCACTCTGTCACCCTATGACGCGGCTTCCTCATCCATCCTCTGCAGGCCAAGGACATGGTGTCAGTGGGCCAGCCTCCTGTGCTCAGGTGGCGCAGGCCTGCCCCCAGGCTCTGCTTCTTTGCCCCTCTGCACCCAGTGTCTGGGATTCAGAGAGGAGGGCAGAAGAACTTGGGACCTTCCATTATCAATACAACATTGCCGTGGGCAAAGCTAGTAGTGGGGACTGCAGGAACCTCAGAGCCTCTGTGGACAGGAAGCCAGTTATAGCCGAGCTCAAGCCTCCGTCCGCCTCACACTGGCCCTCAGTCTGGTAGATACCTCTTTGGGGCCGACCCTGACCCAGGTCTCATCTTTGATCAGAGCAGACCTGAAGGGTATAAGAGGAAACAGTGGGTTCTGGGGAAGCCAGGGCTGGACCAAGGCCAGGCAGGGTGAACTGAGGGGCAGTGCTGGACACAGGGCACAGGCGGTAGTGCAGTGGTGATTCTCGGAGAGGGGTTGGCATTTGAGGTGTCCCCAGGCAGTCTGAGTGTCTTTCTTTGCAACTTTGTCTTTTAAATGCTACTTTAAACTGGCTCAAATGTTGATAAGAGGGTGGTGAATCTATAGCAGATCATGGGCCCCTGAAGACAGAGCTGGTGTGAGCCTGTGCCCAAGACCGGCTCCCCGTTGTTGCATGTCGTCTCCCAAGAGCCTTGTGCCCATGTCTGTAGTGTGTGCTCGGCTCCCACGTGTCCTGGGAGAGTGGTGTTCTCTCTAGGGCCCATCAAGCAACCTTTTTCTCCTGGGAATGTGCGTGGCCTCGCTGGTGCCCGTGATTCCAGTGATTACCTCACTTATGATTCTAGAACCTGGGTTGACAGGTCCTCTTCTCTCACCTTCTGTCCATCCTTGGAGGGTGGGGATGCATCCTGGACTCTGTGAAGCACCATGGTACTCTTATTGAACAGGGAAAGGCCAGGAGCCAAGCACTGGGCAGAGTAGCCGGACAGGAAGGTCTTTCTATGGCACCTTGTGAGTCCCTGATGCCCTCAGCAGGGCTTCTTCCGAAGGTGTCACCTTGCCACCCTACAGCCTTGGCAATGCGAGGAACCAGACCAATGAGGTCTGGGGGCCTCTGCTGTGCTGTGCTGCCCCTCGAAGGGAAGGTGCTCCGACTCGGCCCCCGTGGGCAGTGCTGTGCGCCCTGGGCTAGTGGGGTGAGGCGTGCTTCCCAATGTGAATGGTGCTCTTCCTCCCACAGGAAGGTGCCCGCCTGGGTCCAGGCCCTTCCTGTACCCTGTGGCCTCACTCTGGGGCCATGCTGTCCTGTCCTCCGGCAGGGACAGAGTGTGTTTCTGGAAGAGCAAGCTCACAGAAAGGAAGGGCCTGGCATGTCTTTGAGTGGGCCCCAGCCTAGACTCCAAGAGCAGCAAGTTGCCGTCCACAGCCTGGTGGTCAGCTGACAGCAGTCCTTTGTGGCAAATGAGGCTTGGGCCTGTGGGGACATTGGCTCTCTTGGAGTTGTCATCAGGGAAGCTGTCTTAGGACCCTGTGCATTTGCCCTTATGGCCTGTGCTGTGCAAACAGATTTGTGTGCTTCCTTTCATTTTGGCAATTAATAGAAGGGAGATCTCAGTTTTAAAATCATGAACTCCAATATTATATTGGAAATGTGATACTGTTTAACGTGCAGGACTTCACAAAATAAGCTGTGCTCTGAGGGCTTCCGTGCAGAAGTGTTGCTGGGGACAGGCTTGGGCTGGAGCCCCTGCAGCCTGCTTGGGCTCGTTGCTCCCATGCCTTCTGCCAGGCCCTTCACTATGTTCAGGCACATTTTGGGGGAGGGAATTAGTTTAAGACTGATTTCTCTTTCTTTTATTGCCATCACTTAGGGATAATTTAAATGTAATTACCTTGATAGAAGCATAATGCAATTCTAAATAATTATAGCCCACTGCATCTAAAACTAACAAAACTTTCTCTGTTGATTTATGGGTGCTTTTGGCTCGGCATGAATTTCAGATGACGCCTCTGGGAGCAACACTCCAGATAATGTGAGGCCATTTTTAAAAAGCAGATTTGTGTAGTCGATCGGGCTGAATCATTTTTTTCCTCTTGCCCGTAGTGAGAAATTGGTTGTTACCATAGATCATAGGCCCTGCCGCCAGCTCTGGTGAGAGATGAATTAATTCCACTAATGCTCCAAGCAGGCCTTTCACGGCAGGGCTGCAAGGCGATAACCTCCCCCAGCCCCTCTTTTTCCTCTGCTGCGATTTATGCGGTCTTTTAGTAGATGAAACCGCCTGTACTCGCAATCTGTCTGCAGGCTCAAGGAGCCCTGTTAACAGGGACTTAAGCAGAGACCACGCGTGGTGAGTGAGAGGTGTGGGCATGGCTTGGACTTCACCTGAACTTCAGTGGCTCCTCCAAGAGCAAGGGTGCCACCTCCCCAGGATTGTGAAGCTGCTGCCACCCCTGTCTAGTCCTGGGAGTCCACAGCTGAAGGGTTCAGAAGGTGATCAGTGACCAGAAAGTTCTAGAACATGACCAGGAGGGCAGAGACCCATCAGACATTTGAGGGGCCTCCACTCCACCCATAAATGTGGTTTCATTTGCAGCAGCCCAGGCAATAGCATCTACGTCTGGGGACTTCCAGGAGCCCCTGAGCATGTGGGCCTGTAGCGGGACCAGGATTCTTCTCCCTGTGCTTTCCACCATGCACCCTGAGCACAGCCAGATCTATGCATGAGAATGTCTGTGCGTACATCTGGGCATATGGCGGCGTGTGTTCATGTGGGGCCTGTGTGTGTGTGTGTGTGTGTGTGTGTGTGTGTGTGCATGCGTATTTTGGGGGGAGTACCTGGAGATGTCACTCTGAGGATCTCTGTCAGAAAGGTTCCTGTACCATTGATGACTTGGGGGAATCAGTGCCCTCCCCACCTTGACCCTGAGTGCTCAGGCTGGGCCAGAAGCAGGAATGGGAAGGGAAGTTTGGCCCAGGAAGTAGGGAAGTGGGTCCCAGCTCTGGTCCTTTCTCAACAGGCTGGTGGTCGTGGACAGGGGGGGCCCGACTTTCCTCTCTGTTGACCACCTTCTGGTGGCAGAAGGGTACATGGGACACTGAGGGTGAGGCTGTCCTTCTCATGGTCTCTGAAAGGACTGGTGCTGTATCCCAGCCCAGACAAAAGAAGATGTGGGAAGGTCTCAGGGTCACAGGTTGTAAGTGACAGTGTTATGCGTTGTGCCATTTTTCATGCTGTAGACTCTTTCAGAAGTGCAATTTCCTTTCCTCAAAAGGAACATGTTTTCTGCAAATATCTCATCAAAACATTTGACTATAACAAAATTACGCTTAAATTTATCTGTAATTTAGTTAAAAATGTCTTCAAAACTCTTAAGACATTACCAATTTATACTATACCAAATCATACTATACAATATTACCAACTTATACTATACAAAAATAACATTGTGTCTTCTATTGTATGTATTCAGTCTACTAATATAATTATTGCAAATAATGCCCCATTGTTTTGGAAAGTGAAATATTTAAACAGGACAAACGTGTGCATGTGCACTCAGGACATACATGCATACGTACCTTCACTTACACGAAGCAGAAAACTGAGGGGAACAAAAATTAGTTAATTTTTGGTCCAAACATTTGTAAATGTGTCCCACGGGTAATGGCAGTAAGCTGTTGGCTGCTTTGGTGTGTTCCAGAGGGCAGCAGGTGTATTCAGTGCGGGGCTCAGTGCACTTGCCAGCACCTGGAGGGGTGATTGCTGGCCCCCTGCAGCTCATCTGGCTCCACTGCTTCCAGGGAGGAACCCTCTGGTGGACTGAGGGCCACTTGCCTCTGGCACACCCTGCCCCAGGGCTGCCCCAGCTCAGTGTGCTCTTGCAACCTGTGTGTCCTTGGGCTCTGCCCTGTGGAGAGAAATGAAGGCCCCTGCCTTGTGAAACCATGTGCTGGCCAGAGAGGTGTGCATGTACACTCAAGACATACATGCATACATACCTTCACTTACACGAAGCAGAAAACTGAGGGGAGCAATAATTAGTTAATTTTTGGTCCAAACATCTGTAAGTGTGTCCCACGTGTAATGGCAGTAAGCTGTTGGCTGCTGTGGTGAGTAAGTGCATCATAGAGGTGCTGGGTGTGTGACAGGGTGTACGTTCACACAGTGTGGTGTTCGAGCTTGGAGAAGACAGTCAGATGATGGGCCACTGGAAAAGTCCAGGAAGATGTGATGGTCTACCTTGGAGGCGCCAGTGTGCTGAGGGAAGAGAAAGCAGGGAGCCTAGAAGCCACCAGAGCCCTCCTCTGATGACTTATGGAGGGGGAATGTGGTGGTGACAGGATCAAGACCAGCTCAAAGCAACTGCGTTGCCTAGGCAGGTCCTGCATGGTGAGCCTGTGGGGCCCCGTCCTTCATTCCCTGATTCTGGAGTTAGAGTCCACCTAGCCACAATCAGGTGACCAGGCGGAGAGGAGGCGATGAGGGTAAAAGAGGAAGGGAAGCCTCAGCTGTGCCCTGGTGAGGCGGGTGACAGCCCTCTCCATCTCACAGCATTCCCGCATTCCCGGGGGCGTGGGCTCTGTCCTCTCCTCTTGATACCCGAGGCCCCCCATCTGGGCCCCATCCTCACAACTGCAGAGAAGCTGGGCCCTGGCCCAAGGGACATTGGTGCTGACCATGAGATACCTGGGCAGGCTGTAGGTGGAGAGCTGTGGCTGTTGCTGGCAGCAGGCTTCCCAGGAAAGCATGGACTGGATTCAGACATGAACAGGATGGAGGAAGCCGACAGTCTGTCTGGGGTACAGGGTGTGTGAGGAGAGGGTCCACCAGGCCTGCCCTCCTGGGTTGGTGCCTGACTGCGGAGTGGCCTCTGCAGCACCAGCTCTCCTCCCAGCTCAGATCCATCTGTTTTACCAACGCTCCTGTGGGCACATGGCCTTCCTAGGAAGCCACCTGCTGATTCTGAAGGCCTGGTCTGTAATGACAGCAAGTGTCCTACACATTCCTTTCCGTGCCACTCTGTTCAGGTGACACCTTACCAGTGTCCAGGAGCTTTTGTACAGCCTTTGTCATCCTGCAGGTAGTATGACCTGAGCCCAGCAGGCTGCAGGGACAGAGCCAGCACACCTGGACAGGCAGAGCAGGAGGGGTGGGAGCAGCATGGGGGACCCTGCTGTACCTTCTGCTTGATTCTTCTGTATACCTAGAACTGCTCTGAAAAATAAAATCTGTGATTTTAAAAAAAGTCTCCTTCCTAGGCCTGGAATGTCAGAAGTGAGAGGAGCAAGACTAGTCCTGGAAAGAGACAGGCCAGAGCCATCAGTGGGCCCTGTGGGCACTCTGTAGGCACCTCGGTGTCACCAGGGACTGGGGCCTCCCAGGATCCATCTGGTGCTCCTGTGGCACAGCCAGGGTATTACAAGGTGAAGTGGGCAGGGCACCGCATGTCCAGGAGATGGCAGACAAAGCAGGTGTGTGGGCTGCAAACCCCGGGGGTGAGGTGAATTAGGAGTAAATGAAGTAAATGGGGTTGAATGAGCTGACAGAGACCTGAAAATGAGTATGTTTAGAGTGCTCAGAGAGACACACGTGATAAAATTTATTAATTAAGATGTTATTCACTCACACAGAAATAGGAACAAGGGACCTGAAAACCAGTCTATAGAAACATAGTCATTAGAAGGAACATAATAGATTATAAATCAGAGGTGAACAGAGAGACTTAGTGAATCGGAAAATGTTATTAAGGAGTTTATTTAGAGCATAGTCAAGAGATAGGATTTTTGCTTGGGTTCATGTTTTTACTTCCGTTTCTATACTTTTTGAATCGTATGTGACGGTGGGACTCATTGTGACACGTTTGTACTTGCACACACTGTAACGATGTGACTTGCCAGTTTCATTTCCAGTGTCCCCTTCCTTCTCTCCTCCCGCCCCAGTCCCTTTCCTCTACTTCCCTCATCTCTCTTTAGTTTTCATGAGATTCCCCGTACCTTTTTTTTTTTTTTTTACCTCTTTTCCTCTTTGACTTCCATATGAGGGAAGCATACTCCTTTCTGAGGTTGACTTATTTTGCTTAATACAGTGTCCTCCAATTCTATCCATTTTCCTGCAAATAACATGATTTCATTTTTCTTTTTGGCTGAATAAGATTCCATTATTATGGTCTAGATATAAAGTGTCATGATAGTCCATGTGTGAGGCCACCCAGGACTGTCAGAGGTGAACTGAGTAGAGGTACGAGGTGTGGCCTGATCAGTGGACGGAGCTGTGCTGTGGACTAACTGAGGACACCTGTGGGCACCGGTGGAGAAGCTGAGTCACTGGGTCTTCATTCTGTCCCTGGTGAGGGAGCCCCTCAGCCTCTGGGTGGCCGTGTTCTGAGCTCTTTCCTCTGCTACACCTTTCTACCATGATGTTCTGCCTCATCCCGGGTCCAGAGTTAGGTGTCAGCTGACCATGGACTCGACCTTGGAACCTGTGAGCCAAAATGAACTTTTCATCCTCCACACTGTTCTTGTCAGTTCTTTTGGTCGCAGTGATGAAAGCCGACTGAGACGTCCACTGTGCATGTGTGCACCACAGTTTCTTATCCATTCATTTGCTGATGGATACCCAGGCGGTTTCATAGTTCACCCTTGTGAATTGTGTAGCTGTCAACATGGTATGCATCATGTTTTTTATTTTTTATTTTTTGGCACCAGGAACTAAACTCAGGGGTACCTAACCACTGAGCCACATCCCATCCCTTTTATTTTGAGACAGGGTCTCCCTAAGTTCCAGAGGCTGGTTTTGAACTTGTGATCCTCCTGCCTCAATCTCTTGAGCCTCTGGGATTTCAGGTGGGCACCACCGTGCCTGGAAGTTTTTTATTCTTATAGAAATGAGCAGTGAAAAGACATGATAGCCCCACCAAGTAGCTCAACAATTCATCCAAAAGAAATTCCAGAGAGAAACAATGGGGAGCAGTGTTGGGAAATGTAAGGGGAAACTTCCCAAATAAAGAGTTGAGTTTTCCAGCTTAGTGTCTTCAGGATTCAGAGCAGGGCATGTAAGAATCTGTCCATACCCAGGTACTTGAGAACACTGGTGACAAAAAAAAAAAAAAAATTTAAACTGACGGGAAGAAGACATGCCACAAGGACTGACAGCTAGAGCTGCCCAAGTGTGGTTCTCTAGCAAGAGAACAAGGGCATCAGAGCCCAGCAGAAGGTGGGCAACAGGCCAGCACCCAGAGTCCCCCGCACAGAAGGAGCTGGAGGCTGGGCGGAAGCATCCCAGGGGCTGGCAGGAGCACGTGAGTCAGGAAGAGGAGCCCCTAGTCCTGATGTCCCAATACCCAGAGCCCCATGTGGTAGTGGAGAGCAGGGAGGAGACTTGCAGAGGGTGGCTGATGAGGTTCAATACAGGAGGAGCAGGCACCTTAGAGTCTGTGTGGAGGTCAGTGTGACCTTGAAGGCATCAATTGAGCTGAGTACTGCAGTTAGGATCTGAACTACCCTTGAAGATGGGATGCGAGTGGAGGACTGACAGCCACGTGTTTGGACTTCTGTGGTCCAAGGGAGCGTGGCGAGTGAGGGAAGCAGAAGAATTGGGGCCATGCCGAGAGATGTGAGGTCAAGGGCTGGGCTCTATTTTAATCCCCAAAACTGTTTCTATTAGATAAGGAAGTAAAGTGCCAAACACAATATTCCTTGGAGCTCATTTCTCAGGACACTACTTTGAGGACTGAGGATCTGAGTGATCCGTAGCCCATTGGGGTACCCCAGGCCCAGAACCTTCTGTGGCCTCACAGACTGTGCTGCATAGCCAGGTGCTGCGCACCTTGCCTCCCCACAGGAGTGTGGGTACACGTCGGGGGGCTGCTGGGGAGGGCTGCCCAGGCGCAGGGAACGTGGAATAGTGGTGGACAACCGTCCTCTCAGTTTCTGGGAGAGGACTTGTGTCAGAGGGATGCCTTGGGCTCGTGGCTGGGAAACAGCGGGGTTCATCTCAGGCTCTCCACCTGGGGTCCTTTTTAATAGTCAGCTTTTTTTTTTGCTGCGGTGACTAAAGGACCTGACGAGCACAAATGTAGAGGAGGAAGGTTTCATTTGGGGGTTCACGGTTTCAGAGGTCTCCACAGACAGCAGGCTCTATTCCTTGGGGCTCTAGGTAAGGCTGCACGTCACAGCAGAGTGTGTGGCAGAGAGAAGCAGCTCACATGGAGATCAGCAAGCAGAGAGTGAGACTTCATTCTCCAGATCAAAATATGTACACCAGAGCCACATTCCCAGTGAACCACTTCGTCTAGCCCACCCCACCTGCCTCCAGTTACCACTCAGTCAGTCCCATCAGGGATTCGCTGATTAGATTAGGGCCATGACCTAATCATTTCTCCTCCAATTCTTGCATTGTCTCACATGTGAGCATTTGGGGACACCTCACATCCAAACCATAACAGGGCCCAAGACCCAGATGCTGGCAGATTTAGTGTCTGGTGAGGGCTCTGTCCTCTTGGAGCCAAATGTTGTCTCCCTGAGTGGCAAATGGAAAGGAAGGGGCCAAAGGGCCCAGACTCCCTTTGGAAGCCCTTCTGTAAGTACATTAGCATTGGGAAGGAGGGGCCCTGGTGACTGGCTCCTGAGAGGCCCCTCAGTACCAGTGCACTGGCAGTAGGATTTCAGCATGTCTTTGGGAACACATTCAGACAGCAGTTCTTCCTTGGGGCCACCCTGCATGTGAATAAATGCCAGTCCCATGCAGTGCTGGGGTGGTACTTCTCATGCCTTCCCACGCCAGGCTCCTTGCTGTGGACGTCTCGGGTGGGCTGGCTCGCTGGCCCTCAGGACCCCTCGCTCTGGCGAGCACGCCTTGCAGAGTGCTTTCAGCGCCAAGAGCACAGCGCTCCCCTGTGCTGACTCACTGTCTGACCTTTGTTTTTCAGTGCAAATGGTCAAGAAAAGGCTTCATCCGGACGAGGTGGTGCGTTGCTGACTGGTATGTTCCTGGGTGCAGACTGCCTGCCTCCTCTTTGTGACCCTCAGAGTGCTCTGACCTCCTGCTGTGTTCATGGTCTTGCCTGACCCCCACAGGCACTCTGTGACCTTTTTAGTTTGTGGGTGATGCACACGGTACAGAGTTGTTGCTCGTTTTCTGTACATTGGAACTTCGGATGCTTGGCACAAATGAAGACACAGCCAGGTCCTCAGGGAGCCTCCGGTGGGCCCTCCGGCGGCAACCTGTTGTGACCAGGACCTGTGCTAACCAGGACCTGAGCAAAGCTGGGTCTGAGTTGTCTCTGTCCACCTTCCTTCACACAGACCTCCCATAGCTCCTGGCCTCCTGCCCCAGGGTGGTGGTGGAATCCCACATGAGGTTTTAGCCTCCCTCCAGGGATTTCTGAACCCTCGCTGCTATAGAACAGACCCACCCTCTGCTCCCAACTTCAGAGTCAGCCATTGCCTGGACTTTGGCTTCTGTTGCTCAACTGGGGTCTGACCAGGGTCCTGTGGGCTGTGGGACACTTTTCTGAGCTTGCCCATCATAGTGGTAAAAGCCCATTCCTCCCCATGCACTTGGGCAGGGGAAGGGAGACAGAAGAACACAGGTGGGGCTCTAGTCCCTTGTGATCCAATGCAAGAGGAGGGTGGCCACTGTCCTGCTGCCTTTGCCCTGGGTCTCGGGGACTAGCCCTGGTACAGTGTAGGAGGGACTCCATGGGTGTGGACACCTGGGGTGGTCATTGGGCTGGTGACCTGCAGGCTCTCCTGTATGGCTTCTGCTGCCCAGGGGACGAGGCCCAGTGTCAGTGTCCTACAGAGGAATCTGTGTGGCAGTGAGCACTTGGAGTAGTGGTGAGACCTCCTGGTGAAGGGCACATCCACGCCAGCTGGGGAATCCATGGCATTCTCCAGGGTGTGGGAAAGATAAGATTCCAGCCTTGCCACGTCCTTGTGTGTGGAGGGGTCCAGTGAGGCTGTTGAGGGTCTTCAGCAGCCTGCCTGCCTTTGTGCACCTGGCCCCTGTCTCCCACTGTGGGGTCCCTGATGCTGGCCTCAGCAGCGTGAGCTGCTAGGACTGAAGACCGGAGGGGAGCTCCCTTCTCTCTGCTCAGAACACAGTTGTGGTAGGTTCTGAAATCCTGTGTAGGTCCTTTCCTTAAAGACAGCCCTTGCTTGATCTGGCCAGGGTGCCTGCATTTGTAAGGGTTATTAGAGACTTAACGAGAGGTCTCGCACCCCCTGGCCTCGGGTGCTACTGCTGCAGGTGTGGCTGAGGACAGGTGGGTGGGTGGACCAGTGGCTCCCCCACGGAGGAGGCAGGTGCTGACGCAGGCTCTCCAGGGCACAGGGAGGGGCGGCCCTGCTTAGGGCAGCCAAGGATGCTGGCTGACGATCGCCTGGTCCTTTTCTCTCTTCACCACAGTGCCTTCGACTTGGTTAACATCCACCTTTTCCATGATGCATCCAACTTAGTGGCCTGGGAGACAAGCCCTTCTGTTTACTCGGGTATCCGGCACAAGGCCCTGGGCTACGTGCTTGACAGGTAGGTGCTGCTGTGCCCTGTCCACTTCAGAACGTGGCCTCGTGGTTCATTTTTTTCTGTTTTTCAGTGGCCCTTGGAATGCCAGCTATCGAGGCTCTGAGAGCCCTAACCTCATGCCCTGGCTTGAGCAGGCCCTCACCATAACATCCCTTCCCTTCCACATTAGTGGTAAAGAGAAGAAAACGGCACGGTGAAGAGGTGGCAGGACATAAGTTCTGACAGGATGTGACTCCACATCACAGCAACTGACTCTGGCTCTGGCTCAAAAACAGATGCTTCCTGGGTTGCACTGGCAGGGCAGCGTCTTCCCACAGCTTTGGCCCTGTCTGGTGACTCCAGGTGCTGCGCTCAGGGTCTGGGCAGCGTAGAGCCGTACCCAGGTGTGTAGGGTCAGCTTGGGGGTCTTTCTGCACAGCCCTGCACAGTGCGGCTCCACCTGCTGTGCCCTTCTGCCATCCAGCTGGCCAGGCCTCGCTTCCTGGGAAGGGCTGTGGGCCTCGGTGACCATCAAGATAGGGGCTGCCCTCCTTGTGCCTGGGCTTCCAGCTGCCCTGGCTCCTCCTACCTGGGTGCTCCTGGTCCTCCGTCCTGTGTAACGTCCCAGGTGACCTTCAGTGGGGTCGGAGCTGATGTGCAGATGGGCCTTTTGCTAAGGTTTAGCTTAGGCAGCCAAGTCTGGGTGTACTCTCGGCTCACTCTCTGTGGTCCTCACATTGGAACCCTCTTCTCCCAGCTTCTTCCCATGGCCAGTGTCAACTGGAGCTTACAACAAAAACATCCCATAGGCTTAAGACAGGTATTTGCCCTGAGGGGTCTCTGATTTCACCAGAGCCCACAGTTTCCCAAGGGACCGCCCTGACCCCAGCCCCATCATGAGGAGCACAGCATTGTGCCTGATGGGGGACAATGGATGGGGGCCTCGTGGGCTCTGAATCGTCCTCTCCCCCATCAGACTTTGGCCTTTCCATTGCCAGGGCCTGGCCTCCCTTCTTCTTGCACCTGCCCACCCCCCGTTTTTTTTTTGAAATGCCATCATAGGGCACTTTTTATCCATACTCCTGGAAAAACGTGAGGTCTGTGAGCACGGCATCATGCTCAGCAGAAAGGACATGCTGTTCCCAGGCCACCACCCACGCCTGGAGTGGTCATACAGCTAGCTGTCCGTGGCCTGTGGACAGAAGCCCCGGCCATGGTGTGCCAAAGGCGGGTCTCAGGAAGCAGAGCCAGGACAAGGCGTCGGGTGCTCCGAGTCTCTGGGAGGCTTCTCAAGAAGTCTCCACTGAGGGAAGAAGAGTGCACCTGGAGAGGCCTGCCCCCGTGTCCTTCATGTGTGCACCCAGCACTGTCTGGTCCCTGAGGGCAGAGCCGGGATAGCCCACAAGAGGAGACCCTGAGTCTGGGCATATTCCTCCCCAGCAAGCAGGACCTGTGGCCTGAGGGTGTCCTGAGGAATCCCTGGGGTCAGGTGGGGTCACAAAGGAAGGCCCCTGCAGAGGCATCTGGGTGCAGGCTGGCCGCCTCACCGCCCTTCCTGAGAATCGTGTGTACAAGTGCATCCATGTGTATGCACGCGCCGTATGTCAGCCCTGTGTATCCTGAGGAGAGTGGGGAGACTAGAGCTACCTGCTTGGCCATTAACCTGGCATGTGGCCACCACTTGCCTCTGGGACGTGCCTCCCTGCCTGGGAGAAGCAGCCCAGAGCCCTACAGAATAGCCCCTCTCCTTGTCTGATCACTTCCAACGTAGTCCTCGGCATGAGGGCTCCAGGGGCTGCTGGTGTCTTCCAGGCCCTTGCAGAAGAACAATGGGTGTAGGATGTGTGTCTGGATGCTTCTGCTAACACTGCCTGGCACATAGCCATGCCCTAGCGGGGCTGGGCCCTGAGCATGGAGGCAGGCCTCAGCTGAAGGCTGGGCCCTTGCTCTCCTATTGTGAGGGGTAGCACTGGCAGGCCGTGGGGCTCAGGTGCTTTGTCCTGGAGCCACATCCTTGTCCAGATCTCTCTCTCGTGTGTTCCCTGCACTTCACACACCTGCCCTGGAGTACCTTCTGCTGTGGTCCTGCGTGGCTACCACTGGGCAGGGCCCCTCTGCAGCTGCTGCCCACTTGCTCCTGGAGTGAAAAACTGACCACAGCTGCCCTGAGCAAGGCCAAACCTTGGAGGATGGCACCAGACTGGTGTACTTCAGGGAGATCATCACGGTCAGTTTAGGCCTGAGGCTGCCTCAGTTCCAGGCAGGTGGCCCAGACTGCTTCCCGCTGGCAACTCCTCAGTGGCCAAGGACTGGCTGTACCCTGTGCATTGTCTGCAGGGCCTCCCTCTCTGGACAGGGAATGGGCAGCCTTCTGGGCGGGAGCCTTGGCCACAGCAGTCAGGTATGGCTTTCCTGCGTAATCACTTCTTTGCTTTGTGGCACCAAGTTTTTCATGAGCCTCCCAGGTAGCCTAGGAGCCAAGAAAGATCTGCGGGCCATTCAGTCTTGGTGACCATAGTCAGGTTGCCAGTATGGTGAGACATTAAAAAGTGTCATTGCCCCATGCTGCCATGCCTATATGGCCCCCAGAAAAGAGATCTTGGGGGTTTGGGCCACTTTTCTGCATCTTTGCATTCCCACGAATAGCTTCTGTGGCGAACTCAGCCAGCCGCAGATCCGGACCTCCGCGGTGCAGGGTTGGGCCACCGGGCACAAAGGGGTGCTCTGTAGGCGCAGTGAATAATGGGTCGCCCTTTCATCAGGGCTGCTAACCTTTTGGCAGCCACCAGCAGACTGCATTCTGCTGTGCTGATTGGGGAGGACAATGCTGCTCTGGCCCTTTGAATGGACATTGCCACCAACAGCGCCGCATTCACAGCAGCACTGGGAACTGCTGTGAGCATTGTCTACCGTCTCTGCTGAGCTGCAGGAAGCAGCAAGAGTGCCGTGGGGAGGTTGCCTGCTCCTGGCCAGGTCTCCTTGCACAGCGCTGGGTCCCTTTCTCCATCTAGCTGCAGGAGGCAGTGAGAGTGCCCCGGGGAGGCTGCCTGCTCTCCGCCAGGTCCTTCTGTGTAGCTCCTGGGATTCCATCTCCAACTGAGCCACAGAAGCAGGAGGCAGTGGACCAGGAGCACAGTCGGCGGTGTGCCCCCATCTCAAGAATTGGGGCAGATGGTATATTAAAGCTGGCTTCTCTCTAAATCCAAGATTATTCCAGAATAAACAGGTTATTAAAGAAACGAAACAGAGATAGGTGCTCTGAATCCAAGTCTTCCTCCAGCAGCCCTGCAGTGAGTGGCACGGCCACACGTGGCAGTTCTGTCACGCGCAGGGTGCCACCTGGCAGGAGCGCACAGGTGTCTGACGTGCCCAGGGCCAGGGAGGATCTGCCTCTCATTCCAACTTGTGATTAGCCACTGCCTTTGGGTGGGATTGGTGTTTGAGGCTTCAGAAAAATGCCATTCAAATGTCAATCAAAAATAGTCTATGGGTTTCTCAGGATTTCTTTTCTTTCTTTCTTTCTTTTTTTTTTTTTTTTTTGAGGTGCTCTGGATGAACCTAGGACATTGTGTGTACTATCACTGAGCCACACCCCTAGCCCAGGATATTCTATCAGAGATAATAATCTCTATTTTTTTTTTTTTTGGTACAATTTGTGATTTTTTTTCTTGCCTCCCTTGTTTTGAAAGGTTAGGACAACAAGTGCCTGGTTAGTGAAGAGAGGCCCGGCATGTTCAGCTGGTCTGAGCGATGCTGGGGGAGTTCAGGTGCTGGAGGAGCCCTGGGGGTGGCTCTGAGCAGTGCCCACACTGGTCCTTGTTGCAGACTCATCCCTGTCCTGATTCGAGGTCAGCTCTGGGTGGGGGTTGGGGGGGGTCCTTGCATTTGCCTTCCTGAAATGCCAACCCCAGTTGTGTCCTGAAGTATTCCTGAGTGCTGGGCCATGAAGTGAGAGCCTCTGAGAGTGACAGCACTCTTCTCTGTCCACCTTGAAACATAGCCTCCCTGGTCCGCAGACATCTCCACATTACAACTGTGAAATCCTGGCATAAAGCGCCCCTCTGTCCCCCATTATTTTCTCACAAACATAGTCCATTGTCACAGCACTGAAGTTAATTTGATCAACATTGGGACATTTAACTTTTATGTTCAGTCAAAAGAGTTGTTTCATGCTCATTTTGGGCATTCAAAGGAAATGATTGCCAGAAAAATAATGTTCCTCTGAACAATTCGGAGCAATTAGTTTCCCAGGGAGAGGCGATGTGACGCGGGCGGCCACACAGCTCCCTTTGTCGCGGTGTGGATGGTCATCAGTCAGCTGTCAGCCTGCTCAAAGACCCCGCCAACCAAACGCTTCTCTGTGGGCCGTTCCCAGAGCTCGCCTCGCTCCAGAGAGCAGAAGGGAAGCCCTGTGCCTCCAGGCAGGGCCACTCCTGGCTGAGGGTTCCGACCATTCAGGTGCTCTGCCTGGTGGCCAGTGTGGTTCCGTGCCACCTAGTCAGGTTTTCTTAAGACCCACTGGCTCCAGGACATCTGCTGTCCCTCTGGGACTTGCCCTGCCCAGCACGGAGCCCTGTAGCACCCCAAGTGGCCCTCCATATTCTTGGCTACTTCCTATACAAGGCTCAGGATTGTTCTAGTATTTCCATAGCATCCTCCAGGAACAGGCCTGGTGAGGCCATGTCGAGCCCAGCTGCAGTCCTGGGCCTCATGCCTCGGATGGCTGACAAAGTCTGTGATTTGTCCTTGACCCTACTGGTTCAGGCCTCCAGAAAAGCAGTGAGGGCCCTGGTGCCAGGAGCCGCCTCTTCCCTCCGCACAGTGGCGTGAGGTTCTGCACTTTGCTTGTTTGTGAAGAATGGGCGTGTGGATGCCTCTGGTGCCCCTGCACCCTTTGCCCTCTGCCTGCCTTGCTCTGTGCACCCCCTGGCTTAGGCCTGTCACTGCATGTTTCTGTGCAAGACATGAGCACACATGTCTGCCTCTGTGTACTGGGTGGAGGCAGGCATGCACCTGTCATCACACGTGTGTGGTTCGTGTTTTTGCACACGGGGTGTCTGTAAGTGATGCTTTAGCTCCATCTGAATGACATCCAGCTCATCAACCATGGTGAGCATTTCTGGTTTCACGCCCATTGCTTCTTCACATCTCTGTGCTCTCCTTGAGACCCCTTGGGGGGAGGTTTCTCAGTATTTTGCCAAAAATCACTGACCATCATCCACTCTGAGCCCGTGTGGAAGGCCAGGCAGTGTCCAGTTCCTGGGTGCCAGTGAGGCTGCTCATCCCTGTCTGAGCTTGTGGGTTTAGGCTGTTCCACTCCCCAGGGTCTTGGCTGTGGATTCTCTGCCAGTCACCTGGAAAATGAAGCACTGAGAAGCCTGAGCCCCTTCTGTGCCCACCCCTTGCCTGTTCTGTGGCTCACTGTGGTGTCCAAGCAGTTGTGATAGGCTCTCCTTGCCTCTGCCTCCACCGTGACAGGCAGACCATCAGAGCTGTGGTCTGCGGTGCCCAGGGAACCCCAAGGCTGTAAGCCCTGCCAGGGCAGAGCCATGTCCAGGACACGCCTCCAATGAGGGCTGAGTGGAGGCAAGGCGTGCAGTTTCAAATAGGCATTGTGTTCATTCCGTTGGAATGAGTTTATTTAGAATGGCTCGGACACGTCTGTGCCAGGCAGCCAGTCAGATGAGGGAAGATCAGGAAGGTTTGGGGTAGTTTTGGTAATTTATGGTGTGAGTGTTTTTGCAGTTTCAAATTGACTAGCAAACTTGGTTTCTCCCACAGGTGAGAAACTGACTGTAGTCAACTCCTAATTGAACGCAGGCAACACATTTAGAAGCACAGTGCCAAAGACTACCGCATCTCCTGATTCAAAATAAGAAAGGAAAGAGCAGTCCCCGGTGTGTTGGGAGCACTGGGCACATCGTGGCCGGGCAGGCGCATCTGCCTTCCAGCCCACGGCAGCTCTCGGGGTGAAAGGGCTGGATATGTGAAAGCTGGCTTCTGGGCCTCAGCAGGACTCTGTAGCCCTCTTTGACCTGGAGACCCACCAGGGGCATCTGAGGCACCGGGCAGCCCACTCAGGGCTCCCTTTTCCATACTAGGGGAGTTGCCACCGCTGGAGATGTGATTCCTGTCTTCTGGGACTCTCCCAGAAGCCTCGAGTCTGCCATGTCACAGGATGCAGTGTCCTCCAGACACAGGTGGACAAGGCTCTGACCGAGCAGAGAGCTGGCACCTCCCCCAGTGAGGCTGTCACATCCTGGAATCAGCTGTCAAAGCAGGAGACACTATTTCCAGGCCTAAGAAATTGATTTTTATGGCTCTTCTTTGTGATTCTCTTTCTGAATCAGGCTCATGATATTGATGTGGATCTACTTTTTAATCATAATAGCTACTGACAAGGTAATTAATTTTAAAACAACTCTTTCTTCTTCCTGGTCCAAATGGCACTATATTGAAATTAACAGTGAGTGCGCGAGGCCGGGGCCTGGCACTCAGGCGATTGCGCGGCCAGTGACAGCCTCTTCATCTTGCTGCTGCTGCATGACCTGCAGAGATGGGTGTTGCTGTTAATTGGCTCAGGCTATTATATCAGAGAGAGCAGGGCAGGGAAGCATGATCAAGTTTAGGTTTTTAATGATAGTCTTACAGGAATCCAGACGTGCCCATGAGACTGCCTGGCTGAGTCCCTGGGAGCCCATGGGAGCGTCCTGGCTGGACCTGTCAGCACCATCTCAGTGAGCAGGAAGGACCCAGGAGGCAGCATGTGACTGTCTCCCAGCTCTTGACTTTCTAAAGTTCATTCATTCTGGAGCTAAATCTGGAGTTTATTAATTGTTTGTTTGTTTGTTTGTTTTTTAAGAATTTAGCTCCAAATGTATTCTGCTGCTTAGCCCAGCAGACATTTGCTTCTGCAGTAAGCATCTGCTGAGATCATCTCTGCACGTCCCCGTGTAGGCCTCTGCCTCCTGCCATCAGAGCTCAGCGTGGTCCACTGAGCTCAGAGCTTGTATCAGCTAGCTGGGAGGCCCAACTCCGCAGCTCCAGAGTGTGCACATGAGTGCCCACGCACGTGCAGAAATCGCTTTGGTGTCCTGTGACCTGGCTGTCCCTGCAGCCTTACTGGGCCAGCTCCAACTTGCCTGGCTCCCCTTTGGCCTGTGGGCCTGCAGCCTAGTGCCGAGGCTCACTTGACCTCCTGAGGTAACTGTAGCAGCTTCACTGAACACTCACTGATTGCAGAGCTTTGCACAAGAGAAGGAAATCCCTTAGATTCAGTGAGGAAATCCCTTAGTTCAGTGAGGAAGCTGAACAGGATGGCAGGGTCACCTTCCTCCCTGCTTTGCCTGTAGACCCTTCGAGAGCTCCTGTGAACAGGGAGGGTATGCGTATCTGAGGTGTGCACAGGCCATGCAGCACCCCGCTGTTGGAGAGCCCTCGTCTCTGCAGTCATGCATGAAGTTGGAGTCATACTTTGCATCCCCAGTATCAAGTGAGCAAAATGTGAAGAGAAAAACAGTAGCAAACTCTTGTGTATTAGTCCAGGGGGTGTTGTCTTCATGCTTCACGCTTGCCACTGGGTGTCTGAAGGATGAGCACTCCTGCTCTGGGATGGACACCAGCAAGCCACACCAGAGGCAGCACGGGTGTGTGGATGTGCAGAGCTGCTGCTTTAGGGGTGCCGCCTTCTCCAGTCACCCAGTGCCACAGGAGGCTTCCTTCCTCAGCTCTCTCTAAAACAGAGGGGCCTGGAGCAAGAGAAGGGAAGAGGCCCAGCTGGAGGAAGGCATTCTTCCGGGCCAGCAGGCCTCGGCCCTGAGCCACACTCCCAGTGTGTTTTTCTTCCTGCCTGTGTTCCTTTGCCACATCTCACATACAGCGTGCCCTCTCACAGCAGGGCACTGCTCAGCAGAGGTCACTGCCACCTGCCCGAGGGCCTTGCCATAGGTTACCAGCCCTGGGCTTGTCACCTGCAGCCCCTGTGCCAAGCCACACAGGAGCCATGGTGGAAAGAGGTGAGGAGTGTTGGAAAGAGAGGACCAGGTGTGTCCCTTTCTGGCACCAGCCTGTGGAAGGCTCTGGGGGCGTGTGACCCAAGTAGGTCCTTGCCAGGACAGCTCCCTGGCAGCCTCAGGCTGGAGGGATACTCGGGCAAGTCCAAAAGTGAAAACAAGATGTTAGAAACTGACAGAGGACAAGATCTCTGAGACAGAGGGTACAGGGTGAGTGGGGAGCAGGTCAGTCAAAAGCTGGCAGCCCTGTGAGCACAAAGAGGGCCGAGCCTCCTGGTTCTAACAGACAAGGGTATGTCGGCAGGGTCTCTCTCCCCCAGGACTCCTGGTGAGACGCTCTGACCCAGGGAAGTGCCTCATCCTCAGGTAGCTGTTCTTCCCCACAACAGAAGTCAGCCTCGGATGCTGGGAACAGGTGATAAAACCCAGAGTGGCTTCTCTGCTGCCTTGGTCCAGGGGTGGGTTGGCAGCAGCATCTACAGAACCAGGGTCTCTGGAGTCTGTCTCCCCTTAGCCAGAAGGGGTGGGGCCTCCCAGAGCACATTAGCTCTTCCCTCTTCCTGGGAGGTGTCAGTTTGCAGGACTGTAACCTGGTCCCTCAGCTAGGACCCTGGAAGACGTGGCCCAGGTGTCCTGGTAGGCCCTGACCTTGGGAGAGCGACATGGGTTCTCTGAAGCCTAGGTTTTCCCTTTTAAAGATGTTTATCAGCAGAACAGTGTTTATAAACATTCCTACCTGGAGACCCAGTCACTTTAACTTTAGGTGGTGCTGTTCCCCTTACCAGCAGTGAGGAGGAGGCTGAGCTTCTGCCAAGCCCAAGCCACTGTGGCACAGTCTGTTCCTGAGCAGCTTTCTCAATGGAAAGGCTGGATTCTTTTAAAAAGTAAATGAAATTACTGGCCACTTATGTTTTTTATAATAACCTGTTAAAATCTGGCTTCTCTTTAATTAATATTTAAATTGAAAGCAATTACAATTAAAAAGGAAAATAAGACTGTGGGATTTAGCGAGAAGATTCAACAATTAATACGCAAGAAAAATATGAAAAGTGCTCAGATTGTCTTTTACGAGAATCATCAAGCTGGGCATGGTGGCACATGCCTATGATCTCAGTGACTCTGGAGGCTGAAGCAGGAGAGTTACAAGTTCAGAGCGAGCCTCAACAACTTAGCAGGGCCATGTCTCGAAAAAATAAAAAGGAGCGGGAATGTGGCTCTGGGTTAAATCCCCAGTACCAAAAGAGAAAAAGAATTGTCAATAAGAAGGGCTTCCCGGCTGGGGTTGTAGCTCAGTGGTCGAGTGCTTGCCTAGCATGTTGGAGGCACTGGGTCTAATCCACCACATAAAAATAAATAAGTAAATCAAGGTATTGTGTCCACCTTAAAAAAAA
Organism: Callospermophilus lateralis; assembly: GCF_048772815.1. Classification (NCBI taxonomy): domain Eukaryota; kingdom Metazoa; phylum Chordata; class Mammalia; order Rodentia; family Sciuridae; genus Callospermophilus; species Callospermophilus lateralis. Next base: position 93,391,252 of record NC_135319.1, read on the forward strand.
GAAGGGCTTCTTTATATAAATTCACGTGAATTACTAGGGTAGGTAAGAAAGCGGTAGGTCATCTGTGCTGTCCGGGGTGTTTGGGCAGCACCAGCTCCTGAAGCCCCTGCTCAGTCCTGTGGCCCTGATTGACCCATGCTCACCTTAGTGCCCCACCACGGAGGCTTCTGTGCCTGGCTGGACCAGGGCAAGCGAGGACAGCTGGGAAACACGGATGTGCTTGCTCCTGTGGAAGGTAGAGCTTCCACCTGGCTGAGGTTGCCCAGGCAGGATGGCAGCAGCAGCAGGCTGGTGAGAGGCATCCCACGTCTACCACAGGCATCTGGGACCACTGCCCAGAGTTGATGGGGCTGCCCTGGGATTCAGAGAGAAAGGGGCAGGGGACTGCAGGGAAACTAGCCCTGACCTCATTAAAACCAGGGGAAATGCAAGTCCCAGAAAGAGGGCTGACGGGTGTCTGTGCTCTGTCACCATCAGGCCATCAGGTTGAGAGAAGGCAATCCCTCTCAGTAAGGAGTCCGTGAGCAAGGGTCCAGGCCTGAGACGGACTGCACAGTGCCCCTCCCTCCCTCATCAAGGCACTGAGCAAAGAGCAGGGCAGAGGCTGGGTGCAGTGGCCACCCCCATTACCTCTTAGAGACCTTGTTCTTCCAACCTGGTGAGTGGACTCCCTTCAGCAGCTTGCCACAGACCCCGACGAGACATCACACCTGCAAAAGCTGGAAGTCAGGAGACAGGTTTTCACTTCTCTTGATTTCTCACACCAACACATCTAGTTGGAAACTGCCCAGGCCGTAATTAATCAGCTACTGCCCTCCCTGTGCCACGGACCCACAGTGCCCCTCACACTCCGACCCCAGCTCCAGGTGTGCATAGTGCCAGAGCAGCGTCCCCGGACCTCCCCCCAGCCTGTGTTGGCACTCACCAGCACAGCAGCAACACATATCCCTGCTAAGCCAGGACCCGTGGTGCGTGTGGGCTGCACGCGAAGCCCGGAGTTGATCTGAGTGAGGAGCTCCCGCTCCTGCCTGGTTGATAACTGAGTTCCCTCCCATTGCAGAGGCGCAGTGAAGCCAGAGGTGGCCTGGTGCCTGGGCCCTGGGAGACGGCTCTGCCATGACACTCTGTTCTGTCCCAGCGTCCTGCTAGCAGACCCCTGCTGCACATGGGCTTATTTTGCTTTCATATCAGATGTAACTGAGTGTTTACTTTCCTAAAAGTATGAGTATTGATCGTGTGACTGTGTTGTCCAGGCCAGTGGGAGGCTCTGGCCACCTCTGGAAGGGATACCACTTCACTTCCTCGTGTTTTTCAGTGGGAAATGTTCATGAAATAGGGTGTGATTGGCTTAGAAAACACAGGAATCCTCAGCAGGGTGACACCCGACGGGTAGATCACATCTCTGTGTGCCTTGGAGACCTTCGGTGGGAAGAAGTGTGAATTTCCTACACAGGAGGAGCGTCTCGGTGGGCGGGCGGCGTGGCTCTGCCCGGCTGCTGCCTGTCTGCTGACAACCCACTGTCACCTTTGCTTCTCCAGATGCTGTTTTCTTGGGCTTGTGTCATTGGTTGCCTCTCCTTTCCCCATGAGGTGGTTCTCTACTAAGCCCTCTGGCCCAGCTGACTTGGGGCAGCTGAGTGCTGGCCTCTCTGCTGGTTGCTGGGACACAGAAGAGTCCCTTGCTGAGGACACCCTGAGGGAGGGAGATTTGGCCCATGTCTCCACCTGTGGTGACCTCTGTCTTCTCTCCTCCCAGAATCATCGATCAGCGATTCGAGAAAGTTTCCTACTTTGTCTTTGGCGATTTCAACTTCCGCCTGGATTCCAAGTCCGTGGTAGAGGTGAGCACTAGGACTTCCCTCTTAGGCCTGGGTAGCATGCTTTTTTATTTAGCAGAGTGGAGCAAATGGCAGAGTGTTGTCTTGCAAGCGACTCCCCTGTCATTGCTTTGACTGGTTAGCAAAGCTGCTAATAAGCACTCTTCTACTGCCAGAAGATGGGTCTTTCCCAACTACATTTCATCTATTTTGTTGTTGTTTTTTGGTTTGGTTTTTTTTTTTTTTTTTTTTTTTTTGTACTGGGGATTGAACCCACAGGGGCTTGACCACTAAGCCACATCCCCCACACTTTTTATTTTTTATTTTGAGGTAGATTCTTGCTAAGTTGCTCAAGGTCTTGCTGAGTTGCTGAGGCTGGCTTTGAACCTGTGATCCTCCTTCCTCAGCCTCCTGTGCTGCTGGGATTATAAGCATGACTACTGTGCCTGGCTGGAAACCCATTTTGAATTTCGTATTTACCTGTCTGCAGACTGGTGGTTCTATTTCACTTAACAAGGCATTGCTGTCTCTCAGTCCTTGGGAACTCAGAGGCCATGCTGGCTCCTGGGGTTCTCAGAAACCAGGCATTAGATCCCCGTTGACCATGAAACTGTCAGAGCATTGCCCAGAGATGAGCAGCAAGGCCCTCGAGGTCAGTGAGAACCCGTGTGGCCATCATGTGTCACCAAGGGAAGCAGGTTCTGTGGCATGGGCATAGGGCTGTCCTTCCTCCATGGTGAGGTCTGTGGCAGGTGGGTGCCAGTTTTGCATCCTCAGTTCTGGGATGGCAGGCTGAGACCTCTATCTGCTCCCAGCTGTTCTCTCTCAGTTCCTCTGTAGGAACTGTACCACCTTCCCAGGCAGCAGCAGGAGAGGGGCTGAAAGCAAAATGCCCACCGTCTCCACCCACACCACACTGTGGCATAGGCAGCAGGCCCGTTGCTTCCTGCTGAGCCCAGCCGGCCCTTTAGGAGCAGGGTGTGGCCCAGCACAGACTGGGGCCACAGGAACAGCAGCGAATAGATGTGCACCGCCTTGAGCTCTTATCATTATCTTCCAACTAGTAGTTTCCATTCCCCAAAGTGTCGCATCAACCTTCCATCCTTGGTGGAGACTCCTTTCTTAAGGACAGCTGAGCAGGCTTGAGCCTGTCCTGTGGTCACTTTGGTTGATGGAGCTGAGTGATGTGCTGGTAAAACACTCTATTGTTCTTGTGTAATTGAGCCGAGGGCACATTGCCAGGTGGGCCTCTGGGCACACCCGTGTGTGCATGTGTGTGCACACTAAGCTGCACAAGTGGTCTTCCTGGATGCTCAGGCTCCTGGCAGGGACGCAGCTTCACCTGACTTGGAGGAGGAGGAAAGCTGCAGAGATTCCACAGGGAACTGGGGAACCTTCTGTTCATGCCACCAGGTCTGCTGGAAGCTGATGGTGGGGTCCTCAACTGCAGGGGCAGGGCCTGCCTTGTGGAAATCTCTTGGCTGCATCCAGCCTGTTCAGAACATGCTAGGAGGTGGGAGCCCACACTGAGAGTCTCTCCTCGATGGAGACTGAGGTGGGGCCGAAAGCCATGGTTCCTGGCCGAGACTCTCACTGCAGAGCTCTGAGCCTGGCCACTGGCCTGCTGCTGGAGAGCGTGCGGCATCTCTTCTGCTGACAGAGAGCATCTGCCCCGTTCAGAGGCCTCCACTCCTAGCACAGTGGCCAGTGGAAGGCCAGAGCTGGCCAGTGCGGAGCTGCCCACGGTTAGGAAGAGGTCAGAAGAGCTTCAAGTGGCCTTTTCCTGCTGTGTGAAGCAGACATCAGCCTGTCAAGCCTGGGCACAAGTGTTACCTGGTGGGTGTTCCAACCTGCCGTAAAGAAGCGTGTCTCTCTGGACAGTAGTGGTGGAGCTCAGAGTGGGTAGGGCCAGCTGGGTCTGCAGGGCCTCTGGGATGCTGGGCAAGAATGTTGTGGCCACTGCAGAGCAGGAGGCCCCAGCTCTCCTCCCTGCCCTCCCTCCCCACGGAGCTGCTGGGTGTGAACACCTCGGTGAAGCGTGCAGTGCGAGTTCACCTGTATCCCCTTCTGTCCCTTGGCCCTTTGGCTCCGCCATCTGCCCCTGTCTCCAAGCGCCAGTGTCCTGCCCACCAGGGCTGCATAAGTACATTGTGATAGACATGGCACTGGTGAGTGGACACCCATTGCCCTGGATGGGTGGTCAGCAGGACTCACAGCAGCAGCCCTGCCTGCTCTGCATCAGGGTGGCCCCTCTGGAGATCAGCTAATGCTCAGTAAGTTATCTGCCCTGTCAGTGTCCAGGTGAGGCCATGTTGGCTGTTCTACTGGAGAACCCCAGGTGAGTTGTGCCGTGGGGCCCAAGTGTGGGTGGGATAGCTATGCACATTAGGCCACTGTCACCGGGTGGGCCTGTGGCCTCCTGGGGCCCTTGGGAAAGCACCAGGCAACCCCACTCTCAGCTGCACAAGGCTCGCAGCTTCTTTTTACCATAGCCAGATCAGTGGGTAATCCAGGTCCTTAGGCTCCCTGGACACCTTTTGGGAAGGATTCACCTCCTGGGCTGCCAGGGTTGCCTTTGGACTCCCCAGCAGTGGTTAAGTGCTGGGACCATCTGGAAAGCAACTAGCAGATCAGTCCTGTGGAGGGTAAGGTGCAGCTCCCAACCACATGACACCTGGGACAGGACATCCACCAGCATGCGCCAGGTCGCTGTGGCCCTCTCATGTCACAGTGGTTAGCTTTGTGAGTTTCTAGGTGTGGGGAGGAGTGGCTTCCGAGGGCCACTTCATGCTCCCTGGCAGGATTCATCAAAGGTTAATTAAATCTATCTCCTAAACAATGAGGGCCAATGAGCCAGTGCCCAGCCACAGTGCACTTTAAGATACCTGCAGTGAGGTTTCCACACTTCACTTGAGCATCCTGGAAGACTGAGCTAAGAGAGGGAAAGAACGGCCATCTCCAGAAACTGTTCCTCTGCGGCCCAGGTAGGGTTCTCGGCAGGCCTGTTCAGGCCCAGCCTGCCCAGCGTTGTCCTCCTCTTACCTGTGGTGCGTGCCTCCTGCTCTGTCCTTGCCAGCTGCACTGCACATGCAGCAGCCTCAAGACTGGGGTGTCCTGTGGGTGTCTGGGAGCACTTCAGGTGACTCAAGTCCCAGAGCCGTGTGTCTCAGGGCTCGCCAGGCCAGCAGGTGCCACAGAGCCCCAGTGTGGGTGGGATAGTCTAGACCACTTTTAGCGTAGATGCAGGTACTTTGGTGTTTGAGACAGCGCTATGTGGACCGCGGTCCCGTCTGCCTGGAGTTTGGCTCCCTCACCCTGTCCTTATTCGTCCTAGAACCGCAGCTCTGAGTGTGCCCAGTGTGGGGTCCTCTTGCCTTTCTCAGCACCCCAGAGGTAGTGTTGTCTCACACAGGACAAAGGTGGCCAGTTGTGTGGATCCCAGGGGCAGGACAGACCGTCGTTCTCAGGAGAGGGGATGGTATGCAGCAGGTCAGAGGAGGCCCCTGAGTGGCTCCCATCATTGAGAATGCTCACCCCACCAAGCCATCACCCCTGGTGCCCTCTGTAGCTGGTGAACGATGGAATGAGAGGTATGCAGGCTGCGCTCCCAGAGCTGGGGACCTCAGCCGGGTCAGGGACTCTGCAGCCCCAGCGTCATCTGCGGGAAGGCGCTTTCCTCACTCCTGCGTTGGCCACGACCACCTGAACATCTCAGGAGTGTAGCATTGCAAGTGCACCATGTGACATGCTGGCACTTTCTAGTATGTCTATGATGTCCTCAGGTGGGACAGCGTGCCCTGAGTGGCAGTGACACCCCTGGGGAGGCCGCTCCCCAGGAACACCGGTCATCCCCAACATGCTGCCTCCTGGCGGCACCTAGTTGTGTGGCTGGTGGATTTTGGTTATGGCCCAAGAGAAGCCCAAGGCTCCTTGTCCTGGCTTATTAATTCAGCACCTGCAGAGGGGTGGGAGGAAAATCAATGGTTTTTAACTGAATTATTTGCTCAATAAACAAACAGATTTGTCTTAGATCCAATTGTTAAGTTGTTGAAGAGGTTTTGTGGCTCTTTAAAACATATGGGTATTTACTGTTCATTTGGCAAATAAAAATGACCTTTGGTTACATTTTGAGCATACCTTACAAGATGAGTGGGGCAGGCCGAGGGAAAGCATGGACTGGGGCTTCAGGGTAGTTTTATTTCAGAACCGCTCAGTCAAGGGAAGCCTGCGGCTCTGCAGTTGGAGACCTCTTCCTGTGGCATCAGCTGTCATCAGCTTCCCATGAAAATTCCATGGTACACAGGAGGTAGCCCACACCACCTCCCTGGAGCCTGCCCGGGCTGCTCCTCCCAAGCCACCTAACCACCTACCCTTTCTTCTCCATACCATGTTCTGTCAAGAGGGAAGGGAGAGCCAGTCTCAGGGACAGCCCCCAGACTAGTGCTGGAGGATCCTGTAGGGTATTGTGACTCCATCCACCCTCACCCTCAGGAAGCTTCCAGCCATGGTGGCCCCTTCTGGCGATTGTTTGATGGCCAAATTGCACAGAAGTGGCCATTTTGGGATACCAGATGCCCATACCTGCAGACCCCCTCCTTGGGAGCAAAAGAAGGAAGCCATACCCAGCCTCAATCCCTGTGTTCTTGGGGACATGTGCCCTCAATGTGGGTGGGTCACCCCCAAGTGCTTTTCAGATCACTCAAGGTCAGTGTGAGAACAGGAAGGGTGCAGCGTGCAGTCAGAACTTCCCGAGAGAGTGTGCGGTGCTTTCATAGGTGTTAGGAGGTGTTGCCCAAGGGCAGACCTGCCCCTGTATGTTCTGGAAGTGCAGGTGCCCTGGTTGCATGGCATGTGGGCTGGGTGGGTGTGCTCTAGAGTCGGAGCCAGCTTTCCTCCCAGAATGAAGGGGAAGCTGTCTGTGTGATGCCTTAACGGCGAGGTTCTCCTTCACCCTGCTCTGTCCTGGACTGCACAGCCATGCCTGTTCCGTCTTCCTTCTGCCCTGCGCTGCTGAAGAGGCCCTGCTCTTTTAGGGGGAGAGGGCCCATCCGTGACCCTGCCCCACAGAGTGCTTGGGACACCTTGAGCAGCCGTGACACTTCATGCTCCCTGGCAGGATTCATCAAAGGTTAATTAAATCCATCTCCTAAACAATGAGGGCCAATGAGCCAGTCCCAGCCACAGTAAATCAAATGCACTCAGTCCAGCAATTGTTCATCTTGCTGCTTGAGCAGGGTCTGGGGAGCCTCCAGAATGGAGACGAGACTTGGCCCCAGAGGCTCTGGGAGCTGGGTGGGGACCTGCTCATCATTTGCAGTGGACAGAGGACTCCAGGGGTTGGATGGATCTGCCAAAGTCCCTCCCACCCCGCCTGTGAAAGAGACTCTGTGTGTGCAAAGCAAAGAGCTCTGTCCCCTGGAACCAGCAGCTTCTAGTGTTTCAAATGCAAATTAATGCAAACATGCTTGCTTGCGGAGCAGAACTGAAATGATGATACTGTAATCAAATTTGGCACTGCTTAAGCCATAATTAAAACACACTCAGATTAAACACGATCATCTTGTGCCGTCTAGGAGACCCGTGCATCATTACACTAATTAATAATGCAGTCTCCAGCTCAGGCCCACGGGGGATTGTTCCCAGGGTATGTTTTATGCCTTGCACAGTGGCAGCTGGCAGCTGGAGCGCTCAGCTGGCCATGGTGACGCATGGTGACAGTGGTACCAGGCGCACCCATCTCCATGTGGCCTGGCTGTGCCACACCTGCCGCCCATCACCTCCTGACAGTGGTGGTGACGGATGTGTTTGGGGGGGGGGCCTATAGCCATTTTCAGAAACTAGTTGCCAGTTGCCTACAGGTACGTGTGGAGCCTGTTAAGAGCAGGGTCCTGGGAGGATCACTGCCATCCCAGCCATTCTGGGCAGAGCCTCCCAGCTGGGCTTTCAAAGCAGCCCCAAAGGAAAGCCCCACTTTGGCTCTGTGCCCCCAGGAGACCAGTGTGGGAGGGGATCACTATGTGTGCCCAATGTCACATCCACTTGTGTGAGGAAGACCATGGCCAACTGCAACTGCCAGCCTGGTGGCATGAACCCTGGCCCAGACCACATGCATTCTGTGTTTTCAGGGCTGTTATCAGCCACAAAGCCAGCCACGCCCTGGTCAGGGCTCTCGTTGACCTCATGGGAGGACCCCTGGCTGCTTCTGTCCCTACCCGTGAGCTGGTGCCCGTCATTGCACCAGTGCACTATAAGCTGGGCATAGCCCACCCTTGTGCCCAGCACAGTGGTGTCAGGGCAGGGGGAGTTCTCTTAGCTAGCAGTGATAGTTTTCTCTGATTTTCAGGAAAGTGGAATTTTCCCGCCGTCTGGAAGTGAGGTTGCAGGAGGTGAACTAGGGTGGAGCCTGGAGCCAGTCCTAACTGAAGCAGTAGGCGGTTAGCCCCGAGGCCCCTTCCGCACCGGAAAGACCACCCTGTCCCTAAAAGCCTGGGAATGGTCATCGTGGGTGCCTTCTTTGCCAAGTGCCTTCCCTGGTTGTGCTGCAAGTTGGAATGCCCTGAGGACCCTGCCTGTGGGCTGGCCTGCAACTTTTTGCAGTCCCTGCCTTCCTAGCTCTGCATTTCCTGCTCCCAGGGCCTCCTGTCTCTGAGCGCCCCCCAGCCCCAGGCAAAGCATGCTTGAGTTTGTATGAAAATGTGTGGGCCCTGCAGTCTGAATGTCAAGAGTGTGGTGTCCACCAGGACCACTGGTACTATGGTGATCTTCACCTTGTCCGCCCCGTGAGCCTAATTAACAAGCCAAGTATTCACCCTGATGCTGGGGGACAGAGATGCATCATCCACAACCTGGCCACAGACTGCTTACTGACCCCTTCCAGCTCCCTGGGCTTCAGGGTCCCCATTTGAACCGTGTGGGCATGTGTGGCCCCAGGCACGTGAGAGGCTCAAACCCTGGGGAGAGCCAACTCGGGACCTTTTCCTGTGCCCTTCAGTCCTGCTGTGCCTGTGAAACCGTTACTCTTTTTTTTTTTTTTAGAGAGAGAGAGAGAGAGAGAATTTTTCTTAATATTTATTTTTTAGTTCTTGGCGGACACAACATCTTTGTTTGTATGTGGTGCTGAGGATCGAACCTGGGCCGCACGCATTCCAGGCAAGCGCGCTACCACTTGAGCCACATCCCCAGCCCCGAAACCGTTACTCTTGAGCGAGGAATTCCCCTTGACAGTTTCCTGCTGGCCTCCAAGCTCTGGAAGGCTCTGATGGCCTCTCTGCATCCGTGTCCCCCATGGCCTGGGATCTGGTCTCCACATCAAGTGACTTTTGTTGTTGGTGGTGGCTGTTGATATGTGCCCCTGTTGCATGCCTGCTAACTTTTAGGGTATAGCCTGTGCTCATCCCAAAGACGAATGTTAAGAAGCTGTTTTCTGGCATGTTCATCAAACTTTCAAATCACCAGTGACAATGCAAATTTTAAAGCCATGGGTGTCTGTCTCTGAGCTGGCAGTTAAATGACAGGTAGCCTCATTTTCTACTGCATGAGTGTGTGACTTGAGAGGATGTCTTCATGCATTAGATCAAGGAACAGGTTGTTACCTGGGACAGACAATGCTGACTTGGTGTCCGACACTCATGGGCACCCGAGGACTCAGTGTCTCTGTCAGGATTTAAGATCTGAATTCTTAAATTCACCTTGCAGTGACCTTCATTCACACCTGGGATCTTTGCTTGCTGACACTTGGTGGGGTCAGCGGTGTTCTGAGATGCAGCTTTGGCCCTTGATTCCTGTCTGTATGGTCAATACATCCAGGTCCCTTGGATCCAGCGGAAGCATGGGGCCTCGGTGCTCACTACGGTCTTCAGTAGTGACTCGGTGGTGCCCTTTGAAGGGGAGCAGTGCGTGTGAACCTTCAGCGTCCCCAGGAGAACTGTCTGAAAGCTGAGGGGGGTCTGTGCTCGGTATGCCTTCTGCTTCCTGGAGACCTTCGCAGGATCTGAGCCTTGCAGGGCTCTCCTTTACTCGGATTCTCTGGAACCCCCTCCTGCCTCTTCTTCCCTTACTCCAGCCGCTCTCACCACCACCACCCGCCCTTTCCTCCCTTCCCAGCCCCTCCCTCCCCTTGACCCCTCCCCCTCCTCTCTTGGTGGGCACTGTTGTGCCCCAGCTGGCTCACCCGGGAGCTTCCCCACTTTTGCTGTCCTGTGGTCTGTCCTGTTTTTCACTGAAGCCTTAGGGATCGTGGCTTAGGCCCTAGTGCAGTAGAGTCACGAGAAGCCAGCAGTGCCTGCAGATGCCTCGGACACAGCGCAGGTGTCTTCCTCCCCCTGGATCCAAGACGAGCCTGAGAGACTCATGACCCCACGTGGCCTCTGCTGAGGTCCATCAGGACAGGCTGTGGCTTCCTGTGGCCCCGTCTTCAACCTGTGGAGGACCTTGTTTTACAAGCATCTTGTTTCAGAGATCCTAGAACATCTGCATATGGCTGAAGTTTGGCCTGGCCAGCCCATCTGCTCCTGTCCCCTTTGTCCCTGGGCCTTTGTCCCAATTTCATGCTATCAGAGGGTCTGGTTGTTTGCCTTGTGAACTTGTCAGAGGGATAAAAGCTCAGGAGCAGGGTCACGTTGAGAGGGATGGGCATGAAAAATTGGCAAAGTGTATCTTTAGGCCCGCTGCTCCTTATCTCCAGTGGGAGGGAGCACAGCCTGGGCTCTGCCCCTCCTGGTCCATCCTTTGCCTTCCTCCTTCCTTCAACACCCCACGGGTACCCCTTGAAGGCTGCAGGGTGCCAGCAGGCAGTGTGCTGGGTCAAACTTGCCTTCAAGGGCCTTCTCTGCCCTTGCTACAAGGGGAAGTGAGCAGTGATCCAAGGTCACTGCAGCCTGAAGTGCTCCCTGGGAGTAGCATCTGGATCTCCAACCTGACAGGCCCCCAGAGCCTCGGTTGTCAAAGATGCCCTCCAAGTTTGGCCCCAGGGCTGCATCAGATGGGTGCCCCCATGTGCTGGGGCCCATTGGAGCTGCCTGGTTTGAGTGGCCTTCACACAGTGACACAGGCCATGGCCGAGTGGGTCCCCAGTTCTGCCCTTACCATTGTGGCAGACTTCTCTATAAGGAGCTCAGCAGCGAGCGTTTGCAGGTGTCTGTCCTTGTGGCCTGCACAGAGCTGCCTTCTCAAGGAAGGGGATTGTTTTGCTGTTCTCAAGTTTAAGGTTTACTTTTAACTTGCCGACTCACTTGTGGCTGCTCTGCAGATGTGTCAGAACCCGTAGCCCTGGTACCTGCTGCAGCTCCTCCCGGGAAACCTAGGGGAGCACCACTGTCAGCCAGGGCCCACAAGGGAGAGCCAGAGTCCCTCACACCCTGGGCTGTGGGCAGTGGACTTGGCGTGTGCTTCCCTGTGGATGTCCTCCTGGAGTGCTGGGCAGGCGTGGGCGTCACAGCACAGTTCCTTCGGGAGGTCCCAGTTTGCGTTTGGGTTGTTTGACTGTTAGCCGTGGACCCACAGGGAGGGAAGCAAGAGGAGGCAGCTCCTGGGGAGGTGAAGAAGTGGGCAGCATCCGGCCCTTTGTGGGGCCAGGGTCTCTTGCACCTTGAACAGCCTCTCGACAGCTGGCTGCTAGGTTTCATCTGCCCACTGAAGTCAGGATGGAACTTGCCCCCACCTCTTTGTGCTGCCGCTGGTGAATGACAGGCCACCCAACAATGGCACTGTCAACCCCTCCCCAAGTGTTGTCCTGAGCCAGACAATGCTGTGTGCGGTGGCCTCCAGGTCCAGACCACGTGTCCAGGAGCCCTCCCTACCAGCCTGCCTGTGCTCCCCTGGCACAGGTTTTGGAACAGGCTGTGCCAGAGCCAGTAGCTGGAAGAAGCCAACGTAAGGAGTCGGGTCCTTCTATGCTGCACTTCCCAGGCTGCTCCAGGCGGCTCCGGGCAGCCTGTGCATGGGCCACTGCCAGGAGGTCTGCAGCAGCAGCACCTGTGGCCTGTCGACTTTTGATCTGGGCAGTGGAGCTCCTCAGCTGCCTCCCTCCAAGAAGGTGCTGGCACTGACAGCAGCAGAGAGGCAGCCCTCCTGTCCCTTCGAGCAGTGTCTTAATGCAAAGCACGCCTCTGAGCACACGTGGCCTGCGCTCTCCCAAGTGGGTACACCTGAACTCTCTTGCCTCTGAGGAGCAAAGGCCACTGGCTGTGCTGGTGCACCCTGTGTCCACCCGAGTCCCCCAGGGGTGGGACCCACATCCACTTCTCCATGGCCCACTCCATAGTTCCTGCCTCAGTCCAGACCAGTCTTCTGCTGCTTCCTGCTTCCTTGTCTCTGCTGCGGTTAGGTGGCCTCCCTTATCTCCTTACTCTTCACTGCTGGCCCTCCTGGTCCCGGCCACCTCTCCAGAGTCCCCCACAGCCTCTCCCAGGTACCCAGACCACCGCCTGGTCCTGGTGCCCTACCTGCTCTGGTCTGACCCATGCTGTTCTTCCTCCAGCAGGGTCACTAGCTCCCCACTCAGATCCCCCACTAACTCCAGTGCAAGACTGTCCCCCTGGCTGCCCACAGGACCTGGCACTGGGCATGGAGAGGAGGCAAGCGCAGCATGCACAGGTGGTGGCTGGATGCTGAGGGCAGCCATGCCCTCCCCAGCTCTAGTACTGGAAACCCAAAAGGCATACTGATCAGGGTGTCACCTGGGAGTCCCTGTCTGCCTGGTCCTGGGCACCAGCCTTTTGGTGGATGTCAGGGGATGGCTCATCAGTGAGCCCTGTTCCCTCCAGCCCCTGCTGATGGGGCTGCTTGGCAAGCAGTGACAGGGAGAGAGGGAGCCTGCCCCGTGAGGTCAGAGTTGAAGGGGAAGCCACATCTCACCAGCTGCTGGTGATGCAGGCTGAGATGCTTCCTGAAATGGCCCCTGACCCTGGAGGGGGTCACACAGGTGCCCAGGAAACAGTCATAACTCTGGTCCACAACGAGCAGCTCACAGGTGAAGAATGGCTGTAAAGCGGTGGTCCTGTGACTTCACTCTGAGCTGCCTTACCTGGTTTCCATTTATGGTCGAAATCTTAAAAATCTATTTTTATGTAGTTTTGCTTGTTGTGCCTTTTTTGGTTTTGTTTGTTTTTGGCACTGGTGATTTAACCTAGGGGCACTTAACTACTGAGCCACAACCCCTAGTCCCCTTTTTTTCTTTTCTTTCTTTCTTTCTTCATCTATTTTTTTTTTTCTTTTTTCTGTTGAGCGGAGTCTTGCTAAGTTGCTGAGGCTGGCCTTGAACTTGTCATCCTCCTCCCTCAACTTCTCGAGTTGCTGGGATTACAGGCAAGTGCCCCTACACCTGGATGCTTGGTAGGCTCTAACCACCATAGACCAGAAATTATCCCATGGGCCTTAGGAATATGCTTCCTGAAAGGTGCATCGTGTCCTGAGCTCCCCAAGTCAGACTCTATAAGGCCAGGAAGGACGTGTTAACTGGGCACCTGGCAGATCCCTGGGCAGCCCTGCTCCTGAGAAGCTCCTGCTCCTTGGACACCCATGCCTCCCCTGGCCGAGGAGGTGTCCTCAGCTCGTGAGTGGAGTCTGGGTTCTTGTTCTGGGTTGCAGGCTGTGTCCCTGGCTCACTGCCACCCCAGATGAACCCGTGTATTGTGGTACTCACTGTGTCTGCCAGAGGGCACAGTCTGACTCAGGTCTTCTAAAGGGCTCTTTAATATTGGTTCAGAGGTATGGGCAGTTGGGCTCCACAGCTCCTACCTTTCATAGATTTTGGACTTCTTGGGGCAGCATTTCTGACAACACTTGTGTGGACATTGAGGGTCAGATTTAGTTCCTGGGATGAGTCAAGCTGGGCCACTGCACACGTGTGCACAGGGCATCTGACCTCTGGGACACTTTGTGCATGTCAGATGGGCTGTAAGAGTGCGATGCCTGCAGAGAAGGCAGCCTTCTCCCACTGTCATTAGTGCCCTGGGCCTGAAGACCTGGGTGCAGGAAGCATCCTTTGATGGTTGTGCAAACAAGAAGAAACCAAGAATCTCACGGCCTACAGATAGGTGGGCACCTTGGTGCGTAGCATTCCAGGAAATTCAGGGGAAACTGTCCATCACGTTCCAGCGAAGCTCTGTACAGGCTCTTCCAGGCCCTTTTAGGCAGCTAAGAATAATTCAGTGAATCTTAGATGGCCTTTAAAAAATAGCATTTGGGGGTATTTTTTCCTCCTTTCAAAAGAGCAAAATCCCTTCTGTAGTAGTTGAGCCGGAAAGGCCGTCCAGGCGGTGTTCTGCATGAGTGGTCACGACTCTGGGTTGAAAGGCAAAGGGGAAGGGCCAGCCCCTGATCATTTCTTTAAAACCTGTGAATGAGGTGGCTCCATGGGAGAGGGTGCAGGAGAAAGGGGTGGGGCGCCAGCCCTTTGCATGGCCAGGGGACCATCAGATGTTGGTCCTTTGGGAGCTGCCTGAAGTGGTAAGATAAAGCAGTTTTTTAAAAAGTTTCTAGCAGATGCCTTCAGGAGACAGAGCCATGAATTTCCTGGACCGGGTCCTGCCTGCCACAATGGCAGTCTGCAGCCCAGAGCCTTCCCCATTCACGCAGGGGCTTAAGCCACTTAAGCACATTAGCATCTGGATGGGGCCAGGACCTCCACAGGACACAGGGCTAGCAGGGTGGCCAAACTGCCTGGGTTGTTTGGGTGCTAGTCCTAATCCTCCCTCTTCAGGGGCAGCCAGACTGATTTGTGACACAGGAGTCCAAAAGCCACTCTGGCTGGGGCTTGGCCCAGGTAGCTGATCTGTGCCCTGAATGCCAGTGGCCTGCCCTTGGAGTGTGCTTTGGGAGCGGTGACCCAGGTTGTGCACATCCCTCCACACCTGCAGGTGCCTGTCACTGCTGCAGGGCGCCTGCCTGGGTAGGAGGCTGGTCGTCCTGCAGTGGTAGACTTTCACAGTGGTCTTTCCTTAAAGTAAAAATTCTGTATTCTCTCTTTTAAAAGAAGACTTGTGAGGTGTAATTTACATGCAGACTCCAACCCGGGACAGACTGCTATTCCACACACCCTCGCCAGCCCCAGGCAGTGCTGCCCTGTGCTGCCTGGTTTACTAGCTCTAGCATTTTGTGAGAGTGCCCTCTTGCCCTATCCCCATGACCAGGGGTGTGGGGCCTCACTGCTGGCCCCCCCAGGTCCTGCACATCCCTTCAAGTGGTCCTGGTAGGCCCTTGTGGTGTGGGCAGGGGCTCTGCCAGGCTAGTGCTCCTCTGCCTGGGGTCTCCAGCTTTGTCTTGCATTTGAGGAGTGGGAGAATGACCTCCATGGTCTTCCTGAGTTTAAGATAAGAACTTTCTGGAAAGGCTTGAATTTAATCGTTAGCCAGTTGGATGGCCTGCACTCGCCTGCCTAGACCCTGCCTTATGTACAGAGCTGCAGCCGCAGCCGCAGCCACAGCCACCGCGCACCCTCTGAGTGAGGAGCAACCGGGGAGGTTATCAGAGCAGGCGCGAGGAAAGTGGCCAGGGAACCCTGATTGTGACCTGAGTTCCCTGGTGTCTTTCTGCAGACCCTATGCACCAAGGCCACCATGCAGACTGTCCGGGCCGCTGACACCAATGAGGTTGTGAAGCTGATATTCCGGGAGTCAGACAATGACCGGAAGGTGAGTGTCCCCCGGCCAGGCCTGCCTGGCGAGGAGCCTCTGCAGGCGCCCTGAGTGCTAAGGCCACTCTGTCCTGGCAGGTGGTGCTGCAGCTGGAGAAGAAGCTTTTCGACTACTTCAACCAGGAGGTCTTCCGGGATGACAATGGCACTGCGGTGAGCTGTTTCCCGACCCTGGACTCCTCTTGTGTGACTTCTGCGTCCTTGGTGGGGCCCCACCAGGGCTGCTGCTTACACAGGACCACCTAGGCCTCAGCTTCCCAAGGGTTCAGGCCATCCTGGCTGGGGACGGCCTGTAGGCGCATGCAGCACCTGGGCTAGGCTGGGCTCCCCAGGCCTTGTGCATGTTCACGGGCAGCATGAAGCTCACTCAGCCCATCACTTGAAACCCCTCCAGGGAAGAGGCAAGGTCCTGGGTGTCTTGGTGGACTCAGCACTTCCTGCACGAAGTGATGGGTGTGTATGCATATATGGATGTTCACGTGAATGTGTGAGCATGTGTGTGTGCGAGTAGGTGTGTGCATGTGTGGGCATGACCACGTGTGTAAGTGGATGTCTGTGATACTGGGAACTTTCAGCTTGGTCAGTGAAGAGGGGGTTCCTGGCAGAGACACTGGCTGCAAGAATCTGCCGTCAGTCCCAAGCCCTGGCCCTCCCTCCAAGAGCTCTGCACAGCTGGCGCTGAGAGGTGCCTACATCTGCCTCTTGTCACTTTTCATCATGGAACAGTTTTGTCCTCTTTTTAACGTATTGGCTATACAGTGCCTGCTGGATGCCTGTTGTGTGCTCAGAGCTGTGTTCTGGTAAATGGGGGACAGTGCTGGGGGAGAGCTGCACTTGTGCATTTGCCAGTTTCTGTGGCATAGACTTCCTCTATGGGCAAGTTCAGGCTGCAGAGTAACAGTCACATCTAGCAGCAGCTCCTGAGATTCCTGAAACGTGAAGACTCAGTCCTGGAAGGTGGAGGAGCCACTGTGGCCCCTGTGGGGCTGCAGTGGGAGGGGGTTTCTGCTTTCAGGCAGCTGCCAGTGGTGGCAAATTAGTGAGAGGAGGTGGAAGTGAATGGGCAGGCCCAGGGCAGACCGTGGCCTTGCAGATTGGGTGCTATGAGCTGTTTACACTCATGGGCTTGTCCTGGACCAGCTCTCCGTCTCTGTGTACCTCTCATGAAGTGTGGGAGTATTCACAGGTCAGTGTGTACAGAGTGCTTACAGGAGACCAGGGCACATCTGCATACCCTATAAAGGGAGCTGTCCGGAGGTCCAGCAGATTCCACCCACCCCATGTCCCTGGAATGGTTCAAAACCAATTGTCCTGCTGAGTGTGGTGGCACACACCTATTACCTCAGCAACTCAAGAGGTGCAGGCAGGAGGATCACAAGTTCAAGGCTAGCTTCAACAACCTAGAGAGGCCCTGAGCAATTTAGCAAGACCCTGTGTCAACCCCAGCACTGAAGACGAAATACACAAAAATGAGTGACCCAGGACTGCATCCTTTGCCTTGCCCGCTCAGCCCCCGGCCCCTGTCCTGCCTCATTGCTTGGGAGGTAACATCTAGCACTGGCCACGCACCCAGCCCCGTCCACAGCTGTCCCACTGCTCAGTGCCACCGGTCCTCCTCCTGGCTTGCCACCTCTCTCCTGCTGGAGGATCTCCCCGCTCATGCCCCCACTGCTGCTGGTTGGTCACATCAGGACTTTGCATCCTTTGTGTAAGCAAGCCTGTTGGCCTCAGAAGCCAGAATGCTGGTGTCACTGGCCTGACTTCTGCTTGTCTGCAGGAGGAGTCCCTGTGCTTTTTCCCCAGTGTCCACTTCTGCCAGCAGCCTCTGACAGAGCACTTCCCTGCACCCCTCCTCCCTGGGCCGCTGGGACCTAGTAGGTTGACTCTCCCCAGTGCTGTTGGTGCCCTTCTGCAGACCTAGAGCTCAGTGCAGTTTCCCCCAGAGGGGCAGCTCTGCTAGGGCAGTGGCTGTCATCCAGTCCACCTGAGCAGGGTGGCATCCCAGCTCACTTCAGTAGAGGCAAGGGGTGAGCCTGTGTGGAGATTGAATGCCCAAGGAGATGTGGGGGCTGCATGTCCATCTCAGCTTGGAGAAGGCCAGATGGAGTACTGTGGGCCTCCCGCGGAGCAGGCTCCTCAGAGTCAGGGGAGTAAGATCACCGAGGGCCCTGTGCAGGGCAAGAAATGAGTAGAGGAACCCTCAGGGGGTGTGGGTATCTGCAGGGCCAGAACATTGCAGAGGGAGCAAGGACCCTGGTGAGGAGGCTGCACCAGCCAAGAGAGAAGCACCGCCTGGCTTTGGGTGTGCTGTGAATGGAGGTGTGCGCCTTCTGGAAGCAGAAGGGAGGTCGGCACAGTGCCAAGGGCGTTTAGAGCAGTCATGAAGATGGACATTCTACCGTAAATGAAGTTCACGTTTACTGTATGACTTTGTTTTTAAGAAAAGCAAGTAGTTTGAAGTTTCAGGAGAACTTTTGAATTGATTCTAATAGAAGAAAATGCCACCGAGTTGAAGTGGAGACCGGCGTCCCGGAGGCCTGTGTGCCTGTCTGCAGTGAGTGAGGCTGGGCGTGCAGGCCCCGGGAACCCCAAGCCCTGTGCCTGCCCAGGCAGGGCTGCGTCATTTTCAAAGAGCCAGGCATGAACGGGACCTGGGGTACGCCTCACCCATCCTCCTGTTGAGACCAACACGCGGCCTTCAGAAGTGTCTTGCAGATCTGGCTAACACTGGTGCCCAGGCTCTTGCCCAAGTTCCACAGTGCTCAGAGGAATCACCCACCGCCAGTCACGCCCAGCATCTGGAGAGTCGTGCCCGCAGCCCTGGAGGGGACAAGATAAACGGCCAACAAGCGTTGGAGATCATCTCATCTTCATGGTCTGGCTAAACACGCTGCGCTGCGAGCACTAAAAACAAACTACGTCCGCAGGATGGATGTGCCTGCGCCGGACGCAGCCCCCAAAATCCATCGCATCCTTCATCAACCACCGGTCTTGTACCCATCTGACAGAAATTTAATTCAAGCTGGCTCCTGAAAATAATTATTGTATTTTAAGAGTAGTAATCATTGGCCGGGACATGATTGAATGTGTCCATGCCTATTGACTTTTTCTATGATTTATAGCTTTGTTTAGTCGATATTCCCATCGAAATTGTATAATTAATTATAAGTGTGGCTGTCAGGGCCGCAGGATGGAGTGCCCTGGTGAGGATTTGGAGAGATTAAATTTTCCTTGGCTGTCCCAGGGCAGGGCTTGGGAATTTCCGAAGCACTTGGCCTGTTGGATGGAGATGTTTTCTGTGTGTTTAGCAGCCGCTGCGCTCCGAGGGCATTGATTTTCCGGGCTCTTTTTTCTTTATCAGCACAGTGTCTCTGCGGCAACGGTGGAATCCGTGCGGCTGGGCGGCTCCTGACAGATACGTGGGATAGCAGCCGCTTTGTCACTGTCCACACGCGGGTGCTGCTTTCACGTCCTAATCAAGAAGAGTGTTTACGGTACACGTGAAATTGGTTATCATGTTTGTGAAAAATCTCAAAGAGATACAAGTCATCAGTTCAGCAGGAGTGCAGGGTAATTTCCCGTCAGAAACGGCTGGCACCTGATGCCTTAGGCCGGTGGCAGCTGTAGCTTTAGTCCACCTCATCCCATGTGGGTGTGTGGGCCCAGAACCTTGGGCTGTCTCCATACTGGTCAAGCAGGGACCCCAGTGGGGACCCAGGTGGGGACACTGGGCCCACCTGCACCCACCCTACCCACAGTGCAGTTATGCACTGGCCTGTATGGCTGTCACCACTAGATGTAAAGTCCAGGAAGCCAGAGGTCATGTCTGGTTTGCTCATGGCCAGCAGGCACTCAGAGGGCACAGTTGTACAAATTCAGGACATGTCTGTGTCAAGAGAAGGCTGCGAGTCCATCTGGGTGACTTAGGGGTGGTATCTCCCCCCAGGTTTTCTTTCAGCATGAGGACAATGCAGGTATGGTGACAGAGTGGGCATGTCAGCCTGCAGGGCAGAGGAAAGGGTCCCAGCCCTCCCCTCCTAGGGTCTCATACCATCTGAGTAGCTAAAGATCCAGATTCATTCCAAACCATGTTTGTCTGCTTTTCTTTTTACACGGAAACATGGTAGAACAGTGGCCTCAGTGTGCTGGGTAGTATCTAGGGCCACCACTTCAGGCAGAGCGGCCACTGGCGAATCCCACGAAGTCCAGACAGGACAAGCTGGACTGTCTGCTCCCCCCATGGCTGATGCCCCAGGCGGTCTGAGCCCCTCCTTCCTGCTGCCCGACTCCCCTGACCGTGAGGCTGTGCATCCTGGAGCGTGTGAGGATGTCTGCATTAGTAGCCGCTCTTCATGTGCATGTTCTGGTGCAGCTGTGTAGGGCATGCAGGTGATGCCCACATGGGTGTCCCCAGGCAGAGGCCAGAGAGAGGCTCTGCCACTCCAGGAGCAGGCCCTGGCACACAGGAGCCCACAGGGAGTCTACACAGCTCTGTAGTCTCATGCTGGGGAGTCTTGGGTGGGTGACAGTGAAAGCTACCCCCCATAGGTTCAGGTACACATGTGCCCATGTGAACATTGATGTGAAGTCACTTCACCCTTGCACGTGTCCCCAGAGCTGGTTATGAGGACCTCCAAACCGTGACCATGTCTACATATGGTGGTCTGATGCAGAATGCAGAGCAAAGATGGTGAATGTAGTCTGTCTAGCTTGTACTTCCTTAGCCTAATCAGATATTTAGAAGCAAAACAAATGTGTATATGTGTGCATGTGTGTGTGAATATCTGCATGTGTATCTGTGCCACATGTGCGTGAGTATGTGTATGCACATGTGTATATATACATGACACATGTTTTGCTCATGTGTACCCTTGTGTGTGTGCTCGTGTGTGTCCTTGTGTGTTGCACATGTGTATAGATGCATGTCTGTTGATGCTTACAGAACCCAGAGCCAACATGTGGTAAGGCGTGACTTTGGGGAACTGGACCGGGCTGATGCTGGAGTGCTGGCTGGGTGGCTAGGGCTGGGTGGGCACTCCACTAGCCCTGCCCAGTGTCTTCCTCCTGTGTTTCGTGGGCAGGTGCGGATGAAAGCTGAGATGTGTCTGCAGTTGGGGCTGGGCCGCCGAGTGCCGCCTTGTCATGAGGCCTGCCTGCTGTGTTGTCAGGGTGTGCTTCTCCTGAGTTGGAGGTTTTGGGTCCTGATCCTCCTGGCCCTGCTCAGACCCTTCCTCACATGTCCCTTAACGTGCCATCCTGTATCAACAACATGCCCTCAGGAGACTCAAATGCTGGAGCTGTAGTACCTGCTCAGAGACCCCACCCTGTGGACCCTGGCTGCTGGAGGCAGGGGCGCCCCTCCCCTGAGCAGCAGCATCACCTCGCAGAGAAACATCACTTTTCCTTCAGAGCCGCATGAGCTTGTGCTGGCCCAAGCTCCACCTCTGTGCACTCCTCTGTGTGTTCCTGGTCCGTGCGTACCTGCTGCTTCTCAGGGTTGTCTCTAACATAGAGTGAAGGCAGCCCAGGCCCAACGCCCCTGAGGGCTGGACTCCATGCCATCTCCTCTGTGACCACACAGGTCCCTGGCCGGCACTGCAGACCAGTGTGCCAGGGACTCTCGGGACACAGATAGGCCAGAGAAGCCAGAGCTGGGAGGGGATATCATGCCACGCTCCCTCCGTGGAACAAGGCTCCTTCTTGGGAACAGAGCTCTCCAGATGCTCTACGCAGAACTGTGGGCCCACCACTGAGCAAAGGCTCACTCAAGGCCATCTCTGCTCACACAGGTGTGGCAAAGCCCCAGCTGCAAGTCTCTGGAGATGCTGCAGGAGGCTCAACAGGTGGCCCATAGCACCGGTGACCCTGAAGGTCCCAGCTGGGCTGGCTTTGCTCACAGGGGCAGCGGCAGGTTTCCTTGGAGGTGGCTTTTGGTCTGCACGCTGTCAGCCTCCTCATGAGGCCTGAGCCTTTCTCTCCTACAGCTGCTTCCCAGAGGCCTGCAGTGGAGAGTACTGACTGCCCACTAGCCCACCCCGCCCCCTACCGCAACCCTTGCTGACATGTTGAATGGCTCCCCAGGGTTTTCTTGCAGAGAACTTGGAGAGAGCTGGGGGCTGCCTGGCCTGCACTAATCTCTGGAGTATAGCATCTGAGGTTCCAGAGGTTTCCTTCAAAGCCCAAGAAAAAGGAGAATTAAGAGTTCGTTACAACTCCTCATAAGAGGTGGAACTCTGAAGTGTGCGTTTGAGGGCGCCTTGCTGGCTGTGTCCTCTCAGTGAGCGGAGTTTCCTGGAGGGCAGGCCCTCATTCACAACAGCTGAGAATCTCAAAGGCAGAACCTGCAAGGATGAGCCCACAGTCCCAGAATGCAGAGCCCAGGAAGCACCCCACTGACCACACCCCACTGTGGACAGGAGGTGCAGCCACAGCCACGTGGACCAGTGAGAAGTTCGAGCAGTCAGACGACAGACGACGGCCATGTGGTAGTGTCCCCTTCTATCATACATTCTGTGAAATTGCTGAAAACATTAAAGAATCAGAAAAAAAGAACCAGCAGACCCGAAAACAGTGTCTAGGACATCGACAAGAAGCCACAGTCCCCAGATGAGCCAGGGGGAGGGCACAGCACAGAGGAAGACTTAGGACCTGGACACTGCATGGTGAGCAGCAGAGACACGGGGAAAAAGGCCCAGTTCTCATCCAGCAGGACATCATGTGGCTGTTTTCCAGAACTCTTCCAAGTCATATGCCTTCAGGAAGCACAGTAAACCCTGAGCAAGTGCCATGAAAACTTCCCACGGAAGAATGGGGTCAGGCACTAAGTGTAAGGGGGGCTCTACAGGAGCTGAAGGAAGCACCAGGCCTCCTGGACACAGCAGGCAGGGGCTCCAGAGCCAGCCGCCAGCTCTCCCTTCAGTGGTGCCAACCGGCTCCACGCATTTCCCCCTGGACTGAGAGGGCACGAGGAAGAGGACAGGATAGTCCCGTGGCATGGAGGGACACCAGGCAGGCAAGTGAGCAGGCACGTGCAGTGATGACATTCTTCAAGTATCCTGTCCAAGGAGTCCTCACTCCCGCCCCAACCGGCTGGGGGGTCTCACAAGTCTGGCTGTATTCCTGAAAATCTCTGCAGTAAACGGAGGGGCAGAGAGGAGCCAAGAGCCCCACCTGTACTCTCCTCTCCAACAGCCAGTGTGTGGGCCAGGCATATCCATTGGCCATGACCCTTTCTGAGCCCCAGCCCTTTTCAAGGGCTCCCACCTCGGCCTTTTGGAAAAGGTGGCTCTGCTCTCAGGTTGACAGGTGGCTGTGGAGCAAGCACATTTGCCCCTCTCATTGATCACAGGGACCAAGACCTGTGGTGATGTCCACAGCAGGCCAAAGCCAGCAGCCTCTTGGAATCCCATCCTCACCCAGCCCTGTGGCTGCTGCTGCAGTGCTAAGTGGAATGAGGGGCTTCCCCTGCAGCAGCCGGGGGCCCAGGCCACAGCCCCTGGTGTGTGATGGGGATCTCGGCTGTTTCTCTTTCTGGCTGCCAGTGAGCCAGGCCAACCCTGCTGACCTGCGACGGTGATGCTGCAGCAAGTAGGCAGGGGGCTGGCACCAGTGGGAGGCGGCAGCCTGGCACACGGGTAATCACTGTGTACATGAGGCTGCTAATTGCACGTTCAGAGATGATGGATGAGGTGGCAGGAGGGAGGACACGGTATGGTTTCTGAGAGCCCCGTCACGATGCCATGGTCCCACACAGCTGTGGGGTGGGACGTGATTAATGAACAGTGTCCCAGGGGTGAGCACAGTGACCACCAGAGATGTGACTGGTGGGAACCTGTTCCTTTTGGGGCAGATGCCCCCCCCCCAATGTTTGTTTCTGAAGCACCCTGATAAAACAGAGCGTTTGTTGCCTCCTTTGTACAAAGAAATGAACATTTCTCTCCAAGCTGCTGCTAGAGTCTCTCTGGTGTGCAAACTTGGGGCCATTCTTCCAATCCACTCTACACAGAGTTGATGTTGCTGGCTCTCCATGTTACTTCAGGCATTGGGTGCGGTGAGAGCCGTGTCCTTTCTGTGAGAAAGTGTGGCACACTCTGGAGAGGACTGCCCAGGCCCCAGCCCAGGGAGGGAGTGCTTGCCAGGGTGGCCTGCAAGGGTCTCGGGCCAATAGAGCTGGTCAGCCTGAGCACCGTGGGCAGCAGAGGCAGCTGGACAGCAAGCCAAGAGGACTCCTGTGGGTCTTGCTGGCAGTGTGACCTGGCTGCCCTGGGTAGGGCAAGTGTCACTCTGAATGCTTGAGCCGGGTGAGTTTTTAGAAGTTACAGATATCCCAGCCGCACACTAGCTACCATGCTTCAGTGAAGAAAACCCAGTGACTTTATTCTCTTCTTTGTCTTTTCTTTAGCTCTTGGAATTTGACAAAGAGTTGTCTGTCTTTAAGGACAGACTGTATGAACTGGACATCTCATTCCCCCCCAGGTAAGGACACTGCGCCTACGGAACGGGCCCGGTCACCTCTTCACCTTCCACAAGTTCATCTGTGTGAACTGCACCTTTTCCAGCCTTTCTGTGGCCTGAAGAAAGAAATGAGCTGGGAATGATAAAGAACTGCCCTATCTTCATTTTTAAAAAACATTTCCTAGTCTGCAAACTAAAGCCATGTTGTGTGTGCACACCCGGGACTCACAGGGTGGTGTGGCTGTGTCTGTCTGGAACCTCAGGACCGTCACAGTGTAGCAGCTGGGGATCTCTGGGTCTGTGTGTCTTTCAGGCAGGTGCCTTTCTCTGTGTTCTACTCTGACGTTTTTGAATCTACAACACTAACCAGTTTCCCCACACCAGCACAAGGACTCAGGGCTGTGGTGTGAAGAGAGGAATGAGTGACAGACAGTGGTTTATGAGGTGGCCAGCTCTGCAGCTCTTGCATGGGCCTCAGCACACCAGGTGTCCCGAGGAGGGCACTCCCTGCCAAGGAGCCCCTCCTGCAGGATGCCCCTCTGGAAGCAGCATGCACAAAGGTAATGATGAGGTCAGGTGCCCATCACAGTGCAGCCTCAGTGGGCACCCTTCCCCTGCTTTCTCCTCTCTCAGGTCCAAGTTGAAGCGCTCAGGACTAAGTGAGAAGTGCCTGGGTGTGAGGAGGCTTCCTAGTGCACTTGGGGACCACACCTGCCTGGCACCTGTTCCATGCCCACTGGTTTACATGAGGCCAGCAGTCAGCTCTGAACCCTTGCCTCAGAATGAGCAGTTGCATGTTTCCCTGTGCCTGACAGCAGGCAGCCTTTTACCCTGTCTACCCCCACCTCTGTGCCAGCTGTCAGGGGTTGGGCCTGTACAGGCTTGAAGGGGCCTCTGGCTTGCACAGGGCTCAAGACTCTAGTGGCTCCTGGGTCATGGGCTGTGGTTAGCTGCACCCCTATACTGGGGGGTGAGGTGTTGCTGGTGAGAGGGCTAGGTACCCAGATCAGTGGGTGGAGACACAGGGACTGTAGGCCCCATTAGGCATCAGGTCATCTGGTCAGTGCCCAGGCCAAGGCCTCAACACTTGTGTATATGTGGCCTGCAGCCACAGGCCCATGGAGGGGCCTCACAGGTGCTGGCTGAGCACGCCTGGTCTCATGCTCTGAACCCACAGCGCCTGCTCTGGACCACAGTTAGGTGGGTAGTGAAAAGTCTTAAAGTCTTTCCAGACGTGTACTGAATCTAAAATGCACTCAGGATTGCTCCTGGTCTTGTGCTGAGTGTTGCCAGTCAGATACCATGAACATCCCTCCTTCTCTGGACATCGGGGCTTCTCTGGGCTGTCTGGGAGCAGGGAGGCTTGGGGACCACAGCAGGCTAGGGATACCACCCTGAGGAGCACAGGCCCAAGTTATCACCTGGGCACCAGGATTGCAGAGCAGGACCTGGCTAGACTGGGAGTCTAAAGGGCCTCCTGGTCAGTGCCTGAGTGGGCAAGGGAGAGCCCCTGGCCCACACAGCAACAAAGTACCTACTGTTCACCCCTGGGCAGGAGAGGTTCCAGGGCTCACAGGTTTGGTGACCCCTTGCCATGCTGGTGTGCTCTAGAACTCTGAGTAGCATGCTGTCAGGAAGGGGCTGTGTGGTGGCCTCTGGAGACTACAGGCACTGGCCTCCCAAGATCGTGGCTAGAGCCCAGGCCTGCTGAGCACCAAGGCCAGGCTGGCAAGATGCAGGGACCAGCAGCTCTCACCCAGCTTATCTGGGGCCTGCATTCCCTGGACTAGGGCAGGAAGGGCAGCCATAGGTTTTATGTACTTTTATTTAATTTTTTTATTATTTTGTAGGTGGACAGTATACCTTTTTTATTTATTTATTTTTATGTGGTGCTGAAATTGAACCCAGTGCGTCACACAGGCTAGGCAGGTGCTCTTGCTCTACCACTGAGCCACAACCCCAGCACCAGCAGTAGGTTTTAAGAGGGAGACTTTCGCAACAAGAGGACAAGATTTGGGGCTGGGGACAAGCTCAATTGGTAGAGTGCTTGCCTCACATGCACAAGGCCCTGGGTCCAATCCCCAGCACCAAAAAAAAAAAAAAAAGGAAAGAGGACAAGACTTGAGAGCTGCCTTGTTCACAGGGATGCTGGGGTGGGCTGTGTGCAGACAGCAGTGCCCCAGCCAGTGCCTGTGGGGTGTGAGCAGGTAGGATGGTAGGAGGTACGTCAGGGTTCTCTCGACAGCAGAACCAGGAGAATGTAGATGGAGTGGTTAGATTGGCTCAGGGTCCGAGGCTGGAGAGCCCCGCGAGGCTGTCTGTAGGCTGCAGAGCTGGGAAACCAGCAGCTGCTCTGCCAGAGAAGCTGGAGCCTCCAAACAGGAGGGACAGTGGTGACGCAGCCGAGGCGGAGGGCCTGGGAGCTCCCTGGAGAGTCTCTGAGTGAGCCCAGGTCCAGATGCCGAAGCCGCTGAGTCTGAGGTCCGTGGTGGCAGCAGCCCCGAGACGCGCCTGCTGGAGGAGAGTGGAGCTGGCACGCCCTTCTCCTGCTCTCCACGCAGGCCTCCAGCCCACAGGATGGTGCTGCCCACACTCAGGGTGTCTGTCCTGGCTCCCTTCACCGCCCACACTCCAGTCACCTCTGGAACACTCACGGGCACACCCAGATGTTTCAAAAAGCAATGACCTTGACAGTCATGTTTGACCATCAGAAAGGGTAGCCCCCAAAGGTGTCCGTGTCCTTATTCCTGATCCTGGATTGTTTTCCTGAGTTGCCAGAGGGACTTTGTGGAGGTGATTAAGAAGAGTGCCCTTAAAAGAGGGATACTAGCTCATATCACCCAGTGGGCCCAGTCTAGTAATGTGAGCCCTCAGAAGCAGAGTTCTGGCTGGAGGCCGAGATGGCAGGAAGCAAGCCAGGTTCACAGTCAGGAGGTGACTGAGTCTCTGTCAGCTTGGAAGAGGCAGACAGCCTTGAACTGAGGCACCAGCTTCAGGGCCAGTGAGGAGAGGGCACCCATCTGCCAGCACCCTTCAGGGACTGGAGCTGACCCCGGCCCCTGGATAAAGCCAGGCTGATACCTTGAGACACTGAGCTGAGCCCACCCAAACTTCCCACCCAGGAAGACTGAGATGGCCATTTGTTGTGCCTGTGTTCTGCATGTGCAGACTGTTGGAAGGCAGTGCAGGAGCCGAATGGAGGGTCTGGAGCCCCACGCTAGCTGTGGCTGTGAGCTGTGCCCTCGTCATCAGACCTGAGGCTCCCCAGCCAGTGCAGCTCACCTGTCTTCCGGGGTCATGGTAGTCCTCTCAGCAACACCAGAGTCTGCAGCCCCCTCACTCCCATCTGGTGGTATGTGCTTTGCCCTGCAGCCAGGATCCTGCTGGGCCTGGCCACCTGCCCATGTTGCCCTCCTGCAGGATTAAGGACCATGGCCTTCAGTGAATAGACCCCTTTCTCCCCTACAGCTTGAATGGACTGCCCCACAGTCTCTGCTCGTCTTCTTTCCTTCCTAGCCGTCTGGCTTCACGGGGCACCCACTGCCCAGAAGCAGGCATGTGCCCTCACCCAGCTTCCTGCCCTACAGTCCTGCATGCCTCGGGGAGTGCACGTGAGCACATGTGTTGCCTGCTGAGCACACCGGACGGGCCAGCACGTGTTGGCTCATTGGCTTAGTTACAAATGTTTTCCTTTAACCTGGAAATAGCACTGAGGTGTTCTGAGGCAGTGGGGTTAGGGAGAGGATGCTCCAGACTAAACCATTGACTTTCAAATGCCAGGGTCCAGTTCACAGTCAGAAATACCTTGACCTCTCTGCTCAGTTACAGCACGCACCTGTGTGTGGGCCTCAACCAGAGGCTCCTGAGGGTGTCCCTGCCACCCAGGACACATCCAGCGTTCCCCCATTGCCAAGGGTACATCTGATGGTCCTTCTTCACCCAGGATGCACCTGACGCCTCCCCAATTCCCAGGATACACCCACTGGCCCTTCTCCCATTGGTTCTACTGTGTTTTAAAACTCTGTGATCACTGAGTAGCATTCATGGGCCCCTGATGGGTGCCATGTCGGGTCTGGGGAACCGTTTTTAGACTGGGGAAGTGGCTTGAGCAAAAGGGAGAGCTGGAAAGACCAAGGCAATGGTTAGAGGTGCTGCTTTGTGCTCCATCCTACTCAGACATAACTCACGGCTGGCTTGCAGGTCAGTGGAACCCACACTTGGCACGTACCAGGACCCAGCACAAATAAATAAGTGAGGACAGATGTGTTCTCAGATGACAGTAATGCTAGCTGCAGCATGGTCAGCTTGTACAGGCAACCCCAGCACACCCAAATGTGCATGAGCAGCATGCATGTGCTCAGGAAAAAGAATTCATGCAGATAAGTGTAGATGTGGTATGAATGTGATGTGTGCAGAGAATTGTGCAGATGGCTGTGCTATGTGCACGTGTTAGCATGTGCTCGTGTGTGTGCAGCACGTGGGTTTGCATGTGTCAGTGTTTTCACACATGCAAGATGTATATGAGTGTGTGTATGTGGTTTTGAGTGTGTATACTTTGAGTGTCCATGTGTCCATGTGTACATGTGTGTGTACATGTGCACACAGATCAGTCATATGCATGTGTGTGCTCATAGGCCTATGTAGGCATGTGCATGTATGCTAGGTGTTGGAAATTGCATGGGTGTGTTCATGAGTATGCATGAATGTGTGTGTATAATTGTGTGTATGTACAAGTGCAGGGCTTAGGTACACAGGATATGCATTCTGTGAGTGTACACACGTAAGTAGGCTTGTGTGCCCATGCATGCTTGCACATGGGTGCATGTACATGAGTGAGCATGGTGGCCGTGTGTACATCTGTGAATGGTTGCCAGACAGAGCAGTCTTCCTGCTGGATGTGGTTGAGGACTTCAGCCTGCACATACAGGGTTTATTCTACTTGGAGTAGAGGGTAGAAGTCCGCCAAGATGCTGGCCTAGGAGAGCTGGGGGTGCAGACTTTCCCATAGCCTGGTCTGCCTGTTGCTTGCCACAAGGTGAGCACCGTAATATGCAGGGACAGTTTCTGGGTGAGTTGGGAGGAGCCTTTCTGGGAGGCATGGTGGTTGAGGTACCCTGTCCTCTTCGTGAGCTCCTTCCTGCCCTGTGCTGCTGCTGCTGTCTCCTCACCAAGCGTACCCACACCAGTCTGCAGGAGGGCAGCAGTAGCTTGATTGCTATGCAGGGTGGGACACTGTGGAAAGCCCCAGGATCACCTCAGGGCTGTACTGCAGGTGGAGGCCTGGGCCCACCACTTGGGTCTGAGGTCTGCTGCTAGACATGTGGCTACCTGGGATGCCCCAGAGACCCTGTCGAGCTGTTCTCCCAGTTCCAGGATAGCCAGGGGTAGAGTGAGTCCACAGTGCCTGCAAGCAGCTTGCCACAGTGCTCCTGGATAAGACATGTGGCATCCCAGAGCTGGTCCTTCTTCCATCTTAATATCAGGACGTGTTTGTGCCCCAGTCATGCTGTGCGCCTTCCCAGTACCTTCTGGAACGCTGTGAGGACTCTGAACTCGGGGCTTGCCCCTGATAAGAGGCAATGTCTGCCTTGGCCCATGAGAAGCAGCAATGGGGTGGCAGTGCTCAGAGCCTGTTCTCTGTCTGGCAGGTATGCCAGGCCAGCAGACCTCAGGGAACCCTGCAGGCTCTCTTCTTTTGCATGCAATTCTGGATTTTCAGAACCTTTCCAGAATCTATCTGGTGTTGCTCTTTCGTTCAGGTGAGCAAGTTGCAAACTCCCTGATCAGCTGGGTGTGTCTCGTGTGGCCTCTTCCCACTGCTGTCCGGTCCCTCTGTTTTGTGGGAAGGACCTCCTCCCTGGTCAGCAGGAGCTCCACGATGGAGCCTAGCACCTGGTGGCCCCTGAAGATGTGTCCCCAGGACGCTCCAGAGCAGATGGTCTTTGTGATGGTGGTGACAGGGCTCCTTCAGTGGCTGTTCCACTGTCCCCGTGAGCTAGTGGGTCTGCATTCCTAAGGGACTGAGCCTCACCAAACCACTTAACTTAGAAGGTGTTCGTGACCAGGTACTGTGAAGCCCTCCACCTTCACTATTTCCCACTGAAGCCTGGTGTCCTGGCACTTTTTCTTAGATGACCACAAGCCTGATGGCTACAGGCAGCTGGCCCAATCCAGGCTGCTGCTGCCTCTACCAGAAGGAACCTTCTGGAGCCCTCGCCTGCCCTTGAGATGCAGGGACCTTGAGATGCCTGCCCTTGAGATGCCCGGTGCAGGCCTCTGGCCCTGTTTTTACATGGCTGTAAGTGCCTGCCTTGGGGACTACTGTGCCCTGGCACACCAGCCCTGCCCTCACCAGTGTGCATGGAAGCAGCTGCACTGGTGAAGGACGCACCCCAGGGCCAGCTGGTTGATGGTGGCAGAGGCAGGACCCTTGCACATGTTCTTTGCTGGGTCCCAGGACAGACCGAGGGGTCCTGTGTCCCTAGCAGGCCTAGATGCTCGCACTTGCAAGCCCAGATCCAGCACGTTTCCACTTGTGAGTTGTGCAAGGGGTCTTTGTGTTGGTTGATGACTCATTTTCAGCTCTGCTGATGTAAACACTGCCTGTATTAAAGATGAGGTGTCTGCCATAGTTATTGCTTTGGCAAATAGCAAAGAGTAGCCAAGTATTTGTAGGTGTCCTTAGAAGGTAGAGCAATGGATCTTACCATGTATTAAACAGAAAAACCACGTCCCACTGAAATAAAAGTTTGAGATGAGACTTGATTCTCCACTTCTGTTGGTGGTGGGTCTGTGTAAGCTGAAGGATGCTTCCATCCTAGTGCTAGAGTGCTAAGGAACAGGTGTCTCTAACGGGCTGGGCTGAGCTACCTCGGCAAAATAGGTTGGTGCTGGCTGGCCATGCCTCAGGTCCTCTCTGCCCTCGGTCTCGGGCTCTGTCCAGGCGTCTCCATGGCAGCTGGCGACTATGCAGTAGGAGACTGCACCACCCTGCTCACTGTGACTCCAGGCCTCGTTCTCCCTGTAATGAGCTCAATTGTCCCCTGCTTGGTACTCCTGAGGTAGCTGTGTCTAGGTGTTCACCGGGTAAGAGCTAGGGGAAAGGGTGCCTTCCCAGGGTCAGCAGCCTCGCAGCCGCCTGCTGGACTGTGGTTCAGGTGCAGGGAGCCCTGAGGCCCTGTGCTCAGCACGCATGCCTCTGTGTTGCCACAGAGCCATGGCAACACTATCCAGCCCAGCCACCCAGGCCTCCGCCCAGCCACAAGCAAACAACCTGCCAGCATAAGAGCTGCTGCCCACATCCTGCGGGAGCACGAGGGGCAAGGAGGAAGGAGGCCAGTGGCTGGGAGCACAGGTGGGCGATTGTTAATTTTATCACCACTGCAATTAATTATGACGATCATTCCCGGAGCTATATGGGGCCAAGATAGGGCAGTGTGTCCTGCCTCCCGCGGTGCAGGTTTGCATCCAGATAAGTCTGGGGGCATAGCACCACCTGCGACAGCCCCTCAGCAGACAGGCCTTGCTCATCCCTCCCAGGTGTCAGCTTTGCAGTGTGAGTGGAGCAGGACCTGAGACCCTGTGTCCACACTGGCCTTCCAGGCCCACCTGGGACCAGAACCTCCATGTTCACTCTTTGGGCATCAGGATGCACCCCACAGTGAGGGCCAGGACAGCCCTTCAACCTGGGCCTCTCCCTTGGTAGCCAGGTTCTGTCCTGAGATCCAAAGGAACCAGAGCACAAGGGCACCAGGGTCCTGGTGCAGCTGGGTTGGGCTGCACAGGGAATCAGTGCTGCTTTGTGACCAGCACGGAACCCAGTGTGTCCATCAGCCACCCTCAGTTCCTTTCCCTGTGGCCCAAAGAGGTGGCCCTTGCCTTCTGCCAGCTCTGGCTTCAGGGGTCAGCACAAGCTCCCATGCACCATGGTGTTCTTGAGGAACAGAGCCTCATTTAAAAGGCACCTGCCATGCTTCAGACCCAGAACTCATGTTTACCCTGGACTCGGGCCCTGGGGCGTGTTGTGGTGCAGGCTCCAGGGCACCCAGGCCACAGGTGCTCATGGGCATGCTTTCTGCTGCTCCTATGCACACAGTGACAGTCTCTGAAAGCACAGGGTCTCAGTTCTGTGTCCTAAGCCAGCTCCTGCCAGGGACATGGTTGAGGCTAGGCTTGGTTAGACCCTGCCGGGCAATGCAGTAGCTGCAAGCTAGATCTTGTCCGGAGAGAGCTGGGAACAGCAACTGGGACAGACACAGCCACTGCCCGCTGAGACCTCACTCTTGACAGGGAGAGCTGACTCTCACTCCATGCAGAGAAGCCAGCCAGCTCCCACTGGTCATCTGAGGGGCAAGCAGTGGGTGAGGCGTGTTTTCATGGAGATTTCCGTCTGCGCTTGAGCCAGGAGGACCTCCTGGTGCGTGGAGGGGCCTGCTGCCTGGTCCTCATGGGGCTCCCTCCCCAGCACAGCCAGAGGAAGGCGGAGCTCACATTGCAGCCTCCTGCCCAGCTGGCCCAGCCCCATGCCCTTCCTTCCCCTGGTCTCCTGCCTGCATGGGGCAGACTTGTACGGCCTGATTCTGCAGCCCAGGGGCCACGCGAACCCTGGTGCCATTCCTGGGTGGCTGCAGCAGAGCCGGTGGGGTGAGATGCGGCCCTGGAGGGGCACCCTTCCTTCACAGCCCGTGGTGGGGAGACGCACACTGGAGCAAGGTGACTGTCAGCTTTAGACAGGCCATCAGCTGCGTATGCTTCCTGGAAAACATGCAGTGGTCTCTAGTGTCCTGTACTCTTAAAAATACAGTGTTGTTACAAGTGGGCGTTTGTGGATTTTGTTTTTAGCCAAAAACAGGCTCTGGTTAGGCCAAGTGCTGACTTCCTGTGAGAGGCTGGGGTCACAGGCTACAGTTCCCGGGATCATCTGCAGGATCCCCCTGGAGAACCAAAAGAAGGCGTGTTCCACCAGGGTGTGCCACAGGATGGGTGAGGCACAGGGGTAATGTTAGGTCCCTGGGCCTCCCCAAGGCAGTGGGAGCGGGGCCCGCCTGTGGGTGAGCTGCCCTAGAGGCCCACAGAATCAACACCTGGCAGCGCCCAGGGCAGCCTCCGCCTGCAGAATCGATTGCACTCTTCTCTGCCAGTAAAGTAATAGGGAAAAGCTCATGGAGCACATGCCATTCTTGGCAAATGCTGTGTGGCATTCTGCGATCGACTTGAGCAAGCACAGTGACAGCAGGCTTTTGGAAAGACAGCCTGCAGAGTCCCGAGGACCCTGACTGGGCGAGCGGGTGCACAGCGGAGCTCAGAGGTGTTCCCCCAGCCAGCCGCGAAGCCGTATCACCACGGGACAGTCCCTGTCAGAATACCCAGACAGGCAGGGAGGTGGGCGGCAGAGAACTGGCAGTGCCGGCGGTGGACACAGACGGAGCTGGGGGCTGCCCCTCAAGTGCAGCTCGTGTGGGGATTCTCTGGGCAAGCTATTCTGGGGGCAAATGCCAGGTGCCTGAGGCACAGATACCAGCCCCCTGGATGATGCAGGGTGCTGATGCTCAGCTCATGGTCAGCAAGTCCGAAGGGACTGTCACCTGCAGGTCAGGCACTTGCAGTGGTGGTTTGAGCCCTTTCCCAGGTTCTTAGAGGGAACGGACAGGGACAGAGGGCACCAAACCAGGGACAGCCATGCCCACCATAGTGTGGTGGCCCCAGGGTTGCAGCCTCAGCACCTGGACCCTCAGGTGGGCACTGCAGGCACTGGAGCAGGTAGAGGAAGCATGCGTGCCTCTGGGTTGCCCTGAGCTTTCTGCAGACCTCGTGCAGAGGACCATTTGATACACGAACTTAAGCTGTGAGTTTGCCTTTATATTCTAGAAACTTCTGTTCGTACATTCTTTCCCTGAGTAGCCAGCTTCCCTTTGGAGTGTGGAGGCTGCCTGGAGCTGGGGTGCTGATGACCCTTTTCCTCCGTGTCTCCCCAGCTACCCGTACAGCGAGGACTCCAGGCAGGGTGAGCAGTACATGAACACCCGGTGCCCAGCATGGTGTGACCGCATCCTCATGTCCCTGTCAGCCAAGGAGCTGGTGCTCAGAGTAAGTGGGAGCTGCCTGGACCGGCCACTGGGAGGCACAGAGCAGGCCTGGGCTTCAGGGCAAGTGCGATGAGCGGCTCAACCTGGGATCAACCTAGGTAGTGGCCTGACCTTTCCCTGGGCAGCTGAGCCGAAGCTCTGGGCTCTCCCATCCAGCGCTCAGGCCCCAGTGAGAGCCACTGTCTCTGTGGGACATGCAAGGTCGGGTGGTGGGCAGGGTCTGGAAGCCCCAGCTTCTGCACGCTGCACTCAGGGCTCGGCCATGGATGAGCAGGTAGGCCGCGAGCCCGGAAGTGTGTCTGTCAGCATAAGGTGAGGTCAGAGCAGGTCCACCCAGGGCGCCAACAGCCAGAGAAGGGTGGGTGCCATTCTGGGAGGCCGTAGGGTTCCGTGTCAGGGAATGGCTAGGCTATATGCGATTTTCAGGGTTTTCTCACCTCCCAACACCCGAGTATTTTTAAAAGAGCCAGCATGGGAGTGATGTCACCCATCAGTGAAGACTGGCGAGGGCAGCAGTGGGTGCGCGGGCAGGAGGCTGTGGGTCTGAGGCTTTGGGTACTCTGCCCCCTGCCTGGGCCCAGAGCAGCGGGGACCCCCTCTTAGCAGCCCACCATTAACCTGAGTTGCCCTGAGCTGCCGCATCCATGCCCCTCTGCCAGCCAGCACACCCAGCTTCTCTGTGTGCCCTTGAGGTGGCCTTCCCAACTTGCTGCCCCACTGGCCCTCCCGCTGAGTCCTGGCTGGCCTCCCGCTGGCCTTTTCCCTGTGGCACTGTCCCCGGCCTCCGTCCTGCACCTCGCTTTTCCTGCCCCACTCCCAAGTCACAGCCGCACTCAGTCTCTGCCCTGCAAGGGGCCTGCTCCCACAGCCAGAGTCGGGACAGAGGGTCCTAAGCTCTTGGGTCTGCTGGGGACGTGGGCAGGGCAGAGGTCTGACCCGGGGCAGCTGTGGCAGGCATCCCTGCCTTCTAGCCTGGGGCCAGAAAGTGCACCACTGTGATGCCCCTTATCTGGGCTGAAGAGAGGCCACCCAGGTTCTGGCTAGGAGCCTCCAGACCCAGGGTGAGCTGGGGGAAGGCCTGCTCTGGACACACCCTGGCCCCTCTGGCTGGGGTGGTCATCAGCCCCGTGGAGGTGACTCTGCAAGCACTGGGCAGACAGCAGAGGACACAGTAGCTTAAGCTGGCCAGAACAAAGTGCTGAGAGGACTGAGGTGGGGAGGGTGGCCATTGACCCCCACCAGGAAGACATCCAGAGCCAGGAGAGCTGCCTTCCGTGGTGAGACCTGGGTGTGGCCAAAGATGGCAGGACCCTGCTCAGCCAGGTCAGAGCCTAGACAGCACCAGAAAGCCAGCGTCCGTCCTGTTTGTCAGCTGCCCACATTTCCTCTGGTCTCCAGACCCGGACTCCACCCTTTAAAGTCACTGTGGGCAGCTGGGCTCTGCTTCTGGCCTCCACCGAGGCCCATGGTGCCCAGGAGGCCCTGTCTGGAGGCTGAAGTCCCACTGCCTCCCCCGCCCAGGCTGCCCGTGGGCGGCAGGCATCACAGCTGAGCAGATGGTGCCGTGAGCAGCCTCTGGTGCCATCCATCACGCCATGCTCTGGTTCCTCGTCATCATGTTCTGTTCTGCTTCCCGAGCCCTGAAACACGGCGAGCCACGCGCTGCCTGGAAGCCGCGGAGCTGAACGCCAGTGAGGTGTGCCCGCGTCTGCCTGCGCCCGCTGTAATTTGTTTATCTGTCCAAAGATCACGCAGTTGAAAATCCACAATCTTGTGCTGCCTTTGCAAATCACCACGCTGTGTTTGATGAATGTGTCCCCACTTCCGCGGCAGCGGCTCAGGGCTCAGGCTCGTGAAAGATGGGCAGTGCTGGTGCGTGCGGTGCCGAGGTTGTCTTTTTATGCTTTCTGGCAGATGACCATGCTGGAAAGTAAATCTGACCTTAAGCTTCCTACTGCATTAAAGATAATTCAGTTTCAACTTTATAGTCTTGGATGCTTCAGTTGTGGATGTAAAACTCCAGCCCCATCAGAGCTGACTGATTGCCATCAACAAACCCGCTACCATCCACACTGCAGCATGGGCACCTGCCAGCCTCCCAGGTGCTGGGTGAAGGAGGTGTGCACACAGTGTCCACCAGCACACACACGCTGCTCTGTGCAGCAGAGAGAAGTTGGTGTGTCTTTGCGGTAAACAGAGTTGTGGGCTGACAGCAGCATCAGAAACAGGCGTCCTAGGCCAGGTAGGGAAGCAGAGGCCCAGGAGGACCTTCAGAGCAGCACCGACACTCTGGTAACCAGGCCCCATCCACCTGTGGGCCAGGAGGAGGCCTGGGGGAGCCTTGACGCTCCCACACCCCCATGCCACCTCTGTCTTAGGAGCAGGGTTCTTCTCAGTGGGAGGGGCTGGCCAAAGTGCTGAAGTGCTGTGAGGTCAGCAGACATCCCGCCTGGCTGGCCGCTCACCCCCTCCCAGTTATGCTCCCACCCTGCAGAGCTCCGCAGATGGGCAGAGCAAACAGTGTCCCGCCCCTCTGCCCCCAGGATACCCGAAGCCCCTTTCACCTGCTGGTGGGGTCACCCACACCACCCTCTCTCTGTTTGCTTCCAGTCTGAGAGCGAGGAGAAGGTTGTCACCTATGACCACATCGGGCCCAACGTCTGCATGGGAGACCATAAGGTGACGTGCACCGTGCTGCGGTCCAGGGGCCAGGAGGCTGGGGGACTGGAGGGTGGGCAGCATTTCTCATCTCCTTATTTCTGGCTTTACAGAGTAGGCTGAGTTGGTGGGTTTTTATTTAATCTTAATAAAATGCTGAGAGAGAGATGGCCAGGTAGGGAGAAAGCAGAGGAGGCTAGTTGCAGTCAAACAAGATACCTCATTTTGCACTTGCCAGAAGCAGTAGTTAGTGCTGCAGCTTCCTGTGTGCCCAGGCCACTTCTCCCGCTGCTCCAGGACCTGCAACATTTTCTGGCCTCACACCTGGCTCAGGCCCGCCAGGCAGAGTAGCAGCAAGTGCATGTTCTGTGGGTCCCGTGCACTCAGGGACAGCCACAGTCCGCACAGACCACTCGTGCCCCAACCCAGAGCAGCCCAGTAGTCCTCAGGGACACTCGGGAGCACGTTGGGTCCTCTGGTCCTTGGCCACGGAGCGTGGCAGAGGCTGGACACACTTTCCTTCCCCACCGGCCTGAGGCTGACTTAGCAGTTCTGGAAACCAGTGCTCATGCTGATTTCTGTCTGGAATGCAAAGGGGCTGTGTGGGGCCCTGTGACTGGCCCCAGGCTGCAGGCCCAGGCCAGCTGGCTCTCGGCCTGTGCTCAGAGCACACACCTGCTCGGGACACATCCCAGCTGCCCTGAGACTCGAGGTTCTGTGGGAGGTGGCGACGCGTGTGCACTGACACCCTCCTCTCCCGCTGCAGCCCGTGTTCCTGGCCTTCCGCATGGCGCCCGGGGCAGGTAAACCTCATGCACGTGTGCACAAGTGTTGTGTCGTGCAGTGACGTGTGGTAAATATGCCTCCTTCCCTCAGTTCTCCTTTTCTGCAGCTTTTCCTGGTGTGTTTGTACCTTTAACAAATTACTGACTCCAATTCAGGGAAGAGGTGCCCACGCAGCGAGGGGACCCTCCGTGAGACCTCCCTGTAGCAGTGTATGAAATACTCCTGCAGCAGCATCAGAAACCCGCCCAGGCAGCACCTGCTCGACGGCCGGCCCACACTTCGCTTCAGCTCCGGACCACGCCGGGAAAGCCTCACATACCTCACTGTTGTGTCTGTTTGTGTGACATTAAGTAGAAGCATTGGGTTTTAAAAAAAAAAAAATAATAAGTCACATCCTGTTGCCAAAACTCTAATAGCAAAGAGGTTCTGTATTTTAGATTTCAAAATCTTCCATTTTTAATGATTGTCTGTGGAGGAGCTTCTCCCGCCTAGGAACCCCACGGTGTCGGTGCCCTCTGCCAGGAGGAGGCCTCCAGTGCCTGCCCGGGCCCAGGCCGCTCCGTGGCCCACTCTACTGCCATGTTACATGGTGTCCGAATCACACTGCAGCTGCTTCCCATTTTTATATATATAAATACATATAAATATATACTTTTTAAGAATAATTTATAAATCTTATCAAAACTTATGCTACATACACTCTTCAGTATGAATGCGCGTCGTAGCAGCGGGCAGAGCTGCGGCCGAGGTGTGTGGAGTGGGTGTGGACGCAGACAGGTGCCCAGCAGTGCCAGGAGCAAGGCCTCTGCACCCGCTGGGCCAGCAATTTGTCACTCCTCTGCCTTTTCTGTAACATTAAGAACTGAATGTGAAGTTTATTGCTACCCTGTGTGTACCTTCTAAGGATTTTGTAAACTGTTTTGTCTGTCCTTTGTTACCGTTTTATGGTGCCAATATTCTACATTAAACCATAATCTCGTGGGAGAATTAGAAATAGCCTTGTCCGCTTCCCACAGAGATCGCTTCTAACATGGGCTGTACAGACCACGGGAGAGAAGCAGCACTGGGCCGCACTGCGCCTGCGTGCCCACCCTGTGGCCACCTCTGCTCCCCGCCTGAGCACAGCCCGGGCCACTGCAGGGTGGAGACGCAGCGCCGGCATATTATCTACTTCAGAACACTACAGCTCCTGGACTGGGCACGGCGTGAGGTCGATGTGGGTGTCTGCACAATCACCACCACTACAACCGCGAGTGATTTGGTCTCTGCTCGGACCCAGGCTCTCCACGCTAAGGGCCGGTCTGTGAGTGCTGCCGTCGCTGCTCACCAACACGCCATCGCGGCACCACGCAGCAGTTCTGTCTGTGGGCTTCAGCAGCGGTGACTCTCACTTGGAAGGCCTTTGGAAGTGACTGCTCGGTTCCTAAGCAATAAAATTGATCATGGTGAAAACAGTTTTCCCTGGCTTTGTCCTCCTTCCTTCCCCTGTCTGTCACCTCTGAAATGCAAAGTGGCAGGAGGGGCCTCTTTTGTGCCCTGTTGTTAAGCTCAACCCATTGGAACTTCAGTCTCACATGTTTTCAGAGGGTCATTAGTTAGGAATAGGAAATTATCTTTTGGGCTTTTTACAGTAGTAAAAAAAGACATATCCTTCAACATCGTAACTGGGTTATGTGAATACTTTGCTTTCCTTAAAAATTTAAAACCGGAAACTCCACTCTTCCCTTGTACTCAGATAACTCACAGAAATGATACCGCTTCCCTTTTTAAGAGCGTGGCTTCCCTTTAGGACAGGGGCTAAAAAGAATTGATATAACCTTGGTATGTCAAGTGGCAAAAGGCAAAACCTACACCTTCACGCTTCTCTTAAACATTTCTGAAAACACCTTCCAAGAGAAATGTTGTAATTAACATAAAAATGGGACCATTTACACTTACATGAAGTCAAAACTCAGCGACCCAGGGAGCCCAGTGAGGTGCATCTAGAGAGTGTGCACCCAGCAGATGGGCTTTTGTAACAACTGCAGCTTGTTTAGAGCACTGGATGGGTTTTGTGGTAAGAAAACTGGCCTAGGAAAGGGTCAGCTGTAGGCTCCAGGGCTCTGTGCCCATGGGTTGGAACCACTGGGATGCAGCCCTTGCTGATGGGGTCCAGCTCTGACCAGGAGCCCTGATCGTGGGCTGTTCCTTGTGACCTGTGAAAGAGCTCCGCCAGGTCCCTCCAAGTTGTGCCCCTCTGAGAAGCTAGCCCTCAGCCCTGGGAGGCCATCCCAGGGTCGCTCTGCATGGAGATTTATGAGCTGTCCTTCTTCGGGCAGAATTATTTCAGATTTCTCTTTGCAGCCCTAGCTTGAATGAAATAGTGCTTTCTGCAGATGAAAAACCTATTACAATGGGAGCCCAAGGGCCACAGGGAAGAACTGCAAACCTGATTTCAAACGAGGTGAATTTGGTAGACATTTTAAAAATATTTATCGTTCTGGCTAAAAGACTTAAAAATAATCATTTCAAAATACCCTTGGATGAGGCAAAGCCAGCCTGGTCTGAAAGTAGGACCGCTGCTGGAAGGACAGGGCCAGCCCACCCCCCTCAACTGCAAAAGGAGAGAGTAACCGCTCCAGTGCTGGGTCCGGTTGGGGGGAAGGCACGCAGCTCACTCGCTATTTGGGAACACCCAAGTGTGGTCAGTTGGCCCAAACCTCATCCACATGAGCCAACGCAACCCTGGGCCTGCCCGAGGTGCGGGGCTGCCTGTTCCGGGCCGCGGGGGTCCATACCTGCCGAGCACCGCGCTTCCGTCTGGCTCCTCTGGGGCCTCCGCGGCGGCTCCTTCCTTCTAGGCAGCTGCCCGAGGGTGCGCGGTCCGGGCCGCCCTCCCTGCGCGTCGGCCGAGTCCCCGCCCGTCCTCGCTGTCTCCACGTTCCCGAGAGCTGCCGCCTCCGGCGCGATCGCGCGCCACCGTGCCCGCCTGTGCCAGGCCCCGCGCCTCGCGGGGAGGACCGACGGGACGCGGCCCGGACGGAGGCCCTTGCTGCCCGCCCGCAGGCGCCACGCTCGGTACGGAAGAAACACGCGGTGCAGCCTCGGGAGCCGCGGCTCCGACCCGGACGTGTTAAATAATTTATTGATTATACAAAGTGATCGCCCGCACCCCGCGCCCACGCCCAGGGACGCCGCCGGGCCCCGCACGCCGAGCCGGAGCCGGGCCGCTTTATAACTTATTTTGTAAAAATATATATACACGCTGCGGCGCGGGCGGCGGGCGTCTGG
Organism: Callospermophilus lateralis; assembly: GCF_048772815.1. Taxonomy (NCBI): domain Eukaryota; kingdom Metazoa; phylum Chordata; class Mammalia; order Rodentia; family Sciuridae; genus Callospermophilus; species Callospermophilus lateralis. Next base: position 93,431,955 of record NC_135319.1, read on the forward strand.
GGCGCCGGGCGCCCGGCTTCCTGGTCCTCCGCCCGGCCGCGTCCTCACAAGGCGTCCCCCGCGCCGCCGCATGGGCTGACCAGCGCCAAGTTCGAGGGTTTGTGCTTCTTGAGCAGCCGCGTGATCTTCTCATCGTCCGAGTTGGGGTCCAGGGGCCGGTTGTACTCGTCGTCGTCCTCCGCGTCCGAGCCGCCCACCTTCAGCTTCTCTGCGTCTGAGTCCTGCTTCTTCTTGGCCGACGCCATCTCCGCCGCGTGCCGCTTGCGCCACTTGGTCCGGCGGTTCTGAAACCACACCTGGGGGCGGGAGAGGTCCGTCAGAGGGGCCTCCGGAATTCCGAGTCCTCTACCACGCTGGCCTCCCCGGCGGACCCGGCCCGACCCCGCCGTCCGCCCGTGGCCAGCACCGCGCACCCGTTCAGCGGCGCCTCTCGGGGTTGGCCGAGGCCGGACGGCCGCTCGCCGACCCTTCGCAGGACGCGGGCGCCGGGATCTGCCTCCGCGCAGCAAGACCCCAGGGAGGCCGCCCCTGGCCTGCGCGCTCACCTTCACCTGGCTCTCCGTCATGCCCAGGGAGTAGGCGAGCCGCGCGCGCTCTGGGCCCGCCAGGTACTTAGTCTGCTCGAAGGTCTTCTCCAGCGCGAAGATCTGCTGGCCAGAGAAGGTCGGCCTCGAGTGTTTCTTCTTACCGTCCTTGTCCAGCACCCCGCCGGCTTGGGCTGCGAAGGAGGGCGGGTGAGAGCAGTCCGCGCGCCCAGCCCGCCCCACGCAGAGCCCCGCGCGGGCCACTTACCCGAGCCGGCCAGGCGCGGGTCCCTCCAGGGTGAACCCTGCACCACGCCGGGCCAGAAAATAGGCGGGCGCCCGGGCAACTCGGCCAGAGGCTTGGGGTAGCCGCGCGCCACGGCGGCCGCGGGCCCAAAGTAGACGCCTGCCGACGAGGCCAGCCCGTTGAGGCGGGGCAGGCCGCCCAGGAGGCCGCCGCCCGCCGCGCCCACTGGCCGCCCCAGGATGTCGCTGATGCCGTGCGGGGTGCCCAGCGGCAACTGCGTGCCCAGGCCTCCCAGTGCGGGCGCCTTGAAGCCTGCCGGGCCCTGCAGCGCGTACGGGAACAGCGACGTCTTCATTTCGGCCATGTTGTGCAGCGCAGCCAGCGGCGCGCTGCTCAGCACAAACGCGCCCGGGCGGTTAGCGTCCATGGGCGCCGCCGCCACCGGCCCGGGCGCCCATCCGGGCCCCGTCGCCGCCGCCCGCGCCCGCTGGCCCGGAGAAGTTTGTGCGCGGCGCGGGCGGGCGCCGGCTGCAGCGGGGCGCGCGGGGCGCGGGCGGGCGCCGACGGCCCGAGCGGGCGGGCGGCTCCGGCGCGGGCTGGAGAGATGGGGTTTCGGGCGGCGGCGGCGGCTCCGGGGCCGGTCCGAGCGGCGCCGCGCGGGACGGACGCACTGATAACCGCGGGGCCCGGGCGCGGCGCGCTCTCTGATTGGCTGCGGGCACCGGCGGCCCGGCCATTGGCCAGCGCCCCGCCGTCTGCGCGCGCCCCCGCCGGCCGCGCACTCCATGAAGGGCCCATTAGTGCGGCAGGTGCTTCCTGGGCTGTAAATTTGTCCCCTGATTTATCTCCCCAGGGACGAAATAAATCCCGTTGGATGGGAGTTTAGTTAGGCAAAGGTTTTAATGGGAAATCAGGAAAAAAATACGAGAACATATTTTATCGCCGGAAAGAATGCAGATTTGAAGACCAAGTCCTCTCGTTCAGTGCGTCCTTTTCAGGGAAGAGCCCCGGGCGGCCAGACGACGAGGGTCAGCGGGCGCAGGCAGGGACTATGGTCCGAGCCGCGCCCTGCGCTCGTCGGCCTCTGCTGAAGGCTCACAGCGAACGCTGTCCTGGTGGGCCCTGGCCGAGGAAGGGAGGAAGACGCTGAGGCTCGGAGGACACGGATCGAGTGGCCAGACCAGACTCGGGCGAACGGCCCGTTCTGTGTCAGGGAAGGCCGGAGGGACAGGGGTCCCATACTGGGGGAGGTTCTGGGTGCCCGCAGCTGGGTGGTGTTGTGGCGGCCCCCAGAGATTTCCCGTTGGGGAGATCAGGGTCTCCTATTAGAGGTTCCCCGGGAGGTAACTCTAGGCAGGGGCTGCGACCCAGGACCACCAGTGGCCTCTGGAGCCGTTCTCTCACAAATCGCAGCCCCCGCGGGGAGAACTGGGACCCCAGCTGTCTCAGAGCTCTGAGGCCCAGGGTGCTAGGGTGTCACTTTCCATTCTGATCGTGGGTGCGCTCTTGAAGAGCAGCGGGCAAAGCACGGCCTCTATGTGCTGCTCCTGTGGCCCTCATGACCTCCTTGGGTCCAGAGAACTCTCACCCCGGAGAATTGCTGCCAGGTGAAATGAGACCAAAGTCGCCTGGGAGCCCACCCTACGCAGGCTCTGAACAGATGCTGAGCGCTGTCCCTTTCTCCCTCGGGGTGATGCTGTGAATTAACAGGTGAAGGCTCTTATAATTATCTGCTACCGGCTGGGTGGGAGCCGTGACCCAAATGTGTGCAAGAAGACGGCCGTTTCGGGTCTGGGTTTCTGGGTGGAAGCTGTGTGTCGAGGTCGGCTCTCTGGGGCCTGGGCCAGTTCGTTACCAACGACTTTTCCACTTTGCCCCGGCCGCCGGGGTTTCCGTGTCGTGGAAGGAGGAGACCTCCGCGGTTCTGTGCAGCGGCCTAATGTCCACTCCCTCTTCTCCCTCCCGGGGTTCATTTTCGTTTTATGTGCCACAGGTTAGGGACCCATCAGGTCGAGGTTTCAAAAGCCACTCTTGGCTGGGGCGTGGCGTGGATCGGGATTCTGAATCGCTCCTGACCGAGCTGGCGCTCACAGTGCTGCGAAGCCTGCGCGACGCGGCGCGGCACGTCTGGTGTCCCACCCCTGTGCGGTGAGGCCCCGCGCATAGGGGTTTTGCTCTTCTGGTTTTCTAGGCGGGGTCAGCCCTCGTAGTATCCAGTTGTGCGCCCAGCCCCGCCGGCGACCGAGCCCAGGAGAGGCCAGCCTACGGCCCTGGACACGGGCACCTGGGACCCTTGCGCTGTCAATGGCACCCAGTCCGCCTGGCCCCAGACACTCCCCGGGCCTCGCTCGCCCCCACATCTTCGGAGGAAATACGAGTGTCCGAGCACAGGGGGACCCTCCCGAGTAGGGTTTGGATCCTCCTGGGCTCCAGAGAGGTATTCAGGCGGGAGGCCGAGGCCTCTGCCGGGACGCGGGAAGCTGTGGGGTTGGGGGCAGGGCCGGAGAGGGCGGGGCGGGGATGAGTAGGAGGGGCCGGACCCCTCGCGGGACCCCAGCTCCGCTCCACCCAGCGCAACCCGACTTCAGGAGCAGCCGCCGCAAAGCTGTCTTGCAGGAGCGCGGGTCTCCAGAATATGAGCCGGGAGCGGCGGCCCAGACGGGAGGGCGGGTGCGCTTTACGTTCCCGTGGGACCCGGGGACCTCGGCGCGAGGCAGAAGGAATACCGCCGCTCCAGGCTGCCTCCTGGGTTCCTCTCAGCCTGCCGGGAGACCCTGTAGCGCTGTGTAAGACTGAGAAAACAGTTTTCCGGTCGCTGCCCTGCGCACCAGCAAGCCTGGGTCTGTGTAAACCAGAGTCCTTCCTCGGCTGTGGCCTGAACGCGCGGGTCGCGAGTGGGATGGCAGACTCACTGGGTAACAGAGTGTGCGGTCTCCAGGGGCTCCCAGCGTGCGGAATGAGGGGCTGTGGGTGCAGGATGAGGAAGATGGTGCGAGTCTCGGCGCCCGAAGTGCGGTGTGCGTTCTGCGGGTGTCCTGTTCTTCCTTGGACACCTTGGACACTTCCCCCCCAGCTGGGAGACTTACGCCGAGTCCCCTCCCCCGGTTCGGCGGGCTGCTGCAGGGGTGCTAAACTTCTTTCCCGTGCGCGGGTCTCTGGTGGCTGCCCAGAGCTCCCATCACAACCGCTTCTGCGGCGTCCCCAGGCACCACCCCCTTGGTAGGATCCAAGGAAGCGCCCCTCTTGGAGAAAGATCCCAGAAGCCGCCCTCCCCAGAAGCGAGCGCCGCTGGGCTCCCTCCGCGCAGCTGTGGAGAGGTTCGCCAATGCCACCTCCTGGTTTAGCAGAAAATGTCCTAGACTGCGGGCACTTTCCTCGCAAACAGTTTGCAGCTGGAAGATGGATCACGTGCCATTTGGCAGAACTCTTTCAGAACTTATTCCACCCTTTCAACCTGTGTTTGTTGGGTACCTGCTATGCCAGGTCACCCTGAGGAAGCGACGTGAGCAGCTGCGAACTCCAGCCTCCCAGGCTCTCCCTTGCAGTAGTGGCCGATAATGAACCCTTGGTGAATAGAACCCCCTGAGTGCCCGCTGGGAGGACAGGTGACCGGCAGCTCAAGGCAGGGGTCGGGAGTCTCCCAGAAGGAACCTTAGGGCAGGGGGAGACAGGCAGGTCACAGGGACATGCACGCGAGAGGAGCTTGGAAGCTGTCTGTGGCACAGGGAGCCGGAGGAGTCCTCGGGAACTCACACCGGAAACAGTGACCCAGTGCAGCTCTAGGCAGCTCCTGGGCTGCCCCTGCCCTGGCCTGACCCACTCTAGACTGGAGTTTCCGAGGCAGCCCTCTGTGTAGCGTCCTGGCTTTGTCCTGTGCGCAAATGAGAGCGCGTTCACAGCCGCCTGTGCACGACTCGGCTAGTAGGGTGCTTCCCGGCGCCAGTGGTCCAAAGGAACGAAAAGGGACCGCTGAAACTACCCAGAATCATCTCTGTGGTTGCCATCCAGCTGGCTCGGGATGAAAAGGAAGACGGGTTTAGGGTTTACGGAGCCAGAGCTGGAGGGTCAGCAGAGGTGGAGCCCAGAGCCCAGCAGGGCGCAGGTGGAGTTACAGGGCCTCTGCGGGGGGCCCACCAAGACACGTTGGAGATTGACCTCGGAACAAAGCAGCGGGGAGGAGATGCCAAACCCCCAGCAAAATGCGGGGAGAAAGGCAACCTCTCCAGCGCCCTCCAGTGGCAGATGCTGCGCTGCAACAAGGGCTGGGGCAGTGCCCTCCATGGCTGGGTGCCAGCACCAGTATGAAGCGCCAGAACACTGAATCAGGGGTGGGTGGCCTGGGGCAGGAGGGATGGCTGAGGCCTCGCCCGCTTCTCCAACCTGTGGACTGTTTGTGGCTCAGCCGGCCCAGACTCTTGTACAGCCCGTTGCCAACCAGCCTGGCTGCCCAACCCTCCACGGGGGTCTGCGGGTAGCCTCCTGTCCTGGGGCTAAGTAAGTGAACCTGGCGGGGGCCTCAGGCTTCAGAGGTTTGGGGAGGGCAGAAAGTTAGAGAGGGGAGCCTGTGAACGCTGGGTTGGGGCTACTAAGGGGAGAGAAGCAGCGCTCACTGCTCCTGAGCAGAAGGGCATCATCTCAGGGCCAGGGGCTGTCACTGGCCAGCCCTTGTGAGGTGTCTGGTGGCCTTTGAGGTGTATGAAGACTTCATTGGCAGGGACCAGACCACTTGCCAGCAGTGGTCAAGGGGAGGACAGCCGAGGTTGGGGAGATCACAGGCTGGTGGTCTCCAGGCCGAGAAAGACTGGGGCAGAGCTCTGGGAATCTGGGATCCTGAGGGTGGCAGGAGGCCCCACTGGTAGGCTAAGGAAGAGGGCATTGGGCAGAGTGGGCAGGGGTGCCAGGGCAGCCCACCACTTCCTGCAGGAAGCAGCCTAGACAACAGGCAGACCTGCAGGCCCAGGTGTCAGGAGGGAGAGGACCCTGACTCTCCCTGGACTCACCCCTCTGGAGTCCCCCAGGCCCTCTGGCTTTGTGGGACCCGGCCAGGCACCCGGCCAGGCACCTCCTGCCTTATGCATCTCACTCTGGCTCTGGATCCCTGGTTCTCCTCAAGTCCCTCCTATTTCTTTAAGAGTGATTTATTCTGGTGAATATACTGGTGCAGGAGGTGTCTAGAGCAACTCAGATTCTCCTCATCCCTCCTCGGGGCTGAGCTCCCTCCATTACCCACTTGCTGGGCCTTATAAGGGAAGTACCCGGAGGCCCAGGACCCTCCTTGGCCCACAGCCACCCTTCCAGTGTGTGAACTGTGGGCACTGGGTACCCCACACCACCCGTCTCCTGGGCAGCCGTCTGGCATCAAGTGCCAGCAGGCTGCAGGGCGGAGAGGATGTTCCTGATGCCTTCTCCTCTGGTTTGCCTTGGGTCCTGGAGGTCACGGGGAGGAGCCTCGGGGCCTGGCAGTGCAGGGTGGCCCTCAGGTGGTCTGTATGCACCTTGCTCCCTGGGGATGGCATTCAGGGATCTCCGCTTGACCATGGGGTGGAGTGAGCACAGTGGCCGGCATGGGCTCTGGAGAAGTGGCCCTGCCCTGCCACAGCCACCTCAGGGGACCACAGAGCTAGCAAGCGACATTGAGGTGCCTGTGGGTGTGATCAGAACAGGACAGGGCCTGACCAGAGGCTGCGGGGCAGTGCACGGGAGGTGCAGAGGACAGCAGGAGGGTCCCACGGGACTCCCCACACCAGGTGCCAAGGGGATGCCCTGGGGAAGAGGAGGCACTGAATCTAGCAGCAGACGCTGTGATTCCTCAGCTTAGGGCCCTCTGCTGTGACATAGTCAGGCCTGGCTGGTGGCCGGGCAGGCTGAAGGGGTCAGGTGGCCTCTCAGGAGTCTGAGATCTGACAGGACTATTAAGAGGGCAGTTTTTGCCCAGTCTCAACCCTGCCGAGGGGTGTTTCTGTGTTCTGCAAGGTCCATGTGGGCTGCATCTGCCCACCGACCTTCATGACTTTGGGGACCCATGTGGGCAGTGGCTGTGGCTGCTGTAAGGTGCCAAGTCCAAGGCTCTGTGCCCTGCAGGTGGAATGCCTTGTTCCTAAAGCCTTGGTACCCTTCCTTCCTGAGCTCACCACGTCTGGCTCTGGCCACTGGGCTGTTCCATCTTCGGGGCAACTTTCTGGCTACCTGATTTGGCTATTGGCACCCACCTGAGGGGCCCCTGCCTGAAGCCCCAAGTGTCCTTGGTCCTCCCCTCAGGACCCTCCTTCCCCTCCTCAGGACAGCCTGGATCTTCTCTTCCCACTGACAGGTGCTTTCCAAGTCCTCCCCACCTCCTGTGAGGTTAGAGGCCCCCACCCACGCTGTTGACCTGACCCACTTCCTGGACCTCACTCTCCGTGCAGATGTCTGTGTCCCCCCAAGAGATGGCACCTTCTTTCTTTTTTGGTGCCCTGCCTGGTTCTCTGTACAGATGGGGAGCCCCCCCCCAGGTTTCAATGAGGCACCCGAGGTGGAGTAAGCTGCCCCGGCCAGCAGCGGGGTCTGGAGGATGGAGGTCCTGTGTGCAGTTGCCTGGGGTCTGGTCCAGACACGCCTGAGCCCTGCGGTCCCCAGGCCAGCCAGCCCCACTTCAGCTTTGGGTGACCTTTCTACTGCGCATGGCTGCTGAGCTTCCGAGAGGCTTCTGGCTCTTGGCTAGAGATCTGCAGCCACCTGGCCCTCCACAGCTACATCCAAGCCAGTTGGGCCAAGTGGACTCCAGTGCCCTCTGCAGTACCCACAGGTGGGGCCGGCTGGGGTGTGGATCTACGCACTGGAGGGCACCCCACCCACAAGGAAGTAAGAGCTGGGGCAAGGAGAGCAGGGAGAGTGCTTTCCAAGTGACCAGGAGACCGCTCCCTAGGAGCAGGTGGACCTGCCCTGTGACCATAGAGGTCAGGACGTGGGGTGGTGCCAAGTTCTAGGGGACAATCATATGCCACCTGAGAAGCACTCTTCTCTGGGGTCCCAAGAATCTTGTCTCCTTCAGGAAGGACGAAGAGCAGGCCATGGGTCAGCGCACAGGGCTCATGTGCCAGGACCCTTGGCCCAGACATGCTGGGCGTGTGAAGAGCCTCTCTGGGGCCTTCATGTGCCACCGAGGAACTGAGTTCCTGTGGGGTGACAAGATGGAACCAGCCATGGCCAGGTAGGGGCTGCCAGAGGGCTCTTGGCCACACTCAAGACAGGCCATGGTCCCTTGGGGCTTCCTGGTGGATGAGAGGTCACACTGGTGTCACGGTCAGAGTCTTAGGAGCCCTTTCCTGGTCACATGTACGCAGAGCTGGGCCCAGGACACCTGGCAGCCGGAGCTGGCCGTGTACTTGTGGGGAAGGCCGGCTGTGTCTGTCGTGGGGCTGTCCTGGGTGCAGTCTGAGCTCTCCCGCTCACAGCGGTACCTCAGGCCTTGTTGAACATCCTGTCTGATCCGGTGGGGGCAGGAAGGAAGCACTGGGCACTTCCACGTAGTGGAAAGTATACAACTCACCGAGTCCTGAGCACCACGGGCCTCTGACTGTTTGCACTGTGATGTGGCCTGCTGCCAAGGATGTGGGGAAGGCTGCTTCTGAGGGCCCCCAGACCTGAAGTCAGAGAGGACTGAGCCGCCAGGAGCTGGGGATGGCCCTGAGCCAGGTCAAGTGCTGGCGGCTGGCCAGGGGCAGGGCTGTCTCCCGCAGCAGAAGCCTCTCCCGGGCTCAGTGGGAGAAATCAAGGAAAGGCAGAGCAGAACATGGGCCCCACCAGAAAGTGTTTCCAGACAGGAACCAGGCCCTTGGCCTCCAGGGTGGTGGGGGCAGGGCCTCAGGCTCAGCCACGCCTTCACAGTGTTGTCTGCTGCACAGGAGAGGGCCCCTGTCCTGTAGGGTGGGGAGCAGGGGGTTATGGAGATCAGCACCTCAGGCATTGGGTCCACCTGCTGCAGGAGGCACGGCTCTTCCTCACTGCGGGCACTGCACAGGGGCTTAGGGCCCTAGGCCACCTACCAGGCAGGGGTTCAAAAGGAGTGCTGTCTGCAACTAGCCCATCAGCCCTCAGCTCTGCTCACAGCTGCCAAACATGCTTGCCATCCCAGCCCGGGGGCAGCTCCCCAGTGCACAGGTCAGGCCCACAGTGGTACTCCAGGCAGTTCTGGGCCAAGGCCTGCAGGGCTCAGGTCAGGCCCACAGTGGTACTCCAGGGAGTTCTGGGCCCAAGGCCTGCAGGGCTCAGGTCTGGTCCACAGTGGTACTCCAGGAAGTTCTGGGCCAAGGCCTGCAAGGCTCAGGTCTGGTCCACAGTGGTACTCCAGGCAGTTCTGGGCCAAGGCCTGCAGGGCTCAGGTCTGGCCCACAGTGGTACTCCAGGGAGTTCTGGGCCAAGGCCTGCAGGGCTCAGGTCTGGTCCACAGTAGTACTCCAGGGAGTTCTGGGCCAAGGCCTGCAGGGCTCAGGTCTGGTCCACAGTGGTACTCCAGGGAGTTCTGGGCCAAGGCCTGCAGGGCTCAGGTCTGGCCCACAGTAGTACTCCATGGAGTTCTGGGCCAAGGCCTGCAGGGCTCAGGTCAGGTCCACAGTAGTACTCCAGGGAGTTCTGGGCCAAGGCCTGCAGGGCTCAGGTCTGGTCCTCAGTGATACTCCAGGGAGTTCTGGGCCAAGGCCTGCAGGGCTCAGGTCTGGTCCTCAGTGATACTCCAGGGAGTTCTGGGTCAAGGCCTGCAGGGCTCAGGTCAGGTCCACAGTGGTACTCCAGGCAGTTCTGGGCCAAGGCTGCAGGGCTCAGGTCTGGCCCACAGTGGTACTCCAGGGAGTTCTGGGCCAAGGCCTGCAGGGCTCAGGTCTGGTCCACAGTAGTACTCCAGGGAGTTCTGGGCCAAGGCCTGCAGGGCTCAGGTCAGGTCCACAGTGGTACTCCAGGGAGTTCTGGGCCAAGGCCTGCAGAGCTCAGGTCAGGTCCACAGTGGTACTCCAGGGAGTTCTGGGCCAAGGCCTGCAGGGCTCAGGTCTGGCCCACAGTGGTACTCCAGGGAGTTCTGGGCCAAGGCCTGCAGGGCTCAGGTCTGGCCCACAGTGGTACTCCAGGGAGTTCTGGGCCAAGGCCTGCAGGGCTCAGGTCAGGTCCACAGTGGTACTCCAGGGAGTTCTGGGCCAAGGCCTGCAGGGCTCAGGTCTGGCCCACAGTGGTACTCCAGGGAGTTCTGGGCCAAGGCCTGCAGGGCTCAGGTCTGGCCCACAGTGGTACTCCAGGGAGTTCTGGGCCAAGGCCTGCAGGGCTCAGGTCAGGTCCACAGTGGTACTCCAGGGAGTTCTGGGCCAAGGCCTGCAGGGCTCAGGTCAGGTCCACAGTGGTACTCCAGGGAGTTCTGGGCCAAGGCCTGCAGGGCTCAGGTCAGGCTCACAGTGGTACTCCAGGGAGTTCTGGGCCAAGGCCTGCAGGGCTCAGGTCAGGTCCACAGTGGTACTCCAGGGAGTTCTGGCCCAAGGCCTGCAGGGCTCAGGTCAGGTCCACAGTGATACTCCAGGGAGTTCTGGCCCAAGGCCTGCAGGGCTCAGGTCAGGTCCACAGTGGTACTCCAGGGCGTTCTGGGCCAAGGCCTGCAGGGCTCAGGTCTGGTCCACAGTGGTACTCCAGGGAGTTCTGGCCAAGGCCTACAGGGCTCAGGTCTGGTCCACAGTGGTACTCCAGGGAGTTCTGGGCCAAGGCCTGCAGGGCTCAGGTCAGGTCCACAGTGGTACTCCAGGGAGTTCTGGGCCAAGGCCTGCAGGGCTCAGGTCAGGCTCACAGTGGTACTCCAGGGAGTTCTGGGCCAAGACCTGCAGGGCTCAGGTCAGGCTCACAGTGGTACTCCAGGGAGATCTGGGCCAAGGCCTGCAGGGCTCAGGTCTGGTCCACAGTGGTACTCCAGGGAGTTCTGGGCCAAGGCCTGCAGGGCTCAGGTCAGGTCCACAGTAGTACTCCAGGGAGTTCTGGCCCAAGGCCTGCAGGGCTCAGGTCTGGTCCACAGTAGTACTCCAGGGAGTTCTGGCCCAAGGCCTGCAGGGCTCAGGTCTGGCCCACAGTGGTACTCCAGGGAGTTCTGGGCCAAGGCCTGCAGGGCTCAGGTCTGGTCCACAGTGGTACTCCAGGGAGTTCTGGGCCAAGGCCTGCAGGGCTCAGGTCAGGTCCACAGTAGTACTCCAGGGAGTTCTGGCCCAAGGCCTGCAGGGCTCAGGTCAGGTCCACAGTGGTACTCCAGGGAGTTCTGGCCCAAGGCCTGCAGGGCTCAGGTCAGGTCCACAGTGGTACTCCAGGGAGTTCTGGCCCAAGGCCTGCAGGGCTCAGGTCAGGTCCACAGTGGTACTCCAGGGAGTTCTGGCCCAAGGCCTGCAGGGCTCAGGTCAGGTCCACAGTGGTACTCCAGGGAGTTCTGGCCCAAGGCCTGCAGGGCTCAGGTCAGGTCCACAGTGGTACTCCAGGGAGTTCTGGCCCAAGGCCTGCAGGGCTCAGGTCAGGTCCACAGTGGTACTCCAGGGAGTTCTGGCCAAAGGCCTGCAGGGCTCAGGTCAGGTCCACAGTGCTACTCCAGGGAGTTCTGGCCCAAGGCCTGCAGGGCTCAGGTCAGGTCCACAGTGGTACTCCAGGGAGTTCTGGGCCAAGGCCTGCAGGGCTCAGGTCTGGTCCACAGTAGTACTCCAGGGAGTTCTGGCCAAGGCCTACAGGGCTCAGGTCTGGTCCACAGTGGTACTCCAGGGAGTTCTGGGCCCAAGGCCTGCAGGGCTCAGGTCAGGTCCAGAGTGGTACTCCAGGGAGTTCTGGGCCAAGGCCTGCAGGGCTCAGGTCTGGTCCACAGTGGTACTCCAGGGAGTTCTGGGCCAAGGCCTGCAGGGCTCAGGTCTGGTCCACAGTGGTACTCCAGGGAGTTCTGGGCCAAGGCCTGCAGGGCTCAGGTCAGGTCCACAGTGGTACTCCAGGGAGTTCTGGGCCAAGGCCTGCAGGGCTCAGGTCTGGCCCACAGTAGTACTCCAGGGAGTTCTGGGCCAAGGCCTGCAGGGCTCAGGTCTGGTCCACAGTGGTACTCCAGGGAGTCCTGGGCCAAGGCCTGCAGGACTCAGGTCAGGTCCACAGTGGTACTCCAGGGAGTCCTGGGCCAAGGCCTGCAGGGCTCAGGTCTGGTCCACAGTAGTACTCCAGGGAGTTCTGGGCCAAGGCCTGCAGGGCTCAGGTCTGGTCCACAGTGGTACTCCAGGGAGTTCTGGGCCAAGGCCTGCAGGGCTCAGGTCTGGCCCACAGTGGTACTCCAGGGAGTTCTGGGCCAAGGCCTGCAGGGCTCAGATCTGGCCCACAGTAGTACTCCAGGGAGTTCTGGGCCAAGGCCTGCAGGGCTCAGGTCAGGTCCACAGTGGTACTCCAGGGAGTTCTGGCCCAAGGCCTGCAGGGCTCAGGTCAGGTCCACAGTGGTACTCCAGGGAGTTCTGGGCCAAGGCCTGCAGGGCTCAGGTCAGGTCCACAGTGGTACTCCAGGGAGTTCTGGCCCAAGGCCTGCAGGGCTCAGGTCTGGTCCACAGTGGTACTCCAGGGAGTTCTGGGCCAAGGCCTGCAGGGCTCAGGTCTGGTCCACAGTGGTACTCCAGGGAGTTCTGGGCCAAGGCCTGCAGGGCTCAGGTCTGGTCCACAGTGGTACTCCAGGGAGTTCTGGGCCCAAGGCCTGCAGGGCTCAGGTCTGGTCCACAGTGGTACTCCAGGGAGTTCTGGGCCAAGGCCTGCAGGGCTCAGGTCTGGTCCACAGTGGTACTCCAGGGAGTTCTGGGCCAAGGCCTGCAGGGCTCAGGTCTGGTCCACAGTAGTACTCCAGGGAGTTCTGGGCCAAGGCCTGCAGGGCTCAGGTCAGGTCCACAGTGGTACTCCAGGGAGTTCTGGGCCAAGGCCTGCAGAGCTCAGGTCAGGTCCACAGTGGTACTCCAGGGAGTTCTGGGCCAAGGCCTGCAGGGCTCAGGTCTGGTCCACAGTGGTACTCCAGGGAGTTCTGGGCCAAGGCCTGCAGGGCTCAGGTCAGGTCCACAGTAGTACTCCAGGGAGTTCTGGGCCAAGGCCTGCAGGGCTCAGGTCTGGTTCACAGTGGTACTCCAGGGAGTTCTGCGCCCAAGGCCTGCAGGGCTCAGGTCTGGTTCACAGTGGTACTCCAGGGAGTTCTGGGCCAAGGCCTGCAGGGCTCAGGTCTTTCCCACAGTGATACTCCAGGGAGTTCTGGGCCCAAGGCCTGCAGGGCTCAGGTCTGGTCCACAGTAGTACTCCAGGGAGTTCTGGGCCAAGGCCTGCAGGGCTCAGGTCTGGTCCACAGTGATACTCCAGGGAGTTCTGGGCCAAGGCCTGCAGGGCTCAGGTCTGGTCCACAGTAGTACTCCAGGGAGTTCTGGGCCAAGGCCTGCAGGGCTCAGGTCTGGCCCACAGTGATACTCCAGGGAGTTCTGGGCCCAAGGCCTGCAGGGCTCAGGTCTGGTCCACAGTAGTACTCCAGGGAGTTCTGGGCCAAGGCCTGCAGGGCTCAGGTCTGGTCCACAGTAGTACTCCAGGGAGTTCTGGGCCAAGGCCTGCAGGGCTCAGGTCTGGTTCACAGTGGTACTCCAGGGAGTTCTGGGCCCAAGGCCTGCAGGGCTCAGGTCTGGTCCACAGTAGTACTCCAGGGAGTTCTGGGCCAAGGCCTGCAGGGCTCAGGTCTGGTTCACAGTGGTACTCCAGGGAGTTCTGGCCAAGGCCTACAGGGCTCAGGTCTGGTCCACAGTGGTACTCCAGGGCGTTCTGGGCCCAAGGCGTGCAGGGCTCAGGTCTGGTCCACAGTAGTACTCCAGGGAGTTCTGGGCCAAGGCCTGCAGGGCTCAGGTCTGGTCCACAGTGGTACTCCAGGCAGTTCTGGGCCAAGGCCTCAGGGCTCAGGTCTGGTCCACAGTGGTACTCCAGGGAGTTCTGGGCCAAGGCCTGCAGGGCTCAGGTCTGGTCCACAGTGGTACTCCAGGGAGTTCTGGGCCAAGGCCTGCAGGGCTCAGGTCAGGTCCACAGTAGTACTCCAGGGAGTTCTGGGCCAAGGCCTGCAGGGCTCAGGTCAGGTCCACAGTAGTACTCCAGGGAGTTCTGGGCCAAGGCCTGGAGGGCTCAGGTCTGGTCCACAGTGGTACTCCAGGGAGTTCTGGGCCAAGGCCTGCAGGGCTCAGGTCAGGTCCACAGTAGTACTCCAGGGAGTTCTGGGCCAAGGCCTGCAGGGCTCAGGTCTGGCCCACAGTGGTACTCCAGGGAGTTCTGGGCCAAGGCCTGCAGGGCTCAGGTCTGGTCCACAGTGGTACTCCAGGGAGTTCTGGGTGAAGGCCTGCAGGGCTCAGGTCTGGTCCACAGTGGTACTCCAGGGAGTTCTGGGCCAAGGCCTGCAGGGCTCAGGTCTGGTCCACAGTGGTACTCCAGGGAGTTCTGGGCCAAGGGTCTTCAGGGCTCAGGTCTGGTCCACAGTAGTACTCCAGGGAGTTCTGGGTGAAGGCCTGCAGGGCTCAGGTCTGGTCCACAGTGGTACTCCAGGGAGTTCTGGGCCCAAGGTCTTCAGGGCTCAGGTCTGGTCCACAGTGGTACTCCAGGGAGTTCTGGGCCCTAGTCCTGCAGGACTCAGGTCTGGCCCACAGTAGTATTCTGCCAGTTCTGGGCCCAAGGTCTGCAGGGCTTCAGGAGAGTCAGGGTCTCTGGGTAGGGATGGGATGGCAATCCTGTTTGTCCAGGTCTTCTAACCTGGAGACGGGAGCCCTGGGGCTTGGCTGGGTATGGTTAGCCGGCCCCCAGGTCTCAGGGTCTCCTTGATCTACGTGGCCTGTGATGACTATGTGAGCTAGCCCCAGCCCCAGACCCAGTCCCCAGCTCCCACCCTCTAGCCCTTATCCCCAGCCACTCATCCTCAGCTCCCACAGCAGCCTCCCCTGCCACCAAGGCCATAGTGGCTGTCCTGACTCAGGGAAGCTGACCCACCCCTCCAGGGTACTGTCTCCTCCTCCCCACGCCAGGTGCCTTGCTTTGCTTTTCCTGGGAGACCAGAGGATACTCCATTAGCTTGACCAACTGAAACAGGCTCAGAAGGGGTGTCTGCCAGGCTGGGAAGGACCGCAGGAGCACCTGTGTGTGCCCCCCAGCATGTGTTCTCCACTGCGGAAAATCTGGGGGGGCCGCCTGGGCCTTCAGCGTGGGCGAAGGCCTGCCTGGGGCCTGAGGGCACTCTGTGTGCAGTGCTGGGTCAAGCCAGCTGACACTCGCCCAGGGAAGACGCAGGCAGTTCACACCCCTGCAGGGGCAAATGGTGGTGTTCTGGAGTCTGGCTGGGTGGCCGGGAGGGCTCCTGAGGGGGGCGCTGTCCTCACTGTCGCTCCCCTTGGCTGCACACAGTGTGGCCCAGGCCCAGGCCCAGGCCGTGCACAGGTATGAGGGGTCTTCATGTGGTTTCTTCCCTCATATAGAAGGCACAGTGGGGTCAGAGCCAGCAACCTGCCAGGGGTCCCAGAAGGCCCCTGAGGAGGTGACCTGGAGCTGAGCCCCCAGGAGGCAAGGTGGTCCTGGAGAGTTCTCTTCCACTTGGGAAGAGGGCCAGAAGAGCGTCCACTCATTGCTGGCTGGTCCTGCAGTGCCACCCTGCCACAGGACTCCCCCCTGCCCTGGGCAAGTGGAGTCCAGCTGCCCAGGAGTGGGAGGCAGGGCAGAGCCAAGCTGCTTGAGATGTGGCTGGAGGAGATTGGGGCCAGCCATGTCCCAGCCCCCTCTGAATTTATTCCCTGGTGCAAAAGCAGAGAGCCAGGGGCCTATGTGGAAATACGTACCCACAGCACCCCAGAGAGGGTGTTCCCTCCCAGCCACAGGTCTCCAACGCACTTGAGGCCTCAAAGACAGAAACGTGGAGTCCAGTGCTGATGTGCACTCCAGGGGCACTGCATCCCAGGCGCAGGCACACCCAGAAGCCCACACACTCGGACAGCTGCTCAGGGAGCAGGTGTCCTCTCAGGCCGTCTGCACACTCAAGTCTCAGCAGCTTTTTTTGGTGGGGGGCAGGTACCACTGATTGAACTCAGGGGCACTTGACCACTGAACTACATCTGCAGCCCTATTTTGTATTTCTTATATAGAGAGAGGGTCTCGCTGAGCTGCTTAGTGCCTTGCTTTTGCTGAGGCTGACTTTGAACTCTCCATCCTCCTGCCTCGGCCTCCTGAGCCACTGGGATTTCCAGCATGTGCTACAGTGCCTGGCCAAGTCTCAGTAGCTCTTGGATCCAAAATAATAAATGGAAAACTTGAGAAATAAGCATTTCATAAGTTTTAAGTTGCATGCTGATCTGCAATGTGATGGAATCTCTTGCTGCCCTGCTCTGTCTCCTGAGACCTGACTTGTGCCTCTGAGTGGATCCATGCTGTATATGCAGCCCTCCTGGTAGTCGTCCCTTTCAGATTGCGTGTTGAAGTTGGGCAGTGTTCTGTTGAGGTGACCCTTATTTTACTTACCAGTGGCCCCAAAGCACAAGAGTAGTGTTGCTGGTGACTCAGACACACCAAAGAGAAGCTGTAAAGTCCTTCTGTTAAGCGAGAAGGTAAAAGTTCTCAAAGCCACATGTTGAGGTAGCTGAGAGTCATGGTGAGAAGGCACTGAGTCATCCCTTGGTATCTGTGGGGGAGCCCTTCTGGAGCCGCTCAGGGGCCCCCGAATCTGTGATACTCAAGTCCTTGTAGATGCACCCACAGAGATTGGGACAGACCCCGTGGGTAAGGGGAGCAACTGTATCTGGAAGTGGGGCCTTCGTAGATGTAAGTCAGTCGAGATGAGACCATACTAGGGACACAGTGCAGCACAGGCGGCCTCGTAAGGCAAGGGGACGCGGACAAGCCTGGAGAGTGCTTGAGAAGACGGAGGCGGGGGCGACGCGAGCCCACTGGTGCCGCGGAGGCTGAGGAGAGGGAGGTGGACGCAGGGCTCTGGCAACACCTTGATTTTGGACTTCAGGGCTCCAGGACCATGTGAGTATGTATGTCTCTTATTTAAAGCCACCCAGTTGGTGGCACCATCTAGTTGGTGGCACTTTGTGACACTGAAGATGGACACCAGTGAGCAGATGGCATTGAGCTGCTGACAGTTCCGGTCCCCCGTGCTGTGGTGGGCAGCCCTCCCTGAGGGGTGCTGTCCATCTCCCATGTCACGGGCCACACCATAGGTGCTACACCCCAGGTGGAGGGGGGAGTGAGCTCAGAGGACTAGCATGAAGGGAAACTTCATTCCCCAAGTGACATCTGTGCCAGCCACTGCAGAGAGAAGAGCCGACGCTGTGACTGTGGTTGCAGGTCTGAGGGCGTGCTTGAAGGCACAGGGCAGCAGGGCCACCAGGTGCCCAGAGAGGGGTGGAAAACAAGCCAGAGCCGGCTCTGCTCTTCTCTCTCTCTCAATTTTTTTTTTTTGTTAAAAGTTTGGTACTGGGGTATTTGCCCTCTGAGCTACATTTCCAGCACTTTCTATTCTATTTTGAGACAGGGTTTTGCCAAGTTGTTGAGGCTGGCCTCAAATTTGCCATCCTCCTGCCTCAGCCTTCTGGGTGTCTGGGATCACAGATGTGCACAGCACACCTGGAATCTGGTGTATCTTGTCTAGCTGTGGAGGAATCAAGCAGACCACAGGCAGGCCTGTTAGTAACATGATGTGCATGCAGAGGACAGGGCGTCCTTTCAGAAGCTCCCGTGGTCAATTCTGAGATGTCCTTCTCGCTCAGCTCTCCTTGAGGAAAGGCGTGGCTGTGGCTCGGCTGTGCCCATGTCACGAGGTCACAAGACGAGGAGCAGAACTCCCCAAACGTCCTCTACTGGCCACCGCCATTTGTCAGAGGTGACAGTGCTGGTGGGGTGCCCTGTGATGGCACACTGAGGTGGGCAAGGGGACCCCACAGCCTCACTGGGGCAGGGCTCCTGCAGCCCCTCTGGCAGGTTCAGTCTGGTCTGTCACCAGCTCTGGGAGCTGTGGGCACAGAGTTTCCCTCATCCTGGCCTTGGCCACTGTGGGCCAGGACTTGGGTGAATAGAGCCTGTCCCACACCTGTGGCCACTGACCAGCAGCCTCAGCGAGGCCCCGCTCAGCGGCTTGTTGAGGTGGAGACTGGCCAGCTTCTCAGCTCAGGACTTCGGAGAGTTCTCCTGGAGGTTGGACTTGACTCCTTTCCTGGGCCCGGACCCTGCTCCCTGCAGCTGTCACCCTCTGTCCTGGGACCTGGCTGCCATTCCACATTCTCCCCCCAGCAGTCAGCTCTGCTGCCGAGGCCCAGGTTTCCTCAGCCTCCATCCAGAGCCTGAGTCTGTCCAGGTGCAGCAGCCCCTGCAGGACAGGCCAGCACCTGGAGAGCCCACTGCCCCAGGCCCAGCTGAGTCCTGGGTGCCCCGACCTGCCCAGATGAGCCTCTGGCAGGGTCCCCGCACTGATGCCAGGCACAGAAGGGAGTGTGCAGAGTTTTGACTCTTAAACATGAAAATAAGTGAGACAAGTCCTCAGTGGAGCCTGGACAGCTTCAGGATGGGAAGATCCCTGGGCAGGGCTGCTCTCCATCCTGGGCGTCCGGCTGGGGACGCTGGGTGGTGCCCCTGCGCCCTCGGCATGGTGACCTGGGGCAGGCCCTGTCCTCACCTGCTTCGTCAAGGCTTAAGGGACTCGCAGAGGGCTGCGCGGTTTGGAGAGGCAGCTCCTGTGCAGTCTGAACCTGGAGTCGTCTCTCCTACAGCTCCCGAGTGAAGACTTGGCGGTGAGCAGATCTAACAGTGAACGGCAAGCCGCGTCTAAGACACAAGAGAGTCAGTGCCAGAATCACCCCAAAGATGGGGACTGATTTTGAAAAAGCAAGTGATCCAAACTGACAGAGGAAAAGGCCCAGCCACAGAGCAGGAGTCCTGCTGGCCTCCAGGGGCGGAGGCCGCTAGCTGACACCCTGAGGTCTTCCATTGTGCTCCCTGGGAGGCAGGACCAGCGCCCGCGGAGCCTGGATCTCTTTGGGAATCCAACAGATGAATTCTAAATGTCACATGAAAAAATTGAAGTCCCTCAGAGCTGAAGTTTGAAAAATGAGTACAAAAGGGATCGGTTAGATAGACTTTAAGGCGTGTTGCTAAGCCCTCATCAAACTCATGCAGTGTTGGGTCCAGCCCAGGAGGAAACACATTCAAAGGGACCCCGGTGACAGATGTGGAGGAGCCAGGGATGGAGCAGAAGGCGGTGCTGCGAATCTTGGCTGGGGAGTAAGGAAAGCGGGTCACTCTCTGGTTCTCACCCACAGTGTCCCCCAAGGCTCCCTCTCAGATGCCCTGAGCAGGAAGAGAGGCAGATTTGAGGGTTCCCCAGGCCCCTGCCCTTAGCTTCCTGTACAGGGTTAGATTCTTTTTTTTTTTAATTTTATTTATTTTTTTTATTTGGATAAAAACATCACAAAGCTCTTGACATGTCATGTTTCAGACATTAGATTCAAGTGGGTTATGAACTCCCATTTTTACCCCGAATACAGATTGCAGAATCACACGGGTCACACATCCACATTTTTACATAATGCCACATTGAGGAGTTGGCCCAGCAGCACGGTGGCTCCCCAGGGGGTCCTGAGGAGAGCTGCTCGGGAAGGGCACTGTGGCTGTCCCTCGACACGTGGTCTTCCCACGTCGCAGGAGGTGGCTGCCCCACTGCCTTCAGAGGGGGGAGGCGCCCCGCCCCTGCTTTCGTGGGCTTCCCTCTGCCCGTGACCTCGTAAACGGCACACCTCTTGCAGGGGGCTGGGATGGGTGGTCTCTGTACAGGATGGCTACGCACTTAGCCCAAAATGGAAGGCTCCGCTGCTGAGATATTCAGTGCCCTTCAGTGCCCTCAGTCGGCCACGGCATGGCCCAGGGAGGGGACAGGGATTCTGAGATGACTGCCGCTCTGTCGGCCCACTGCCGGATCCCCACAGTCCCACGTAAGCCCAGTTGCCTTGGGCCATGGGGCTCTTCCCCTCGGGTGACAGGAAGAGAGGCATCTAGGTGAGCTGCCTGGGTCACTCAGCTCACTGTGGGGCACCAGGGTTTTGGGGTTGGGTCTCCAAGTTCGTCAAGGGTGGCAGGACGTGAGGGCTGGGCTCCCCAGGAAAACTCCCCCGAGCCATCTGAAATGCTCACCACCTGACCGCCTGGTGGCCTGCTGCTGCAGGGCTTTGGGTGGCCCCAGCAGTCTATGTTCTTGGGGGACAGTCCTGAGCCCAAAGGCCTGTGTCCAGGCAGGTCCACCCGGTCTCTGCTGGATGTCTGAGCCCCCGCCCCTCCCGACCCCGTGTTCCTCAGCCTGGGCCTGGCTCAGAGCAGGTGCCCAGGGAGAGGGAGGACAAGGAGCGCCAGAGAGGACAGTGTGTCCACCTTGTTACCTTAACACCATCTCTTGCCTCCTGTCACAAAGAATTAGAACCCTTAATAAGAACATTTAAGGGGTCCCCTGTAATTTGCCCATCAGCTCCATCCCACCCATTAGCCAACTGTGTGGTGGAATTAATTGAGTCATTTCTCTCTGGCCTGGGTGAATTGTGATAAAAATGTCAAACAATTAGATTATATTGGCCGCAGTGCTGCTGTGATTGAGTGGTGAGGTGGGCACGTCCCCTGAATCACCCTGACAGAGGAGCTGGGCTCCCGGGACTCGGGGCAGATCCCAGAAGCAAGGGCGTCATCCTGGGAGGACTTGCGGTGGGTGAGCAGGGCTCCTCCTCAGGACACTTGTGGCCCTGGCCCCTCAGAAGGGGCTGGAGCCTCTGGGGCCTGAGGGTCACCAGTGGACTCAGGTCAGGCGGCCTCAGGGGACAAAGGGCTGTGGAGACCCTGGGTTCAAGCTGAGCCCCCAGCTCCACACAGGGGGGTGGCCTCGGGTGGGGCCCGGTGCCCGTGGGCTCTCTCGTTTGCAGTGGCTGCTGCTTTTTCAGGGGTGAAGACATATTGCAAATGGATCTCACTGTGGAAACAGGATAATTAAGGCCGTTGTTTCTCTCTTCATCATCGTCACTATAAAATGAGGGCACAGAGGCTTGTGACGGCATGGAGCAGGGCTGCGTCTTAATGCAGGGGAATCTTAATTGAATACAGATGGCTAGGCTTGAAGTTGCTGAGCTATATTCCAGAGATATGGGATACCGATGCCATTTAATCATCTTTACAAGATATAAAATTACTGGCTTCTCCAGGAAGATCATTAAGGAAAACAATTGCTCACAGAAATTGAAAATAGGGTTTTAATTATTTAATACAGAAATTAAACTATTACAGACCTGGTTAGACAAGGCAGCTTAATGAGAATTTATGTGAGCATTTTAGTTTTATTAACCTCCCTAATTCCTTAATCCAGAGTAATTCGAAGGCTGACCAGCAGGTGGGTGAGCACTGGGGTGTGGACTCGCTTCCCTGGGGGGCCTGAGAGAGCCAGTGGTCACCCAGGGAAGCCCAGGAGCGCCCCCTTCCAGGGAGAGGCTCCGGAGCCCAGAGGGAGTACAGACAGGCAGGTGGCCACGTGGGGAGGACGGCCCTGGAGCACTGGGGCCGGCAGACGAGGCCCGGCCTCCCATGCTGTGGAGGAGGCAGTGGAGGCTGGGAAGGTGGGTAGAGAGCTGGGCCTCAGGCACTGGTCTTCAGGTGGAGCTGCCCAGGACGCCCAGGGCTGCTCCTCAGGACCGAAGAGGAGGTGCTCTGGCGTCGGTGGTCAGCTCTCCCCTGATCCCGTCGGCAGCGACTTCAGTGGCACCTGTCAGGTCTCAGGTGTGGCTGGGGCAAGGGCTGGCAGAGCAGGGCCCTGACCTGGGGCCTGGTGCTGATTTGGGTTGGCAGGTTGCAGTGCACCCCTCGCCCTCCCTGAGGACCTGGACTGGGGCCTGCAGCCGGACACTGGGCTTTGCCTCGTTCCTGTCTGGCTGCAGGTGCTTGAGGGCTAGGGCTGTTGGGATGGGTGGGACCCGGGCTAGAACCTTGATGTGGGAAGTCCTCCCCTGGTCAGTGAGGACCGTCACTGATGGTGCAGGGAGAGGCCTGGTGCTGGCCCCGGCGAGGCTCACACTTGGACATGAGGGAGGCTTCCCCTCTTACCTACCCTTTTTTTTTTTTTTTTTCATATTTTCCGAATTTCCTATAATAAAACCTTTTGTTAATAAAAACCTTTATTTTAAAAGTATGGAAGATTTCAAGAGAAAAACTAAGGACATTAATGGTGGAGGTCTAGCTGGGGGGTCAGGCCTCAGGCCCTGCTCCTCCCCGCCCTGCCCAGGGGCACCTCTCACCTCCCAGGAGGCACAGCAGGTGCCCGCTCACTCTCCAGGAGAGAAGCTGGGCTCTGCAGGGTCTGGCTTGGTCCAGGTCCCTAATGTCCATCCAAGGTGCATCCCTCAGCTTTGATTCCAGGAGGGGACTCCTCTCCTCCCTGCTGCCCCAACCCACGAGGGTCACTGGCAGTGGACAGCCCAAGGCTGGGCATGCTGGGGACGTTGTCTTCTGGAGGCCAGGCCCTTGAGCCCAGCGCCCTTTGCTGACCTGGTCTCTCTGCTGTGTTCAGAACCCTCAGAGCCGGGCGCTCTGTCTCAGGCCATCTACCATTCGAATTGCCTCCTGTCTCCCATTATCACCAATAAATCCCTCGAGATCTTTTTTCTTCTTATAGTTTTAGGGTTACATAAATTTCACCTATACAATTTTTTCATGCGTGAATATATTACAGAAAGCCACTTCTGCTGTAGAAGCTAATTGATAATGTGATTTGTTATGTTGCCGGCACATAATTCAGAAAGTTATTCTAAGGCTCTGATGCGTGGAGAGCACTGGTGTTCCATATTTCTCACTCGGGCTGGACACGGCCTGCGGAAACAGATGTGCTGCTGCAGGTGAAATATTCTCAGAAGCTTTTACCCTTGTTGTTTGGGTGGGTGCCAGCGTTTCCCTGGAGAAAGCTCATATTTCCAGGGCGTCTTTGATTTGAATTTATTCCCTGGTCATTAGTTAGGTATTTCATAAAAGCCAGAACAAGTATGTGTGTATGTTTGAAAAAAAGGGAAATCAACCAAAGAAGAGTCCCACGTAGGATGGGGAAAGAGTCCCTGCAGGACGGGGAAGATGTGCGTTTGACACATTTTCATGTCAATCAATGATTGACCCCAGGAAGCTGCAATAGCAGTGCTCAGCCCCTGCCCTGTTCCACGTCGTGGCTTCAGTGACCTGTGGTCCACCTGCTGGAAAATCAGTGGGGAAAGCCCAAAAGACCAGTGGCTCCTCGTCCTCCGTGTCAGGGTGCCGTGGCAGCACAGGGAGCCTGGCACCGCCCCGTACAGCGCCAGTCAGCCCCGGCTGTGGATCCTGCTCCATGCTGCCTGTACCCCAGGTCAGTGCCACCCCCTGGTGCCCCCTGGTGTGGACCCTTGCTGTGCCCACCAGAGGCCCAATACAAAGATGGTGCTACAAAGGAGGCACCAGCCCAGACACACAGATGGCAGGCTGACTGCTTGGCCCATAAACACGGACGGCGGGCCAATTGCGTGCTGCCTGTCCACACTGAGGGCACTGGGAGGAGAGCGCAGGGTCCCCTGCTGCAGGCAGGGCACCTGGCCCCTCCACCTCCCTGGGAGAGGCTTTTGCACAGCTGCAGGAAGTGGCAAAATCAGGACCTGACCTTGGCTCAAGTTGCCGGAGAGCCTCATGAGACCTTGGGTCCGCCTAGTGGAGAGCTGACCCTGCCACCATCAAGTCAGAACTGGTGGTCACAGGCTGCCTCCTGCCACCCGCTCCCACCCCTGCCCAGGGCAGCGCTGATCTGTCCGTCAGGACGCTTTCATGGCTCTGCGAGTGGCGTGTGAGGTACAGTTCACACTGGAACCCTCGTGGCCTCCCTGGCTGTGGCCCAGTGGCTCATTGGTGATGACTGCTCTGGTGTGGGTCTGGAAAGTCCCCAGAGGCCCATCTCCCCAGGGTGGTCCTTTGGGGGGCCCAGTGGAGGGTCTGCAGTCAGTGGCCTTGAGGACATGAAGTCAGCTCTGCTCGGCCATCCGCTGCCCACCACGATGGGCCTGGCCCCCACTGAGGCGTACTGGGGCCTCCCAAACGGGAGCCAGAACAGCCATCTCCCCACAGGGAAGGGAGCCAGAACAGCCATCTCCCCACAGGGAAGGCCGCTACCTCCAGGACAGGCAGGCTCCTGCCGGGGGAGGGTGGGTTTCCGGCTCCTGCTGCTAGGGCCTCCTGCTGCTAGGGCCTCCTGCTGGGTGTTGGTGCAGCAGGGCAGCGGCAGGTCGAGCCTCTTCCCTGGCAACAGCACTGTCCCCTCAGCTACTTCAGTGTCGCTGTACCCTGGTGCCTCGTCCCCAGTGCTGATTCACTTGGGCTTTGGAGGCTGGTTCTTGATCACATGTCCCGACCCAGGAAGTCTCAGCACTTGTGCCTCAGTGTCCCTGTGCCATAGGGGACCAGGTGGGGACCGGCCAGCAGGTCCAGTCTTGAGGATGCCTCCTGAAGGTGGCAATGTCCCCAGTGCATGGGCCCCGCAGACACACACTTCCCCCCCTCCGTGCGCACGCGAGGACCCACCGCGAGCTCTGCCCTGCTTGCTTCTGCATTTTCAGTCCCAGAATGGAGAACAGCTCCACTTGTGGGGTTTAGATATGATCTGAGTGTCCCCAAGGCCCATGTGCTGGAATGTGTCCCCACAGTGAGGCACTCCGAGGGTGGGAGCTCGTTGGCCTGTGGTGTTTGGCCATGGGCCAGAATCTGATGCAGGCCAGAGGCAGTGATGGGTACAGCCCACGACCCTGTGGCTTAAGAGAAGAGGGACAGAGACCAGAGGAGACACACAGCCTCTCTCTCCTCATGGCAGCCAGGAGCCAGCACCAGGCTGATCCACTGAACCTCCAGAACTGTGAGCCCAGACTCAGCCCGCTCCTTCTGAGCCACCCAGCCTGTGACATCAAGTCATCAGCAACAGAAAGGGCCAAGAGGCCCCCTGGACCCTGGCGGGCCTCCAGCAAGGAAGCTGGAGGGACCGTGGGGGTGCAAACTCGGCCTGGGGGACAGTCCTGCCTTCTCTCTCCTTGGTGGAGAGCCCTCGAGGAAGGCGGGCAGCGGGCCTTCTCAGCCCACAGGAAGGGGCCACCCAGTGCCCTCCTGGCCTCGCTGGCCCAGCCGACCACATCAAAACGTGTTGGGAATTTAAAAAGGCCACTCAAGAGGCTCCCTGCCCCCCGGAGCCGCAGCCCCCGGGCGCTAAGATGAGCACACCTCTGACTGTGGAAGGCACAGCCCGCGCCCATCCTCCTCCCGGCCACAGCTGCTACCGAAAGGCAGGAACAGCGCCACGGAGGGGCTCCCACGTTGGGGCTGACCCTCAAGGGCTGGGGTCTGGAACCACACTCCAAGCTTGTTTTCACTGTTTATTTAAACACCAAAACCCAAACCAAGCTTGTGGTTTGACCACTTCTGTTGTCTGAGAGGTGGAGCAGGAGCTGGGGAGTGGGCCCTGATGGTGGGGGTCTCTGGGGCTTGTCATGGGCAGAGGCCTGTCCAGGGCTGGGGGAGCCACAGGTGGAGGCCAGGCCAAGGAGTCTGAGGCGGGGGCAGAGCCAAGGGTGGTGGCTTCAGAGGAAAGTGGGACAACCTGGAGGACTGTCACACAATGGCTTGGTTCGGCAGCCCGTAGAGGACCAGGCCCAGGGTGGTGGAGAAGGGCTCCACACTGGGGACCGGCTGGAGGGGCACAGCCCTGTCCTGAGAAGCCGCGTCTGTGGACCACAAAGGAGCCCTGAGGGCCTGGGAGTGGAGGCAGCTGTCCACCCCCACTGAGGGTCAGGGACAGGGCCTTGAGGGCTCCCAGCGCAGGCCCTTGTGAGCTCCACCTGGGGTGGCTCCTCTCAGGCTGCAGCCACACGAGGGGACAGTGGCAGGGTGACTCTGCTCCCCACCATATCCTGCTCTAGGTGGGCGTGGCCCAGGACCAGGGCTCTCCGGCTATCCCACATGGGTGGGTCAGTCAGCCTCACCACATCAGGGCCTCTCAGAACACTAGGTCAGTGCCTGGTAGCGGGGATCACTGGGCACTGTGTGCTCTCGCCACCTGACTGGAAGGTAATGGCCGTCCCTGCTCAGTAGCCAGGAGCCTGGGAAAATGACCAGTGCTATATCTCGGGGCTAGGAAGGGTACTGCCCCACAGGACCCTGCTGATCCCTCACTCACCCACTCACTCACCCACTCCCCTATTCACTCACTCACTCACCTATTCACTCACTCACTCACCCACTCCCCTATTCACCCACTCACTCACCCACTCCCCTATTCACCCACTCACTCACCCACTCACCTATTCACCCACTCACTCACCCACTCACCTATTCACCCACTCACTCACCCACTCACCTATTCACCCACTCACTCACCCACTCACCTATTCACCCACTCACTCACCCACTCACCTATTCACTCACTCACTCACCCACTCACCTATTCACCCACTCACTCACCCACTCACCCACTCACTTATGCACTCACCCACTCACCTATTCACCCACTCACTCACCCACTCACCCACTCACTTATGCACTCACCCACTCACTCACCCACTCCCCTATTCACTCACTCACTCACCCACTCACCTATTCACCCACTCACTCACCCACTCCCCTATTCACCCACTCACTCACCCACTCACCTATTCACCCACTCACTCACCCACTCACCTATTCACCCACTCACTCACCCACTCACCTATTCACCCACTCACTCACCCACTCACCTATTCACCCACTCACTCACCCACTCCCCTATTCACCCACTCACTCACCCACTCCCCTATTCACCCACTCACTCACCCACTCACCTATTCACCCACTCACTCACCCACTCACCTATTCACCCACTCACTCACCCACTCACCTATTCACCCACTCACTCACCCACTCCCCTATTCACCCACTCACTCACCCACTCACCTATTCACCCACTCACTCACCCACTCACCTATTCACCCACTCACTCACCCACTCCCCTATTCACCCACTCACTCACCCACTCCCCTATTCACCCACTCACTCACCCACTCACCTATTCACCCACTCACTCACCCACTCACCTATTCACCCACTCACTCACCCACTCACCTATTCACCCACTCACTCACCCACTCCCCTATTCACCCACTCACTCACCCACTCACCTATTCACCCACTCACTCACCCACTCACCTATTCACCCACTCACTCACCCACTCACCTATTCACCCACTCACTCACCCACTCACCTATTCACCCACTCACTCACCCACTCACCTATTCACTCACTCACTCACCCACTCACCTATTCACCCACTCACTCACCCACTCACCCACTCACTTATGCACTCACCCACTCACCTATTCACCCACTCACTCACCCACTCACCCACTCACTTATGCACTCACCCACTCACTCACCCACTCCCCTATTCACTCACTCACTCACCCACTCACCTATTCACCCACTCACTCACCCACTCACCTATTCACTCACTCACTCACCCACTCACCTATTCACCCACTCACTCACCCACTCACCTATTCACTCATCACTCACCACTCACCTATTCACCCACTCACTCATCCACTCACCTATTCACCCACTCACTCACCCACTCACCTATTCACTCATCACTCACCCACTCACGTATTCACTAACTCACTCATCCACTCACCTATTCACCTACTCACTCACCAACTCACCTATTCACTCACTCACTCACCTATTCACCCACTCACTCACCCACTCACCTATTCACCCACTCACCTATTCACTCACTCTCTCACCCTGTCACCTATTCACCTACTCACTCACCCACTCACCTATTCACCCACTCACTCACCCACTCATCTATTCACCTACTCACTCACTCACTCACCAACTCACCTATTCATGCACTCACCCACTCATCTATTCACTCACTCACTCACCCACTCACCTATTCACCTACTCACTCAGCCACTCACCTATTTACTCACTCACCCACTCACTTATCACCCACTCTCTCACCCAAACACATATTTACTCACTCTCCCACTCATTAATTCACACACCCACTCACCAACTCACTCATTCACTAACTCACTCACCCACTCACCTATTCACCCACTCACCAAGTCACCTATTCACTCATCACTCACCCACTCACCTATTCACTCATCACTCACCCACTCACCTGTTCACTCACTCACTCACCTATGCACTCACTCACTCACCTATTCACTCACTCATTCACCCACTCACCTGTTCACTCACTCGACCACTCTCCTATTCACTCACTCACTCACTCACTCACCAACTCACGTATTCACCCACTCACCCACTTACCTATTCACCCACTCACTCACCCACTCACCTATTCACCTACTCACTCACCCACTCACCTATTCACCTACTCACTCACCAACTCACCTATTCACCCACTCACCTATTCACTCACTCACTCACCCACTCACCTATTCACTCACTCATTCACCCACTCACCTATTCACTCACTCACTCACCCACTCACCTATTCACTCACTCATTCACCCACTCACCTATTCACTCACTCACTCACACACTCACCTATTCACTCACCCACTCACCTATTCACTCTCCCAGTCACTTATGCACTCACCCACTTACCTATTCACTCACTCAACCACTCACCTATTCACTCATCACTCACCTATGCACTCACCCACTCACCTATTTACTCATCACGCACCCACTTACCTATTCACTCATCACTCACCCACTCACCTATTCACTCATCACTCACTCACTCACCTATTCACCCATTCACTCACCCACTCACCTATTCACTCACTCACACACTCATCTATTCACTCACTCACCCACTCACCTATTCACTCACTCACTCACCCACACACCTATTCACTCTTTCACTCACCCACTCACCTATTCATCCACTCACTCACACACTCACCTATTCACTCACTCACTCACTCACCTATTCACTCACTCACCCACTCACTCGCCTGTTCACTCACTCACACACTCATCTATTCACCCACTCACACACTCATCTATTCACTCACTCACCCACTCACCTATTCACTCACTCACTCACCCACTCACCTATTCACTCTTTCACTCACCCACTCACCTATTCATCCACTCACTCACACACTCACCTATTCACTCACTCACTCACTCACTCACCTATTCACTCACTCACCCACTCACTCGCCTGTTCACTCACTCACTCGCCCATTCATGTATTCACTCCCTTATTTACTCACTGTACCAGCCTTCATATTATGTCACAACTAACTGCCTTCTGGGTGCTCATGTGGGCCACCGCCAGCTGTGATCATTCTGGGCTAACCCTCTTGGTCAGGGTAGGTCACCCCAGTGTGTGGCTCAAAGCTCAGCCTGCATGTCTTCTGATCTCGCTGCATCCACACGTGAAACATTTCTTTCTGTTCCACTTGCTGGCATCAGGGTCTGCTTGCCCTGATAGGTGGGCTTCATCTCATCTGCGAGAACAGCCACTTCCTGTCCCCTCCTGATGCTGGGAGGCCGTGGGGACTCAGAAGCCCTAAGGAGGCCACAGAGACTGATCCCTGCGACTCCAACAGGACTCGCACCTTGGCCTCGAGGTCGGCCTGGAGGTTTCATGTCATGGCTGGGATGACTGTCCCTGCCCTGGGTGTAGGGGACCGCAGGCTTCCCTGGGCTTTCCAGCTGTAGTTCATGCCTGTGGCCGCCCAGCGCTGGCCTGTTTCCCCAAGGGCTTGTGCTGGGTCTTGCCAGCCCTCCTCTGCAGAGGGTGCCGCCCCTCAGCTCGCACTGCCCGCTGTGCACGCAGCAGCAGCAGCCTGCAGGACAGCTCTGTCTCTCTCTGGTGCTCAGCTCCTGGCTCAGAAACCCACTTCCTCAGCAGAGGCAGGGGTACCTGTCCCTGCAGGGCCCCCAGGACACCACCAGCCCAGGTGGCTGAGCCCAGTGAAGAGGCAGGCAGGGGAGTAGAATTGCAGGAGCGAGGGGCGAGGAGGGTGGACAGGTGCTGCCTTACCTGGCTCAGCCATCTCACTGCCTTCCATCTTCTGAAGGAGCCGGACGGTCTTCCCAATCGGCTTGCCCAGTGCCAGCAGATCTAGGGCAGAGCAATGCCCTCAGATGGGCTGTGGACGCCTGGCAGGCTTCCAGGGCACCCCAAAGGGCTCTGGGCGGCCAGGTGTCCACTCACTGTCCCACAGGACGCTGGCCCGCAATGCATTGTCCTGCAGTGATGTCGGCCACTGGTTGGCCACGATGCTCTGGACCCCCACCAGGCTCAGGAGGACGGCAGTGTGGACAGGCCTCTCCAAGGACAGCTGAGAGGTGCTGTGGGACCCAGCACTGAGTGAGGGTCGGAGGGGCGGGAGGTCGCCCTGAGGTGGGCGACTCTGGATGACGGGCCTCCCAGCTGCTGCTCCTCCGTCCCCAGCCCCCTCAGCAGGCCCTGAAGCTGTGGCCAGGCCCAGGTTTCTGGAGAGTCCCTTCGCCGCCCTCACTGCCCGAGACACTGCCTCCTGCACCACTCCCCGGGGCCTGGGCCGGGGCAGCAGGGGGCACATCCTGGAACCTCAGAGCCCTGCGGAGCTGGGAATGCTGTGTCCTCCCGCCCTGTCACTGTGCCAGTGGGCACTCTCCCCCTGGGCTCTCTGCTGCCCCTCCCCAGGTCCTGCCCGTGGGCAGGGACTCCAGGCACCTTTTGCTCTCCGAGACCTCCTTGTGCCTCTGCAGGCTCTCATAGGACCGTGTCAGGTGCAGCAGGACCACCATCTGGCACTCTGCAGGCACAACAGGGCCGGCTCAGCCACTGCCAAGGTTCATGCCACCAGAGAGCCCCGGAAGATTGCAGAAACACTGACCATCAGCCTGAGGCTTGGACTTCCCGTCCAACAGGCCTTCCTGCTCAGAGACCCACTGACCCCTTCTAGGCCAGGCACCAGGAGGTGGGGATGGGCACTTGGCCCCCAGCAGCTCCCTGCCAGCAGCACGGCCTCTCTCCAAGGTGCTTGGAGCTCTGCTGCTCCACAGTGATGGGGGCCCAGGCCTTTACCAGCTCTCGCCTGGGCTTCTCCCCTAGGTGTGTGGCAGAGGAGGCCGCAGGAGGGGCCAACCAGAGATGCCGTGGCTCAGTGTGCACCGCGGAGGGCAATGGAGGCTGATGAGGGGCCTCAGCTTGCTGGGGACAAGGGACATTCTGGGAGGTGAGGCAGTCACTAGAGGACATAGAGGACAGCCAGTCACCCTGGGCAGCTGGGCGTGACCGTCTGCAGGAACCCCATGGATGCAAAGGGGATGGCTGGCCACTTGCCCCTGGGACAACTTAGAGGGTGGGGGTTCTGCTGGCCCCACCCACGTCTCCTGGTGCCTGCCCAGAGGCAATGGGGGCTGGAAAGGAGACTTGGGCACCAGGCGACTCTGGTGGCCATAGGCACCCTGTGGTGGGACAAGCATCCAGGAGCTGGCCATGCAGCCACATGTGGGCCAGCACATCCCATGAGGGCAGGAAGGGATACTCCAGAGGTCCCTGAAAAGGCCGCCTGCGGTCCATGCACAGCAATGGGTACCCCAGCAGCCCCACCAGGAGCAGCTCCTCATGGGGTGGGCCAGGCTGCCCATGGGCACCCCAGCAGCTGCAAGCCCTCTGTGTGAGGCGTGTCCAGCCCGGCGTCCTGTGGTAGGCTACACCCCTTCAGTGTGGGTGGAGTATGGTACTGCACCCACAAACATGCCTGTCATCTGGTTGTGCCCTGGGAACTCCTCTCAGCCCACCTCCCCCCAAACAGCCAGTGTCCTTCCTTCCCCTCCCGCTGAACCACTCCTGCAGTTCTGCTGGAGTCCAGTTCTGCACCCGGGGCACAGGGTTCCACTTGCAAGGCCCTCTGTTAATGGTGGATGGTGAGAGAAACAGCAAGGCTCCAAGCCCCACCTTCAGACTGGACGGGGTCTGGGGAGAAGAGCTGTAGCCCCAGCCCTCCTGGATCCAGCAGCCCAGCCCTGGAGTGACACTACCCCAACACTTGACCCTGGCCTCTAGGTCTGACCTTGGGGCCTGAGAAACAGAGGAGGGGGCTGAGGACTGCAGGACCAGGAGTTCAGGACCCTGTGGCTGCCACACTGGAGCAAGCCAAGCCAGGGCTGCGGGGCCAGGCAGGGGAGGCCTGCCTGCAGACAGGAGCTGGTGGCTGGAGGTGTCAGAAGAGGGGTGTGGGCGGGGCTGCTCTGCCTCCCAGTGTGCTCACAGTGCACCTGCAGGTCCTGGTAGGTCTGCCTGGGGTGGAGGGCACTCACCCTGCAGGTTCATGGCCACCAGTCTCTCCACTAGTATGTGGGACAGGAAGCTCTCCATCCCGTAGAAGAAGAACCCTCTGCAGCTGCCCAGCGCCTGCTCCCACTCTGCCTGGCTGCATGGGCGGCGAGAGGGGGGTGCTGTGTGGCCAAGTGCTTGGGCCAGGCCTGCCCCTCCTGGGGATGCATCTTGAAGCAGGGTGTGTTCTCTGCCTTTGACCTGCCACCCCACATCTGCCCTGGAACCCAGCTTATTTTCATTTTCCCTTTGCCCATGGTGGCTTCTCTCCCATGGACTCCGTCTTAGAATGGAACAGACACTCAGCAGACAGGGTTGGCTCTGGAAAGTACTAGAAGGGGGCTTCCTGGACAGCGGAGCCCAGGAGGTCAGGGAGGAGGCACCTCCAGTGTCCTTAATATAGGAGACAGTGGTGAGCCAGGACCCTGACCGCCATGCTCCCTGCCACCTGCCCCACACCACACCACACCATCCATAGGCAGTGGTGACGGGGCTTGTGGCACAGAGCAGCCCGGGAACTGCAGCGCTCCCTCCCTGCTCGTTGCTCCTGGGGTGTCAGGCCTGCGCCTTGGAGCTCAGACCCTGTGGAACCCTGAGGTCAACCAGGGACCCTGCTGGACCCCACCCTGGTGTGTGATCCTGGGGCTCCAGGCCCAACTTCAAAGTGGGACAGCCATGGCACCCCCCACCCCAGCTCTATGCCTGGGGCCTTTGCAGGACAGACCTGGGAAGAGGAGGGGAGAGAAGGGGCTATGTGAGGGTGCCACAAGCGCTTGACCACTGGGGACTGGCTACTGGAAACCCAAATCCGAACCTTGGAAAGTTCTGATTTCCCAGATGCCCCGACCATCGCAGAGTGTATGTCTCTTGGAATCTTTCCAGAATATCCCGAGTCACAGAGACAGGGGTCACCATCTCTGCAGGGAGAATTGGAGGGAGACAAAATCCAGGCTCTGACCCTGGGACCTCCAGGCTCGGCCCAAGCCCCTCTCACCTCCTTGACTGGGGGTCAGATTGGAGGTCAGCCCTGCCCCTCCCTCCCTTGGGGAGAGTGCTAACAGCAGTCCAGCCAAAGAGAGAGAGGGGATGTTCTCTCCCTCTCTCCCTCTCTCCCTGTCTCCCTCTCTCTCTCTCCCTCTCTCTCTCTCCCTCTCCCTCTCTCTCTCTCTCCCTCTCTCCCTGTCTCCCTCTCTCTCTCCCTGTCTCCCTCTCTCTCTCCCTCTCTCTCTCCCTCTCTCCCTCTCCCTCTCTCTCTCTCCCTCTCTCCCCCTCCCTCTCTCCCTCTCCCTCCCTCTCCCTCTCCCCCTCCCTCTCCCTCCCTCTCCCTCTCCCCCCTCCCTCTCTCCCTCTCCCTCCCTCTCTCTCTCCCTCTCTCTCTCCCTCTCTCGCTCTCTCTCTCTCTCCCTCTATCTCTCCCCCCTCTCCCTCTCTCCCCCCTCCCTCTCCCCCTCCCTCCCTCTCCCTCTCCCCCTCCCTCCCTCTCCCTCTCCCCCCTCCCTCTTTCCCTCTCCCTCCCTCTCTCCCTCCCTCTCTCTCTCCCTCTCTCGCTGCCTCTCTCTCTCTCCCCCCTCTCCCTCTCTCCCCCTCCCTCTCTCCCTCTCCCTCCCTTTCCCTCTCTCTCTCCCTCTCTCCCCCCTCCCTCTCTCTCTCTCTCCCTCTCTCTCTCTCCCCCCTCTCTCTCTCCCTCTCTCCCTCTCTCCCTCTCCCTCTCCCTCTCCCCCCCCTCCCTCTCTCTCTCTCTCACACACACACACACACACACACACACACACTGCAGTGTCCAGAGCAGCAGGAGGCTCCAGGTGCCGTGTGGGGCCATTTCCGGGGGTTGGAGGAGGAGCAGTGGCCCTGGAGCACTCACCCATGACACTGATGCTCTGGGCCTCATCGAAGGGGTCTATGACGACTGGATCTCAGTCAAGGACAAGCAGGAGCACAGTGGGGGATCTCGGGGTCAGGAGCACCCACCCCTCAAAGGATACACCTGAAGCCGTCTGAGTCGATGGTGATGCAGTCTGGCGGGATGACCCGGAGCACGCCCTGCAGCAGCAGAGTGTTGGGGCCGTGGGCGGGGCCGGCAGGCAGCAGTGCTGTGGACCCCAGCCCAGCCCGCCCCTGCCCGGCTCCCTGCCCTCACCCTACCTTCACACCCTTCTTTGCGGGGCTTTTCCTCTTGAGGTCTCTGCTTCTGCCCTCCTTTTTCACTTCTGTTGGAGACAATGAGAGGGGGCTGTGCTGCTGAGCCTTGCAGAATCAGCAGGAGCTCCACTGATTCTGATTTCTGTGAAGTGGGAACAGCGATAGTTTCTAAAAGGCAAAGCCTCACAGGGCTGGAAAGGCCCTCAAGAAAGGACCAGCCTCCAAAGGCTCCCAGACTCACCAGCCCCATTTGTATAGCGCAGGAGGCTCGCCAGTGTGCCCCTGGGTGCAGAGGCCTCTGTGGGAGGACTCACAGCCCTCTCTTTTCCATGGCCATGGCTGGCTGGCAGATTTTCTTGGAGGCTCTGTGTAGACAGTTGTGTGCCCAAACGAACCTTCCCTTCTCTGCTGCCAGGCCCTGGGCTCCCTGTGCCTGCCTGGGCTCACAGAGTAGAGGCCCTGCCTGGGCCAAGGCGTCCAGCTTCTCGGGAGCTCCACCAGGGAGCGAGCTCTGGAGCCTCTAGGGTGCCACCAGCTGCACTGGGCCTGATCCCTCAGGATCCTGCTGCCCCAGCCCCTGCAGGAGCTGTGCCTCTGCTTCCTGGGCCTGGAGCGGGGGCCCTTCAGGAATGCTTTTGTGGACACTCTCACGCTGGGGCTCCCCTTTCCATCCGACTTCATCCACGGGTGTGATTCCGCGAGCTTTGTCTTCACTGCCACAGGCACCAACGTCCGTCCTTCCACTGCTACTGAACAGTGCTCACGGCATAAACGCACTGAGTATCCACCCATCTCAATGGAGTGCTCAGTGACCGCCAACTGGCTGGCTGGCTTGACGGACACTTGGTCTCAGGGGCTTCTAGATTTGGGCCACGGCTGAAGAGCTGCTCTGCCTTTCTCATGCAGGTCTTATGCTTTCTAACCCCAGGTAGATTTCTGGGGGTACAGGGGCCCGGCCACATGGCAGGCCACGCTGGACTGGGGGTGGAACCCAGGGTCTCTACCACGGAGCTACATCCCAGCCTTTTTATGTTTTATTTTGAGATAGGGCCTTGCTAAGCTGCTGAGACTGGCCTCCAACTTGGGATTCTCCTTCCTCAGCCTCCTAAGTCGCTGGATGACAACCGTGTGCCATTGTGCCTGGCCTGTGTTTAACTTCTTAAGAGACTTTTCAGCTGTTGTCCAAAGTGGCTGGGCCTTTTACCATTTCCCCGGCAGCGAGTCAGGGCTCCAGTCTCTCCACACCCTTGCCGATTTTTGTCATGGTTGATCTTTTCAATACTTGAAGATCTCAGTGTATTTTATTTGTCTTCTGATCCACACAGCAGGCTGCTCCTGAATCTGCATGCTCCCCATGGGCCAGATCCACCAGCTGAGGCAGGCGCTCTCCTTGGTACTCCTTCCTCTTGGTAAAAGTGCCTGGAATCTCGCAGTCCTTCTGCTGAACAGACACCTCGCTTCCTGCCCTGAGCTTGTGGAGCTCCTGTGCTTTGCCCAGGGCCTCCCGCCTCTCCCTGCCACCTGGCTGGAGTGGGACAGTGAGGTGTCTGCACCTGGCTCACCTCACTTAGGCCACATGCTTTGGCTCCTCCACGTGGTCCCAGACAAGATCCCTTCTTTCGGCAGGGGCACTGCCATGTGGGCCTGAGTGCGACGTCAGCCACTGGCTCCACACTGGGCAGCAGGCCCGTGTCCCGGCTGCTCTGAGCTGCGTGGAGCTGCCCTCGACACGTGGCTCGGCCACCCACCCTCCTGCAGGCAGTGTTTGTGGCAGCTATGGTGGCACCTGGCACAGTGGGTCTTTGCTCAGCCAAGTCTGCGGTGGCTTTCCTGCCCCTCCCCCAGGCACAAGGACCTGAGCACCCAGGAGCCTTCACGCCTGTTCACG
This sequence comes from Callospermophilus lateralis, assembly GCF_048772815.1. Taxonomy (NCBI): domain Eukaryota; kingdom Metazoa; phylum Chordata; class Mammalia; order Rodentia; family Sciuridae; genus Callospermophilus; species Callospermophilus lateralis. The sequence goes on from NC_135319.1 coordinate 93,468,114, forward strand.
CCTGTCCCCGCTGCACGGCCCTCAGTGTGAAATCCAGGGTGTCTGTTCCTGTCTCTTCAGTGGTTGCCGAGGGCTTTGACTTTGCAGTCACCTTCAAGGGCATCCTGCCACCTTACACGCAGAATGAGAACATTCCAGAAACTCCCTTACCTCCCGTGTTCTTGCATGTTGAAACTCCTCAATCAGTATTATTTTCTTCTTTGGTTTTGCTCAAATCTTTTTGAAAGATTTTAAAACAGGAAGAACTCATATATCTCTGTACGTCCCCTCCTTCCCACCACGTCTGCTGGTGGGAGGTCTTTCCCTGACCTGGGGGTCCCTGGGCCAAGGTTGCTCACGCTCATCTGACCTTTGTCAGGGCCTCTCCCCTGGTTCCCTGTCCCAACTCCACTCACCCTTGTATCCCAGCTGCCGCTTCCTCTCACCCAGGGGACCCCAGGCTTTCCCTGGTCACCCCAGCCTTGCTTTGGCCTGAAAATCTGCAGGAGCACCCTAGGGCCTTCCAGGAGCACATCGGGGCCTCCTCTGTCTCAGCCTGGGTCTCAGTGGTTTCAGTTGGAAGGGCAAATTTGGTCCTTGTTACGTCATCTTGCATAGAAGCAAACGTGTAGTCTACTCATTTTGGTTAAATGTGTTATCTACTGAAGAGCAACGTATGTGCCCAAGCTGCACATGTCCCCAGAGTACAGGCTGGAGAACCTTCGCAGACCAGGAGAATCTGTGCAGCCAGCACCATCGAATCCCGAATCCCCACGGCCATGCTCTCCAGGCTGAGCCCATCCCCCTGGCCTCCCCTGCAGCTGCCATCAGCTAGCTCAAGTCTCTTCACACAGCTGGTGGCCCACCACCTCCTGGGACGGTCGGTGTGAAGCTCTTCCTCCCTCATGTGGGCACCTGTGAGTGAGCACAGCGCAGAGTGGCTGAATGTGGCCGGATGTGGCTGGATGTGGCTGGGCGTGACTGGATGTGGCTGGATGTGGCCGGATGTGGCTGGGCGTGGTTGGATGTGGCTGGATGTGGCCGGATGTGGCTGGGCGTGGCTGGGCGTGACTGGATGTGACTGGATGTGGCTGGATGTGGCTGGATGTGGCCGGATGTGGCTGGGCGTGTTCTGGATGACCAAGCCCCTGGGATGAGGTTGCAACATTGACTCCTTTTTTATGGCAGGAGTTAACATGCTCCTGTCTGGAAAGCACCTGGGACATTTCCGTTCTAAAAATCAAACCCAGAGGTGCCTGGGCAGCTCTCACCTGGCTCCTCACGGTGGAGGCGGTTGAAGAGCATTTGGAGAGAGAAGTCCCGTGACACAGAGGAGGCCGCCCCCTCGTGGAGCACAGAGAGTCCTTCCAGCGGCAGCTCCAGGAGGTGCTTGTCTGCCACCAGGATCACGTGGCTGGGACCTTCAGGCTGAGCTGCAAGTGTGGAGGGGACAGAGGCTCCTGGGGGGCGGCAAGCCCCAGGGCTAGTCTCCTCAAGTCCCAACTGGCAGCTGGGCACCTGGCCTGGCCTGTCAGTGCTGAGACTTGGGAAGAAGTCTGACCTCAGCTGGGCTTGCAGAGAGACAGGGCTGTGGGGATGGCCAGGTCCCTGGGCTGTCCCTGGATTTGACTGCAAGGCCAGGCTCACAGCTTGGGCCCGGAGAGAGCCTCCGTCAGGGTGGGGATGGGGGGCATGGCTCCCTGCCTCGGGATTTCCACCCAAACGGATCCTTTAGAGGGTCCTTGGTAGAAGGGCAACATTACTCTGCTGACCCTGCAGCTTCTCCAGGTGACCAGAGACTGGGCCCCAGCTGAAATCCTGAAAAACACTGAAATCCTGCCATTGGCTGTTTTCATTTTAAAAAAAACAACAACAAAAAAAGAGTGCCTGGGACAGAGCCTGACGCTCCCCTCCTGAGGCCAGGAGCAGGGCAGAGGCTCAGTCATGGTGGCCCCTGGAGTGCAGCTCTGTTGCCAGCCAGGAGTGAGGGGGACTCCCAACCACTGCGGAGACCCAGACCTCCCTCCCCAGGTGTGGGGTCTGCCCTCGGCAGCTCAGGACACTGTCCTGGCACTTCTGGGAATCAGAGTGCTTTTCTGGCAGTGTCAGTGACCAGCCCTGACCTTGCTCAAGGATTCTTTGTGGGTGACAGAAAAGCAGACCATGACATCTGCTGGGACAGGGCTGTGAGCAAAGCCAGATGCTCCCCAGGTTGAGGACCAAGAAGCAGGCCTGTGGGAAACAGGGACAGGGCCTGGCAGCCAGCAGTGGCCAGGCAGGGCCAGGTGAGGGTGGAGGGGCCTCTCCTGTGCGCTCCCTAGGGCGGGGCGCCCCTCGCAGTGCGCTGCTGTGCACAGAGCCTCCAGGGCCTCCCCACTCAGCCTGACGCCCAGGGCCCTGGGGGGCCTCAGGTTGGGGCCAGCAGATCTGTGTGGGGCTCCTGGTCCACCTCAGCTTTCCCCGGCAGGAGGGTGAGTCCCAGCCCACCTCCCCCTTCCCCGCACCGCCAGCTCCCATGGCCTGCCCTGTCTCCCCTTGCACCCCAGCTGCCCAGGGTGCCGGGCCTGCGCCACTCCACACCTTGTACAACAGACGTTCTCCGCTCTTTCTCTTTGCCCTTTGACTTCCCTGGGTCAGTCACAACCACCGGCATCTGTGTTCTGAAAGCCAAAGCTACGCACTGAGGCTTAAAAACCAGATGACACCACACGCGGAATAGAAGAGATGCCCCTCGGGCCTGTGTCTTGACAAGGCCTGAGAGCAGAGGCTTTCTCCCTGTGGGGGGTGGTCTTCCTGGGCCAGGGCTGGGCTGGCTTCACAAGTGTGAGCAGAGAAGGGCTCAGGGGGACCTCTGTTCTGCCGGCAGAGTGCCCATCCCCCAGACCCCCTATTTCCTCCCAAATTAGATCTGAGGGGCCAGCTCCTTCTCCCTGCCATGTCCAGCCTGGGGCTCACAGGCGTGGCAAGGCCCTCCTGCCCCATGCCCAGTGCCTCTCTGGAGGCGGACTCTGCCCGGCTCCCCTCTGCAGTGGCAGCCAGCTCTGCAGTGCCACAGGGGAGCAAGATCCAAGGAGAGGAGCCCTTGACCCCTGCTACCCTCAGTGCCCCTGTTCCTGGGCTTCCGGCGAGTCCTGGGTGTTGAGCTGGCTTCCAGGCGGCTGGGCTGGCCCTCGCATTCCGGCGCCCGCACCTCTGCGGGGGCTCCCAGGAGGGTGCACTGGAGCCCCAGCTCGCACACTCCACACAGGGGAGGCCCCCATTCCACCTCGCCCAGCCCTGCCACCGCCCCAGGGAAGTGGCCGGACATGCTCAGCAGCCAAAGGCCATGCAGGCACCTGGACTCAGGGAGGCTGAGCAGGGGGAAGAGCGGCTTCAGGTATTCCTCCATGGGCGCCAGCACCCCGCTGGTCCTCTGCTGGCGGCTGCCAGGCTCCTCAACGTGTGGGCTGTCTGATTCCTGCCATCAGGAGGGCTGTCAGGGCCCCACCCACCCAGGTCAGCCGAGAGGGAAGGCCCACGGGAAAGGACCTGGCTCCTGTCCCTCCGGACACAGCCTGGTGGGCGTGGGGCCCAGCTCAGGGCATGGGCAGACCCTGCCCTGTCACACACCCCACCTCTCCCAGGCCCCCAGAATTTCATTCTGAAGCCACTCTGACACCCTATTCCCCTCTGGTCTCTGTTTATACCAAGGAGGGTGCCACCTGTGGGGACAGGACGCTGTGAGATGACCCTGTGCACTGCAGGAGCATAGTTGGGTGGGCCCCCTCCTCAAGGGTCTGACGAGGTCCAAGGATTCGACAAAGAGCCCTCACACAACCTGGGTGGATCGATCCTCACCCACCTGGGCTCTAGGCCCAGCGCCTGCCCGTCCCACCTCTGGGCCCACCTGGGCTCTGGGCCCAGCGCCTGCCCGTCCCACCTCTGGGCCCACCTGGGCTCTGGGCCCAGCGCCTGCCCGTCCCACCAGTTCTCTGACCTGGGGCCTCACCATGCCTGTGTTCTGAGTGGTGTCCTCACTGAACATCTGATCCTGGATCTGCTCATAGAGCTGCTGGGCACTGGCCAACAGGTCTGAGAGGGCAGCTGGATTCACAGTTACGCGAATGACCTTGCAGTGGCCTGTGGAGACCCAGACACACCCATGGTCCCCACCCAGGGCTGGGCAGAGCCCCTAGGAGTGTGAGGAGGCAGGTTTGTAAAAGCACTTGGGAAGGACTCCCTGTGCAGGCACCCAGCCTAGTGCTGCTGTCCCCAGAGGGAGCTGCAGGACGGGTGGACCCTCCCCCTCATGGAGTCGCCCGTCCTCCCGGGGCCACAGGAGGGGCAAGGAAGAGGGGTCGACAGATGGTGGGAAGCTCCAGGTGCCGCAGGGAGAGCAGAGCAGGGTGGTGGAGCCAGTTCCTCCAGACCCCTGGAAACACCTGGGTGCCTCTTCCTCGCCCGTTCTGGCCTGGCACAGCTGCCCCAGTGGGGCACCGGGCAGGCATTTACCTCCTGGAAGGGAGAGGCCTGCAGCCCAAGGTGTCTCAGCTGGCTTCCCACCGCCCACCTGCAGAGCACCTGTCCAGGCCCAGACTCACCACCCACTTCCTGCACCTTCCCCTTGACTGTGGGCTGGTACTTGGGTCTCTCGTAGGCAGCGCCGTACAGACGGGTCCTGGGGCAGGATGTAGGGGTGCAGGTGAGTCCCCACAAGAGATGGAGTCAAGGCTTGTGGGTCCTGGGGAAGCCCGAAGGGGCCAGTTCTGCAACCACACACCCCAACAGGTGCCCTCCCATTGTGAGTGGCGGGCAGAGGCTGGGCCAAGGGCTGGCGTCAGACAGAGCAGGCACAGCGGTGTGGGGGACTTCTCAACCAGCAGTGCTGGTTCTCCTGCCTCTGGGGACGCTCTGTGCAGACCAGCAAGAGCAGGCTGTCCAGCTGTGCAGCTCTCTGTCCAGCTGTCCAGCTCTCTGCTGCACTTCCAGAGTGACCGCAGGTCCTCAAATCTAGGCCCACCCAGACCAGACACTAACACCCCGTGTGGGGATGGATCTCAGAGGTGGCCCCACCCCTCAGAGAAGGGGCCCATGTCCCTCTACTGCACGTGGGCCTTCCCAGCTGGGTCCACACCTCCCCAGTGGACTTCTCCAAGGGAACAAGGCCTCACCTGTCTTGTGAATGATGCAGGAAGAGGACTCGGTAGGTGGCTGGAATCTCGTGCAGGAGATTGAAATGCTGCTCTGTTACACAGAGGTTCTGCCAGGCCTGTGTGACGGGAGGCAAGGATGCACTGAGGACCTGGGGCTGGCTTCCACGGCTTTTCCACAAGAAGCAACCATAGCGGTAGGCATCCTGCAGAGCACTGGTCCAGAAGTCCTGCCCATGAATGGGAGTGACTCATGGCCACCACAAGGGGGCAGCAGGGAAAGCCGTTGGCCAGTCAGAAGTGTCCTATTCTGTCCACTTGTTGAGTGAGCAACTGGATTTGTACAGAAACCCAGACAATACCATGGAGCACCTGGCCGGTCCTCCTCAAGTCCCTGTCCCCGTCCTGCCTCCTGCACCACATAAGTGCATGCACATGCAGACTCACACACAGCTGTCCCTGTAGCCCTGAAGGGGGCCTTCCCTTGCCCAGCCCTTGGGGTGCTCTGTGGGACCCTGCACTGTGGTCAGGGGTGGCTTCTGCCATTGTGCCCAGGCCTTTACACCCTGTGTCCTGTGGGCCTTGGGCACTGAGTGACAGAGACTCTGCACCCTGGCTTCTCCCTGTAGTGACAGAGGGCTGCTCACCTGGGCTAGGGCTCTGGGCGGCCTGTGTCCTCTGAGTGAGCAGCCCTCCCTAGTCCAGCTGTGAATGCTTGCAGCTTCAGGTCCAAACTTTTCAACTTTGCAACAGAAAACCCACCTGAAGAGCAAGGTGGCTCTTTCTCCATGGGCCATGCCCACAGCAGGTGAACAGATGGTAGGGCTGGCCTCACTGGCCGGCCCTTCCCCAGGGTTTCTGAGCAACTTCTGATGGCCCAGGCTGGCCCCTCTGCCCAGTGGCTCATGTCCAGTTCCATGCAGGTGGCTCCTCTTTGCTGCCACATCTCTGATCCACTGCCGTGAATGTGGCCATGAAGAGCCTCCCAGCATGTGTTCTCTGGAGCACAGTGAAGCATTTCTGTTGGGCCCAGAACCCAGCAGAACTGCTGGGGACTGCCGGATCTGCCTGTTCTCCAGCGGAATTATGGTACCACCTTCAGCCAGGCTGACCAAGAGTCACCGTAAGAGGCCAGCCCCCATTTTCTTTTTTCAATATTCATTTTTTAGTTGTAGTTGGACACAATGCCTTTATTTTAGTCATTTATCTTAATGTGGTGCTGAGAATCGAACCCAGGGCCTCACACGTGCCAGGCGAGCCCTCTGCTGCTGCGCCACCACCCCGTCCCCAGCCCCCATTTTCTATTCAGCTATTCCAGTGGGTGTCTGTTGGTAACTGATGTGGTTTTAAATTTTGCATTTCCTTGAAGACTAATGAACTCAAATACATTAAAAATGTAACTGGGCCTGTGAGTACATTCTGTAAAACCCTAGTCTTGGCCTGAGTGTTTGTCTTGTTAAGGAGGGATGCCTGCCCTTCAGCAGGCAGGACAGGACCTGGCCAGCGGTGTGCCCCGAGACCTCTGTGTCCCCCTCCGTGGCCCCGTGGAGCTTTTCCTTCAGTGCACACCATCAATCACTTCTCCCCTTCCGCTGTTAGTGCTTCTCTCTCTCCCACAAGGGAAGGAGGGTCACCTTCCCAGGAGCAGGACCTGGCACAGCTGCAGGCTGCCCACAAGGGAGCCCAGGAGGGCAAGAGTGGCAGCTCTGTGGCTCACCTGTGAGGTATTTATAACACCAGGCCAACAGGTTATTCTTGCTGACCAAAGCTCAGGGGAAGGGATGGGGCAGCAGCTGAAGGAGAAAGCGGTCTCCCTTGTCCACACAGAGGAAAGGTGGCTTGGTACCTGGAGCCTCCAGCCACGCACATGGACCCCTCTCCACTTGTTCCACTCGCCCTCATCTATGAACACGGGACCTCTCTCCACTTACTTCCTTGCTCCTCAGTCAGGAACATGGAGCCCTCTCCATTTACTTGCGCTTCACCAACCTCACACAAGGCACCCTCGTCCATGGACGGGGGACCTCTCTCCACTTCTCATTCTTAATTTCCCCTGAAGGGTTTCCAGTCTCATGATCTAGGTTCCACGAGTGGTTTCCTACACGGCTCCCTACGTACTCACTTTCTGCTTTTTTTTTTTTTTTTGCTGCCACTGAGAATGAGATGGTATGATTCACACAATTCACTTCACTACTGTTTGTAGCCGCATATAAAAATACAAGGAATGTTTGCAGATTGATACCTCGTAGTCTTTAACAGAGTTGCTTACTTTTCATGGTGATTGTGATTGATAACCAGTCTCCTTAGGACAGTTGAGGCTCACAATCATGTTGACCGTGAGTTCTATTATTTGATCTTCTGTCTGAATATTTTCTATTTTTCTGGAGCATTACATATTTTTTTTCAGAATCTTTTCTATTTTGGGGTGATGTGGTATGCAGTCCTTCGTTACCTTTTTGGTGTCCTGTCTTTATGTTGCAAACATTGGAATTTTGTCTTTTCTCTCCTATTCCTTTGATGGGTCTCCGTGTTCACTAGTCCTGCTGCCCTCCTCTGGGGGCCAGCTTGGCAGGTGTTGGTTTTCTCTGCTCCACAAGTGTTTCCTGCATCCAGTCTGCTGTCACCTTCATCTGCTCCCTTCATGCTCTGTTGATGTGGCTGCTGGCTGTTTGGCCTCTTGGAAAAGCCTGAGTCTGTCTCTGGCCTCCTTCTCCTCTTCCGGGAGGCACCCTTCCTCGGAGCTCTGCTGGGGCCAAGTCTCTAGGTCTGCCCTTGGACCATTTCACTCTCTAAGCTCCGTGGGATTCCTTGCCGACGTGGGGGGTGATTCTGAGCGTGCTGTCTGACTTCAAGGCCATGGTGCTGTCCACAGGCCTCATCGTCACTGATTTCCAGTCTGAGGGTTGTGTTTGGAAACTGTGCCGGGGATCCCAGTCTCGGGGGGTTGGCTGAGGCTGTGTGGCCCAGTGCTGGTGGGTTTGGTGGACATTCTGCTCGCTCGGGCATCAGTGGGGCAGCAGGCTCTGGCTGTGTCTAGGCCAAGGCCACCTGGGCCCTGCACAGCCTCGGCTTTCCCTCTACCTGACCCCCAGGGGCTGAGACAGTCTGCAGTGTCCCCCTAGGACTGTGGGTTTGCCGTGACCCCTTTTATTTCTGTCCATGTTTTGTGTATTTCAAAACCACAGTACTTGGTGGACGGTGACTCCTGGCTGGGCTGCCCCTGCACCATCAGGAGTGCCCCCGTGCTAGTGATACACTGTCCCACGTCTGCTAGCTTTCATCTGATTTGTCTTTTTGTGATTTATGTGTTCTTCACTTTTACTTTCAACATTTCTGTGTCCTTATATGTAAAGCGCCTATTTAAGTAATGTACAGATAGATTTTTTTTTTCTCTTTTCTTTTTAAAAAAAACCTCAGGGGGCTGGAGTTGTGGCTCAGTGGTAGCATGCTTGACTTGCACGCGTGGGGCACTGGGTTCGATCCTCGGCACCCCATAAATAAACAAAATAATAAAATAAAGGTATTGTATCCGTCTACAACTAAAAAAAAAAAAAAAGGAAACCCAGGACTGGGCCCAGGGCTGTCTGCCACTGAGTGACAGCTTCAGCCTTTTATTCTGAGACAGGGTCTTGCCAAGTTGCCCAGGCTGTCCTTGAGCTCGGAACCTCCTGGCTCAGCCTCCCCAGGAGCTGGGCTGCCAGGTGTGGAGCGCTGTGCCTGGCCTTTGTTTCTCTTTCATCCAGTCTGACTGTCTTGTCTTGGATGTGGAGTGTCTAGCCCATTTATATTGTAACTACCCATATATTGCTTTTTCCCTACTACTGAACTCTCCTTGTCTAACAGGACCATCTCTTTTACTTTTTTTTTTTTTTTTTTTTTGCCGTCTTGTGGACTGATGAAATACTGTTGTCAACGGTCGTATTGTACTGACCTGGCCACACACGTGTCAGTGCCACCCTCGGGGTGTGACAGTCATCTTTGTGGCTGTGCTGCCTCTTCCCCTGTGGTGGCTGGATCTTAAACTGTCTGCCCTTCGGGGACTGTGCAGCCTCCCACTGTGGCTGCAGCACTTCGCCCTGACCCATCTCCATCCCCTCTTGCCTATTTCTGCTTCTGTCTGGGGTATTCCTCCCTGCCTGAGCCTCCTTCCAGCTTTTCTTTTGTTTTATTGTCTAATTGCATTTTTATTAAAAGGCTCTGAACGATGCCCTTATTTGCCTTCAGTTTGAGCCTCTGTGTCAGGGACCGGCCGCTCTCCTCCAGCCGTGGAGGCGTGCAGGTCTCTCTGGCTGCCCGAGCGCTGTCTCCGTGCTCTCTGCTCCCACGTGCCCAGGGTGATCTCCTGGTGTTGTCCAGTGGGGGGTTGGTTGGGGGTTGGAAGCCCACGCTCCCCAGCGTCAGAGGCTCTTGGCTTCCAGCCTGTGCACCCTGTGCTCTGGTGACGATGCAGCGAGAGCATGTGCTGGGCCCTCTGGAGGTCCATCGTTGCTGCCTCTGTCCCCAAGCCTCCTCTCCTGCTGGGCCTTCTCCTGTCTGTATTCCAGCCTCCAGTCCAAGCTGAGGCTGTCATTCTGTTCCTGAAACCTGCACATCTGACTCTCGGTCTGTGGTGGCCTCTATGGATGCTTGTGGGTCCAGAGTGTCCTGGAGACAGCTGGAACCCATGGTCTCCACTCAAGTTTCCTGGGTCACTGCCTTCCAGAAGCTTTGAGGTGGACTCCAGTAAGCCCTGGACACTGCTGGGTCCCCCAGCTGGTGTCTCGTGGCCCCGTGGGACCCACAGCCTGGCTTTCCACCCCCAGGGCTGTGCTGATGTACTCTTTGTTGAGTCCGTCCTAGCCAGCGACCTGGGACTGAGGATGGACGCTTGGCTCACTTTCTGTTGTCATTTCAGCTTACTATTTCTCACTACTGCCGCAGCTGGGACTGTGCACTGGCTCTGTGGCGGGGGCCATTGCCTTACCTTGGACGGAGCCCTCCTCCGCTCTGTCCCAGGTCTGTGCCCTCCCGTCCTCTGGCCTCATGCTCCACACTGTGGATGCCATGGCCTTGTCCCCGCCTTCCCCACGAGGTGAGCACTGCCCTATCCCCAGTCCCAGGGCCCGGCTGGCAGCAGCAGCATGGGGTCCGCCCCCTGCTGGAGTGCTGGCGTCCCATAGCGCTCACTCAGGACCAGCCTCCTTGCTCTCAGGACTGGGCCAGCCTCAGACCTCCAGCCTCTGTTCCCGTCTCCCTCCTGGATCCAGGAGACTGGGTTTCCATTTGGGGCTGAAGGCTCTGGTTCTTGGAGGGATGATTTGCTCCTATTGGTAACCCCTGGAGATGCTGTCACCGTAGGGATAGGAGTGGAAATGCCCTTGTCCTTATGGGGGGCAGGGATGCCGCCCAATATCCTCCAGTGAACAGGAGGCTCCCCTGACCCCATCAGCAGAGAAATCTAGCCCCAAATCTCCTAAGAAGAGTGGATGGAGGGAGCTGGAAGCAGTAGGAAGAGGAAGAGGCCAGGAGGACCTGGCCAGGTGCTCCCGCCTGGTGTCCAGGAGGGTGGAAGTTCGCCTTTTCCCTCTCAATGCTCAGATTAAGCTGCTGGTGTGAGTAAAAGAAAGGCAGCTGCTGCCCGCTCTGCAGCCCCTCAGCACAGTGCGGCCACAGGGTTCAGAGCAAGCAGGGCTCCCGTAGACCCCGGGTGGAGCCCTCATCAAAACCCTCCCCACCCTAGCACTCGCAGCCGCCTACAGAGTGAGGGGTCACCATCCCACAAGGCCAGAAGGCAACGGGGCTCAGAGAGGTAGAGAGGCCTCCCAGAGCCACATAGCCAGTAGCAGAACCTGGGCATGAGCCTGCATGATCTAAAGCTGCCCTCTTGGCACTGGGGCAGACGGGAGGGGGTCTGCAGGGTGCAGGAGATCACCTTGGAGATGGTGGCCAGCCTCTGCTCCACGCTGGCGAGCAGGCTGGTGGAAGTCTTGTCTTGTAGCTGTAGCTGGTGCCGGAGCCGCAGCAGGGCTGCCAGCTGGGAGGTGCTGGTGTTGGCGGCGGCTGTGGACAGGAGGCCCCGCATGACCTCGGAGGCTGTGCAGCTCTGGAACACATCAGCCAGGTGCTGTGGGGGTGAGGCTCACTGGGCTGGACGGAGGGCAGTCAGACTGTGTGGCACACTCCCCCGACAGCCCCGCCTCTCCGGGCCATGCTCTATGGTCTCTGTGCTTGCCCACTGTGGGGACTGGGGGGAGCTCAGAGTGGGTTCACTTGAGCCCCAAGCACCTGTGGCTGGACTCTGCAGCTTCAGGCCCAGCCTCCTTCCAGCCAATGGCTGTGGCCAGGTCCATTGGCCTGCAGCTCTTCTCTCTAACGGAGCCTATTCCCATGATGACAGTCCCAGCCAGAAGGGGCCCCTGGGTGCTGGGGGACGCCTTCCATACTCTGAGCTGCAGACACACAGGGCAGAGCCATACCTGAGACAGTGCCAGGAACTGGCAGGTGGCCACAGGGTCCAGGGTGCCGATGCATTCCACCATCTCTAGGCTGGCGGCAGCTGCGATGCCCAGGAGGCCTCTGTCCAGGGCTACCTGCAGGCACTGCAGCAGCACCTCAGAGGTCTGGGCCAGGTACCTCTGGGCCAGCACCATCCTCCTCTGCAGGTAGAAAGGGCTCAGGCTCACTGCTGTGCGGACAGAGGCCACTGGGGGGCAGCAGCAAGGCACATACCCTCAGACGCTCGCCCTTTCTGCAGTTCCCCTCGGGGGCTGCTCGGAAGGCTGGCAGGCCCCTGAGAGAGGCCTGGGCACTCTTGTTCTCTGCTTCTTGCTCTAGAGATCGGAGCCTGCTCAGCTTAGCGCCCACCTACAAAGCACACAGCAGGAGGCAGAGGGCACTGTGGATTCCTGCTTGGTCAGCAGGGGCCCCCAGGGTCACTGCAGGCCATGGTCTGGCCTCCCACCGCCCGGAGCCTGCCTGCCCTGGTCCAAGCCTGGTTTAGTGGACTTGGGAAGGTTTTGGTCTGAGGGCCTGAGCTGATTGCCAGCTGCCACCAGGTGGGGAGGTGGCACCCAGGGAGTCCAAGCACCCTGGTCTTGGGACAGAGGCATCATGCTGGCGTGGCAGCACCAAGCTGAGGTGCCCACCTGTGCTCTGGGAGCTCAGTCTGGCCAGGAAACAAACAGAAGGAAGGGAAGGGGAAGGGCAGGCAGGTCAAGGGAGAGTGGCCGGGGAACTGGGGCTGATGGTGAGCCCTGGGTGTGAGTGGGACACTGCAGACTGTCTCAGCCCCTGGGGGTCAGGTAGAGGGAAAGCCGAGGCTGTGCAGGGCCCAGGTGGCCTTGGCCTAGACACAGCCAGAGCCTGCTGCCCCACTGATGCCCGAGCGAGCAGAATGTCCACCAAACCCACCAGCACTGGGCCACACAGCCTCAGCCAACCCCCCGAGACTGGGATCCCCGGCACAGTTTCCAAACACAACCCTCAGACTGGAAATCAGTGACGATGAGGCCTGTGGACAGCACCATGGCCTTGAAGTCAGACAGCACGCTCAGAATCACCCCCCACATCGGCAAGGAATCCCACGGAGCTTAGAAAACAGAGAGTGAAATGGTCCAAGGGCAGACCTAGAGACTTGGCCCCAGCAGAGCTCCGAGGAAGGGTGCCTCCCGGAAGAGGAGAAGGAGGCCAGAGACAGACTCAGGCTTTTCCAAGAGGCCTAACAGCCAGGAGGAAGGAACAGGTGAGGTGAGACCGGGCCTGGGGTGGAGAGGTGTGTTTCATGGGGCCTTGTGCCCCATGTGTGGGTTGACGCATCTCTGGGGACAGCCTCTGCTGGCCAGGTGGTCAACACCATCACAGGATGAGACACCCCCTCCGGCTCAGGCACCTGGGTAGGTGCTCATGAACACTGGTGAGCGAAGAGCCAAGCTCCATCAGTTCACCCTTAGGACGCAGGACAAACAAGCTCAGGGTCACCAGGCTCACGGTCTCCTGCCAGGATCTGCCCTGGTGCTCAGCCTGGTGGACACAGCTGTGCTGTGGGCAGGAAGAGGTGTTCTACAGGAGCCAGTCAGCAGGGAAGCCCTGGCTTGTGCCCTGGGCTGCCATCCTGGAGGAGGAACCACCTCTGTGTGGGCTCTTGGGAGGGGACCTGTTGCGTTCGGGGCCGTCACTGGGGTCCTGAGTGTGCAGGCTGTTCCCACCAAAGCACCAGCCCGGGGAAGCAGCCCTGCCCTGGGGAGTAGACCAGCCCCCTACCCCAGGGATCAGCCCTGCCCTGGGGGGTTGAAGTGAAAGGTCCTCACAGCCCTTCTCGGAGTGCCTGGGCGCAATGGGAGCTGAGCTTTGGTTTGGCTCCTGGGTGGTGCATGTGGGTAGAGGCCAGGGGCCCTGGCCTGTGGCCTACACTGTAACTGTTACGATGGCCAGAGGGGTGTGTGGGGGGTGCTTCTGAAGCTCCCAGGGGCCTGTGTGTGACCAGACTGAGGTGGGGAGACACCAGGGCAGACCCTTCCAAGGTCTCACCCCCAGGTCTACTGCAGAGCCTGGACTGGGAAGCGGGATCACCTACCGAGAAGCCGTCTTCCCAGCAGAAGTAGGGACGAAGAGGGTCTGCCTGCATGGCCAGCAGGTGCAGGGCCCTCCCGGCCAGGCCCAGGAGCTGGGCACGGACCTCCACGCAGCCTGCGCTCAGTGGCTGCAGGCTCTCCAGCTGTGCCAGCACCGAGTGGGCCAGGGTGCGCTTCAGCATGAACCATTGCTGCAGGGGGAGCAGAGGCTTTGTCAAGACCAGGGGCCTCTCTGCGGCCGTCTACCTGCCCACCACACGGCGCAGCCCACCAGCCCTTAACAGGCCCTGGGAGGTGGGGTGGGGGTCTCCAGGGCTTAGGTGTGGGAAGGCCAAACAGTGTTCTTATATAACCTTGACTGGCAGCTCACTGGAACATCAAGTTCAATTTCAGGGCTGTCTTTGGTTCATTTGTATTTATGTCAAATTGGTTTGATTCATATTTCATGATATCTAAGCAAATGTAAAATGGAAGGGTTCATATTTCCTTCCAGATATCTTGCATATTCAATTTTTTGTTTTTGCCTTTGCGGTACTGGGACTGGAACGGGGGCCTTGTGCTGCTGGGCAAGCCTGTACCCCTGAGCCACACCCCAGCCTGCCGCTGGGTCTTTTTAAGTGCAGTGTGGCCCTCCACTGTCCCTCTGCAGCCCACTGGCCACTCAGCTGAAGCCCGGCACTATCACACCATTAGTCTCAAGACCTGGGGGACAACCCTGAGGTGGCACAGGGAGCACCTTGTCTACTTAGCCAGGTGAGCCCTCAAGTGACCAGTGACTGCTCTCCTCCCCATGCTGGGAGCTCACAGCTGTGCAGGGCTGGCTGGGGTCCCCACTAGAGCCAAGGGTCCCCAGGTGTGATGAGATGGAGGGTGGCCCATCCCAGGCAGCCCCTGAGGAGATGTGTGGGGCTGCGTGGTCACCAGGCCGGTGGACGTGTAGTCGCTGGTGCTCTGCAGGTAGGTCTCAAGCAGCTTCTCAGGGGACTGTGGCTCCAGCCGCTCCAGCCCCTCCTCCCACATAAGCTGCAGCATGTCCAGGGACACCTCCACCAGGCTGAGCTTGTGGCGGGCCAGCTTCCTCATCAGAGGGGTGTTGGTGTTCTGCAGCGGACAGAGCCAGGCGGGCGTCAGGGCACTGGGCACATTCAGTGCACCCGAGCCCACACTTCAACAGTGCTAAGGGACAGAACGAAGCCGTGAGCATCTCAAGTGTGACATGCACACTCAAACCACCACCACCGAGGCCACAAAGGTGCCCTTCCATGTCCCTGGCCCTGGCCACTCCACATGCCACTGCCTCCGGAGCCTCTCTCCTAGGCAACCACTGGGGCTTCCAGCGAGCTGCCTTTGCACCATCCAGGGTGAGGGAGCACAGGGCTTCCCCCTCTGGCCCATCTTGGTGCGGCCGTTCTAGGTCTCTCCATGCTGTGGCCACTGCTTTTTACCTTCCGAGTCAGCTGACCCACTGTGTGGGCTACTAGAACCCAGCTGCCGCGAGCACGGCACACCGGTGTTCCTCTGGATGGGCACATTCTCTCTGGGACAGGAGGGCATGCCGGGGTGGGGTGCCAGGCCACCCCGCGGCCCAAGTTTCACTCCTCTCGGAACTTCCAAGGGCCTTCCAGAGCAGCCCTACAGCTCCCATTCCCACGGCCCGAGGGCTCCTGCCACCATTGGGGTGGTCAGGCTTTGAAATGCCCGCCATCCTCACAGGTGCAGGGGTTCTCACCGTGGTCACTGGATATTCTAACTGACTGATGATGCTTGTCTTCCATGAGCTTATTTATCATCTGTGCAGTTCCTTAGAGGAGATGTCTAAATTGTTGAGATATTTCCCTTTTTTTGTGATGCTGGGGTTTGAACCCAGGGCCTTGTGCCTGAGAGGCAAGCACTTTACCATCTGAGCTACATCCCCAGCCCTATTTCACTTGTTTTTGATTGGGCTACATGTTTTCTTAATTAGCTTTTGAAAGTTCTTCATATATTCTGGATATGCTTTGCAAATATTCCACTCCTGCCCCATCTGTGGCTTCTCTTTTCATCATTCTCTTAACAGTATCTTTTGAAGAAAAGTCCAGTTGTTCAATTTATTCTTTTATGAATCATGCTTTGGGTGTCAAATAAAAGAAATCTTCAATCAGGTGTGGCAGTGCACACTTGTAATCCTAGGAACTCAGGAGACTGAGACTGGAGGATCACAAATTTGAGGCTGGCAACTTAGGGAAACCCTCAGCAACTTAGTGAGAACCTGTCCCAAAATTAAAAAAAAAAAAATGTATGTATGTATACACACACACACACACACACACACACACACACACACATATACATACATACATGACTGGGGTTGTGATTGAGTGGTAAAATGCATCTGGGTTCAATACCTAGTATCCCCCCCAAAAAGTGGGCCAAATCTGAGGCCACAGAGGTGTTTTCTGTGTTCTTCTAGATGTTTTATGACTTTGGGTCTTCTGCCTAGGGCCACAAGCCATTTTGAGCTGACTTTCACATGCAGTATGAGGTAGGACTCGGACTTCCGCTTTATGGACATATGCTTCCAGTGATTCTAGCACCATTTGAACACAGTCCTTCCTGCTGTGGACAGCTTGGGCTCCTCTGTTGGGAGCCAGTCCCTGATTTTTGTGTGTGTCTGCTTCTGGACTGCGCCAGATTGATCTGTTGGCCTACTCTTACACTGAAAATAGACTCTCAATTTCTGTAACTCTATAACAGGACTGAAAATCAAGTAGCATGAGATGTCTAATACTGTTCTTTTCCAAAGTTGTGTTGGCTGTGTAAGGCCTTTTGCATTCCCATATGAAATCTAATATCATTCTATTTCTATTAAAAATCCTGCAGATAATGTAGGGAGAATTGACATCCTAACAATTAACTGTTCTGATCCATAAGCCATATGGTTCTTCATTCACTTATGTCTTTTAATTTTTCTCAACAATGCTTTGTAGTTCTTAGGGTACAAATTTTCACATTTTGGGGGTATAATTTCATTTTTTAATGCTACCACAAATGATACTATTTTTGAATTTTTATTACCTGATTGATAGTTCCTAGTTCATAGAAATATACAATTGATTTTTGCATATTGTTCTTCTGTCTGGTGACCTGATTAAACTCATTGGTTAGCTTTAACTTAATTTGCTTATGAGCTTTAATTTAGCTTTACTAGTAGCTTTAATGTTTAACCAGTACATTGCAAATAATTTTCTATACCATCATGTTACTGTCAAGTTTCTTCCTACCCAAGCTGGATCCTTTTACTGTCTTTTTTTGGACTTATTGCATTGGCTAGAATTTCCTAAATAATGCTGGATAAAAGTGGTACAAAGATACTTCCTGGCATTAGTCCTGATTAAAAGAAGGAAACATTCAGTCTTTTGTCAATAAGGATGACTTTGGCTATAGTTTGTTAATAGATACCTTTCCTTGGGTTGAGGAAATTTCCCTCTTCTGTATATGGATCTTTGTGTGTATGTGTGTGGGGGGGTGCCTTGGATTGAACTCAGGGGCACTTGACGACTGAGCCACATCCCCAACCCAAGTTTGTATTTTATTTAGAGTCTTACTGAGCTGCTCAGTGCCTCGCTTTTGTTAAGCCTGGCTTTGAACTCGCCATCCTCCTGCCTCAGCTTCCTGAGCTGCTGGGATTACAGGCGTGCTCCACAGCGCCTGGCTTTGTCAAACAGTATTCCTGCATCATATGGTTTTTATTTATTGGGTCAAAAAATATGCTGAACCACATTTTTTAAATGTAAAATTATTCCTGAGATAACCCTAACTTGGTTATGATGTATTACCTTTTTTTATATGTTGTTGGATTTAATTTTCTGGATTTTTGTTTAGGATTTTTTGTACTTTTATTCATGAGAAATATCGATTTTTTGTTGTCTTATGTTGTTGTTTGCAATGTCTTTGTCTTATTTTGGAATCAGGGCAATAGTAGACTCATAGAAAAGTTGGGATGTATGCCCTCTTTTTCTGCTTTCTGGAAGGGTCTGTGCAGAGCTGGTATCATTTTTCTTGCGTATCTGGTAGAAGTCATTGTAAAGTCACCTGAGCCTGGCTTCTCCTCTGGGAGAGGACTCCCAATCCAGACCAGATCCCTGGGCACAGAGCTGTGGGACTTCGTGGGTCATGCTTTAAAGGAGTCTGGTCACCTGAGTTGCGAGTTCATGACGCTCCCTTTCTATGCTCTCACTCTCTGTGGAGTCTGTGGCAACGTTGCCTCCTTTTTGATATCAGCTACGTATGTCCTTTCTTTTTTGTCTGATCAAATTGACTAGAAGTATATTAATTTATTGGTCCTTCAAAGAACCAGCTTTGGCTTTGTAGGCTTCCTCTTTTCTGTTTTCTAATTCACTGATTTCCACTCTGACCTTTTAATTTCTATTCTTCTACTCATTTGGGTTCAGTTTGCTCTTTACTTGTTAAGGTGGAGAGTGGACTGAGATCTGATCTTTTTTCTTTTTGCAGGTGCTTACTGCTGCAAACCCCAGGTCCTTGCCCAGGACTGCACCAGAGACATCTTTGCAATGATGGACATTTTTTCCTTGAATTCAAACAGTTTCCCTTTTGATTTCTTCTGTGGCCCATGGCTGTGTGAGTGTATGCTTTTTAATTTCCAACTATTTGGGGCTTCCCACATATATAGCTTTTGATTTTTTGAATTGAGGTAAAAAGTATATAACATAAAATCCACCATTTTAAAGTGTAGAATCAGGGGCAACCACATGGTGCGAGCTTCAGCTCTTGTTCCTGAACATGTTCATCCCTCCTGGAAAAGGGCTTGTCCACCAGGTCAGCCTTCACCTTCCTCACTGCACCCCCCACACCCCCTAGTCTGCTTCCAGTATCTGTGCATCTATCCATTTCAATTTTAACTCCACTGTGGTGCCAGTACATGCTTTGTCTGACTTAAATCCTTTGACTTCATTAAGACTTGTTTTATGGTACAGAATACAGTCTGTTGAAGGTTCTTTGGGCACGTGAGAGAAGGTCATCCACTGTTGTTGGGTGGGACACTTTATAAAAAGCTATCAGAGCCTATTGACTGACTGATTCAGATCTCCAGTCCTTTGCTCATTTTCTTCCTACTCATTCCACTAATAATTGAGAGGAAATTGAAATTTTTCACCATAATTGTAGATTTGTCTCTGTCTTCATTATAATTTTAAAAAATCAGGTTTTACTTAATTTTTTTTAGAAAATCAGCCACTTTGGAAAGTAGTATGGAGATTCCTCAAAAAATTTGGAATGGAACTAGCATATGACCCAGCTATCCCCTTCCTTGATATTTATCCAAAAGAGTCACTATAGTGACACTATATTCTCACGTTTATACAGTGCCGTCCACAATCACCAAGTTAGGGAACCTCAGTGCCCACCTACATGGGCTAATAAAATGTGGTGCGTATACACAATGGAATTCTATCAGCTAAATAGAAGAATGAAATCATGGCATTTGCTGGCAAATGGATGGAACTCAGCAGAACCCGAAAAGTTGAGAGTCAAATGTGAAAGCTAGAGAAAAGGAATTTAAATAAAAGGAGGAGGAATCTCGTGAAAACAGGAGGAGGAAGAGTGAAGTAGGGGGTGGGGGTTGAGGGGGAGAGAGGAGGGACAGCAGGAGGCCACTGGCCCAATGAGGCTGTGTGTGGACATGTGGACACATCACAGTGGATGCCCTTTATGCCTAACCCTAATGCACCAATTTAGGAACAATAAATAAAGGGAAGGAAGACCAGAGAGCAGAGGGGGACAGGTAGGAGGAGGGAAGGGGAAGTGCTGGCGACCCTGGAGTAGGTCACCTTAGGTGTGCTCCTGCCAGGCACAAGAGTGTCTGGAGAGCCAGGCCCTCCTGCCTAGTCCCGTGCAGGGCAGGGGAGCAGCTTCCCCGGACCCACTTATCTGACCAGTTGCGGCCACCCCACTTTTCCTGGGTCAGTGCTGGCTTGAGATACTTCCCACCCTCTCTGTCCTTGGGTCCATGTGCTTTCTGGCAGGTGTGCAGTGGTTTTGCTTCCTTACATGACCTGGCCACTGCTCAGGGCAGGCCCTCTCTGCCCTCGCCCAGTACCCCAGGCTGCTGCCGTTTCTCAGGGGGCTGCAGAGAGCAGGCACTGCTTCTGCCCTGTCCTACAATCCTCCAGGCCCCTCTGCCCAAGCTTGAGCAACTGTGCTGACCAGGCTCAGCTGCACATGCTGGGCACCTGACCACCTAGGTGCAGCACTCTCCTTCCTTGGGCTCCATCCCACAGGGTCTGGCTGCCTGCTTCTCAGCTCTCAGCTCTGTCACCTGAACTTGGGTAGCTGTCCCCACTGGGGCTTCCTGCCATGGCTGTGGCAGGCTTGGACTCTGGCTCAGGGCTGTGGTTTGCCGTGTTAATGCTCAGTGTTCTGGCAGTGCGGGCCTCATGGGTTCTGTCTGTGTTCTGGTTGTGTAATGAGAGTGTGAACCTAGTCATGGCTGCTCCTCACACAGAAGCATAGGGGTGTGAGCATGCAGATGGCCGGCGGTGCTCACAGAGCCCGGCCACTCACCTCTTGAAGGGCCAGCAAACCTCTGATCCTATGAAACAGTTCTTCCTCTGCAGCCACGGCTTTCTGGATCAGGTTGTGTGCTTCCAAGTAATGTGTGACTTTTTGTTCTCTATCTGTCTCATTTTGGGCACAAAACCTTTACAAGACATGAAGGTGGAATTAGGAACAGACAGGTTAAAGGTGCACCTCTGGTACCAACGAGTGTGGAGTGCTTCATCTCTGCATGCCTGTGCTGCTTACTGCGTCAGCACTGTAATGAGACACTCACATGTGAAGCGTTCTCAGAATATCTCAAAGCTAAGGTGAGCTGTGGAATGATGTGGTCTGCAGTCTGACCCTCTGCCTACAAACCAGGGGTCTGCCCAGGAGACGTCTGGGGAGCATCCCACAGCACCAGGAAAGGTGCTGGGTTAGACTTGCCGGTGATCACTTTACCCCCACAGCACCTGCACAGCACTTGCATGGGATGGACACGTGGGCATCCAAGGTTGGTGGAGCATCCACCTAGGCCTTGCTGGAGGAGTGGGTCCTGCCCTGGTAATGGGGTGTGTGTGTGTGTGTGTGAACACATTGGAGTCTGTGGAGGTGTGCATATCTGTAGGGTGCCCCACCTGGGTGGGACAGGAGCAGGAGGAGAGCAAAGTGTGACTCCAGACAGGTGGGCCCGGGCAGAGGGAGGAGCTGCCCAGGACCCCATGGGACTGCAGGGAGAGGGACAGGGATGAATGAGGGCTCAGGAGGGAGGCAGTGGGTATCCTCCATGAAGGGGCAAAGGCTGTGGCTGGGCCTGCTGTGGGCAGCAAGACCCTGGGGTGCTCCACCACAGGTGGAATTGGGAACAAGGCCCTCACCTCCTTATCTTTGCACGCTGTAGTTTTATATTGACACAGTTCTCCTCATAGCCACACTTAATAAAGTCTTCTTCAATTTTCAGCAGTTGATCATCCATCTCCTTGAACAAAACCCAGCAGTCAGGAAGTTTGCTGTGCTCTGAGTTCTGGGTGATTTGGATCTGAAGGTTCATGATCCTGCAGGGACAGAGGGGGCTCATGCTCCTGTGGGGACAGAGGGGGCTCATGCTCCTGTGGGGACAGAGGGGGCTCATGCTCCTACAGGGTCATAGGAGGCTCATTATCCTGTGAGGACAGAGGGGGATCATGCATCTGCGGGGACAGAAGAGGCTCATGCTCCTGTGGGGACAGAGTTCTGTCCAGGTATCTGGCTTTGAGGTTTCTGTCTAGAATCAAAAGCCTGGGACCGTGGTGATGCTCTCACTCTCCAGGTCTGCACAGGGAGACTTGGTCAAGCACCTTCAGCCTTTCTCACACACTGCAAGTCATGCAGTCCCATTCCTGGGTCAGACACAATGAAGTGAGACTAACAGTCCTGCTTCAGACATGATATCTATTTGGCAACTAAAAACATGTCCCTAAGTCACTTAGAAGTTAACAGAACACCACTTCCAAAGGTCTCAGACTAGACTGAAGGGACACTGCCAGTGGCTCAGGTGCATGCACAGGACAGCTGCAGGCAGCTCCTTCTGCTGCAGTGAGCACTGCACGGAGAGCAAGCAGAAGCAGTTAAAACCAAGAGCCTCCCCACTGCTGTGGTCCGTGGGTCAGAAGCCACGGCTTCTCACAGAGACCCAGTAAGTGGGGCCCATGATTCTGCTCAGAGGCAGAGGAAGGCTCCCGTCGCCCACCACCACTGGCTGAGCCTGAGAGAGGCTTCTGGGGCAGGGAGAAGCCCACCCCAAGCTGGAGGGAGTACCCCTGCGCACTCTGCCCACAGCACCTCCCAAGCCAGGCTGCGGCCCTGAGCAAGCAGAGCCCGGGACCTTGAGGTCCTGGAGAGTGTAGAAAGGGGTTGTGGCCCAGGCAGCAGGTAGCCAGGGCCTCGTGGGAGCTGGCACTCTACCTGGCTTCCAGGTCCATGGTGAAGAACTTCAGTGTGTGCACTCGGTTAGGCCTGTCTTTCTGGAGGTTGCTGAAGGCATCTATGAGCTTCTTATATAGTTGGCAAGCCTGGGGACAACCGCCATGGTGTCACTGTGCTGCTCAGCAGGGCCAGGGACTGAGCCGCCCCTCGCTGGGCACCAGGGCTGCTGCACTGCATCTTCTCACCACAGCTTCCTTCCCATCGTCTTCTGAGGACAAGACGGCGTCGGCCAGAGTCAGGGTCAAATTGTACCAAAACTCCTCACTTCCGCCCAGGCACTGGGCCTTCTCGATCATCCTCTTAGCTTGTCCATGGTTCTTCTCCTGGTTGGCCAGCTGGGCCAGGAGTAACAGGCACTGTGATTCTGCACAAGGATCATTGAGCTCCTAAGGACACAGACGTATGGAGAGAGGAGAAAGTATGGGTGGGCTTGGGTGGCCCTGGGAACACAGGTGGCCCTGGGACTTCTCTAGCAGCTGGAGATGAGGCCTCACCTTTGCCCTTGGAGAAGGACCTTTGCATGTGTTAAAACCTAGCTCAAGGGCTTGGGGACTGTCACAGCCCTGCAAAGCTGAGGACCGAATCCTGTTCCCTGAAGTGCTTTCCAGAGTGACTCCTGCCTGCCAACAGGGGTGGTCACTACCTGGGCTGGTTGCCTCCCAGCCTGGACAAGAGCCCATAGAGAGCTGCAGGTGCCTCTCCTGCAGGACTTCGTCTGCTGTGGGTTCCCCGCTGAGGATCATTGTCCTGCTGCCCTGAGGTCTGGAGCCTTCTCGTGGAGGTGCTCTGGGCCTGCTCCCCACGCATGCCCACCTCTTGCTCTAGCATCACTTAGTTTGGGTACATGGTGGATACCACGTGGCCCCCGAGGCTCAGAGGTGAGTGTGGGCCAGAGGTGCTCTCGGAGAGGAGGTGTGTAGGGTGCTATCTGGGCAGAGAATGCCGGCTCCCTGAGATTCCTGGGCAGCTGCTGGACCCTGCCTGACCCTCCTCTTTTCAGGTTCCTGCTTGGGGAGAGGGCTCTGAGTTTAGGCCTGGACATTCCTCAGTGTCCAGAAAGGCTCAGGCAGCTCAGAGGCCAGCCTTGCCCTCACTGCCCTGTGAGCCTGCCTGCCGCCTGGTAAATGCCAGAAAGGAGGGAGATTTATGGTAAGAACAGGAGGGAGAATCCAGTGGGGACAGCACCTGGACATCAGTGCCCCTTCAGCAGAGCAGGAAGGCTGCGTCCCCTGGTGCTGGGCAGCACTTTCTGAGAAGTGTGGAGTCCTGTGCAGCTTGGAGGAGACAGGAGCTGCACATACCTGTCCTCTGACACCCCCACCTGTCCTCTGACACCCCCACCTGTCCCCTGACACCTTCCACCTGTTGCCTGCCTGACACCTTCCACCTGTCCCCTGCCTGACACCCCCACCTGTCCCCTGACACCTTCCACCTGTCCCCTGCCTGATACCCCCCACCTGTCCCCTGACACCCTCCACCTGTCCCCTGCCTGATACCCCCCACCTGTCCCCTGACACCCTCCACCTGTCCCCTGACACCCCCACCTGTCCCCTGACACCTTCCACCTGTCCCCTGACACCCCCACCTGTCCCCTGACACCCCCACCTGTCCCCTGCCTGATACCCCCCACCTGTCCCCTGACACCCTCCACCTGTCCCCTGACACCCTCCACCTGTCCCCTGACACCTTCCACCTGTTGCCTGCCTGACACCTTCCACCTGTCCCCTGCCTGACACCCCCACCTGTCCCCTGACACCCTCCACCTGTCCCCTGACACCCTCCACCTGTCCCCTGACACCCCCACCTGTCCCCTGACACCCTCCACCTGTCCCCTGACACCCCCACCTGTTCCCTGCCTGACACCCCCCTGTCACCTGCCTGACACCCTCCACCTGTCCCCTGCCTGATACCCCCACCTGTCCCCTGCCTGATACCCCCCACCTGTCCCCTGACACCCTCCACCTGTCCCCTGACACCCTCCACCTGTCCCCTGACACCCCCACCTGTCCCCTGACACCTTCCACCTGTCCCCTGACACCCTCCACCTGTCCCCTGACACCCCCACCTGTCCCCTGCCTGATACCCCCCACCTGTCCCCTGACACCCTCCACCTGTCCCCTGACACCCTCCACCTGTCCCCTGACACCCCCACCTGTCCCCTGACACCTTCCACCTGTCCCCTGACACCCTCCACCTGTCCCCTGACACCCCCACCTGTCCCCTGCCTGACACCCCCACCTGTCCCCTGACACCTTCCACCTGTCCCCTGACACCCTCCACCTGTCCCCTGACACCCCCACCTGTCCCCTGACACCTTCCACCTGTCCCCTGACACCCTCCACCTGTCCCCTGACACCCCCACCTGTCCCCTGCCTGACACCCCCACCTGTCCCCTGACACCTTCCACCTGTCCCCTGACACCCTCCACCTGTCCCCTGACACCCCCACCTGTCCCCTGCCTGACACCCCCACCTGTCCCCTGACACCTTCCACCTGTCCCCTGACACCCTCCACCTGTCCCCTGACACCCCCACCTGTCCCCTGCCTGATACCCCCCACCTGTCCCCTGACACCCTCCACCTGTCCCCTGACACCCTCCACCTGTCCCCTGACACCCCCACCTGTCCCCTGACACCCCCACCTGTCCCCTGACACCCTCCACCTGTCCCCTGACACCCCCACCTGTCCCCTGACACCCTCCACCTGTCCCCTGACACCCCCACCTGTCCCCTGCCTGATACCCCCCACCTGTCCCCTGACACCCTCCACCTGTCCCCTGACACCCTCCACCTGTCCCCTGACACCCTCCACCTGTCCCCTGACACCCCCACCTGTCCCCTGCCTGATACCCCCCACCTGTCCCCTGACACCCTCCACCTGTCCCCTGACACCCTCCACCTGTCCCCTGACACCCCCACCTGTCCCCTGCCTGACACCCCACCTGTCCCCTGCCAGACACCCCTACTTGTTCCCTGCCTGATACCCCCCACCTGTCCCCTGACACCCTCCACCTGTCCCCTGACACCCTCCACCTGTCCCCTGACACCCCCACCTGTCCCCTGACACCCCCACCTGTCCCCTGCCTGACACCCCCACCTGTCCCCTGCCAGACACCCCTACTTGTTCCCTGCCTGACACCCCCCCACACCTGTCCCCTGCCAGAAACCCCCTCACCTGTCCCCTGCCTGACACCCACACATACCTGTCCCCTTCCTCACTCCCCCACACATCTGTCCTGCCTGACACCCCCACAACCTTTACCGTGCCTGACATCCCCACAAGCTGTTCCCTCCTGGCACCCCATACACCTGCCCCTCCTGACACCCCACACACCTGTCCTAACTATCTGAGATGGAACCCGAGCCTGACAAGGCTTTCTTGGTGTCATTACATCTAAGTACTCTCTTCTGGAATTCTTCAAAACAAGGGACAGGCGGTCTGCGTCTGGGGCTTCATCCCAGCTACAGTCAGGTGGAAGGTGGGCACACTCATCTGAAGGGGAGTACCAGTGGTTCCCCAGCCTGACTTGGACAGGGCAGCTGTCTGTGGGAGCAGCACCAGGAGCTCAGAAGAGACCCATTGCATCCAGAGCAGGAGGCTGCCAGGGTTGAGCCCCAAGGGCCACTTCTGGCTGCTTGGAGCAAAGCAGGATTTCTCCACACACAGGAGAGAGGAGCAGGGGTTCCTGAGCCTGGGGAGATGAGCTGTGCAGCCTGTTCAAGGGGCCCCCTAGGGACTCCAGCCAGGCCACAGAAGCTGGGCAGCCCAGACCCTGTGAGGGCACAAATAAGCAAGGCAAGACTGGACCACAACCGTCAGGGCCAAGCGGCCCTCAGTGAAGTCAGCCTTCTGCAACAAAGAGGCTCTCTGGCAGGAGATACCATCCAGGGCTCCCCATGCACAGCCTGAGAAGTGAAGAAGAGTCATGTAGCCACAGAAGCCCAGGGAAGAGTAAGAGGGCAGCAGAACAAACAGGAGAGACCAGAAACAGGGACTTTCACACGCTGCCATCAGTGCACTAAAGAAAGCAGCAGGAAGACAGGCAAGGGCAGCAGAAAAGAGCCTTCCCTGGAGAAGGGTCCCGTGAGGCGTGGTGTGGGTCTTCCTCCACAGAAAGACACAGACCAGCCTCAGAGGGGACAGGCCTATGTCCCAGACAGAAGCATCTCACCTGTGCAGGTGGAGGGAGCTGCCTCAGAGGGCCACGGCTGGGGGCTCCTTACCTGGAAAGCCAGGTAAGCCTCTGACAGGAGCAGCCGTGCAGGCTGGTACAGGTTCATCTCCAGCAGAGCCTCGGCCTTGAGCAGCCACAGCTGGGGATAGGACGCTCCATCCAGACCCCTCCCGGTCTCTCCATTTATCTTCAGAACCTGTAAGACACCACAGTACTGAACCCCACTGACGCACCGGCCCTTGGGGCGCTCGCGGTCCCCCTGTGCTCAGAGCTCAGGTCTCTGGGCGCTGCCTGTTTCTCTGCCAAGTGCTGCCACCTGGACCTCTGTCTCTTCTTTCTCCCTCAAGCCCACCCAAATCCACCGCTGGCTGGGAGGCTCTGCACCCCAGGGCCCAGGCACCTTCCTCAAGCGCTGACCCTGGTTCTGAGGAGTGCCCCAGCCTGGCATTCCTCGGAACCAGGGCTCTTGACGCAAGAGCTGCTGTTTGGGAAAGTGACTTTCCCTCCTGGGCAAAGCTATGGGATGAGCCGGACGGTCTGTGGGGAGCCGGTAGTCAGACAGCCATCCTTGAGGGGCCAGCTGGCTGCAGGGGCTTCCCAAGGATGTGCTCTGCCCCAGGGGAGTCCCTTCTCCCCGTCTGCTCTCATTTGCTGCCCGGACCCCTGGCAGACTTGCTCCATGGTGGCCTGGGTGCGCATGAACCTTGTCTTCCCCAGGACCTGCAGGGTTGCAGGGAGGATCACATTCCATTAGGTCTCTGGGTTTCCACAGGTGTTCACGCAGTAAGCACTTAACTAAATTCTGGCTCTCTGGTGCCCCCCATAGGCAGGCCAGCGGCCAGGTCACCAGCACACTGGGCTTCGCACTGGGCTACCTTGTCTTGGGCTATGAGTGGCTTCTCCTCTTGTGGGTGGCTTGGAGCCTCAGGCTCCATCAGCACTGGCAGGCTTTGAACAGGCTCCTTGTTCTTCTCCTTTCTCAATGCGATCTCCTTCCTGCAGCTGGTGGGAGATGAACACTAGCAGGTGAAGTGCGGTGACCATTTTCACGGCAACCGCCACGTTCTTCAGTACCCAAGAGATGGTCGCAATGGCCACAAGAAGCTCTAGTCCACACTTTTAAAGAGACTAAAAATGTCCCTGGGATTTGGCCACAGTCTGGCTCCCAAACTCGGGTCTTGGGCCTGTTTTCTCCACAAAACAACTAGACCCTCCTCATGTAGAGGTCTAGTAGCAGGCCCCAGGCTCTACACACCCAAAGCAGATCTCCCGCCACCCCAGGCAGAAAGACTACGCTCCCCGGGGCTCAGCACCCACAGGGAGCACCTGGGCGGCCTCCTGCTACTCACTCCCAGCCCCCGGCATGGCATGTCCAGAGCTGTCCTTTAGAAAATGGACTAGCCTTCAAGAGCTCAGCCCAGGCCTGCCCAGCCTCTCAGCCCACACAGGTCCCTTCCTTCAGGACCTTTGACACTTCCCAGTCGTCCAGGAGTCTCCTGACCACCTGCGCCTAGAGTGGGTCCCCCACCTCTGGCATCACTGAGCAGAGCACACCTCACCCTCTTCCATAGCCCCCGCTTTGTCCTGCATGAAATCCTACACAGCAGGTGCTGGCCAGTGAGCCCACGGCAGAGGGAGGGGCTGCCGCACCTAGGGCTTCTGCAGCTGAGACCTCAAAGTCAGCAGGGCACTGTGAGATGCTGAGCCAGGACCAGCCCTGGGATACCCCCACATTTCTGGAGGCTTGGCAGCTCGCAGAGGCCAGTGAGGCCCAGACAAACAGATCATGTAGCTCGAGAATGCAAAAGTGATGTTGGACATGGACACTTGTCACCATGGGCTGCAGAGTGAAAGGTGCGGACAGCATGATTCCCTCAAGGAAAATCGTGTGAGTTTTATATCACGGGGAAAGTGTGTTTTATGCTGATGAGGTACATCACCAGAACCATGTATCACTGCAGGAAAAGAGCAACTCCCAAGGGATGTCTGGATCCTGGTGGGTCCAGCTGTGGGACAGCTGACCTCTGCAGACCTCTAGAACCTGGAGTGACAGGGCTGGCACCCATGCTGGTGCTTTTCCAGGCCCTCCTGAGCGTCCACCTGACTTCTGCGTGCACACCCCCGGCTGTCCCGGTAGGTGCTGCCCACCAGGACTTCCAGGCCATGTGGCTGCCTGAAGTCCCCTGCCTGGCCCGTCTCTGTAGGGGAGCTCTGGCCCTGGCTGCACAAGCCCCCAGGAGTGAGTGCCCCACTGCATGGGAATAGCACGCACCTTGCCTGCTCCATGTCACTGATGTACGTCTGCCCGACCGCCGCCTCGTGGTGGGCAGCCGCTGCGGTCAACCTCAGGTCCCAGCACACTCGGGCAAGCCTGGGGGCAGACGGATGGGAGAAGAGACAGTGACACAGGCTGCAGTCAGTGGGGGCAGGCAGCCCTTGGGCTAAGTGAACTTTGTGATCTGGTGGATGGAGAAGATGCAGATGCTTTGATAATGTTTTCAATAATTTTTAAAGCTAAGCAAAATTACCAGGGGAAAAACTGTCAAAGCTCAGTCACTTGCTCACACATTATCTTCCCTGTGTCATTTCCCACCACTGTCACCTTCTGAAGGAAGGCCAGGCACAGAGGTGCGACAGAAAGCTGTCTCTTTAAAACGCTCTCCAGTGGATGTGACTGCAGCCTTTGGGAGAGTGGAGAGAGCGTCCAGCACAGCTGTGTGCTTGGCCTCCACCGCGTCGCCATGTCTGTCCCGTCCTCCCCCTCCTGCTCCTCCAGGGCACAGTGCCCCCCACCCCTAGTGTGCGCCTCCTTAGCATCACGTGGAAATCTCTTACCACCGTTTTTACGTCAAGTGTCTTGACATGCCTAGATTACAAACCTCGGGATTCACTGTTTACACAAATACCCAGCCTTAGGACTGAAATCAAAAAGTTGTTTCTGCATTGCATGGGGCACATGTTCAGCCCGGCCACTTCAGTGTTGCCAGCTTCCCTGGAGGCACAGGAGGCAGATGCACCCACCGAAGGTGGTAGAGGTCTGCCAGGCTCTTGCTTTCCACCACTGCATCTGCGATGAGGACGCCCAGCTGCAGGACCGGGATGGTGAGCTCATGCAGAGACATCTTCTGCAGGGCCTTGACCAGGAGATCCAGGTAGTAGAGAGTGTACGTCTGCAGAGACACAGTGAGCCCGGTCCCAGGCGGGGAGCAGTGGCAGCCTCCCTCCTGGGGCCGAGCAGGGGCCTGGCACGCAGGGTCAGCAGGGCCTCCCTTCTCCTTCTGTCCTGTGCAATGACCAGTAAGCATCAGCACCCGAGAGCGGCTGGAGACCTCACAGGGGCACACCCACTCCTGTGTTCAGTCATGAAATCCACGCTTTGCTCCCCTTCCTCCCACTGGACTCTACTGGTCCATCAAAACCAGGATTTCTTCACGAACACACACGACCACTTTAAAATCAGACCTAGGAAGTGGACAACTGTGTTCTGTGGGTGGGAACTAAGCACTGAGTGACTATGCTTAAAATCCGCGTATGGGAGCTGGTGGAGCGCAGAAAGCAGCAGGCGCTGAGGTCGGAAGAAGGTGCCCGGGGAAGTGGCCAGACTCACTGGTGGCTGAGGGCTGGAGGCTCCCACCTGTCAGCCCTGCTGCTTGCACAGGCCCGGGCCGGGGGCACTGCAGGTCTGGACACACAGCTGGTGTGCTGTGGAGGTGGGAGATACCTGAGGCCTCTGTGAGTTCCTTAAGGGGATACCTGCAGCTCCTCACTTGTTCTCCTTTCCACGAACAGACCCCACTAGGGTGGGAGGCCAGCCCCAGGCAGAGCAGCCTGCTGCTCACGGATGGCCAACGGCTTCCTCCCAGGACCCATCCAGTCTTTTCCCACCCCCTGGGGACACAGAGCTCACCACCAGGGTGGCACAGGTGAAAGGAGGGCACGCAAATGGCCAGCGCCTGAGGAAGGCCAGCTTGCTGCTCCCAGAGCACCTGCTTACCCACAGTGCAGAGGCTACCACTACCACGTGGATTGTATCAGGAGTGAGGACCTGGCCACAGAGCTCCGGCTGTGGTGGGTGGGGCTGGAGGAAGGCACAGGCCTCCCCACTGCTGAGGACTCCCACGGGCCATGGAGACCCGCTGAAGGCCTTTCAGACACGGGCTCCAAGGCACCAGTGTTCCCAGGTGTGCCGCCGTGGACTGGAACCTGTACAGTGTCCACCAGCAGGAGAGAGGGCCAGCAGACCATGTCTGCTCACTGTGACCAGCAGTACAGATGGACCCAGAAAGAAGCCAGTCCAAAGGTGATGAGTCCATGACTCAGTTCCTATGAAGCCCCAAGCTGGGCAGACAGAGTGGGCTGGACTGCAGCCCAGAGACAAGGTCCTCCTCCAGGACTGGGAGACCACATGGCCAAGATGGGCTGTGAGTGTGACCAGGAGGAGGGTGTGCCCAGGACACAATCCTGGAGTCCCTAAAGAGGGACGTGACAGGGAGAGGGGCTGGGTGGCCGCGGGTGGAGCTGGGGGAGGAGGCAGGCAGGAACTTCCCCTACAGATAGGCCTCTCTGCGTTGAGGCAGCTGGTTCGTGTCTGGTGTCTGGGCACCTGTCCCCGGGTGGGGTGTGGGAGGAGGGCATCCTGTGGATGAGTGCTGTCTGGCCAGCAGGTGGACTGCCCTGGGCGAAGTGCTCGCTGCCCTCACACCTGCCTACCGGCTTTTGGACTGTGGTGGAGTTCACGGTGAAGTCGCTTTTGTCCTGCCTGAACACTGTCAGTAGCTCCTCCGGGCAGGAGTGGAAAGCCCACTCTTCTCCACTGGCTGGCAAGTCCTCCAGCTGCTTGGTGGGAGCCGAGGCCTGAGACTGGAAAGGAGAGAATGCGGATTTGCTTTAAAGAATGAAGTTCAAAACAGACGCCTCTATGGTCCTGCCAGGACGAGGGCAGACGGTGACCCTCTGCACAGCCCTGGGGGGCATACACCTGCCATCCCTGGTGCCCAGGGCACACGGCGCCCTGCCTGCCCTCCGCCTCTGCAGCTTCTCGGCTGGAGCCACATCTGACTTTCTGTGCACAAAGCAGCTTTCTGACCTCACTGCCCAGGGACACTTGTGGCCCGCACGGCACAGGTTCTGCCTGGGCCGCCCAGGCTCTGCAGCCCACGGGGCTGGGCATGAGCTCACACATTTTGGGCTGGAGCCTACTGAACTTCCGGCCACATGCCACGTGTCTCAGATCTGCTTTGTCACAGGGAGAAGCCAATATTTTAGGGTGAAATGTCCCATGTGCACTAGCGGCTTCCTAGGGGAAGCCCTGCTCTTCTCACTGGCCCCCACCTCCCTGGCCTCTGGGCTGCTGTTTATCGGGCTCATCAGGGAACAGGGTGACTGTCACCCTGGGCGAAGCATGTCACTGTCTCCATTGTCCAACACAGAGTAGGTTGCAGACCCCACTGGGAGTACCGGGGAGGCTGGGAGGCTGTGGGGCCTTGCCTCTGTCTCTGGGGAGGCCATGTCTGAGAGAGAAGGCACCCTCACCTGCTTCCCGTCCTTGATCTTCTCCTTCTCCTCCTTCCCCTTCTCCTTCTCCTTGACCTTCTCCTTCTCCTTCTCCTCCTTCCCCTTCTCCTTCTCCTTGACCTTCTCCTTCTCCTCCTTCCCCTTCTCCTTCTCCTCCTCCTTCCCCTTCTTCTCCTCCTTCCCCTTCTCCTTCTCCTTGACCTTCTCCTTCTCCTTCTCCTTCTCCTTCTCCTCCTTCTCCTTCCCCTTCTCCTTCTCCTCCTTCCCCTTCTTCTCCTCCTTGACCTTCTCCTTCTCCTTCTCCTCCTTCTCCTTCCCCTTCTCTTTTCCTTTCTCCTTCTCTTTTTTAGACAATGACATATACGAACTGGCTGCTACTAGAATTCTATTTTCTGGAAATGATTTTCCGGCTGTCAACAAAGAAACCTGTGGAAAGACAAGATCCAGGTTGGCAGTATTAGAAGCAGGGCTGTGCCCACCCCCCTGCACCAGGTGGAGGGGCCCTGGCTCTGAGGGTGCTGCTCTGCTAGGGTCAGGCTGGGGAGCCGCCGCAGAGCTGAGCCTCCGGGAGGGCTGGGCCCCCAACGGCTATGGGATCCAGGCCTGTGAGCACACAGGTGTCCCCCAGGGGTACTTCCCCACTCTAGGTGCAGCTGGACTTCCTCACACTGAGGCTTCCTGTGGACAGACCTTGCCATCCCCAGCATCTCCCTCCTGTGGCCAGGCCTGGGCAAGGGCAATGGTGGCTTCCCCCAGGACACTCAATGGATAGGGGCTGCTGGGACAGAGGCACATATTCCAGATAGGACTTGGGTGGCCAGCAAGGAAGGCACAGCTGGCCCTTGAGGGGCCTTTCCCCTCCACAGGTCCTTAGTGCAGACGTGTGGTGATGGTGGCATCACTGGAGGCTGGGGGTTGGTAGACTCCAAAGTCCTTCCTGCAGCTGAGGGTCCCCTTGTTCCTCCACCCTGCTGGGGGCTCTAGGGTCACTTGTTCTCAGGAAACCGGCCTGTCCTGGTGGACACTGCCCACAGGGCCTGGGACAGTCACACATGGGCAGTCCCCAAGGGCTGGAGAACAGCCAGAGCTGCCTCTGGTCCCCACAGGGAGCCGTGGAGGAGAAAGGCAGAGGTGGCCCTTCATGGCTGGGGGTGGGGTCAGAAGAAGGTTCCAGAAGACACAGCTATTGACAGGAAGACTAGGCTGCTCTGTGGGTGGCCTCAGCTGGGACACTGTGGGTACAGGCTGGGCAAATGGGGCTGGGGTGGGTTTGGGGAGTAGCAGGGGCTGGTTCAGAGGGGCCCAGGGAGCACAGCAGGCCAGAACAGTGCCAGCAAGGTGTCTCTCAGGGGAAGGACATGGGTCACCAGAGCGGGGTCTGCCCTGTCCAGGACCTTTGGAGAGTCCCAGGAAGACTCCCAAGGAAGCAGCAAGCATGGCCTGCACTGTGGCCCAGAAACGCACGCCAAGCACCTGCCAGATGTGCCTGAGGAAGGTGTAGGCCGCGAGGCAGTCGTCCTGGTAGTGGGTGGAGCTGGGGGTCTCTATCAGCGCCCGCAGGATGTGCACGCGGGCCAGCGCTTCCAGCTGCTTCACATTCCATGGCTGCTCCCAGGAGACCGGCTCCTCCTGGGTCGCAGCGTCTTCTGCCGGGGTCTGAATGGAGGCGCACTCCCCTGCAAACAAGGTGTCTGGGCTGAGTGCACCTCCAGACGTGGGGTGCTGTGGGCCAGGGGCCGCCCCCTCCTGCCTCCTACTCGCTGGCTCCTGCCCAGCAACCTGCCCTCCGCCAGGCCCTCAGGTGGCGCCCCCCTGTGGAGGCTCGTCAGAGCCGACTGCTCCCCAGTGTCCTGACCCTCTCAGGGGCCGGGAGACGCAGGAGACTCCTGACTCCCGTGCCTGGCTGGTGTCCTGCAGCCCTGGGGTCTGCTGTCAGACCAGCCGAGGCAGGGCCATATGCCAGCTGCAGAGGTTTCCCTGGCTGGTGGGTGGGGGTCTGGGGCCCTGGCTGGTGCAAGTCGCAGGCAGCAGAAGGTGTCTAAAACCTGGCCTGAGCCAGCCAACCCCATGCCTGCTGCCTGGGACACAGCCTGGGGCCGAGCTGCCCTGGACCTGGGGCTGCTCTTGCTGAAAGACACTCCCTCTGTCGAGGCCGACGTCTGCCACCCTTCACCTCTCCCTGTAGCAGCGCTGTGCGTCTCAGCTCACTGGGGAAGTACCCCTGGGCTGGACTCAGGGCTCCTTCAGGTAGCCACAGTTGCGGCTTTCCTTGCGGTCCTGACCACTTCCCTCATGGCCTGGGGTCTCTGAGAAGAACTGTCCATTCCGACAGCAGGCTCAGGCCTGTGGCCACTAGGCCAGTGGCCCTGACCAGGCCAGCACCAGGGAGACTGTGGGCTGCACCTGTGTCCCTGCACATGTGTCTAGGGGCTCAGCTCTCCTGCTTAGGTTGGGTCACGGCAGGCCTGCAAGGTGACCTGGGACTCCTCATAGGGAACTGTTCCCTAGTGTCCTTGGGTTGGTGTCGGACAGTGGGGTTTATAAGCAAGACTCCCCGTGTCTCCCAGCAAATCTTCCCTCACCCAAAGCGCCCCCCCCCGGCCCCCACACGCATCACAGACAGGGCCCTGGGAGTTAGAAGCCTGTGGGGAGGAAACCAGAGGCCCGGCATGAGCTGACGGGATGGTGGGCAGAGGAGGTGCCCTCCACCTCTGCCTGTCTGTGATCCCAGAGAGACAAGGCCACCTGCCCCTCTCCTGAGCATGGTCACAGGTGGTCAGGCCCCCCTGCCCCCACAGACCATTCCTAGCTGACCTTCACTGGGCACCGTCTTGGTGTTTCCCATGAAGGCAAGTTCCCCCAGTGAGGCCTGGGCACGGCTGCACCAGGACCTGGCACCCTGAGGGGAGAGCAGGGAGGCCAGGGCAGGGAGGACGGACGGACGTGGCGCCCTCACCTTCCAGCCCAGGCTTCCACTCAGGCTCCAGCTCGGGGTCACCTCTGGTGGGTTTCATGACCATCAGGATCTCCACTGCCCAGTTGAGGTGGAGGACCACGTCCTCGAGAGGAAACTGATGGAAGCAGAGCCACTGGCTGAACTCCAGGATGTAGTCCACCTTCTGCCACTCACTCTCCGGCTTCTTGGGGATGAGACAGAACAGCAGGCTAAAGGTGCAACACTGCTGGTCCAGCATGTGGGAAGCTGGCTCGGAAGAACCAGCCGACGGCCTGGAACCGTCACTGTGAGGACCACCTGACACTCATTCTGCTGTGGTCACCACAGAGACCTCCTCCACCGAGACTTGTTTTGTGGCTCCAGAATGGACAGTACGTGGCAGGAGAACGTGCACAGACTAAGGCCTGGCACAACCTGGGCCCATGACCTCTGCTCGATGGCAGCTGTGTGGCCTGGCCCCACCGGGCTCAGCAGCACCCAGCCCTGAGCTCCATCTGGCGGCAGCGATCTTGCCTACACACAGCTGCTCCCCCGGGCTGCTTGCCCTCTGCCGTGGCCCAGCCAACAGCATCGCTCACATCTGCAGCTGTGCTGCCTGTGATCTGCATTCTCTGAGCACCTACCGGTGCCCATGTATTCATTCCACAAGGCCTGTGGGAGGGCAATGCCAGCCAGGCACCCAGGAGTCACCCTCACCAGTGTGGAGCGTGGACACACGGGCGCCTGGCTGGGGGGCCATCCACTGGGGTGCACAGGACAGGCGTCATCAAGAGGGCATGAGTGAAGGCCAGGGAGCGTGTCCAAGAGAGCACTCCAAGCAGGGGTGGGAGGCCTGTGCCAAGCTAAGAAAAGGCTGATTGGGCAGTAGGTGGCAGGCCTGGGCTAGGCCACAGCAAGTGACAGGAGAGCACAGAGGGCAGCTGAGAAAAAATTGGAGTGGACCAGATAGAAGGACTAGGTAGGAACAATTGCTCACATGGGGTGACAATGAATTCCATGGCCAGGGTGGAAAGTGACAGTGCATCCTGGGTGCGTGTGATGGTAGAGTAACA
Source organism: Callospermophilus lateralis (assembly GCF_048772815.1). NCBI lineage: Eukaryota > Metazoa > Chordata > Mammalia > Rodentia > Sciuridae > Callospermophilus > Callospermophilus lateralis. The sequence continues at coordinate 93,503,963 of NC_135319.1, forward strand.
CCAGAGACCAGGGGCAGGTGTGTGTGGTCCTGCAGGTGTGGGGTGGGGGAGGGTCAGATGCCAGGGGCAGGTGTGTGTGGTCCTGCAGGTGGAGGATGGGGAGGGTCAGATGCCAGGGGCAGGTGTGTGTGGTCCTGCAGGTGTGGGGTGGGGGAGGGTGCAGATGCCAGGGGCAGGTGTGTGTGGTCCTGCAGGTGTGGGGTGGGGGAGGGTCAGATGCCAGGGGCAGGTGTGTGTGGTCCTGCAGGTGGAGGATGGGGAGGGTGCAGATGCCAGGGGCAGGTGTGTGTGGTCCTGCAGGTGGAGGATGGGGAGGGTGCAGATGCCAGGGGCAGGTGTGTGTGGTCCTGCAGGTGTGGGGTGGGGGAGGGTCAGATGCCAGGGGCAGGTCTGTGTGGTCCTGCAGGTGTGGGGTGGGGGAGGGTGCAGATGCCAGGGGCAGGTGTGTGTGGTCCTGCAGGTGGAGGAAAGGTGTAGGGTGGAGCAAGACACTTCCCAGAGTTCTGCTGCAGGGGGTCTACAGCGGCTTGGCTCAGGGCTCCCTTCAGCAGCCTTTGCCCTAGCAGCCTCCCTTCCTGGGGGCAGCTTCTACCTCTCTCTACCAAATGACGTCCAGCAGGAGAAAATACTGAGATGAGCTCCCGTGGTGTTCAGAGCAAGGCCAGGGCCTCCCTGCACCCCTTGTAGCAGATCCCTGGCCTCTGCATCAGCACTCTGGGCCCTGTGATGGGCCTTGCCTAGCAAGCATAAGAATTGTATTTGGACCTGGGCATCTTCCTGACCAGTCCACCACCCGCTTGCTGAGGGATGCCCTGGACCCAGCAGTAATCCGAAGGCCTCTTGGTGGGATGTGCCTCAGGCCTAGAAACAGCCATAGTACAGAAAATCCCTTTCAGATGCTTGCTAATGGTCCAGGCCTTTCATCTCACACCCGGACACCTCCAGCCCCCATGGCCAGATTTCAGGTGTGTCCCTCTTGGGCCTCCCTTGGGAACCACGCGCATTGAGTCAGTGGCCAGCACCCACCCTCCCCTGGTGAGTGTGTGTGGGTCCTGCAGGGACAGGTCTGTGTGGTCTTGCAGGTGTAGGGTGGGGGAGGGTCAGATGCCAGTGGGGGAGAGTGGCCCACTGGATGCAGGAGGCCTCTGGGGTTGGGTGGGAAGGGGGCGGGTCCTGGAGGTGCTGTGGCCGTAGGGGCTCCAGGGTCGTGAGGCATCTCCCCTCGGGGCCTCACCAGTCCTCCCACCCTGGAAAGGGCGGCTGGAGGGCCAGCCGGCCTCTCGGCAGAAGGAGGCCTCCCGTGGCGGCTCCCTCCAAAGACCTGGCCAGCGAATCCCAGTTGTGGGGCTCCTCCTCGTGTGCCCAGGTGGGGCCTGGGTGGGACTGACCTGCAGTGCCTTGATTGCATTCTCGTAGCAGGTCAGCTGCCCACACACGGTCTTTGAGTTCAGGGCCAGACGGTGCCACATGTGGGCCAAGTAGTCCTCGCTTTCGTCCTTGAACTTCTGAATTTCCATAGTGAAATTCTGGCCAAGTTTGGCTTTCACGATGACCATGTGTTTGAAAATCAAGCTAAAGAAGGAAGAGGGAAGTTCATGGGGAAACGCCACACATGCATGGACACCCAGAGCTCAGTCTGTCTCTGCTCCTGACCCAGGCAGGAGGCCAGAGGGGACCTGAGGCCTTGGGAGGGCGTCCTGGGCAGCAGGGGCCAGGCACTCACAGGCGGTGGGCGGTGCGCGGCAGCACGTGCGCAGCCTCATCCAGCACCTTAAGGCCACCCTCCCAGTCATCCTGGTCAGCGTGGCTGTGGAAGAGCAGGCCATAGAGGGCAGCACGCAGTGTGAGGTCATCCTCGGCCCCTGTGGCAGGGAAGAGCAGAGGCCTCAGAGGGGCCAGGTTACCTGGCTCCTTGCTAACCCTCGCCCACTGGCCTCTGACCTCCTGGGACCCTCCCACCGCTTCACAGTCCCCTGACTGGGAGCCTTACTACACAGGTGCTGGAAGGCCAGCACTTGCCCTGCAGCGCAGATGGGAGGAGTGCTACCTGCTGCTGACCCAGGTACCCTCCATGCAATAGAACCAGGATTTTGTGTCCCTATCTGGTCTCTGCTGCTTTCTCCTGTGGGTCTGGGGGATCTTGCTCTAACAGAAGCGGCCTGGAGTGTGCGTGCATTAAAGGTCAGCATGTGGGACTCAGGGTCACCCTAAGACCTGAGGGACTCAGGTCACGCAGCATGTTTCCAGGATGTGGGTATCTTAGGCGTCGCAAGTATGGGCCAGGTTGGACCTGCACACAGCCTTGTCCACCCCTGAGGTCATGGCTGGCTTGGTGCTTGTGCCCTGCATTTGTGACCCACCTGCAGTCCCCGCTCACTCATAGAAGTGGCTCAGTAAGACTGTGTGAGCTGGACCACTCTGGCTTAATGTGCTGCCCACCCTCTGCAGGCTCAGGGCCCAGCAGGCCCACCTTCCAGCCTGGAAGCTCAGTGGCTGGGTGAGGAGCCTGTCACTTCCAGGGTCCTCCTTGATGTCCAGCCCCTCCTCCTCCAACTGGCTTAGTTGCAGTGGCTTCTGGAGCAGCCTGCACCCCCTGCTGGCCATTTCCTCTGTGAGCTGTCACCTGGGTGGCTTTGGGCCACACCAGGCCAGACCCAGGTCCGCTCTGGCACTGGAGCTTCTCAGACGGTGCAGTCCTGCACGCCTGGTCCCTCTCCAGAGAGGCCAGCACTTTTCTTGTCATTTGGAAACAATATCACAATAAGGGAAGCAGAAACTCCTTCCTTCCAGTGCCTGATCCAGCACTACCTGGGACAGGCCCTCCTGAGCCATGCCCAGGGCCGAGACTGCAGGTGGTCCCAGCCAAAGTGGGGAGCAAGGAGCTTCCTTCTCTTTCTGAGGCGGTTCTCTTATTTTTCCAGAGCAGGAGTGCTGGGGCAAGAACCCAACATGCTTGCGGCTGAGAGAGGGCCCTGCAGCCGTGCCCAGAGTGGTGTCCATGGTCTGCTGGCCCTCTCCTGACCCAAGTGTGGCTGCAGGAGGTGGTCCACTTCTGAACCTGGGAACCACTGTTTGAATTTGTCACCTAAAGCATGGCCAGCTGAACAAGTGGAGGTGCAGGGTGGAGGTCCTGCCACCAACCTACCTGGAGGCTGCACTCCAGTAGCGTCTCAGCATGGAAGAGGGCTGAGTGGGCGGAGCTGGCCATGGGGTCTTGGGCCACACCACCCCTACTATTGCAAGCATTTGTGCGCCACAGAACCTGACAGTTCTGCTGCCAAGTGGATGCAAAGTATGTCCCACACTTTCCTTTTTAATTTTCTGCATCTGTGGGAAAGTGTGCCCTGGCCACAGGTTGCCTGTGATTCCCAGTTCTGCTGAGACTTCCTTCTGCATAGCTCTTTCATCTGCCCTTGGTTTCCGCGGGAGGAGGTCCCCCCAGGCCTGGCTGCTTCCTGCTCCGGGGCTCTCTGCGTCTCCCTCATGCAGCACTCGAAGAGAGCCTGCTGCAGGGCCTCAGTGCTCAGCTCACATCTGATTCTCCACAGACACATTTCTAAAATTTTTAAGTCAATTTTCTCTCTAAGTGGACTCCACAGTGCTCAAGGCTGGGACCACCTTCCTTATCTAGGGTTGGGAGACCCACCCAGCACAGGCCAAGCTTCTTGACAAGAGAGGGAGGACCATTTTTAGGAGATGACCAATTGCTCTGTAAACTGGACCTGGAATCCTAGAGTGCTGTTCTAAGGATCTAAGGTCAGGCGTTTCTTTTCCTTCTTTGGGAGTCTATCTCCACACGATTTAATAGCAAGTGTGGTTTATCTGTCAGAGTGACCTGGAGGCCAGTGCTGGCCCTGGACTTGCAGGGAGTGGCCCTGGAGAAGGCTGGAGCACAGCCCGAGGCCTCTGTAGGGTCACTGCGAAGACACGCCTGCAGTCACGGAGGCCAGGCAGCCTCCTGCACGGGGCATGGGCTCTGAAGGCACAGAACACTGGAACCGTCCAAATCCTTTCCTCCCCTTGCCCAGAGCATGGGAGTCCCGCACCCACCAACCTGGGAGAAAGTGGCCCTCGGCTGTCATCCTGCTGCTCTGGAAGTCCGCCGTGGGCCACTGATGCAGCAGCAGCGTGTTTCCTTTCTCCTGCAGGAGAGACCAACGGTGTACACTCTGGAGGACTGTGGTGTGTGCTTTGGGAGAGGCCCACTCTCTCCAGGCCTGTTCCACACAGTCCTGAGCTCCAGGCAGAGCAATCAGGCAAGAGAAGCAGGTGAAAGGAACGCAAACAGGAAACAGAAGAGTTAGATTCTCTCTGTTTGCTGATGACATGCTCCTATATCTAGAAGACCCAAAAATATCCACCAGAAGATGGAAGTTGACAGAAGAATTCAGCCACATCACAGGACACAAGATCAACACTCATGAATCCACAGCCTTCTATGCTCCAATGATGAATCTGCTAAAAAAGAAATTAGGAAAACTATTCCATTTACAAAAACCTCCAAAAAAAATTGAGAATAAATCTAACCCAAAAGGTGGAAAATATCTACAATGAAAACATTAGAACATTGAAGAAAGAGATTGAGGAAGACTTAGAAGATAGAAACACCTCCCATGCTCTTGCATAGGCAGAATTAACACTGCTAAAGTGTTCATACTAAAAAAAGTCACCTACAGATTGAATGCAATCTCCATCAAAATACCAATGATATTCTCCTCAGAACTGGAAAAAAACAGTCCTAAAATTCACTTGGAAGACTAAGAGACCCAGAACAGCCAAAGCAGTCCCAGACAAGAAGCGCAGTGTCGGAGGGTTCACGGCACTTGATGTCGTAACCAGACAGACTCAGAGACCAGCGCAGCTGAAGATGCAGACTCTCAGCCGTCTGATGCTCGACAGAGGGGCCAAAATAAGTGTTGGAGTAAAGATGGCCATTTTAACAAATGGTGGCTGGAAAGCTGGATATTAATATGTAGAAGAATGAAATTAGATCCCTAGCTCTTACTCTGCACGAAAATCAACTCAAAATGGATCAGAGATGCAGGAATTAGACCAGAAGCTGTGCTACTGCTAGAGGTAAACAGACCAGTGATCCAACACGTTGCCGTAGACAATGACTGCCTCAACGGGACCCTAAAGCCCAAGAAATAAAACCCAGAATCAATAAATGGGATGACATCAAATTAAAAGCTTCTGCACAGAAAAAGAAATGACTCAGAGCCTGAGGAGAGCCGACAGAACAGGATGAAATCTTTTTCTAATGGGGGATCAACATCCAGAATATGTAAAGAACCCCCAAAACTTCACATCAAAAAACTGAATAACCCAATCAATAAATGGGCAAAAGAACTAAACAGACACTTCTCAAAGGAAGAAATACAAATGGTCAACAAATACATGAAAAAAATGTTCAACATCTCTAGCAACCAGGGAACTTCAGATAAAAAGTATTGAGATTTCATCTCACTCCAGTCAGAATGGCAATCATCTAGAATACAAACGATGATCAATGCTGGTGAGGGTGATGCGTTCTGTTGTCATATATAACAAATTAAAATCAAGAACAATAAAAAAATGCTGAAAGAGGGTAACGCGTCAACCCAGATTCTACATATAAAGAAAATGCCCTTAAGATCCAAGATAAAATAAAGGTATTTTCAGATGAAAGATTGAAAGTATTAATCACCAGCAATAAATGCTAAAGGAAGTTCCTCAGCCTGAAGGCAAATCATACTAGGTGATAGTGGTATCAACAAAAAACAATGCAAAAAATGGTCAATGCAAAAAAGAATGATTTTGGTATTTTCCTCTTAATTTTTGACATGAATCATATAACTCTAAAAATCAGAGCAGTGTCTGTGTGACATAATAAATCGCAAATGCGATATTTAAAAAATGCTGGTGAGGATGAGGGGAAGGATACACTTGTACGTATCTGGGAAGACTGCAAACCAGGGCGGCCACTCTGGCAAGCAGGAGGGAAACTCCTCAAAAGGCTGGGAATGACACCACCAGTGACCAGCTGTCCCACTCCGCGGTATGGATCTGAAAAGAGCGACACCGGCACACGGCGGTGATTCAGCTGCTTCAGTGTCCATCGCAGTGGACACTAGCCAAGCCTTGGAGCCGCCCCGGGGCTTGTCAGCAGATGGAGGGACCCAGAGAAGGTGCACAATGGAGTTGTACTCAGCCATCAAGAAGAGAGAGATCATGGCATTTACGGACAGATGGAAGAACAGGAGCCCGCCATGCTAGGTGGAAAAGCCAGACTCACGAAGGCAAGGGCCCCAAATTCTCTGTGGTATGTGGAGCTAGATAGAGCAAGATGCAGGGTGGCGGGGGAGGGAAGGTGTGTGGTGATGGGTCCCGTGGAAGTAGGAGTGCAGGAGAGGAGGGGACTGAGGGGGAGGGAGGAGCTGTGGGACCAGGGGGTGCTGAGCACCCCACCACGGGGAGCCAGCTGTAAGTAGACCACAGGAAGGCCAGAGAGGGCGCCAGCAAGACGAGATACACCCCATAGCACACGGACCACACACTCCACTCCACACACACCACAAACCATGCCACACATCCACGCCATACAGAGCACACACCCCACACCATACAGGACAAGCCTGACACCGTCACCTGCCTGGCACTACACCCCATGTACCCATGCTCCATGCCACAAATATAATCACACGCGCACCATACACACCATGCAGACCAGTCCCCTGGCAACCTGCATCTTGCAGTGATGTGAAATCTCTAGTGAGTCTTGGCGCTGACCCAGTGTGACGGAAGCACACTGGGAAGAGTGTCTGGACACAGAGGAACGGCGTGCAGAGGCCAGGTCCTCAACAGAGGAGGAGAGCAAAGGCACCATCTGGCTCAGCCCTTCGGACCAGAGGACAGGCGGAAGCAAAGACCAGGGAGAGGAAGTGCAGAACCTCGGGGAAGGCCCTACAGGGTGGCTCTCAGGCTTGGGGACCGCTGTGTGGCTGATGTCCTCGAAGGGCTGAGACAATCTGTTCACAGCCACCCAAAGGTAAGAAGGGCGACCCCCACAGAGCTGCTTAAGAGGAAAGCACGGTGTGGGGGAGGCCCGAGGGGCCCCGAGCTCAGCGCCGGCCTGCGGGGACCTTGGGCTTGTGGTAGTGGCTTGGGCAGGCACCCCACCCTGGGGGACCTCAGGCTAGCCCCCACCCCTGCCCACCTGCTTCCTGGCCTCCGTCTTGTTGATGATGCCGATGAGCTTCTGGACGGCCCCCTTGGCCTTCTTCCTGTTGACAGCGGAGGATAGGAGCGGCAGCCAGGCATTCCAGTAGTGACGCGTGGCCAGCATCACCAGGGCGCTGCTGCCCGCAAGGCCCCCAAACCTGAAAGCACATTCCACACCCAGAAGGAGCAGGCTCAGGCGGCAGGTGGCTGACCACATCTCCCCTGGTGGGGCACTGCTTCCGCGGGGTGGGGTGGGGGGCGTGGGGTTCCCGGTGCCACTCTGCAGGTGCTTGTGCCCCCTGGTGGGCGAGGCCTCAAGCCCACCCGGCCAGTTCTCCCTGCACAGCAGGGCAGCAGTGGTCTCCTGGCCACCTCTCCTCAAGCGCCCAGGCCTGGCCTGGCCTGGCTCAGGCCACTCAGGGGCCTCTGGTCAGCGCTCCTATGGTTGGCCCCAGGATCACTCAGGGCAGCCAGTGGCCTCGGATCCCTGGGCCCCTTTTCGGGGGGCACAGTCCTCCCTGCGCCACCTGGCTGCTCCTGGGGCTTCAGGGCCCCAGCAGGCACCCCGTGCCCGGGCTGCGCCGTGCTGACTGCACACCTGGCACTCTCCACAAAGGCCTTGGCGGCCACCAGCCGCAGCTGCTTCCTCCCCTTCAGGTTTTCCATGATGCTTCGGCCCTGGATGCAGGTAGCTGTGCACAGCATCTCCGCCACCAGCTGGCTCTCCACCCTGGGCAAGAGTGCTTGAGGAGGAGGCCACCTGTCGCAGGCCTGCGTCCCTCCCTGGGAGTCTGCGGCCTCACCTGTGGCCCTCGAGATGGGGGCACATCCCTCCCTCCTGTGTGCAGCCCCCACCCCCTCAGAATTGGAGCAGCCCGGGGAAGTGCCCCCTGGCTGGGGGCCAGTGCCTCTGGCCTCCGGGGCCCTGCCCTGGCTGGGGCACACACGTGGCTGGGTGTCTGGGACACTGGCCCTGGTTGTGCACTCAGAACCCACAGGGGAAAGGCCACGGGGAGAGCTGGGCAGCCATGCTGGGGTGGAGAGCATCACCAGGACACCTGGCTGTGGAGGGGGCCGTGGGCCTGAGAGCTAGCTCTGGTCAAGGGGCTCTTCATGACTGGGCCTTGTAACTCCTGAGAGTGACCTGATGAGAGACCCCACACCAGGACTGGCTGAGCCTAGTCATCCACAGAACTGAGAGCCATTAACTCCTTTGGGGGCCAACTGTGGGCAGCAGTGGGCAGCAGGTCCAGCCGGCTCTGTGCTGGGCCAAAATGAGCCTTTCCTCTGGCGGCGCTCTCGGCACCCAGCTGGGACATCCTCCTGCAGAGCCACCCGAGCCCTCTGAGCGTCTCCTGTGGCCTGGGCGCCTGCAGATCACACACACTAAAGCGCGACCCCCACCATTGCCGGGCGCACACCCTGGCCATCCAGTTCAGAGTTCACCCTGTGAGCAGCAGGCTGGTCCTGGAGAGATTCTTTCAGGGACCAGAGTCCTGGAGGCCAGCCACACCTGGCCCTTCCCAAAGCAGACAGAGGAGGAAGGCGCTGGCTTTGGCCTGCAAGGGTCTGCCCTGCAGTAGGAATCTGGCTGGAAGGGAAACTCAGGCTGAGTGATGAGGGCAAGGGAGCTGAACACACTTGAGGTGAGCCTGGCTCGGGTCCATGCTGTGTGCTGGCCTCCTGGAAATCAGGGTGGTCTTTCTGAGGCAGTTGCTGGATAGGGTGTCCTAGGAGCGTCCTCCAGGTGAGGTCTGTCCTTGGGGTTATCTGAACCTGTGCCCTTACTGACTTTCCTACTCTGTTCTCCTGGGGGCTGTTAAACTCTCGGCTACTGCCGTGCAGCGTGCACGGCTGTGCTTCGCCACCGAGGAACACCTCCCTCCGATGCACCTGGGCTGACTGCGGGATGCAACCCAGTGGCTGATGGAGCCTGTCCTGGGGGAGCCCTGGGAGAGCTGCGTCTGCCTGGGGGCATTGCTGGTCCCTAAAGGGGCACTGGCTCCTGCAGGGTTAAGGGGCCAAGGCTGCCCTCTGCTCCTCTCCACTCTCCTGTGCTCTGCTCCTCTCCACTCTCCTGAGTCTTTCCAACCTCTCCCGGCACATGTTCAGGAGACCTCTTAGTTGCCATAGGGACACCAACACTACCCTCGACTCAGACGGGGTTGCTGCACGGGCGACCCAACAGCTCTGAGGACAAGCTGTGGCTGCTCTTCCCGTCCTGTGGCACTGCTGCCAACACGTTCCCTTCTGTGTTTTCATGGATCCCACCAGGCAGTGTGAGTTCTGCTCCAGTCAGGTGTCCTTAGCAGAATTCAAGAACTGGGGAGGTGGGAGGCCTTTTGTGTACCACCTGGGTGTTCAGTACTTCCCAAGCCTAGTTCCCATTTAGAACCATGTTCCTTTGGCTTGAAGCCTCTCCCCACCACAGCTGCTGGAGCACACCCCCCAGACCCCCGCAGTGGGCAAGTCCTGTGGTGAGCAACGGCACCAGTCTCCATGGGGGGCGACAGTGGTCCACTAATGATCTGCCCAAGACCCAGTGTAGACGGCAGCTTAGTCTCTGACCTCTCCTCTTCTCATGCCATTCGTATGTAGGTCACGGCGCCTGCGCACACGCCAGGCCTCACCCTGAGGTGGGGGTTCTCAGAACCCAACTCCCAGGTCAAATGCCGGCTCTGCCTCATTGCCAGTGGGTGGCCCAAGAGAGAGAATGAACCTCTGCCTGCCCCAGTCTCCTCGTCTGCAGTGTGAAACAGGACACCTGCCCACTAAGAGCAGCCCTCCATGGGATGCCGGTCACAAGGTTGCTTGTCACCTTGTTCTGTCCACATCTATGCACCTGGGAGTGTGGGAGGCCCTGGACCACAGAGGCAAGGGGTTAGTGAAGCTGCAGGTCACATTTCTTTGATGACTCCCAGATCCTCACCACACGTTGCCCAAGCTCACCCTTGTGAGAATTTGGTCAAGCTCTCAACTCTTGCCCACATGGGCTGACCCCACCATGCCACGAGAGCCAGGAGGACCTGAAAGATGAGACTGGCAGAGGGGGCCCAGGCCAGGGACACAAGCCCTTGGAGGTTCTCCTGAATCCAGCCACAGAGGGCTCCTCCCAGCCTCAGGGTTGTAGCTCAGGAAGGCCTGAGGGCAGGACCCTGCAGCAGCCCACAAACCCCCCATATTCAGAAAGGGGACAGTCAGGCACTGTGGTTGCCATTCCAAATGAGAATACAGGAGCAAGAGAGGGGAAGGGAGGGGCCCAGGGTATGTGGGGGCAGGTCCTGTGGGAGACAAGGCGGGAGCGGGCAGGTGGGAGGTCAGTGTCACTGACTCTACCCATGCTCCTTCCATCGTGACTTGACTGGTCCAGGCATATCCTAGTGTCTTCAGAGTGACCTTCACAAGGCTGTCTCTGCTGGCCATGGAAGACCGTTGATCCAAACCCCCTTGGTGGCCCAAACTCACATGACCCCAGGGGACAGTGCCAGGAAGCGGGTCTGTGGGTGGCCTGGAGGACATGGGGTGGAGCTGCAGATGGGATCCGAGGGCCGCCTGGCCTTGTGCCTGTGAGCACGCAGGAGGAGGTGCTGTCTGCAAGCTGTGTCCTGAGCTGTCTTCCAGCCTTGGAGCAGAACAGGAGCAGGGGCCTCCCTCCTTGGTAGTCCTTGGTCCCAGCAGTCTGGACTGACACCCCTGCTCTATGCCCACCATGCCCATAGGCAGCGGGTCACACCCGGCCTCAGGGTCCCTCTTGACACTGAGCTTTGTGGGGGGCTCTGTGGGGAGCTCCGTGGGACGGGGAGACAGGAGGTGAAGGCCATCTATGCACGAGGGCAGGCCTAGGTGGAAACTCACTGGATGACCTGGGGCCCCGCCAAGCCCACAGCAGCCCTCTTAACTCAACATGCTCATGTGCCCACACCCTGGTCCACAGCCTGATGCCTGCTCATGTGCCCACACCCTGGTCCACAGCCTGATACCTACTCATGTGCCCACACCCTGGTCCACAGCCTGATGCCTGCTCAAGCACCTGGCTTCTCTGGGGGCCTTGCTCCTGCCTAGGTCACCACAGGAGGTCACTTACGGAGTAAGTCATTATGGAGTTACTTACGGACCGAACACCCTCAGGTACTTGATGCCCAACTGTGTGGCCATCTGACAGCAGGTCATGGTGATCTCATGATCATGGGCCGCATAGGCAAAGTGGGTCAGCCTGGTCAGCGTCTGCAGCTCCACCAAGGGCTCTGACCAGCTGCACTCGGAGGCCATTTTCACCACCTTCCCAGGAGGGAGGACCAGAGAGAGGGGTGTCACGTGGGTGACAATGACTCCCACAGCCTGTGGCTCACAGCAGTGAGTCTGCTGCCAGCCTGGAAAGCCATGGGATTCTGAGGTCTGGACACGGCCAAGCATTTGCTGAGCTTAGGTCATTCGGCGTAGCCATTCCAGACACCTCTGTGATCGGCAAACACCACTGCACTGTGGACACCACACTGGCCACGTTGCTGTCCCCGACACGGGGTAGCTGCTGTCCCAGTACAGTGTGCAGGTCCCCACAGATGCCTCTGCCTGTGCAGAGAGCTTGGCCAGGGTGGAGGCCCAGAGGCACACCAAGACAAAGGACCACTCCAGACAGCAGCTGGGGCTGTGGGCTGGGAGGGGTCCACAGCGTTCTGTGGACGAGTGCCGTGGTAAGAAAGTGGGTGGGCTTGAGTTCTGCAGCCCCAGGCAAGACCCCCTGAGGCTGGTTTCCCAGTCCCTCTCTGCACTGAGCTGTCAGGCCTCTAGGACACCATGACACCCACCTGGGCCAGGGGGGGCACGGTGAAGTCCATGAGGCCCAGCCCGTTGCAGGAGTACATCTCCAGAGCCACGAGGACTCTAGTCACAGAGCTGATGTCCTCGTTGGTGCTCTGTGGAAAGCAAGGGGCACTGAGTGTCCACAAGCCTGAGGCACTGGGGAGGGCGCGCAGGGAGGACCTGGGTATTCCTGAATTTCAACACGAGTTTCAGGGCAGCAATCATCCTGGGAAATACCGAGTCATTTTGCCTTGGGCTACATTGTATCCATCTGCCTCCAGGTTGCTTCCCACGGAATGAGCAGGCTGTGGCCGTGCAGGCCAGAGCAGGTCAGGCAGTGCTGTCTCTGCTGGGGGACGGGGCTAAGGTGGAGGCTGAAGGGCTGGGGCAGCAGCTGCCCAGGCAGGGGCTCCTCCTGCCTCTGGCTGTACAGCCCTCCCCAGGCTCCCATCTGGACGCTTCACTCAAATATCCCTCCTGCCTCCTCTCCTGGCTCCTTCCTGCTGTCCCCAGTGATGGGCCCCATAGGCTCTGTCTGTGGAAGCAGGGTTGTTCTGGCCCGTCCCTTTCCAGTTCTCCCCCACACCCTTGTGTTCCCAGCTTGGGGGCCTTGGAACCTGCCAAGGAGGTGACCATCTGCTAATGAGTGGTGCTGAGTGTGGGCAATGTCTCCTGAGGTCCAGGCTCAGGCCTTGCAGCAGGCTGGGGTCCTGGCCCTGGAGCGCAGCTGGGGCGGTGGTCTCGGTGGGAAGATAGACTCCAAACCTCACGAAGGGCAGTACTCCCCACTCTGGTCAGGCCTGGGTCCCAAAGGAGGATCGAGGGCCACTCTCTGGAGAAGGTGACCTGCAGGTGCCCCATGGGCCCTGCTTGCACACACCTGGCCCGCAGTGACCACTGGGCTCACCTGCTCGTCGGTGCCCAGCCGTGGCCCAATCTGCTGCTGTGCCATCTGCTTGGCCTTCACCCAAGTGGCAATGAGCTGCTGCCGCACACTGGTGGGCACCACCTCCTCGGGCACACTCCCGCTGGTCTGGCTCAGCGCAAACTCGCAGACCTGCAGGGCACAGGGCCTCCTTCCCAGATCTGCCTCAGGCACAGGCGCCATGTCCCCACTGAGTGCCCAGCAACACAGAGGCTCAGCTGCTGCCCAGATGGCTCATGCTTCCTTGCTGACCACCACCAGTGCTCTGGCTGCAACCCAGGGAGCAGGTCAGACCCACGTTCACGCCCTCAGCAAGTGAGGCCAGGCATTCCCCCGCTGCTGTGGCAGGTATTGCATCTGGACGTGGACAGCCAGGGCCAGGACCCTGCACATGTGCCCTGAATCCACTGTGGATTTTCTCATGGTGACAGGACAGGGCCTGTGGGCTGGCCTGGACCCCCAGCTCCGGCCTTTGCCTGCTGAGTGCCTGTTTCCTCACCTTCACAGAGACTGAAGCCTGTGCGAGGGTCACAGCTCAGAGCCCGTGCAGAGCAGTGAGCACGGCCACCAGAGGTGGCCACTCACCAGCCAGGGCTGGCCTCTGAGCCCTGGCATGGGTTCCGGTCCTCCAGACTGCAGAGGCCTGCAGCTTCCATGTCTTCCCCACGCCCCCCATGTCCCCTCCATCATGGCCCCCATGCCTCCCATGTCCCATGTCCCCTCCATGCCCCCTCACCCGCACGCTCTCCACCGTCCTCCCACACCCCCATGTTCCCTCCACCCCTCCTTGTGTGAGCTCCAGGCAGCCCTGTGGCACCCACAAGAACACTGCCAGGTGCCGTGGCTCAGCGGGCTGCTCGCCTCCTGTCCTACAGCAGATGGGTCTGTGATCTCCTGGGCTTTCACTGCAGGCTCAGCATTAGTGCCTGGCCTAGCTGCATCAGTCCAAGAGGCAAGCCTCCCTCCCGCTGACCCAGGCCACTCCAGCCCTCTCCAGCTCCTGTTCCAGTCCAGCTCCTCCTGCCTGCAGGTTCCTGGTGCTAGTCCTGGTTCCTTCAGGAATGAAGACCCGAACGAAGCCTGCCATGGCCTCCCAGCAACCTGTGCTGGCCTCCCCGGCTCAACAGTCACACCCCTTGTACCTGCTGAAGCCGCAGCAGGAGAGCTGCCTGGGTCCCCGTCCTGGCGTGGGTCCTGGTCCTCCAGACTGCAGAGGCACGCAGCTTCCACATCTTCCCTAAGTCCCTTCCATCATGTGCCCCATGCCCCCTGTCCCCTCTATGCCCCCTCACCCCCACGCTCTGGTTTTCGTGTGGCCGCACTATCTGCCACATGCCTGGGTGGGCGTGGGCAGAGGCTCTGTGTCTGTCCTCCCCATCTTCTCCCCCATGTGTGTCCAGGCTGCTGTCCACGTCCCCTCCCTTCTCTCCCCCTTGCCTTGGGCCTGGGGAAGCTGTACCTCCACTGCTGTTCGGATCTCAGTGGCAGCCGCCGAGTCCAGGGGGATGTGGAACGTGTTTGGTTTCGGGAGCTTTTTTGCCTTCTCCGGGGTCTGGGTGGGGATCCAGCTGAGGATCAGGCCTCGAGCCAGGGCACTGCAGAGCATCACCAGTAGGACCACGTCCCTAGAAGACAGGGTAGAGGCCCAGGCCCTCGAGCCCCGGCAGAGACACTGGGATCTGTGGTGGCCACTTGTGTTTACGGACCCATCTGCCAAGATGTAGCAGAATGGAGCCGCCCACTGTCCTCAGGGAAGCTCAGGGTCTGTGGCTAGGATTGGGGAAAGAGCCGGGAGTCCCTGCTGCTGACGGGGAGGCAGGACCCAGGGCCCCTCCTGCTGAGCGGGACACCCTTGCCACAGGATGGACTCCCGAGTGCCCAGGGTGGGCTGGCAGGGCAGAAAGGCCACTGTACCCATGCTCGTGTGCCAGGGTGTCCCGGAGGCCCTGGGAGATATCCAAGTCTGATTCCCAGGCCAGCTGAAGACGTTACAGAAATAGGGCTGTGGGACACAGTGGTCTCCACACACCAGGAGTGAGAAATCAGCCTGGCAGACGCTCGTGGGCAGGGGCATGGCAGGGAGCTCAGCTTCAGGCTGCCCGTTCTCCTGAGCCATCTGCTGGACCCCAGGCTGCAGCCTGTGCAGCTGGTGGACTCATGCCCTGGGAAAGGTGAGTGCAGCGCGTGGCACTATGTCACGAGATGTTCTGCACTGCTCATCCCTTAAAGTCATCATGGACATGTGGCTGCATCCCCGCCCATTCTAGCTCCTACTAGAATCTGGTGTAAAATAATTAAAGTCCTGTTGTTCAGAACAAAAAGCAAACCAACAAAAAATACATTAAAATTGATCTTTCTGATTTAACTGGGAAACCAGTCTCTCAAGTTCACACACACCTGGATGTGGAAAACCCAGACACAACCGAAACCCAGGAGGAGGTGCATAGGCAGCACTCTCCTCCACCTTCAGAGCATAGGCCTGGCCCCTGCTGACCTCTGTAGGACCCAGAGCAGACATGCCTGACCCCACAGCGGCAAGGGTCTTGGGGCTCCATTCTCTGCCAGTCTGCACCCACCACGCCACACCCACCCTTGGTGGTCAGAGGCCTTGATGATGCTCAGGAGCTTATGCAGGGGGTCCACCAGCTCCCTCTGCCGCCCGGCCACGATGAGATGGTGGTTGTGGTTCAGCATGTAGACGGCGGCATTTTGCACCACCCAGGCCTCCCCGATCTCCAGCCCGATCTCCGCCGAGCGCAGCCAGTTGTTCATGGTGTACTCTGACAGGCTTTCTATCCAAGTTCTGCAAATGGACACCCACCAGCATTGGCCACATGCAGCTCTCTCCTGAGGAAGCCGCTGCCAGCTCTCCTGGTCTGGAGGGGTGTGCTCCAGCTGTGGGTGCTGCCCTCCCTGAACCCCACAGCCCTCTGCACCTGCCCCTCAGCTTGAGGACGGGACTCTTGGCCCCTCCCTTCTGGGTGCCACCCTCCTGCTCTCCCCATGTGTGAGCTCTCCTCCTGTCACTCACCTGCTTGGAGGAGGAGCAGCCGGCCGAAGCCCTGCCCACCCCGGCAGCCGCCCTGGCCCCCGGCCTCCTCACCCTTCTGCAGTTTGCCTGCCCTGTCACCCAGAGCTGCTCCCTCTCTGTCCTCTGCCCCTATTGCTGACCTGGGGGCTCACGCTTACCAACAGTGGGAAAAGTGGGAAGAGCTCACTGGAGCGGGAGTGTGGGGTCTATGTAAAGGCACCTCTGCTCACTCTCCTCCTGCCAGGCTGCACTGCCAACTGCACACACCTTCTGTGGTCCTGGTCCCTGCTGAACACTCTGATCTCTTGTGTGACAACGGGACTGCTTTGTCAGTTGGGAGGATGTTCCCACTGCAGCCCCAAGACACAGAGGGCCCTTCCACCCTTAGCTGGCACATGGGCAGGAGTCGCCACCCACCTGTATGTGATCCACTCTGGGTTCGTTTCTGGGGGCTCAGGCACATAGCCAGCTGGGTGCTGGCTCAAATCCTCAGGGGGGACAGCCTGGTCATTCAGCTCTACACCTTCTGTGTGCAGCAAGTGGATGGTGGCCTGTAAGAGAGTGTGTGGCTGGAGGGGTCACGGGCAGGCAGGGCCCAGCCCCAGGGAACAAACAGCCAGGCATCTCTCCTTAAAGCTAGGGTTCTGAAACACAAAACACAGGAGTAGACTCCTGGGTAGAACCGCCCCCCACACACCTGTCACCTCATTGCAAAGACACACCTTGGGGAGAGAAGAGCTAGTGTCAGCACAGCCCCACCCACCACCCCTCTACAGATTAGACGCTTCTTCCTGCTGCCAAATGCCCAGCCATCTCTGAATCTCCTGATTGCTTTGTGAATCTGCTTTCCAGAAAAGGGCTGCTAAGCCCACAGGGGTGGGAGGGAACTTCAGGAGAAGTGGGGCTGGCGCTGGCTGGATAAACCCCACAGTCACCGCCACCTGTGTCCACCATCTGGGGATCAGCTTCCTGAGCACAGGGCTTGGCTTCAATCCATGCCACGGACCCAGAGCCTCAGCCAACAGATCAGCAAGGACTTCCTGCCACTGAGGGACCCCAGAGGAAATAACGTGCACGGGCTTGGAGAATTCTGAAGTCACCGCCAGCCCAGGCACAGGCACAGGCTGGGAGCTCATGCTGGCCTTAGAGTGGTCTTGGATCCAGCTGGCTGCATTCTACCTGGCTGACTGAGCCGGGCAGGCAATGTGTCTCAGTGCCCACACATGCAGGGGGTCAGGGCAAGGCCCTGGGTGGGGCCCAAGGGAGCGCCCAGCAGAGATGACAGCTCCTCCAAAGCTTCCAAAGTCCTCTCCAAATATAAGTCCCCCAGTGGAAAGACAATGACCTGTTGTGTCTATGTGCCTTCGGACTCACCATCCAGAAGTTATTTCTAACAAAAGATTACAGCAATACACAGCATGACAGGTTTTGATTTGCATCTTCCTCCTAGAAGAGCTTCCAAGGACTTGGGAAATCTTCCTTCCCTGACCCACTGTTTTGGGAGCCCAGGTGGGGCCTATGATAAAGATCTCCAGTGTGTCACCAAGATACACTGATGCTGTCGCCCATGGTCACGGTGGGCCCCACAGACAAGCAGGAGCCTTGGGACGCACCTCAGCGCTGATGAACCCCACCTCTGCGAACTTCCGCAGAAGGCTGTGGGACCACTGCTTCGGCAGCACCCCTTCTGACTGGCCCCAGTTCTCCTGCACAGAGCCTTCTGTGGTTCGCTTCTTCCTTCCTGGGGAGGTGGAGCAGGAAGAGGGTGAAGAAAAACTCAGGAACTCTGTGGCCCTGTTCTGGGGCTCTCCTCAGCTTCCTACAGGATGCCCTAGGTAGGGGCATGCGCTGTCAAAGGTGAGGATGGTGTCAGACTCATGTCCAGTGACAGGGGGTGTGATGACAGTCAGTGGCAAGTTTGTTGCCATTACAACTACCATGAACTGTCATGTGAGCCTTGCCTCAGTGTCCACGGGGACCCAGACCAGGACCCTGAGGACCCCAAGTCCCCCTGTAAACAGTGTGCTCTTGATATACCCTGCACCCTCCTCTGTGTGCTCTAAGTCATCTAGGGACCACCTAGGTACCTCCCACAGGTGGGTGAGATGTAAGTGGGTGTCACACTGTATGGTACAGAGAACAATGACAAGAAACACGTCTGACATGTCCAGAAGAGATCAAGCTTTGTTCAAGGGTTTTCAGACCTCGACTGGCTGACTCTGGGTACACAGGGCCCAGGGACATGGGGGGCAGGCTGCACACACATTCAGAAACCCCACTCTCATTTGAAGGCTCTCTGGACCTGTGTACCGACTAGACTCGTTACTGTGGGGCCAGTCTGGCCTCTACAGGAGGAAGCCCCTCCCCCGTGGCCCTCAAAGGAGGCGCCTGGCCTTCTGAGGCACTTTGTTCAGGGCTGCCCTGTGCGACTACCTCTCTTCTGCCTTGGGGACTTCTTGGCCTTGATGCTGTCATACAGCAGGCAGAAGCGGCTGGCTGTCCGGCACACATCCCACACCTCTTGCTTCCGAGCAACCTTGGCCAGCTCTGCCCAAATCTGGATTCTGCTCTCCAAAACACAAACAGGGGAGGAGCAGGTTCAGGCATAGCTGGTGAAAGTAGCAGACACACAGGTGGCTGCCCTGGAGGAAGAGCCACGCTCCAGGGCTTTGCGTCTGTGCTCCAGCTGGACAGCTCTAGGGGCAGGTAGACAGTGGCCAAGAATCAGGGGCAGCTCCCAAATTCCCCTCCCAGGCCCTCTTAGGTTGATGCCATGGTCTGCCCATCATGCAACACTGATGGCTGCAGCACGTGTCCCCTAAGGAAGAGGGAAGTCTCTCGCTGGCCACACACGTGTGGGCTGTGGCCTGTTTCTCCCAAGAACAAGCAGGCCAGGCCTCATCCATACCCCTCCTGGAGTTCACAAAGCTGGAGGCTTTCCCAGGTCCATCTCCTCCCAGGAGCACCTCTTCCCAGGTGGACCTCCTCCCAGGAGCACCTCCTCCCAGGCACTTCCTCCCAGGTGCACTTCCTCCCAGAGGGACACCACCTTCCAGGTGCATGCCCTCCCAGGTCCACCTCTTCCCAGGTCCACCTCCTCCCAGGAGCATGTCCTCTGCCCCAACAGGCCCTCCTTACTAGACTCTGCTTTGAGCTTCTGTTCTCCAGAAAAGTCCCTTTCTTTGCTCACCTCTCCTGGTCATTCTCGTTTCCCAGACGCCGCAGATGCCCAGCAGCCTTGTCCACACTAAGCATGTGATGTCGAGCCTTTGCGAAGAGGTAGGAGAATCTGCCCCTGGTTTTCCCAGTGGAAACTGAGACAGAAAGCAAAATGTGAGGGTCGACATCATGTGCTGAGGAAAGGGGTGACAGGAAGAGCAGCTGCATTCAATGGGGACATTGGTGATAACAGCAAACCGTGGCGCCTGCCCTGCAGCAGCTGGCTCCTGGGGCTGAGTCTGTGCAGAGTCGGTGCACATTGCCGTGTCCTCTGACAATCAGTCGAGCTGACCGTGTTGTGTGTGGAGGGGCAGAGGTGGTCTGGGAATCCCGCCTGACCCCTCCTTGCCACCCACTCTGTGACTGGGCCAACCAGCCAATCTTCCCATCAGAAGCATCGGCTCTGCCCCAACTCTCAACCCTGGCCCCTCCAGCAGCCCCATGGTCCCTCAAAGCCAAGTGGTTTTATCTGCTTCAGGTAGGAAGTTCTGAGCCCACTGCTCCTTTTCCCGTCAAATAAAAAAAAGGGCGCCTAGAACTCAGCTGCATGCCCAGGGCTGGGCTGCCCAGGGTAGCTGCTTGGGGACCCAGAGGACACTAGCCTGTCTCTGGCCAGGAGACGTCTGGGCAGGAGTTGGGGCCTCAGGGATGTGCTTCCCCTGGGCTGACCTCCTGCCCTGTCAGACGGCTCAGAAGACTGCAGAAGCCAGCTCTGCCCTGCTTCCCCAGGAGCCCTCCTGCTGGGAGTGGGTGCTGACTGGGCCCCCCAGGTGAAGGGCACCTGACCCCAGGCTGCCAGCAGATCGTGCTGAGTGTGAGAAACCTGGAATGCCACACAGATGTGTATAGGTGACACCAACAGACCTACAGCCGCTCCTCAGTCTCCTGAGAACAAAATGGAACCAAGGAAGGAGGTGACCAGGGGGACAACCGCAGCAGACAGGCGGCACCCCTCCTGTGACCCCACCCCATTCTCCTCTCCCTCTATTGGACATGATCTACGGACCTTGCCGGCCCCTCTCCAGACCACGGCTCCCAGGCTCCAGTCCCTGTGTGACCTGGTGTCAGAGCATGGAGCTGAGAGAACCTCCAGAGGACAGCAGGCGCCCCGGCCAGGCTCAGGATGCCTGGCTGCTCCAGGGGAGCTGGGACACAGGGCGGGCACCGTAGGCCCCTCCTAGCCCACTCACTGCTTGCCTTGGGGAGGTTTGCTGTGCACCCCATCAGCTACACTGGTTAATCCTTGGGGATGAGGCCCGTGGCTGAGGTGAGTGGGGTCAGCCCAGGCTGACCAGAGTGATCACTAATATGGAGGGGCAGCCCAGGACCCACACACGGTCCTGGTGTTGGACCAGAGAGGCTGTGTCCTGACTCTGGAACTCAGGACCGGGAACGCTGCTCAGGTAGGCCCATCAATCTGACCATGCCCCATGAGAAGAGAGCATCAGACAGAGAAGAGCAGTCAGGACAGCAGAGGAAAACCACCTACAAGCCAGGGAGTGGGCCATGCTGCCCCCGCTCCACCTAGGACTCTGGCTGTGGCCTTCTGCTGTGGCCGTGAGTGTGGATGAGCCCTCCAGTGCTTGGAGAGAGTGAGGTATCCTCTTGCAGGTGGCAGAGTGCAGCGGGTTCAGGGTGCACGCCTGTGGGGCTCACCTTGTCAGGAGTCAGTCTGGAGACAGCAGGGGGCCCAGAGGCTCCCCAGCAGCCAGGAACCTCCTAAGACAGGAGACCCCCAGACCTGGCGTGGAGAGAGGGGCTCACCTTTGGCTTCATTCTCGCTGTCCAGCACAATCTGGAAGGTGTCAGGGGCCAGGGCCAGGCCCGCATTCACCAGGAGGGCCCGCTTCTTTCTCACGCTGTCCTTCAGGATAGCTTTTTTTGCCTACAAAGAAAAGAGCAGGTTGCCTAAGTGGCCCCTGCCCTGTTGGCACCAGAGCCCCTCTAGCTTCTGCCATCAGGTGGGCCCTGAGCAGTCCCCTTTGGCCTCTGCCATCAGGTGGGCCCTGGGCAGTCCCTCCTGGTGCCCTGCACCTCAGCCTGTATTCATGCTGGGTTAGCCTGGCCCTGGGTTCCCTGGACAGCCACATCTCCCCCAGGTGGCCATGTCTGCACCTGCTCAATGACCATGATGGCCCTGTCCTCAGCACGCTCAGGAGACTGGTACAGCATGGTGCACAGTTGCAGCCGGGTGAAGGCCATCTTGAGCTTGTCCTGGTAGAGGCCCAGTGTGTCCAGGCGCATGGCCTTCTGCAGGTGCTCCATGGCAGGCTCTAGCCGGTCCTCGTCCTCTTCGATGTGCGCCATCTCCATGTGCACTTGGCAGCGGAGCAGAGTCATGAGGCTGGGGGAGAGGTGGCATGCATCATGGGGCCGCCGGGCTGTCCTCAGCATGCAGGGCTTGTTCCACACTCCGTGGGAGGCAGGGAGGGGCATGGCTTCCCAGGGGCCCTGGCTCTTTGGCCTCCTTCCAGTTACACCTGCCTAACCTTGAGGTCTCATGAAGGGGACAGAGAGGTGAACGCTGCAGACCACGGGAGACCTCCGAGCCGGCTGGCAAGAGCTGCCACACCCAGGCTCCTGCAGGAGGAAGCAGGGGGCACATGGGCTACTGCCTGCGGGGAAGCTGTGTGGAAGCACCAGGGAGGGGGCGGAGAGTGCACGACCCCCCTGCTGGAGGGTGCTTGATGTCACTGCGGTGCCAGTGGGACGCAGCCCCATTTGCCCACCTCCAACCTGCAGTCTATGGTCTTTGCTCAGGTTCTTCTAGACACTCTCTGTCCACCTGCCAAGTCCTGTGCTGCAGCTGGGTCCAGGTGGGGCTGGGCAGGGGGCCACCTAGAGAGGCCCTTCTGTCTGAGCAAAGCCCTTGCCACCAACAGTACCTGGAGGGCCACCTCAGCCACTGCCCCGAGGTGCAACGTTGACACACTCAATAGACTGCTGAATGAAGACCCCACGGAACTTTCCCTGAAGACAGAGAAGTACAAGTGACCCAAACCTACGTGACATCAGAGGAGACAAGGAGTGCTGCAAGCCTGTGCAGAGAAGCAGAGTGCCTATGGTGTCAGGTGTGGTGCTGGGGCTCCACAGCCCCGGAACCAGGGTGCCATGATGTCCCCAAGGAAGGACTGAAGGTGAGGAGGTGACTGCAGCAGGAGTGGACTCCATGCTGGGCAGCACCACACCCGACAGCCGTAGTCCTGAGCGCACTCACCCCAGGGACTCCCCTCCAGCTGGTGGCCCAGGAATCTGGCGAGGTAGCCAGAAGCCATGCAGAGGAGGCACCCTGGGGGCAAACGCAGAAACCCCAGCCGCGGAGGGGGCATCTGGAGCCCAACACTCCACAGCAGGGCAGGCGGCAGAAAGGCCTGCAGATCAGGGGCTTTGGGTACTTCTGCTTCCAACTGCTATGAAGTAACTCCTGATGACCCCCTACCACCACAGCACCCACAAACTGGACGGAACACAGGAGGCAGTGGCTTCCAGGGACAGACACCAGGCAGCACAAAACCACAGCCCCAGGGGGGAAGAAACTCAGAACATGTGGAAGACAGTCCAGCTCCCTCCAGGGTCATGGCAGAGCAGAAGGACCTGCCGTGTCCTGAGCTTGGGAGACCAAGGTCAGCATGCTGGGTTCTGAGCAGCTGGGTCCCCCCAAGCACCTGCCCCAAGCCTCAAGGAGGTGTGTGCACACTGACCCTCACTTTTGCTCCCAGGCAAAATGCCGTACAACCCCACAACAATTGAACTGCCAACCAGGAAAAAAGTCTGACACTTCTCCAAGAAAGACAACAAAGTGTGGTGGCTCTGCAGCCTGCCGTCCAGGGCTCCCCACTCACCTGTGACGAGAGAGAAGCATGTGACCCAGGACACAGAGCACAGAGGCAGAAGAACCCTGTACAGCAGTTATCACGGTAGACACCAACAACATGTCCACAAATCAAGAAAAGCAGGGTTCATGAGAACAGGTAAAGAATCTCAGAAGAGAAATGGAACCGACAAAATGGAATTCTAACTCTAAAAACCCGACAAGTGAAACAAGGAAGGTCTGCGTGTGCGAGGCAGCAGAATGGGGAGGGCGGGGAAAGCCTGTGAGCACTTAAACAGCGATGGAAATCCCTCATCAGAAGAGCAGAGGGCAAGGCGGTGGGGAGACAAGCAGGCCCAGGGAGCCTGAGGGTGGCTGGCCGGCAGGTGGACGCCCAGAGCCCCAGGAGGCAAGGAGGAGAGACAATGGTCGACCTCCAGAGCCATGAAAAGCATTATTTGACACCTCTGAGTCTCCTAGAGAGCCCCACAAAGAACTGAAGTAAAGAAAGCACTGCTTGATTGGTCGGAAGCAAGACTCGACCGTCTGCCTTCTAAGGGACGTGCTCTTAAAATGTCTTGCACTTTAAAGTCGACAAATAGGATCAGAGTCCCAGGCGGGAACCAAACAGCAGACAGTGTGTCAGGCCAGGCACCTGCCGGAGCTGGGGGTCAGAAAGCAAAGCTCTCAGCACGAAGCCCGGGAGTGGAACACCCGCCTGGGACAATCAGCAGCCGATGTGGGGACACTGGGAAGAGTGGACACTGGGAAGAGTGGGAACCCTCCTGGGCTTTCAGCAGGGCCGCAGCACTGCCTGGCCTCCGCCATGACACACGGAGCGCAGCCCGGGCCCAGGGCTTCGTGGGGAGCTCCAGATCTCAGCGCTCCCTGAGATCCCTTCCCGCTCACCACCTGGGAGTCGAACTGACACACGGGAGCTTTGAGCAGCTCACCTGTGGGGAGAGCGGCTCTATTCATAGGCTGACGGGGAGAAGGGGTCCCTGCGGAGGAGCAGAGCATGACCACAGCAATAGCCTGTGTTCCCAGGAGGACAGGTCCCAGGCTGAGGCAGCCGCACCCCTGGACACGCCAGAGCCGTGTAGGCACTGGGTGCGCCCCCACCAACACGGCCGCCGGGAGGGTGTCCTGGAGTCCCCTTCCCACAGCTGGCCAGCCCCTGAGCATGCTTCACAGATTCCCACACTGTCCTCCAGTAGCTGTGCTGTAGTCTAGGTAGACAGTGTCCCCTAAAGCCCATGGGTGACACAATGCAAAGGCCATCAGAGGTGGACTGACCAGGTGGTGAGACCCTAGACGTGGCCAGTGGAAGGCACCACCTGAATGGACTAATGGGGAGTGTGGCCTGGCAGGCGCCTCCCTGGCTGTCCTGAGCTGCTTTCCTCCTCCACTCTCCTCCCATGATGATCTGCCCCACTCAGAGCCACCGAGTGGCCTTGTGTGGACTGAACCTCTGAAACCAGGTTCTTGTCAGGTCTCTTGGTCATGGCCACAAATCAAGCTGACACAAGGTGGATGAGGTGAGCATTCAGTACTCATCCCATGGAGAAAGGAGGCACTGCCCAGTGAGCACAGCAGGTGGGCTCCCCACGCCCAGGCAGGAACATCCACCCATCCTACCAGTGTCCATGTCCAGGACCAGCCCCGGCCCACCTGTCCACCTTCTCCAGGATCTCCGCCACGGTAGTCAGTGGTTTCCGCAGATGGTGCCGCAGGCTGTGCTGCAGCAGGGGCAGGCAGGTGTTCCACTGCGTGGTGCACACCACGTGGATGGCCTGGGGGTCGCCCAGGCGGATGGCACGCTGCAGCACCACGTCCAGTCTGCTAATGATGCTCAGCTGGGCCTGGGGACAGCGGGCGTTTCCGGGAAGGTCAGAAGCCTGCTGCCATTACCAGACCCTTCACAGCACAACCTGGGAGGGCTGGCCTGGGCAGGGCTGAAGCCAGTCCAGGGGCTACAAGGTGTGGGGTCAGATGCGAGCAGAAGCTCTGAGCCTTCCACAGACCCACCGGGCCAGGTCGCCTGAACCTTCCAGAACCCCCCCCTCCAGCCGGGGCAATGCCCTCACCTGCCCTGAGCTGAGGGTGGAGCCAATACTGGGGTCTCACTACCCTGTCCTGGCTGCCCAGACCCAAGCCATAGTCCCAACCTCATGAACGGAAGCCACGCCCTGAGGTCTTGGAGGCAGGCAGGGGCACAGCTGTGCAGGCCACAGGGCCACACTCACTGCCTTGATTACAGGTCACTAGGACCTGTGGGCATTCATAGCTGGCCCCACACCCAGACCCCAGCACGTGGCAGTCGGTCAGCAGCCGACCGCGTCCCTCAGGAGCTCAGCTCTGCCAGGCAGACACACAGGCAGATCATGAAGGAACCAGGCCTGCAGGCAGTGAGGCGGCCCCCGTCCTGTGCTGGCCCCTGAAGCACACTCCCTGCTGGCCTCCCCTCACTCTGCTCCTCCACTGCAGCTGTGGACAGGACAGAGGCTGCAAAGAGTCCTAGTGGGGACGGGGAGGCTGTTACCCAGACAAGCCCTGGTGGGGACGTGGAGGCTGTCACCCTGGCAAGCCTTGGTGGGGACGTGGAAGCTGTCACCCTGGCAAGCCCTGGTGGGGACGTGGAGGCTGTCACCCTGGCAAGCCCTGGTGGGAACACGGCAGTTCCACACAGTACAGAAGAACTTGGGGTCTAGGAAGTCACATCCCAGCCTCCAACCGCCAGGGAGGCCAAGGTGTCCCTGGGGCCATTGTGGACTCTACCAGGGCTGGTGTGTCCCAGGCTCAGTGCAGGGAGGAAGACGGCCAGCTTGGAAGCTCAGTGTGTGCAGGCCCAAGGCTGGACCCCAAGGTTGAGCCCTTACCTACTCATGGCGGGGAGGTGAGGCACAGCTGGGCAGCCCCCAACCTGGGCACCAGCACAGAGCCAGGGCAGTGAGCACAGGGACCAGGTGCCTCCCCAGTGCCCTACCACCTGGCCCAGACCTGGCTCTCCTGGGGAGCCACAGGTCACAGCGCCGTGCGCCGTGACGCTGGGCTCAGACCTACCTCCACAGCTGTCCGGAGGTAGATTCTCACTTTACTTTCAAGCCTGGAGGCTTCGAGTTCACACTCCAGGCATTCAATCTCAATCAGCTTCCCGGGGTCCTGTAGCACACAGCGCTGTGTGTGAAGAGCTGGACGGAGCCAACCCACACACTCACCAACTTTGAGACCACTTAAAACACCCCCGCCACACCAGGTAGAAGCCCACAGAGGAAAACCACACGACGGAGCGAAGGCACATCCGAGAACCTGGACATGTTCCCCAGACACACAAGCTCAGGGAGCAGGCGGAGGAGA
Organism: Callospermophilus lateralis; assembly: GCF_048772815.1. NCBI lineage: Eukaryota > Metazoa > Chordata > Mammalia > Rodentia > Sciuridae > Callospermophilus > Callospermophilus lateralis. The sequence goes on from NC_135319.1 coordinate 93,530,306, forward strand.
CCTCCACCCTGTGCCCACCTGCTGTGGGCTCGGCTGCAGAGGGGACTTCGCAGATGCTGGCTCTGCTTCTGGAATCAGAGCCTGAGGTCCCCACAGTCTGACACTCCCTGCACGTCCAAAGTACCACTGCAGTGCGACCAGGCACACGAGCACTGAGGATTGTTGCCGTCGCCTTCTCTCTGTGGCCGCCACTTCTCATCACTGACAGTGACATCCCCCGTGTCAGCAGGCGTCGTATGCTGGTGAGGGGTGCCTGCCTCCCCTCATGCTGGACATGGGCTTCTTGCAGCAGCATGGACAGGACCTGCTCTCCCCAGGATGGTGGTATTCGCCTTGTCCCTGGCATTGGGCCATTTACACTTACTGTCATCACAACGTGATTGGGTTCAGGGGACAGACCCTACTGAGGCCACGCCACATATTCCTACTCATCCCTCCTTTTCTTAATTCCGTTTTCTCTTCTTCCGTCTTGTTTGTATCCACTGACTCTCCTTCATGGTTCCATTCCACCTGCACTGCTGGGTCCCCAGCAACAATAGCTGTACCTGTTGCCAGTGTTGCTCCGGTGGCCTTCTCAAGACGTCAGTGCGCACAGCAGCTTCGCAGAATCCTGGATGTGCAGTCCCTGGGTGTGCGACACAGTGCTCTGGCCAGCACCGTCCCTCCTGCCCTTGGCCTCGTCGGCCTCTCCAGATGGCGGCTCCTTTTGCTGCCCTTCCTTGCCCTGCACAGACCCAACTCCCCTCAGGTACCATCTTGCAGTTGCCTGAGGAACTTCCTTTGGTTTCTGGAAGTGGAAGGCAGACTTTTCGGCTTCGGATGATCTTAGTAAATGTCTTCAGTGTGAAGGTATTTTCCCTGGGTGCAGATTTCAGGGTGGATGCCTCTTGTTTGGGTGTTCAGAGATGATCTCTGTCTTTTGGTTTTATTGCTTGCAGCAGGAAATCTGCTGTCATCCCAACTTGAGTTCCTCACGACAGAACATCTTTTTTGAAGATTATCAGATTCAGGATCTTTGGTCATCAACCCCTCAAGCGCCTTCCTGCTGCCCTCTCTCTCCTCTCCTCAGGGATTCTGTGGCGTGTTTGTGACTCGCAGGGAGCTGCCCAGCCCCACTCACGGGCAATGTTTTCTTCTCCACATTTCTCCTTCCTGGGTTTCATTCTGTTTCCATTACAGAACCTTCAGGCTTGCTAGTCTTTTATTCTAAAATGTCTAGCCTGTTTTAAACTCTATCCAGTGTAGCTTCGTTTGAGAGAGTTTTCAGCTCTAGAAATTCTATTTGGGAGTTTGAATCATCTTCCTTGATCCTATTTAATATAAAAGTTCAGACTTTTTACCTTCTTGAGCACCTGGAATACGATCATCACTGTTTCGGTGTCTGTGTCCACTAATCGGCAAAGTTTCTTGGTTGAGGGGTTTTGACTGGTGATTCTCTTCATCTTTTCCTCTTGGGGTGTCTGGCAATTCTTTATCAAATGCCAGACATTGTCAAGTTCACATTATCAGGTGCTGTGGACTCTGGTATTCTGTGTCTTTGAGATTTGTCCTGGTATCCAATCACACCACTCAGAAAGAGCCTGTCCCTTTATTTTTGTGTCCCAGGCTTGTTATGCATGGCCTGAGCAGTATGCAGCCTAGGGATAGCTTCCTCACTTTGGGGACAAACGCCTGAGTCTCCAGGACCTGAGGTTTTGTGCCTGGCTGGTGAGAGTGGGAACTGCTCCCCACCCTGCAGTCCGCCTGCAGACACACACCACGGCATCAGAAGAGGCCTGAGGTGGCGGGGGGCTGTGGAGCAGGGATCCCGGAGAGAGACCAGGGCTGGGCAGCATACCCTGCCTCTCTGTGCTCAAAGCCTGGGTTCCACTTCTAGGAGATTTGTCTTGTAGAGACAGAAACAGAGGCTCTGGGGGAGCAGGAAGGCTACTCAGCTGGTGAGGGTAGAACTCGGGTGCCATCCAGTGTTGGATGGCAATGCTGAGTTTGGGCCCCCACATTATGGAAACCCAAAAGATGGGCATGAAGCCCACCAAAGAACTCGGCAAACTGCTTCAAGAACAACTGACTCCCAGGCTAAGCTGGTCCTGCCCAGGTGGACCTGACTTCAGGTCCACAGGAAGCCTCGTCTCCTTTTCAAAAACTGTCTCCAGATCACCGCAGCCAGGAGAAGAGCCGACTTGCTCTTTGCTAAAGAAGTTGTTTCTTTTGTCTGCATTTCTCACAGCTTTATTTGGTAATAACTCCTGAGGCCAAGGGGGTCTCACTCAAGGAAACTGGGGACCGAGCCACAGCCTGTGCTCAGTGAGGATGGTGGAAGGGACGAGTCCAAGACCACACCATCCGCACAGCTGTCCTCTGCCCTTCCGCACTGTCGGGAGGCAGGAACCAGGGTGCACCCTCTGAAACGTCCCCTGGGGGGCAATCTTGTCGTGCGCTTCACAAGACCTCGGCAGCCAGAGTCCTCGGGGACCTACGTCAGTGAACTTACCTCAGGGAAAACCCTCAGTGCAAAAAAGGCTTAGACACAAAATGTCGCTCAGAGCCCTTTGTGAAGTAAGCGCAAAAATCACATGTGATTGAGCCGTCCCTTGGCAGAGGCAGGGACCCAAGGCTGTGCTCCACGTGGAATGTCACACAGCCCTCACGTGAGGGGCAGCTGAATGTGAAAAAAGGGGGAACCCAGAATGGCAAGGGTCGTACCATCCCCGCCGCTCCCACACTCAGCCCCCCGTGCTGGGCAGAGCCCAGCTAGCGACTGTCACCAAGCCACTCACTTTGCTGTCCATCTTCTTCAGGTCTGAGAGGCAGTCAGAGGTGATGTCTTCACATTTCAAGGTCAGAGAGAAACGAGCTAATTCAAAAAGCAAAAGCATTCTGGAAAGAAGCAGACGGGCACTGGTTCAACAGGGGACAGAGCACACGGACGGGGCAGGTGGACAGCCAGCCCCTATTCCAGCACAAGTGGGGAAAAGTGAAATAAGAAATAAACAATGAGATCCACTAGCTGATGAGTGAGTCCTGGAGAGGCCCAGCCAGCCCCACCAGGCCCAGGCTGCCCCTGCAGTGAGTGGCCTCCCAGTGCAGCCTTCGCAGGTCTTCGAGTGGAGCGCACACCTGCAGCAAGCCTACACTGTGTCACCAATGCCTCGCAGCACAGCCCCTGGAGGTGCTGTCACCTCCACACGGGCAGGCAAGGGGCAGGCAGGAGCAGGTATGGAGAGGGGGGTGCTGCAGGGAGGATGCCTGGGCTGCTGGAGCAGGGCCTCCCTCCCAGGGTCAAGCAGTCACCCACAGGGGCCAGCTGTGTGAGTCAAGAGGAGAAAAACTGAAGGGTTGATTACTGGTCTTCAGTGACCACACAGTTTGAACAAACAGAATGGATCCCCCTGCCCAGAACTCCAGACCCACAAGCCCAGGGGGGCTCAGCAGAGCCTGCGGCGTGTCCAGAAGCCTCCACGGCCCTCTGGGCTTCAGGGAAGGACCGATACCCCCAAGAGGCTGTGCTGGCAGTGCAAGTGGAACCTCAGCCTGCGGACACCACGTCCCCGGGGCTGACAGCAGGACACAGGTCACACACTGGATCCCAGGGAGACCCTGCCTGTTTTCACGGAGACGTTGTGGCTGCGTTACCAGATGTGGTGCCCAAATCAGCAGTCCACACGGCAGCAGGCCAGGACCGTGCTGGGTGGAGACCCTTCCTCCCTGTCACAGGTGCAGGGCTGGCCATAGCAAGGCCACCTGCAGTCCTTCTGAGCACCTAGTCTGGGACCCCAGGAAGCAGGAAAGGACATCCGCACCAAGGCCCCAAACAGTGTGAGGCCCTACGTTGGTGGAAGAGCAGCCCGAATCACTCTCATATTAAATACAACATTTCTGTCCATAAAGAAACTTAAGAGAGTAAGTGGTGAACAGGGGCAGCGGTAGTCATAGTGGAGCTGAAGAGTCCAGACTTGGACAGAAAAGGCTCCTAGAGTCTGATTGGACTCATTTATACCCACTTTTAAAACATCAGGTAAACAGAATGAACAGGAAATTAACAACAACAAAAAATGCCTATAAATATTTAGAAAACACACTCAATTTCAAAGTGGCGAGAGAAACGAGGAGTGAAGTGGTGGCAGGCCATTCTTCAGCAGACAGGCACAGACAGCACGCCTGCGGGAGCGGGGGCACTAGCCACTCATGTACCTGTCAGACAGCTTGGGCAAAGAGCACCCAGCACCCCATGTCCACAAACGTCCCATGGAGGACACGAGCAGACCAGTATAGCCTGGCTCCAGCCACAACTCCTTAGAGAATCTGACCACGGATGTGGATGTCCCTCCTGGGGCACCTTTGTGTGCGCCTGCCCCCCAGGAGCCACTGCTGACCTGGCCCACCTGCAAAAGGGGACTTCAGCCCCCTGCTCTGCCTGTCTCCTGCCATAGGAGCCGCAGGTCCTAGTCCTGCCTCCAGTGCACCCTCCTCTGAGAAGACCCTGATGTCCTCACTGGACTGTCCAGGCCTCCGACCCTGAGCTTGGGCTGACTCTTTCCCTTTCTGCAATCAAACACAATGCCACATGGTCCGGTATCCATGGGCACAGAGTACTGTCAGCACCCGTGGGCTGGGAGGTGCTGCTTCCCTGGTCCAGCCCCAAAGACCTGAGGTGTCCAACATCCTGCTCTCGGTTGAACAGGACTCTTGCCCCACAGACACAGCCAGAAGGCAAGCACGTCGTCTTGTTTTAAGTTGCAGAGTTGTGGTCATTTGTCACACAGCCATGGATGACTAACACTTTCCTGGACAGTCTCTCCCAGAGCCATATGCTGGGAGCCCTTTGGACTTTCCTCTTCCTAACAGGGAGGGCCACCCTCACTCTGTGTGCCTCCTCTTCACTAAAATACGCAGAGACTGTCCTTCTAATGAGACATGTCCAGGGGCAGAGGCCAAGCCTTGGGTGCAGCCTTCTGGGGAACACAGTCCAACATACCGTACCCCGGACCCATGATCAAATGGCAAACTGAAAAACACCCCAAACAGTTGTTTTCAGGCAAAGGGTCACAATGCTGCTTATGCTAGGGGTGACTGCAAGTTAATAAGAGTCTCAGAAGACCCCAGCCAAAAGATGAGGCTCAAAAGGTGAGGCAAAGGCCCACAGAGGCGGCTGCATATTAAGCCGTGCTGGTGATCAGAGTCCTGGGTAACCTGCCCCCAGACCCATTTGTCTCAAACACAAAGAGCTAATCGGGAGCCACAAACAGCTGGGGGATGGGGGGACCAAACCCCTGCCACCTGCCCTGGTGGGGGGAGTTTTTAGAGCCCTAGGGCTGCCCAGGCTCAGCACCTGGGAGTCATCCTGGACAAGGGCCCGAGGGCTCCAGGGAGCTCCAGGTGGGCTCAGGAAGGACGGCCTCCTGTGATGCCAAGTGGAGAATCACGGGCTCTCCCACCTGGTGGGCACAGACACGTGGGAAAGGCTGTGACACTCGGCAATGCCTGTGCCGACAGGTTCAACCTGGTTTTGCAAAGTGGGATGTGGTGCACCAAACAACACAAACCTCAAGACAGACCAGAGAGAGATGCATGAGAATCTCTGCTAGCTTTTGCAGGTGCTTCCCGCTGCTTGTTCTGTATCTTTTCATGTGTTCCAGCTCTTTCTGAACGCTGCACAGAGATCCCAGAGACCACACATTGGAAACACAAACACTCACTTTTCTCCTCTCATTGCAGGAAAGCGCTGGATGTTACACAGACCTATCTGTCTGTAGGCCCTCTTCAGAATTGAAGAGATGTCTTCTGGTAACTCATTTTTATCCAGCTTTCTAGAATTAATTCAGAGAGCAAATAACCAAAGCATCCTTACAGATGTTTATTATTATTCTAAGGGAAATGTTAAATCCATGAACCTGTATTTCCCAGTAAACATAGGCCGAGCCTGTCCCTCCTGCTATCTACCCACCACTCCCAGAAAGGTTTTCACTCCTCATCTTTCCTCACCTTCTAAAAGTTATTTCACTGAAAACAAACAAACAAACAACAAAAAAACACCTTGGAAAAATTTACATGGGTCACCAAGACAGAGAAGCACTTCACCTAAGACCACCGGGCACAGAAGCCCTGGTCTCCTCTCCTCCTCACAAGAGAGGAGGCCAGACTCCCCTCGGCAACACCCACTGAGCTGCCTCCTCCAACCCTCTGTACCCAGGTACACCGCAGCGGCCTGCTGGTCCTCGGCAGGCAGAGTCCTGGGCCTCAGGTCCTCTGGCTCCTGCTGCCCTGACCCCACCCACTGACAGGACTCCTGTGGGCGGGGCAGGCTTCTGAGCTGGACCCTGGAAAGCGCAGCCTGTGCTGCCGCAGGACGACTCACGCTCTGAGGGAGTTGATGTGGAAAGACGCTGACAGGCTGGCGGAATTCTTCTTCTCCAGCTTTAAGTGAAGCTCATCCATTAATTCATGACGAACCTGTTGCAAGATGGAACAGGATATTAGCTTGGACTAAGGAGGTGATTAAGTAGTGATTCAGGTTTGTGCTTAGATATTACTTTCTTCTTCCTGTGAAATCGATTCTTGGAATTAAGATGTATTTTCTCATTGAAGTCTTATAGCTTTTTATATATAACTTAAGGTGATCCCTATGCCTGAAAATTAATAGCCAATGAATGATATAAAAATTAACGCTTTGGGGACACAATCCTATAGTAATTACTTATACCTTTACAAATTATTGGTTAAACTTGAAAAAATTCCATGCTGTTACAAAAGGAATATGTAAAGAGAAATAATGAGGGCAACGATCCTGTTTTGTTTTTTTAAAAATAATGGCTATGTCCATCTGCTCTCAGGTGAACGGCCATGTCTTTGTTTTGCTCAGGTGTGAATGTACCTTTCTTTTTAAAAAAAAAAAAAAAAAAAAAAAAAAAGAGAGAGAGAGAGAGTTTTTTTAATATCTATTTTTTAGTTTTTGGTGGACACAACATCTTTATTTTATTTTTATGTGGTGCTGAGAATCAAACCCAGCGCCCCACGCATGCCAGGTGAGCGCGCTACCGCTTGAGCCACATCTCCAGCCCGAGTGTACCTTTCTATACTCTCAATTAATGGCCTTGTTCGTGGTTTTCATGCATAGCTTTCTGAACAATGATCTTCAGGGAAACTACTGCTGATATCTGTTTTTAAACATGCACACTCACCATGACAGAGTATATCTGCTGATACTTGTGGGGCACGTTGGCTTTTATGAATGGCGCTGCCGTCAAACAAAACTTGGCTGCCTCCTCCTTTTTCCCAGCTTGCAGGTAACACTCAAGAAGTTCCCTTGGTAACAGAGAGGGTGGGTACTGAACCTCCCGAAATGTCCTTCTGTGCAAATGCCAGGCCTGGTCACCTCCTCTCATGGCTGTGTGTCTCGCAGAGTTTAGGAAGAGGACTACAGTGTGACCAGGACCTGGTCTGCAGGAGGGAGAGGGACAGGGAGCTGTCGGCATTGTGAGCACCTGAAAGGTCTCCTCTATATTCACGTCGTTTACAATCTCCCCACACGGCCCCAAGTGGTGCCCCTGACCCACAGCCACGGACTTGGACTTGAGTGGGGATCTCCGCGGTCAATACAAGTGGGACCCTGTGGCCACAACTGCCCAGTCACTGAGACAGGCCCTGTTTCTGTCTAGCTGGTGTGCTGGCCAGGCCTTGCTGACCATCTGCCCCTGTGGCTTCTCAGGCCAAGCCCGTGTCTGTCCCCTGTGCTGCCTGGCAGATGCGCAGGCTCTTGATGGCTCAGGCATCTGTGAGAAAGTCCCTCACGCTGAGCGCTGACCGCACCAGGACCACACTGCCTGCACTTTGAGTCTAGACGTACCTCTCTGTTTTCTGTGGAAACACCCCCAGGAAAACTCACCCATAGATTTCAAAGCTCTGCCGAGATGCAAACCCAGTCCCAGTATGGAAGGGAAAGTGGGGCTCCAAAGGGAGGCAGGCGGGGAGGCAGGCGGGGAGGCTGGGAGAGAGGCAGTCGGGGAGACTGGCAGGGAGGCTGGAGGCAGGCAGGGAGGCTGCAGGGAAGCGGCACCTGGACTCACAGCATCAGCTCCGCCCGCCATTCCTTGTCTTCCTCCTCTGTCTGGTTTAACACGCTCACGATCTGGGAGAGGCTGGGGATCACGTACTGGTGGCATCCAGGCTTGAGGAACGGCCTCACCATGTGCCAGTAGAGCACGGAGGCATTGTACACCAGGAAGTAGTACCTGCAGCCAGAGGGATCGGAGCAGCTGGGCGCCAGCTGACTGTGTGCATTCCCGTTTGTGTGAAGACTCCGGTTTCACAGCCACACTTACTCTGGTGTGGGAAGCACCAATAGAGTGGGATCTGGGGACTCGGTGCCCAGGGGCATGGATGGCCAGCCCACAGGGGACACAGAGGGTGGCCCCGGGGGCCAGGGCACCACTCAGAGGGATGCCACAGAGAATGACGCTGACTGGCCCCATGCAGGCCAAGGAAACCAGAGTAGCATGCGGCTCTGTGGGGATTTCTACGAATGTGGTGGCTGCACCTGCCAAGACGCATCTACCACCACAGATCAATCCACCGACAGCACAAGACACAGGAAAAGTGCTGGGAAACCGACAGTCCAAATACATGGGCCCACAGGGCGACCTTTGGCGACTGTCTTCACACAATCCATTAGAAAAAGGGTTCAAGCTTGCCTACCTGGGTTCCCCTTTTGCAAAGTTTATAGCTTTCATGTACTGAGTCACGCAGTTTTCAAATTCCTCCTGAAATGGCACAAGAATGCACAACTTGATTTGGCTCTGCTCAGGTCACTTCTGTGAACACCGTATCCCCGCGCAGTGGCCCAGCAGACAGGCAGCTGCACCTGTCACGCACCTGGCCTCCCTGTGCTCCCCTCCCTCAGCTCAGGGACAGCTGCAGGGGCAGAAGGCAGAAAGACCATGACACTACCACGCCAAGGTAAAGGGTCACACACAGGACCAGACACCTGAGAAAACCCTAGACATTGACATCACTGTGAAAACGAATTTGGAGACTTAATTCCATTCTGCTCCAGCCCCTCAGCACTTGTCTAGCCTGCCCCGCTTCTGGAGGCTGCTGAGCACCAGCCCTCTCACCAGGTTGTCTGATGACTTAGGGGCACACAGCTGGGCCCTGCACAGGTGCGCTCGGCCCAGAAACTGGGTGACTGGCCCCTTCACCTTGAAGTACATTTGGATGCAGTCCTCGCTCATCTCTGGCTGCCCCATCTGCAGGAAGACACAATGAGGGCAGGAAAGACCCTCTTTGGGTGGAGTAGCCTCGACGGCAGACAGGGAAAGCAGGGCAGGCCCAGCGGAGTTTCTGTCCCCAGGAGCACCCATCAGCCTCTGCATCTTTGTGAGCCCAGAGCCCTCCCCACCAGCTGCCGGGGGCCAGTCACCTTGAGGGCCTGCTCTGCACACAGCACGAACAGGTCCGGGCTAAAGCTCTCTGAGGGGTCGAACTCCGACTTCCCCATGTTGGCAGACTTGATGAGCTGGTAGGCTCGCTGCAGGGCGGCCTGGTCTGGGGGCGGAGGGTCCGCAGGAAGTTGGGGTATGAAGAGGACAGCCCCGGCCAGGCTCTCCTATGTTCCCCTGGCCTGTCCTTGGGACAAGTGGGGACATACTCCCTGGAACCCCGGTCAGGCTGCCCAGAGCCTCCCCAGCGCCGTAGACAGGGCAGGGATCCCAAAGGGCCAGCCAGGGCTTAGAACAGGGAGGAAGTCCTGGTCTCCACCTCCCCGAGAGTCGGGTCCAGGGTCTCCTGGGGCGGGGCCAGGGGCGGGGTGCTTCCCTCCTGGGGGCCGTTTCCCGGACCTTCCAGGTGTAGGGTCGGGGTCCACTGCCGCCCTGGAGAGAGGTCCCTGGGTCCTCTCCTCTAGGGGTCTGGGGTCCTGGGTCTCCTCGAGGCGGGGGCGGGCCCACCTTGGTGGCTTTCGGTGCGGGCCAGCTCATGCGTGATGACCAGATCCATGGTGCCGCTCGCTGCCGACAGTCAGTGGTCAGTCGGCGGCTGCCCGGCGGACCCACGGTTGCCTAGCACCCGGAGGGACGCGGGCCGGTGGGCGGGGCCGCCCAGGGCGGAGCGGACCTGCAGGCGGGGCGGGGCGGGGCGGGGCCGCCCTCCAGGAGACCACAGCTGAGGTCCCAGGTCCCGGAGCAGCAGGTGCCCCGCCCTCCGCCCAGGGCAGCGGGGCAGGGCCTGCTGAAGGGCGGCCTCCGGCTCAGACCGGGCTGCGGGGGACCTGGGATCAGCCTCAGAAGGAGCTCTGCTACCCTGAGGATCGTCCCGTGACGGGGAAGTGTCCCCGCAGATGGGAGGTGGAGGGAGGAAAGAATGGGAGGCCTTTGGTCTGGACAGGGGCCTCTAAAAGTAAACGACGCCCAACGCTTTGACAGTTTGCAGTGAGACCTTGCAAGTCAGGGACCCGCAGCAAGACGGCAGCCTGAGTGACCTGGCCCAGAGCAGGATGCGTTGCCCACCCAGGGCCACAGAAAGGCACCACTGAACCGGTACCACCGTGCCCCTCCTGGAAGGGGCCAGGGACCCAGGAGGTGCGTGACCCTGCTCCACGGGCGGGCTGCCAGCTGACCAGGGCCCATCAGGAGAGGTTTGCCTGTCTTGAGCCTTGGCCTGTGGGTGCTGCCTCTAGAGAGCAGGAGGCCCCGGGCACAACCCAGACAGGGACCCTTCAGGACCCCCATGAGCCAGTTCCAAAATCTAGGCAGAGACGCAAAGGGCTGCGCAGCCAGGATGGCCCCGGGAAAAGCAGGGCAGAGGGCCACCTGTGTCTGCAGCCTGGGGCGGGCCAGGCTGGGCCAGGTGCGCGGCAGGCACTGAGGCTGGAGTCAGGAGGAAAGGCCACTCCTCAAGACCAAGGGGCGTGGACCGGAGGAGGCTGGGGTCCCTCCATTACCCGGCCTGGTGCAGAGAGGGCAGCCTAGGACTTGGAGAAGGAAGACCATTCCTCCGCCGTGGAGCAGGCGCCATGTTCTAGGGCCACCAAAAGCAAAGTAAGAGAAAGACTAGGCCACCCAGCCTCCTGGAAAGCCACCCTCCACACCGCCAAGGGAGACTGGAGTCGGGGAGGACAGGCCGGTCCCCCAGAGAGGCCTCGAGGTGGTCATGTCCAGGACAGAGAGGAAGCCATGAGCCTAGTTCCCACGGCCAGTGGCTCAGATGGCCGCAGGAGCGGCAGGAGGCCCAGCACCAGCAGCACCTGGGTGAACAAAGATGGCCTGGAAGCCCAGGAGGGCCGGCCGAGGGGCAGGGCCATGCGGTGGTGGGCATGGCTCGGGCTCACCCATGCGGGTGCGACTGGCACGCCTGGCCAGGGGGTTTTGGAACACAGTCCAGCAGGCACCTGCCCGCCATCCAGAGGCTGGCCCTGGGCGCGGCCGAGGCCGAAGTGTGGATCTGCTGAGCCTCCAGGGCCCCGCGCTGCAGCGCCCGGCCAGGCGGAGTGGCCCAGCCTGCAGTGAGGCGCCTGGAGCAGCCACACAGCGCCTCACCACGGTGGCCCGGCGCCCTGAGAAGACCAGACCTGAGGGCCTGCGGCCTGGGCCTCACCCATGGGCAGGCTGGTCCCGGGTCTTCACATGGGATGGGACGGTTCATGGAGGGCATCTGAGGAGCCGGGTCTGTGGCAGGTGCTGAGGAGACGGACCTATGGTGGGCATCTGAGGAGACAGGTCCGTGAGGGCATCTGGAGAGATGGGTCCATGGCAGGCATCTGAGGAGATGGTCAGGACATGGTGGCGGGTGCCTGAGGAGATGGTCCGTGAAGGTGTCTTAGGTTGGTCCGTGGCGGGCGTCTCTGGTTGGTCCGTGGCGGGCCTCTCTGATTGGTCCGTGGCGGGCGTCTGTGATTGGTCCGTGATGGGAGTCTGAGATTGGTCTGTGGCGGCTTCTGTGGTTGGTCGGTGGCCAGCTTCTGAGGAGATGGTCTGTGTCTGGTGTCAGTGGTTGGTTCTTGGCAGGCATCTGTGGTTGGTTCCTGGCCAGTGTCTGTGGGGGGCGTCTGAGCTTGGTCTGTGGGGGGCGTCTGAGGTTGGTCCTTGGTGGGCGTCTGAGGTTGGTCTGTGGGGGGCGTCTGAGCTTGGTCTGTGGGGGGCGTCTGAGGTTGGTCCGTGGGGGGCGTCTGAGGTTGGTCCGTGGTGGGCGTCTGAGGTTGGTCCGTGGGGTCGTCTGAGGTTGGTCCGAGGTGGGCGTCTGAGGTTGGTCCGAGGTGGGCGTCTGAGCTTGGTCCGTGGGGGGCGTCTGAGGTTGGTCCGAGGTGGGCGTCTGAGGTTGGTCCGTGGTGGGCGTCTGAGGTTGGTCCGTGGGGTCGTCTGAGGTTGGTCCGAGGTGGGCGTCTGAGGTTGGTCCGAGGTGGGCGTCTGAGCTTGGTCCGTGGGGGGCGTCTGAGCTTGGTCCGTGGGGGGCGTCTGAGGTTGGTCCGAGGTGGGCGTCTGAGGTTGGTCCGTGGTGGGCGTCTGAGCTTGGTCCGTGGGGTCGTCTGAGGTTGGTCCGAGGTGGGCGTCTGAGGTTGGTCCGAGGTGGGCGTCTGAGCTTGGTCCGTGGGGGGCGTCTGAGCTTGGTCCGTGGGGGGCGTCTGAGGTTGGTCCGAGGTGGGCGTCTGAGGTTGGTCCGAGGTGGGCGTCTGAGGTTGGTCCGTGGTGGGCGTCTGAGGTTGGTCCGAGGTGGGCGTCTGAGGTTGGTCCGAGGTGGGCGTCTGAGGTTGGTCCGAGGTGGGCGTCTGAGGTTGGTCCGTGGTGGGCGTCTGAGGTTGGTCCGTGGGGTCGTCTGAGGTTGGTCCGAGGTGGGCGTCTGAGGTTGGTCCGAGGTGGGCGTCTGAGGTTGGTCCGTGGTGGGCGTCTGAGGTTGGTCCGTGGGGTCGTCTGAGGTTGGTCCGAGGTGGGCGTCTGAGGTTGGTCCGAGGTGGGCGTCTGAGCTTGGTCCGTGGGGGGCGTCTGAGCTTGGTCCGTGGGGGGCGTCTGAGGTTGGTCCGAGGTGGGCGTCTGAGGTTGGTCCGTGGTGGGCGTCTGAGGTTGGTCCGAGGTGGGCGTCTGAGGTTGGTCCGAGGTGGGCGTCTGAGGTTGGTCCGAGGTGGGCGTCTGAGGTTGGTCCGTGGTGGGCGTCTGAGGTTGGTCCGTGGGGTCGTCTGAGGTTGGTCCGAGGTGGGCGTCTGAGGTTGGTCCGAGGTGGGCGTCTGAGCTTGGTCCGTGGGGGGCGTCTGAGGTTGGTCCGAGGTGGGCGTCTGAGGTTGGTCCGTGGTGGGCGTCTGAGGTTGGTCCGTGGGGTCGTCTGAGGTTGGTCCGAGGTGGGCGTCTGAGGTTGGTCCGAGGTGGGCGTCTGAGCTTGGTCCGTGGGGGGCGTCTGAGGTTGGTCCGAGGTGGGCGTCTGAGGTTGGTCCGAGGTGGGCGTCTGAGGTTGGTCCGTGGTGGGCGTCTGAGGTTGGTCCGAGGTGGGCGTCTGAGGTTGGTCCGAGGTGGGCGTCTGAGGTTGGTCCGAGGTGGGCGTCTGAGGTTGGTCCGTGGTGGGCGTCTGAGGTTGGTCCGTGGGGTCGTCTGAGGTTGGTCCGAGGTGGGCGTCTGAGGTTGGTCCGAGGTGGGCGTCTGAGCTTGGTCCGTGGGGGGCGTCTGAGGTCGGTCCGAGGTGGGCGTCTGAGGTTGGTCCGTGGTGGGCGTCTGAGGTTGGTCCGTGGGGTCGTCTGAGGTCGGTCCGAGGTGGGCGTCTGAGGTTGGTCCGAGGTGGGCGTCTGAGCTTGGTCCGTGGGGGGCGTCTGAGGTCGGTCCGAGGTGGGCGTCTGAGGTTGGTCCGAGGTGGGCGTCTGAGCTTGGTCCGTGGGGGGCGTCTGAGGTCGGTCCGAGGTGGGCGTCTGAGGTCGGTCCGTGGGGGGCGTCTGAGCTTGGTCCGTGGGGGGCGTCTGAGGTTGGTCCGTGGGGGGCGTCTGAGGTTGGTCCGAGGTGGGCGTCTGAGGTTGGTCCGAGGTGGGCGTCTGAGGTTGGTCCGAGGTGGGCGTCTGAGCTTGGTCCGTGGGGGGCGTCTGAGCTTGGTCCGTGGTGGGCGTCTGAGGTTGGTCCGTGGGGGGCGTCTGAGGTCGGTCCGAGGTGGGTGTCTGAGTTCGGTCTGTGGCGGGTTCTGATGAGGCAGTTCTACCTGATGCGGTTTGGAAACTGAATGTCTTTCTCTCTGTGTCCTGGAGCTGGCCCTCTGAGGTAGGGGCATCCATCCTGTAACCTGGCCTCCTCTGCGTTCCTGGCAGCTCTAGGCTGCGGGTGGTCCTGAAGTGGCACCCTCTTTCTCCTCAGCAAGGTCCTAACTGGGCCTCTCCAGAAATCTTCCCCATGGCTGGTTTAGGACTGTCAGCAAGCGTCTCTGCAAGAGTCCAGTGTAGACAAACTTCCTGTTTTCCTGTCGCCCTGTTTACTTGGCCACTGGCGGGGAAGATGCCTGCACTCCAGGTGCTGGTCACCCCTTACTAGTTTTCACAAACATCCAGGACAGTAGTTTGTAGAAGTGTGCAAACAAGGCCTCTGGCCTTGAGCTGGGCTTCACAGAGGTGTCTACACTTTTAGGAGAAGTCACACTGGGCTCCATGGTAACAGCTGGCAGGGGGAGGAAAGAGGGGGAGAGAAGCTCTCCCCTTCCCAGGTGCTGTCCTTGAGGGGTTAACTTGCCAGAACAGTGAGAGAAAAAGCTGCTTTTATGTGAGCTTCTGCAGACTGTGAACTTCGGAGCCTCTCCCCTTAGATGCTGGGGATAAAACTCTGAAACTCCCTGAACTCGGGGTTCAGGGGATTGATTGATCACAGCAAAAGCTGTGCCCTCTGAACCTGGCTGCAGCCAAATAAAACTGTTTCCTGCTGTCTTCGGTGCCCTGCCTCGTCTGTCCCTACAACAGTCCACTAGTTTCTGCACAGTGGGCGTCCAGCAGGTAGAAGGGCTCTGGCATGGCCCTGGCCTCACCTAGCAGGACGTTTCTGAGTCTTGGAGCACTGGACACTGGAGCACGCACTTTTCTAGGTAGCCAGAGGGCCAAGACTGTGGTGCGCGTCGCTTCCTCGCCAGATGGTCTTTTTTTGCCAGGACAAGTCAGGCCAGTCCAGCCTGATTTTCTTGTCCAAGAAGCAGGGGTGGGAGTCAGGGTGCTGTGATGGGTGCTCTGGCTGTCCTGGAGCCCCACTGCACTGCTGCCAGTCTCCCTCCTGCCCTGCATCCAGAGCACCGGGGCAGTGGCGCCTCCCTGCTTCTGACCCATGGACCTGGGCCACCCCTCGCAGCAGTGGTGCGCACCAGCCTGGGCGCTCCTGAGCCCAGAGTTCCAGGATCTCTGCAGAGGCCTCGTCAGCCTCCAGCCTGTCGCTTCCCTAGAGGAGGGGTGCAAGGCTCAGGCACCCACCTGACCCTGGGTTGTGCTGACCAGCCCCATCCCGGAGCCCCCGAAGGAACCACAGATGCTCCTGTTATTACCAGGAGACCCCAGGGCCAAGGTCCTGTCACCAAGGAGACCTCAGGACATAGTCCTGTCACCAAAGGGATCTTGGGGACACAGTCCCATCACCAAGGAGACCCCAGACTGGAACAAGGCCTGGTGTTCTTTCTCATCGTCACATCATCCGCTAGACCAGAGGCTGCCAGCCCAAGGCCGAGGTGTGCTTGGGGCTAGGACCTCTTGAGGCCGGGCTCTAGGCACAAAGAGGGCGGTCGCCTTCCACACTCACCTGCATCCACGTGCCCCTTCTCATGAGGCAGGAACCCACCCTGGTGCCCTCATGCCGAGCAGTGGCCTCTGTAAAGGCCCTCCCACATCCTGAGGCCAGTGGGGAGAGGGTCCCTGTCCAGGTGTCAGGAGACAGGAACTCAGAACACCTCCTCCACCATCTGAAAAGAGGAGGGCTTCGTTGTGCTCTGAGGCAGCACTGAGTGTATTTAAGGGACAGAGCAAGGAGGTACAGCTTCTCCCAAGGCATGGGGAGCGTCCACAAAGCCCTGGGGAGGACACACCTGGAAGGGAATCTGCTTTCAAGGGTCCCAGAATCCTAGCTCCTGCAACCAGGCAAGGAGAAGGGGCAGGAGAGACGCTGGCCATGGGGCCCCCACTCACACCAGTCCTCAGAAGAGCAGAGCTCTCCCCTGAGGGGCCAGGAGGAGGCAGGAGGGGCGCTGACAGGCGGTTCTGCAGGAAGATTTACAGCCTTCCTGCATTCCTGTGTGTACACATGCCAGATGCAGCCTGTTTCAGTTTGCCCTGGGGTCCACCCAGGTCATCACCTCCTACATCTGACCAGCAGGCCCACACCAGCTCACCACCCCTCCACCACTGGCTGAGTTCTGGGCAGCAGGCTCCCATGGGGTCCTGGGAAGTGGTGAACTTCTGGCGGCCAGCCTGGTGCACATGCTCTTGTGGGCACAGACGCACACACACGCCTCCCCAGGAAAGGGCTGCACACATAATGCTGGGGAGGCGTGTGTGTGTGTGCCTGTGCCCATTAGTGTGTGCACACCTCGGCTGGCCCTGGAGGTGGGGACAGCCCTCTTGCCCCCAGGCATACTAGAGCACTGCTTGTGCCGGGCTCTGAGACCCACAGAGAGCAATGGGGGCAGAAGGCCCTGCAGCCTGGGGACCAAGGCCGCCCATGTGGCCAGCAGCCAGGAGGAGCAGCCTTGTGTTTCCAGGTCAGCAGCTTCACTCCTAAAACTGGAGCAGGATCAGACGAGGCTCCCACTCACCCTCCCTCTGTTCCTTTCCCAGGGCATGCACTGTGGGCTTGCAGCTCCCCGGAGGCTGTGAGAGGCTCCATGCATTTGCTGCCAGTTTCCCCAGCAGACTCGCCCAGCGTTCCGGGCTTCCTGGCCTCTGCCTCCTCCCAAGTTTCTCCCATGGGCTGTTTTCCCTGGACTTTCTTCTTGGACCGATCTCAGCCCCTGAGCCCCTCCTTGTTGGTCCAGCTCTACAAGGACCGTGTTCAAGAAGCCAAGAGAGCCTTCCCAGGGCTGCTGCCCTCCATGGCCAGCAGGTGGGAGGAGTACTGGTGGCCCAGGGCTGGTGATGCCCGATGATAGCGCTGGGTGATGTGCATGTTCTGGGACTCCAAGAGCCGGCTCAGGGTCCATCTGATGTCCCTCCACATGGCATCCCCCGTCATCATCCCCCTGTGGCCTCACTCCGGGCTTCTCATGCCTGCTCAGGACACCACATGGTCCCTGGTGTGCACAGCGGCCTGTGCGTGTCTTGTGCCCGCCTGCCCTGCTCTGGGCCAGGAGGAGGCAGGAGGGGTGCTGACAGGCCCACAGGACTGTCCTCTCTTTCTCCCAGAACCTTTAGTGGGCCCTTGTGGTCATCAGGGCAGGCACAGCTTTCAACCAGGGCTCCGCCTCAGCTTACCTGACGCTGGGCCAGATGTGTCTTTGAGCAATTGTCCTGAGCACCACAGGCTCAGTGCTGCTGTTGGGCAGCGTCCCTGGCTTCTGCCCCGTTGTGTCAACATTGCCGAATGTCCCCAGGGGCAGAAAGGCACTGCTGGGAACCCCTGGGAACCTCCTCATTGCCCATCTATGTTAAGAGAATAAGAAGCTTTGTCCCTCTTCGGTTCTGCGAAGGGGGCCCTGCAAACTAAACTGACGAAAGACAGATGAGCAGGAGGCAGATTTTCTTGATGCTGCTATTTTAATTTTGGTGTGTCTCCAAGAGTCTCCCAGGAAAGGAAGGAAACACAAGGAAGCACTTGGTACCCTGAGAGCTCAGAGCCATGTCAGCAGACAGTGATGTGTTTGTGGAAGTGTGAGGGGGCGAGGGAAGAGGGCTGGGGCTTCCAGAGGCCGTGATTGTGGGTAGGTAAAGATACGAGGGGAAAGTAAGGGAAGGTGGGGTGATTCCAGCAGATTCTAAGGGCGCCATCTCCAGGATGGGCCATTCCACCGGAGCCGGAGGAGACAGGCCACAAAAGGAAGCCATGCCCAGCTCCTAGGTTGAACGGGGGACGCGAGGAAACCTCCCTGCACCTCTGCCTCCTGGTTGCCTTCAGCTCAAAATACTCTTCATGCCAAAGTGGGGCATCCTGACCATCTGTGTCCACCCTCAAGAACTCTGGCGCCCAGCGTGGCTGATGTCCCCTGTCCACTGGTGTGTTGGCTCATGTCCTGCTGGCCAGGACCACTGGCTGTGCCTTCACATCCGTGCAGGAGGGAACTGTCGGCTCACGGAGGAACGGGAATGCCCTGTTCTGTGGCCCCAGCTTGGGCTTTCTTGTGGGAAGGGAATGCAGATGTCTGTTGGGTCGCAGCTGCCCTTTGATCAGTTGGTCATCTTGCCCTTTCTGCATGGTGTCCACTGGGCACTGGGTCATGTCAGATGGACTCGTCAGACACTTTGTGTGGGAAGGAAGTTCCTTCCTTGTGATATGAAACCCAAGTGTTTCTCATACCTCATTTTTGTTTTCTTTGATTTTTGCTTATTTTGATTTTTTCAGCCACCATGTTTAAATTAAATGTGGTTGAGTTGGTAAGGCTGCCCCCGAGGCCCCTCACGTCAGTGCCCCATGCTGCCACCCTGCCGGCTTTGTCTCCCTGAGCTAACTGTGATGATGATGATGAGAGTCCTGGACGGTGGGAGAGCCAGGCGCATCCTCGCCTGGTGTAGTCCTGGTCTGCGTCCCTGCCCGTCCGTCTGCGCGGGGCCTGCGCATGCAGTCTTGGATGCTCCGACTTACAATATGCTTCAACATCTGCTGCCAAAGCCAGCCTCCGACTGTCTCTGTTCTTAAGATCTTCCAGGGCCATGTTTGCATGTTTATTTCTATGCAAATGCTGAGTCATCTGGTCTAGCTAAAAACACACACAACACAAAACCAAAACACACTGCTGGTCCTGCATGAGGACCGGATGCAAGGTGCAGCCTGGGCGAAGAGAGCGGCTCCGGCTCCAGTGTGTCTCTACACGGCTTCCGGTCCAGCAGGGTGCGCTTTCACCTGCTAACCTTTCACGTAGGCTTTGTGTTGTCATGTTGGTACAAGAGGTCTCCTAAACAAAGGACCTGGAGGCTCACCCTTTGCTCTCTGCCCTTGCACAATTCACTGCCGTGTGTGTGTGAGCTCCTTGGCAGTCTGCTGGGACTGGGGGACTGGACTGTGTCCTCACTTCTAGTTGAGGAGCCATGTGTGTGTGTGTGTGTGTGTGTGTGTGTGTGTGTGTGTGCGCAGTGTGCATCTGGGTATGTGCAGATATGCAAGCGTGCGCATGTGTGCATGCTTGTGTGGGTGTGTGTTCATGTGTATTGGGCATGTGTGTGTAAGCACACATGTGTAAGGGACGTGAGTTCTGAGT
The DNA here is from genome assembly GCF_048772815.1 of Callospermophilus lateralis. NCBI lineage: Eukaryota > Metazoa > Chordata > Mammalia > Rodentia > Sciuridae > Callospermophilus > Callospermophilus lateralis. The sequence goes on from NC_135319.1 coordinate 93,549,629, forward strand.
GCATGTTTGTGTGTGTGCATACCTGAGCACGAGTGTCAGGCCCAGTGTGTGTGTGCTCGGGTGGATGTGTGTGTCAGGGCCCAACCCTATGCCTCCCCTTGAGGGGCTACAGAAGAGCCGAGAGTCCAGGGAGAGGTTCTCTGTGCCCCTCCTCTGCTCAGAGCAGACCTTTCCAAGAGATGAGCCCGGAGGCTCCTTGGGGCAGGAGACCCTGGCAGGTTGAGCAGCCACTGAGGAGAAGCCAAGTGGAGCGGTTGCCCAGTCGTTGCCCCACTCACTGATCCACGGAAGTCTTTACCCTCTCCTCCCTGAGGTGACACAGAGGCCCCAGTTAACTGGGGACGTGACTCGGAGATGGAATGTGTGCTCAGCGTGCACGAGGCCCTGGGTTCCAGCACCACCCACCCACAGGAAGCCCTGATTCTGTTTCTCTGAGCCCGTTATCATTCTTATTCTGTGTAGCCCTCATTTTCTTGTTTAGATTTGCTAATGCTTTCTCTGTTTTGTTGTTTCATTTTATTTTAATTCTAAGAATCAGCTTTTGGATTTATTTACTGATCTGATCATTTTCTGTTTCCCAGATCATGGCTCCTTAAGTCCTGCTAAATCCTCCCCTGGCTTGGCTGAGTGGTATTTCATGATCTCGAGTTCACTGTCCACCTTGGCTGTGTCTGCCCTCTTGCTCACCAACAGGTGGCAAGGCAGGGGTTTCCCGGAGCTCTGTCTCCACTGCATCCAGTCCCTCGGAGGATACTGGGAGCTGATGCTTAGTGGGCGGGATAGTGAAAGGCGAGTGGGGTCTGGCCCTGGCCATGCCCACAGAGGAGCAGGAGCCCCTCAGGGAGAAGAAGGCCCTGTGCACCATCGTCTTGGCACACCACATCTCTAGCTGCTCGAGGCGGCGTCAGGGGTCTGAGCAAGGAGTCACGTGAGGCTCATCTTCCCAGAGAGGCAGGCAGTTACCTTGAGAATCAGTGTGCACTTGGCCATGTCCACGCCTGGGTCTCCTTCCTGAGTGGCACTGTCCTCACCACTGCTGGCCAGTGCTCTGTAAAGAGAAGATCCGTTGTAGGAAGTGATCAGCATCAGAAGTGAGGCTTTCTGGCCACCATGTGGATTCAGTGTCTGGCCGGGTTGCACTGTGAGCCACATCTTCTCTTCTGCACTTATGCAGCTTCCTCTGAGGCACAAGCGATGTGTGCAGTGGCCCACGGGTGCTTGGGATGCTTCGGGACACCGCGCTGGGGTGGCAGCATGGACTGTGCTTCCCCCAGGGAGCGTCCCTCCCATTCTCACACGTCTGGGTGTGTGCTGTTGGCACGTCCACTCTGGTGCACAGGGACTTGTGGCCCTGAGACCTCCACAGGGCACCCTGTCCTTGGTCCGTGTCTCTCGGTCTGTGCTTTCTTCCTGGAACGCAGCCACACCCAGCAACGAGAGCACACCCTGCGCCCTCTTCTCTCCTGCTCTGCTCTGGTCTGCCCACAGGCAGGGAAATGGGGTCTCAGGGTCACACTCTGAAGAGTCCTGACAATGCTCTGAGACTCAGCCCTCCTGGGATGCCGTGGCCTGTTGCCCCGTGGTGGCCCTGGGTCCTTCCGCAGAGGCACTGCCTGGCTCTGCTGTGTGGTGCTGGAACAGCCTGCAAGGCAGCAACAGCTACTGGAGTATTGTTTTGCCTGAATCACACCACCCAAGTCACATGGGCGCTGGGCAGCACCTCAGAGCCTGGGCAGCTCTGGAGCATGAGGTCCGGCCCGACTCTGCTCCTCTCCTGACTGAATCCTCAGCATGGCACCCGTTCTGCCTGCACCTGGTGGATCGGCAAGGCTTTGGTGTGGCCACTTTGCTTTTCGTCTGTTATCTTGCAAATTTAAACAAGGTCTTGATGTGGACAGAGGGGACACACCCTGAAAGTCCAGCCTGGACTCGCATGTCAGATTGGGTTGCCTGGGTGCCCTTGCAGTGAGACCATGGGGGAGCTGTGAGAGAACCTCATGGCCTCCTGGAGCAGTGGGTCCCCTCAGCATGGTCACACAGGGAGGGCCCCAGGTTCCTCACACTGAGCCCTGGCGGCTCCCTGTGCTGGACTTCCCGGGAGCACTGCTTCTCAGTCCTGGGCCTTGGACGAAGGAGCCCCGCGTGGCTTGGCTTCAGCCTTCAGCCCCAGGCTGCAGACACCCCAGGGACTTCTGAGTGCACCACACAGAGGACTTGTAGGACTCACAGAGAAGGGCTGGAATCACTACTCACACGCTCAGTGGCGGTGGCTGGCAGGTGCCATGGAGAGCTGCCCACAGCACAGTAGGGGAGCACGTGGGCTGGGCTGCAGGCCCACTGTGTGCAGATCTGCTCCAAGAGGTGTGGGCTCGCTCCCTTACAACCAAGGTCTCTGCTCAGAGTCTCTCCCAGGATTGGAGAGAAGGGGAGTGACACTTCCCTCCCTGCCTCCCTCCTCACCACACTCTCTGGAGGCCTTCTGGCTGGCCTGCAGCTTTCCCGTTACTGATGGGTGGACACTCAGATACAGGCAAGTCTCTTGAGCCTGGAAGTTGGAAGCCACAAGCCACGTGGATGGGGGGCTGAACACTGTTGGAATAGATGGTGTGCTGGCTTTGTCCCCATCCCCAGAGTGGACTGAGGGAGGGGGCTCAGTGTGCCTGCGGACAGTGGCGGTGTCCCCCATGGCTTGTCCATTGGGGCCTACTATGGGTTGGAGACAGGCTTGGGGGACTATCTGTGGGGCCTTCAGCCCGGATTGCCCCAGCCCTCCTGACTGATCTGCAGTTACTGAACCGTCCTCGAGCTGATTTTGTCATCTTGAATTTTGGAAGCTTCGTCATGCCCTGGTTTTCACATCCTCAGTCTGGAACTGTGTGCAGCCTCGTCTGAGAAGAGCTCGTTCTGTCTCCCTTTCCCAGTTCTCATTTCTCTGCATTGGATTTTCTGAAAAGAATTTTTTTCTTCCAGTCAATTATCTTCAGTTTAGAAAATCCACTCTGGGTTTTTCTTTAGTTAAATAAGAGCTCAGACAACCAGTGCAGGCAGTCTGCGGTCACGAGACAGCAAAATCAGAGTTTGAAAGCCCAACCCGAAACGGAGGCACAGCTACTGGAGAGACGCCTGTGCCTTAACTCTCAGGCTCAAGTCTAAGCCAAACCTTAAATATCACACTCAGATATCTAACCAAGCACCCAGTGAGGAGAAAGCTGGCTCATGTCACTGCCAAAGAGCCGCGGAAGGGTACATAGGCCACCCATCCACACACGTCTCAGAGAAGAGCAGCCTTAACTGAGATTAGCACAAGGAGGGACATGGCAGCCCTAAGGGGAGAGAGGCAGGAAGGGGGAGACCAGGCCCCACACTTGGGGAGCAGACCCACGGCTGAGCAGGCGGAAGGCGCCAACGCACACCCAAAGATGAAGACACGGGCATGCGCTCTACGTGAAGCGTCCCGGGGCTGCGCCTTCCTCGCCCTCGGGTCGCAGCATGCCAGTCTCCATAGCACACATAGGGACAGTCCAGGAGCCGTCTACCCACCCAGAAAACCAGCCCAGTTTCACAGGGAAAATGTGAGAGATGTTGGAAGACAGGGAGACCCAGCCTGGGAAAAGGAGAGCTTTGGCTCAACTCGAGGAGGGGTAGGGTGGAAATGAAAACACAAGCCCACCTGCTGCGTGAATACCTTAAATGAAACCCTAGTGGGTGACACCGGCAGCACAGAAAACTGCAGTGTGCCTTCAGAGTCCACCACTCAACACCCAAGTCTGCTATTCTCATTCAGCTCACTACTGGCTCAGAGAGAAAGACAGAATCACCCCAGAGGTACCGAAAGGGCATTGATCCAATCCAGCAGCCTGCCTTGATCCAAGACTCTGAGTAAATGAGGGGCACATGGGCACAAGAGCCTGCTTCATGGCACCATTGTGCCCTGCGAGTCAGGAGGGGGCTGCGCTCCAAGCCAACCTGATGCCATTTGAAGCAGGAGGGGTCAGGGTGAACCCCGGGAGAGAGTGTTGAGCTGCCCAGGTAGGATGCCCTGGAGGGTGCTCTGAACACCAGGCTAACTGTGCCATCGCATCAAGGCCCATGACAGGTGAGAGCCCAGATAGGAGCCCAAGAGCGGGCAGGAGAGAGATTCCCAAAGAAACTTCACGTGTTCCTGAAGCATAGGTGTTAGGAGGCTGGAGAATACAGAAACACCCATGTTTTGGGGTAGAAGACTCAATGCTGTGAGGTGACTGTCCTCCCTAAGGGCCTGTGCACTGGTGGACCTGGGAGGACCATGTGAGGCAGCTCAGGTGTGCGAGAAAAGGAAAGTTCATCCTCTGGTTTGAGAAATCTGTGAATGTCTGCAGCAGGAGCGAGGACAGATGGACCCCAGCTGACAGCAGCCCAGGGCTACAGCCAGCAGCCCATCACCAGGTTGCGTCCTGCAGCCAGCAATGCCAGACCCGGATGACGTGGACTGCACTGCACTCCTAGACCCAGTCCATCCTGGAGAAATCAACAAGCTGCAGAGAAAGGCACTTGAGTCTAGAACCTTCCAGCAGAATGCAGGACTGCAAACACCTCTCATGGGCGAGGCGGTGGGACGGACACAGAGCCCAGGGAGGCAGCGTTGGCCCCGAGCCACCTCTAAGATCTCCTCCTCCCTCAAGCCAGCAGAGGGAGCAGTCCAGGGCCAGCACAGCAAAAGCACCCGTTTCCTCATAGGCTCCCGCACATCAGTAAGGAAAGCTTGTCAGCGGTGACCAGTGACCGTGGAGAAGCGGGTCAGCTGGGTGTTCCTGGAACCCTGGAGGTGTAGGTCAGAGGCTGAGGGCTGGGCTTCCACCAGGGTGAGGATGACGCTCTCTCCCAAGTCTCCCAACGCATGTCCTGAGGCAAGTGAGGCCAGCTCTTGGGCCTGCCAGTCAAAGTCCTCATCCTAACACTGACTGGGCCTGGTGTGCGCTGGCCCTGGACAGCTCCTTGTGATTCTCACCACAGTGTGTGAGGTGACACTGCTGTTCCAGCTCCGTTCCCTAGAGGAGCTGGTTTTCTGTCTAACTGTGAGGTTTGGCACAGCTATTCCTCAGCTGGCCGCCGAGGGGCACCCGGGTCTGGTCATCCCAACCAGAGATGTGGGCAGGCTGGCTTCCAGGACAGGGCCTGTGTTCAGGACTGGGTGGAGCCCTTCTCAGTGCAGCTGCTGCCCAGAGGGCCGCTACTGCCTCCGGAAAGCCAGGCAGGGGCAGGTCTTCACTGGTGTGTGTCCAGCCAGGCAGCACCAGGTGCCATGGCCAGCCCCCTCAGGTATGCCTGGGGCTCCAGCTTGTGGCAAGGCCCAGTTGAGAGCTCTGTGGAGGCCTATGTGGCTGACAGTGGGCAGAAGAGGGCCCTCCAGTGCACAACTGCCCCCTTAAAGAAGCAGCCACCTTCCCACCCTGCACATCTGTGAGTCACCTCCTACCTCTTCACCTCCTCCCTCAGGTGCCATGGCAGGAACATACCTTTAGGAGATGGGTGTGTTGGGGTGAAGGGCCAAGGTCTGGGTGCAGAGCCCATGGGGGCCCTTCAGGGTCGAACAGCCATCCCAAGACTGTTGTGTTGGCATAGTCAGGGGCAGCCAGCCCATGGGGCCCTGTCCCAGCCACAGCTGTAGTTCACAGGCCATTCCCAAGGGAGTTGTGATATGGATGCCCCAAGTGGCCACCTCGCTGCAGTCCAGTTTGTCTCAATGGAGGATGGGGACTTGCGTCCTCAAAGAAGATTCTACAGAGTGGTGGGTGTGGCTGGGCCAGGCCTGGGCTTCCCCAGAAATCTGATCCCCTGGGTCCTGGGGCCCAGGACCCACATGGACAGGGCTGTCACATCTGCAGATGCTGGTTGGGGACGTGCCTCAGCCTGCATTGGCCCTCTACTGCCAGGGGGAGGTCACCCCACCTCCTCCACACTGTGGCTCCTGGATGCTTCCTACAGCCAGGAGCTGGCCTACAAGCAGGGCACAGCTGCAAGTGTGCAGAGAGCAGGGCACGGGCAGGCAGAACCCCAGCTCAAGGGCTCAGGACCTCCATGTGACTGTGGGGCCACAGATCCAGCTGGCTCCTGCCCTCTTTTACATCCATGATGAGAAGCTCAGGCCACCAGGGCTGAGTTTCTTCACCCACGAATCAGGGACCCCACACGAGCCCGGGGCTGTGGCTGGGGGCCCCACCTAGGTGGAGAGCTTTCAGCTCTGACGTTGAGCTCTGACCAGAGGCTGCTCTTAAGAACTGGCCTTGACAGCACCCTGGCCACCGGCATTCTTGCCTTCAAGAAGAGTCCTCACCTCTCTCCGATGTCTGCATCCACTCTGGGGAGTCATGGGCCCTCCTATGTCAAGGTACCCTTTTCTGGTATCTGCCCCTCTTGGAACAGCCTGGTTGTTGAGGACACCTCCTGTTGTTCTCTGAGCACCAAGACCAGCAGGCAGCTGTTGAAATGCAGGAGCAGCTGGGCAGACCCCGTGGCCAGGTTGTGTGGGTGGAGGGACGTGGCAGAGGCCCTGCTCACTTTACATGGGAGCATTCTGGGCTCTCCTGCCTCCAGCTGCCTCTGCCCACGGGGTGGACCCCTCCTGGGCACCAACCTGCTACACCTTCAGGTCAGCTGGCCCAGGCGTGACTTGTAGGCCTCTGGGACATTTCCTCAAAATTGTGCAAAGCCATGGGTCTGCTGTGGCACCGAGGCCCACTTCTGATCTGCAGGGACAGTCATGCCACCCACCCTGATGTGAGCTGTGCATGAAGAAGGATGTGGGCCGCATGTGTTGGAGGGCAGGAGCTGGGTCTGTCACCTGGGCTGGGAGGGGTCTGCCCCTGACTGTCACCTGCCTGGGTTCTGCACTCCTGTTACTCAGAGAAGGTGTTTGGGGCTCCTGCTGTAGGGGAGGGCCCTCTGCAAAGCCAGAGGCCCAAGGGAGGAGCCCCCGGCCCAGTCAAGTGGCTCCTTATGAAAGGCCCTAGGGCCAGATGTCCCACTTGCAGGGACACCCCAGACGGAGCCCAGAGGGTCCCTTCCAGGGAGAGGGCCCACCTGCAGTCAAGAAGGGGGTGGGGTGGCGGCAGCAGGCACCTGGCCCGGATTTGCTCAGAGAGGGAGGAAAGGCACTTGCTACTGCCTACAGAGCCCCAGCTTTTATTTTTAAGCTCTTTGAAAAGGTGGAAAAGTTGACGTCGCCAGTGTGTCTGAGCAGCAGGACTGAAGTCACTGAAGGGCAGACAGAGGACAAAGGTTCTGCACAGACCAAAGCCACTGCCTCTGGGTGCCCTGGGGACCCCCACACACCTGTCCTGAGGCCTCTCACCTCCTCCTGAGGATGTGGGGCTGGTGGGAGCAGGGGAGTGGGGGCTTCTCTGTGCAGCCCATGGAAGGTCTCCCAGCAGCAGCAGAGCTAGGGCAGGCTCACTGGCCAGGGTCCTCTGAGCGTGCTGTCCTCTGGAAGCCAGGGAAGTGTGTCATGAATGCGAATATCTCTTCAACGAGCTGGAAAATGAAAGCAGCTCCTGTGTTGACTTTAAACAAGTGGCATCAAGAGCATCACAGGAAGGTGGCCCAGCCAGCCCCGGTTCCCTGACGGCCTTATTGTTGAAATCTAAGGGAACCTTCTATTATTTGCTGAAATATTCATAGCAGTATGAAAAATTAAGCATTAGTAATTTGTTTTGTATTCATTATTTATCAAGCTTATTTTTCTTTTGGTGAGGAGTTTCCACTCTTTTCCAAGAAAAAAAAAATGGGCAAGAATTACAGCCCTTGTATTTTGAGCCATGGAAATTAAAATTTGAAGGATCTCCGTGTCCAAAAAGAAAACCGAAGAAAAAAAAGTGTTTATAAAGCAGATAGATGGAAAATGAGAAATGAAGGAACTTTTTGTTGTTCATTTTATAAATGTAAATTTTGTTCAGATACCTCTCCAAAGTTCATTCTGAGCCTGATTGGCCCTGGGTAGTCACCTCCCCTGCATGGTGGATCCCCGGGCTTGCTCATGGTCATTCCTTCCTCTTGCTCTGTGCCAGTGTCCAGGGTCACAGGGAACAGCCCTGATAGGTGCAGAGAGAGGCAGCCTGCTCCTGCAGGGGAGTGAGAGGCCTGGGTACAAGTGGCCCCAGGCAACCCTGCCCTGCCAGCTCCCTCCCTCCAAGAGGCACCAGAACTTCAGGAGGAGGAGGAGGAGGAGGAGGAGTGGCCATGGGGACCGTGGGAAGTGGGGGTAAAACAACACAGGGTGATTCCCTCAGGATAAGGGGCCAGGAGTCTGAAAGCAGGGAGCTTGCAGGGCTGTCGGAGCAGGCCCTTCCTCAGCCGCCCCTGGGGCTGCAGTCTCCGTGGCTTGCGGATGAATCATCTGAACTCTGCCTCTCCCCGCTTGGCTTTTCCCTGATGTCCCTTTGGGTCTCAGATCTCTTCCCCCAGTCTCACGAGGACCCCATCTTCACACTTAGGGCCTACCCTAAATCCAGAGTGATCTCACCTGGAGACCCTCAACCTCATTATGTCTGCAAAGATCCTCTTTCCAAATTGGCCCCGTTGGATGGGCGTGGGGCCCGGATGGGGCATGTCTTACAGAATTCCCTCTGCACCTCGGACACAGGCGCAGGTTGCTGGGTACTCAGTCCCAGCTTGTTCCAAGATTCTGGTAAGGAAGAGACTGGTCAGAATGCAAACGAGAGGCTGCCATGTGAACAGGTTCCCAGGACATCCCTGGTTCAGGTTGGCAGCAAGGGAAAGGAAAGGCCTGTGGGCCAGCGGTTCTGGTTCTGCTATGGAAATCACACTCAGCAAGAGAGCAAGCACCCCTGAGAGGGTTGGAGACCCAGACAAGCCAGAGCTCTGAAATTCTGGGCCCCGAGCTGAGGATACACGGGGCTTTTATAGGACATTGGACATCATTTTTTTTAAGACTTTCTGGGGCCACGCAGCCCAGGGACCAGCCGCAGGGGACATTGCTGCCCCTAAGCCCACAGCCAGGGAGCCCCCTGGCTGCCTCAGATGGTGGAGTGCCTGGTTCAGCCTCAGCTGGCAGCACCCCTGCTGGGTTTTATACTCTGCCTACTCATCTTATTCCACACACAACACCCTCCCCAGCAGGGTGTCAGGGCCAGACCAGCTGCAGACAGGCTGTTTGGAACTAGGCAAAGGAGGGACACAGAAAACAACTGTGAGAACAGTTGTCAGTTTAGCTGACACATAGGACAGCCCCTGCCGGGCCTCAGGCCCAGCCCTGCCCGAGGCCAGTTAGAGCCAGGAGGCCCAGAGGGTGCAGCCCAGTTCCCTTTGCCCTGCTGCCGGGCATATGGCAGGGCCTGCCCACACCATGCCCTTTCTCCTGCAGGCCAGGGCCCAACACAGGCTGCCAGAACCTACACCAGACAGGCCTGTGGGCCAGCGTCCTGTGGGGGTTCTGCTTCTGCTATGGAAAGCACACGTACCACTGAGAGGGTTGGAGACCCAGACAAGCCAGCGCTCTGAAATTCTGGGCCCCCAGCTGAGGATACACGGGGCTTTTATAGGACATTCGACATCATTTCTTAACCATGACAACACTGGTGGGTTTGAATTCTCGGCCTAGGTGACCAAAGACCACGTACAGGGATTTACCATAAGTAGTTCACAGGTGCAGAACAAACACATAAACACCTGAGAGTGTTATCACAAAGTGGCCTCAGGCCCAGCCTGAGGTCACAGTGTAGACAGCAGTTGATAGGCAATAGTACTTACAATTTATACTAGCTATTAAGTGATGCGGCTACATTCCTACAGAGCTCAGAAAGTTACAAAGTATAGGCAGTGGCTCTTCATCAAGATGTTCTTATCATTTTGTTTTGTATCAGGTCTGGTTCCTCCGTCACAGTTCAACAGGTCTGAGAAAGATTCCTGGGGTCTGAGGAAGGGTTTCATGTCACTTGTTTTTGTGGTTTCTTGTCACTTGCTGTTGTGGTTTAATCTCAAAAATACACAGAAGCTACAAGAAATGACCTTACACGAAATGACCATTGTCCTGTTCACCCAAATCCACGCTGCTTCCAGTGGCCTGATGGTTTTACCCCACTGCTCTGCTGACCTGTGAGTGTGTTTTGAGTGTGTGCGTGCAAGTGTGTGGGCATGTGCATGTGCGTGTGTGTGTGTGTGCGTGCATGAGTGTGCGTGCATGCCCCCTAATCTCTGTGGAAGCAGGTGGAAGACTGAGGACGTCATGCCAGTGTCGGGCCACACACTGAGTGTGCTTTTCCCAACAAGGGGCAGATTTTCTCAGGAATCAGAAGTCAACACCGTTGGAGTCCAGCCCAGAGTCCATGCTCTGAGTCCATCCACTGTGCCCAGGTGTGCTCTGTGGGGCCCTCCTGCACCACATGGTATCTAGACCTCAGGTTCCTTTTCATTCCGTCCCTGATCTTTCCCAGCCCTGCTTTGTGTTTCTGGGCTTGGTCTTTGCAGAGTGTGGGTCTGCTGTCCTGTGGTACCTCCCGTTGGGGTGGGCATTCTGGTTTTCCCCTTGAGCCTGTGACAGTTTTGGTAGATTGCATCTTTCCAGGAGTTTGCCTTCACCCATTATTAGTGGAAGTCCTTCCCTGCCTTTCCTGGCTTCCCCTTAGGGCTGGGGGTCTTTGGACCGCCCCTTCATTTCTGACACTGTAATTGATGCTTTCTCTTTCTATCCAGGTCCACCTTATAGGGATTTATCAAGACTGTATTGATCTTTAAAAGGACTAAGTTTTGATTTTCTCAATTTGCTCTTTTTATCTGTTTTCCATATTATTGTTTTCTGTCCTTATTTCATTACCTCCTTGACTCTACTTATTCTTTAATTTTTTAATTCCCCTCAGTTTTGCAGTTCCAGCCAGAGGAGTTTGGGTTCCTGACCCTGGTTAACTTTGTATGCCGACTGACTGGGCTGAGGGGAGCCCAGGGGCTGGAGGAAGCGCGACCTCTGAGTTGTCTGAAAGGGCATTTCTGGAAGAGATAGGATTTGAACTGGTGGCCTGAGGGAAGAAGAGCCACCCTCACCCACATGGGTGGGCAGCATCCTGTGTCCTGGGGGCCTGAGCAGACAGAAAGAGGAAGAAATGTTGCGAGGATGTTACCAGCTTTGTTGCTAACAGTTATCAGACATCCAGGACAATGGGTGTCCTGGGTACTCCCATTGGATAATTGCAGAATGTTCTTAGCACTGCAACAAGATAGCTGCAAAAATGTTTCTTCTAGCTCTGTAACTTTTTAGTGCACAAAGAAGCCTCTGACAACTTACAAGCCTAGAACAATTTACAATGCCCTTATAGCTCAACTTCCTGATTCTGAGACTTCTTGCAGATCTAGTTCTGGGTCACTTTTCCTCCATCAGAGGGCAGTGTCCCCCTTGGACCCACCTTTTGTGAAAACACCCTGTGTCTTCTTTGTCTCTGTGTTTTTATTCATCTCCTGTTGCCCCTACTTGAGAATCCTTTGTTGATACTGAACAGGTAGTGACCGACTTCCTACTGACATCAGTTTAAAATCAGTTCCTCTATGATCCAAGAACACACCATATGGTTTCAATGTTTTGAAATACATTGAGATTTGACTTTGGCTCAATGCCTCAATTGTTTAGGCAAGGGTTCAAGGTGCAGAAAGTGTGTTCTGGGCCTCTGGTGGTGCTTCATCAATGTCCTGAGGTGAATGTGGATGGTGGTCACTTAGAGTTTTAGCCTAATGCTGATAGCGCCAGTTACCGTGAGTCCTTGCTTCCCGAATGCTGAAGTATAACACCAGTGAAGCACACCGAGGCAAGTGAAGAGTGGAAAGCAAAAGGCTTTATGAAAGGATAGCAGAAAAGGCTTCCCCTCTGAGGAAGAAGGGGCCCCAAAGGCGAAATCCGTGGGAAGGGGTGTTCCTCTCCCTTCTACATCTAAGGTCTTCTTTTGTTCTTCTACATTTCTGACCTTTATTTTGCTTATCTCCCTCTATTCTGCACATGGTGGGGGATGCAGGTGGGAAGGCCACAAAGTGGAAGACAGGTGGGCCACTGGGGGCGGGGAGTGAAGGGGCAGGAAGGACCTAGAGTGATTTGACTAGCATCCCCCTGTCTTGCTGGGAGCTGTTTCATTAACAGTTCTTTGGGATGGGCCTGGGCCTTGGAAACATTAACATTTCAGTCTCCCAGGTGCTGTTGTGGTTTCCCAGGCTCAGATGGACTCCATTTTCTTTATTAGACTTGATATTAGACCCGATTTACCTAACTACACTAACTACCTGTCTTTAAATCTGGCTTCATTGCTTCATCTGCTTGTTCTGTGAATTAGTAAGAGAGGTATGTTTAAATATCCATTATGATTGAAACTTGTCTATTTCCCCTTTTAATTCTCATTATTGCTTTATTATTTTAAAGTACTTTTATTAGTGCATATGTATTTGTGATTCTTATGCCTTACTGGTGAATTAGCTCTTTATCTCTGGTAGTACTCCTGGTCTGAACTGTTTGTCTGATATTATCAGTAAGTAATTAATATTAATTTACACTAGATATTTTGTGTTTTATTACTGGCATTTTTCTTTTTTCATCATTTTTCTCTCAAATGATGTCACTTTGTTGTTAAAATAATGTCTCCTAAATAGCACAAAAAGCTGTTTTTTGTTTTTTTTTTTTTTTTTTTTTTTTTTTATGTGTTCAAATCTAGTCTGACAACCTCTGCCTTTTATTTAGGGGAATTAGTCCATTTATATTTCATGTAACTACTGATGTGGTTGGATTTATGTCTATCATTCGTTTCCTTTGCCTCTGTTTTTGATTCTTGATTCCTTTTTTCCTGCCTCCTTTAAAGTTAATTGAATGTATTTTAGTTAACCTAGTGGCTTTCTACCTTTACACAGCTCTCAGAATTAGGATGTAAATCCCTAACTTTTCAGCTCAGCCTAACCCACATCACCAGCGCCTGAAGCCCCTTTCAGCAGGGCAGCTCTGGGGCCACCTCGGGTCCCTCCTGCCTCTGTTTCAGGTGTCTTAGATCTGCTTGCACCATGAACTCTGAAACAATGTGCTGTCATTTTGATTTTGAACAGCCACGTGTCTTTTAAATTACGGAGAGTAAAGCGATAGTCCTTGGCCTTCCCTCACATGCTACCGCTCCTTCATGCTAGCCGTGGGGATCTGTCCACCTCCTCCACCCTTCAGCCTCTGCTGTGCTGCATCTTGTGATTTCCCGAGTTTCTGGTTCCCGTGCCTGAACACGTGCTCATCTGGAGACAGGCCTGTTTGTCTGTTTTCTGAAGCTGCCCGCTGGGCCTCGGGCTCACGTCCCTTGAAGCTGCTCTTCTCTTCTCTGGAGAAAGCAGGGTCTCACTTTACTCTGGCTGCTTCAGGGTGGTGTTGTGGTTTTCAGGAGTTTGACAGGATGTCTTGAGGCTGGGGTCTTTGTATGTACTCTGCATTGGCTGTGCTGGGCTTCTTGGATTTGTAAATCAATTTTCATCAAATTGAGGAAACTTTCAGCCCTTCTCCCTCTGAAACCTTTTGCTCCATGGTCTTTCTACTTCTGGGACTTGGAATACATGTCTGTCAGGCCACTTATGTCATTGCCCTGCATGCATTTTAAAAACCGTAGTTTCCCTCTGTTCTTCAGGTTGGGTGGAGAGGCACTGGGGGGAGGGTGACGGGGCTGGAGTCAGAGCTCTGCACCCATGGTGATGACGGAGCCCCGTTCTGCCTGGGCTCACTCACAGGGCCTAGGGTTCTTTCAACTGCTGTTAGAGGCCAGGGCTCTTTGCTGCAGCAGCCCAGAGTGGGCCCCAGTCCTCCCAGCAGCTAGAGGAGCAGAGAGGGGCCCTTCCACCTGTAGCAAGGGGGACTTAAGCACATCCCTTCTGGGGGGCTTCAGCATCCAGAACACCAGGCTCCCTGTCAGAGGTGGCCGGGCCGGCTGCCCCAGATGGGCTGGGTGCCCTCAGGCACAGACAGAGGCCAGCACCCTGCTCTGCAGCCTCCCAGGGCAGGCTGATGCCACATGACCACTCCTGCCAAAGGGCGTCCCCATCCTTGGAGGGGGAGGCCACCTGGCTTGGGTGGTCCAGCTCCGTCACACAAGCTCCAAGCTTCCAGGGGGGGATGGTCCCTCCCTTGGCTGTGCTGACCTCTGGGAGCAGCTCTGGGCCTCCGTTGGCTGGACCTCTCCCTGGTGCCCCTTCAGTGAGCAGTGATGTCAGGGGCCACTGAGTGTTCTGCTGTCTGGGTGCCAGCCAGGTGGCCCCACCTGTAGCATACTCCGACTGCCGCCAGGGGGTGGCCACGGGCCAGCCCAGCTCTGGTCTGTGCCCGCCTGACCGCTGGAGCCGCCTCCTCCTCCCGCTCCCTCTCTCCTCCTCCCGCTCCCTCTCTCCTCCTCCTCCCGCTCCTCCCCTCCTTCTCCTCCTCTTGAGGATTCACCTTAGACTTAGCCAAGGTCCCTGCCTGTGTTATGTAAGCCCCTCCTGCCACTGGACAGATCCCTGTACAAACGAAGCTTGTCAGGTGCTCTTACCCCCTGTCCTGCAGGACGGGTTGCCTCACCTCAGAGCTATTGAGAGCCACATGGCACGACCTTACATCACAGGCTCCCTGGCCAGGGGGGATTTGGGGGCCACCTGGGGGGACAGCAGGACCTGCTTGGCTTTTTCTGCAATGGCCTGGCTTTAGCTGTGACATGGGAAGATGCTCTGGGAAACAAGGTGGGTGCCGGCACAAACAACTCAGGGCCAAGTTCAGATAAGAGTTTTCATGTTCAGAAGGCCAGTGAGTCTGGGCGCCAACCGGGTGGTCTGGTCTGGGTGCCCTGGTGGGGGGTGTTGCTGGGGCAGAGGTGGAGACCAGAGGACTGGGGGAGGGGTCTAGAAACCCAGGCAGAGCTGAGGAGGCCTGAAGGCAGGCGAGGCCCAGGGCACATCCTGGAGCAGGGCCCTGGAGCCAGGGGTCTTATCAGAGGACACCCTGCAGTACCCAGGGGCAGCTGAGAGGCAGGCCAGCTGGAAGCACTAGGCCCAGTGCTTGCTGAACCAGGCAGGGCTCTGCAGAGCTGGGGAGAGGTGGTGCTGGTCCTTGTGTACTATCCCTGCCCATGACAAGCCAGCCAAGGGCAGCGCCCAGGTGTTGGCCAGAGTCCAGAGCCCCGTCTCTATCTATGAGATCTGTCCTTGCAGGCTGACTCCGGGAGCAGAGGTGGTGAGGGAGCTGGCTGGGACACCAGATATTTATTTGGGTCAGCCCTGGGACCAGGGAGGAAAATGGATCATGTTGTGGAGCTGTGGCCCTCTGGGTCCCTGGATGCCATAGCCAAGTCCCCATGCCTGTCCCTGTGCCTGCCCCTACCCCTGCTCTGTGGCCTGACCTGTGAGCTGACTCTGCTGCGCAGCCTGGTGGGGCTGGCGTGGGAGTGACCGTGGCCTTGATGGACCAGAGTGAGCCACACCTAAGTGAAACACAGTTTAATATTTTACTTAAAAAAGAAACTTGGAGCCACAATAACCAGCAGCTCCGCTAATGCACTTGTCTGAGATCCTCATAGGGCAGTAGCTCTGGTTTCCCTTTCCTCTCCCTAGGACTCCAAGCTCCTCCCAAACCCGAGGCTTCTCTCTCTGGCTCTCCCTCCTGTCTGAGGTCTGGATGGGTGGTTTTCCCCAAAGCCAATTCTCTTGCAAATTCACCTCTGCCAGGGCTGAGAGTGCCGCCTGCCGCCAGGAACTGTCTTCTGGCTGGGGTGGGGGGACTGTGGTGCCCTTATCACCCTTGGCTGTCCATCAAACGCCTGTGACTGCGTCCAAGGGAACCTCGCGGACTGCTTCCCAAACTGAGCCTAGAACTGCCCCTTGGAGGGGACAGAGTGCCTGGATGACCAGAGTGGGCAGCCAGTGCCCACGTCCCTCCATGCCGGTGTGGAAGAGCCCTGAAGAGGAGGCCCAAGGGCGTCAGCCACGTGAGCTAAAGAACACTGACTGTCTAGGCAGTGCAGTGGTGCAGCCTCCGGGTTGGGAGAGGAAGCAGGAAGGTCCCTGGACCCCAGGATGACCCAGCAAAGGAGCGTACACATGACACAGATGCACATGTGAACACAGGCAGCATGCACACACTCACTGTGTGCTGATACCCAGGCAGGTGTACACACATGCACATCTACACACACAGGTGCGAACGTGTGCCTGTAAGCAAGTACACACATGCACATGTACTGTGTGTGCATAAACACACACACATAGTTGTAAGCACATACACACACATGCACACGAGGTGCACACACAACTCTCACTTGTGCTTCCTGGCTCTGACCCAGGGGCCCAGGAACAGCACCTCCCAGGGGCGGGCTAATACCCAGCCCCTTCCTGGCTTCTGCCAGGGCCTCCAGTGAAGGGGAGCTGGGCTCTGGACACGTGACTCCAGGGTCAGGGCAGAGAGCAGAGGATGCACCCAGAGGCCGGCTGGTCCAGAAAGCGAGTGTGTGCTCAGGCAGTGGGGCCTCACCCACAGGGCTAGGTGCCAGCCCGTGGGTACCCACTGACCACCTGTGGGGCACTCGACTAGCAGTGACGGTCTCAGTTCCTGAGCTTATTAGACCCCACAGGGCCACCTGACAGAGCAGCAGGCACCTTGGCTGACAAGAGGTGAGGCCACATTTAAAGTTAGGTGGTCAGTGTAGTTAGGTAAATCGGGTCTAATACCGAGTGAATCTAAAATGGAGGCCATGCTGACAATGATTCCGGGAAATGCAGGACAACTCATGAATGTTAATGAAGTCCCTGAAAGGCCCTAGGCCCAAAGTCCATCCCAAAGGAACCTTAATGAAACCCAGGAAACAGCCCCCAACAGATTGGGAGATAGCCCATCCCAAAGAAGTGATAATGAAGTCCTTCCTGCCCAGTTTACTTGTTTGGCCCACCTGTGTCCCACCCTTCCCCTTTACATTCCATCACCAAAACTATAAAAAGGGGAGACAACCGCACTTCCACGGATTCCACCTCTTGGGTCCCCTTCTTCCTCCGGGAGAAGTCTTTTCTGCTGTCCTTTAATAAACTTCTACTTTCCACTCTGACCTTGCCTCGGCGTGCTTCTCTGGTGTTATTCTTCAACATTGGGGAAGCAAGGACTTTCACCGGTCAGCAGTGGTAACAGAGGGAGGCTCTGTCTGGCTGAGGAATTCCAGTGACAAAGCTCAGGAAGTCGCCACTTAGCAACAGACCGTGGCGATGGCAATAATTGACGTAGGCAAGAGTCCTCCATGGACGGGGATCTGGCTGGCAGGAGATGATAAATGGGAAGCTCACCTAGTTTCAAAGCATCTCCTCAGAAAACAGGAATTAATTGCTTTTTAATTAACGTAGGCCACATGTATTAGTTTTCTGTGGCTGCTGGAACAAATTGCCTCAAACTTGTGGCTTTGAACTACAGAAAATTATAATCGCCCTAATTCTGGAGGACAGACCTGACCCAAGTCTCCTGGTAGGGGTGGGTGTGTCCTTCTGGAGGTCTGGTAAGGACCCTTCTCAGCCTTGGAGGTGCAGGCGCCCATCCGTGGCCTCCTCCTCCTCCATCTCCCACCAGAGCTGGCAGGATCTCCAGCTCTGCCCTGGTTCTGACCTCTGCCTCCCTCTTCCACCTAGAAGGGCTTGGTCATACTGCACCTGCAGGAAGTGGCCTCCCTCCGCGAGTCTGCTGTTTAGCAGCCTGCACTCTGTCTGCTGTGCAGTCCAAGGCATGCCCAGGTGACCTTCTGCATGTGACCTCAGAGTGTTGCCTAAGGACAACGCAGCACAATGACTGTGGTGTTCTGCCAAAATTGTGTCACCATAAGCAAGTTTGAGAAAAATCAAGGTGGCCCATCTGCTTCCTGACGCCCAGGCTCCAGACCCACTGAGACCCAAGGTCCAGCCCAAAGGCTGCCTGGGGCACTGGCCTCAGGCCTGCGCTTCCCAGGAAATCACTGGGATGTGGGGAGAGACCTGATGAGGGTGTGGGCTGGAGGTTTGCCCTGGCCATGGCTGCCCCGGTGTCCAGCTGTGCCGGGTGATGGACACAGGGACAGACACTTGGTGTCTCAGCAGTCCTCAGTGGGTCAGGAAGGTGATGACAGCGAGCCCAGAAGGGAGGGAGGCACTGATGGTTTTGCAGCTTTCACTTAGGTTTCACTGACTCCAAATAAAGTTATACTAGAAGTATGCGTGGGGTGAGAGGCAGGTGCCACGTGTGCAGCGCTCCCAGGGCCTCACAAGCTCCTGGCTCCTCTGTCCGTGGAGAGGTCCTTTGTGGAGCATTTGCTGAGGCTCACATCACAGAAGAGAATGGTGAGCATTCTTTTTGACCCAAACCAAGAGCCCGAGTGTGATTGAGAGCAGACCCCTACAGCCCCCAGGCTGGGGCATCTGATGAACTGCAAGGAAGAGCAGAGGTGGAGGAAGTCCGCAGACCAGAAGAGCACACCATGTGGAGTGTTTGGGATCCTGAGTCAAACAGACCCTGAAATAACAAGAATCAACACAGTGACAAACAGTGGCGGACCGGACCAGGCTTTCAGAAAGATTCTGCCAGACGTGTTGCAGGACCATTTTTGCCAGAGCCACGTCCTTCAGAGGAATATCCCAAAATATTCACAGATGAGAAACAGGGATGTGCTCAGAGTCCAGCTGGGGCCAGCAGACAAGCCAGCTCTGTCGGCTGGCATGGCAGCTGGACATCCAGGGCTGCTTGTGCCATCCGCTCCGCTATATCTGTTTGGAATACCCCAAAATACATGAGAAAGAGCCTGGAGGGGAGCATCGGAAGAGGCGTGTGATCTGGGGGGGTCCTTAGTCCCCAGTCACTTTATCATCAGAACCCTGAGCAGGTGGAACCCTCTGCTCCTCCGCCTCTGGCAGACTCGCAGGGGTGCCACAGGTGAATTCAGCTCGCCAACGTCCCCCTGAGAGACCCTGACGGAGAAGCTTGTGCTTGCAGATGAGCTGGCCCAGTGTGGTCAAGAAGGAAGGGGACCTGGGGATCCCCAGCTGCCAGCTGTAAATGAACACAGGATTGCCAGCCAGGAGCCAAGGTGTAGCTGCCAGCTGTAAATGAACACAGGATCGCCAGCCAGGAGCCAAGGTGGTAGCTGGCGACAGCTACGTCGAGATCAGCTTCCTGCGGCTCTCGGCCATGGATGTCGACTGTCACGTGTGCCAGGGCATCCTCCTGGCTGTCCTGCTCTGACACTTCCTGTGATGTTCCCACTGATGGGGAGACTTCCAAGAAACTTGCTGTTTTAGTGTTACCTTGGCAGGGCTGGCTTTTGAGCTCCCTAGGTTTATTAACTTCTTTGTTCTGATTAACTTAGATTCTGCAGGTTAGCAGCAATGTAATCTGCTATTTAGACATTTAATCTGGTGGAAAATTGGCAGGGGTTTTCTCCTGCATTTAATTCTAATGCTTGGAGTTATTTAAAAGAATGTGTTCATCTTGAAGTTCATATCCTGAGTAAGTGCAGCTTTCTAGACTCCACAGGCATTGGGTTTGGGACGACAGGTAGTGAGGGCTGAAGTCCAGGTGGTTTGGCCAAAGGTAGGCTCCATGAGGGCTGAGGTTCTGGTCTCTGGATCCATGATGGACCCTTCCTTAAGGACTGAGATCCAGGTCTCTGGGTTGATGGTGGACTTACCTAAGGGCTGGGCTCCTGGTCTCTAGGTCCATGGTGAACTCACCTAAGGGCTGGGCTCCTGGTCTCTAGGTCCATGGTAGGTGTCCATGGGGTGAGGATTCCTTTGTAAAGGAGGGACAGAGAGGGCTGAGGCCCCAGGCTGCAGCTGGGAGCCATGATGGACCTTAGGCCTGGGATAGGCCTTAGGGAGGGATGGGGGAGGGGAGGGGAGGGGAAAGGAGGAGGGTCCTGGCTGCATTGTTCTGGTTTCCATGTCACTAGTAGTCAGAGAACTCTTCATTTACTTTTGAGATAGGTCTTGCTAAGCTGCCTGGCTGGCCTTGAACTTGGGCTCCTCCTGCCTCTGCCTTCCCAGTAGCAGGTATCACAGGAGTGCACCACTGTGCTAGGCTCTGACACTCAGCCTTTGTGTGATGCACAGTGAGTTATCAGAAGGGCCCAGTCCCCCAGAGAGCCCCTCCTGGTCCTCCTCGCTGGCCAGGCTCTGCTGTCCTCCCCTGGGTGCAGGGGCAGACGTAGGCTCCCGGCTACTTCCTTTGATGAAGATGTCTTGCAAAGATTACTCTGCAGAGCATACAAGGAGACCCAACCTGTCAGCTCAGGGAGGTATAAATGCACACTTCACAAAGCTCTATCACAGACTCCCACTGGACCATTTCTTAGATTTTTTGAACTCCAATCCCCCATTGGTGGCAGTCGCCATGGAGCAGGAGGAGACGGGCAACCTCAGACCTGTCCTGGAAAGCACAGCTGTGTGGGTGAGAACAACTGAGCGGGCCTCTCGGTGGAACAGAAGCTTCAGATTCCAGGAGGTTCCCAGCTACAGCACAGGCTTCGGCACCTCCCTGGGGTGCCCTTGGTCCCCACACCACCTGGGCCCTCACCTGCTCAGCTAGAGCTGCAGGGAGCTCCGGTCCGGGTCCACATCTGCCCTGCAGAGGGAGGCGAGCACCAGTCATAGGAGCCCATGGTTCTTCACATTTTTTTAGGTAGAAGGACCTTGATATTTCTGTATAAAATCTCACCCTGAATCCAGGACATACAACATCACAACAGAGCCCCTGTGGTCGACCAAGACCAGAGGTTCTGAGGCTCCTAAGCAGCCCCCCTGTCCTCACCTTGCACCAGGGAGAACAGGCCTAAGTTCCATCGTGGCCCCCAGCTGCAGCCTGGCCTCAGCCCTCTCTGGCCATTCTTTACAAAGGATTCCTCACCCCATGGACAGAGCTGGCTTGGACACCTGGACCAAGAACAGCTGCACTGAGGGGACCTTGGGACGCTGCTTGGCCACCTCCCAGAGGCCATGCCCTGTGGCCAGGCATCTGTTTCTGCCCCTCTCCTCCATGATGCTGAACAAGGGAGGTATTTCCTGAAAAGACACTGATGCCTTTGGTGCTGAAAACATTGTGGAAATGAAAGGAAGAAGCCACATTTGACCACCAGAATCAGTCTTCATTCCTAGGGCACCTGGGGTTCTCAGTGTGAGACCTTGCTTTCATTGCCACAAGCAATCCCTGGGGAGCCAGTCACCCCATGGTGTGTGTGGCATCCTCCTGTGCCTGCTTCAGGAGCCCTTCCTTGGGCATCTGTCTGAGCCCCCTTGGGGAGGGGGTTCCCATGGATAGTGGCTCTTTGCTATCTGGCTCAGAGGAACTGTGCCCTGGGGCTGACACTTGCGAGGGCAGGAACAGCATGTAGATGCTGTACACTCCAGGATGCCGTCTTCAGTGACCGCTCCAGAAACCTCGAAGCGGGGCTCAGCTGTGAATTCTCTTCCTAGTATCTCCTTTGGAGGGGTGGCCTCAACAAGTGTTAACAGGTGTTTTCCTACAGGATGTGGGTCTCCCCTGGGTGCCCTGTGGTTCACTTTCACTCTGGGGATGACATTGTTGAAGTGTCTAGGGGCTTGCCCCCTGTGGACAAGGACAGGGGGGCTGCTTAGGAGCCTCAGAACCTCTGGTCTTGGTCAACCACAGGGGCTCTGTTTTGATGTTGTATGTCCTGGATTCTGGGTGAGATTTTGTACAGTAATATCAAGGTCCTCCTACCTAAAAAAATGTAAGAACCATGGACTCAAAGTTACTTTGCTATTTAGTTGTTGGAAAGATTCGGGTGGAGGGACTTTGTGGGCCCCCATCTGTGCCTTTATGCAGATCTCCCTTTTTAAACACAATGGTGGGTGAAGTAAGTAGGTTTAGATAAGTAACATGACTGATGCCAAAAACTGAGTTGAAAAGAATGTCTTCCCATTTTTCCTTCACAAAATAAATCATGCTTTTCTGTTCCATTCTATTATTAACCTCAACATTTTCCAGGTCATAGTTATACAATTCACCTATGATGTTTATGGAGGAGATGATGATAGTAATGGTAATGGTGGTGATGATGATGATGGTGATGATGAACCATGGTGGTGATAGTGGTGGTGATGATGGTGATAGTGGTAATGATAATAGTAGTGATGGTGGTGGTGATGGTGATGGTCGTGATGGTGATGATGATGGTGGTGATGGTAGTGATGGTGGTGATAATGGTGATGGTGATGATGATAGTGGTGATGGTGGTGGTGATGATGATAGTGGTGATGGTGGTGATGGTGATGATGATAGTGGTGATGGTGGTGGTGATGGTGATGGTGGTGATGGTGGTGATGGTGATGATGATAGTGATGATGGTGGTGGTGATGGTGATGGTGGTGATAATGGTGATGGGGATGATGGTGATGGTGGTGGTGATGGTGATGGTGGTGATAATGGTGATGGGGATGATGGTGATGGTGGTGGTGATGGTGATGATGATGGTGGTGATGGTAGTGATGGTGGTGATAATGGTGATGGTGATGATGATAGTGGTGATGGTGGTGGTGATGATGATAGTGGTGATGGTGGTGATGGTGATGATGATAGTGGTGATGGTGGTGGTGATGATGATAGTGGTGATGGTGGTGATGGTGATGATGATAGTGGTGATGGTGGTGGTGATGGTGATGGTGGTGATAATGGTGATGGTGATGATGATAGTGGTGATGGTGGTGGTGATGGTGATGGTGGTGATAATGGTGATGGGGATGATGGTGATGGTGGTGGTGATGGTGTTGGTGGTAATGGGGTGATGATGAATGATGGTGTTGATGTTGGTGATGGTGGTGATGGTGGTGTTAGTGATGGTGGTGTCGGTAATGATAATGGTGATGATGGTGGTGGTGATAATGGTGATGGTGATGGTCATTCATGCTGATAATGACAGGGGTAATGTCAGCATAGCAGTGGGAATGACAGTGACTGAGGCTTACTGAGGTTTTCCTGAATATCCAGCCATGTCATCAGCACTCTGCAGCATTCCCATGTTTGGCTGTCAATGCTGTAGGAGTCTCTTGGAAGGCTGATATGGAGGTGGATTTTCAGTTTTTCTCCAGAACCAATTTGACCCACAGAGTCTAGATTCCCACCATTTAGTAGCCATGTAGTCCTAGGAAGTCACAGAGACCCTAGACCCTGGAACCTCGTGACAGTGAGGTATGGCACCAGCCAGTGTCAGCTCCTGATGGCATTGTTGCTATGGACCTGGGCACTCTTGGTTCAGAGTTCCTCTTTTTCTGCCATGATAAGGACAGAGCAGAGGCTTTGCTAGCAGGGAAAAGCAGTGAGCAACAGGACTGAGGGCTTTCCAAACTGGCCCATGGCCAGTGCCTCTGCACTACACCCTGTGTTTCCATATCACGTTAATTCTTACGATGGGGAGCATGAGCTTGCTCAGGAGCAACATTTCCCCAGTGGCCAGACCCGTTGTCTCACCACCTAGAGGACTGTGTGCAGCCCAAGGCACCTGGGGCCATAGGAGGGCTGGCTGCCAGTCCATTGTACCACAACAGCTCTGAAAGGCCAAGCCATCTGTGCGAGGAACAGCCTAGAGGGGCGGTGACTCCCCTCAGGGGGAGGGGGAGAGGCAGCAGATGTGTACTCTCTGGGTAGTCAGGTGGCAGTCTTTCTAATGGGGAGGCCCAGGGCTACATCCTGTCTTAGCTGGACTTCATAGTGGACTGAGGAAGGGCTGCACATCATTGCTGCTCAGAAAGTTGATTGTCAGAGGGAGAGGGTGCTCTGTGGTAATCCTGGGTTGGGGCTCCTGGTAGGGACATATGGGCAGGCGGTCAGGGGTGTGGGACTTAGGCTCCATCACTGCTTGTGTGCCTGCTGGCTGTCCCTCTGCCGTCCATCTCAACACAGTTCAGTGTAAGATGTCTTAGACTTGGGACATTGGAGTCAAGGTGGGGCATGGGGGAGAGCCAGGTGGGAGCATTTGAAACCATGAGTGTCTTCTTCCAGTTAACCTGCACAGCCAGGTGAGCAAGCCTCAGATGGGATGTGGAATGCACCCTGCAGGCGACCCTGCGTGGGCCCGCAGCCCCCTCTGCAACCTTTGAAATGAAAAGTGTCATGTTTTCAGAAACCCTGGCCACTACCTGGATCATGCGTCTTAAAACCTTTGCTGAAACCTTTGCTTCTCTCCTCTTGCTCCCTGGCCAAGGCTGCTCCTCGGCGTCCCTGCCTCTGTCAGGGGCAGAACCCATGCACCAACCAGTTCTGGCAAAACACTTGATGCTCAGCCAGCAAAGGGATTCCAAGTTGCCCTTGTAGCCGGCCTCTGTGTGGACAGAGGACCCTTCTGGGCCCCAGCACTGGCTGGTGTGGACTCCATGCTTCTGGGGGTCTGGGAGCCTGGCCTCATGGGAGTGAGAACTTTGGCAGCTAGCAGGTGACTAGAATGGCTGACCACTGGGCCCACACAACGGCTGGTATACTGGGCAGCAGTAGGGTTGCACCTCCTCTCAGCAGAGGTCAGCAGCTCCAAGGTGGCCTTTGTTTATTTTAGAACTGAAGTGCTACATCCATCTCTGGTTCTAGATGTGACCCCTGCAGTAAACTATTGGGTTCCCAAATTATGGCATTTGGGCACTCTTGGCAGGGCTGGAAGTTGGCAGATCTACTGTGGGATCAAGGCGTGACCATGAGTCACACCAGTGCATCTGGCTTGACAAAGACCGGCGTCTGCTTTGCCCAAAGATGAGAGTGATCTTTCTGGTTGTGATAACACTGCAGGATGCAGGGGGTGCTCCTGTGGAAGAAGCGAGCCCTCTCTTGTGTGGCGCTCCGAGCTTGTCTCCCACACTCGCTCCTGGTGGGGTTTTGCCTGGCGGCTTGCCTAGGAGGGGTGCAGCTTCTGGCCACCCAAGTGGTGACTTTCAGGCCCAGCCAAGGGCCACACCAGGCAGGCCCCACCAGGAGCTGCAGTGAGCCCAGGCCGGCTGGGGGGCTCACAAGCATTCCCAGCCCCAGCGCCTCCATTCCAAGACATCCTTAGGGGAGTGTTTGGCTGAGATCCCCTCTTTGGGCTAAAGGGGACCCTCGGGACCTCTCATTCTGACTCAGAGCTTCCCATCCCCAGGCCCACGTTCCTAAATTGCAGGAGTCTTGTCCAGGGCTCCTCAGGCACCGAGACTGCCCCTCCTGTACTAGTCCTGTAGCCTTCATCCAGCACTGGCCCTGGGGGACAGATGTTCCCTCCTGTGGGTCCCAGCCTGCAGTCCTCACTGACCTTCTGTCCTGCTGCACAGCCATGGTTCTGCCCCTCCAGGGATGTCCTTGTCCTCACTGGAGACAAGGCTGACACAATACCTGGCCTGGGGACCCTGGTGGCCAGTCTGCGGACAGGGATCTTGACCCCTTAGCAGTATCCCCTTGCACAAGGCAGGACTTTTCTTTTTAGCAAATCAGATTTAAGTCTGATACATCCATCCCTTCAGTGCCCCCGGATCTGCCTTATGTGACCCTGAGTTTCCAGAGGGTCATTCCACAAGCAAAGGAGAGTCTGCTGGGGAAGATGGAAACCTCTAGAATCCACGAGTGAGCCAAGTGTTTCAGCCTGGCTTCTGCGGTGCTCCCAAGCCCCCCGCCGCAGTCTGTGGAGCAGCCCCCCTACTCTGCATTGGTTCGAGGCTGGGGGCGGGGGTGGCGCGGGAGTAGCAGGTATGAATCCTGCAGGAGCCAGCATACCCTCCTGGCCAGGCTGAGCCCCGCAGAGGCCCACCCCCAGAGGCAGACCCACCTCGCCAGGCCTGGCTTTGCCTCCCTCCCTGAGCAGGAGGCTCAGGAGGGAGTCCAGGAGGAGGGCAGGACTCCAGGCTCCAGAGCCCAGTGCAGTCAGCCCTCTGGGCAGCCCCTAGACTCCCTGCCAGCCCCCGTCATGCAGCCCGTGTCTCCAAGAGCCGACCTATGGGGGGCTCATGTATAGCCCTAGCCCCAGCACCCTCACGATGGACCCTGCCAGGGGCCCACGACTGGCCACACTCTGTCACCTTGTCCCATGGTGATGTGGGTGGCTTCGGTGCAGGCTGATGGGGAGGACATGAGGTCGCCATACCCTCTTTTCTAAAATAGTTGTCAACAGTAGTCACCGTGGTAGCCTCTGAAGTGTATGATTTGGGGCACCCAATGCATGTGCAGTGCTGGTGGCCACTAGTGTCTAACTCGAGAGCACTGTGTCGCCCCACCAACACACCTGGCCCATAGCGGTCAGCCCGCTTGGCTGCCCTGCTGCTGTCTGGACACCTCTGCTCTGCTGGTTTCCTCTCCAAGGAGCTGGCCCCTTGAGCCTGCTCCTCTGAACTGTTCTCCAGGTTCCCCTGGTCTCCTGAGTCAGGGCCTCTGTCCTCTATATATGGGTAGCATTTCCAGATGGACGGGCCACCTTAGGGCTCACTCCTGTCAGCTAGCAGGCCTGGGGAGCCCGCTTCCTGGCGCCCCCACATGTAGCATCTCTCTGGTGTGGCTTGGAGGGCTGTGCTGGAAGGTGGGGCTGAGGTCCTGCACAGCCTCCTGCTTTCAGACCATCTTCTCTTCTTGCCAGCGTGACTGCACGTGTCAGCGTCCCTGGCACTGGCCCTGCACATCCGTTCCTGTGCAGTTGGTACATAGCACAGTTGGTACTCAGCACTCAGCTGCACGGCAGCTGGCGACATCTTTTTCCTAACCGTCCTTTGACCCGGAGTCACACCATGTGACGGTGTTCTTGGCTGTGTTGAATTCTGAGGGGGATTAAGGATGCCACTTCTTTATAATTCAATGCATCCTAAGCCTGAGAGCTTTTCATTTATAAAATAAAATGACTGTGTGGTTTTAAAATTAAAATATTAGCAGATGTGATTACTGTAATGAATAGGTGAGGTCCTCAAAATAAATTGTCCTTCTTGGGGCACATCAAGGCGTCCCCACAGGGCTGTGCCCTTGAGGCAGAAGTTCCCAGGGCCAGCTCAGGGCAGGACCTGACTGCAGGGCCTTGGCTCAGCACTTTGAAGGCAGTGCCCAGTGGGCTACCCCACACATTTCCTCCTCGGCTCCTGGGCAGCAGGCTTTTCTGACTAAAGCTAAAAGGCTTTCCAGGTTGTGGCTGCCGCCATCTCCCTGTGCCCAGGTCTGGAGTTCAGTGCTGATGTCACAGTCCCCACACAGATGTCTCTTCTGGCTGTGACCCTGGTGTCCCTGACATCCCATCTCTGAAGACAAGTGGCCCCTCTTGGGTTTGAGAGCAGCCAGGGTCGTTTGAGGCTCTGAGGGAATTTCCTTGTTCTGAACTTGTCTCTGATGCAGCTCAGAGAGCAGAGAGAACCCCCCCAATGTCCCCTCAATGAACGTTCATCCACCATGGGCAAGTGGGTCTCGTGGCGCCTGTGGAATGTTGGCTGTGGCTGAGGGTGGCTGTCCTACCAGCAGATCGGTCACCTTGGTCCAGGAGGCCGGAGCAGTCCTGCGGGTTAATGCAAGCTGAGCTGGACAAGGGCTTGGAGAGGGAGCTCAGCTCCACGTTTCCTGGGGACTGAGCTGACACCTGCCCTTCCCTTCCTGTGCGCTCCTCAGGGCTCAGCCTACAAGTCTGCAGAGGGCTGGCTGCCTTTGGAGACTGCCCTTCAAGCAGTGACCAGAAAGGCTCTGGGTCACAGAGAAGACTGAGGTCAGAAAGCTCAGGGCATGTGTCTTTCGGATTGGCCTCTACTGTTTGAAAAACCCTGTTCCTTAGAGGCAGGCCCTTGGAAGCCTCCTTTCTGCAGCCCCTGGGTCCAGACTGATCCCTGTGCCAGAGTGGACCAGAGCCACCTGGGCAGGCAGTCTTGCCACAACAGAGCATCAGAAAACTAGAGGGAGGAAGAGATATTCTTATCCTGATTGTGATGTTCGGCTGGCGTCGGCATTTGCCTAAACTGACCAACTCATACCCTCAAAAGGAGTGCCTTTGGGTGTGTGCACTGCACCTCCACAAAGCCGGCTGTCAGTCTTCATTCCTCAAAGCATTGAGAGCCACTCTTCAAAGCAGCCCCTGCCACTCTACACTGTCTGGCTCCCTCTGCTCCTCTTCCCAAGGGCCAGAACCTCCTTCTCTGGCCACCAGGTCCCCTCCTGGCCACAGCACTGAACTTCCCCAGCTCCAGGCATCCAAGGTCAACCTCAAACTCTGGGTGGGCAAGTCCGATGCAAACGAGGTGCCTAGACAGCAGGAACCCAGCCCTGCTCCACCCCCACATTGCTCACAACTTATAGACTCAAGCGGAAACCAGCCTCCACCCCCGCGGCACACGCTGCCAGGTGACTCAGCGAGGCTGGCCCTCGAAGGGCTTCCCGGGCTTCCTGTGCTGATTGCCACCACAGAACCCTGGTGCAGCCCACAGATCCAACACTCAGGCGCCTTCGTCTGTTTCAATGAATGGTAATTACACCACTTGTTTCTTTTTCAGCAACACAATGCCGGCATTCATTCTGTTTCCAAATCTGTTCTTGCATTCAGTTTTCATCTGGTTCTAGTTAAGTGTGCATTTTGTTTATTGCATATAATTTGGTTAAATAGTTAAAATACATCTTGATGAAAAACAGCCTTTAAAGTTGGGTGTGGGTTGTTGGATGGCAGAGATGGCATCAACCACCCACTTCCCCTCCAAGTCCTCTCTGACTTGCTAAAAAAGAGGCTGGAAAGGAATCTGGCCAGGCTTCCTACTGGAGGTGGGCTGCGGTCACTGATGAAGCCCACAGATGTGCAAACACAGGGTCACGGCCTTCTCAGGCATGAGCTGAAAGAGTGTCGTCCTCCCCAAGTTGCCTGGCCACTGCCACTGGGGGTCTCGATGGCCCCAACAGGTCTTCACTTTCTCCTCTCAGGTCGGCAGTGCGCCCCGGACAGGTGCTTCACATGGTGGGAGCCTCTGGACACAGAAGCTTGAGAGACACCAGTGCCCACCCGCCACGAGCCTGAGACTAGAACAGACCGCTCCTTTGAAGCCCTGCTGGACCCTGAGCTCACACCTGTCTTTTCTGGAACTGGCTATGGGTACCCCTGTGGGGGATTAGCCTGTGACCTTGCCATAAGGCTGGTTGTTCACAAGAGTCTGTACTTCCACGTGAATCCCCCTCAGCAGCCCTGGTCCCCATTCAGCAACAGCCATCAGCAACAGTCCTTTGTACCTGCCGTTCTGTGTACTCTCTCAGAAATCAGCTCCAGACTGCCGCCTCTCACAAGCTTCCCAGGGACCAAAACAGATGCCTCATGACCAGCGGCTTCCATTGCAAGCAAAGGGTCAGGTGAGTTCTCTAGAATGTTCTTGTCAGGACAGCCCCTGTCCCACGAGACCGACTGAGCATGGGAGAGTGTCTTTGTGAGTAAAGTGCTCTGGAGTGTTTGAGGACTAAGGGGCTATGGGTGACAGCCATGCTCTGTGGGCCAAGACCCCACAACCAACAGACCTCCTCTTGCCATAGGCACCAGCCACCTGCCACCAGCCACAGGCCTCATCCCTCTCCATGAAGGATGTGTGCCATGAGATGTCATTTTCCTTCCCCTGGGACCTGCCAACCCAGCCCCAGTGCTGAGCAGCCCCAACTTCCTTCCTCTGCAGAGCCACCGCCCACAGAGCTCAGCCTGCCGGCCCCACAGTGTAGCAGCCCCAGTCCCAAGGACCTCCCAGGAAACAGGCAGACCACAGCTGGACATAGAAACAGGCTGAACCCAGATCTGGGGGCAGCCCACTCTCTTGGGACGGCCCGCTGCAGTGTTCTGGATGGTACTGTCGTGTTGTTAGATAAACCTCTCGTGTTATTTTGGCTCCTGACTGGAATCTGGGGTGCTCCTGCTCTCACATCCTTAGAACATACTTTGCCTCTTGCTTTACAAACCTCCTGTACACAGCGTGATGCTTCCATGTTTTGACTGAGATCTTCCTTTGAGAACATAAAAACTGAGGAACCCAGCCCCCTATCAACACTGTACAACATCTGGGCTTCCTCAGGAACAGTTTCTGTCAATTTCTTCTTTTCCTGGGTATGAACCACACTTTTTTCTTTCTTTTCATGTTTCATAATCTTTACTGAAAATTGGACATTTTTAATATTATCTTGTTGCAATCCTGAAAATTGGATTTCTCCTGTCTCCTCAGGATTTGCTGCTATTTCTGCTTGTTATGGATGTTGTTTGTTTAGTGACGTCCTTGAACTGACAATGTAGACCTACATTATGTGTCATGTGTGGCTACCGAGGTCTCTGGTTGGTGATCTTAGTCTTTAGATAATCATTAGACAGAGATGTTCTCTGAGTTCTGGAATCAACAGGTCTTCCAGCCTCTAGTGAGGAACTCTGTGCGTGTGCTGGGCATGCCATCGACCCTCAGCCGTTCAGTGGACAGCACTGCTAGCCTTCACTTCCTGCTTCTGTGGATGATCAGTAGGAGGTGAAACATCAGGGCTTTCTCAGGTCTCTCCTGAGCATGAGTAGAGCCTTATGCACATCTGCAGCTTGATGGTCCCAGGGATATGTGGGGCTTTTCAAGATCCTTCCTGGACGTCTTCTTCCCCTGGTTTTCTGTATGTGATTTGTTCAGCTTTTTATCAGCCCCGTATATTTTCCACCTCCAGCAGCTGCAAAGTTAAACAACCATCACTGATTATTTTTAGGAAAATAGTTCTGGGTGAATTGTGATGAAGATGGACCTTTCAACTGGACTTTCCAGGGAATTCCCAAGCACACCATACAATGCTGCCAAAAATAACCTGTCGTCTCCTGTTCACTGGCTGCTGGTCTTCACCACCAGTGTGGGGATGTCAGCTTCCAAGGCTACTGTGGAGCTGGGGCAATAGGGAATCTGAATGGGACAACTTAAAATTCCTAAAAGCTCACTGTCATTATCAATGTCCCATGGTATTTCCTAAATAAACACTGCCCAGATTGTTGGAAATCTTGCTCGGCTTCAGAGTTCTGAAAAGAAGGTCTGACCACTGCTTTTGCCATGGCTCTTGTTAGTTTTGGGGTGGAGAGGGCTCTCAGCAGCCCTTGCAGTGCCGTCCATGCCAGCATTGGGTTGGAATGGCTGCATACTGTCCACTAAGGTTCTGCCAGCCTCTTTACACACCTGATCACCCTTCTCAAATGCCAGGTATTGAGAATGCTGCTTGATGGTGGTTGCCTGCTTCTGTATTTTATTAGGGTGGCAACAAGGGGAAATCTAGCCCCAGTTCTGCACACAGCAACGAGGGAGGCTGGGACCTGCTGAGCACCGAGCCCTGCGTCTGGGGAGCAGGGGCGAGAGATGCAGGGCCAGCCACAACCTGCCTTGAGCCCTGTGGTAGAATGTAGTTAAGTGTTGATAGTTTAGTGCTTCCCTGTCTTGTTCCTCAGGCAGGAGCAGGGAGTGCTGGGTCATTCCTCACCGCCGAGGTCAGACATGAAGCACATTCTCCCAACAACCCATGGGGTGTTTTTCCTGGGGCTGCGGGCCAGGTGCTGAGAGCGCTGGGTACTGGCCCTCTGGTCCTCGGCTGCCCTGGGTTACTCCTAAGCCATGCTGACTAGGCCCCAGACACATATTTGGGAGGACCCCTGTCCACCCTTGGAGTGCTGTCTGCACCCTGTCTTCTGCTTGGTGGTCTGTGCCCTGAAACTAGGCCTCTCACTCCCCTGGCTCAGCCCACCCTAATGTTGGGTCCACCCTTGCTCAGTCCCCGCCCTGCCACGATCGTCCTCGTCCTACCTGTCTCCTGTCTGAGAATGTTGCTACGTGTGCTTGTCAGTCTTCAGGGCTGTGTCGGGGATGGGCAGCAGAGTGAGATGGACACCACCGCCTACTCGTGAGGGACAGCACGGGGCAGCTTTGAGGTGGCCGCGCCAGGTCAGTGCAGGCCTAAAGGCTGTGCATGCTGCCTCAGGGGTGGGACCCGAGGGAGGTCTTTGAGGGGTCCAGCAGCCCTGGCCTGGTGTCCAGCTGCCCTGGCCTGGTGTCCAGCAGCCCTGGCCTGGTGTCCAGCTGCCCTGGCCTGGTGTCCAGCTGCCCTGGCCCTGTGGATGCCCAGAGGGAAGCAGGGTCAGCATAGAGCTGCCCCGCTCCGTCCCCTGCACCTCTCCACTCGGGGTGCTCCATGTCCCTGGCACGCTGTGTCTGCTCCAGATCCTGCATCTGTTCAATACAAATGTGAAGGGAAACCAAGGCCCTTCCTCAAAATTGCTCAGGCCCGAGCGCCCGGCCCTGCTCACCTTAGGACTCTGTGGGCCTGGTGCTCTGCAGCTCACGTGAGACAGGGCAGAAGGGCCTGCGGCTCTGCAGTCAGAATCACATCCCTGTTTTATTTACCTTATGTAGCACACAATTTAGAGATTGGAACTTTACAGCTTTCATTTCATGTAATTTATGTTTTCATTCAGCAAAACTATTACACCAATTTTTTTTAACCCAAACTCCTTTCTGACCCCTTGCAGGGTCCTGAAAGCAACAACCCCTGTGGGAAGACGGTTGTATCCGAGAGCTGAGGCTCCTGGGAAGGCCGAGCCTGGGCCAGTCTGCCCAGTAGTGGCTGGGCAGGGGCTGGCGAGAGGCTTGTAAGTGGAGCAGGTGCTGACTTTGGTCAGTGGCAGTAACAAGACAGAGAGGCTTGGGACCTGTGCAATCAAGGGCAGCTTCCAGTTGTCACCCAAGCCCATACCTGGATGGAGGTCCAGGAAGCTGGCTGACATGTCCATGAACGGGGTCAGTAGACCTGGTGGCTGTGTCCCAGCCTGGCCAAAGTCATCAGCAGCCCTGGACCTGGGGCATGGACAGTGGTCAGCAGACGCCCTTCACTGTGGGTCTGAAATCCCCATTCACAGCCCACAACCTTGGCTGCCCTGCATCCCAGGGTCCCCATGTCACCCTAACCATCCTCAGTCTGAAGTTCCATGCTGCCCTCCACCTCCCTGAGCAGGGTCCATCTCTGAAGGTCCCTCTTGCCCGGCAGAGGCCAGGCTCACCCCTCACAGCCATGGTGGGCCCCTGGTCCCCAGCTGGTGCAGGCCTGTGCCTCCTCTGCTGGCTCCTCAATGCACCCTGCCCGCGCTCACCCACCACCTGACGGCATCACGGGCCGATCTGAAAGTTAGGTGACCCCATTCTGCTCAGATGTCTCACCCTGGGCCGAGTTGGCCCCCTTCCTGTTAGAGCCCACTCGCATAGAAGCCACACCCCACCCACGGGCACCCTGACGGCAGTGTCTCTTAACTACGGGCTGGTGCCAGCTTTCCCCTGAGTGGGTACAGGAGGCCAATCCTGAGAATGTAACTTGGTGCTTCCACTCTATGAAACCTGTCTTGTGATTGTACTTGCCTCTCCCACCCCTCTTCTTTATGCTTTCTCTGTTTTTTAAGCCGCCCCTCACCAGCGTTCAGCGTCCTGGGAGGCAGAACTGCCGGCTTTCTGGTCCCTTGGCCCTGGCCAGAATAAATCCTTTGTCTTTGCTTATGTGGAATTTTGGGATAGCACCTTAACAATGGGAGTGAGTGGCTGGAGCAGGAGAGCCGCAGTTCTTGGGGTGACTCCCTGCAGGTGGCCCAGCCCTCAGGGGACGGAGGCGTGAGCTCTCAGACTGCAGACCCAGCCTGGGAGAGGATGGCCTCGGGGACATGCAGGCAGAGGACCAGCCATCCTGCCTTGGGTGAGGGTCCTGGGGAGTGACAGCCACTGGGGGTCAGAGCTCCTCCCAGCCACGTCCCACCTCAGCAGCCTGCTCGGGCCCCACTTGCCCTCCGGCTGCGCACGGCCTCAGTGGCAACCTGGCTCTAGCTGCGTCGTGGAGAGTTGCTCTTCTCTGAGACAGGAACTGGCTGAGAAGTGAGGCTCTCTGGGGCTTTCCTTGCAAGACAGCAGCTAGGAATCACATGTCTCTCCCAAGATGTCCTTGGGCAGGGCTCCTGTCCTCCCTCCAGAGTGACAGTCACAGGGTGGTTGCCCACAGCCCCACCAAAACACCCTCTGCAGCTCTGACTGGTCAGGGGTCTGCCTGAGCAGGTGACCTCCGGGGATAGGGAGCAGGGGCAGGTGGGGTGGGGCCAGATGTGCAGGTTGATGTTGTCTGGCCATTGAGGAAGAGGTACCAGTGTGTGGGGTGAAGCCGAGCGTGTACCAGGTGGCCTCAGGCCGCACGGCTCCTGTGGAGGGGTCTGTGGCTCTCTTCTCCCCGAGGCCTCTGCTTAGAGCCCTGGCCTCGAGTGGGTTTGTCTCTGCAGGTAGGTCAGAGGGCTGGGTGCAACCATGCCCACTCCCTGCCAGACTTACCCCAGGGGACACGCAGGCAGCCAGAGAAGGGCCTGAGGGTTGGCCCTGGGCTTCTGAGAGGGTCCCAGGCAGGAAGGAGCTGCCCCATGCCTCAGAGTGCTGCTTTGAAGCCCTGTGTCCTGGGTCCTGGGAGGCTGTAGACAGGGAACCTGAAGGAGGAGGAGCCCTGCAGTCAGGGATAGCTCAGCCCACCTTGCTTGGGCCCACCCAGGCTGCCCCAGACCTCAGCCAGCTTGTGCCTCCGGGTCTGCTGCGCCTCCTGGCTCTGGTGCCCCTGCCCCTGTTTCTCCTAGGCTCCTCTCCCACAGTGGAGCCATCAGGAGTTGAAGTGGGTCCTTCCCATTCCCCAACACCGGCCCAGCAGGGCTCCTGGAGTGCACCTGTCTGGTGCTGCCTCGTGGGCTCTGTGGGTTGGACGGGCTGCCCTATGCAGGATCCCCACATGACTGCCCTGGCTCTGCCGGGATACTGTTGACGTCTCTGGAGAGCTTTTGAGAGTGCTGCTCTCTGAAAGGTGGCAGAAACTGTGGGTATGCTGATTGCAGGGGGTGCCATGGCTCCCGCGGGAGCTCTTTGCAGGGCCTGGCTGCCCAGTGAGTTTGGCCAACATGCTGGTGGCTCCACACGTGCTTGTCAGGCACAGGCTTTGCAAACACCCGTGGCCTCTGAGCTCTGCGGTGGACAGAGTTGTGCCATGTCAGGACTTGGTTTTGTCCCTCGATGTGTGAACCCCGTTTTCTTCATGGATGTCTGGTGAATTCTTGTTCTGTGAGGAATCTCTAGACGTTATAGTGAATTCCTCTGGTGGAGAATGTCTCTAATATCCATTTAAAGAGTTAGTGAGACCCATGCTCTGTTCACGCCATGGGGCGCTGACCTGGAGCCTGCTGAGCGCGGTGCCCTTGGCTGCTGCAGGGATGACCCCTCAGGAGGATGCCTCCCACAGTGACTGAAGGGCTCCTGCTTCTCCCTCTACTCTGTCGGGTTTTGCTTCATGTGCTGGTCTGTTCCTGCAGGAGCGAATATTTGCTGTTGTTCTACCTGCCTGCCGTATTGAATCTGCCTGTCTCCCGGAGCCTGCTGTGGTGTGAAGTGAGGTTTTTGGAGAGAGCATGCAGCAAACCAGGAGCTCCCCCTCTGGCCTGTCTTAGGGTGGCTGACCACTTGGTCTGAAGCCGTCCGTCATCATCACTGTCTTCTGTCTTATGGTCTCTTCTGTGCTGCTGCCTGCAGGATGAGTTTCGTATTCAGTTGACTTTTTGGAGTGAAGTGTTCGGCCCCTTCCTGGCGTCCTCTGCGGGATCCTCTGTCTATTTCCCTCGTGGTTGCCATGGGGATCACGCGTGGCATCCTGGAGTCAGAGCACCGTGACTCCTGTTCACTGTCCACTCCGACTCTCCCGCAGGCCCAGCTCGGCTTCTCTCTGCTCCTCCCTTCAGTGTCGAGGTCCAGGATCCCCTGTGTCCTGAGAAGGTGACTGATGATCCTTAAGCACATTCATCTCCCGAATCACGTGGAAAGCAGAAGCTGAGGTGTCCGCAGCCTTGGGGGCGCTACCTTCGTCGGGGCCTGACTTGCCCTGATGAGCTCCACCTCTCCGCGGGCCCCAGATTCCCGCCTGGCACCCTCTGGCTCCACCCTGTGGGCTCCCCGGAGCCCTCCTGCAGGGCAGGCGCAGTGGTAGCAATTCCCCAGCTTTGTTCGCACTGCGTCCATCTCTCCTTCACTTTGGAAGGGCAGTTCTGCCCATGCGGGATACTCAGCCCAGAGGGGTTTTGTTCCCTGGGCATCTGCTGGGTCTCACTGAGGCTGCCCTGGGTGTGGGTCTTAGAGTTTGTTTCCCTGGAACTCACTGAGACTCGTGGACGTCCATTGCTGTCTTCCTCCAGGTCTGGCCAGCTCCCAGCATCCTCCCTCCTTCCTCCTTCTCTCTGCCCACCTTGCTCTGCTCATTCGGAGACTCTCCCAGGCACAGATTGGTCCGCTCAGGGTCCTGCAGGTAGGCAGGCCTGTCCACGGTTCCACCGTCTCCTTTTCCTTCTGTTCCTCAGACTCAACCCTCCACTGCAAAGCCTTCGGGGCCTGCCTCTCCTGCTCAGACCTGCCCTGCTGTCTTTCTGGTGAATGTTCACCTGGCTTATTTTACTTCCCAGCCCAGAATTTCTCTTTGGCTTGGCCCCCAGGTTCCTCTCTGGTCAGAACTGTCGTTCTATCTGGTCCTCCCTCTCGGCTCCCTTTCTTCTGTGACGCAGCGTTCTGTCTTCCTTGGGTGACTGCTTCTTCTGATTTTCTTCTTCCACTGGGCCATACTGAGCTGTTTGTTTTAGGTCCATGATTTTCTTTTTTGAAAATGACATTTAAATCAATAGTGTGGAACCTCTGGACATCAGAGTCTCCCCTTCTCCCTGGGTTGGCCAGTTTTTGTTCATTTTGTTTAGATTGCTGCAGGTCGTCTCTGCGAGGATCAGCCTGGGAGGTGACTTAGACCTTCTCAGGTCTTCCAGAGCCGCTCCTTCAGCCTACCCTGTCTCTCTGATTTCCTGATATGTTCAGTTGTTTTGCAGTGTCTGACTCCAAAAGGGGGAAAAGAGAAAATTAAGATGTGTGGGGACTCCAGCCCTTCAAATCCATGGCCGTCATTCTGCTGAAGGTTGAGGGTTTGCAGCAATGGGCAGGGCTAGCCATGATGGCCTCAGCTCTTGGCACCATGTGATCAGCAGCCTGTAGCCAGAGTGCAAGTCCTGGCACGTGGGTAGAAGATTCCCCCCATCCACCTGGTTCTGCAAGCCACGTGGATGTTCCTGGGACGACTGCAGCCCCCCGGGGAGGCTACTACATTCTAGGCACTCAGAGCTATCAAATGGCCACAACTTACCATCCAAGTCCTGGCAGACTCCAGAGCTCTAACGCTGTGACCACAGATTGACCTGGCCACCCTTGCCCAAGTCGGGAGAGGAATGCTTGCTCCTTCCTGTACCATCATGTCCAGAATCATCTCCTCTGGGCAGCGATGACTGGCCTGGCACTGGATACCGTCCCCATATCCAGCACAGAGCAAATGTGACTAATGGAAGAGACCTGGCCTGAATTAGGCTTGTCCAGCCAGGCTGGGCAACCGAGGAGGCTCAGAAACCAGCACAGGGGTAAGACTTCACTTCTCTCCCTTTAGGGCGCCCAAAATCTGAGAGTAAATTGGCATATGACAGAAAAGCAGGAGAGCAGCATACGGGTTTTACATGGCCCAGGAGTCCTCGTAGGACATGAAGACCAAGAGAAGCAGCTGGAGTCCGATAGTCAACTCAGCACTGCAAAGTGTGGAGGTGAAGGCCTGACTCAGTTACGCGGCAGGCGCAGGGGATCAGCAGCCCCTCCAGGTCTGTGCAATGCTGTCTCAGTCTCTGTGTCTGGTTCTTGAGAATTTGGTGTGCTTTTTCCTTCTGGTTCACGAAGAGGGTCTTTTTCAAGGGAGCAAATCTGCCTGAAGGTCTGGGTGTGTTTTTACCTCTGCTGCTCCTTCTAAGGGCCTTCACCCTGAGTGGTCAGCACACCAAGGGGCTGACCTCAACCCTTCATGGCAAATGTTCTCCCCGGCCCAGCTGGTCATGGATGCGGAATGGACCTGTGCTGCAGGTTGTTCCCCTGGCTAGACCACAGATGGCGCCTCTTGGTTGAAAGCTGCAGGTTCCTGTGCCTTCGCTCTGCAGAACTGCAGGTGTCTGAGCTGAGGTTCCGGGAGCATCAGGTCAGAAAAGAGGCCCCGCCACTGGGACAGAAATACATGGGTGGCTTCTATCTGGCTGCTCCTAGAGAAGCTGGCCCTGAAAGAATGGGGCGCCGATCCAGAGGTCAGGAAAGTGGGCCCAGCACCTGGTCCACTGCTCTGCGGCTGGTGCTGTCTCCTCGGCAAGATCAGCTTTAGCCTCTCCTCAAGATGCAGCCCAGCTGACCAGCAGCTCCTTGCCCATCACCCCCGGGTGCCCCCACAGCTTGGGCGTCATGAAGCTATTTCTCCAGCCCAAAGGAGCCACCCACGGGTCCACTGGCACACGAGGCCTGCCCAGCCTCTCTCATGCTACTCCCTCATCTCGGGGGCTCCTCCCTCTGCTCAGCAGCCCCTTCAAAGCCTCTCTCTGCCAAAACCTTAGTGTCCATGGAAGGGCCTCAGAGCAAGCCATCAGGGCCTTCAGCGGGGACCCGTGCTGAGAGCTGTATGCCAATCTGAATCTGCAGGAAGATCCCCAGACCTGGGCTCCTGCTCCCCCAGGTGCAACTGCACATGGTGGCCTTGAGAACACACCCAGCAGCCACTGCCAGGCTCACAGAAGCCAGGTGGGCAGTGGAATAAGGACAGTCCTCCCAGCAGACAGCCTCTCCCGCCTACCTTTGGGTAGGAGAGTTGAGATCTTGGAATTCTGTTCCTATTAATGGCACAGGAGACAGTGCCAGAAGGTTCAGGGGAGAATCGATTGGATTGTGAGAGCCTTAACCTGATCAGATACTCAACCCATGATGGGATTAATTGAGTGGGGACTGAGGCGGGTGGGTGTGGCTGGAGGAGGTGGACACTGGGGCGTGGCTCTGGGGTATGTATTTGTATCTGGTGAGCTGAGTCTCTTCTTCCTGATCATGTGAGATGGTGAGTGGCATCTCTCTCTGCTTCCTGATCATGTGAAATGCAACCACTCTCTCTTGCCAAGATGTCCTGCCTCAGGATTTGGGACTGGGCGACCAGGGCAGATTCCCAGGGGCCCTGGTCTCCCAGTCCCAAATCCTCACACCTTAAGGAGCACACAGCCTCCTGAGAGGCGGCAGCCACGGAGCTCTGCCCCTCCAGAGGCTCCCAGATCGTAAGCCCCCAGCTGTGGTGCCACCCAGGGCATGCACAGACAGGCCCGGGGCCCCCAGGCAGGTCTCTGGGCACAGGGGGACCTGCCTGCCCCGAGTCCCAGGCTGTGTCCTCTGCTTGGCTGGTGTGTGTGGTGCTGTTTCCCAACCACACCTGGGAGCCTTTGTTGTCTTGCCTTTGGGAGGGTCAGGTCCTTGGTCAGAGCCAAACTGTTGTTGCCTCCCACAGAGGCTAGCTGGGGCCACATTCTACCAAACCTGTGCAACAAAGTGCCTCCTGTCCTGAGGGTCCCGAGGCCACCAGCGCACCGGGAGCATGCACTTCAGACTGGCTTCCCCAGGCCGTGGTCGCAGAAGAGGACAGCTGCAGATGGCTGTCCAAGGTAGGGAAATGGGAGGAAGAATAAGGAGTGTTCTCCGAGAGTGGGCTCAGGTCCCGGGCTTCCCAGCCCACCTGATCCAGGCCCTTCCCCGCCCCACTGTACAGATGCACCTCGTCTGGATTTGTTGTGACTCCTGGGATGCTAAACTGACCATGAGCTGGTGAGCACCCCACTCTGTCCCACTGTGCGGAGCACCAGCTGACCTGAGGCGTGGACCCCACCCAGGGGCTAGGTGAGGGCCAGTGGTTACATGGCGCCCAGCACGTGCTTCCCAGCTATCCTCAGGCTTGGTAACCATCCATGGCCCCAATTCCTTGACCGAAGTGCAGTAGTGAGCAGGGTTGTCTGAGGATCATACAAGGAGGAGAGACCACGTGAGCTCCAGTGGGGTGCAGGGCCCAGAGTAGCCACCCGCCCTGCTCACTACGTCCTGCCTATGTCTCTGCCCGGTTTCCAGTCTCTGCGGCACCAGGCCTGGCACAGGTACAGGGTGAATAAATGCAGGAGGGAGGGTCGAGGGTGTGGGTAGAACTAGGTGATACAGGCCTTAGAGTAATGCACCCCAGCACCTGGATATGGCCAGCTTCAACGTGACAGTACAAGGCCAGCCCTGGTTGGGGCTGCAGCTGGCATTGGAATCGCCTGGGGACATTCTCCAGCATCTGGTAGGGGCCTGTGTTCCCAGGGTGGTGTCCTCCTTCTCCTGATGTCAACTTATACACCAAGTCGTCCAAAGTGTGCACAAACCAATTCTCGCCTG
Organism: Callospermophilus lateralis; assembly: GCF_048772815.1. Lineage (NCBI taxonomy): Eukaryota > Metazoa > Chordata > Mammalia > Rodentia > Sciuridae > Callospermophilus > Callospermophilus lateralis. The sequence goes on from NC_135319.1 coordinate 93,589,871, forward strand.
TGCTCAGAATCTTAATAAAAGAACAGGCCTCTCCATGCAATAAAAGTCATTCAACTGCGTCACCTTCATGTCAGAGAATTGTATTTTGGGAAAGACTGAGCTCAAGATTTTAAAGAACCCCTGGAAAGGGGCCAGTCTTCTGGCTGCCTCCACCTTGTCCTGGGGAGTGATGCGGGCAGAGGCTTAAGAACAGCTGAGCGGCCAGATCAGAGCACATCATCGGGATCAGGGTCCAGGAGGGTCTCCAGGCTGTGTCTCGGCTGCTGACTCTGTTGGTGGCTCCATTATAGTCACAGCAACATGGAGTAGACAACAGCTTTATTTCAGCTGTTTCTTTACAAAGAAAGGTGACATAATATTGTAACAGGAATGAACACATGCTTTTCCAACCTTCTGTATCAAAAATGCTCTGCACACCACACAGGGCGGGCAGGGAAGCCTGTTCACAGTGAGTCCCATGGCCGCTGGCCAACCAGGCCCATCCCAGCAGACATGATCATGAGAATCAGACAGACCACGTGTGCAGACAGGAAGCCAGAAAGAGAGCCCAGGGCCAGCTTGCTCTTTATGACAGCCCATTCCCCAGAACCAGCCAGGGCCCCACGGCAGCACTGTGACCTCGTCTGCACCTCCTCAACACCTGGGGAACAGGATCCCAGCACGGGAGCCCTTGGGAGACTCACTTACCCCAGAACAGAGGTTGCTTCTGAGGCCCAGGGTTCTTGCTGCATCTGGAGATGCAGGCTGCGCCCTGGGGGGCTGCTGCTGCTGGCCCAGGCCCACTCAGAACCCCTTAGTGAGGCTGCACCAAGGAGCACCTAGCCCCACAGCACAGGAGGTGGACCTGGACTTCTAGGCACAGGCTGCAGCGGATCTAACTGGCCCTGGTCAACCCAACCATGACAGCCTCGTAGTGCATGCTGGGAAAGAAGGTAGAGGGTTTCAGGGGGCCTGTGCTGGCAGTGCCCACTAGTGTAAGGTACAGCTCTGTTAGCGGTTGCAGGGGGATCCCACAGGGACCTCTGTTTTGCTGAGCTCGGTCTACTTGGCCCTGGCCTGTGAGCGCTCAGCTCCTGGGGACACAGGCGGTGCTAGGCCCCAGGTGCAGCTGTGCAGAGACCCCAGCCGAGGACTCGCGTTCTGGGCCAGGTAGCAGTGGGCAGGGACCCAGACGGAAGAGAAGCAGCAAGCCATCGATGCAGTATTCTGTGTCTGAAGCCAGGCAGATCACAGTGCAGGACCCAGGAAATCCTGTCAGCAGGTAGGGATATTTTAGGGCATTTGGTCAGAGAGGGCATAGCAGGGATTTTGCTATACCTGTCAGGGTCCAGGCCCCTGGGTAGTGTCAAGGGGTAAGGAACCTCTCGAGAGGCCAGTGTTGAGGCCCAGAACCTAGGGACACAGCAGAGCTCCCCTAGAGTACGCGCCCTGAGGGGCTGTACAGTACCCAGAGCCTGAGACGACGCCCAAGCAGCAAATTGAAGACCCCAGCTGGACCCACAGTGTGGGTTTCCCTGCTCCACCTGGATCCACCAAGCAATTAGTTGAGGACCTCCTGGAAAGCTGACCCACAGTGCTCATGGGTCAGAACAGCCAGGCTGGGAGAAGCGGCCTGCAGGTCCAGGGCACAGCACCACCAGCAAGTCCTCCCACAAGGGGCGCCCATGGCTCTTCCTCTGTGCTGCTGTGGCAGAGAAGAGCCAGCAGGAAGCAGAGACGGGCATTCAGGCCAAAACCTTGCTTGTAACCACAGAGACAGTAATTAGGTTGCCCAAAATAAGGACCCTGGAAAGACATGGGCAGCTGAGTCCTATCCTCCAGAAGAAAAAGGCCAACCCAGCAGGTTGGAAAGGAGAGAGGAGCCCTGCTCCCCCCCAGCCATCAGGTGGGACACACCCACCTCCTCCATCTCCCCTGCTCCCCCCCAGCCCTCAGGTGGGACACACCCACCTCCTCCACCTCCCCCGCTCCACCCCTCCCCCAGCCCTCAGGTGGGACACACCCACCTCCTCCACCTCCCTGCTCCCCCCCAGCCCTCAGGTGGTACACACCCACCTCCTCCACCTCCCCTGCTCCCCCCCCAGCCCTCAGGTGGGACACACCCACCTCCTCCACCTTCCTGCTCCACCCCAACCCTCAGGTGGGACACACCCATCTCCTCCACCTCCCCTACTCCCCCCCCAGCCCTCAGGTGGGACACACCCATCTCCTCCACCTCCCCTACTCCCCCCCCAGCCCTCAGGTGGGACACACCCATCTCCTCCACCTCCCTGCTCCACCCCCAGCCCTCAGGTGGGACACACCCATCTCCTCCACCTCCCTGCTCCCCCCCCAGCCCTCAGGTGGGACACACCCACCTCCTCCACCTCCTCTACTCCCCCCCCAGCCCTCAGGTGGGACACACCCATCTCCTCCACCTCCCTGCTCCCTCCCAGCCCTCAGGTGGGACACACCCATCTCCTCCACCTCCCTGCTCCACCCCCAGCCCTCAGGTGGGACACACCCATCTCCTCCACCTCCCTGCTCCCCCCCCAGCCCTCAGGTGGGACACACCCATCTCCTCCACCTCCCTGCTCCCCCCCAGCCCTCAGGTGGGACACACTCACCTCCTCCACCTCCCTGCTTCCCCCCCAGCCCTCAGGTGGGACACACCCATCTCCTCCACCTCCCCTACTCCCCCCCCAGCCCTCAGGTGGGACACACCCATCTCCTCCACCTCCCCTACTCCCCCCCCAGCCCTCAGGTGGGACACACCCATCTCCTCCACCTCCCTGCTCCCCCCCCAGCCCTCAGGTGGGACACACCCACCTCCTCCACCTCCCCTGCTCCCCCCCCCAGCCCTCAGGTGGGACACACCCATCTCCTCCACCTCCCCTACTCCCCCCCCAGCCCTCAGGTGGGACACACCCATCTCCTCCACCTCCCCTACTCCCCCCCCAGCCCTCAGGTGGGACACACCCATCTCCTCCACCTCCCTGCTCCCCCCACAGCCCTCAGGTGGGACACACCCACCTCCTCCACCTCCCCTGCTCCCCCCCCCAGCCCTCAGGTGGGACACACCCATCTCCTCCACCTCCCCTGCTCCCCCCCCCAGCCCTCAGGTGGGACATACCCACCTCCTCCACCTCATTGCTCCCCCCCCAGCCCTCAGGTGGGACACACCCATCTCCTCCACCTCCCCTGCTCCCCCCCCCAGCCCTCAGGTGGGACACACCCACCTCCTCCACCTCCCCTGCTCCCCCCCCCCAGCCCTCAGGTGGGACACACCCATCTCCTCCACCTCCCCTACTCCCCCCCCAGCCCTCAGGTGGGACACACCCATCTCCTCCACCTCCCTGCTCCCCCCCCAGCCCTCAGGTGGGACACACCCACCTCCTCCACCTCCCTGCTCCCCCCCCAGCCCTCAGGTGGGACACACCCACCTCCTCCACCTCCCCTGCTCCCCCCCCAGCCCTCAGGTGGGACACACCCACCTCCTCCACCTCCCCTGCTCCCCCCCCCAGCCCTCAGGTGGGACACACCCACCTCCTCCACCTCCCCTGCTCCCCCCCCCAGCCCTCAGGTGGGACACACCCATCTCCTCCACCTCCCCTACTCCCCCCCCCAGCCCTCAGGTGGGACACACCCATCTCCTCCACCTCCCCTACTCCCCCCCCAGCCCTCAGGTGGGACACACCCATCTCCTCCACCTCCCTGCTCCCCCCTCAGCCCTCAGGTGGGACACACCCACCTCCTCCACCTCCCCTGCTCCCCCCCCCAGCCCTCAGGTGGGACACACCCATCTCCTCCACCTCCCCTGCTCCCCCCCCCAGCCCTCAGGTGGGACATACCCACCTCCTCCACCTCATTGCTCCCCCCCCAGCCCTCAGGTGGGACACACCCATCTCCTCCACCTCCCCTGCTCCCCCCCCCAGCCCTCAGGTGGGACACACCCATCTCCTCCACCTCCCCTGCTCCCCCCCCAGCCCTCAGGTGGGACATACCCACCTCCTCCACCTCATTGCTCCCCCCCCAGGCCTCAGGTGGGACACACCCACCTCCTCCACCTCCCCTGCTCCCCCCCCAGCCCTCAGGTGGGACACACCCACCTCCTCCACCTCCCCTGCTCCCCCCCCAGCCCTCAGGTGGGACACACCCATCTCCTCCACCTCCCCTGCTCCCCCCCAGCCCTCAGGTGGGACACACCCACCTCCTCCACCTCCCCTACTCCCCCCCCCAGCCCTCAGGTGGGACACACCCATCTCCTCCACCTCCCCTACTCCCCCCCCAGCCCTCAGGTGGGACACACCCATCTCCTCCACCTCCCCTGCTCCCCCCCCAGCCCTCAGGTGGGACACACCCACCTCCTCCACCTCACTGCTCCCCCCCCCAGCCCTCAGGTGGGACACACCCACCTCCTCCACCTCCCCTGCTCCCCCCCCCAACACTCAGGTGGGACACACCCACCTCCTCCACCTCCCTGCTCCCCCCCCAGCCCTCAGGTGGGACACACCCACCTCGTCCATCTCCCTGCTCCCCCCCCAGCCCTCAGGTGGGACACACCCACCTCCTCCACCTCCCTGCTCCCCCCCCAGCCCTCAGGTGGGACACACCCACCTCCTCCACCTCCCTGTTCCCCCCCCACCCCTCAGGTGGGACACACCCACCTCCTCCACCTTTCTGCTCCCCCCCCAGCCCTCAGGTGGGACACACCCACCTCCTCCACCTCCCTGCTCCCCCCCCAGCCCTCAGGTGGGACACACCCACCTCGTCCATCTCCCTGCTCCCCCCCCCAGCCCTCAGGTGGGACACACCCACCTCCTCCCCCTCCCCTGCTCCCCCCCCAACACTCAGGTGGGACACACCCACCTCCTCCACCTCCCTGATCCCCCCCCCCAACCCTCAGGTGGGACCCACCCACCTCCACCTCCCTGCTCCCTGCAGCCTGGAGGTGGTTCCCTTACTGCCTGAGGGTGGAGGCGGAAGGCCCAGATGCCTGTCACTCCAGGTTCCAGTGGCAGAGGGGGTGTGCTGCATCTGACCATGTACAGAGGACTCACCAGCAAGCATGTTGGGTCACCTATGGGGGTGGCTCTGGCCGAGGCCTTTGGAGAGACCACCAGGAGGAGGTGCAGAGCTCACTTTCCTTCATCCTCCAGCCTCTCTCAAAGGAAGACAGCCCCAGAGCAGGAGTCAGGACTGCGGGGCCCACCCTGCCCCAGAGCCACCCATTGGCTGCGCCTGCCACAGTCCTCAATGTGGGGCAAGAGACCCAGCCTCGGGCCAGCACAGAGGGAAAGTGTGCCCATGGCCCCAAAGCCAAGCCCTGGCAGCTCCCTTGGCCTGGGCACAGCCTGAGCCGGAAGAGAACATGGCCTGCACCTGGTGCAGTGAGCCCCAGAGAGTGTGCCCTGCACCCGAGGGTCTGCCTGCCACACTGTAGAGGCTCCCGAGAGACCCTGCTGTGTTGTGGGTGCTTGTCCCGACCAGCAGGACACATCAACGTGGGCAGCGAACCTAGATGGGGAGGAATGAAGGGACAAGAGACACAGAGAGATGACAGCAAGACAGTAGTTCTGATCAAACTGCAAACTTTTATTGTTCACATAGGGTTATTTATGGGCTGGGGATGGGGAAGCTGTCTTATTGGCAGTTGCTAGAAGTCTTCATACGGTGAGATAACGCAGGATGCTTCAGGAAAACAAATGGCCATAGGATGTCTCATGGAGATAGATGGCTGCAGGGGTGTGTCAAGCAAGATGTCTCCCAGGGGCTGCTTCTTGTAACTGTCAGGCTATTCTTTGAAGGAGAACTCCCTTTTGGTCCCTGGCAGGTGCTTGCTGACCCGCAGGCTGGACTATTCCTCACCCACATCCACACTGAGATCGCCTCAGACTACGGCTCTGGAGAGCGCTGTCTGGGAGCCCCCTGACCCCAGCACCCAAATCAGAGCCATGGCCTGGATGGCTGAACCCTCTCTCAGGACATGGAGACAGGGCCACCAAGTCTGCACCCTTCCAAACCCAGGGCACAGTTGCTTCCAGACGCCACTGTGTGCTACTCAGGAAACCACATGGTGCACCGTCTATGCCGGGACTGCATGCCTGTGGCTCTGCCAGGGCCTCTGCAAACAGGTCCCGAGCCAGAATCGCGAACCAGCGCTTCACACACTTCGACAGAATCCAAGAAGCATGATGAGGTTCAGGGCTAAATTTGGCTGTGATTACTGTGAACCGAATAAATCAGAAGGAGCAAAGATATTTCTCTGAAATCTCAGAGCAGGGAAGAGAAGGTGCACACCCATCCCTGCCTCAGAAAAGTTATCCTGAAAGCAAAGTCCAGGAGGTCCCTGTGGGGCCTCACCCCCTCCTGCTTGAGTCCAGAACCTGGAAGCTTGCACACTCCAGACAGGATGGGACTGGATTGTTCTCCAGAGAAGGTGAGGTGCCAGGGGACAGACTGGCAGTTTCCATACTATGCCACTGTCCCCATCCTGGCTTAGGGCTCTAGCAATCTTCCAGTGATTTAACACAAGTGACACCACTGGTCACAGGGCTTGTCCTTCACACAGAGTGGCCCAGAATCAGGACCCATGCTGGCAGCAGAATTTTTTTTTTTTTTAATATTCTAGGATGAAAAGAAAATGTTATATTCATGAAACAAGAACAGAATACCCCTCACAAAGAGCCAAAAACTTGCCATGGAGAGGAGCCAGCAGAACAACAAATGAAGGAAGATGGTAAGGGCTGAGGAAATCTCCCTGACATGAAGACCAAAGTCACAGAGAAGTGGGAAGCAAGACCAAAGGGGCAAGAAAGTTAGAAGGCACATCCTGGAGTTGCACGGTGAGGAACTTCAGGAAGGAGAGAGACACAGAAGGCTCTCTGCTGAACAGCAGAATCCTCAGCTCCACAGGCTCAGTGACCTGCACACTTTCTAGAATAGGGCCCAGGAGGATGGGGCCCCTGCCTATGAACTTCAGACTGCCAAGGACACGCCCCAAAACCGAAAGGTGTGAAAGAAGACAGCAATGCCAGGTGCCCTCAGGGGAGAAGGGGGTAAAGGTCAGCACACCTCAGGCCTCACAGCAGGGAGGGGCCTTAAAGAGAAGGAAACGTCCTGAGAGGGTGTGGTTTAAAGGAGGGTAACATTCACATCTCCTGCACTTAGCCACTTTAAAGTGCCTGATTCATTTAGTGCATTCACAGTGCCCTGTCACTGGTGTCACTGTCGTGCCTGATGGCAGAGCCTTCCATCACCCCACGAGAAGCACCCACCCCCACGGCAGTCACTCCCATCCCCACAGCCCTCCTGGCCCCTGGCAAGGGCCACCCTGCTTGCTGTCTACACCACACACACCACGTTTGTGGACCCCTCCCAGCCGGCTCCTCTCACTCAGCCCAAGTGGAATCAGGGAGGGGCTGAGGGTCTCTGAAATGATGGGGTGGGGGCTTGCAACCCTCTCCCCTGGGAAATGCAGACGGCTAGCCCACTCCTCAGCAGGGCTTCGCCCCACAGCCGCCCTGCAGTGTAGGACTCATCCATGAGCCTCCTAAGGGGACCCACCCCTGCAACTTTAGGGTCCAGGGCCCATGACACATGGTACTTACCACTCCAGGCCTGCGGTCCCCTGGGGGGTCAGCCAACAGCCACCAAGCCCTTGGCACTTTCCTGGAGACCCTGCTGCTGCTGCAGAACTGCTGGCCCCTAGCTTCGCATCTTCCTGGCAGGGGGATGGAGCTCCAGCAGGTATGCGGGTCACACCCAGACATGGTGCGAGCTTGGCCCCTGCTGGTTCCCTGTCTCTGCCTTTGAATTTATTTCTCCCCCTCTCTCCCTCTCTCTCCCTCTCCCTCTCCCTCCCCTCTCCCTCTCCCTCCCTCTCCCTTTCCCTCCCTCTCCCTCTCCCTCCCCTCTCCCTCTCCCCCTCCCCCTCCCCTCCCCTCCCTCTCCCTCCCCCCTTCCCTTCTCTCCTGGTCTCTCTCCCACTCTCTTTCTCCCTCTCTCTCTCCTCTTCTCTCCCCTCCCTCTCACCATCTCTCCCTCTCCTTCTCTTTCTCTCCCTCTCTCCCTCTCTCCCTCCCTTTCTCTCCCCCTCTCTCTCCCTCCCTCTCTCCCTCTTCCTTTCTCTTCCTCTCCCTCCCCCTCTCTCTTCCTGTCTCTCTCTCTCCTCTTCTCTCCCCTTTCTCCCCCTCTCTCTCCCTCTCCCTCTCCCTCTCTACCTCTCCCTCTCCTCTTCTCTCCCCTCTCTCCCTCCCTCCCTCCCTCTCTCTCCCTCTCCCTCTCTCCCAATCCCTCCCCTCTCTCCCCCTCCCTCTCCCTCTCTCCCTCTCCCTCCCCTCTCTCTCCCTCTCCCTCTCTCCCAATCCCTCTCTCTCTCCCTCCCCTCTCTCCCTCTCCCTCTCCTCTTCTCTCCCCTCTCTCTCCCCCTCTCTCCCTCTCCCTCTCTCCCAATCCCTCTCTCTCTCCCTCCCCTCTCTCTCCCTCTCCCTCTTTCTTCTCTCCCCTCTCTCCCGACTCTCCCTCTCTCTCTCCCTCCCCTCTCTCTCCCTCTCTCCCTCTCTCTCCCTCTCTCTCCCTCTCCTCTTCTCTCCCCTCTCTCCCCGTCTCTCCCTCTCCCTCCCTCTCTCCCCGTCTCTCTCCCTCCCTCTCCCCCTCTCCCTCTCTCTCTCTGTCCCTCCCTCCCTCTCCCCCTCTCTCCCTCTCCCCCTCTCCCTCTCTCCCAATCCCTCCCCTCTCCCTCCCCTCTCTCTCCCTCTCTCCCTCTCTCTCCCTCTCTCTCCCTCTCCTCTTCTGTCTCTCCCTCTCCCCCACCACAGTAGTCACTGCCTTGCCAGGTGCACCCAGGCTGGTCTGATGGAAAAGCTATGTTCACCACTGTTCTAAACAAATAGGCAGACGTTTTTGCTGGGATTGCTCCTCCGCTGTCCTAGAGTTCAGCACCTCCACAGTTTCCTCTGGTCTTGAGCCTGATGTTGGGGCTGGGGTTTGGCATACTGCTGCCTGTGGAGTGGCTTCCCAAGGTGACTTCTCCCCAGAGAAGAATGGCCATCAGCGTGGCTGGCCAGGCCTATCTGTGGCCTCTAGAATCAGGTGTCTGAGTGCCAACTCCTTCTGAGTTGTGTTTCTACTGACTTGTGTTTCTACTGTCTTCCCTGCAGAACTGGGGGGTCACCAAGCACAGGTACAGACGTACTTCTGGAGAACACGAGGCCACTCGGAGTTTCATTCTTTATTTCTGCCTTGCTGGCAATTTCACATTTTGTAATCTCTATTTCCAAAAATACGTTCAGGGGAAGTTTTTAAAGGATCATTTTTGCCTTGAAGCAAAAACAAGGGAAACTCCTGTTTTAAAGTGTCGATACTGACGCTCGCAGTGTCCGCGCTGGCGGAGTTGACGGCCTGGACATAGAAATCATTTCGGACAGCTGGGTCTCCACCATCTGTGTAAGGGGACCATGTGACAAGCCTGGGCATTGCAGGTCCGGGCTACCACTGAGCATGGGGCCTGGCGCCTGAAAAGAGAGGGGCTCAGAGCTGCCGCAGTCTCCTGGCCCTGAACCCCACAGGGCAGCGCTGGAGCAGGCAGGACAGCTGCACAGAAGCAACCATCCAAAGGGCCTGTGGCCCGCCTGCCCCCCGATCATGGGTCTCCCCTTCCTGCCCTGGCTCAGAATTGGGTTTCCTGCCAAGGCCCCCAGCCGCCCTCTGGTGCCCCCATAGGCCGGCTGGCTCCCAGGTGGCACTGCTCCCGCAGCTCAGCACAGTACCTGAGCCCAACCATCCTATGCCTCCGGGAGCTGAGGCAACTTCTCTGGTTCCGCATGGGAGACCAGTGAGCAGAGCTGGTCCCCACATCCAGGGTCACCATGGGTCATCCTCCATGCCAACTTCAGCTGTGGCTTCGTGGGTCCTGGGCGCCAGCCCAGGCCTTGGGTTCTGGTGGGTCCCCCGTGAGAGAAAGCTGCCATCCCTGCAGGGCCTGCTGGCTCAGGCACAGGGTCGCTCCCTGTCCCCCTAGCGCCTCACCCTCTGGGTTGCGTGCCTGACCCTGCAGTTGCTCTTGCACTCTGTGGCTGTTAAAAGAGTAGGTGTCGCTGGCAGCTCATAAGAAGTAGGATCTCCCTGGTGGGGGAGAGTCCAACTGTCCTGTGCCCCGCCGGGAGGCTGTCCTGGGAACAGGATCAGCTGCCTGGGCCCTGAAAGTGGTGGACTCAGCAGCTGCCCACAGTCCTGTCCCTTCAGTGGTTCTTCTCAGCCAGGGACGTGTCCTCGCTGGGCTACGTGGATTCCTGTCCGTGAAGGGGCTTCTGCAAGAGCCCAGGTAAGACCAGAGCCTGGACGTCCCCTGTGAAGTGCCACACAGCTGCAGGAAACAGAAGGAGGCCAGGAGGAGGCAAGAGCAGCCCAGGCTGGGAGGTGGGAGGAGCTTCCCCAGATGGTCTCTGACTTAGATAAAGCACCCAATGCTCAAGGAGAAAGGGGTTTTTACATCTGGGGTTTTATATTTAAAGGAAACAATGTATCATCAAATAGCCAGTTTGCAACTTTTGCTAAAATAAGGCAGGCTTTCTGGGAGCCAGGTTATCCTGGGCTGTGGCTCCCTAGTGGGCCTCGGGGAATGCTGGCCCTGGAGATACCGCCGGTTACTGGTGATGAGTTCTGCTCCCTCAAATGTTGAAGTACAGCATTAGAGAAGCACACCCAGGCAACCATAAAGAGCAGGGCTTATTTTAAAAAGGGGTCACATGGATTTCTCCCAGGAGGGAGAAGGGGCCATAGCTGGTATCTTGGTATCCCAAGAAGCGAGAGTCTGTTGCCTTTTTATATATCCTAGCTTCCTCTATTCTCCTTCTCTCTTCCCCTCATCTCTCTCCTTCCAGTGTAATGATGAGGTGGGGTGGCCAAAAGGTGGAAAACAGGTGGCCAAAGGGGGAAGGGCAGAATGGAGCAGCCCAGGACACATAATTCACAACTTTACAACTCCCTGTAGGCAGGGGCCATTCCTGGGACAGTTACCTTAGCAACAGGTAGGAGCAGGGGCAGGTTCTTGAATAAGAGTGGAGGAAGGGCTCTGCAGGAATTAACATTTCAATCCCTGGGGCAGTCTCCAACTCACTAAATAGGACTCATTAAAATTGGCCTCCTTGATCCAACCTGACTCGATTACCTGTCTCACTGCCTGTCTCATCCTGGCTTCAGTGGTTTCCCTTCCCGGAGCTGGGACCAGGCCGTGCCCCTGGCGAGGCGAGGGTTAACGCTGGTCCTGCATCCTGGCAGGTGCCTCTCTGAGCTCTCAGCTCTCACACTAATTATGCTGCCAAGTTGGAGTCCAGGGGCCAAGCAGCTGGTTCAGGCCTCCCTACCTGCCCACGGAGAGGCCTGCACCGGGCTGCTGCAGGCCACGGCCCTGGCCCCTGAGACATTGGGTGCTGGGCCCAGCAGGGTGGCCACTCAGTTTCTCTGGATGAGCCAGAGAGTCCACTGGGCTTGTGCTACAGAGGAGCACTGACCGAGGACAGGCGGCCACCCAGAGTCCCTCACCAGTGGTGTTCTCCACCTGAGCACGAGGCATGAGACACAGCCCCTGCCACAAACTGTAGGGCCATGGCCACACTCCCCCTGGTCAGGGCTACTGTCACATGCTGTCACTGCCAGCCCTGACATGGGCTGGGTACAGGATGACCTAGGTCCTTAGGTGGAGCTCGCAGGCCATGGCAGGACTCTCATGGCGGGGGACAGCTCTGTGCCCCATGGGCAGGAGCGCGTCACAGCCTCAGGGGACCTGGCCCAGCAGCTCGTCCTGAGCAGAAACCCCACCAATGGCTCCCTGGGTCTGCTGCAGCCGTCAACTGCCTGCACCCAGGCAATCTCCTCCATGGCTGGGAGACAGTCCCCAAAGGCCTGTGACCCACGAAGGGAGAGCAAGCGGCTCCCGTTCCACCCACCCCACCACCCTGCTGTCCCCCATAGGAGGAGGCCGGGTGGACTCAGGACCCAGGAGCACCTTTCTACTGTTGCTCTTAAGTCAAGACCAAGGCTTGTGAGGGGCAAGGGCAAGATGGGGTTCCAGACTGGCTCAGAACCTCAAAAAAGGCTTGGGAAAGCCTAACCTCATCGTGGCCTCTGGCCTCCAGCACAGATGTCACAGGCTGGGTGGCCTTGGGTCGCAGGCCCAGGACTTGTTGCCCTGAAAAGTGGCCAGGGCCTGGTCTGGAACATCTTTGCATATCCAGAAGCCACCAATGCCTTGGCTGCTTGTGGCAGGAGTCACCATGGGGCTGGTGAGCCATGGTTTCCCTCGGGGTCGAGACACTGGGGAGGCCCATGTCCGGCAGCCAGCCCCGGCCACCAGACTGGAAGACAGCCGGAGGGAGAGTCACCATGAGCCCCACCCCCCAGGGTTCTACAGGTTCCCCTCAGCATGACTGGAGCTATGGCACTGTGAAATGAGATCCCAGTGGCTTGAAGGCGATTCTCCTAACTGCCCCAGAATGAGAACAGATGGCCCAGGCCAGGGCAATCTCCCCGGAGTCGTGTGAACACAGGCTAGTGTCAGACCTGCGGAGCGTCTGTGGCCAGGCCTGCAGGAGAGCTGGGAAGAGGACCCTGGAGAGGAGCTGCTCACCGTGGGCCACGTGGGTCGCAGATGAGCAGCTCATGCCATGGTCTCCCCACAAGCTCTCTCTGGAGCTCGTCTGTCCAGGACAGTCCGTGTGACCCCAGGCAGGAGGTGTGTCTGAGTCCGTATGGCGCTCGGCTCTGTACACGCCTGCAGCTCAGAGTCACATGGGTTGGGCCCTCATGGTCTGGGCATTCAGGTGGGGGCTGGACATTTGCTTCCAGAGGGGACCAGGCAGCCCATGCTTGGTGACCTGAGACCCTCTGAGAAGGAGCCACTCTGGGCACCAGCACCTCTGACCCCAAGGCCACCGATGTCCACAGTGACCTGCAAGAAGTATCCTTTTGAGAGAAAGACTGGGCTAATGATTCTGCAGCTGGATGGCACCGTTCCCTGGCCAGAATCCACCCCCACCAGGGTACCGCGACCACTGCTGTGCCCACCGTGGCCTCTGTGACTTCGAGCCTTTTTGGGAAGCTCAGTTCCATGTACCCCAAGCCTCCATCTACACAGCCCAGCCACAGACCCCGTCCTCGGGCAGGTCTGTGGAGCCGGACCAGTGTATCCTTGGGCATGGGTCTGCCTGGAGGGTGCAACGGCGTGGGCCAGGCAATGGCGTGGGCGGGCAGTTCCTATGGCCCCAAGGGCCCCACAGCTTCAAGGCAGGGCAGGAGTCCCTGCAGTGCCCATCACCACTGTGGTCCTGGCAGCCTCCTGAGGCCGGCAAGGCTGCCTCCATGCGGCTCTCTGCCAGGAGCCCGATGGTCCCCTCGTGCCTGGTGGAGCCGGCGTCTTCAGGCTCCAGAGTCCACCTGCCCAGAGAAGCAGATCCTCCGGCGGCCTCTACACTTGCAAAATGAGCTGTTCGCATTGCAGGCTGAGACCATGAAGTCTTGTGCAGGACTGTGGCCATGTGGCCCTCTTGGAGCATTAGGCAGCCACGGGCAGTGGCACCATCGCCTCCCTAGCATCCTGTGGCTTTTGCACATAAACAGACAGAATCACGGACATGGCCCAGGCAATGTCATGCCCAAAGCGAATCTGAACAGCCCAAGATCAACTCAGGTGGCGGCTTTGGGAGCCTGGAAACTCACTTCCATTACATCTTCAGAAAAAGTAAGCTCCTGAGCTGCACCCCAGGAGGTTCTGCTGCATCCTCCTCCAGGTTTGGGGCCAGAACATGCTATTCTTTATCCAAGGTGAGTAAACCTGGGAACCCCAGGAGGCTGGGGAGGCCTGGAGCCGATCCCTCCACGGGTCTCTTCAGGACGGGCTGAGTCTGCGTCTCTCATGAGCTCCTGGTGACACTGAGGCTGCTGGTCTGGGACCCACTTTGAGAATCCTGAAGGCGAATAGAGTGGTTTCCCTGTACCTCTGTCCTCACCTCCCACACCCCTACTCCCCAGCCACCGGGAGACCTCCTGTGCCCACTGCTCTCACGGGCTGTGCTGTGGGAGTTGAAGTTGGAGACATACCAGAGAACAAGCCCCGGGGTCGCTCGGCCTCTCCGGAGCTGGGTCAGACTGCAGCCCCCCAGCAGCCGAGCTGGGAGTCGCGTCCTCAGGCTGGGCTTGGACAGTCTGGAGACAGAGTCTCTGACCCGGTGCTGCCTCCCAGCTCAGGCCCTTGGGTCCCAGGCCCCGGGTGCCCCAGCTTCTCCTCGTGCAAACAGGACCTGCCTCACCATCCACACCTGGGACGTCTCCTCGGCTGCCCGACCCTCCCAGTTCACAGCAGTGGGAGGCAGAGGAGCCCAGTGCGACCATCTGGTAGAGGCAATCCCTGGGCAGTGAAGCACGTTCCAGGATATGAGGACCATGTGGAACCTACACCAGGGGCCGGGGGGCAGGACCTAGGTCTGTGCCGGAGGGGGTGGGCCCTGTGCAGAGTCGGACGCTGCCCTGGGCTCCAGGTCCTAGGACTGGGCCTGCTGGGGCCCGTATCTCCACACCCCTCCCCGTGTGGGTCAGAGGGACCCCTGCCAGCACAGCAGGACAAGGCTGGTTGAGGGGTTGCCTTGGGCCTGAACACCCGAGCTGTGGTGGGAGAGTTGAGGAGTAGGGAGGCCCCTGGGGCTCCTGCGTCCACTGTGCCCTGCTGGCCATGGCGTGAAGGGGAAGGCAGGTGCCTGAGGACAGCTCAGAGTGAAGAAACTCAGGGCAGGTGAAGGCCGGGGGTGGCGTGGGGGGGTAGGCAGGTGAGCTGCATGCTCAGTGACCCAGAACAGAGCCAGGTCCCTCCAAGGCCACCTCCAGGGTGGGGTAGTGGGGATGGTGTGGCCGCCTGCCCCTCATCTGGGCTTCTGGGGGCACTGGGCAGCCTTGAGGCCAGGCTCTGGGCACCTTCAACACCAGCTGCAGCCTCACTGTGCATCTGTCCCAGCTGCTGACTGGGTGTAGAGGGTGGGGGGAGGATGAGAAGAGGGGGCTCTGCACAGTCTCCGAGAGGTGAGTCACCCTGGAAGTCACTCCGTATTAGCAGTGGCTGGAGCTGAGCTTGCAGAGCAGGAGGCCCCTACATGGGGTCCCTGGGGAAGGCGGGCCTCTCCCGCCAGGCATCATCAATGAGGGATTTACTGAGAAGCCAAAGCAGGTGTCTTCCTGGTTAATTAAGACCCTGCCCCTTCCCAGGGGCTCTGTGTGGCTTCACCAGTGCCTCCCTCCAGGAGCCAAGTCCTCAGCCAGCCTGCTGCAGGAGCCCGAGGAAGGCTGGGCCTCCTGGGCACTGGAGGTGCAGGAAGGTGTCTTCAGCCAGGGACCAGCATGGGGCTTGCTCTTTGGAAGACAGCAGGGTCTTGCTCCATTGTGCTGTGCTTAGCATCTGCCACCCATCCAGCCCTCCACAGCCTGGGGAGCTGGTGAAATTAAGGCACATGGGTGCCTCCTGACTCTCCCCAGTTCCCTCCTCCTGGCCAGCACCCTCTACCAGGCCACAGGCCCTTGGCTCCCAGGAAAGCTGCAGCATGTGGACAGGCTCATTTGTGCCTCGTAGCTCCTATCTGGGACCAGGAGGGCCAGGCCAGACCTGCTTGACGAACCTCCAGCCCACAGAGGGTGGGGGAGCTTCAGAGAACAGGCCTCTGAGGTGCTGGACAGAAGTGTCAGCTTCCTGCACCCAGGAGAGCCCTACTCACCTTCGCCCTGCCCAGACCTGCAGGGGCAGAGCAAGACATCTCCCCACAGCACTAGAGAGGCTCATCCAAATGGACCACTCATCTGCTTCCGTGAGTCGTCTCCAACCCCCTCCAGCTGGCAGCCCCATTCTCGGGTCATACCAGTGTATTTTCCAGAGTAAACGAAATAAGATATTCAAAAACTTTGATTAGGGAAACAAAGTGCAAGCCCATGGGCTCCCAGGGCAGTCTGGGATCCCAGGAGGATCCTACTAGCAGGTCTGGGAACCGGGAGAGGCAGGCAGGCAGGACCTTCCAGATGTCTGATCAGGGCTTCTGAGAACTCACAGTCCCTACCCTTTGCTCAACACCCAGGCATCACTGCGGAGGCCGGGACCCAGGACAAGTCTGGTCCCAGCAGCAGACGACTGGTGTCCCAGCAACATCCTGCCGAGCAGGATGCCCACATCATGAGTGTCTGTGATTATCTAATCAATGAATAGGGTCAGAAGTGCCAGAGCTGATGATCTCCTCCTTTGTACCGGATTATTTGCAATCAAAGCCCTCCATCAAGACAACAGGAAGAGAGCTAAAAATAGAAGCCTCATGGCGCTGCTCGCCCAGCCCGCTTCCTTCTGCTCCCTTCGCTCAGAGCTCACGTCCAGTCCTGTGCAGCACTCCTGAGGCTCAGAGAGGCCTGGGCACCCCATGGAGGTCACAGACCTGTCACATCCAACGACAATTCCTCGGCCCCGCTTATCCCCAGAAGACAGCCAGAGTTAGCATTGCAGTCCTTTCTTTCCAGAGACTTAGAATGGAGAGCCACAGGCTTCAGGGTGTCTGGCCCTTGCAGCCTTGATAAAGGGCTGCCTTGAAAACCGCGTCATCTCAGCTGAGCTGCAGCTCCTGGGGCCCAAACCTACCTAAGGCACATGGGAGCCCCAGCAGCAGCAGCAAGGGCCACTTGCTGTGCACCTGCCTTTATGTCACACATGCACACACCCCCTGTGACCACACACGTGTGCACACACACCTGTCCATCACACACACGCACCCACCTATGATCACACACGCATGCACACATGCACCTATCCATCACACACACGTACCCACCTGTCCATCACACACACACGCACCCACCTGTCCATCTCACACAAATACACATGCACCCACCTGTCCATCACACACACACACACCTGTGATCACACACACATGCACACATCCATTACACACACACGTACCCACCTGTCCACACACACACCCGCCTGTGATCACACATGCATGCACACACACACCTGTCCATCACACACACACGCCCCCACCTGTCCATCACACACACATGCACATGTACCCACCTGTGATCACACATGCGTGCAGTCAGGAACAGTCAGGAAATCCACCCCTTCTACCTGGAAGGCCCTCACACCCAGCTCCAGCAGTTGCCAGGACACGCCTCCTGGCTCAGGCACAGGTCCATGACACGGAGTGTGGCAGAAACAGCCCATCTTACTGAGCAGGCTTCTTGAGCCCCTGCTAGGCCTGATGGACATGGGGCCCAGAGGCCTTGTGGTCCACGTCATGTGCACCAGCGGGTGGCTTTCACTCCTCTCAGGATCCAGGCTCTGAATGCTGCGGCAGAATTAAGTTTGAATCACACAAATCCGGAAACTCAATTGTCACTTGGGTGACCTTGAGTTTTTGGAGGCTAAAAATACCTGAACTCTAAGCTTGGCAAATGATCTCAGCAAAACGGCCATTAGCAGCTGCAGCTCTGGCATGGGGAGGGCTGTCCTCCACCTCCTTCCTCAGCTGCTGGCCACTGCTCGGAGAATCAGCACTGTCAGAAGACTGGCCTCCCCCCAGATCACCCACAGCATGTGTGCAAAGAATTTGCTGAGCTTCTGTCAGGCACTGCTTGGGGGACATTCCCTTAGGCCTCAAGTAGTGGAGAGTGCGCATCTTGAGTGTCTCAGAAGAGCCAAAAAGGGTTTTCTGGGTGCGACGCACAGCTCCCTGGTGGTCCCACCTGGGTTAGGGGCTTTTGTAAGCAGTGTTGGACCCCGTGGGCCTTGGAAGAGAGGGGCCGAAGCTGCTGCCCGATCCAGTCCAGACCTCACTGGGCATCTGAGTCAGTGCACTTTGCTTCTGTGGCCGATCCATCAGGGTTTTTGAAAGACCATCGCCACACTTATAAGGTAAGCCCGTAAAACCATCTGCCCCATTTCCCCATCAAAATGAAAATAGTCAAACCCACTGTGAGGCCAGCAAGGTGAGGCTGCAGGTGCCTCTGGAGCCGCAGCTGGGGGCACGGGTACCTTCAGGACGGTGGGTGAGGAGACCAGCTGGCTCTTCTGTGCACTGCTGCAGCCTCAAGGTCACAGGGTCAGAGCTGCTGCCCAACCCAGCCACTGCGGTCACCCAGCCTGGGTGGATCTGCAAGGAGCAGAGTGTCCAGGCCACAGTGGGGTGGACGTGGGGCTGCCCTCGTCTGGCTGCCACCTGTGTCCTCCAGCTCAGGGACTCGGGCTCAGAACGTGTGACAAGTGAAGCTCCCAGGGTACTGCAGCTCCCTGGCCTTCCCTGCCTACGGGAAGACCACCTATCCCACGGCTCCAGAGCTGGCCAGGGCTGGTGACCCGGGGCTGCAGCACGGGGCAGGAGGAGACGGAACTCCTGGCTTGTCTGTAAGACCTCCTCTTGCTATGGACACATCTTCTCCGGGCTTTCCGCTTAACAGGTCCAGTGTTTCCCAGCAGAGGATCGGGTGCAGACCTTGGGCGCTGCTTGGCAGGCGGTACCTCTGGCTTTTCGGGAAAGGGACCCTGACTTAGATGTGGCCTGGATGCAGGAGGTGGCATTCACCCTGTGGTCTGAAGCAGGGGGATGCTGCTTTGGGGCAGGAGGGCCATTGCTGAAGCCAGATTTAAAGTTAGGTGGTCAGTGTAGTGAGGTAAATCGGGTCTAATATCGAGTGAAATCTAAAATGGAGGCCATGCTGGGAATGACTCAGGGAAAACGCAGGACAACTCATGGAATGTTAATGGAGTCCTGAAAAGGCCCAAGGCCAAAGTCCACCTCAAAGAAATGTTAATGGAGCCCAGGAAACAGCCCCAACAGATTTGGAGATAGCCCATCCTAGAGAAATGATAAGCCCATGCCAAAAGGTGATAATTAAGCCCACCTGTGTCCCACCCCTCGGGCCTCCAACCTACATTCCATCACTGAAAGAACTATAAAAAGGGGAAAGAACAGCCCTTCCACGGATTCCACCTCTTGGGTCCCCTTCTTCCTCCGGGAGAAGTCTTTTCTGCTGTCCTTTAATAAACTTCTAATTTCTATTCTGACCTTGCCTCGGCGTGCTTCTTTGGTGTTATTCTTCAACATTGGGGAAGCAAGGACTCGTCACCAGTCAACAGCGGTTTCATATTGGAGGTCCCATACCGAGATTCTACACCGAGGTAAGTGCACGCACCCCATGTCTGTTTGAGGTGCATGTTTCTCTCTCTTTCTCTCTGGAGGGTAAGGTGGGCACCCGACAGCTACTTAAATGCAGTTAGTGTAGCCGTCACTCTTCAAGACTCGGGTGAGAGGTTTCTCGGCCTAGGCAGCTCTTAATCACCTGTTCAATACAGAGCAGGCATGTTGGGTTCTGCCAAAGCCGCTTCCAACTTTTCTGTCTGGGCCCGGAGAGCAATTGCGTGAGTACACAGTGTCCCGAATCCCGATCTGCCTCGGATGCGTAGAGGTGGAGGAAGGAGTTTGGAACAACTGCGGAATTCCGGTCTGGGCTACACTCAGACGTATTCCTAAGGTTCCTTTCTCTTGAGCCCCCTCCCGACAGCCCTCAGGGGTATCTAGGGTGATCGGTAGATGAATGGCACTGAGGGAAAGCCCCAATTACATTTGCCTCCGTATGGGCTACGCAACACTCCCAACCTCACATCCATTCCTCCTCGATGCTCCCCTTCCTTCGCAGGTCAGAAATGTTAGCAATTCGGGTTGAGACTGAGAAAGGCATGAGATAATTAGTAAAGTCTGCCCAGGTTCCCTAAGGTGCATAGGTAACTTTCAATAGTCTGTTTTACCACCCAATGTTTAAAATGAGCTGTGTTCTTTAAGCTGCTAGAGAGGCATTTTTAGAATCAACTCCTCAGGTAATCTGCTAGTCTACAGAGCAAAGGCAACAAAAGAGAGCATGATTCTCTTTTACAATGGGTTTTTAGTGGCCAGGAGGATACAGTAATGCCCTTAAGTCTGAATCCTCCCAGGGTCTCTGGCACAGGGCAAACTGAGACCCTAGCACTTTGCTAAAGGGGACCAGAAACCCCTTGGCAAAGCAAGGTGAGAGACGGGTTTTCTGGACCGTTTGGGAAGCTCAAACCTAGGGAGACGTCCCTAATGAGAACAGTTTTCTCTGGCGCGGAGTGGGCGCCTGAGTCCTGTTTTCTTCTCACTCAGACGGGAGCTTCTCTCTCTCCAATACGCCAGGTGCACCACTAGCCTGCGTATTGAAAAATTGGGATAGTTTTGAACCTCAGACGCTCAAGACAAAGCGCCTCATTTTCTTGGCCTGGCCTCAATACAAACTCTGAAGAAACCTGGCCACCTGAGGGAAATATCAATTTTAATTCAATTTTACAGTTTGATAAAATTTACAAAAAGGAAATGGTGTGAGGTGCTGTATGTTCAGATTTTCGTTGCTCTAAGGAAAATCCTAAATTATGCCAACAGTGTAAAGTAGACTTAGCTATGATATCTGCCATGAAGAGAAAAAAATCTTGGACTCACTGAGAAAAAAAAAAAATCAAGAGAGAAATTTGAGCCGATCAAAGTACATACCCTCTTCCCCCTTCAAGACCTAAGGCAGATAAAAACTGACTCTACTAGAAAGTTAGGAGATATGCCAGATTGCCTGGGATTGGGTCTATCCAAAGGTGCTAATCCTGTAAGTAAAGGGGAAACTGAGGATTTCCCAGCAGCTGCCAGAGCCATTTGCTCTGGGGAATTTCCTCATTCTTTCCCTGCACTGCAAGGATTACTCCACCTGAATGCAGTAAAGTCAGTCACACTGAGACCCTTGATTTTATACCTATAGTTGCCCCTATGTGAAAACATCTGGTCCACTCATGGGAAAATCTATGGTGCCACTGATAGGAGTCATAATTAAATGGAAGTTCAAAACCTGGAGAGATATTTTCTTATCTAGTTGTCTGATTGTTTCTTGGGGATAATCTAGGCTAAATGTGTGTCTAAAAGATGATGTTTCATTGTAACATC
This sequence comes from Callospermophilus lateralis, assembly GCF_048772815.1. NCBI lineage: Eukaryota > Metazoa > Chordata > Mammalia > Rodentia > Sciuridae > Callospermophilus > Callospermophilus lateralis. The sequence goes on from NC_135319.1 coordinate 93,610,861, forward strand.
TGGTATCTAAATGAATTTGAAGCATTGCACAATCTTGCATTTAAAAGTTAGGGTTAGGTAATTGTTTAGTTTGTGATTTCAGATAATTCATGCCAGAGAACTTAAATACTTAGGATAAAAAAATTAAAAGAACTCGTCACCGGTCAACAGCGGTATCATTGCCATCCACAAACCTTCCTGAGCCCGCCGTCACTTCCCGGGACCGGCTGAGCAGGTTGGAGGTGACTGTGTATTTTTAATGGCCTTTTGATTTTTCTTTTGGGAACCGAACACTTTCTATGTCTGGAGCTTGGATTTTCTTCGTATCTGGAAATGAAAATCATCACCCAAAACTCCACCTTTAAGCACCTCCACCTTGGGACCCTGTGACCAGCTCTTGCCATGAAGACCAATGCTCCCTCTGCTCTGAAGGTGGTCGGTTTATCTGGTTGAGCGATGGGCCTGGAAACACCCTGGTTCAGGTGGTGACAAGTCAGATCAGGACACCCCAGGGGACCCAGATGCTCCTGGCTTGGGGCATCTGTCGGTGGCAGGGATAGAGACCCCGGGTAGCCTGGGCTAGAGTCCTCTGCCCCCTTTCCCTCTGGACAGCTGGACACAGGCCCAGCTGCAAGGCAGCTGTCTGGGCTCTGGAGGCTCAGGGCCTTAGTGAACACGTCAACACCCTGAGTAAGGTGTTAGAAGTCCAGATGGACCAGAGACCAGACTTGCTGTGTCATCTTGCAGTGGAGACAGCAGCTGTGACAGCACCACACAGCTGGGGCCACCAGCTGGGCAGAAGCTGCTCCTTGGCCTTAGGTTGTGGGAATTAAGGATGCTGGACCCCCAGGGCCTGGTTCAGGGGGCTGTTGAGCAGCTGGGCAGCGCTGCTGGCCTGACGTGAGCCAATGTTTGTGGTAAGCAGAGGTTGAAATGCCAGAGGAGACCCAGCCAGCCAGTTCAACGGGATGCAGGCAGGAGGAAAAGCCACAGTCCCCTGTTGGATTTGCACATGACATCAGAGATCTCTGCAGGCTGAGGGTCTCAGCTACCCCTGTGATAGCACAGTCCCCATGAGCATCCTTCAAGGATGCTGGTCATCCCCAGCACCGGGCCCTCCCACTCTGGTCTGGCCACACCATGCCACACCCAGGCCACAGGTGACCAAGGGCTTTGTGTGGACAGACACACCTTGACCCAGAGGTATCCTCTCACTTAAACACAGATGTCTTCCTCTGGACCCACCACACTTTCTAGAAGTCCCCGGCCCCCACCCACTGGGGTTGGACATTCCAGCTAAAAATAAAAATTTAAAAGCCCCTGGTCTGGGCTGGCACAGCCCCTGTCAGAGGCCCCAGGGCACAAGCCAGCAAAAGCTCTCCTTCTCTAACAACAAAAGGTTTGTTACAAATTCCTTCACTTCCACCCAAAGTCAAAGACGCCTGTCGCGAGGGTGATCAAAGGCAGCCAGTGCGTCCTGCGCTATGGCTCTTCCCACTCAAGGTCCACTCAATTTGTTTTTGAAGCGTGTATCAAAAGCCCACCGATTCTTCTGGCATTGAGGGCAATGCATGAAAAGCTGCAGAGAATGGCCGCGGCTCCTCGGGGCAGCCAGGAGGCCACCTGTGGGGCCATCCACAGGCCAGTCAGCGGGCTTCACTGGGGACTTTGAGGTCTGGTCTCTTGGCAACCAGGTGGGGAGAAAGAGCCCCGCGAGGCAGTCACCACCCAGCAGGGCTGCACGGGGAATGTGTCACCTTCACCGTGTGTCCCTCTAGAGACGCAGGAGCATTTGTGATTGACACTTGGATGAAAGAACAGGCCACGTTAGCAAACCATGCTGTCCCAGCCTGCTCACCCTGGCCCTGAGAGTGCCCAGGAGGTGAGAGGCCAGGGTGTTTCCTGCCCTGAGGACACAGAGGACTCACTGCCCGTGGCCTGTTTACATTTTCCACAGCTCTCTTCTGGTGGCAGTAGTGACCTGGGGGATGAGGTGCTCTTCCTCCTAGCTCCTCCCACAGCTGCAGGAGATGCCAGAGGCCCTTCCACGGGAGTCTGTGCGCCAGCTTCCCATGCAGGATCAGGACTGAGGACAGTGCCCACCCCCTCCCTGAGCCAGCCCTCTGGTGACTCACCCCTCTCCTGCTGGCCAGTGTGGCCACACAATGCCCTGCCTCGACACCCGTGGCCTCTGTCCTCTGTAGCCATGTCACTCTCACTGGACAGGGAGGTGGGAAGGGTCAGCTGTGTACCCTGCCCACCCTGGGGGGGCCCAGGCTCCTCACTGAACCCGAAGCCCCAGCCCAGCTGCTGTCCACCCCTCTCCCAGAGTGGGTGCCAGCTCCCCACCCTGGGGCATGGGCAAGGGCAGTCCCTCCATTGCTGGGGTCTTCACTGGAGGGAGGCCATCCTGCCCCATCTGTGTGCTCAATGGTGTCCACTGCAGGAGCCCCATCAGGCTGGCACCACACCCCGTATCCAGCCCAGCCTGCTGCTCCCATGAACATTGGTCAAATCAAGTGCTTTGTTGACCCTGGAGGCCTGGAGCAGGGACTACCCCACTCAGCCAATCAGCAGCCGGTGCCCAGCCCTTATGTGGCATGGACAAAGTCCATCCTGGAACTCAGGATCTGCCCAGGAACAGGATCTCCCAGGGTGTAGGCAACAGAGGGACAGGAGTCAGAGTATGCTCAGGGTTCAGGACAAGCTGCAAGAATTCTGGACTCTTGTACAGAGCAGCTTCCTTCTGTATGCACCGCACCTCTGGTGTCCAATGCGGCCTCAGATCTAGTCCTAGCTCCTGCCCCTTAGGTAGTTTCCACCTGTGCAGAGAACCGCCTCAACCAACCACCTGTCCTGAATCACCTTCCCCAGATGCTCCCCAAAACCTGCCCCTCAGAGCAAAGCCAGCCTCTCTGGGCGAAGCCCTAGGAGCTGCGAGATGCTCAGGCTCTGGGGACTCCCATGTGCAGGTGAGATTGCTATGGGCTGCTCGGAGCCAGGGCTGCTGCATGGGAAATCAGTACGGCTGTCCCAGGCTACCAAGAAGTCTCCTCCATCAGGAGACAGAATATCCAACTTTTTTGGCTAATTTCAAGCAAAATTCATTTGTAGTTTTATTAAATCACCAGGTGTGCATTACCCCAACCTACAGACGTCTTATCTCTCTAGCTGTGCCTATTGCAAAGAGCCATCCCTGAGGGGCAGCAGAGAGTCGATGGGCTCTTGCTTTCTGGACAGGTCTCAGTGCAGCTCACACGTTCCTTAATAAGGGGCATCGCAGTTCATAAGATCAATTAAGCCCTCGTTGTTAAGGGAAAAATGTCATCGAGTGGGACGATCAAACCATGCCGAGGGAGAGACTGCGTAGGCACCTGGGTCCTGAGCGTCCTCTGCCCTCTTCCTCCTTCCTGAAGTGGAAGATGTGCCCAGCCGTCTTCCCAGGGGGGCTCTGAGCCCAAATGAGATGATGACGTCATGAAAGAGATCCACAGGCCTTTAGCAGCTGTCCGTGCTCATCGGTCCCCTGGCTGCCAATCAACGTGCATGGAGCGGCCAAGAAGGGTGCCTTAGACTATCCATGGTGTGAATGTTCTGAAGAATGAACATCTTGGGTCTGTGAGGGGTTCATAGTTTTCAGGAACACATCCACATTTAAGCTTCTGGGGATGGGGATGGAGAGTACAGGATCAACAAGGGGGCTAGAACGCGCATTCCAAATGAAAGTCGTGAATTCCTAACTCAGGTAGAGTCAGGTAAGTGCAATTTGTAGAGTATTTTAGGAAAACCTTTTAAGAAAAATTCCATTTCTTCCCAAACTGCATTTTTGGTGACAGCGTTGGAGACAAGGTCACACTACAAGATTCAATCTGCCTACCCCACTCCAAAATGGGAGGCAGTGGGAGACTGGGCGAGGAGGGAGCACCCCCCTTCCCACCTCAGGGCACACTGAACTCCGATGAAGAGCCCTGACAAAGCCAGTTGTGCCCGAGGTGTCCATCCAGGCGCTCAGGGAGTAGGGAGCTGGGGCAAATGAGGCACGTGGGTACCTTCCTGGACACTCACGGTGACGTCCCTTGCAGGTCAGCCGTAGAGCTGGGAAAAGAGCCTGCACCTGGCCAGCCAGATGGCTCAAGGTGCAGGGGCTGCAGGCTGGGAGCAGCCTGCTGAGTGCTCTCTGGGGGCCCTGCAGACCAGGGGATCTGCCTGGAGCCTCTTCTGTGGAAGCAGCCCTCCTCCGTGGAAGGACTGGCTCCACAAAAGCCTTTTTTAAGTTTGTTTTTTACCATTCAAATCCTGTTTTTCTCTTTCCACATTTTTTATTGTTTCATTACAGTCCCACATAAGGATGGGATTTGTACATGCACACGATGTGACAACAAAGCCATGTAGTCCGGCCAGTGTCACTCCCAGCACTCCTCTTCCTCCGCCCACTACAGAAGTCACTTTTGAGGAATGTGGAGGCCTTACATCTTGCCACAAGCCTTTCCTGCCTGGGGGTAAAGAAGTGCTTGTGCTGGCCGGTGGCTGGCTGTCCAGAGTGCGGAGTGTGGGCCTGCAGCCAAGGCTGGCACAGGTGTGTCCTGGCCCCCACCTTGACCACTGCTCATCCAGCCCTGCAGCTTTCCAAGTCTCCACGCAGACAGCCTGGCCAGGAGGCCCACCCGAGGACGCCAACCCCCGTGCTTCAAATGCAATTGGGATACTTTTGCGGCAGGTGCACAGAGGAGAAGAGAATCCTCTCCTTCCAGGCAATCGGCAGGGCCTGGTTCAGGGCATCTGCCAAGACTGGGAAAGTATGGGAACAAGGTCCGTTACCCCCCACCCCCTGGCCCATGATGATGGCACCCCCCAACCCTCCCTGGATCAGCACCTTGATCCCAAGAACAGGATCAAGCTTATTTTTTTTATGGGACATGAATTTACATTGATTTTGCAGCTTTACTGTTAACTATAGCATGATCTCAACCTTAAAGGAATAGCATCTGCAGCAAGAAAATGAAACTTCACGCAGGAGCCAGCCATCCTCCCGCAAGCCCCAGCTGCTGTGAGTCACCAGACACAGCCCACCCAGCACCTCCCAGGGCCCACCCCCACCCCCTGGGGTCTCCAGAGAGAGAGGCCCACTCCCACTCTCAGCCCAGCCCACGCCAGTGCTCCCTGGCAGGATCCTACATGAGGCCAAGGTCCTTCTGGTGCCAACTGCAGCCTCACAGGGCACGTGCCTCACTGGCCTCCTGCACCTGGCAGAGGGTCCCCAGGGCTGAGGAGTGTCATGGATTGAATGTGGTCCCCAAAAGATGTGAACTCCTCCGTTCCCAACCCTGGAGTGTGCCCTTATTTGGAGCAATGGTCTTTACAGATGCAAGTGAAGTGTCTTGAGGTGAGATCACCCTGGGCTGTCCAGGTGGCCGTGTCCAGTGGCAAGTGCCCTCTTAAGAGGAAGGAGGGAGAGGAGCAGGCTGAGGAGGAGGCCGTGTGACCACAGAGACCCATGATGCTGCCACACCCCTGCAGGGCCGTAGCCTGCAGCCTGCGGAGAGGAGCTGTGGTTGCTGAGCTCCTGGTGTGTGGGGATCTGACCCCGCAGGCCCAGGAAGCATTAAAAAGCCCCTTCCCAGGGGGCTCCTTAGGGAGGTTTCCATTGGTGGTCAGAGCGCAATGTCTGCTTTTAAGTGACATTCCCTCTTGGAACATGGTTGTAAAAATAAGACCTGCTCCTCACCTCAGAGGGGGAAAGGCCCTGGGCCAGCCGAGGGCACGTGAGGGCCCTGCTCTGAAACCCTCCCTTCTCTGTCCTGCTGTCCCCAAAGTCCCGTGGGTGGTAATCGCCCCACGCCAGGCCTCAGTCAGCTCCAATTCAGCTGGCTTCACGACGCTCCACCCAATGCCTGGCCTGAGTCCCGCCCAGTGTCACAGGGCACCTGCTGCAGGCCTCTGGCTCGCTGTAAGGAGACCGGCCAGATGCTTAGCCAGGGTCGTGGTGGGAGGGCTGTGGGCAGGGTCTGCAGCTGGCCCCTTGAGAGGTCCTCCTGGGCTGCCAATACCTGGACCTTCAGCCACGGTGGACATGGGTGCTGGTGAGGGTGCTCCTGCCTCCCAAGACTGTGGGAAAGCAAATGTGCTCCTGGCGCCCATGAGGGAGCACAGCTATGGCCAGGCCGGGTCAGGCTGGGGCCTGGAGCCAGGTGGAGGCCGTCCTGGGGGCAGCCTGTGCAACGGGCAGCTCTTCACCAACATGCTCTCCTGGTTCTCACCTTTCACATAAAACTTGTTCCCAACTTGGAGAAAAACTCACAAACACCCGTAGCAGCTGCTCAATAGGATGTCGGTGAGGGGCTGAGCCAGAGTCCCTGGACAGGACCCAAATTCTCAGGGTTCCAGGGTTGGGGCTGGAGGGCAGCCAGGGCTCCTTTCCTTGACCCTGAAGGATTGAAAAAGATCTTGGGGCTCCCTCCCAGGATTGGTGCTCTCCAGGCCTGGGAGTGGGGGGGTTGGGTCCATCTGTGGAGCCCCATGGCTGCAGGGTGGTCATCAAGGATGCTGGAGTGAGGCTAGGGACTCTGTGCTGACCCAGAGACCCGAGGCCTTCCTCTGGTGTGTGTGGCGTTGAGATCAGAAAGAACCCCAATGCCCCACATGTGAGGGGTACGTGCCCTGGAGGCAGCAGCCCCAGGCCGTTACCTGACAGCCATCCTGCCGCTGGCTTTGGCAGGTCATGAGGAATTCCACGCACACTGCTGAGTGCTGAATCATGCATCAGGCCATCCTGGTGATTGATTCTCTTAAATGAGCTATTTGCGTCTGCTGATTACTCTCCGCAGCCCAGTTGGACCCCTTTGGGGCTGGGGTTGGAGGAGCTGCTCTGACAGGCTGGGAGCCCAGGCCTTGCCATAGGGGTCTCAGAGACACAGACAGGCCCAGAGCACGTCTCCCTGCCCAGGGCAGCAGCTGGGCTTGAGACCTTGGGTGAGAGTGGACATGCAGAGCCTCAGCAAAGCATCCAGAACCCAGGAAGCTGCCCTCCTTCCTCTCAGCCTGGGGACAACATGTCATGACACCTGTGCCTGTCCCTGCTGTAGCCGGGATAGCTCAGCCCTGCAGTGACCCTTGACATCTGTGGGAGGGACCAGCCCTCTGCCAGGGGCAGGGCCTCTGGCTGGGGCCTGGAGTCCAAGCTGTGCTGCTGCAGATGTGAGAAGGGGTCATGGAAGGGGTCTGGGTCCGGTGAGGGGAGAGCAGAGCCGCCCAGCCTCTGTGGCCTTCAAGCTCAGGCCCCAGTTCTGAAGTCAGGCGTCTGAGGACAGAGGTGTGAAGACGCAGGATCCACCATCGCCCACACCACGACTCCCATCGTGTGCTCCCAGCTGGCAGGTGGATTCCACGTCCACGGGGAAGTAGCATGGGCCTGGGGTCACGCCGAGACTCATTTCACTGCAGTCCTGCCTTCTTCTCCACACAGCGGTGCCTTGGCTGGGTGTGCCTAGGACAGTGCCATTGCCCTCTGCTCTCTGGTCTCAAGGGTCATCGTCCTGGAGGTCTCCTCTGTGGAACTGTCCAGTTCCTGGAGTCTGATGGGCAGCCCCTTCCAGAGGTCCCAGGCACACCCCAGATGGATGTTAGACACACCATGGGACATAGGCACTGGCATCTCTGAGAATACATTGGAGTTTCAGCTGCAATGGGGGCCTGCCAGTGGCTGCAGGGGACTGTCCTGCTTGGTTTAACCAAGGTCTGCCTTGAGATCTCTGGGCCTCTTGACTCTGAAGGGCTGACCACAGAGGGGTGCTGGGCCTGGAGCAGTGGTCCAGAGGGGAACCCCCATCACACTGTGTGCTGGTGGAACAACTAGAGGGATTCCTGAGGGGCCCACAAAGGACCTCACAAGACAAATGGTGGGACACATAGCACATCCCTAAACACTGGCCACAGTGAAGCACTAGGAATGTCCTAGAATTGGGACTTCCCTTCCCCCAGGCATCGCCAGCTCCACACGGCACCACTGAAGCTGACCACAGGCATCTGCTCAACTTAGTGGACATGGCTGAGCACCCAGCTCTGGGAGCTCCGGGGCAGTCCCAGCCTGTGCTGCAATGGTCCAGTTTCCTCTGATGGGTTGCAAGGACGTTCCACCCCCGAAAATCCACAGCTCAGCTGGAGCTATTCAGAGCCAAGCAAGATTTCCCAGCCAGGTTCAGGGGGAAAGCCTGTTGCCCAGCTCCACTGGGAGAAAGGCGCACAGAGCCCTCCCATTCCTGAGGCCAGCCTGCACAGCCCAAGATGTCCCCCCAAACCTCCACCTTGGTACCCCTTACCTGCACACCCCCACTAGGCCCTCTCTCAAACACCTTGTGTCTCCATGGTACCAGAGCTTACTGAACAGCAATAAATCCACAGGCCACACCACTTTCATAGGTGGCAGTTCACAGAGCAGTTACAGGCCACCTGATGGTCACAAGCCAGGCAGTCATGGGTTCTTTTATTCCCATCCTAATGTCTAACATCACTAACACTCAAGGCACACGCACTTCACACAGTGGCATATAAACAGGTCACAGAAGGATGAAGGGAGGGCTAAGATGGCCCCGGGGTTGCAGGAAGCTGAGCCAAGGCAGAGACCGGGTGCAGAGGCAGAGTCACACAGGGTCAGACTGGGTTTAAGGAACCAGTTCCAGAGTTGTCAAAGCAGAGGGTCTGGAGGGTTGGCAGGTTTGGTTTCAGAGTGTCGGCTTGGGGTGTCAGCTGGACGTGGGCTGTGTGGCTGTCACAGGCAGCAGAAACCAGGCTTTGCTGAAGTCTGACAGGAACAGGACATAGGAGGTTTGTCCTGTGGTGATTTTCCTGGACAAGGCTGTGATGAGTGACCGGCGATCAGGGTGCCGCTGTGTTCAGTGTCAGGGGCTTCTCCTTTTGTGGGTCTCATCTGGTGAGGTTGATGAGCTCCTGGGTCAGGTGTCCTGTTGGAATAGGGATGTCCACCTGTCCAGGTGCCCCTGGATTCAGTTTGATAAGTTGGCATGGAGGAGTTGTTTATAAATGTGTGCCCTATGGTGGTGCAGGGCAGCTGGTAGTTGTTTACTTGTACAAACAATGTGTGGAGTCATCTTACCTTGGCACCTGTCTCAAAATACAGTCAGTCAGTCATGGCAAACTACTGCTTTACCAAATGGAGTAATTTAGGATCAGGCACAGCCTGAGGACTGCTGTTCTATACACCATGGATCACTAGGGCAGGCACAGCTGAGAGCTGCTGTTCTACACACCATGGAGTCACTAGGGCAGGCACAGCTGAGAGCTGCTGTTCTACACACCATGGAGTCACTAGGGCAGGCACAGCTGAGAGCTGCTGTTCTGCACACCATGGAGTCACTCAGGGCAGGCACAGCCTGAGAGCTGCTGTTCCACACACCATGGAGTCACTCAGGGCGGGCACAGCCTGAGGACTGCTGTTCTACACACCATGGAGTCACTCAGGGCGGGCACAGCCTGAGAGCTGCTGTCCTACACACCATGGAGTCACTAGGGCAGGAACAGCCTGAGAGCTGCTGTTCTACACACCATGGAGTCACTAGGGCAGGCACAGCCTGAGAGCTGCTGTCCTACACACCATGGAGTCACTAGGGCAGGAACAGCCTGAGGACTGCTGTTCTACACACCATGGAGTCACTAGGGTAGGCACAGCCTGAGGACTGCTGTCGTACACACCATGGAGTCACCAGGGCAGGCACAGCCTGAGGACTGCTGTTCTACACACCATGGAGTCACTAAGGCAGGCACAGCTGAGAGCTGCTGTTCTACACACCATGGAGTCACTAGGGCAGGCACAGCCTGAGAGCTGCTGTCCTACACACCATGGAGTCACTAGGGCAGGCACAGCCTGAGAGCTGCTGTCCTACACACCATGGAGTCACTAGGGCAGGAACAGCCTGAGGACTGCTGTTCTACACACCATGGAGTCACTAGGGTAGGCACAGCCTGAGGACTGCTGTCCTACACACCATGGAGTCACTAGGGCAGGCACAGCCTGAGAGCTGCTGTTCTACACACCATGGAGTCACTAAGGCAGGCACAGCTGAGAGCTGCTGTTCTACACACCATGGAGTCACTAGGGCAGGTACAGCCTGAGAGCTGCTGTTCTACACACCATGGAGTCACTCAGGGCAGGAGCAGCCTGAGAGCTGCTGTTCTACACACCATGGAGTCACTAGGGCAGGCACAGCCTGAGAGCTGCTGTTCTACACACCATGGAGTCACTCAGGGCAGGAGCAGCCTGAGAGCTGCTGTTCTACACACCATGGAGTCACCAGGGCAGGCACAGCCTGAGAGCTGCTGTTCTACACACCATGGAGTCACTAAGGCAGGCACAGCTGAGAGCTGCTGTTCTACACACCATGGAGTCACTAGGGCAGGTACAGCCTGAGAGCTGCTGTTCTACACACCATGGAGTCACTCAGGGCAGGAGCAGCCTGAGAGCTGCTGTTCTACACACCATGGAGTCACCAGGGCAGGCACAGCCTGAGGACTGCTGTTCTACACACCATGGAGTCACTAGGGCAGGCACAGCCTGAGGACTGCTGTTCTACACACCATGGAGTCACTAGGGCAGGCACAGCCTGAGAGCTGCTGTCCTACACACCATGGAGTCACCAGGGCAGGCACAGCCTGAGAGCTGCTGTTCTACACACCATGGAGTCACTAGGGCAGGCACAGCTGAGAGCTGCTGTCCTACACACCATGGAGTCACTAGGGCAGGCACAGCCTGAGAGCTGCTGTTCTACACACCATGGAGTCACTCAGGGCAGGCACAGCTGAGAGCTGCTGTCCTACACACCATGGAGTCACTAGGGCAGGCACAGCTGAGAGCTGCTGTTCTGTACACTGTGGAGTCACTAGGGCAGGCACAGCTGAGAGCTGCTGTCCTACACACCATGGAGTCACCAGGGCAGGCACAGCCTGAGAGCTGCTGTTCTACACACCATGGAGTCACTAGGGCAGGCACAGCTGAGAGCTGCTGTCCTACACACCATGGAGTCACTAGGGCAGGCACAGCCTGAGAGCTGCTGTTCTACACACCATGGAGTCACTCAGGGCAGGCACAGCTGAGAGCTGCTGTTCTGCACACCATGGAGTCACTAGGGCAGGCACAGCCTGAGGACTGCTGTTCTACACACCATGGAGTCACCAGGGCAGGCACAGCCTGAGGACTGCTGTTCTATAACACACCATGGAGTCACCAGGGCAGGCACAGCCTGAGAGCTGCTGTTCTACACACCATGGAGTCACTCAGGGCAGGCACAGCTGAGAGCTGCTGTTCTGCACACCATGGAGTCACTAGGGCAGGCACAGCCTGAGGACTGCTGTTCCACACACCATGGAGTCACCAGGGCAGGCACAGCCTGAGGACTGCTGTTCTATAACACACCATGGAGTCACTAGGGCAGGCACAGCCTGAGAGCTGCTGTTCTACACACCATGGAGTCACTCAGGGCAGGCACAGCTGAGAGCTGCTGTTCTACACACCATGGAGTCACTAGGGCAGGCACAGCCTGAGGACTGCTGTTCTACACACCATGGAGTCACTAGGGCAGGCACAGCCTGAGAGCTGCTGTCCTACACACCATGGAGTCACTAGGGCAGGCACAGCTGAGAGCTGCTGTTCTACACACCATGGAGTCACTCAGTGCAGGCACAGCTGAGAGCTGCTGTTCTACACACCATGGAGTCACTTAGGGCAGGCACAGCTGAGAGCTGCTGTTCTACACACCATGGAGTCACCAGGGCAGGCGCAGCCTGAGAGCTGCTGTTCTACACACCATGGAGTCACTCAGTGCAGGCACAGCTGAGAGCTGCTGTTCTACACACCATGGAGTCACTCAGGGCAGGCGCAGCCTGAGGACTGCTGTTCTACACACCATGGAGTCACTAGGGCAGGCACAGCTGAGAGCTGCTGTTCTACACACCATGGAGTCACTCAGGGCAGGCACAGCTGAGAGCTGCTGTTCTACACACCATGGAGTCACTCAGGGCAGGCGCAGCCTGAGGACTGCTGTTCTACACACCATGGAGTCACTAGGGCAGGCACAGCTGAGAGCTGCTGTTCTACACACCATGGAGTCACTAGGGTAGGCACAGCCTGAGGACTGCTGTTCTACACACCATGGAGTCACTAGGGCAGGCACAGCTGAGAGCTGCTGTTCTGTACACTGTGGAGTCACTAGGGCAGGCACAGCCTGAGAGCTGCTGTTCTACACACCATGGAGTCACTAGGGCAGGCACAGCTGAGAGCTGCTGTCCTACACACCATGGAGTCACCAGGGCAGGCACAGCCTGAGGACTGCTGTCCCACACACCATGGAGTCACCAGGGCAGGCACACCCTGAGAGCTGCTGTTCTGTACACTGTGGAGTCACTTGCACAAGGGGGCACAGCCTGATCCCCACATGCCCCACCTGGACTCCTCTCCATATGAGCACCCCCTCATGGATGCCCCCACATGAACTCCCTCATGTTTGCTCTGAGTCACTGACAGTGGCTATGGTCCTCATGAACCTGGAGTAAGTGCCCCGGAGAGGAGTAGGACAGGGGCAGGCTTTCCCAAGACCCAAGGTGGCAATGAACCGAAGCCCTGAGCTCTGGAGCCTGGTGGTGATGTGTGGCTCAGGTCATCCTGCTGGACACAGGCTGGGTGTGGTACAGTCCGGCATCTGGTGCTGCCCCAGGCAAGGCCTGTATCCAGAGGGAGTCTGCAAGCCACCCTGGCCTCAGCCTTCCACCAGCCAGGGCTCAGCGCAGTGCCAGTGGGTGGTGAGGACACAGAAACGGCAGATACCCTCCCCCTCCCCAGGAGGCAGTGCCCCCAGCAGGCATGTGCCCACATTCTGTGGTCTGCTGCAGGCAGTAGTTCTGGTCCGAGGAGCGGGAGGGTGCTGGCAGCACCCTGCTCTGAGGCCCCTCCTGGAGGAAGCACAGGGCACTTTCCCGCACACGCCTGGCCACAGCTTGACAAATCAGGGGCCTGCCCATCGCCTGCTGGGCCCTGGCCACCTTCTCCCAGCCAAGCTTCTCTGAGCCTGGATGGATTGAGCTACCCAAATTTTATCCCCATGCGAACTCATTTCATCCGAACACAGACTTTAATGGATGATATTCCTTAACAGTGACTTTTAGCCTTTCTTAATGAGAAAAAGATATTTTCTTGCCTTGGAATGATCTAAAATTTACTCACGAGACATTTTTAGAGCCCACAGAATCTAGGAGGCTGGAAGAAGCTGGTCCATCATCCTGTCCAGGGACCAAGACTGGATTATCACCTGTCCAGTGCCCAAAGCTAAATCGTGACTTTGTCCAGTGCCCCACTGGACACACAAGGTTCACTCCCCTCCCTCGCCCACCTCCAGGATCACTCCCCTCCCTTGCCTCCCCACCTCCCAGAGCACTCCCTTCCCCCGCCCCCCTCCAGGATCACTCCCCTCCCTCGCCCCCCTCCAGGATCACTCCCCTCCCTCGCCCACCTCCAGGATCACTCCCCTCCCTCACCCCCCTCCAGGATCACTCCCCTCCCTCACCCACCTCCCAGAGCACTCCCTTCCCCCGCCCCCCTCCAGGATCACTCCCCTCCCTCACCCACCTCCCAGAGCACTCCCTTCCCCCGCCCACCTCCAAGATCACTCCCCTCCCTCGCCTCCCCACCTCCACTCCAGGCTATCATCCTGTCCAGTGCCCTGGACATAATCCATCCAGGACCCTAGACTAGGCACCCAGGAGTTCCACACCTCACCCACCTCCCAGCCCACTCCCCTCCCTCACCCACCTCCCAGAGCACTCCCCTCCCTCGCCCCCCTCGCCCACCTGCTGGAGCATCCCCTAGTGATTCCTGGTGCTTCCTGGGGTCTTATCTCACCTGCATCCCAGGATGCAATTTGTGCAGGCCTCTTTCTGAGCAGGTCCTGATTCGTTGCTGCGGTGTGAACAGGTAAAAGCATGTTAGTGATTGGAAAGGAGATCACTGTCCATCACCCCTCTTCAGGGAGGTCCATGGCTAGCAGCAGCTCTCAGAGATGGCCTCAGTGGCCTTGGTGGCCTCCAAGGGCTCCACAGGTGCTGAGCTGTGGTGCTGAGTCGTGGCCCAGTGTGGCAGTACAGCAGGAGACTCAGCTGCAGCCTGAGGTCATGGAAGCCCAGCTAGAGCACAGGCTCCTCCTGCCTGTCCCTGCAGGGCATTAGCCAGCCTGGCTGCCCTGCACCTGCCACTGGTTCCATCCAGAGTTTTCGAATTGCAGGTGAATGATCCAGAGGCCACTGGGAAAGTGTCAACAAGAGGGAGGGAGGTGCCAGCTGGGCAGCTTCCTATCCCAGTTCTGAGAATCGCTTCATGCCGGCAAAGCCTGGGTACATATTTTCATGGTCCATGGTGATCTGTCTCCCTGTTCCTGGTGCTGTGCTTCAGCTACGAGCTAAGAGGCTCTCAGGATCCCAGTGTGCCCAGCAGCTGCCAGGAGCCTGCCCAGCACCCCAAGCCCCACAGGTACCCCCAGAAGGGCCACTGGCCCTAGGCTGGCAGCAAGAACCTGGCCTCAAAGGGTGGCCAGGCTCAAGTTAGATCTCTCCACCCAGAAGCTGCAGCTGTAGGGGACACCTCAAGGACACTGACCAGGTCCCTTCACCCCACCACAGACCTGCCCACACCCACCCCGTCCTCACACCATGCTCTGAGACATGTCCATGGGCCTTCTCTGCCCTTGGTTAACTTGTGCTCTCTCCAGTTCAGAAGGCCAAGGAGAGGCAGCCGTCCTCTGGGGCTGCTCTGGGACCCAGGCCTGCCCCCTCCTCTTGGCCTGCAGTTACCGCCCAGGGCTGGGGGCAAGGAGAGCTTGACCAGGACTTCCCTGCAGACCCTGGCCTTTCCACAGACCACAACCTCACTCCTGCCTGACCCCACACCCCACCCAGGCAGGGACCAGCAAGTTTGGCCAGTATTCCCAGCCCAGTCCCTCCCAGAGTCCACTGCCCACAGTCCTGAAGCCATGGAACCTGAGCCATTGGGGTCTGACACCAGGAGGGACACAGCCCCATTTCTCCCTAGTTTCTCAACTGCAGGACTCCCAGGTTGCTCTGACAGCAAGATCCAGTCTACTGATTTCCCCTGAGCCAGGACTGCAGCGCCCTGCTCCTCCTGGGCCAGGACAGCGCTTAAGATGGCTCTGATGTCCACTCCTCTTCATTGTTCATGGTGTGGCCAGGGTCAGCCACACCCCGTGGCCGTGTGCCGTCTCAGTGACCACATGCTGATGGCCGCTGGTCCCTGGGGTGGCTGATGGTCTGGTTCTGCAGCTCATCACACAGGAGGAGCTGAGGCCCCTTGAGCCCTGTAGCCCTGAAGAAGCAGCTGGATGCCCGGTTCCTGCAGGAAGAAAGTGGCAGGAAGGGGCACTGCCACACACTGTTGCCTCCCTGCCCGTGGGGGCAGGCTCTGTGATAGCCGGTCAACAGCTGATGGAAGGTGACCGTCTGTCCTGTCGGGAGCTGAAGGACGAGCTGCAGGTGATGCCAGGCCCCTCACACAGCTGGACGTGACTGAGGGCCCCACCTGCCACCTCTGAGGCGAGAGTACCACCTGGACATCCTCCTGGCCCCTCTGTACACTGCTCCCGTGTGAGGGGGGCTACGGAACACAGCTTCGTGGGGAAAGCCTGGAACTTCGGGAGCACAGGTGTCCGCCTTCCAGTACTGTCTGGGCGCCTGTGGGCAGGCCGCCCCCAGTCCTAACAAGCAGTTTCTACCTTGCAAAGGTCACTCTGGATAGGTACAGATTAGGCAATGAAAATAAAGACGGAATCTGGACCCTTAAGCAAATCAATTAACTCATAAGCTGACTGAGGCTTCATTCAGGCCTGAGCCCCCTGGGGGCCAAGGGAAGCCAGGATGTTGCCCTCATGTTCTTCAAGAGATGAGTCCATAGCCCTTCCTCTCTCAGTCCAGAGGGTGGTATCAGCCAGGGCTCTGGAGCCCACCAGCTCTGCCATGGGCAGACAAGACCCTGGCACCAGGGTCACTATAAGGCAGCTCTGGCCATGTTTCCACCTGGTTGGCAGCCTCACCTGTGGTCCACCTGCTGCCTGTCCACCCAGGGTCTCATGTGGTCCTCTAGAGCTGAGAGCATCATGTCAAACCCACACCTGCAAGGTGGGCACAGCCAGAGGAGAAGCCAAGCATCCAACCCAAGGCCTCAGAACAGCTGAGCCCTCCCCTCCTGCCCCCTGAAACCTGCTTCTGGCCTCAGGGTTGAGGCCCAGCCTGCTGCTCTCCCTGGCCTCTGAGTTCTCTCTCCCACAGGAAGCTGCCTGGTGGGCATCCACAATGGCTCTCAGCAGAACTGAGGGTGCCAGGGTGCAGGTGATCCCAGAGGTCACTGTGCCAGGGCTCTGCCACCCTCCTTGGACCTGTGTGGCTCCCTCAGGTTTGCGAGTTCCTGGGGCTCCGTGCCAGCTATTCACAGGAACACATGTCACCCATCAGTCCCAGGTACTACACAGGGACAGTGACCTTCACTAATTGCCTGTCTCCCCACCAACTGGCAGCTGCGAGCTATGGATAGATGAGGGCAGAGGGACTGGTGTCCACATATAAATTTGGTTCAAATGTCTGTAGAACAATGATTTGAAGAACTGAAATTTGTGCAGTCAGGCTGCCCTGGGGGTGGGGTCGGGGCTGTTTCCTGCTGCTCTCCAGCCCAGCAGGGCCAAGTGGGCTTTGTGGTGTCCTGAGGTCCCCTGCTATGGAAGATAGGCCATGCCCCAGTGCCCTTCTGGGGGAGGGAAGGGCAGCTCCTGCCGGGCTCAGCATCTGCAGACAGAGCTGGCACTACGGTGGCCATGGCTGACGGCAGGACCCTCCCCATGGGTGCCCACAGTTCCATTGTCTGATGTGGAGAGCAACAATGGCAGCAGCTATCTGGTGTTTGCAAACACAGGCTGCTCTGCCAGGTTAAAGACCCAAACACCTGGTCTATGCCATGGCCAGCTGCCACCTGCAGGAGGAGCCAGCTGACCCACCCTGGTGCTTTTTACTGCCTCCCGCAGCCTGCCCACCTGCTGGCCAAGGGGGAGGGTGTTCTGCCGCTGCAGGGTAGGTATGAGAGCCCTGTGGGGCTCAAGGCCACCAGGGAAGAAGATATATCTAGCTCATTACCATGTACTGGGCCTCTGGGGCCCCACGGAAGTGGAGAATGGGACCCGCCCAGCTGGGGTCACACCAGGACAGGGAGGCAGCTGAGGCTGGCGTTGTCCCTAGCACTCCCCATCTTTATCTCCAGCTGGCAGGAAAAGAGCCGTGGAGAGTTGGGCCCAGCAGCATCCGGACAGAAGATGCCTCGACTGCACCCTGGGCTGGGGCCGTCCACTCTCACGTCTAAACGCTGTGCTGTCTGCCTGCCTGGTGTGGACACTGCAGGGTGGCTCACCCCAGGACCCATACTGTCCCGGTGGCCTCCCAGCCGTGCTGGGAGAAACCTGGAGGACGTGTGGGAAAGATTCCAGGGAGAGTGGCTCACCTCCTGGGCCTCGGAGCCACGCCCACGCCCACGCCCACGCCCGCGCCCGCGCCCGCGCCCGCGCCCGCGCCCGCGCCCGCGCCCACGCCCACGCCCACGCCCATGCAGCGAGGACCCTAGAGTCCTGCAAGCAGGCGGGAGAGGTGCAGGAAACCCCTGGGTACTCAGGGGAGGCAGGTGTGGGCAGGAGGATGGAGGAGCTGCCAGCCCTCCCCTGCAGCCAGGAAGCCCTGGCCACTGCCGAGGGAGCATGGCTGGGTGCAGGAAGGGCTGTGTCCTGGGCAGTGTCCATCTTCTCTGGGTCCATGGGGGCCTGAGGCACATCTGGCACAGGGTCCTGGGGCCTGGTGTCAACCCCCTCCTGCTGGGCACACTTGCCATGGGGTCACACGAAGTCCCATTTTCCTCTGTGTGTTCCCCGATTCCACTGGGAAGAAGATGTCCCTGCACCTCCATCTAATGGTCAAGTGCAGCAGCCCAGGCGGGAGTGGCCCAGGCGTGTGGGGCTGGCTCAGCAGATGCATCTGTCAGGACCCCAGTCTCTACCTGATGTGCGAGCCCAGTGCCCACAGAGTGAGTCACTGTTTCATTTAAATGCAGGTTTAGGATGGAACCGGATCATTCTCTTCTTCAGAGGTGGCGGCTGTGACGGTGCATGCTACCTTACAGCGAGTTCTTGGGAGTCTCCATCCTGGGCTCCACAAAGCCCAGAGTGCAGCTCAGCCAGGGGGGTCGTGGTGAAAACTCAGCAGGGCTGCAGGACAGCTGGAAGCTCCGCCATCCCCACACAGCCGTGGGTGCCTGCCGCCCGGGGGAAGGAGCTCAGGGGGAGAAGGCTGCAGCTGGGGGCTGCTATGCGTGCCCCTAGGTAGCAGGACGTGTGCTCAGTCAAGGGAGCATCGCAAGTCACAGCCAGGGCCCCATGACTGCAGCTGAGCTCTGGGGTGCTGTGGTGATCTGAGGCTGGCTCTGGGTATGCTCCCCTTGGTGGCCAGTGCTGGCCCCACTGGCCTCTCCTCCAGATCCTGAGGAAGCTGGAGGGGGGCGGACACAGCTGGTCAGCCTGCAGCTTTGTATTTGTGTCTGACGGAGGTCATCTTCCCAGTAGCTGGGGAGCTGGGGATGCTTGGGAGCAGGCCCACACAGAGAAGGCCACACCATACTGCTGTCCACTCAGGGGCTGTCCAGGACCCTGTTGTCCGACCTAGGCCCTGGCTTCTGCGCCCAGCCTGCAGGGAGGGCCCTTGTTGCCCAGATCTGTCCGCAGTTCCCTTGCAGAGGCTCTCGGCTGGAAGCCCGAGGAGGAGCAGAGCACGTGACATCGCACTTGCTGCAGCCTTGTCACATGGCCTGCCTTCCTGTGCCCAGCTTGGAGCCCCTGGGCCCAGTGAGAGATGGCTGGACCCTACAGTGCTCTAGCGGCTCCTGCTCCTGACCCTCCAGGGCGCCCGCCCGCTGTGCAGCCAGCTGCCTGGCGGGAGACTGGTGGCCTTCTCTGGAGTTGCTGGTAACTTCCTGAGTCTGGCCCTTCCTCCCAGCACCTGGCTTTTGTGATTTTACACCTCAAGTCCGTCAGGGGCCTGCCTGGTGCCCTTGGGGAGCCCCGCCTGGCTGGGCTGAGCTCAGGGGGAGGGTCCTCTTGACTTGCCCCTCCGGTGTTGGGGTAGGGACTGGGTGTGGCCCCCTCCCCTATGCACACACTGCCAGGTGGGGATTGCAGCGCTGGCTCACTCCCGGCCTGGCCTAGGGTTACCAGTGTGGGGCGGCCCAGGGCTTGTCTGGAAGCAGCCCGCTTACCTGTTCCATTCCCACTTACACAAACTCTTAGGGGACTTACAGCAGTCTATCTTTGTACCAGGAAATAACTGGACAGATCATCACAGTGGTTTCAGATGATCAGGAGAAAAGGGAGGAAGCTGGGCCTCTCCACTGAGGAGCGGAAGCCTGAGCCGCCTGAGGGCGGTGTCCTCACATCCTCCAGCCTCTGCAGGGAGGCAGCTCCCCCGACCCTCAGCTTCCCGAAACCGGCTGCCAGGCCACCGTGGGCCAATCCGGACCTGCCCAGGCCTTTAGGGGCTGCTGGGCTCCAACCTGGACCATCCTGCCCCCTGAGAGGCCTCTGCTGGCTGCACTCAAGCTTCCATGACTGCTGTGTCAGCTGCTCGTCCACTCTGCCCAGGCATGGTCCAGGTGGGTTGAACCAACTTGAGGGGCCCACTGCTAGACCACTCCAGGTCACCTGAGCCATCCCTAAGGACACCACAAAGCAAAGCCCAGGGGAACAAGGGGACAGTGGGTAACACAGAATGGCAGACAAAAAACAGCCAGTCGTTGCAGTCTTCGGCCACTCAGGCCAACACTACTCACCTTTCAGGTCCCCAGGGCTCAGCATGGGGCCAGGGCAGCGGCTCTGGGTGCACAGGTGGGAACCCTCAGGCTGCCTGAGCAGGCAGGACACAGGCTGCAGGTGCAGCAGGCACCTAGAGCCCAGCCCAGAAGGACTGCCTCTGTGGCCAGACGGGGGAGCACCAACCTGCCCTCACCTGTGCTGGGCCAGGGACCAGCTCCTCCCTGGCCTGATTTCCAGAGGGCAAAGCGGCAGGGTAGAGAGTCACCTAACTGCAGTGTGGGCACATTTTCAGGGAATGTCAGGCTCACTCAGCACGACTGCTCTCCACCCTCACTGTGCTAGTGGGGTCAAGAGCCCCCCAGTGTCAGCGGGCCCCTGAAACAGGGTCGCCTCCACCAAGGCCCTCCGTCACAATCCAGCCACCAGGCCTGAAGTCACCGTGGGTGCCCAGGCAGTCTTCCCGGCAAACACCCGCCAAGCAGAGAACCAGGAGCAATGATGTACCCAGCAGCCAACGTTGCAGGCCAGCCCCGCTCAGTGGAGCCTCAGGCTCCCAGGCACCAGGATGGGCCCGGCACGGCCAGGCACCAGGCATCCCATCCCGTTGCACACAGTTGACGTGGTCATTAGCATGGTTGACAGGGCCAAGCGCTGGAGACGCAGGTGATTTCATTGTTGCCACACTGGACTTTCCTACAAAGGCCTAGGAAGCCCAAGGCACCTGGGTGCCCAGGGCTCAGGGCTGCACCCGGAACCCCACCCACCTGAGCTGCTCCCACCTCTGGGAAGTCCTCCCTGGCCACAACACCATCACCCAGGGCAGCAGGACTGAAGACAGTGCCAACCTCCTCCGGGAGCCGCCCCCTAAGAGCTGGGGATCCCAGGCTGATGCCCCACACTCCAGTGTCCATACCAGGCTGCTGCTTCTTGGGGAAGGGGTCACATCAGAGGGCACAGTGCCTGAGCCCTGACTGCACACTCATGGGGTCATCCACAGCAGATCAGGTAGGCACCTGTCACCCTCTGTCCTGCCACACACCTGAGTATGTGTCCCATCCCTGAGGGTCTAAGCCCAGAACTGCCATCCCCTACACCCAGCTGGGCAACTCCCTGATCAGGCATCAGGTCAAGCTCCTGCCAGGATCTCACAGCGCCTGCCCTACCTGTCGGCAGCAGAGCCGCGGCCCCCCAGGCCAGCACTGGTCTTCCTCTTGCCTGCGCAATGGGTGGATATTTGGTGATTCAGATGTTCTGCATGGTTGATAGGACAGTGCTTGGAGCACAAGAAAAGAAAAGCTCTCTGAGAAATGAGGCCTGTGTCACTGCAGCTGGAGTGAACACAGGCCCATCAGGAGGCCAGTCCCTTCTAAAGGTTGAATATGATGGTGCCTGAAAAGTCATTCTAGCTGCTCAGATTTAGGGCACTGAAAAAAGTACAGTCAAGAATGTTCCGGGCAGAGGCAGGCAGCACCTCCCTGATGGTGAAGCAGGTGCTCTGGCCACTCCCACTCCCCCGGGGGTGCCGGATGCAGAGACATGGTTCCAGCTGAGGGGTGCACAGCCCCCACTCACATCATCAGCAGGCAGACGTTCCTGGTGGCGAGCACAACCTGGACCAGCCCGGGAGACTCCTGGCCTGTCTGCCTCCCGCTGCTTCCTCTCTGCTTTCTGAACTGACCATTTCTTGCCCAGGACCCCATCTGGGGAAAGGTGCCTGGTCCTCATTTGGAGCTGTCCCCAGCTCAGTTGTCGTCTGGGAGTGACACAAGTCACCTAGCTGTAGTGAGTCATCCCACAGACACCCTGAGAACACACCCTGTCCAGCATCCCCAGGCCGCTCTGCTGAGCCAGGGTCGCCCTTGAGCCCCACATACAAGGAACTCGTACCCCGCGCCTCTTCTTCGGGGAAAATCAGTGCTGGATGGGATTCCAGTGTGAACCCACAGTTCACCCATTCCGACACCAAGAGGACAGAGACGGCTTCCAGAGTTGGGTTCTTGGGGAAAATACTGAGGAGAATATTCTGTGCCTTTCTTTAGGAGACATGAGATCTCATTTCTCTTGGGTTGGAATGTGTTGGATGGAAAAATGGATGGGTCAGTGGATGGACAGGATGGTGAGTGGGTGGACAACAGTATGGATGATGGGCAGATGAGGGATGAGGGAATGGGTGGATGGGTGGATGGACAGAAGGGCAGGCGAGTGGACGGATAAAGGTACAAATGCATAGTCAGATGAATGGGTGGAAGAAAGGAGGGAAAAAAGAAAGAGTGGAAGGATGGACAGGTGGGGAAACAGATGAATGTATAGGCAGAAGGATGGGTGGGAGAACTGAGGGAAGTGTGGGCAGGTGGGGGAACTGATGGGTGGATGGGTGGGTGGGTGGGTATTTGCATGCGTCATAAGGAAGTGAGTGAATGGATGAGTGGGTGGGTTGATGAATGGATTGATGGGTAGGTAGGTGGGTGGGTGGATGGATGGATTGACAGGTGGACAGACAGGTGAGTGGACGGATAAATGTATGAATTCTTAGGCAGATGAAGAATGAGTGGGAGAATCGATGGATGAACGGATAGAAGGAATGGACAAGAGGAAGGAAGAAAGAACAAATCAATGGCTGGAGAGTTTGCATGGCAACAAAGGTCAGGAATATAAGATGATTTCACCTTTCACACAAAAAGAGGAAGGCTGTCCCTCAGGAACACAAGTTGAGTGCCAGCAACTTCTTTTACCCTGAGATTCATCATACCTCTGTGAGTGCAGCAACACACGGGCAGGTGTCTATTGATCTATTTATTTTCCAAGGAGATTTTTCTTTAAATTCAAGAACTGGATGAAACACAAGGAAACACACTCATATCTCAACCCCCTAAAGGAAAGCTCTCAGCAGTGAACACAGGACTTAGAGGAATACTCTCCACTCCCTCACGTGAGATCAGGCTAGACGTAGCTGGAGATGGAGATGCTCCTCCCAAAGCTGGGCTCGAGTGAGGCTGAGAGGGGCTCCACAAACAGGAGAACAAATGATGCTTTTGCAGTGATTTTTAAGTAAGTTAAACATAATAAACATGCAAATTAACAAGAACATATTTGTGAGTTTCTCAGCTACGGTATAAAATCATACCTCCATATGTAAAGAAATTACAAACTTAGTGCTGCCTCCAAAAACTGTCCTTCCTGTACCTGTCTAATGGCTGTGGCCAAGCAGTGGGCCAGCTGCTGCTCTTCACAGACAGCTGGACAGAGCTGGTCAGGTGTGGGTGTGTAAGACATAGACACAGACAGTGGACATGTGGACAGGAGATGCAGCCAGGTCCAGCACACGAGTGTAAAGGCCCAGGTTCAGGCTGCAGAGGAACAGCTCTGCAGATAATCCACCATGCAGGGGGAGGTGGTGGCCACCTCCATCTGCACTAGGCCACCTCCTACCAGGGGCCTGTAACTCAGAATTCCACAGAAACCTGTCACCGTGTCCCTGTAGTGTCAGATTTGGTGTCCCAGAGCTTCCTGCCCCCTTCCCTCTTGTTGTTCAGGGTTGGCCTTGACACCAGTGTGAGGCCAACTTGGAGACAAACCAATAGTGTGAAAGGGACGCTGACCCATGGGGTGAGCAGAGGCCAGCAGGGCACACTGGGTCTAAAATCTCTGCCCTATCAGGTGGACTCCAGGCCTCCTGGGTCTTCAAGAGGGGCTGACCCTCTATTCAGCCTGAGACACGGTCAGCATTGTGATCAGGTCTTTTGGCAGCATGGGTGGGAGGGTCTCAGGGTCAGAGCAGTGTCCAGCTCCTTAGCCCACTGGCTAAGCTGGAAGCTGGGGAGGCTCTAGCATGTTCTGCACTGAGGGACAGGACATCTGTATCTGAAAGACCATCCAGTCCATGTTTCTGTGGTCATGGCCAGGTCAGGACCCTGGCAGACCCACCACAGTGGCATAGCTCAAAGAGCAGCCCTTGCCCATTTCATAGCCAGCAGTGCACAGTGTTTGTCTGAGCCACCTCCCCTGCACCCATCACCCTTACAATCTGGACAGCCCCTCCCGGCTCTTGAGTTTCCCCAGGGAGCCCCCTACCTAGGATGGCACACCCCACAAGGCCAGGGCTCTGCCAGGCTGGATCCAGAGCTCCTGACTGCAGATGTCTGCCATGGTGCTATATACTGCCTGTGGCCATGGCAGCCTAGGACTGCCAGACTGCAGCCCTGGTGCAGCCCCTCACCCAACGCTAGCTTTCAGTACACCAGAGGCCTGGTCACTCTCAGTTCACAGGGAGCACTGTTCAGCTCCACCTCACTCAGTTTTGAGCAGAAAGGCATCTGAGGTGTCTGGGATCTCTCTTTCTTAAGCAGCTTGAGCTAATGGAAGGGGGACAGAGAGTCCTCATTAGCCATTGCAGAAGAAAGGCCACCATGAAGTGAGAGGGCTTTGCAGATGTCCAGGACTGGGCAAGAATGTGACTCAGCACTGGTTACTCTGCCTGATGCCACAGTCCAGCTTGGGGAGAGTGGAAGGGGGTAAGGTCCTGGCCAAAGCGTAGGGGCATCGGCTCCCTCGCTCTCTGACCTAGGCCTTCCGCTTCCTGAACGTGCTCAGGACACTGCCATGCACAGATGCTCCTGGTGTGAGGGGACTTTGTTTGCTGACCCTGCCAGGTTGCTGTCTCTTGCTGTCTCTCTGGGAACAACCCAGGGGGTGTGTCCTATGCCACCTGAAGGTGGCCAGCTGAGCACAGACATGTGATGATCTCAGGGTGGAGAGTCCGGTCCCTGTCTGGGCCACCAAGGGCCTAGAGGTCTGTCTAGGTGGGAAGCCCTGGGCCCACCCTGACAGGAAGGCTTGTGACCCGTGGTGGCCTCTGGTGCTCCAGGCTGCCCCCGAGCAGGTCTAAAGGCAGCACAGACAAGCCGCCTCCTCGGTGTGTTGGGGCTAAATCCTGGCCCATGGCCCCTCTGTGCAGACCCAGCTTGAGGCCCAGGTTCAAAATCTGCCATTTGCTGGAGTTCTTCAAGACTCCTGGGGTTTCTGGCACTTCATCCTTTTAATTAACGCACAAGAACTGTGACCTTCGGTCCCCTCTGTGAAGCGGCTCAGGCTCCGTCAGGAGACAAGAGAGATTGCCTCACTGTGGGAACCGCAGCTCCACCACCCTGCGGCTGGCCTGGTTTTAATTATTGCAAAACCCTTCGGTGACTTTTCATCTGTTTCAGACCAAAACCCATAAACACATTCATTTGTGGGACACCAGCCAGGGCTCAGCACAATCCTGAGGCAGACCCTTGGGGAGATCTGGCCTGTCTGTCCTTCCCTGCCCCAAGTCAGGGGGATCGCACCCTGGACCCGACACCTCCGGCCCCTGGTGCCTGTGGCTGGGAAGCCCTGGTGTGGCAGCCTGGTGTGGTGGCCTGGTGTGGTGGCCCTGGTACTCCCACCCACCCGTCAGGGGCTCAGCCTCAGCAGAACACCAGCAGCTCAGAGCACCAGCGGAGCGGGGAAATGCCCCTCATGCTTGTCTAAGCTACAGAGAAACGTCCTCGACGGCTCCAGCTGTGTTGGCAGGACCAGTACAGAAAGGATGGGCAGCCGTGATGCAGTCGGTGGGCAGTGCCCACAGCCCTTTTCCTGGACCCCTCTGGCAACGCTGGCCACGCAGCCTGGGACAATTGGTTCGTCTCCAGTGCCCAGGCTCCTCTTCTTCAGAGAGGGCTTGTCGTTGGAGCAGAGCCAGGAGGGCGAGGACAAGGAGGAGGTGGGATGAAGAAGGGCAGGCTGCCTCTCCTCAGGCTCTTGGCTTTGTGGGACATGCGGTCTCTGCCTTGGCCGCTCTGTCCGCCTAAGCCCACCTGGACTCCAGTGAGATCTTACATGGAACCCTGTCGGTGGGCTGCACCTTCTAGCTGCTCCGGGAGCCCTGTGTAATTGGGGAGGGAGAGGGTCATGAGCCCAGACGTCCATTTCTCTGGCCTTTGCTGCCACTTAGGCATCTCAGCTGGGGCTGGACAGTGTCAGGTGCTCGTGAGCCGGGCCAGTGGGGAGATGGGTGGGGGATGTGGGAAGGAGAGGTCAGCAGGCTTTCCCTTGGCACTGGACAGAGCTAGAACACTTGCCCTTGGGGAGGAGCACAGTGCACTGGGACCTCAGAGGCTCCCTCTTGGCCCAAGACACAAGAAGAGAGGCCCGCTGCTGGCCCAAGTTCCAGACCACCTCATGCAGCCCCAGGCCCTGCGTCCCTCCCACCAGAGCTCAGGCCTTGCCCGCAACCTCTGAGGCCTTCTCTCCTGCCTGCCATCTCGCTGCTAGCCTCTGTGAGACCTCCCACCACCCCCGCTTCCTGCTCTGCCTCTTCCCACCGGCCTCTGAGGCTCCCGACCACCTTGTTCCTTCCCCAGCATGGCCTCTCCCCACTCATGGGCCTCTATCTATGCAACACACAGTTCAAAGGCTGCCTCCGCCTGGAAGCCCCGCCTGCTTGGTCCTCCCTTCAGGATGGATGACCCCTCTGCCTCAGGTCGGCTCCATCCCCAGCTGCCTAAAGCCACGGTTACACCCACCCTGTTTCTACCTCCACACGGCTCCATGGTCCCCAGCAGCTGTTTGCAGACACACACCCATAGGACTTGGAGCTGTCCAGAGGCCCTGAGCAATTTGGGGAAATACTAGGTCCTCTTTCTCTCTGCACCCCTTGGTCTAGGCACAGACCCCAGCTGGGGGCAGATCACTCCAGAGGGGACCGTCTGCTGATGACTGCATCACCATGGAAACCACATAGGGTTGACCCTCAGGTGTGCTTTTGGGCGACAGGTCTCCCTACGCACAAGCAGGCACCATGAAGGCGTGACTCAGGCTCACCTGTGTGGCGGGCACACATGGTGGGGTGCCTGGGGACAGGGAGGTAGACAGCCCTCCCGGGGACCGTGGTCTCGTCTGCTTTTCCAGACAAACGTGCCAGAGATTTCTGCTCTGTGCCAACTTTTCGGCGCCTCTGGAATTTCCAGGCCTGGGATAGCTCCTGCTTCATGCACAGGGCCAGCCTCCCACCCCGAGGACACCTTGGCAGTGAAGCCCTGTAGATGGGGAGGGGCCAGCTGAGGGAGGCTCCCCAGGAGGTCCTTCAGGAAGGGCCTGGAGTGGCAGGGAGAGGCTGTAGCCCGGGCAGCAGCAGTAGCCGTAGATTATCCTCCCTGACCAAACCCCAAGAGGGGCTGCCGGAGAGTTCTTGGTGAAGAAGGGGAGAATGGGACGTCCACCTGAGGGCCAAGTGTGGCGGGTGCTGGGAGGGAGGGAGAGGAATCAGCTCAGGGCTGAGCCACCAGGGTTGAACACACCCCAGGGGAGCGGAGCCCACCGAGGCTGCAGTCAATAGCTCCTAGGCCGTGGCCAGGCCCTGGATGTCCGCCCCTGGGCACCAAGGAGTGGCTGTGGGCTCCAGCTGAGCAGCTCCGTCCTGCGCCTGGGGTGTCCCTGCAGCCTCCTTTTCGGCTTCAAGGCAAAGTTTGGAATCTCCATGTGTGTTACACCTGGTTGAGTTTAAGAAATGTGGTTTCACATTTACACTCACATCAAGCTTTTAAATTCCATTTCCAATTTAATATCATCTGCTTGAAAGTGTCTTCCTCCAGCAGTCGTCAGCACCAAGCGGAGACAGTGCTCCTTCAACAGCTCCTCCCGCCACACCCATTTCGAGTGAGGGCAGCTGGCCCCAGTCTGGACCCCTTAACCTGCCCAGGTGGCCTTAGTGGCATTAATCTGCCCAGGTGGCGTTGGTGGCATTAACCACCCAGGTGGCCTTGGTGGTATTCAGATGGAAATGCAGCAGCTCAGAGATGGACCTTTGTTCCCTGATTTCCTAGGCAACACATCACGAGGCCACCAACTCTCCTGGGAAATCGTCTTCTAAAAACCGTTATTTTTACCTCCGTCTTGTACCTGGGGCACACAACATCCACCCCATCACCCAGCAATGCATTGTCCGCCAGCCATTGAGCTGAGTAAATGTCCAAGTAGGGGCGGGGCTGCCAGTCAGGGAGCCCAAGGGTGGCCAGGAACGTGGCCAACTCTGCCCCAGGACCAGGTGTTCCCCCAGGCCGGGGGCAGGGACAGCAGGGCACAAGGCTCCTGTGGCCAGGGCTGAAGCTGCACAGCTGGCCCACGGCAGGTGGGGTCTGCTGCGCATCTCAGTGGATGGCAAAGCCCTGGTGGCTAGGAGGCAAGTGGGGGGCATTGTGGCCCTGGAGGCTGCAGTCAGGAGTCACCTGGACAGTTGGCAGCAGGTCTCTAGGCACACACCCACATCTGCTGTCCTCAGGGCCTTTTGGTCTGGTCCTCCCAGCGCCACGCAGAGCCTCCTGCACGTCAGCAGCGCCTCCCTCTGCTCCAAACCCCAGACACGTCACTGTCTATAAATACTCGCGTGACAGTTGGCAGATAATGACTGTTGTGTAAATATGGCCTGGAACCACCAAGCAGCCTGTGCCCGTGAGCTGTGAGACCCTCTTCACTCCAGCGGCAGGCCCGGCTCTGCTCATCTCTGTCCAGCATCTGACATGTGTCCTCTGGCACCTCTGCCTGGACCCCTGGTTGTGACCACCTGCACCTTTCCTTCATCTGCCATTCCACCTCCTGGGCTTTGTCCCTGTCCTGGGTCCCTGTGTGTCCCATTTGTGGGTAGCTGTGTCCGATACCCCAGCGGCTGGGAGCTCCTGGGCACAGCTGGCGAGGTCCCACCTGTCCACTTCTCCTGAAGGTCACGCCCAACGTCAGCAGACCACTAGGGTGGAATCCCAGCTCCAACGTTTCTCTTCCTTTTGCTGGAAAGTGTCTATAAAGAGGCTTCCTGGCCCTGCCTGGGGACCCCAAGGCACTCACACAGAGGAACGCAGAACCCGGTCCTGCACTCCTGTGAGATGCCTGGGTCCCCTGGACAGAACCAGTCCATCTGCCCCAGCTGTGTCCTTGCCCATGGCCCCATCCAGGTCCAGTGACTCCTGGGTCCTCTCGAGACGTCTGGTCTCTGGTGCCACAAGATACCCCAGGCCTAGAACAGCCCTTCCCCGGGAGGCCTGGCTGCCATGTGAGGAGCAGACACCTGGAGAACTCAGCCTGAGCACTTGGTGTGAGCACTCAGCATGAGCACTCACATGAGCACTCAGCATGAGCACTCACATGAGCACTCAGCATAAGCACTCACATGAGCACTCAGCATAAGCACTCACATGAGCATTCAGCATGAGCACTCACATGAGCACTCAGTGTTTGAAGAAACGGGTTGGTTGTGTTTGTTTCTTGACTTCTCTTACTGTGCGGGTTAGTAAGTGAGATGTCCAGCCTGGGGGTTACCAGGGGCGAGGAGGGGAGGCAGGAGTGCCCGTGGAGCTGCCTGGGATCCCCTATAGGGGAGCTGTTGAAGGCCCCAGGCTGGAGGTAGCTGACCTACATGTACCTGAGCAGCCCTGGTGAGGGGGAGGGGGAGGGCGAAGGACTCAGGAGCAGGGACCCAGTTGGCCAGGGACTCAGCAAGGCCTGGTGACCTGGTGTCATGAGCAGCCCCTCTGCACAGGGCCAGGACACCTGCCAGGCTGGGAGCCCTGGGCCATCGAGGCAGCCGTCGGCTCACACCAGATCCTCTCACTGAACTGCTGTTTGGAACATTTCACAGTAAGACATTTCTAATGAAGCTGTGGTGCAGGAGACCCGGGGTGTCTCCATCTCAGTTCAGAGCAAAATGTGATCCAGTCTGCAGATGACGCCTCACCCAGGGCCAGCCAAGCGTCCAGAGCAGGCTCCTCATTCCTCCCTCTCCCCGAAGTGGACAAGTCTGCAGGTCTTGTCCACAGCTCACCTGGAAGGGCATTCCAGAGGAACCTGCTCTTCTGGGGCCACAGCAGAAGTCTCGGGACCCTGCCTGCCTGTGGCCACTGCAGGGAGTAGGCCACAGGCCCCACACCTCCATGTATTCTCTTGGCGCCTCCCAGGGGAGGCCTGGCCAGTGGTTGCCCTCTGCGCCCACGGCTTTGCCAGTGGCAGCATGTCCTGCACCTCCTGGCCCGGCCAGCTGCAACTCCCTGTCTGTGCACCCCAGATGGAGACACCTCCCCCACAGCGAGGGGTCCCAGATAGGAGCCCCACCACAGCTCCTGGATGCCCCCTCACCAAACCAGTGTCCAATCAGACAAGCACTGGGGCAGGCCACTAGGGGCCAGAGACTGTCAGAGGCTGGCGGGGTCCGGGGCCCCTGCCTCTGCTCCTTCCTGTTGTGCCGCCTTTTCTCCTGACTTGGTTGCTGGGACTCATTTAGGTCTTTCCCCTGTGCTGTGCCTCAGGTGAGTGTTGCAACCAGGCACATGATCATGACTGAGAAATCAATCGCGGATCGTCACTGTTGCCCCACGTGGACCTCCTTTTTATTGTTAAACTGATTGGGGGATTTTAAGAAAACAATACACAGTGAAGAAGGTAAAGCCCAAACCAGAGATGCAAGACATAAGGTGATGAGTTCTCATGGTGCCACCAAGCACTCCACACTCAGGCCCCACGCCCACTCAAACATTCACACACACTCACACACTCACATGCTGGAGCTCACACTCCTGAATGTTCACACTCACACTCATGCTCACACTCACACACTCAAGCTAACAGGCTGAAAAGTTCACACTCACACCCATGTTCACACACACTTGTGCCTACACACTCATACTCACATGCTCACACACACTCAAGCTCATGCACTCAAATGTTCACACCGTTCACATGCACACACTCACATACTATGGTTTGCATGCACATGACCCCACATATCCACATACTCGCACACAGGTTTGTGCACACCCACAGTCTCCTAGCTCATCACTGTCTGTGAGCTGAGACTTGGCCTGCTCTCCTGGTGTGCTGACCAGTCCCAGCGGACGGCATGTGGCTTACTCCAGCTCAGCCCTTCTATTAGTTATCTACATCATTCCAGATTTCTGCTATTACCAACAACTCAAAGCAGGAATAACTGACTGAAAATCATTGGAAATTTTAAAATAAAAAGATTATCTTTAGGCTCAAAGACATTTTGAAAGGAGGGAAAGAAATATTTCAAGATTTGAAGAGGACCAGGCATAGTGGCACATGCCTGTAATCCCAGTGGCACAGGAGGTTGAGGCAGGAGGATCGCAAGTTCAAGGCCAGCCTCAGCAAGTTAGTGAGGCCCTAAGCAACTTAGCAAGACCTGGACTCAAAATAAAAAATAAAAAAGGGGAGCTGGGATGTGGCTTACTGGTTAAGTACACTTTGGCTAAAGCCTCAGTAACCCCCTGCCAAAAAAAAAAAAAGATGCAAAGAGGCAGAAGCTGTCCCATGGTGTGCCAAAATCCTAACCCTAGAAAAATCGGTGCCTGAGTACTATTTATACCCCCAAATAACCACTTTAACAAAACGCCAGGTGGAACCACTTGTTTCCACATCTAATCTGGAAAATTGCTTTGGCACAGTTGCCAGAAACCTTGGCAGGAGCCAGGCTAGTGGGCAGGGCAGTGGGCAGGCCAGTGGGCAGGGCAGAGAGTTGGGAGGGGCCAAGCATGGGACGGGCCTCTGTGAACGGAGCTCAGGCAGCAGCACCCAGGCTGGGCTGGTCAGAGGGTGGAGGCTGAGGGGACAGGGGCCAGGCCCAGCTGCCACAGCCCAGCAGCTCCAGGCAGCACCAGGGACAACCCCCAAGAAGCAGGTTCCAGGAGGGGCTGTCCAGGTACTTGTGCAGAGTCTCCAGCCCAACGGCCCCTGGGCTGACCCTCAATCTCCACAGCTGGTAGGGGTCAGGAGCTGTGATTTGGGTCTCAACCCCGCCCCCCATAGCCCATGTGCTGGAAGTTTGATTGCCAGCTGGCAGCATCATGGGAAGGTAGTGGGAACTTGAGTAGGGGAGATGGGTCCCCGGCTATGTCCTGATAGGGGCATCTTGTCCCGAACCCTTCCCTCCTCCTCTCTGGCTCTGCTTCCTGGCCGTCATGAGGTGAGCAGTTTCTTCTACCACTCACTCCCTGCCATTGTTCTTCCTTGCTAAGTCCCCAGAGCCACAGGGCCGACTCAATCATGGACTGAAACCTCCAGAACCATGAGTCAGAATAAATCTTTCCTCATTCTAAGTGATTTACCTCAAGCACTTTGTCACAGTGATGAAAAGCTGACTAGCACACCAGGAAGGTGTTAGCTGTATAATCTGG
This sequence comes from Callospermophilus lateralis, assembly GCF_048772815.1. Taxonomy (NCBI): domain Eukaryota; kingdom Metazoa; phylum Chordata; class Mammalia; order Rodentia; family Sciuridae; genus Callospermophilus; species Callospermophilus lateralis. The sequence goes on from NC_135319.1 coordinate 93,642,935, forward strand.
GATGGGGGCATGAGCTGCCAGGGGATAGCAGATGGGCCAGGACCAAGGGGTGGGCAGCTGGCAGGGGCATGTGAGATGGGATGGGGAGGAAGGGTCTGGGCCACCACCCCTTCTCCCTAGGCCTCCTTTCCTCGGCTTGTGCATGGCCCTGATGGATGGAATAAGGGCCAGGACCTGGTTCTCCCTGAGTTTTCCTCTCTGTGTCTGCCTCCCAAGGACAGCAGGCCAAACAGAGTGGTGTCCTGGTCCTGAGAGCAGGGGCAGGACACAGGCTGCCCAGCAGCCTGAGGTCCACTCCTGGGAGGACCTCAAAATGGACTTCTTGCCCAAAGAGCACCAGGCCCCCAGGACACAGGCTCCCATCCCATCCCATCACTAAAAGCAGGTCACTCGGTTGATTATTTCGGTCTGAAAACCAAAAGGTCCCTACAATCTGGGGCTACCTGAGCACCTGGGTGCTTCTGCTCCGTCTTCACCCCACACTCGAGGAGCAGGGGCCGGCCTCCAGGCCACAGGTGGAAGACCCGCTCTGCTGCAGGAAGGCCGCGGCCACTCTGGAGACAAAGGCCCTGGTGCACACCTGCTCCTGAGAACCCGCGTCGACTCCAGAGGCCAGCGGGAACTGTCTGCATGAAGTGGGAACTTCAGTCAGCGCATCCCTGCGTCCGGGGAGCCGGCACCTGGTGGCTGTGTGCCTCGTGGGCCGGAGTGGTCGTCCACTCGTGGCAGCGGCATCTGCGGTGAAGCAGGAGCCGGCTCCCCGTGTGCTGCCCATCTCCCTGTGATCAGCCTCATTAAAATTCTGAGCTGCGTCTGAAGCTTCTGCAGTGAGCTCATGGGCTGCTCCTTGTTTCCAGTCTGCAGCGGAGGCCAGGCCACGCTTTGGCCAGGAGGGGGCTGGTGGGGGTGGGTTGAGGGTGGCGAGGCTGCCCAGCATGGCCACTGTGCCCGGTGCTGCATCTGCTCTCTTCTCTACCAGGCACCAACAGTCCCCCTTAGGCCCTAGAACCCCAACTCCATGGCAAGGGGTCGGCCTCTCCAGGGTCCTCCAGGTGGAGGACAGCTGGAGGTCAGAGCACGCTTCCTTACTGCCCAGGCCATCGGCAGGCAGGTATGTGTTCTTGTAAACACAGGAATGCCCCTGTGCGGAGCCGGGTGAGCCTGAGGCATGTGAGGCCGGCAGGCAGCAGGGGACACTGCCAGGGGACACTGCTCCCAGGAGGCCACTGGGACATCCAGCCGTAGGCAAAGGCACCAAGAAGCAGAGAGTCACGCACACCCCACGTCACCATGACACCTGGGGGCAAACTGCTTCTCACCCTCTCTCCAGGCCCCTGCTATGGTCCTCAGGGCCTGCACATGTCGGGCCCCGCCCACCCGGACCCCCAGCACCTCCCAGGCTCGCTCAGACCAGGCCGGGGTGGGTGTCACAGACCACATGGCTCCTCAGTGACCCTCCACAGAGCTGGCAAGGGTGAGAGCAGGTCACTCCCAGGGCCATCATCAGGCTGGCAGGGCAGGGTCAGTTCCTCATGGACCACCAAGTCGGTGCCGCTTCTTCCTCCTGCCACCCTCCATCAACCCCCACAAACCGAGGCTCTGAGGCCCAGAAGGCCAGCAAGACCACCAGGGCTCTGGCCTGGGCACGTGGAAGCAAGGACGCCCCTTTCCAGCCTGAGCTGTGGCCTGCAGAGGCCCCAGAGCTCAAGCGAGCCATAGGCGGAGTCCCACCCAGAGCCCAGACACAGCAGGGCCTGCGCCTGGCCGGGAGGGCTCAAGGCTGGAGAGGACGTGGACCCCAAGAAGCAAACACCCTTCAGAGGTGAAACCCACCCAAGAACCTAAAGGAAGTGTGGTCGGCATGAGATGGGCAGAGATAGCCAAAGAGCCACCATGGCTGTGGGCACCGCTGGACCCCAAGGCTTCTCTCTGGCTGGACAGTGCTGGCTAAAGGACCAGCAGCAGCAGAATGCTTTAAGCTTATTAATTCTATTATCTGGTCCTTGAGCCCAGCCTCCCCTCAGGGTAAACGTGAGTTTGTTGGCTTGAATCTGTTAGAAATGGTCGACACAGGTTCAGATCTGTGCCGCGGGGAGACGCTGGTTGCCATGGCAACCAGAGAGGGCTTTAGTTCCGCCCAGAGAGCAGTGATGCTCACAGGCAAGCTGGCCATGGCCCCACACCCTCCAGGCAGGCACAAGCCCTGCAGGCTACCATCTCCACGTTCAAGCGGCTCCTGGTTTGTTTCTCAGTCTCCTCGAAATGGCTGGACACAATCAGTCCAACTTCAGTCTTGGGAAGAAGCCCAGGGCCTGGGCGGCCTGCAGGCTGCGGCCATCCTTCCTCCAGGGACGTGCATTCTCACAAGTGCCAGTTGCCATCCTCAGCGCCTTGGCCTGTCCCGGGTGGGAAGATGCTCAGTCACTGCCAGAAGTCCCCTGAGCCATCGGTCTGATGGACCTGCACCCCTTTAGTGGAGCGTAAGCCCATCTCGAGGCCAGCTTCATGGCCAGACGGTTTCCTGAAGTCCATGAATAGCCTGCAGATCCGGAGGCCACAAGGTGCAGAAGGAAACATGGTCTCCGTGGGCCCTGGACCTGGCCCCTCAGCTGTGGCAGGGTAGCCGGGCCTGCTCTTGCTCAGCAGGGGGTGGCTTGGCCCCAGCTGGGTTCCCATCCCTAACAAGACAGGACCCCCAGCAGCGAGCATGCTGGACCCACCAGCACCCTGGGCAGGGGCAGCCAACTTCCAGCAGCCCACTCTCTGACTGTGCCAACGACCTTCCCATCGGCCAGACAGACACTCGGAATTGCTGAGGAGGCCAGCTCTGTCGAGGCCAGTGTCCTGCTACTGAGACCTGCTGGTCAATCTCACGAGATGTCCAGTACACTGACCTTTCCAGGAGGCAGGCAGAGACAGCCCTGTCTGCCTCCTGGAGAAAGCTTTGAACTGGGTGAAGTCTGTCCCCAGTAGTACATCAACTGCAAACGGCCCCCAGAAGGACTAGGGTCTGCATGTGTCCGTGGCGGCCCTGTCCCACCAGCTCTGGGCAGAGGTCCAGGGAAGCTGTGCAGGCCAGGCGGCTCCCACTCCTGCCGTGGTGGGGCAGACAGTGTGCAGAGCGAGCAGAACGTTCCTCCTGAGTGGTTGAAACAATCCGAAGAAAAATGTTTCAAGACACGTGAAAATTATGTGTCACTCAGAGTTGGTGCCCACCATCAGCTTCCCAGCACCCCCCACGTCCACTTGCGGGCAGCTCGTCTGCTGGACAGGATTAAGTACCATGAGGGGGCACCCTGCCAGAGAAGCCCGAGGAGCTGTGATCTGGCCCTTACAGAGAGGTGGTCTGTGTCCCCCATTTTTTCTTCAAACACAGATCGAGGTGTTTCTGAGAAGGGATTCTACAGATAATCCACTGACCATACCCTATGGGTAAAGGGATTGTCCTGGATGACCAGGTGGGTTGCCCTGCAATGGTCAATAGACCGGCCTGAAGACTAGAGCTGCTGGCTGAGGAAGAAGGAGTCCCACAGTGGACAGCAGCTCACCTCGTGCCCAAGATTTCCTGCCGATGGCCTCCACTCCGTCTCCCCGCACTGAGCCTCTCCAGCCAGTGGCAGTGCCCAGCGTGGGCAGCAATTCACCCCCCTGCTCTGCTGCTCTGCAGGTGTCAGGTGCAGACCCAGGAAGTCCCTCAGAAAATGTGTGCCTGAGCCCGCCCTGAGTGAGGGCCCACCACAGGCAGAGTGGCTGCCTTGCACCCAGGCTCCCTCCACTCTTGGTTGACGAGTGTGTCAAGCGCTTTCAGCTGTGCCTGGTCCGGTCCTCTCACCCTCCTCATCTGGCCAGTGAAGAGAGGGGGCCATGTGCCTCTGTGACACCTAGTGGAGAAATTTCCTTGTGGCAGACATTGGAACAGTGGACACGTTGGGGGACCGTGTCTGTGCTCAGTTCTGAGTCCACCAAGCAGAGCCTTGAGATGGGCAGCATGGAAAGAGTGCAGGGCTGGCCCTGCACATGTCACCTGGGGGTAGCATCCTGAAACTTCAGGTGGAGGAACCCTGGCCTGCTGCGCTCAGGGCCAGGCGCCCCCTGAGGGCCAGCTTCTCCAGCCTGCCCCTGGCCACTCCAGCAGTCCTAGAGAGGAGGAAAAGAGGCCTGAGGCGCGAGGCCGCCGAGAGCACAGGGCAGCCACAGAACAGCTGCACCAGGGCATGGGTTTCGCCTGCCCAGCAGACGGGGGTCCTAACAGCAGGCTGGGCCAGGCGCAGCTGACTGCTCCGGGTCTCAGCTTCCCAGGCCATGATGTCCTGCCCTGTGGGAGAGCAGAGCACAGGACCATGCAGGACACAGGCCAGGTCTACAGCAGCTCTGAGGCCTTCTCTCCAGGTCGGGGCGGCTCCAGGCCCAGCTCCTCTGGGAGGAGGCGGGGGTGGGGGGACAGTCTCAACCATGCTCAAGGCCAGACACTCCTCTGCCCTCACTAGGGCCCTGCGAACCCCACCCCCAGGCTGAGGTCCTCCAGGGGAGAATGCCATCTGTGCTCACCTTGCACTGCACAGTAGGTCTGCCTCTGGAGTCTGGGGCACGGGTGTCAAGCAGCCCTCATGGCCCAGGGTCCCTCTCTGCCCATTTGTTCAGATCACCCAGCCCTGGGGGAGCCACCTGAGAAGTCAGGATATCTGGGGGTCTCCAGGATTCCTGGGGGGCTGTAGGCAGATGAAGCCCACCAGGGCCTCGTATCCCTCAGCTGAGTTCAGGGCACGCCGCAGCATCCAGGGGCTGCAGTTAGCAAGAGAGAGGACAGAACCAGCGCACCCACAAGATGCTCCCGGCCGGACCCACAAGGCAGGAGCCTGGGTGCCCTGTACCCAATTCTGCCCTCCTGTGTCTTCAGGACAACCTCCACCAGGAGTTCCAGTTTGGGGGCCCTCAAAATCCAGGGCAGCAGGGGCCTGGAGATGCTCTGGAGCAGGCACCAGGGCCTGAGTACAGGGAAGTAAAGCTGGGGAGATGGGGGGCCCCCAGTGGGCGTGGCTCAGTCACATTTGCTGGGCTTTGCCCCCAGGCACCCCCCCCAGGGGAGCTAACCTTGTAACCCTGTAAAGAGGTAGAGACCCTCCAGGGCAGCTCAGGCAGCGGTGGCCTGCCGAGGGGTGGCAGTGGGGCCCATCATGCTCCCCAGGCACCTTCCTCCACAGGCCCAGCTCCGCCACCCAGACTGCAGGAGAGGGAGGCACCCCCGGGGCGAGGGGGCACTTTCTGCCCCACCAGGCCTGTCTACAGGAGGAGCAGCCTGCTGACTCATGCTGGGATGGCTGGCCTTCACCTCAGTCTTAGCATGTCTGGATTTAAGGACATTTTAATACAAAGACCGAAAATTCCTCCAAAGTCAGTTTCCTGGTTCACGTTTCTGATCTTGGAGTCCTGAATGACAGGTATTTCCCTTATAAACGGAGTGCCGCTGTCTGGTCCTCCTTCCTGGATGGGCTCTGACATGGGCGGTCTGAACCTGCTGGAGGGAGCAGCAAACCCTGGGCGGTTGTCTCTTTAAATCGGCTCTGCAGTGTGACGGGCGGGTGGCTGGCCGCCTAGCTGGGAAGAACCATTCCACCCTGCGGCAGGAGCCGGCCACCGCGCCGCCATCCGCGCCTCCCCCAGTCCCCATGGTTACGGCTCCTGCTTCCTGGCCGGTCCCTGGTCCCTGCCCGCCCGCGGAAGACAGGCAGGCACAGGCGGCTGGCGCCCCCCACCTGAGCCCTGGAAGCCGCCCGCTGAGACGCGGTGAATGCCTGCTCTTCCTGGCTCTGACTCATCCTCTCCCGGTGCAGAGCGCCGTCACCGCTGTGCCTGGCCACAGCTCCAGGCGGACTGCAGCCCTGCAATCTGTTGATAACTGCACTTGCGAGCTCCAGGCCACTGGTGATGGAAATCTGTTCCCCGGTGCTGAGAACCCGCCACTCCGCACCTGCACAGGGGAGCAGGAGACCAGCACCCCTCCAGCTGTCTCTGCCAAAATAGGTGAGAAGTTAGTGCTGCTCCTGGGGTCTGAGTGGTGGGTGGGGGCCTCCTGCAGGATGAGCTGCTGGCAGCAGGGTCCGCTCATCAGGACCATTTCTTGGGCAAACATGCCAACTGGGGGAGAGGTGACTCCCGCCACTGGAGAAGCAGGTTCTGGATAACTTTGGGTGAGCGGAGGCATGGAGCCCGATGAAGCCCCAGCCTCTTTGCAGAGAGAGTGGCTGTGGGAGGGCGCCAGCCCTGTCCAGCCACACCAGGCAGCCCAAGCTTCCGCCTGCTGGGTCTGGCCGTGTGCCGGGAGATTCATTCAGGTTTATTTGATTCTCTTGATTTAAACTGACAGACATGTTTATTTGGCTTTGTGCAGCCTGAAACGATTGAGTTTGGTTCTTGTATTGGATGGTGAGCAAAGATTGATTTTTAAATAAGGACGGGAATGCTGCCCAGGAGGGCAATAGCGGGCTGAAGGCACTTCCCTTCTTCGCCTTGAGGTCCCCAAGGCTCGTGAACCAGGTTGTCACCCAGATCCCTTCGTGCCCCAGACAGAGCCTGAGCAGCAACTCCAACAGGCTGGGCTGCTGAGAGGAGTCCAGAGGGGCAAACTTCCAGAAGAGCCACTGCTTCCTGCCAGAGCCTGGGCACCGACCAGGGGTCTGCCAGCCGCAGACCAGGGAGGACCCTCCAAAAAATAGGGCCACTGACCATATGCTGTCTTCACAGATGGGTGCAGCCTGCAGACCCCCGCCCACCCTGTCACAGCCACCTTGGCACCCTGAGGCGTCCTTGTCCGGAAGCTCCGCCCGTGGTTGTGGGATTTTGACCTTCTGGACAGCCATGGAGGCTGGCAGGGAGAAGGGCGCGACATAACCTTCCCGCCACATCCGGGCCCCCTCCGGTGCTCCTGCCTGGGTAACTCTGCAGGGCTCATGGTGAGTACTGGACCCCCCAGGCCATGGCCTGGGTGCAGCCCAGCATGGCTGACCCCATTCAAGGAGGAGGCCTGGTCAGGAAAGTTGGTTGAGGAGTGCCAACCAGTTAAGGGCAGCCCTCCACGTGCTCTGTCCTGGCATGGGGAAGCTCTGTGGGCAGAGGCCCACGGCCTCTGGCTACCTGGGTCTCGCTGCCTGCCCAGGTCCTTCTGCTGGCTGGCTGGCTCAGTGCTGTTCATACTGATTAGCTGCAGGCGTGTGGAAATGTCAGATCATTTAATCCAGTGACGTAGGTCCTGTGGGGATAAAGCCCAGGCCCCAGGGAGGCCCCCTGGGTCCCTCCCCATCAGGGCTCAGCCCAGCCACAGGCCCTACCCCCACCCCTGCTGTCTGGGGCATTTCTTTGGCCAGAAATGAGCACCGTGTACCCAGCTGGCTGGAGCCGGTACGGGGACCCACTGGGGCCTCCTGGGAGCCCCTCCGGGCTCGCTGAGGTTGCCACGGCCTCCGGAAGGCTGACAGCAGAGTGCATAGTGCTTGTGTGTGCTCTTGAGGGACAGAGACGGGCAGCCGCGGCCGGGCACGTGCAGGGAGTGCTGATGGCCTCAGGACAGGGCTCCACGGCCCAGAGCCGGCAGGGCACCCTGTGCAGACCCAGCATCCGCCTCGTGAGTGGCACTCTTTCTGAGTCACCACCTTTTCTTCTTGTTTGACTCAAAAGGTCCAAATAAGAAAGACACTTTCTGCCAAATCCAGCATCTCCTCAACCTGCACAGGCCCCAAGGCTGAAGGTCACGGGCCACATGCCCTCTGGGACCCCTGGCAAGGCTGTGTCCAAGGCTTGGTGGCTCTCAGAGGATGGCAGGTGGGCACTGGGCCCTGGCTTCCTTTCCATCCACCAGCTGCTCCCCAGAGTGCCACGCCCAGCATGGCTGTCACCTACATTTGGCATTATTCATGGTTTCTGTCCTCAGATTTAGAATGTTTGCAAAATGGAAGCTTGCCCTTGGCAGACGCCAAGAGAGCCAACAGGTGCTTCCAGAGGCAGGGTGGCCATGGCACTCGCCCTGTAGACCCACTGGGCAGGGTCTGGCCACTGCTCAGTCCTACCTACCCCCTCCCAGGGCACCCTCAGCCCCTCCTGGCATGAATGCAGGGCTCCCAGCCTCTCAGTCCCCAGGTGGAACCTGCCTCTGCCCCCAGTGGCCCTGTGGAGCTCTTTGTGTGCTCCCTGCTGCTCCCTGCTGCTGGGGAGGTACCCTCCTGCTCCCCACACTGCAGACTGCCGGGGCACTCTGCCTGAGCGGTCTTTCAGCAGTCTGCAGGGTTGTTCTTAACAAATAACATCCACACCTGAGGATTCCCAAAGGCAGCGTGTGTGGCCGCCCTGCAGATGGCCTTGCCGGGTTCCACCTCTTCTGTGTGTCTAGAGGCTGTGGTGCAGGTGCGTGCACAAGTCCACTTGGGAGCCCCGACGGGGGCCCCTGAAGCACCATGGCGCCTGCACAGTGCCCAGGAGTGAGCAGCTTCCTCTGCTCCCAGTGTAAGCAGCATCTGGTCTTCCAAACCACAACCCTGAAGCAGCGCTGCATGCAGCCTTGTGCCAGCAGGCTGTACCACCCCTGGCCAGGCTCCCTCCCTGGACAGAGCTGACCTGAGCTCTGACAAGACAAGTTGCTCCCTGCCAGAGCGGACACGTCCTGCAGGACCTAGGTCCACTAGGAAGCTGAGGCCACCTCCACTCCCCATGGCAGCTCTGTAGCCCTGACTGTAACCAGCGGACGAGGCCCAGCTGCTTCCCTAACAGGTGCCATGACCCTGGAAGGCAGCAGACACTAAGAAGCATGTGACTGTCGGTCACCTGTGGCCCTCACCCTTGACTCCAAGAAGGCCTGTTCCTAAGGGAATGAGTGACACCTGAGAGTCGCAGTAAGAACTGCGCAGACCTGGGTGCTCCCCCGCCTCCTCGAGAGCGTCTGGGCTGAGGTCGAGAGGGTGCTCCTCAGGTGCGCCTTCCACCCACGCGCTCCAGGAGCCAGGAGTTGGGCAGGGTGGCTTGGTGGGGTGCGTTGGCATTGCCTGATGAAGACCTGTGTGTCCAGGGATGCAATAGGATGGTATGTGGGGTGGCATGGAGTGGAGCTGTGTGGAGGGCCCTGAGAGTGGGAGGGCGTGGCATGTAGAGCCCTGCGGCCTGCATAGGCGTCTGTGGGCCCTCGGGGCTGGGGGCGGGCCACGGGGGTTAGGGGGTGGACTGTGGGGTTAGGGGGTGGGCCCTGGGCTGCGTGCACTCAGCGTGGTGTACATGTGACAGCGCTGCGTGTGCTGGTGGGGAATATGAGGAGGCTTTGCTGGTGTGGGCTGGAACCGTCAGGTGGGGCCTTTGGACCGGCTCGTTCTCTCATCCGATTTTCGTCTGCTGCTGGTGGCACAGCATCTGGTGTCAGTGGCTTTGCTTTGGTCTTGGCGCCAAGAATTGAAGCAGCAGCACGACTCACTGAGGACTCGCTCTACCCGACTTGCTCGGGATTCGGGGCTGTCATTGGAAGGGTCCTCTGCCACATTCAGCAGGGCTCCTAGAGCCATGACGGACCTGCCCAGCCCCTGCCTGGAGTGGAGGGTCCAGCACATGGTGCTTTTGAAGCTTCTCTTGGAGTCCTTCTTCCCCTCCGTGCAGAAGTGCCCAGTCCAAAACAGACTTGATGGGTCAAGACCTCAAAGGCAGGGATGGAGCCCAGAGGCCTTCAACCCGCCCTGCGGTGAAGCCCAGGGTAACGCCCTCTCCCTGCTGTGCCCCAGGTGGATGGGGAACTCGGAGCTGCCTGAGGCCTTCTCTTCATGAAGTCAGCTCTGGGAGAATGAGAATTAGGACCGGGCCACAGTAGGTGGTGGGAGGTGGCAGCTCTAAGCTCCCAGAAGGTGTGAGCTACACCTGTGACGGCATGTCCCCCTCTGGCGCTGAGGGGGTGGGAAGCAGCCTGGACAGGCACATAAAAGCACCTTCCGAGTGCTTCCCCTCCCCAACCCAGCAGCAGCAGACGGAGCCCAGCCTGGGTGCAAGGAAAGCTCCCCGCTCCTGCCACACCCCGCCAACGTTCCAGAACCCTGGCAAGTTCTTTTTGGCTTGCTGCTTTTGTTCTCTCCAGTCTAAAAACTTCAAAATGTACCTTGATCTCAGGGGAGAGTGTCATCCCACCTCACACTACCCCTTAAACTCTGCACTTTAAGCAAGTACCCACCAGTCCAGGAGGAAAGTCTCCACGGTGTTGTCGACCTGTTTTCTGTGATCTCAGGGTCCCGTGTGCCCCTCCAGCATGAAACCATGACAAACGCTACCTATATAGCGTTCGGGTAATTTGTGCTAAGAACAAACAGATTACTCATCTTCCAGCTTTCGCCAGGACCTTTTCATGAAAACGTGATCGCTCCACAAGATGCAGCTGTCATTAAAAAGGCACACGGGACACGTCGGGTCCTGATGGCCATGGTGGAGTCTGCACAGACCCAGGAAAAGCTAGGAAGAGGAGGAAAGGGTGGAAGAAGGACAGGGAAGCTGACAGAAGGCCTGGCCGCGGGTGCTCGCTGCACGGGAAGGTGCCTGGAGAGGGCCTTGTCCCCAGGTGCGGTGCTCACTTCCCCCCGGTCACCAAGAGGGTGCACTTGGAGCAGAGGATTGGCATGTGCCCGGCTGAGGTCTTCCTCCGTCCTCGCCCTTCTTCCTGCCTTCCTCAACACCCTGCACTGCCCAACACAGAACCACCAAGAAGGCTGTGTCCACCTACATCAGGGGAGCTGGAAGGGGTTGAGAAAGGGGTACAACTGCTCACGACAGGGCGGGCACATCCCTGAGACTGTCAGGCATGCAGCACCCTGGGCAAGGGACTCCGTGTTTCCCAGGGAACAGAGGCACCTCCTCGGTGGCCTCTGAAGCAGCCTGCCCTCCTTCAGGCACAGAAACCAGCAGACTTCCAGGCCTCTCGTCAGGCCTTGATCCCTCCCCTCCCAGCCCAGAGGCTCTCCAGCTGTCCCCCAGTCTCTGACCTGAGAGCTGAGCTGGCTCACTGTCACTGCATCAGGAGGGCTCCAGCTTCCTGGCGTCAGAGGACTCATGCACCTAAGCCGTGCAGATTCCAACGCACGTGGGATCGGCGTCATGGTTGTGCCCAGAGAACATTTGCACAGTAAACTCTTCCAAGAGGAACTTGCCCATGTGTGAACTTTGAAATATAAAATGTTACTCTATTTTGCATTAGCTAGTTTGAATTTTAAATGCCAACTCTAAACATGTAGCAAGGCACTGCCGTAACTAATTTGGAGAAAGAAAAACACAGGAAATCAAATCAAATCCTAGTTCCTTAGGAAATTCACTGTTGACCCCAGTGAGCTGCCTGTAGTGGAAGCCCAAGGTGACATCCTGGGGCCCTGCGGCCCGCTCCTGTGCTCTGCCTCACCCCCTGGGTCCCCAGGTGAGAGGCCGGCCCCCACCCCAGGCATGGTGGCCTCCAAGCTACATGCCCCAGCCTAGTTGATGTTTCTACAAACACCTCCGTGTCCTGAGCTGGCTCACTGAGAGGTCAGCCTGTCCAGTTTCTAACGTGGCCTGCCATAGCCGTGTGACCTGAACCACAGATAAGCTGTGTTCAAATGCAAGTGCCTCATGGGCCCTGGGGACAGATGTGATGGGACAGGAAAGGGACAGGAGGCACGCTGCTTCAGATGCCAAAATGAGCCCTCTGCATGCTGTGACTCTTCCCCTCCCCCAACACAGCCGAGCCGGGATCTGAAACCGCAGGCAGGCTGGCCCACCACATGTCCCACTGCAGTGACAGTGGCCCCGGAGGAAGGCCGCGGAGGACTCAAGAGCCCCCAGACATGGGTGTGAAGCCACCAACAGCGGCCAAGGGGCCTGTCATGGGAGGGAAGAGCCAGCCGCCCCTGTGCCCAGCGGACCTCTTGATCCCAGGCCCTCAGGGGCAGTCCCCTCTCAGCAGGGAACTCATCAGACAACTTAACAGGTGTCTCCAGCATGGAGCTGTTTCCACTTCACAGGGAGTCGCTGAACTGTGACAGGCACAGGAGAAGAGCCTTGGCCTTCCCAAGGGGGCAGGAGGGCCCCATCACCCACAGCCAACTCAGAGGCTGGCACCAAGAGATGTGTGAGCATCCCAGCAGGCTGGGTGTCCCAGAGGAGGCCGCTGTCCACCCTGATGGATCCTGACCCGGCCCTCAGCCCTCTGAGCTACAGGAGGTTCCTGACACTTGGGCCCAGGGAACTCAGAAGACCCAGGTGGCCCTTCCACCTCTGCTTTCCTCAGAGGGGACGGGGAGGCCAGGAGTCTCCAGCCAGCCTTCCCTTTTCAACGCTCAGGGCCAAGTATCCAGACCAATCTCAGAGCTGAGCCTGATCAGTGTCCAGGAAGAGAGAACCACCTACAAACTCTGCCTGGGGAAATAGCCGGTCCCACTGCTCCTCCAACCACTTACCTCCTCCAACACCCACACCCAGCAAGTGCCAGACCCACTCAGGCAGAGTGTGTCCAGGTCCTGGAACAGCCTTCTGGGGTGAGGATACGTGAAGGCCAGGATGGGGCTTACCCCCTTTCTTGGTCAGTCAGGAGCAGGTGAGCCTTGAGTTCTCCAGTGGAGATGGTGCAGGCCACAGTGGCCCTGTGCTGAGGCCGGAGTGTCCAGGTGATCTCATGAGCTCGCATCTGGCAGGACGACTGCTGCGCGGAGCCAAGAGTTCTACAGCCCTGAGCCCCCGAGTCATGGGTGTTCTGCCCCATCCACACCTGGGCCTCGACAGACGCCCTGCACTGCCCATGTCAGCCGTCTGGGAGGCAGGGGCCAGGAAGTGAGCACCGGAGGCAGCTGCCATCTGGTCAGCGTGTGGCCCCTAGGGATGCTTGAGACTTGCCCAGAACAGGATGCCACCTGGGGGCCAAGGAGAACGAAACCTCCATGAGCTCCAAATGTTTCTACCAGGACGGTCAGTTCTACTCCAGCACAGGCACGTCACGCTCGCCTGGGAACTGCACCGTGAGCTCTTGGCTCTGGGGCCGTGCACAGTAGAGGCAGGGACACCAGATGAGTGAGGGCCTCGGTCCCTGTATATTTGTCCACAGGAACATTTCTTCCTCCATGTACTTGGGGTGGACACTGCACAGACCTATGGACACGTGCACCCAACTCCTGAGGGATGGTTAAGAACAGAGCGTTGGTGGGTGCGAGTCCCGGGGTGGGTTGGGGTAGCCTCTCTGTAAGGTCCACCGAGACACAGTGGGCGTCTGCCAGGAGACACATGCTGTGGAGGCCAGCACCATGCCTGCGTCACTCAGTTCTGCATCGCTATGACCAAAAGAGAACAGTGCAGAGAGGAAGCATTTATTTGGGCTCAGGGTTTCAGAGGTTCTGTCCATGGTGGGCCGACTCCATGGCTCTGGGCCCCAGTGAGGCAGAACATCGTATCAGAAGGGCCAGGCCAAGGAGAGCGGCTCAGGGCATGGCAGCAGGAAGCAGAGACAAAATATAAACCCCAAACACGCGCCCCGGGGCCCAGTTGCTCCAGACACAACCCACCTGCTGGGGTCACCACCCAGCTAGTCTGCGTCAGGGGATGAGGTCAGACCTCTCTGAGCATTCTTGCACTGTCTCACACCTGGGCTGCTGGGGGACACCCCATGTCTGGACTGTCACACTTTACCTTGGCCAGTCACCTTGGACAGAACGGGATGCAGGCATTGGCTCTGGAGAAAGGCCACCCTCTGGGAGCCACTGTCAAAGACACAGGACGCCTCAGCCCAGCGGAGCTGGGGAGACAAAGATCTAGCCCGTGGGCAGCAGGCGGCTATAGAACTCTTTCATGAGCCTCTGGGCAGGGTCTTCTCAGCTACCATCAACCCCTGAGCAGACATACTGGGGGTCAGTCAGATGCCTGACCCTAGGCAGGGGAGGCCGACTCGTGACCAGCCACTCTCAGACGCCTGGCCTCGGGTCACATGGGTCCTCTGCTTCCTCTCCAGGATTTGAAGACTGTCCTCTCCCTGCCCCGGTTCCCAGGGGAGTTCCTGCACCCCGTGGTGTATGCCTGCACCGCCGTCATGCTGCTCTGCCTTCTCGCCTCTGCAGCCACCTACGTCGTGCACCGGAGGTAAGGCTGGCAGGCCACCTGCCCCTGCATGCCCACCCTCAGATGCAAGCCCTGGGCTGGGCTCAGCACCCTTCCGGTGGCAGGACACCCTCCAGCACCCAGGGCCATCACAGGGGCTCAGATCTCGAGAAGGCAGGCCTTCCTGAGTGCCTGTGGGTCAGCACCCCAGAGCCCATGCCTAGAGGCCAGCAGCACCCATGCCTATTGGTGCTGAGGCTCTTTGTCTGGGAAGAGCAGTCTGGTCAGATTCCTACTTCTGGGCTGGGTTTGGCCACCTTGTCTGGGAATGGGGGATGTCTGGAGTCTGGGTCACCTCAGAGGCACTGAAGTGTGAGCGGGGCGCTGACAGTCAGGCCTACCCACAACCAAGGCACAGGCCAGCTGGGCCTCGGCAATGGTCACAGCCCAGGAGCAGATGGGGACACATTCAAGGCTATAGCAATCAGCTCAGGCAGCGGCAGCCACAGCCAAAGAAGGAGGTCTGGGGAGCCCAGGTCATGGTCATGGAGAGGAAGAGAGGCCATGGCACCGGAGAGGCTGGGGCAGGAAGAGAGGCCATGGCACGGGAGGGGCTGGGGCAGGAAGAGAGGCCATGGCACGGGAGGGGCTGGGGCAGGAAGAGAGGCCATGGCCACGGGAGGGGCTGGGGCAGGAAGAGAGGCCATGGCACCGGAGGGGCTGGGGCAGGAAGAGAGGCCATGGCACGGGAGAGGCTGGGGCAGGAAGAGAGGCCATGGCACGGGAGGGGCTGGGGCAGGAAGAGAGGCCATGGCACGGGAGGGGCTGGGGCAGGAAGAGAGGCCATGGCCACGGGAGGGGCTGGGGCAGGAAGAGAGGCCATGGCACCGGAGGGGCTGGGGCAGGAAGAGAGGCCATGGCACGGGAGAGGCTGGGGCAGGAAGAGAGGCCATGGCACGGGAGGGGCTGGGGCAGGAAGAGAGGCCATGGCACGGGAGGGGCTGGGGCAGGAAGAGAGGCCATGGCCACGGGAGGGGCTGGGGCAGGAAGAGAGGCCATGGCACGGGAGGGGCTGGGGCAGGAAGAGAGGCCATGGCACGGGAGGG
This sequence comes from Callospermophilus lateralis, assembly GCF_048772815.1. Taxonomy (NCBI): domain Eukaryota; kingdom Metazoa; phylum Chordata; class Mammalia; order Rodentia; family Sciuridae; genus Callospermophilus; species Callospermophilus lateralis. The sequence continues at coordinate 93,658,099 of NC_135319.1, forward strand.
GCTGGGGCAGGAAGAGAGGCCATGGCCACGGGAGGGGCTGGGGCAGGAAGAGAAGCCATGGCACGGGAGGGGCTGGGGCAGGAAGAGAGGCCATGGCCACGGGAGGGGCTGGGGCAGGAAGAGAGGCCATGGCACGGGAGGGGCTGGGGCAGGAAGAGAGGCCATGGCCACGGGAGGGGCTGGGGCAGGAAGAGAGGCCATGGCACGGGAGGGGCTGGGGCAGGAAGAGAGGCCATGGCCACGGGAGGGGCTGGGGCAGGAAGAGAGGCCATGGCACGGGAGGGGCTGGGGCAGGAAGAGAGGCCATGGCACGGGAGGGGCTGGGGCAGGAAGAGAGGCCATGGCACCGGAGGGGCTGGGGCAGGAAGAGAGGCCATGGCACGGGAGGGGCTGGGGCAGGAAGAGAGGCCATGGCCACGGGAGGGGCTGGGGCAGGAAGAGAGGCCATGGCACGGGAGAGGCTGGGGCAGGAAGAGAGGCCATGGCCACGGGAGGGGCTGGGGCAGGAAGAGAGGCCATGGCCACGGGAGGGGCTGGGGCAGGAAGAGAGGCCATGGCACGGGAGGGGCTGGGGCAGGAAGAGAGGCCATGGCACCGGAGGGGCTGGGGCAGGAAGAGAGGCCATGGCACGGGAGGGGCTGGGGCAGGAAGAGAGGCCTGTCATGGGAGAGGCTGGGGCAGGAAGAGAGGCCATGGCCACGGGAGGGGCTGGGGCAGGAAGAGAGGCCATGGCACGGGAGAGGCTGGGGCAGGAAGAGAGGCCATGGCACCGGAGAGGCTGGGGCAGGAAGAGAGGCCATGGCACCGGAGGGGCTGGGGCAGGAAGAGAGGCCATGGCACGGGAGGGGCTGGGGCAGGAAGAGAGGCCATGGCACGGGAGGGGCTGGGGCAGGAAGAGAGGCCATGGTCACGGGAGAGGCTGGGGCAGGAAGAGAGGCCTGTCATGGGAGAGGCTGGGGCAGGAAGAGAGGCCATGGCCACAGTAGAGGTTGGGGCAGGAAGAGAGGCCATATCCACGGGAAGGGGCTGGGGCAAGAAGAGAAGCCATGACACGGGAGAGGCTGGGGCAGGAAGAGAGGCCATGGCACAGGAGGGGCTGGGGCAGGAAGAGAGGCCATGGCACGGGAGAGGCTGGGGCAGGAAGAGAGGCCATGGCACGGGAGGGGCTGGGGCAGGAAGAGAGGCCATGGCATGGGAGAGGCTGGGGCAGGAAGAGAGGCCATGGCACGGGAGGGGCTGGGGCAGGAAGAGAGGCCATGGTCACGGGAGAGGCTGGGGCAGGAAGAGAGGCCTGTCATGGGAGAGGCTGGGGCAGGAAGAGAGGCCATGGCCACAGTAGAGGTTGGGGCAGGAAGAGAGGCCATATCCACGGGAAGGGGCTGGGGCAAGAAGAGAAGCCATGGCACGGGAGAGGCTGGGGCAGGAAGAGAGGCCATGGCACGGGAGGGGCTGGGGCAGGAAGAGAGGCCATGGCACGGGAGGGGCTGGGGCAGGAAGAGAGGCCATGGCACGGGAGGGGCTGGGGCAGGAAGAGAGGCCATGGCCACGGGAGGGGCTGGGGCAGGAAGAGAGGCCATGGCACGGGAGAGGCTGGGGCAGGAAGAGAGGCCGGGGCAGGAAGAGAGGCCATGGCACGGGAGGGGCTGGGGCAGGAAGAGAGGCCATGGCACGGGAGGGGCTGGGGCAGGAAGAGAGGCCATGGCACGGGAGGGGCTGGGGCAGGAAGAGAGGCCATGGCACGGGAGGGGCTGGGGCAGGAAGAGAGGCCATGGCACGGGAGGGGCTGGGGCAGGAAGAGAGGCCATATCCACGGGAAGGGGCTGGGGCAGGAAGAGAGGCCATGGCACGGGAGAGGCTGGGGCAGGAAGAGAGGCCATATCCACGGGAAGGGGCTGGGGCAGGAAGAGAGGCCATATCCACGGGAAGGGGCTGGGGCAAGAAGAGAGGCCATGGCACGGGAGAGGCTGGGGCAGGAAGAGAGGCCATATCCACGGGAAGGGGCTGGGGCAGGAAGAGAGGCCATATCCACGGGAAGGGGCTGGGGCAAGAAGAGAGGCCATGGCACGGGAGAGGCTGGGGCAGGAAGAGAGGCCATGGCCACGGGAAGGGGCTGGGGCAGTCTAAAGTTCTTGTCTTTGTCAGTCTGGGATGCTATAACAAATGACCAGAGATTGGGTGGTTTATCAACAATAATTTACAATAGAGGTTGATTTCTCACAATTCTGGAGGCTGGGAAGTTCCAAATCCGTGCCCTGGCAGTTTTGGTGCCTGTGAGGCCCATTCCCTGGCCCACAGGGGGCGCCTGCTCTCTGAGGCTTCTTGTGGTTGAAGAGGCAGGCAGCTCCCAGAGCTGGCCTTTGCAGGGACATGGCTGCCCTTCATTAGGTCTCTGCCAGAACACCCACTTCCCGGTACCATCCCTTGGTAGTTAGGGCTCAGCGTAGGAACAGGGGCACACACTTGCAGACCTCAGCCCTGGGATCATGGGTCGAGAACTAGATGTGTCCAGGGCATGGCTGAGCACCCAGCCCTGGCCCCAGCTGGTTGGGCAGAGCCTCGACCCACCATTGTCATAAGACGGTCCCAGCCCAGAGGGTGTCCCATCCAGGTTGCAGGCACTCACCGACCGTTACATGACCACATCCTCCCCAGGGTCGGACACCTGCTGGAGAGGGAGAAACCCATCTTGGGAACCAGGGGATGATGTCCCTTTGTCCATCACATGGTCAGATTGGTGAACTCTGCAGAGCCCTCCCGGGTTCACTATCCAAGTGATCTTGCACAGAGTTGCTGGAACAGCAGCAAGAGATGGGGACGGCACGGGACCTGCTAGAGCAAGTCGGCATGGCCATGGCCCACCGACTGTGTTCAGCTCCCCGAGGGTGATCCGGGAAGAGTGCTCTCTCGTGCTTTTCCATGAAGTGCCAGTTCCTGACCTGAGATCCCCGTCCCCCGCAGTGCCATCAGGATCAGCCGGAAAGGCCGGCACACACTCCTCAACTTCTGCTTCCACGCAGCCCTGACCTTCACCGTGTTCGCTGGCGGCATCAACCGCACCAAGCACCCGATCCTGTGCCAGGGGGTGAGTGTCGCTGTTTTCATCCTGCTGCAGATGCAGTATCCTCCATGTCCCTGGGGTGGGAGTGGGGCCCTGCCTCCTGTGGCTGGAAGGGAGTCAGGCATCCGTCTGGCAGTCCACGTGACAGCTGTGGACTGACACCTGAAGCCTGCGATTTGCTCAGCTTTCAATCATGCGGAACAACATATTTTCCACTGGCGGCCTGCTCTGAGCCTCCTTCCCAGGAATCGTGCTGTGCTGCCCCTCCTGAAGAGACAGTCGGGTGGGGCTCGGGGAGGGACCAGTCAGACTCCCAGATGCCACCAGCCTGGAGTCAGGAGGAGCTTTGCCACATGCAGGCCACGTGTGGTTCTATTCTCTCAGGGAAGGTAAAGCCCATGGCAGAGGACGTTCCATAAGAACCAGGCCTAGTCCTGTTCACGTTGGGTTGTGGCTCTGGCCAAGGAGCCCCGCTACGGTTCCAGGGTGGCCTCTGTGTGCACACACAAACCCCCAACCTGCTCTGAACCCAGGCTCCATGGGTGGGGCTGTTCCAGGACCCAGAGCAGCATGCCAAGAAGCCATGCAGTCTGTCACTTCTTGGGCCAGTGTCTGTCTGGGCCCCTGGGGTCTCAGGCTGGTCCCTTGCTGCCTTTTTTACTGCAGATATAGCAAACACCTATTGATGGGCAGGGGCGGAACCTCTGCCCCATTCCTCAGGCCCCTGTGACCCACACGGCCCTCAGTGGCTGTTGGCATCCCCTGACCTGTCCAGCTGCAAGTGAGACTCGTCCCAGGCCTCTGTGTGCCTCAGGAGCCACCCAGGCTGTGAGTAAAGCTCTCCTCCGCTGAGCCACCCACTGGCCACATCCAGCACCCTCGGGGCTGCCTGCTCTCCCAGCACTGACGTGGGGTGAGAACCTGGGAGACAGTGCTGGTGCCCAGAGCCCTCCCACCAGATGTTCTAAATGTGTCATGTCAGACCCAGCAGGCCGGCCCAATGCCCAGGCCCAGGCAGGAGAGTTGGAGATGTGTGCCCGAGGAGGCCCCCAGGTGGACAGGCTCCAGACTGCCTCTCCATGACTGGAGCCATAGCAAGCGCCTGGGAAGTCCCGATTGTGTGCTGCTGTAAACGCACCTGGGACCATCCGAGAAGTGGTCAAGTGGGTCATTATCTCTATGTCCACATGTGGCCTCTGATTGCTCCCCAGCTGGGACCTGCCAGCCACAGAGCCAGTGGGAATCACCTTGGGGACTCAGGGACCCTGCCAGGCCTCCCAGAAACCTGTACCAGTCCCCAAGCTCAAGCCAGTCTGGACCAGCCCCTGGAGTTGAAACCAGCCCTACCCCAGCAGAGGAGCTTGGCCCGGGGGATGGATCAGGTCTGGAGATCCCAGTGATGGTCACAGAGGTCATGTCATATGCTCAATGCTCCGCCATCGTGACAGCCGCAGGAACCTCTAGAGGGAATGGCCCTCTGCAAAGGAAAGACCATGACCCCTGCAGAGCCGCCCCCACGTCTTGCTAGGGTTCCAGAAGGAGCAGGCCTGGTCACTCACTCACCCATTCACTTGGCCAACATGCCTGCCAGGTGCCAGGCCATACCATGGATGTGGAAGCAGCCTGAAACACTCCTGCCTCACTCAAGTGCTAGAACTTGACTCTGGGCAGCAGCAGGCAAGACCAGCCCAGCCACAGCTGGTAGCACCCTAGGAGTGGCTAAGCTGCTGGCCGGAGGAGCAGAGCCTGGCACTGCAGCTCAGGACGCCCTGTGCAGGCCGCAAGGTGTAAGACCCACAGCCTGATGTCAACCCCTTGCCTGTGGACCCGCGTGGCTGCACACTGCAGGGCCCTCGAGAGGGAGCTGGGGTTCTGATGTGCAGTCAAGCAGGAGGAAGGGGGCCAGCCTGGGCATTCACACAGCATGGCAGCTCCCACACCAGCTGCAGGGGAGAACCCAGGGGCCAATGCCTCCGGCTCACCATTCACCTGTGACCACAGCCTGGCCCACTCCCGAGCCACACAGCAGAATGCCTGGAGAAGTGGTCCAGCCCTCTGTGTGGCTGGAGAGAAGAGACGTTGCTATAGTGACAGAGATGACCCTGAGCCTCTTTGAAGTATTAAGTGACATCATGAGTGAAACGGGCCACCGCGTGCATCAGTGCTGGCACTGGGCCCAGAAGCAAGGGCGTGAGCGCGGCTGTGTGCTGCCTCCTTTCCCACAGTAGCCCGCTGCGCTTTGGCCTCCCCACGTGTCCAGCATACAGCTGGCGTTCAGGAGACAGAGTCCTTCCATTCACATACCAGCCCTGAGCTCACCTCCCTCCCTGAGCTCTGTCACCTTCCTCGGCACCCTGGGCTGGCAGTTGGGCTCCTTCTGAGGATGTCTCTGAGTTTCTGTGTGCACATGACAATGGCGGCCACACGGGGATTCCTGAGGAGCAAGAGGGACCCTCCTTCAAGCCAGGGCCAGGCCCAGGTGGCCACTGATGCTCCAGCGCCTCACACTCTTGTCCGGGCTGGGGGCCCCCTTAGTCCTTCAGATGTGCACACCAGCCCCCACCCCAGCCAGGGGCCCGGAAGGCACAGGAAAACGCGGAGCCACGCAGAGGGAGCTCCTGCAAAACCATAAACAGAGTTCTTTGACCTTTCCACCCCCATAAAATCCACATCAATCATTACAGAGTTTGCTCATAAGTAAAAATTGAACTCCGGATTTGATAAATCATTTTAATGGTGCAACATTAGCTTTTTCGGGGAATCTCTGTATTCCTTAAACGTTTATGTCCTTCCCAATTATAGCAATATTTTACTTGTCATTTTGAAATGTCAGGTTATTACCTTGAAGGTAACCTCGTTTCATGAAATGAGATGGAAACGAAGTAGTGCAGAATGTGTAATTAGCTAGCGCACAAGGGCCGGGGATGGGATGCAGCTCCCGCGGCCGTTTCCATAGTAATGAGTCACTCTGACGCGGGTGGCTGTCCAAACCTCTCCGGCAGTGCTTTTCTTACGTAATGCCACAGACGGCAGCACACAGAGAGCCCCGCAGTGCAGCTGCCTCCCCTTCCACTGGGCACCCCTTGTCATGGGACTGCAGAGGAGAAGCATGGGGCTGGCGTGGATGCTGCCCAGGAAGGGTACTTAGGCCACGGGCTGCCCTGGGCGCCCGCCAGCTTCTCTGCAAGAGATCAAAGTGGCACAGTCAAGGGTCTCTGCCACCCTTGCTAGTGCCCCCACACCCTGAGCCTTGTTTCTTGTGGCTAACAGGCTGTAGGAGCTGCTGGGTAGAGGGTGTGGTCCCAGCCCACCTGGTGCTCCTGGGAGGCTGGCCGCCCATGGCGGGGGCGGGGGCTGCAGCTGACAACTCTCCCCTTCCAGGTGGGCATCCTGCTGCACTACTCCACACTGTCCACCATGCTGTGGGTCGGAGTGACTGCGAGGAACATCTACAAGCAGGTGACCAAGAAGGCCCTGCCGTGCCCAGGTGCAGACCAACCGCCGTACCCCAAGCAGCCCCTGCTCAGGTACACAAGCCCACTCACTGGCACAGCCCCCACCACCTGAGACCCTGCCCCAGGATGTGCCTTCCACAGGTCTGGGGAAACTCCTCTCTAGGCAACTCCAAGCCTGAGAATTATCAGATCTTCCTGGGTCACTTGGGGCCAGATGGGACTGGGGACTGGGCAGCATGGGGGGCGTCCTGAGGTGGGGCTGGGGACAGTTGCCCTGTGCTGGGAGCTAGAGTGAGGCCCTCTGGGCCTGGGGGCCGGGCGTGGAGGCTGGACGTCTGTGGCTCACTCCCTGGTCTCAGCGGCTCTTTAGCTGGAAAGCCATCACTCACTCGGGCAGTAATTTTAAGGTGACTGTGGCCTGGCATGTGGGACTGGGAGGATTGGTAAAGGGGCACTGCTCCTTTCTCAGGGGACGCACAGTAGATGTGGCAGGAACCACTGTGTGCTGGGGCCCTGGGGACAGCTTAGGACAAGGGCAAGGTAGTGGCCTCCCTCTCGTGGGGCAGAGCAGGGAAGTCCCACAGAACCAGAGGTCCCCAGCTCCTCACACCAGCAACCATAACAGGAGAGCAACAGGAGCTCTGCCATCCACTCTTCTAAGTGGAGACTGAGCCTCAAACTCTGCAGCCTGCACCTCCCAGCTCTAAGCAGGCCTCGTCTCTCCTGTCTAGAAGGTCACTGGGTCTCCACCTTGAGCCTCTTACTGAATTTTCCTGGAATGACCTACATGTGGTTCTTGTGAGAGCCACCTGCTGCTATGAGGAGTGATGCAGGGACGGTGGAAGCCCAGGCCCTCATACAGCTCCCTCTGGCCCTGACCTCGAAGGGCTACTCCAAACTCCACCATGGTCTAGCACCATTGAAAGAGCATCTGGGGGCAGGCTGCCCAGGGCAACCCCGAGCCCCTCTGCAGCTCTTTGGCCTGTGCTGCTGGGAATGTGCGGCACCTGCCTCTCCCCAGGAACCTATAAGCTGGAATCTTTCCTCTCTGAGACCCCAAGGGCCCTGAGCACACTTGACAACAGCCCTGGCCACGTCCTCTTTGACCCAGCATTCCACTCAGAAGTGGCTCTTCAATGGGTGGCTATGCAATGGGCATCCTGGGTCTGCACTGCTGGCCCCAGGCCCAAAACTCACATGCAGTCCAGGCATTTCAATAACAGAAAGCAGGTCTGAGCCCCAGGAGCTGTTCGACCCTGGGGAGCAGGAGCCTCGGAGCACCTTACCAGGTGCACATCCTGCTCAACAGCCTGGACAGAACATTGCCCCCTTCTTGTTGGACCCTTGGCCATGGCAGCTGGGCAGCCAGTTCCTATGGGCAGCAGGCTGTACTTCTATCTGAGCTTGAGGGAGTCCTGAGTGTCCTGGCCCAACCTGAAGTTCTCCAATGGGATAAAAAGAAAATAACGTCCCAAATGCTCTGCAGGATGCCCAGTGGTGCTCTGGGGCTCCCTGCATCCTGAGAAGCCTCTTCCTGAGGCCACACGGGGTTCTGTGGCACTCCACACCCCTCACTGGACATGGGGAAACCAAGCGCAGTCCAGGGGAGCACAGGAAAGTACAGCCGTGGGAGATGTTGCAGGACTCAAGTGGATGAACCCAGGATAAGCCTGCCTCCTCTTTCTGCATGAGCCTGCGCACCCCGTGGCTGGGTCACCTTGGGTGCCTCCTCTCTCCGTGAGACCACCTGGTGAACAGAGGGTGCTGACCTTTCTGCCCCAACATATGGACCAGGAGCCTGCCCTTGGGTCAGCTGGGTGGCGGAGCGGGAAGGTTCAGTGGAGGCCTGGAAGAATGAGGCCTCAGCCTCTTGCAGCTGGAAACTTCCTGCTAAGTGGACTCACTGCCAAGGTCCAAGTCATGTCTACCTGCTCCCAATGGTTATGGAGGTCTGTGGTTTCCCGAAAGCATGCGCCTAGGCCCAGCAGACATTTGGCCACTTGAGATGGTAATTTGCCTGGTCTCGCCTCCCCTCACTCTTGGACGTGCCCCTGGTGCACATGGTCTGTACTGAGGCAAGGCTCCCGAGCACCCTGTTTGGAAGCATCACATGGGTGTCCAGACCCTCAGAGAACAGCCTGCTGGGCGTGTGCAGAAGCTGCAAAGCAGTGACCCTCCCCGGTCTCCCTGATGACAGAGCCCACACCAGCATGCGTCTCTGGGACATGAGCCAAACTGGAGCACCAAAGAGGGGGCCGTGGCCACTACAGCAGTCCCCAGGCCCAGTCCTGTGTGGGGCCAGGTGAGTGCCCAGACATGGGCATGGGGACAAGCCATCAGAGGCCAAAGGCTCTCAGGTGAAGGGAGGCCATGGGCCACCACAGCTCATAGCCCAGCTCCACTGGGTCACACAGACAAGCAGTTCACAGCAGAGGAGGGGCTGCACTTTCACGGGACTGAGTCCTGCACCTGCAGCTCCTGGTTCCTCCCAGCAACACTCCGTCGTCTGCAGTGCACAAGTCCTGCCTCTCCTGGGTCTGGCCTCTCCGGGGTCTGGCCTCTCCGGGGTCTGCTTCCTTCTCACTCTCAGTGTACACAGGGTTCCCATCTGCATCCCACCTTTCAATGTGCAGAAATACAATTCCTACCCACAGCTTTGCTAATTCCTCGTGTCAACTGTGCCTGGGGACGGTGCTGCCCTTCCACACCAGCCCATGCCCTCCAGCTCCTCTTTCTGCCTGACTGCTCTGAGCCATGCCTCAAGTCCAGCAGAGGTCATCACTGTTTTTCTTCCTAAAATCTAGCTCTTGTTTATCTGTTTCCCTATTTCTCTATGATTTCTGCTCTGGTCTGGATGCCTTTTCTCCCCGGCCTTTAGCTGGTTTGCTCTTCCTTCTGGTTCTAGGGCATAAACTCCATCATTGGTTTGAAACCTTTCTCCTGTAAGGTGGACATTTCCCTCCAACTGCACCGCTGTGTCCCAAGGTGTGTTGTGGGGCTTCTGGTCGAGCTCAGAGCATCTTCAACCTTCCCTTGGGGTTTCCTCCTTGGCCACTGATTGCTTAAGAGTGTATAGTTACATCCTCACAGATCAGTAGACATTCAAGGGGAAACACCTCCCTAGAAATGTGTGGGACTTTGGGTGGTGGATCATGGAGATTCCCATCTGATTGAATGGTTATGGCTGGCCAGTCTCTGTGGAGACATCTCTGCAGTGATGAGACATGTCTGTTCCTTCCCCATGTTTGGAAAATCCACATCTGCCATGTGGCTCTGCAGCTGCAGCAGGGCCACAGAAGGGCCAGGAGGGGCTTAACCTGTGCATTCTGCTGTGTGGCCAACTGCAGCCAGGCTGGCCAATACCTGCTTTCCTGGGATTTCAGGAGATCTAGGGCTGTTGGCCATGTGGCCAGGAGAGCTGCCACCTATAGAGAGGTGGTTAGGCCTGCCAGGGTTAGGCCCCTGAGCAGGCTTCACCCAGACCTCACTGGGCAGAACCAAGGGCCTGGAGTCTCTGGCCCAGGCATAGCTGTAAATTGAGTGTGAGTCAGGCCTGGCACTTTGGTCCTGCAGGTGAGATACAAGAACTGAGTATCAGCCTCGGCCAACACAAGTGCTGCCCTTATTCTTAGAGAAGGGGTTTAGGAGGGACATCCTCAGGGCCTGGAGCCCTGTCCTCAGCATGAGGACTGGTCTGGATTTCCCAAAGGAGTGAGGGTGACCTTGGGAAGAGCCAGCAGACACCAGAGCAGAGCACAAAGTGAAGAAAGATGGTGCTGGGGAAGAAGAGATGGGAGGGACACCAGGAGGCAAGAGAGGAGACCCCAAGAGGGCAGTGGCCCAGGTGAAAGGGACAGGACTGCACTGAACATGGTCCATCCAGCTCCTGGGAGACACTGCCCAGACAACCCAGGACCCACAGGGCCTCTTCTGACGGTGAGATATGTTACTAGCCCCACCATTGTCACATCTGACACCCTGAACTTCTGCTCATGGATCTCTGTCTCCTTGCTAGACAGACTTCACGTGGTCCAAATGGTCAGACACATGGTTCCACCACCTACAGAGGAAATCAACTGCCTCAAGTGTGAAAGTAAGGAACTATGACTGCCCTCCCATTATCCACAGGGAACCAGAACTTCCCTACACTCTCCACAAGGAATCAAGATCTTCCATCCACTGTCCACAGGGAACCAGGACCTCCCATACACTGTCCACATGGAACCAGGACCTCCATCCTCTTTCCAAAGAGAACCAGGAACTCCCTCCACCATCCACAGGGAACCAGGACCTCACTCCACTGTCCACAGGGAACCAGGACCTCCGACCACTGTCCACAGGGAACCAGGACCTCTCTCCACTGTCCTATGGAACCAGGACCTAACACCACTGTCCATAGGAAACCAGGACATCACACCACTGACCATAGGGAACTAGGACCTCACTCCACTGTCCACAGGGAACCAGGACCTCCCACCACTGTCCACAGGGAACTAGGACCTCCCATCCACTGTCCATAGGGAATCAGGACCTCTCTCCACTCTCCACAGGGAACCAGGACCTCACTCCACTCTCCACAGGGAACCAGGACCTCACTCCACTCTCCACAGGGAATTAGGTTCTCCCATCACTCTCCACAGGGAACTAGGACCTCACTCCACTCTCCACAGGGAACCAGGACCTCCCACCACTCTCCACAGAGAACCAGGACCTCCCACCACTCTCCACAGGGAACTAGGACCTCACTCCACTCTCCACAGGGAACCAGGACCTCACTCCACTCTCCACAGGGAACCAGGACCTCACTCCACTCTCCACAGGGAACCAGGACCTCACTCCACTCTCCACAGGGAACCAGGACCTCACTCCACTCTCCACAGGGAACCAGGACCTCCCACCACTCTCCACAGGGAACCAGGACCTCACTCCACTCTCCATAGGGAACCAGGACCTCACTCCACTCTCCACAGGGAACCAGGACCTCACTCCACTCTCCACAGGGAACCAGGACCTCCCACCACTCTCCACAGGGAACCAGGACCTCACTCCACTCTCCACAGGGAACCAGGACCTCACTCCACTCTCCACAGGGAACCAGGACCTCCCACCACTCTCCACAGGGAACCAGGACCTCCCACCACTCTCCACAGGGAAGCAGGACCTCACTCCACTCTCCACAGGGAACCAGGACCTCCCATCACTCTCCACAGGGAACCAGGACCTCACTCCACTCTCCACAGGGAAGCAGGACCTCACTCCACTCTCCACAGGGAACCAGGACCTCCGACCACTCTCCACAGGGAACCAGGACCTCCCACCACTCTCCACAGGGAACCAGGACCTCACTCCACTCTCCACAGGGAACTAGGACCTCACTCCACTCTCCACAGGGAACCAGGACCTCCCACCACTCCCCACAGGGAACCAGGACCTCCCTCCACTCTCCACAAAAACCAGGACCTCACTCCACTCTCCACAGGGAACCAGGACCTCACTCCACTCTCCACAGGGAACCAGGACCTCACTCCACTCTCCACAGGGAACCAGGACCTCCCACCACTCCCCACAGGGAACCAGGACCTCCCTCCACTCTCCACAGGGAACCAGGACCTCACTCCACTCTCCACAGGGAACCAGGACCTCACTCCACTCTCCACAGGGAACCAGGACCTCACTCCACTCTCCACAGGGAACCAGGACCTCCCACCACTCCCCACAGGGAACCAGGACCTCCCTCCACTCTCCACAGGGAACCAGGACCTCACTCCACTCTCCACAGGGAACCAGGACCTCACTCCACTCTCCACAGGGAACCAGGACCTCCCACCACTCTCCACAGGGAACCAGGACCTCACTCCACTCTCCACAGGGAACTAGGACCTCACTCCACTCTCCACAGGGAACCAGGACCTCCCACCACTCCCCACAGGGAACCAGGACCTCCCACCACTCTCCACAGGGAACCAGGACCTCACTCCACTCTCCACAGGGAACCAGGACCTCCCACCACTCCCCACAGGGAACCAGGACCTCCCTCCACTCTCCACAGGGAACCAGGACCTCACTCCACTCTCCACAGGGAACCAGGACCTCACTCCACTCTCCATAGGGAACCAGGACCTCACTCCACTCTCCACAGGGAACCAGGACCTCACTCCACTCTCCACAGGGAACCAGGACCTCCCACCACTCCCCACAGGGAACCAGGACCTCCCACCACTCTCCACAGGGAACCAGGACCTCCCACCACTCTCCACAGGGAACCAGGACCTCCCTCCACTCTCCATAGGGAACCAGGACCTCCCACCACTCCCCACAGGGAACCAGGACCTCCCTCCACTCTCCACAGGGAACCAGGACCTCCCTCCACTCTCCACAGGGAACCAGGACCTCACTCCACTCTCCACAGGGAACCAGGACCTCACTCCACTCTCCATAGGGAACCAGGACCTCACTCCACTCTCCACAGGGAACCAGGACCTCACTCCACTCTCCACAGGGAACCAGGACCTCACTCCACTCTCCACAGGGAACCAGGACCTCACTCCACTCTCCACAGGGAACCAGGACCTCCCACCACTCCCCACAGGGAACCAGGACCTCCCTCCACTCTCCACAGGGAACCAGGACCTCACTCCACTCTCCACAGGGAACCAGGACCTCACTCCACTCTCCATAGGGAACCAGGACCTCACTCCACTCTCCACAGGGAACCAGGACCTCACTCCACTCTCCACAGGGAACCAGGACCTCACTCCACTCTCCACAGGGAACCAGGACCTCCCACCACTCTCCACAGGGAACCAGGACCTCATTCCACTCTCCACAGGGAACCAGGACCTCACTCCACTCTCCACAGGGAATCAGGACCTCACTCCACTCTCCACAGGGAAGCAGGACCTCCCACCACTCTCCACAGGGAAGCAGGACCTCACTCCACTCTCCACAGGGAACCAGGACCTCACTCCACTCTCCACAGGGAACCAGGACCTCATTCCACTCTCCACAGGGAACCAGGACCTCCCACCACTCTCCACAGGGAACCAGGACCTCCCTCCACTCTCCCCAGGGAACCAGGACCTCACTCCACTCTCCACAGGGAACCAAGACCTCACTCCACTCTCCACAGGGAACCAGGACCTCCCACCACTCTCCACAGGGAACCAGGACCTCACTCCACTCTCCACAGGAACCAGGACCTCACTCCACTCTCCACAGGGAACCAAGACCTCACTCCACTCTCCACAGGGAACCAGGACCTCCCACCACTCTCCACAGGAACCAGGACCTCACTCCACTCTCCACAGGGAACCAGGACCTCACTCCACTCTCCACAGGGAACCAGGACCTCCCACCACTCTCCACAGGGAACCAGGACCTCCCACCACTCTCCACAGGGAACTAGGACCTCCCATCACTCTCCACAGGGAACCAGGACGTCCCACCACTCTCCACAGGGAACCAGGACCTCCCACCACTCTCCACAGGGAACTAGGACCTCCCACCACTCTCCACAGGGAACTAGGACCTCCCATCACTCTCCACAGGGAACCAGGACCTCCCACCACTCTCCACAGGAACCAGGACCTCACTCCACTCTCCACAGGGAACCAGGAACCTCACTCCACTCTCCATAGGGAACCAGGACCTCACTCCACTCTCCACAGGGAACCAGGACCTCCCATCACTCTCCACAGGGAACCAGGACCTCCCATCACTCTCCACAGGGAACCAGGACCTCCCACCACTCTCCACAGGAACCAGGACCTCACTCCACTCTCCACAGGGAACCAGGACCTCCCACCACTCTCCACAGGGAACCAGGACCTCACTCCACTCTCCACAGGGAACCAGGACCTCCCACCACTCTCCACAGGGAACTAGGACCTCCCATCACTCTCCACAGGGAACCAGGACCTCCCACCACTCTCCACAGGAACCAGGACCTCACTCCACTCTCCACAGGGAACCAGGACCTCCCTCCACTCTCCCCAGGGAACCAGGACCTCCCACCACTCTCCACAGGGAACCAGGACCTCCCACCACTCTCCACAGGGAACTAGGACCTCCCATCACTCTCCACAGGGAACCAGGACCTCCCACCACTCTCCACAGGAACCAGGACCTCACTCCACTCTCCACAGGGAACCAGGACCTCCCACCACTCTCCACAGGAACCAGGACCTCACTCCACTCTCCACAGGAAACCAGGACCTCACTCCACTCTCCACAGGGAACCAGGACCTCACTCCACTCTCCATAGGGAACCAGGACCTCACTCCACTCTCCACAGGGAACCAGGACCTCCCATCACTCTCCACAGGGAACCAGGACCTCCCATCACTCTCCACAGGGAACCAGGACCTCCCACCACTCTCCACAGGAACCAGGACCTCACTCCACTCTCCACAGGGAACCAGGACCTCCCACCACTCTCCACAGGAACCAGGACCTCACTCCACTCTCCACAGGGAACCAGGACCTCACTCCACTCTCCACAGGGAACCAGGACCTCACTCCACTCTCCATAGGGAACCAGGACCTCACTCCACTCTCCACAGGGAACCAGGACCTCACTCCACTCTCCACAGGGAACCAGGACCT
Source organism: Callospermophilus lateralis (assembly GCF_048772815.1). Lineage (NCBI taxonomy): Eukaryota > Metazoa > Chordata > Mammalia > Rodentia > Sciuridae > Callospermophilus > Callospermophilus lateralis. The sequence continues at coordinate 93,673,216 of NC_135319.1, forward strand.
CACTCCACTCTCCACAGGAACCAGGACCTCACTCCACTCTCCACAGGGAACCAGGACCTCACTCCACTCTCCACAGGGAACCAGGACCTCACTCCACTCTCCACAGGGAACCAGGACCTCCCATCACTCTCCACAGGGAACCAGGACCTCCCACCACTCTCCACAGGGAACCAGGGCCTCACTCCACTCTCCATAGGGAACCAGGACCTCACTCCACTCTCCACAAGGAACCAGGACCTCACTCCACTCTCCACAGGGAACCAGCACCTCACTCCACTCTCCACAGGGAACCAGGACCTCACTCCACTCTCCACAGGGAACCAGGACCTCACTCCACTCTCCACAGGGAACCAGGACCTCCCATCACTCTCCACAGGGAACCAGGACCTCCCACCACTCTCCACAGGGAACCAGGGCCTCACTCCACTCTCCATAGGGAACCAGGACCTCACTCCACTCTCCACAGGGAACCAGGACCTCACTCCACTCTCCACAGGGAACCAGGACCTCCCACCACTCTCCACAGGGAACCAGGACCTCCCACCACTCTCCACAGGGAACCAGGACCTCCCATCACTCTCCACAGGGAACCAGGACCTCACTCCACTCTCCACAGGGAACCAGGACCTCACTCCACTCTCCACAGGGAACCAGGACCTCCCACCACTCTCCACAGGGAACTAGGACCTCCCATCACTCTCCACAGGGAACCAGGACCTCCCACCACTCTCCACAGGAACCAGGACCTCACTCCACTCTCCACAGGGAACCAGGACCTCCCACCACTCTCCACAGGAACCAGGACCTCACTCCACTCTCCACAGGGAACCAGGACCTCACTCCACTCTCCACAGGGAACCAGGACCTCACTCCACTCTCCATAGGGAACCAGGACCTCACTCCACTCTCCACAGGGAACCAGGACCTCCCACCACTCTCCACAGGGAACCAGGACCTCCCATCACTCTCCACAGGGAACCAGGACCTCCCACCACTCTCCACAGGAACCAGGACCTCACTCCACTCTCCACAGGGAACCAGGACCTCCCACCACTCTCCACAGGGAACCAGGACCTCACTCCACTCTCCACAGGGAACCAGGACCTCACTCCACTCTCCATAGGGAACCAGGACCTCACTCCACTCTCCACAGGGAACCAGGACCTCCCATCACTCTCCACAGGGAACCAGGACCTCCCACCACTCTCCACAGGGAACCAGGACCTCACTCCACTCTCCACAGGGAACCAGGACCTCACTCCACTCTCCACAGGGAACCAGGACCTCCCACCACTCTCCACAGGGAACCAGGACCTCCACCACTCCCCACAGGGAACCAGGACCTCACTCCACTCTCCACAGGGAACCAGGACCTCACTCCACTCTCCACAGGGAACCAGGACCTCACTCCACTCTCCACAGGGAACCAGGACCTCCCACCACTCTCCACAGGGAACCAGGACCTCCCACCACTCTCCACAGGGAACCAGGACCTCACTCCACTCTCCACAGGGAACCAGGACCTCACTCCACTCTCCACAGGGAACCAGGACCTCACTCCACTCTCCACAGGGAACCAGGACCTCCCACCACTCTCCACAGGGAACCAGGACCTCACTCCACTCTCCACAGGGAACCAGGACCTCACTCCACTCTCCACAGGGAACCAGGACCTCCCACCACTCTCCACAGGGAACCAGGACCTCCACCACTCCCCACAGGGAACCAGGACCTCACTCCACTCTCCATAGGGAACCAGGACCTCCCACCACTCTCCACAGGGAACCAGGACCTCACTCCACTCTCCACAGGGAACCAGGACCTCCCACCACTCCCCACAGGGAACTAGGACCTCACTCCACTCTCCACAGGGAACCAGGACCTCACTCCACTCTCCACAGGGAACCAGGACCTCACTCCACTCTCCACAGGGAACCAGGACCTCACTCCACTCTCCACAGGGAACCAGGACCTCCCACCACTCTCCACAGGGAACCAGGACCTCACTCCACTCTCCACAGGGAACCAGGACCTCCCACCACTCTCCACAGGGAACCAGGACTTCACTCCACTCTCCACAGGGAACCAGGACCTCCCACCACTCTCCACAGGGAACTAGGACCTCCACCACTCTCCACAGGGAACCAGGACCTCCTTACCTTGTCCACCCAGACCCAGGACCGCCCTCCACTATTCATGTGGAGCTCCTGATTACAGCTTGGCTTCCAACTCTACTCATTAAATGCTGATACTTACTACAAGTAGGTCAGTCATCCGAGTCCAGCATATAGTTCTAGCTTGGCCTTGGGTGGATACCTCAGTGCCTAGTCCGAGCTGGATGGTGCTGAGAGAAATACACCTCTCAGTTCTTCCTTTTGCAGTCAGAGTGATCAGCTGTTTCCTGCTCTTGTGTGTCGCCTGGGTCCCAGTGCCTCCCACCATCTGGTGCCAGGTTCCTTGGCACTCAGGCTTTTTCCTTCCTAGATAGAGCCCCTCTTGCAGCAGGACACTCTGCAGGGCCTGCGAGGGCAGAAGCCTCATCAGGCAGGGTCTAGTGAAGAAAGCTGTCCCTTTGGGAGGGGCGTCCACAGAGACGTGTGCCCTTTTCACCCAGGCAGGCTGGCTTGGGACACCTTGGGATCTTGCTGGAACTAGCCACAGGTGCTGTCTTCCTGCCCGCTGGCTGCAACCTCAAATGCCCAGACTCGCATATCAAGTCCAGGGCTGGTCGGCAGGCCCAGTGCCACACTCACGGCCCTGCTTGTTGGCAGCATGGAGAATGTGCCCAAAACAGAAATCCCAGACACTGGCCCTCATCTCCCTAGAGCTGGCCCCACCCAGAGAAGCATCACCTGCAAAGGCAGCCTCCTGCAAAGGCTCACCTTCTCTAGATGGTCCACTGCCGACTGCATGGTGAGAAGAGAGAGGGAGGCTTAGAGAAAGATCAGGCAGGAAATACTGAAAGAAAGTGGCTGGGGGTGTCACCAGTGTTAGGGGATTGCCTGGCCTGCTTGAGGTGCCATTCCAGCATTGAGAAAGAACGAGGACAGACACCATGTCCCCTGAGCTGCCCCCTCTGTTAAAGCAGGGCAGGTGGCATGCAGCCCTTCTCTGAAGGATTGACAGGATCCGGACTTCATGCCAAGATCTCATAGACCAGGCTATTTCCTGAAATTTTCCTCACCTCAGTCAGAGCACTTCCCAGCCAGTGTCTCCGATTTCACTCTGCATCATTACCACAGGCAGCACAGTGGACTGTGGGCACAGCTCCCTCCACCTGTTGGGACAGGCTAAGTCAGTGGGATGTGGCTGGTCCCCACAGGTTTCAGGTAGGTGGGCCATGATGACAGCTGCCTCCTCATCAGGGAGGGTTCTGGGCACACCATCTGCCCATGTCCTCCACTCCCACCAGCCAAGGGGAGCCATTCAGACACTCCTGCTACAATTTGGTAGATGCTCAGGGGCTAATTCCCAATTTAGCTACATGTGATCACAACCTAATTGTACACCTGTCCTGCCGCTTCCAATACCACGCGCCTAGGTGGTTTCCATTATTGAAGGTCTGCTGGTGGCTTTTCTGTTTGGAAGGATAATATCAGAGGCATGAAGACCCCCTTGCTGCACATCAAGGACACAGTTCCATCCTCCCACATGCGGGGCCAACTCTGTAGGCGCCAGGCCCTGACCTGTCCTTTCAAAGCCATGAATGCAGTTCCCTGGGACCCCCCCACCAGGAGCAGCTTCTCAGGCGGCAGTGGTAATCCTGGACTACCCTGGGCTTGGATGTGCTCACAGCCAAACACCAACCAGACTTGACCCATGCAGAGCCAGGACCTGGGGAACACACCAGCCCTCAGAACAGCCACCAGGACCAGTCCATTCACTCCTGCTCCAGCTGGAACTACTCCTGCAGATCAATCCTTGGGCCAGCGCTTCTACAAGCTGGGCCACAGGCAGGTGGACAGAGGCTGTGCAGGAGGTGGGGCAGAGCTGGTGCCCCTCCCCCAGCTGCAGGACACTGTGGAGTTCCTGGGGAGGTGAAGGGATGGAGAGGGCCCCGGGGTGGGGGCGGAGGAGGGCACTCACAGAGAGGAAAGGCCCTCAGGGACTGCGGGAGCTCCCAGTCCCAAAGCAGCAGCCCCTATACCTATTCCCACCTCTCATGAATCCTGGGCATCAGGCCAGAAGGGGCCTTAGAGTCAGTCTCCTGGACCATCCCTGAGCGTTGCAGATGGGAAGCTGACCTCAGAGTGATGCAAAAGGTGGCCCCAAGGTACAGCTGAGCAGTCAGGATCCAGCACTGTGACTGCAGAAATAGTGGACACCCTGGCCCCTCTTCACCCAGAAGATGGAGGGCCCCATGGGGACATATTCCCCACCTAGACCAACAGAGGGCCGTAGTAGGGTCTTGTTCCTGTAGCCTGCTGACCACCAGAAGGACCAGGAAGAGGGGCAGCAGGGCACCTGAGGCTTCTCCACAAGCCCTTTACTGCCACCAGGGAGGCAGCACAAGCCCAGTGCCCTCTGGTCAGCTCCCTCTGCAGAGCTCGGAAGCTGGAGCCTCAGTGGGCAGGCAGGTCGCACTGGGTCTGGTGCCCACGTACAGCAGCAGCCCCCAAGGCAAACGTGGGCAGAGACGTCTGGAGCAGAGAGGGTGCAGGCTGCTCAGGGCAGGCACCGCCTCCGGCCATCCTGAGGAGCGGCGCTGCCGGGCCTCAGCTGCAGCCTGTCTGAGGCTGTGCATTCCCATCCCAGTCCACCACCTGGCCAGGAGCCTCTCCTCACCCTGGGCTGGGTGAGTCCTCTTGGCAGGAGAGGAGTACATCTGGGTTGGACAGTGTGGTCAGCAGGCAGCAAGGACCTGGGAGGAGACTCCACAGCACAGGAAACAGCCAAGCTCTGGGTCTGCATAGGCCAGACCCTGAACTTTCCTGTCAAAGGTCAGCTGTGCCCCCTAGACGCCAAGCCCCAAGGAGCTCACTGGGAACCCAGGAAGCACAGCTGCGGCCCGTTGCAGAGGTACCGAGGCTGCAGCCTCCCCCAGGGAGACTCGCTGAAGGTGCAGAGAGGACTGTCATCAGGAGCAATTGAAGGAAATTAAGAAAAGTACCCAGAACAGGTCCCTAGAGCGAGGCCAGACAGTGATGGGATTGCTCAAGGCCAAGGATGCCGACCCTGTCCACACTGAGGCCCACACCCAGACACAGCACTGACTCAGCACAGACCAGGCAGCAGTCTACAGGCCACTGGCCCTGTCCTGGCCCCCATGGCCATCTGCACCCTGGGCCCTGATCAGAAGCAGTTTTCAAGGTGCTCAGGAGTCTTCCTGCCCAGCCTCCCAGGTCACTGCCAGACATGGGCAGCCCGTGCAGCCCCAGATCCCTTCCTGCCTGCCAGAGACCCTTCCCAGGAAAGGGCCAGCCCCCGGCCACTCCCTGCCCCACCCGCCCACTGTCCTGCAAGGGCCAGGAGCTCTAGGTCTGCTCTTCCTTAGATCCCTCAAGTGTCATGTGCCTGTGGGGACCTCTTTGTGATGGCCACCTGGTGGAGACTGACCACAGTGCTGGAGGGGCTTGGATTCTGGTCTGGGCCAGCTATAGGGCCAGCAGAGAGCTGCCCCAGGGCATCATGGCTATGGCCACTAGGGACATGAGCTCCCACGAGGGCTGGCCTGAACCCCCCACTGCTGGTAAAGGCCACGGCCCCAGGACGTCGTCTCTGGTCAGCAATGGTCACTGCTCTCTGACCTGCCCCTCTGCTCACTTTCTGGTCCCCATCCAGGAGGGCAGTGGGTCCTGTCTATCTACAGACAAAGCTGTGTGTGACACTAGGGAGGCAGGCGACCACAAGCAGGCCAGGGTGAATCCCAGCAAGTGTCAGGGGCGTCCCAGGCCAAGTGCCCTGACCTCCACAGGAGATTTCAGGGGGTTTCTGGTCTCACCACCTCCAGGAACAAGGCCTAAGCCCCTTCCTGCTAGGCCCCCACACTCCTGGGCCTGGCTGTATCTCACACAGTGGCCACCATATCCCACGGGGGCTCGCATCACAGAGCCACGTCCTAGGTCAGGCCTCACCCTGCTTATGTCCCTCTCGCCAGAGTGTTAGCTGGCAACCAGCGTGCTGCTTCCTGCAGCGTGCAAGCAAGAATGTGTGAGAGTGTAAGTGCACAAGTATGTGTGTGTTCAGATTGTGGGTGCACTACCCGCGTGAGTACATTATGTGTGTAAGAGTACAAGTGTGTGTGCATGTAAGAGTGTGTGCAATTGTGTGCCTGTGTGTGGTATGTGTTCAAGTATATGTGAGTACTATGAGTGCACACAAGTCTACATGTGTGTACTGTGAACATCTGTGTGAATGGAAGTGTGTGAGCATGCATTATATACTGTGTGTGCATGATTGTGTGTGATTTGTGCACATGTATGTGTATACAAGGGGAAGGACAGCGTGCACAGTGGTATGTGTAAGTGCAAATGTGTGCATGTGTGAGCATAAGTGTATGTGAGTGTGTTAATGTGCATGTAGATGTTTGCAAGTGTGCATCTGCATACCATGTGTGCATGCAGGTGTGTGTGTAAGTGTGCATTTGTGTACTGTACAGGTGCTTATACACATATGTGGGTAGAAGTGTGAGCAAGTGCATGTACATGCTGTGTGTGATGTGAGTGCACATGGTGTGCGAGCATGAGTGTGCACGCTGCAGGTCCAAGAGTGGCACTGAGTGGAGGCAGGCACAGTGCTGCAGGGTACCAGGGCCCTGCTCCTGGAGGGGAGCCTGTGGGTGCTGCAGGGTACCAGGGCCCCTGCTCCTGGAGGGGAGCCTGTGGGTGCTGCAGGGTACCAGGGCCCCTGCTCCTGGAGGGGAGCCTGTGGGTGCTGCAGGGTACCAGGGCCCCTGCTCCTGGAGGGGAGCCTGTGGGTGCTGCAGGGTACCAGGTCCCCTGCTCCTGGAGGGGAGTCTGTGGGTACAGAGCCTGTCCCCAGCCTGTGGACAGCTGGGCAGGAAGGTGCTGAGTGAGGGCCACCCAGCTCCATCATGACTGCCCAGGCACTCCTCAGCCACCCGTGCAAACCGTGGGCTTGTGTGTGAACGCAGAAGCCATGTCGTGGCAGTGAGCCCCTTCCACAGTTACTCTGTCCCGGGAGAATTTTTCCCATCAAGACCACCGGTTCCAATAGCAGAGGTGAATGTGTGAGGCATGGTCATGGACCCCAAGGAGGAGGTAGACAAGGGGCTCTGAGAGAATGGTGAGGTGAGCTGCCGAGGCCCGGCTGGCTGGGTTAGAGCAGAAGCTGCTTCTCTGGGGACCCATGCCTGCCATCTGCACTACTGATATCCTGTTGGCAGCAGCAAGAAAGGTGATGGCCAGATGGGAGGCACTTGTGGTGGCCTCCAGCACCCTCTGCTGAGCCTGGCCCTGCCTCCAGGAGGGCACCTGCAGAGGAGTCCTGCCTACAGGCCTGATGGCTGCCGATGGAGCTGCGCAGGGGCAGGTGGCCTCTCTGGCCCCAGCTGTGGATGGAATCTCCCCGCTGAGCAGATGCAGGGTAGGGTTCCCCACCTGTGCCTGCCAGGCCCAAGGCTCCCCAAGATGGGGTCTGCAGCCACGGGGAAGGACAGCGTGCACAGTGCTGAGTGGCCAGGTGGGCCCCCTGCAGGGTGTCTAGGACAAGCTGTCCTCCAAGTGATGATGGACATCCTCCCTGCAGCCTGGCACCTCAGGGACTGGCATCCTGTGGGCTCCCAGGACCCAGGGTACAAGGGATCGCAGGTCTGCCCTCTTGAACAGCAAGCCCTGAGCCTTTCTGCACCGTGGTCAGAACTTTAGAGGGTGGAGGGATGATATGGGGTGTGTGGCCCTCTGCAGGTCAGAGCAGAGTCCTGGGGTTCCCATGAGTGGCAGCAGCAGAACCCCAACCATGGGAGCAGGGCAGAGGCCCACACGTGAAGTCAGGTCAGCTGTATGTGGATGGCAGAGCTCAGGCCAGCAGCTAGAAGAGGCTCTGCCCAGGACTGTGTTGGCAGACAGAGCTCAGCTGTCCCAGAATCACCCCACGGTCATTATGGAGAGTCGGTGCTCTCTGGCCATCTTGTCCTGCTGGCCTGCTGGCAGGTGCTGCTTGAGCCTCCTACACACTGTGTGGGGATCCCACCCGGCTGGGTCACCCCTGCTTTCCACCCAGAGAGCAGTCTGAAAGCCTCTTTGCTTCGTCCTGTGCTCTCAGCAGGAACTCTGCCGGTCCTGGCTTGGTGGCCAGGCACATCCTGTGGCAGCATTCACAGATTGGGCTGTGTCACGGCGACTCCTCTTCCCTCCTGCTCACTCTGGCTGGCTGAGGGTGTGTGCTCATACTCGACACAGAGAAAGCCCTGGGAGACTCCTGGCCACACAGCATCCCTGCGGTGGGTCCAGGGCTTCCTCCTCACACCGGATTTCACCAGGAAACTGTGAAGACCCCAGCACAGGTTCATTGCCCACCCAATGGGAGGCACCTACAGCCTGCCGCAGCCTTCAAGCTGCACAGGCTCGGGCAGCTACCCTCCCACATCAGAAACGGACCAGTGAAGGAGCACTGGGTGTCCCATGTGCATGCACGGCACATAGCCGCAGCTTCTCAAGAGCCATCCAGGGAGAATGCAGGAGGGGCAGGGCTACTGGGACAGGGACAGGAAGGGAGCAGGCAGGTGCTGACTATGCCAGGAGGGGTCTGGGGCCCAGCCTGGAGGCTGCAGGTGGTGCGGGACCCAGAGGTGCCCCATCAGTGATTTCTGTGGCCATTGTCATTGGGCTGAAATGTGTCCAGTCCAGTGGACACATCCCTGCTTCTGTCCAGGAAGAGTGGGGTCCCTGGGAGAAGGGGATATACTCAGCTGCTCTGTCCTGAAAGAGTGGCCAGGACAGGCAAGGGCATGCTGTGCTGGCCTCACCTCCCTGAGGAGCCCAGCGTGAAGCTGAAATCAGCCTGCTGTTCAGAGGTGCTGAGGGCAGGTGGCCAGGGCAGAGACCAGGGACAGTGGGGCTGGTGAGAGCCAGGGTTCGTCCAGCTCCATGCTTCCTGAGGCCAGCAGGGGCTGTGGAAGCACCAAATCCTCTGAGTTACTGTTCCAGTTCCATGGTCTCGGACTTCAGCCTCGCGGCCCCTCTCAGGGCCCTTCCCTGCCTTGGCCCTGGAGCCCATGCCCACCTGTCTGAGCCTGTGCATCTTGGGAGGGACAGGCTGACCGCTCAGAGCCACAGGAGTCCTCCGGGGTCTGCTCTTCATTTACCCAAGCCAAGAGGGACTTTGTTGGGCTTCAGAGAGGGCACCAGGACCAAGCTCTCCCCAAGTTGCTCTGGTCTGTGGGGGACCACACCAAGGGGCCCGTGAAATCCAGTACCAGGCCAGATCCCACAGCCACCTTCCAGGCCCACATAGCTCTGTGTCCTGCAGTTCCTGTCTGTGGCTGCCGCCCCTCAGGTGGACCCCGTGCAAGGGGAGCACCTGCTGTCTAGATGGGCTTTAGGCTGAAATCCCACTGATGACACACTTCATGCTGTGGCAGGTAGCCCTGCTCCACCACTCCCCCCATCTGTCCATGCACACCTGTACCTGCCAATCACCCTCCACCTGTCGGTCACCCTTCACCCATCTCTTTACTTCTCCATCTGCCCATCTACTCAGGGCCCATCCATCACCTTCCATCCATCCATCACCTTCCACCCATACATCACCTTCCACCCATCCATACACCCCTCCACCTGTCCATCACCTTCCACCTGTCCATCACCTTCCACTGTCCTTCACCTTCCCCCATCCTTCACCATCCACTGTCCTTCACCCTCCTCCTGTTCTTCACCCTCCACTGTCCTTCACCTTCCACTGTCCTTCACTCTCCACTGTCCTTCACCCTCCACCTGTCCTTCACCTTCCCCCTGTCCTTCACCTTCCACTGTCCTTCACCCTCCACTGTCCTTCACCTTCCACTGTCCTTCACCTTCCACTGTCCTTCACCCTCCACTGTCCTTCACCTTCCACTGTCCTTCACCCTCCACTGTCCTTCACCCTCCACTGTCCTTCACCTTCCACTGTCCTTCACCCTCCTCTGTCCTTCACCTTCCACTGTCCTTCCCCCTCCACTGTCCTTCACCCTCCACTGTCCTTCACCTTCCACTGTCCTTCACCCTCCACTGTCCTTCACCTTCCACTGTCCTTCACCTTCCACTGTCCTTCACCCTCCTCTGTCCTTCACCCTCCACTGTCCTTCACCTTCCACTGTCCTTCACCCTCCTCTGTCCTTCACCTTCCACTGTCCTTCACCTTCCACTGTCCTTCACCCTCCTCTGTCCTTCACCCTCCACTGTCCTTCACCTTCCACTGTCCTTCACCCTCCTCTGTCCTTCACCTTCCACTGTCCTTCCCCCTCCACTGTCCTTCACCCTGCACTGTCCTTCACCCTCCACTGTCCTTCACCCTCCTCTGTCCTTCACCCTCCACTGTCCTTCACCTTCCACTGTCCTTCACCCTCCTCTGTCCTTCACCCTCCACTGTCCTTCACCTTCCACTGTCCTTCACCTTCCACTGTCCTTCACCCTCCTCTGTCCTTCACCCTCCACTGTCCTTCACCTTCCACTGTCCTTCACCTTCCACTGTCCTTCACCCTCCACTGTCCTTCACCTTCCACTGTCCTTCACCTTCCACTGTCCTTCACCCTCCACTGTCCTTCACCTTCCACTGTCCTTCACCTTCCACTGTCCTTCACCATCCACTGTCCTTCACCATCCACTGTCCTTCACCCTCCTCTGTCCTTCACCTTCCACTGTCCTTCACCCTCCTCTGTCCTTCACCCTCCACTGTCCTTCACCTTCCACTGTCCTTCACCCTCCTCTGTCCTTCACCCTCCACTGTCCTTCACCCTGCACTGTCCTTCACCTTCCACTGTCCTTCACCCTCCTCTGTCCTTCACCCTCCTCCTGTTCTTCACCCTCCACTGTCCTTCACCTTCCACTGTCCTTCACTCTCCACTGTCCTTCACCCTCCACTGTCCTTCACCCTCCACTGTCCTTCACCCTCCACTGTCCTTCACCCTCCACCTGTCCTTCACCTTCCACTGTCCTTCACCCTCCACTGTCCTTCACCTTCCACTGTCCTTCACCTTCCACTGTCCTTCACCCTCCACTGTCCTTCACCCTCCACTGTCCTTCACCTTCCACTGTCCTTCACCCTCCTCTGTCCTTCACCCTCCACTGTCCTTCACCTTCCACTGTCCTTCACCTTCCACTGTCCTTCACCCTCCACTGTCCTTCACCTTCCACTGTCCTTCACCTTCCACTGTCCTTCACCCTCCACTGTCCTTCACCTTCCACTGTCCTTCACCATCCACTGTCCTTCACCATCCACTGTCCTTCACCCTCCTCTGTCCTTCACCTTCCACTGTCCTTCACCCTCCTCTGTCCTTCACCCTCCACTGTCCTTCACCTTCCACTGTCCTTCACCCTCCTCTGTCCTTCACCCTCCACTGTCCTTCACCCTGCACTGTCCTTCACCTTCCACTGTCCTTCACCCTCCTCTGTCCTTCACCCTCCTCCTGTTCTTCACCCTCCACTGTCCTTCACCTTCCACTGTCCTTCACTCTCCACTGTCCTTCACCCTCCACTGTCCTTCACCCTCCACTGTCCTTCACCCTCCACTGTCCTTCACTCTCCACTGTCCTTCACCCTCCACCTGTCCTTCACCTTCCCCCTGTCCTTCACCTTCCACTGTCCTTCACTCTCCACTGTCCTTCACCCTCCACTGTCCTTCACCCTCCACTGTCCTTCACCCTCCACTGTCCTTCACCTTCCACTGTCCTTCACCTTCCATTGTCCTTCACCCTCCTCTGTCCTTCACCCTCCTCTGTCCTTCACCCTCCACTGTCCTTCACCTTCCACTGTCCTTCACCCTCCACTGTCCTTCACCCTCCTCCTGTTCTTCACCCTCCACTGTCCTTCACCTTCCACTGTCCTTCACTCTCCACTGTCCTTCACCCTCCACTGTCCTTCACCCTCCACTGTCCTTCACCCTCCACTGTCCTTCACCTTCCACTGTCCTTCACCCTCCTCTGTCCTTCACCCTCCACTGTCCTTCACCTTCCACTGTCCTTCACCTTCCACTGTCCTTCACCCTCCTCTGTCCTTCACCCTCCACTGTCCTTCACCTTCCACTGTCCTTCACCTTCCACTGTCCTTCACCCTCCACTGTCCTTCACCTTCCACTGTCCTTCACCTTCCACTGTCCTTCACCCTCCACTGTCCTTCACCCTCCACTGTCCTTCACCTTCCACTGTCCTTCACCCTCCACTGTCCTTCACCTTCCACTGTCCTTCACCCTCCACTGTCCTTCACCCTCCACTGTCCTTCACCCTCCACTGTCCTTCACCCTCCACTGTCCTTCACCTTCCACTGTCCTTCACCCTCCTCTGTCCTTCACCCTCCACTGTCCTTCACCTTCCACTGTCCTTCACCCTCCACTGTCCTTCACCCTCCACTGTCCTTCACCCTCCACTGTCCTTCACCCTCCACTGTCCTTCACCTTCCACTGTCCTTCACCCTCCTCTGTCCTTCACCCTCCACTGTCCTTCACCTTCCACTGTCCTTCACCCTCCTCTGTCCTTCACCCTCCACTGTCCTTCACCCTCCACTGTCCTTCACCCTCCACTGTCCTTCACCTTCCACTGTCCTTCACCCTCCTCTGTCCTTCACCCTCCACTGTCCTTCACCTTCCACTGTCCTTCACCTTCCACTGTCCTTCACCCTCCACTGTCCTTCACCTTCCACTGTCCTTCCCCCTCCACTGTCCTTCACCCTGCACTGTCCTTCACCCTCCACTGTCCTTCACCTTCCACTGTCCTTCACCCTCCACTGTCCTTCACCTTCCACTGTCCTTCACCCTCCTCTGTCCTTCACCTTCCACTGTCCTTCACTCTCCACTGTCCTTCACCCTCCTCTGTCCTTCACCTTCCACTGTCCTTCACTCTCCACTGTCCTTCACCTTCCACTGTCCTTCACCCTCCTCTGTCCTTCACCTTCCACTGTCCTTCACCCTCCTCTGCCCTTCACCTTCCACTGTCCTTCACCTTGCACTGTCCTTCACCTTCCACTGTCCTTCACCCTCCTCTGTCCTTCACCCTCCACTGTCCTTCACCCTCCTCTGTCCTTCACCCTCCTCTGTCCTTCACCTTCCACTGTCCTTCACTCTCCACTGTCCTTCACCCTCCTCTGTCCTTCACCTTCCACTGTCCTTCACTCTCCACTGTCCTTCACCTTCCACTGTCCTTCACCCTCCTCTGTCCTTCACCTTCCACTGTCCTTCACTCTCCACTGTCCTTCACCCTCCTCTGTCCTTCACCTTCCACTGTCCTTCACTCTCCACTGTCCTTCACCTTCCACTGTCCTTCACCTTCCATTGTCCTTCACCCTCCTCTGTCCTTCACCCTCCTCTGTCCTTCACCCTCCTCTGTCCTTCACCCTCCACTGTCCTTCACCCTCCTCTGTCCTTCACCTTCCACTGTCCTTCACTCTCCACTGTCCTTCACCTTCCACTGTCCTTCACCTTCCACTGTCCTTCACCCTCCACTGTCCTTCACCTTCCACTGTCCTTCACCCTCCACTGTCCTTCACCTTCCACTGTCCTTCACCCTCCACTGTCCTTCACCTTCCACTGTCCTTCACCCTCCACTGTCCTTCACCCTCCACTGTCCTTCACCTTCCACTGTCCTTCACCTTCCCCCTGTCCTTCACCCTCCTCCTGTCCTTCACCCTCCACTGTCCTTCACCCTCCACTGTCCTTCACCTTCCACTGTCCTTCACCCTCCACTATCCTTCACCCTCCTCTGTCCTTCACCCTCCTCTGTCCTTCACCCTCCACTGTCCTTCACCCTGCACCTGTCCTTCACCCTGCACCTGTCCTTCACCTTCCACTGTCCTTCACCCTCCACTGTCCTTCACCCTCCACTGTCCTTCACCCTCCACTGTCCTTCACCTTCCACTGTCCTTCACCCTCCACTGTCCTTCACCTTCCCCCTGTCCTTCACCCTCCACTGTCCTTCACCCTGCACCTGCCCTTCACCCTCCACTGTCCTTCACCCTCCACCTGTCCTTCATGCTCCCCCGTCCTTCACCCCCCACTGTCCTCCACCCTCCACTGCCCATCACCCTCCACCTGTCCTTCACCCTCCACCTGTCTATCCATTCCACATCGTCTGCCTTATTTTTGTGCATTTTGGTCAGTAAATGCCCTCCAAGCTGGTCAGTAGGTGGGGGTGAAGGTTGTCTCCAGTTCCTGGTGTGTGAGTTTCACTCACAGGGAATCACATGGGTCTCGCCCTCCCACATGACTGAGCGCAGCAGGACACACACCAAGTGACCACATCAACCCAGATAACCACGGAGATCCGGGAAGACGGGTTGCTGGGAATGTGTTGTCAGAGCGCACCGTGAGCGAGTCCAGGGGAGCCTGGGAGGTGCTGCTCAGTGCCTTGGCAGAATACCTGGAGCAGCCTCTGCTCTGCCTCTGGACACTGTGCTGTGGTTCTCTTTGTTGTTTTTCATTCCAATTTCCCTCGTCTGTGCTGCTGTAGCACTTTTTACAATTTTGTGTTAATTCATTGGCTGTTTTCCTATCACCTTCTCGTGGTTGCCATCCACTCCTTCACACCTGTGTAAAGTCGTACCACTCACGTGAATCACCCAGAGCGCCTTGCACCCCCTGCCCCCGGGCCCCTGTGCCAGTCCCAGGGGACCCTGATTCCCAAGCAGTGTTGAGGCGCTCCCTGAGGGAGTGACGGCCGCCAGGCCTCCCAAGGTCCCAATCTTCTCAGAAAATCTGATTTCTCTTTCATTCTCGAAGACTGTTTTCCTAGGTCCAGGGAGCTTCTGGGTGGCCTGGATTCCCCGTGGGGCCTCCCAGTCCCAGCCCTTGGGTGGAGCTTGTGGGACACACTGCCAGTCAGGGGGTCTGAGATACCCAGACGGGCGGCTGCCCATCTTCTCAGCAGATGGCAGCTCTGTGGGGCCCCTTGCTGGCCCAGGGTGGTGTGCCGGCCCCTCTCTGCCCTGGGGGAGCTGTTGGCCAAGGGCTCTTTGAGGGGAGTGTCAGCCCACCAGGATGAACTGCTCCAAGTGACAGCTCTCCCCACAGCCAGAGGGCTGGACGGGCAGAGGCCCTCGCCCTGTGGCCAGGAGTGCACAGTCCCTGGACCAGGACAGACAGGAGGGGCACCACCCAGGCCCTGCTGGGCAAGTCCAGAGGAGACTTGAGCCACCAGCACCCGGCCCAGGGACTCTAGGGACGGTCCAAGTGGTGTCGCCGACAGCCTGTCCTCACTGCCAGGAGTGAACCTACCCAGACCCCCTCCACCCTGGGTTCCCTGGGGCCAGTGGTCTGCAGCAGATCAGAGCAGCCACAGGCCCACTAGCAGCTCCCAAGGGGAGCGGCCGGGCTCCTGTGGCCATGCTCACTGTCCATGGGGGGTGCTGCTCCATGGGTCCCCTGGGCCTCCTCTCAGGGCCCCAAAGATGGCTTGAAAACCCAGCTGCCGCTCTTGGAGGTGCAGCCTGTGCCCACGGCCGGCTCTCAGTGCCCTCTGCTGGCCATCAGCGCCCTCTGCTCTCTGGCAGGTTCTACCTCATCAGTGGAGGCGTCCCCTTCGTCATCTGTGGGGTCACTGCTGCCACAAACATCAGGAATTATGGGACCGAGGATGAAGACACAGCCTAGTGAGTGCTGGCGGCCAGGAGAGTGGAGGGTGGGCACTTGCAGCCACTTTGCTGGCTCCCCCCAGGCAGGTGCCCACAGTGGTGTCCAGCTGTCGGTGACCATCCCCCAGGTGCCTGTGGTGAGGACCCCTGGAGGGGAGCTGCAGTCCTGGTCCCTGAGCCCCGGGGCCACTCAGAGCTGTGCCCACGCCCCTCCTCTGGGTGTGCAGAGCCCTCTCTTCCCTGCAGACTCAGCTCCCACGGAATTCTTTCCTTGGCCACCCAGGGCCTGGCTTTCTCTAGATAGGAAAAGTCTGGGGGCAGATAACAATTTGGCCACCTTCCCCAGCCTCTGACCTCCTCCCTCTCAGCACCCACCCGAGCTTCTCCCTGGGCACAGGACATCCGCCTGGCCATGAAGCCCTGCTCTCAGGCCCCCTGTCCCCAAACCCCACCGACCTCTGCCACCTCCCCACCCAGAACACAGTCCCGCTAGCCCCCGTGCATGCAGGACTACCAGTTGACCATTCGGATCACAGATGCCCATCCAAACTGTCTCAGTGTCACCAAGATGGGGTGGCAGTCAGCCAGTGCCTGCATCTCAGCACCCAATGGGCCTCAGTGCCCTGCACCTTCCCTTTTCTGTTTCCTTACCACAAAAGTAAAGCAGCCAGCTGAGGTCCCTGGCCCCAGGAGCTCGGGAGCTCGTGCCCCGGGGCTGCACTCACCCACGTCTCCCTGCAGCTGCTGGATGGCCTGGGAGCCTAGCCTGGGCGCATTCTACGGCCCCGCTGCCTTCATCGTTCTGGTCACCTGTGTGTACTTCCTCGGCACCTACATCCAGCTGAGACGCCACCCGGAGCGCAGGTACGAGCTCAGAGAGCGCTCAGAGGAGCAGCAGCGGTTGGCGGTGCCTGAGGGGGGCCACCGCCACGGGGCGCAGCCCTGCACCACGCCTGCCTGTGACCCACTGGCCGCCTCGCAGCTGCAGAACGAGCACTCCTTCAAGGCCCAGCTGCGGGCTGCGGCCTTCACACTGTTCCTGTTCATGGCCACCTGGGCCTTCGGGGCGCTGGCGGTGTCTCAGGGCCACTTCCTGGACATGGTCTTCAGCTGTCTGTACGGCGCCTTCTGCGTGACGCTGGGGCTCTTCGTGCTCATCCACCACTGTGCCAAGCGGGAGGATGTGTGGCAGTGCTGGTGGTCCTGCTGCCCCTCCCGTGGGGACGGCCCCCCACAGCCCAGCACGCACCCCACGCTCGACGCCAACGGGGACGTGCTGGGGCACATGGCCTGCCTGCAGGACTCACCGTGCCCTGGCCAGGCAAGGGGCTTCAGCCACCCAGCACCAGGCCACTGCAAGATGACCAACCTGCAGGCCGCCCAGGGCCACGCCAGCTGCCTGTCGCCGGCCACCCCCTGCTGTGCCAAGATGCACTGTGAGCAGCTGATGGAGGATGAGGCCCACAGTCACCTGCCTGAGGGAGAGGCCTTCCTACACGAGCCCCACCTGCACAGGTGCCTCGAGGGCAGAACTAAGCCCCACTACTTCCACCCTGCTGCCTCGGCCCCACGGGAGTACGCCTACCACATCCCGTCCAGCCTGGACGGCAGCCCCCACAGCTCCCGCACAGACAGTCCCCCCAGCTCCCTCGAGGGCCCGATGGGGGTGCACACGCTGGCTTGCTGCACCCCAGGCGACCCCTTCCCCATGGTCAGCCAGCCTGAGGGCAGCGACGCCAGCTCTGCCCTCTATGGCTGCCCACCACGGCTGCCTCCAGGCCCAGCCCACTTGGAGATGCTCCGCAGGACACAGTCGCTGCCCTTCGGAAGCCCTGGCCAGAACGGGCTGCTCAAGGGTGACATCCGAGAAGGCCTGCCGTTCAGCACTGATGGGACAGGCAACATCCGGACGGGGCCCTGGAAAAATGAAACTACGGTGTAACTGGAGTGGGAGCACATCGGCCTCCCCAGAGCCACCATGTCCCCCAGGAGCTTCAGCACTTACAGGGACCATCTGCCATCTAACAGGGACCGGGGGTCACCAGTGACTGGGCCTTTCAGATGTGGCTCAGACGCCATCACCAAGACCCTCTTTGTGAAGACCCCAGTGAGAAACACTCTGGGCTGCAGCTGCACCAGCCCAGGTGGGCCTGGCTGTCCATGTACTGTCACCCCCTCTCCGTTTGTAGAGTCCAGTCCCCGGGCAGCCCAGAAACACAGCACGGGGATTCTCTCAAAGGAGCCGCCCAGACCCCAGGCCGAAAATGCAGGGCGGTGACCAGGAGCCCTCCGCAGGCCCCTGTGGACATTCCCAGGTGTTCAGTGAGGGTGTTCTGAGTGCGTTCCAGGGCTGGGGCTGCTGCTTCTCCAGAGCACGCTTATGCTGGGCCCGGTCTGCAGACCCCTCTGCCATCCTTACGTCTGTCAGCTACATGTGGGGCACCCACAGGAGCCCCCTGCCCACTCCCCGCCTCCAAGCAAGCCCTGCCCTGGAGGTAGCCCACCCTGTAGCCCGAGAACTCCTTGGGTGCTGGAAGACGAGCCCCACTCTGGAGCTGTGGGGAGGGGCAGCTGATGGCTGCCGGCCTCATGGCTGGGTCTCGAGGCCCTGCCTCTGGAAGATGCCCAGATCCTTCTCGATGGAGACTCAGCTTCCCCCACCAGCCGCTGTCAGGCTTGGGTTCTGCTCCAGTGTGGGCACACACTAGCAAGTTCCCTTGCACAAGGAAGAGGGGCTAACTGGGGGTGAGGTCACCAGACAGAATTTCTTTTTCTCTTTTGCATTTCCATGAACATCTAGGAACAAAGCCCAAATCATAGGACAGATGTAGATGACGAGGAGTCTGTTATGGAAGCAAGTGGCCCATCCCTGGCCAGTGTCCTCCCAAGGCAGGAGCCCATGGGTCCGGAGGGCGTGTCTATGAGATCCCACAGCCCTTCCATTCCTTCTCCCCTCCCAGTCTGTGGCACATGTGCACACACACACACACACACACACACACCAGAACATGTGCATACATGACCAAGTGCAGACACACATTCAGTGTGCACATCACACACATGCATTAGAGTGGCTGTACTGTACACAATGTGATGTGTGTGCATGCAGGTACAGGCACATGCCATGCACATGTGCACACAGAGAATTAGGTGTTTTCCAGCTGCCCCAAGCATGGGTTTTCACTGCAGCTGTGGGTGTCAGCAACAGAATCTGCTGTCTGTGCGCTTCACCCATGTGCTCTGCTCTGCCAGCTGGGCAGGTGGCTTCAGGGAGCAGAGCTTTCTAATGTGCATCTCAGAGGAGAGGGCATGGATACGTGGAGTGCCTTCAAGCAGCTGCTCTGCAGCATTGTGGTGGGTAGCCATCCAGAGGCTGGCACTTGGTATCTGAGCGAGAACCTGGGACCCACCACTTGGAAACCCAAAAGAGATGCTGTGACTCCCACAGCACCTGCACCCAACATAGACTCCTCCATGCAGACAGTCAGCACCGGGCAGCGAGGGCCACCAGGCAGGGTCAGTCCCTGTCACCGTGCACCTTCCCGCCTGCTTCCATAGCGACACGTGGACCCTGACGGTCTGCACCAAAGCATACCGTCCTGAAAATACAGTGTTTGCCATTGTCTGTCCTGGGTGAGACTGGTCAATAGCATCCGTGTGTGTCTCTCGCCCTGACGAGAAGGAGGGTCCAGGGGATCTGAGCCTCACTCAATATGCCCCCCTGGGCCCCTCATGTCCTTTCTGCCCTCAATGCCCCTGGCAGAAGAGAGAGCACCTCATCATTCGACCAAAGAATTCAGCATTAAACACTGACTGTGTGGCTTTTCAATGTTGATTCAGCCTCGGGGTCCGCGTGGGACCAGTGTGTGACACACTCCCCCTGTGCATTTTTTTCAGTGTGTAGGCTCACGTGTAGCTGCACCAGGAACGCCATGGAACAAGAGGGCTGCCCACTGCCCCTGTCTGCAGCCTCCATGTGTCTCTTCCTGCTTTTGAGTGTGTGTTTGGGTAGGTGAGGCGTGCTGTCTATGGGGGGGGGGGTGTGCATGAGTGTGAGCACACGAGAGTACCCATTTGGGAGCTGACCTTCATGTGTGTGTGCATGTGTGCATGTGTGCACAGAGGCACATGGATACCTTCAGAGACAGAGCATTGGGCGCCCTCTCTACCCTGGTGTGTAACCCCACCACACAGAGATGTCCATCTAAAGTGGTGGAGTAGAGAGCCCCGCACCAGGACCCTGGGGCTCTGCAGCTCCCTGAAGCAAGGCCCCAGTCCAGCCTGGGACGCCAGAGCTGGTTAGTGAGTCTGCCTGCTGGGGCGCCAGAGCTGGTTAGTGAGAACAAGAGCCCCCTGGGCCCCGGCCTCCCCCAGGAAGTCTTATGAGGGTCTACAAATGAGTTGGCCAGGGAAGAACTGTTGGGGCCAATCCTACCTGCAGCGGCAAGACTCTCTTCAAGACTCTCTCTGAGTGGCAGGAGCCCAAGGAGCCCTTTGAAGACTTGGAGTTTATGCTAATGAGGTGATGTAGGGCCCCAGGGAACCTCAGGATAGGGCCTGTCACCAGAGACACCAGAGATGGGGTCGGAGCCCTGTGGCGAGGGGTTGGTGACCCCGCTGGTGGAAACTCTTGTGCAGGACTCAGGAACCCTTACAGATCCTCGGCCCTGTGCAGAAGAGGGAGCACCTCACCTCATTGGCTGTTCAGCTGCAGCTTCCATAATACCCTTTAGAATAAACCTATAGACCCAATAAGGTCTCCCTTCCCAGGCCTCTGTGAAATACAGCCCTGCAGACTTCACCCAGCTCAGATGAGTGCTGCTGGAGTCGATGAGCCCTCATGGAAGGGGAAGTCTGGTCACAGACATGGGCACAGGGGAGACGCCACGTGGGCAGGGCAGGGACTGCAGTGTCATGCCACAGTCAAGGACGCTGGGGGCTGTGGCAGCCAGCAGGAGCCTGGGAGAGGCCCACCTTGTGGCCTTGCCGACACCTGGACTTTCTAGACTCCGGCCCCAGGATTGCCGGGACCAAGACTGGATGAAGCCCTTCACCACAGCAGCCTGGGAACATGAACGCAGACACCCCTCTGCAGGCGAGGCCCTACCATGAGCCTCCCACCGCTGCTCAGTGACAGTCCACTACCCGTTTCCACCCCAGGCCTCTTTGCTCTCTATGTCTGCTTCAGGGCCTCTGCCAGGAGTGCTCCTCCCCAACTCTGCATGGTTAAACCGAAGTCTGGCTGACTGCTAACTGAATGGTCCTGATGGCACCGGGAGGTCATTATTGTTTGAGGGGCAACTTTGGCTTCTGTCACAAGATGATCCACATGCAGAACTTGCTACTCCAGAAACTGGAGATCAGCTGGGGAGGAGAAATGGCTCAGAGAGAGCAGAGGGGGGAGGGGGGGACAAGGGAGAGAGAGGGGACAGGGAGAGGGAGAGAGGAAGTCAGGGAGAAAGGGGGGAGATGGAAAGGGGGAGAGAAGGAGGGAGAGGGGGAGAGATGGAGAGAGGGAGGGAGAGGGAGAGAGAGGGGGAGAGAGAGGGAGGGAGGGGGAGAGAGAGGGAGGAGGGGGAGAGGGGAGAGAGGGAGAGGGAGAGAGAAGGAGAGAGGCGGGGAGAGGGACATGGAGAGGGAATAAGGGACAGAGGGGACAGGGGAGAGGGAGAGAGGGAGACAGGGGGGAGAGAGAGGGAGAAAGAAAGGGGGAGAGAAGGAGGGAGAGGGGGAGGGGGAGAGATGGAGGGAGAGGGAGAGGGAGAAAGGGGGAGAGAGGGACATGGAGAGGGAATGAGGGACAGAGGGGAGAGAGGGACAGGGGGGAGAGAGAGATGGAGAGGGGACAAGGGAGAGAGAGGGAGAGGGGACGGGGGAGAGGGAGAGAGGAAGACAGGGAGAGAGGGGGGAGATGAAAAGGGGGAGAGAAGGAGGGAGAGGGAGAGAGAGAGGGAGGGAGGGAGAGAGGGAGATGGAGAGAGAGGGAGAGAGGGGGAGAGAGGGAGGGAGATGGAGGGGGGAGAGAAAGGGAGGGAGGGAGGGAGAGAGGGAGATGGAGAGGAGACAAGGGAGAGATGGAGAGAGGGAGGGAGAGGGAGAGAGGGGGAGAGAGGGACATGGAGAGGGAATGAGGGACAGAGGGGACAGGGGAGAGGGAGACAGGGAGAGAGAGAGGGAGAAAGAAAGGGGGAGAGAAGAAGGGAGAAGGAAAGGGGGAGAGAAGGAGGAAGAGAGGGAGAGATGGAGACAGGGAGGGAGAGGGGGAGAGGGGAGAGGGGGAAAGGGAGGCGGCAGGAGGGAGAAGAGACTGGAAACAAAATGGAGCTCACCAGGACAATGACCAGAACCTGCTTTGAAACTCCATTTCCCAAGGAGCCCCTTTATAGAATCTACTGTAAAATACATTAGCATAAGCTGTGGCAAAGAACAAACTCAGGCCCCCCTTGGGGAAGACAAAATATCTTAGTTCTCAAATGATTTCCAAGAGTACTTTTGCAAACACAGCAACAAGCACATGATTTAAAAAAAAAAAAAAAAAAAACACATAAATAAAAAGCAGCAGAAACAACAGAGCTAAGGAAAATACCCACAAGGGCTCCCACTATTGGAGTTTTCAGACACATGCTTAACTTGCTCACCATACTCAAGGATATAAAAGATAAGGCTGAGAATTTTGGCAAAGAATCCAAAACCTTTAATGATCTAATATGATTGAGTTCTATACTCCCCCCCCAAAAAAATAAATAAAAGAATTCAAAGAATAGATTGAATGGTAGTTTAGACAAAATTAAAGAGAGAGTTTGTGAACTAGAAGGTAGACCATATGAAAATATACAGAATAAAGTGCAAAAAGAAAATTCAGAAAAGAGAGCAAAAGGTGGAGAATAGTATGAGCAGATCTATCATAAATGTAGTTGGAATCCAAATATTAAAGCCTTATGGGTGCACTAAGAGAAAGGGGGTGAATAGAGTATAAGAGAAAGTGGTTGAAACAATATCTAAAGACAAAACTTTCCAAAATTGACTAAGAACACAAGCCAGGGATTCCAGAAGTTCTACAAACTTGCAAATGAACGAAGATGAAAAACAGATACAATAACAATGCAACTTAAGACAGAAGAAAGAAAAGGAACATAGAACAAGGGGAAAAAGAAGTTAAGTGATAGATTTAATGCAAATATATCAGTAGTTAGATTAAATATAAACACAGTAAATGTCCCAGTTCAAACACAAAAATGGTCACGCTGGATCTTATTTACATCTTTATGTCTCTGATTACTGTTAACAAAATCTACAACTTAAACATCAGGATATAGGAAGGTAAGAATAAAAGAATGAACAAAAGTCTTGCCTAGTCAGACACTGCTGATTCTGGCCCTTGAATATTCTCCCAAATACTTTTTAGGGCAAGAAGTATTTGCCCAAATTCACAAAAAGTGCATTTCATAATGATAATTTCAATAGGAAAATTTAAAACACCCTGTGCTTTGCATGTATGACAGCAAAAACATCAGAACAGGCCGACTGAGCAGAAGCCAGTTCTCATCACAGAGAATGGTTGTCACGTACCTTTCCGGGGCTAGAAGAGCAACCAGACAACGGAGAAGGGTATGGGGCACGGGGAGCGAGGACCAGGGAGCCCCTCCAGGTGACCAGGAAACACCCCACAATTGGAATTCAAGAAAACATTTGACCTGAGTGGCCAGAACATGGTGATGTCAACCCTGTCATGTTAAAATCGTGCCTAGAGAGAGCAGCCAGAGAAGAGGTCGGGAGAGAGGATCAATGGTCAGATCAACACCCCTGGGGAACAGAACAGAGCCCGCCCTTGGCAGAAATCCGAAAGAACGAAACAACACAGAGAAGAGCAGAAATCAACAAACTAAATGACATGTTCTATAAAAAGATGAATGAAGTCAACAGCCTAAAAAATCTGATCCAAGAAGAAAGGCACAGTGGCCACAGGAAGGAGCTGGAGGGGCTCTAGTGGCCGCAGCTCACGAAGGCCAAGAGGGCAGCCTGGGAGTGCCCAGAGGCAGTCCTGCAAGACGGGACCAAGAACTCCTAGGGAAGAAGGAGCTGAACGACTTCACGGTTACATAACTGGGAACTGAAACATAATGTGAAACTGTCTCATAAAAAAAGGCATCTCTGTGCAGATGGCTGATGGCTTCATCAGAGAATTCTACCAAACATGCAGGAAGGATCAAGGGAGTTTGCAGGAACTGTTCCAGAGAACAGGAAAAGACTCACGGTCCCTTACCCACAAGCAAGCACCACCTGTACTTACAGTCAATGAGGATGGTGAGAGAAAGACAATTACAGGCCAATGAAAGCAAAGCCAAGACCCTGCCCTAGAACCCTCCACCCAGCCCAGCAGTGTTAGGAAAGATGAAAGGTCACAGTCGTGTGCATCTATTCCAGGAGCATCAAACATCTATCTGGGGCTCCAGCATGTCAGCAGAACAAAGGGGGACGTCACAATCATCTTAATGGGTGCAGAAAGCCCATTTGACGAAATCCAACCACTGTTTGTGGTTTTAAAAAGAACCCTTGGCAAACAGCAGTGGAAGGAAGCTTACTCTGCTAAAGGGAGATTAAAAAAAAAAAAAAAACTCAGCAAAAGTACATTTAGTGTGAACTAGAACAGCAGGAACCAGACCACTGACATTCAGTCAGAGTCTATGAGGTCCCGGCAGGAGTATCAAGGAAGAGGAAGGAACGTGACCGTGACAAGGACCAGCCTCCAAGTCAAACCTCCTTACATAGGAACTCAGCGCGATCCAGAGGCTGGAACTGACAGGCATGCTGAGCACGTCACTGGATATGAGGTCATCATACAAAAGCCCACGTCACTTCCACAGGCCAGCACTGAGCAGAAAACAAACTATGTACAAAGATGTCATCACAATAAAACCACAAATTCAAGGACCCATGACAACTATGATAGAAGATGCCCAAGGTCCCTTCACAGACAGCTGCCAGGCATTGTCCAGGGGACAGAGGGAGGCTGGGACAGTGGACAGGTCTTGTGGTCATGATCAGAGCCTTACAAAGACCTGTGGAAGAGCAGAGCCTTGTCATCCAAT
This sequence comes from Callospermophilus lateralis, assembly GCF_048772815.1. NCBI lineage: Eukaryota > Metazoa > Chordata > Mammalia > Rodentia > Sciuridae > Callospermophilus > Callospermophilus lateralis. The sequence continues at coordinate 93,698,018 of NC_135319.1, forward strand.
CAGATTCCTAGGTGCACAGCAAACTGGTGTAGAATGTGTACGTGACCTAAAGGACAAGGGTAGCCAAGACACTGCCCAAGGGAATGCAGGGCAGCGGGGCCAGCGTGCATGTGGAGAGCTCTGCAGCCCTCAAGAAGGTGGTGCTGGTGTAGCCTGTGTGCTGGGGGTGTGGCCTCCTGGCCAGTCAGCTGGAGGTGGACTGTCCCTTCTCCAGTGGACTCTATCCAGTTTCCCAGAGCTGTTTCTCACCAAGGGCGCCGGGTGGGGAGCCCAGTGTCAGAAGTCACAGGTGTCGGAAGTTCCCTGGGGCAGTTTCCCTGCCCCACATGTTGCAAGGGGCAGTTGAGCTGGTGACGCCTGTCCTCTGTGCTGATGTCACCTCCACACCCAGGCACACACCTGACCTCCTGTGGGGAAGGCAACAGGGACATGGGCCAGGAGCTCAGCAAGGTGGCACACAGGGCGTGTGCTGGTGATATGAACTTCGCGGGCGCCCTCACAGTTGTGTGACTTCTGTCAGGTGGATGGGACGCCCCCAAGTGGAGGGACTGCAGCAGCTGCTGCCAGAAGCTGGTGCTCAGGTGTCAGGGGCTGGCAAGGCAACAGCCAGCTTCCCTCAACAGCAACTGCAGGAAGCGCCTGCCACCTGGGAGGGTGGGCTCCACCTGTGCTCCGGCTGCCTCAGCACTCCTGCAAGGAGGGTCAGGGTGAGACAGCTCAGCGTGCCCAGAGGTAAGCAGCCACACACCGAGGCCTCCTTGCGGGTCTGCCCCCACCGCACAGATGGCCTTATCCCTTACCTCCACCCTGTAAAGGGAGCATGCATGAGCTTTAGGTCACTGCAAGCAAAAAAAAAAAGGTCAAAAATGCTTTGTTTTTTAAATATTTTCTGATATTTATTTTTTGATGTAGATGGACACAACACAATGCATTTTGTTTTTATGTCGTGCTGAGGATTGAACCACCGTCCCACCCATGCTAGGTGAATGCTCCACCACTGAGCCACAATCCCAGCCCTGTTTTTTAAATATTTAGCTTTCTAAAACTTACATGCATTTGTCACACCTTCTGATAAAGGGTCGATAGAAACTTTAAGTAATAAAAACATGTCACTGGAGGACACGGTTCTGGGCAGAACGAGATGCCTAGGATCAGCTAAGGGAGAGATGTTCAGAGAAGATTTCTAACCTAGAAAAAAAGTGTTTATGGATTTTGTGGATGATTGATGGTGGGTAAAAAACCACTTTGGTACTTAGCTTCTTGGGTACGTTGACAGGAGTGACTAACAGTTTTATTTTAGAGCATCAATATTTATACCCCACAAGAAATTACCTTCTTTGCAATTATTTATATTTTTTATTTTTTAAAAAATTTAGATGTTGACTTCAAAATATACAAGTGATTTGACAGCTTGTCAAGCCCTTTCTGGGAGAACTAGAGCCAAGATTTCAAAGTCCCCGCCTACCTGCCTTGTCAAGCTGAGCCAACTGCATGCCGCAGCACAGGAGTGAGCCATCATCTGGTGGAGAGATGGGCAGAAGAACAGGACAAATCCCAACAGCAGCTGAATGTGACAAGGGCCTGGTGCAACATGGAGCCAGATTTCAAAACAAGTGTCCAAGGCTGGGTCCCTGAGTGCCTTGAGGAGGAGGGAGTCCAGGGCAGGCAGGCCCTGGGCAGGGTGGGCAGGGACCCAACAGGCAAATGTCAATGCAGAAGGGAGGGTCTTGCAGGAGCAGTGATGGAGGGGGACAGAAGAGGGAACATTCAGGGAAGAGTAAAAACTGAGGAGCTAGCTGTTGGAAGACAGGAGTGCCGCCAGGGCCAGGGCCAGAGGGTGCAGCCTGGCCTGCTCTGAAGAAGTCCCACGTCCCTGGAGAGACCGCCACAGGAAGGTGTGCCATCTAGGTATGTGGGAGGCACACACGCAGGAAGGCCACTCCCACAATCTGTTCATGGAGCACACATCAGAGACCACTTGGTGGTCAGAGCAGCCACAGGGCTGACTCATCAGCTCTGGGAAGATGCGGCCCAACCCAGGCCTGCTCTGGTCTGAGCACCCAACATGAAGCGAGTACTCTGACGCTCGAGGTACCAGAACACAGGGAGATACGTGTTGGGACCAGGGTTGTTGTGAACGCATGGCGCGTGTTCGGTGAGCCAACTGGACACCGTCTGCATGAGAGTGAAGGCAAGACAGCCTGAGGGCAGACGCAGCCTGAGGACTACTGACCCTAACCCTAAACACCCAGGGGGGCAGTGACAAAGTTTGATTCAGGGACACCTGAAGTCCTGACAAAACCCACCTCCACCAGACCAGGCTGTGGTCTTCTCCTTGTGGCCATGCACCCCCAGATCTCCCTGAGGGACACAGGGGGGCAGGGGACATAGAGGCGCCCCACCCACACCCAGGCCTTGACAAATGAGCATGCACCTCCAAACCCAGGTTCCAAAGACGGAAGCCACCCCAGCTGGGACTGGAACAGGTCTGCTGGCTGTGTCTCCTCTCCTCCTGAGGCTGGGGCTAGGGCTAGGGCTGTTGCAGACCCTATGCAGTGCCCAGAGAAAGAGCAGGGCCAGCTGGCCAAGGCCACTCAACCATGAGATGTCTTTTCTCCAACTGTGGTCTCCTGTGCTCCCCAACCCACCCTGACTACTGATCCTAACTCCTAAACAACCCGGGGGAGCAGTGTCAAAGTTTGATTCAGCTGACTTGGTTGGCCCTAGAGCCAGGTCTTGTTTTGTTTTTTGAGATGAGGTCTCATTATGTTGCCCAAACTGACCTCCAATTCTTGGATTTAAGTGACCCTCCTGTCTCGGCCTCCAGAGTAGCTGGAAGTACAGGTGCACCCCAGCATGCCATGCTTAGAATCAGGTTTTGAACAGTGGGACTGCACCCAACTACTTCCAGCCATTTTTCCAGGGTCCTGGGTGACCCTTACACCTGCCAGCAGGGAGGAGCCTGTGGGAACCTGCCCCAGGGACAGAATGTGTCCCTGTCCACACTGCACTCTTAGGCTCTACAGGACCTGTCACAAGGAGTACTGTTAAGAACCTCCTAGCCAAGCTAGGTTCTGGAGTTAGGGCCAGCTGCATGGGGAGCCCAGCCAGTGTCCTCTCTCCTGAAAGCCCTGACCCACAGTCCTGCTCTCTAAGGCATGGGGAGACCCCACCAAGATGGCAGGAGTACTGTGCACCCTTTTGTGGAAAGGTGGGAGGCGGGAGTCCTAGCTCTGGGTAAAGCTTGGGGAGTGGGGAGAGGGGCAGGCGAGGAACTGGGTCTCTGCTATGCTGAGGGGCAAGCATCCTGCCTCTCGGCCCCACCACAGCAAGACTCACCCTGGCGCTCAGGAAAGCCCAGCGCCCTGTCCTCCAGCCACCTGCGCGGCCGCTGAGGAGACTGCTGCAACCTAGCTGGTCCCTAGGGGAGACTGCACAGGAATCAGGCAAAGGTCACCTCTGGGTGTTCTCCTGGTGGGCTAGGCCCCTACACCCTCGGCGTGCAGGGGTGGGCACAGACCCGGCCGCTGCGGATCCAAAGTGGCTCCGCCCCAAACAGTGACAGCGGCGGGCGCGGGCGGCGCGCCGTTCACCCTGGACTCCGACGTCTCTTCGGAGGACGCCTGGGCCCCGCGGAGCCCCCGGGCCAGCGAAGTGACACGGCCCTCGGCCCCGCCCCGGCCCCGCCCCAGGCGTCCCCCGCGCCGCCGCCGGGCGACACTGCGGCAGGCGGCGGGCGCGTTGCCATGGCGGCCAGGCGCGCGTAGCCGGTGGTGCCCAGCGCGGCCCAGCGGGCGCAGAGGCGGCGGCCAGCCTCAGAGGGGACCTCCCGGGAGGGACCCCAGGGGAGCCAGCTGCGGGGCAGGGACCCGCGGGGACGCGAGGGCCAGCGAGGGGCGCCGACGTGGCCGAAGCACCAGCCCGCGGCGCAGGCCGGGCCCAGCACGTAGGATGCAGGCCATGGACCCCGCCGCGAGCTTCTATGAGGAGGAAGGCAAGGACCTGGACTTCTACGACTTTGAGCCGCTCCCCACTCTGCCGGAGGACGAGGTGAGCCCTGGACACTGGGGGACCCCACCGGCCCTGGCGCAGAGGTCAGTGTAGGAAAGGGGAGGGCCGGGCGGTGTCCGCCCCCGCAGACCCCCTGGGGCAGGTGGTGGCCGCTGGGAGTCCCTGTTCTCATATCTCCCAGCGCTGCTGGCATGCCTCACGGGACAGCAGTGGAAGCTGTCACTGCAGAAGTTGGTGCCCAGCTTGGGGTGGGCTTCTTTTAACTGTTGGGTAGACAGTGGGGCACTGCTTACCTTTGCAGTAGGCCAGCTTCACGAGCTGTGGGTGGAGGGTTATTGCAGGGTGAGAGCCGTCCTTCCCTGGGACTGAGCTGTGCTTCCCGCCCTGGACTTGGGAACCTGAGGCAGACTCACCTCCCAGGAGCACTCTGCCTGTGGTCTCCACCCCGAAGGGACAGAGAGGTGGGCCCACCTGGCCCCACAGGCTATGCTGGAGTCCCATGCACGCACTCCATGTTTTGAACAAGTATGAAAGCAGCCCCCAGAGGGTGCAGCCACCCCCGGGGGACGCCCTCTCCTTGCAGAACATGGGGTCTTTGGGAGAGCTTCCAACCTGGACTACTGGCTCTCTGTTGAGGAAAACAGCATTCTGCAGCCACCGGGGACAGTGAGATGCTGAACACCCTCCTGCAGCCCTTGTGGGCAAACTGGCCGACTGATGAGTGGAACTTGGTCCCAACCTTCCTGGAGCAGAGGCCCCATGGCTGCAGTCCCCTGAGCCTGTCCCCTCTGCCAGCCCCACACTTCCCCAGGGAGTGAGCTCCAGAGGAAGAAGGAATCCATTGCTGCTGCCTGGCCACCCAGAGGCCACTTGGACAGCGCAGGGGGTTGGCACTGCCCCCACCCTCGATGTGGCCTGGATTTGGTGCAATTAAAGGCCGCAGAGAGGAGAGGCCAGGAAATAAATAAACCTTTATATATCTCCCTGTCTTTGATGGAAAAGAAAGGGTGTCCTCAGCCACAGCCTTCAGAAACTCCCCCAGAGGACACGCTTCAGTGTACCCCTCAGAAGATTCGCCCTCTAGTCGCCATTGGAAGCAGATCTGAGAATGTGGCTCTGCACACAGCACCTTTGTGCACCAGCTGCTGAGCTTGGAGGGTCTGCTCTGTGCCCAGCACCCCAGACAGCAGCAGGCACCAAACAGGGCAATGCCAGGTCTGAACACAAGCCTTGCACCTCAAGCGTGGTCTGCCCTCCCACTGTGCCCTGCTGCCTTCTGTCGCAGGAATGTACCAGCACCCCCTGGACTGCATCAGCTTCCGTGTGCACGGTGCGTGGGAGGGTCTCCTCTGTGACACTGCCATTTTAGTGGTGTCCAGTGGCAAGTTCAGGTGGGTCTCTCAGCAGGGGAGGGTGCTGCCTTCTCTCCTATTAGCAGGAGTGGGGTGCCCAGGGCCCAGTCTTGAATCGACGGGTGTCCCGTGTCTGAGAGCAGGCATGGGGTGCAGACGTCATGCCTCCTGCACTGCCTGGTTCACATGGAAGAAATGTGCTTTGTACCTGTCAGCCTTCTGCACCTGTCCTACAGGGTGAGGAAGAGGCAGCTGCCACGTCACCTGGAGGGCATTGCTGCAGGAGCCTCCAAAGAGCACAGCTCCCAGGGCAGTGCCAATGAGGACACAACAGACCACATGGGACCAAGGAGGTCAAGAAGTGAACCTTACAGACAGCAGGCCCAGGATGGCTCTTCCCCATCATGACCCAGAGAAAGTCCAAATGGCTGGCAAACTCAAGAGAAAGTTCATTACAGTCAGCGGGAGGCAGAATGTGCCCATCCTGAATACTTTTCCATAGCCACCAGATGGCGATGACCGAGGTGGACAATGGTGTGTGAGGGCAGGACCTACTTGCTGGCTATGCCCCCTTACTGCTGTGGGAGCAGGAGCAGGAACAGCCTGTTGGAAAACAGCAAGACCAGCACCCCACAGCCCAGCAGTATCACCCCCATCTGCATAGCACATGGGCAGACCGTAGTGTGCAAGAAGGTGCTGGGCTGGAAATCACGCAGAGCTCAGTGAGTAGACAGCAAGGCCTGGCTAGGTTCTGGATCCCAGGACACCTGCAGGCATACCGCAGAGGACCTTCCACCCACAGCGCAGACCTTCTGCCCCAGCACTGCACAAAGCCAGCCTCTGGGAGGAGCCATCCCTCCTGGACTCCCATGGATTCCAGCTGCTCTGGACAGGGATGTGGGATCAGAAGCAGAACAGCACCATCAGATCTGGGCAGGACTGTGGCTGCAGGACAAGCAGACACATGCCAGGTGGCTTAGGCCCAGGTCAGGGTGCAGACCAGGCCAGGCAGGGCGTTTCCTACCCCATGCCTCCCCTGAGGGGAGTGTCTCACCCTTGTCAAACCAGGAAAGCACCTTCCAGAACTTCCTGGGGTGGGGCTAGGCTCAGGACCCAAGGTGGCTGGGGCCACAGCCAGGAGCATCTCCCAGTGTGCCTTCCTGGACTCCATATGACCTGCACCCAGACCCATGGACCCAGAGCAGGAGGCAGCCTGAGACCCAGGGAGCGCTGCCTGGAGGGACAGCCTTGGACAGGGGAGGAAGGACTCCCGGGAGGGCGGGCCAGGGCTGGGATCCGGAGGGGGTCAGGCAGCCCACTGGCCTGCCACGTGCCCATGCTCTCGGCAGTGAACTTGGTTTGGAGTTAGAAGCCTCACTGGAACGTACCACACCTCAAAGTCGATTGGTCATGAGAAGTGTATTTGAAACAGGCAGTGACTTCTGGGTGCCCCGCAGTCCAGGCTCAAGGTCTGAGCAGTGGGGGGAGGCCCCTCAATGCGCAGAAGCCTGAGCTGGACCCTCTGCACTGCCAGAGAAGTGCCCCACCCTCTGGACTGGAGATGAGCTGAAGTACCACCTCTGCCCTGGAGAGTAGCCCCTGGGGGTGGGGGTGGGAGGCCCCGTCCAGCTGTCCTCCAATCACCCCCCCCCAGGCATGGAGGTCGGGTTTGGACCCACAAACTGCAGGATGGTGACTGTTCTTTCCTGCCTAGCAGGGAACAAAATCTGGGTGACCTCCTCAACCTACCCACAACCCCTGGGCAGCCCCTTATTGAGGAAGGGTGAGCAGGACCCTCTCACACCCAAGGAGCTGGGCCTGCACCCAGCAGATGAAGCACTAGGTTAGATGGCAGGAGCCAGAGGGGCTGCAGTAGGAACCATGATGCCCCCAGCTGTGTGCACCTTGTGTGTGTGCTGGACAGGGGGTCTATACAGGTGACCTCTTCAGGAGCCCAGGCCAATTGGGCGCATCCGAGCATGTCCCCCCCTTGGAAGCGTCTACTGTGGCCCACTGAGCCTCATGGAACCCACTCTAGGCCCTGCAGCTGGGCTAAGCATATTTCACTTGGAGCCTGGACCTGCCTGGCAACCAGGCTGCGAGCTGCCCCTTCTAGAGGAGAGTGCAGGCATGTGGCTGGCTCTGTTCATGAGTGGCCGTGGGCCTCTGCTGAAGTTTGGGGTGCTATGGATGAAGGCTGAGAGGCAGTGAGCGCTGCCCACCCCTTCCGGTCTCTCATCCTTGCCCCTGGCCCCTTAGTCAAGGCTCATCTTAAGTTCAGCCACTGCAGGCCTCAGAGGGCGGGTGGCTCCAGGGCCCAGCATCCAGGCCTGGGGTCCCTCTGCGCAGGATCAGGGGAGCCCGCAGGGCCTGGGGTACCATGAGAGCTCAAGGGCGGAGATGACCTTGTCCTGTAAGAGGCCTCCATGGATTCACTCAAGTCATGCAGAGAACCCCCAGGGCTTCTGCTTCCCCTCACTTGGACCCTCGCAGCATGCACAGGTGCTGGGAGATGCAGCTGCCCAGCAGTGGCAAGGCTCCTGACTCTCAGGAGCATCTTTCCACGGGGCCTGAGAAGGAGGTGGTGCTGTGGGCCACAAGACGGCCCTGCCTGAAGAGGCTCTCCTCTCTTGGTGGCACAGTCTGTGAGCTGGCGGGCTTGCTGGCCAGTGTGAGCAGCAGGCAGCAGGGTGTCGGCAGCCTTGCCGTGGGACTGGGCCTGGCGCAGACTCATGTCGTGGGCGGGCTTTGTTCCTCAAAGTGGCACAGAACCACGGGGCCTGCATGGGCAGTGCCTCACTTAGTGTGTGCTTGTGTGTGTATGTATACGTGTGTGCTTGTGTGCACGCGTGTGCTTGTGCATGTGCATTCGTGTGCTTGTGTTTGTGATGTGTGTGTGCATATGTGTGTACATGTGTGCTGTGTGTGTGCTTGTGCGTGTGCACTGCACTGTGTACTTGTGTGAGGTGCATTGTGCTTGTGTGTGTGCATATGTGCACATGTGTGCTTGTGCGTGTGCACTGCACTGTGTACTTGTGTGAGGTGCATTGTGCTTGTGTGTGTGCATATGTGCACATGTGTGCTTGTGTGTGGGCACTGCACTGTGCACATGTGTGAGGTGCATTGAGAGGTGTGTGTGTGTGTAGGTCCCATGGCAGGGCTGGGTCCTACACCCAGAGCCCTGGGTGGCACTGGGAGACTCACGTCAGACCTGGATCAGCCAATGTGTTGGCCATCTTCCTGTCGCTGTGATGAAACACTTGATGAAAACAACTCGGAGGAGGAAAGGGGTTTTGGACTCATGGTTCCAGAGGTTCAGTCCATGGCTGACGGGCTCCATGCCTCTGGGCCTGAGGTGAGGCAGAGCATCATGGTGGAAGGGCATGGAGGAGGAAGGCTGCAGCTCATGGCAGTCAGGAAGGACCTGACATCGTCCAAGGCCATGCCCCAGTGACCCACTTCCTCCGCCAACCCCGCCTGCTGAGGTTCCCAGCACCTCCCAGTAGTCCATTCAGATTGTGAATCCACCAAGGGGTTCGCCCACTGAGGAAGTCAGGCCTTCAAGGGTCACCACCTCTGAACTCTGTTGCATGGGGACTAAGCCTGCAACACAGGGGCCTTTGGGGACATTCTAGATTCACACCAGAACAGCCAGGAGCAGCAGTCAGCATCTGCACACAGAATGAGTTGGAAGGTCTGGGGAAGGGCCACTACAAGCCCCTCCCTGGACTCCAGAGGGAAATGGACGGGCCGACATGCAGAGACGCACAGCAGGGCAGACCCAGGCCCCACTGTGGAGCCCTTGGTCCCCTCACCTCTGGTTATGGGGATCCTGTGCCAGCCACCTGGACACAGGCACACCTTTTAGGACCTGAGCCCCTGGCCACAATCGAAGAACAGCCTATGTCCTGGTGGAGCTGCGGCCAAGGCTGAAGCTCTGTCTCCTCCCCCATCTGCGTCCCTCCAAGAGTGCCCACACCTTTGCTGGACCAGCACCACAGCCCGGCTCCCTCAGAACCTCCCACCACCTCCTGCAGGTGGGGCAGTGCACCAACACGAACACAGGGGGTGGCCGGTGAGGAGCAGTGACCAGGACAGAGCCTTGGAGTCCAGGTGTCTGGTGGGTGGGTGTGAGTCAGTGTGTGTGGTGTGGCTGGCATAGTATTTATTGTGTGACTGTATGACAGAGGGTGGAGACATGTATGTGTAGCTGTGTATACGTAAGCATGTGTGATATGTGTGGACATATGTGGTCATATGTTACTGCATGTGTGGATGAGTGTGTTTCTGTGCATGTGCGTGCATGCATGTGCATAGGTGGTAGGTGGGGACATGTGGGCTCATGTGTGCAAGAGTGCGTTTGGCAGCTGCGTGCCTGTGTGAGGGTGGTGTTGGTACTGGCCATCGTGTCCCGGGGAGCCTACGCAGGATCTGCAGTAGCTCAGCGTGGGGAGGCTGAGCAGGGTCCTCTGTACTGCGTCTTCTGTGTGAACTGCCCACAGCTAGTGTCTGGACGCATGTTCCCGTCTTGCAGGTGTGGCTGGATGTCACGTGACCATATTGCAGTCTTGCTATCTCGTCCACTGGGCGGCTCCCTGGGCACTGGAGCATGGCCTGTAGGCATCAACTGCCTCCACGGTCCCGTGGCTCAGCCTGTGCACAGTTCAGTGTGCTGGCCAAGCTGTGAGGCTGCCAAGCCAGGCTATCCCTGAGCAGGTGGCCGGCTGGGCACAAGCTCACAGGCTCTAACCAGCCTCCCCCAGCCTCGTTCCAGCGCTGCATAAGCAGACACCGGCTTCAGGCCACGTGCTGGGGTTCGCCAAATGATCACAGTTTCGACTGCCAGAGAACAGTGGGATGAGTCTTTTTAAAAAAAAGACCAGGCCAAGAGGGGAGTGTGGTTCAGTGGTGAGGGCTTGGGTGGGACAAGGAAGCACAAGCCCCTAGGTTCCAGCACCACAAATAAATAAACAGGTGAATTCTAAGAGGCTAGAGCGGGGGTGGAGGCTGGGTCTGGGGCTCAGCGGCAGTGCACTTATCTGGCATGTGTGAGGCACTGGGTTCGATTCTCAGCACCACATATAAATATATAAATAAAATAAAGATAAAAAAAAGAGAGAGGCTAGAGCGGGATGTGGGGGCGCTGCTACAGGCTCAGCACTCAGGAGCAGCTGCACCCAGGAGCGCCAGGCCAGCCTGGGAAATCCAGGAGACTCCACCTCGTAAGTCATGGTCATAAATGGAAGGTGCTGTCTGAAACTCCTTTCCGACCATGAAAGACGGCACGAGCCGCCTGCTTCCTGAGCGCCCTGCTCACGTTGGGCGTGTGGCGGGGCAGCCCTCTGTGGCTCACGGAGGCCTTCTCGGCAGGAGAACGTGTCCCTGGCTGACATCCTCTCCCTGCGGGGCAGCGGCCTCAGCGAGCAGGAGGCCTGGGCTGTGTGCCTGGAGTGCAGCCTGTCCATGCGGAGCGTCGCCCACGCGGCCATCTTCCAGACGCTGTGCCTCACGCCCGACACGCTGGCCTTCAACACCAGTGGGAACGTGTGCTTCATGGAGCAGCTCAGCGGTGAGGCCAAGGGCAGGCCGCTGGGTGGGCGCGGCGGGGCAGAGGCACCCTCTCGGGTGGACGGAGCACAGACCCAGAGACCAGGGTCCTTTGCAGCCTGTTGGGATCCTCGGCCCGAGGTACCACAGAGGGTGAAAGGGGCTGCGCGGGGGACTTGGGTGGCTGGGGGGCTCCCGCTGCCCCAGGCTGCCACACATGCCCTCAGAGAGCCCAGCAGGGGCTGTGCCAGTCTGACCCACCCACCATAGCCCCCAAGGGGCCCTGCTCAATGGGAGACCCCAGCGCCTCCTCTCCCTACTGGCCTGTGGGGAGTGGCCACAGGACCCAGGGGACCTGACCATGAGGCTACCTGTCTCAGGTGGGCGGGCTGCCCTGCCCTGCTCCCAGGGAGAGCAGAGCTGCTGGGCAGCTTCCCAGGCGGCTCCTTCAGGAAGAGGGACAGAACCTTGCCTCCTTCCCCTGGTCAAGGTCCTCTTTTTAACCACTGCTTCTCCTAGTGCCTGGGCCCTCCTGCAGTGGGGCGGGGTGGAGGGAGGACACTGCCCGGCACCAGTGGCCTTCCTGACTGCTCGCAGGTCCTGGCTGGGTCTGGTCGGGGTCTGTCCGCCTGCCCCTACACAGCCGACCAGAGCAGCGCCTTTTCTTTTCCTCTCCAGATGACCCCGAGGGTGCCTTTGTCCCCCCAGAGTTCGACCTGACCGGGAACACCTTTGAGGTATGTGCTTCAGGAGGGCAACCCACTGAGCCCCGCTCCTGCTACCTTGGGGTTACCTGGCCACCCTGGCCACTACAGTGGGCTGCAGACTGGGCCTGAGTGCACCTGCTGACCCCAGGGGAGCTGCCTTTGGGCCCCGTCTTGAACCTTGAGGGCAGTGTGTTGGAGGGTGGCCTTGGGCCATTTGTCCTTACGGACTCCATTTCCTGCTGAGAGCATATCAGGTGGCCTCTGAGGACGTCCCTGCAGCCTGGAGACAGGAAAGGGGAGAGGGGGCTGGCAGGGAAGTGGCCGAGTGCCTGGGTCCTCCCTCGCTGTTGCAGCGTGTGTCCTCCAAGGGCTTCTACCCCGTGGCCCAGCAGGTATTCGCTGATGTTTCCCACCAAGAGCTTCAGAGCTTTGTTCTTCACACGTGATCTTTTTTAAAAATATTTTTTAGATGTTGATGGACGTTTATTTTATTCATTTATTTATATATGGTGCGGAGACTCGAACCCAGTGCCTCCCACGTGCTAGGCAAGCGCTGTACCGCTGAGTCACAACCCCAGCCCCTCTTCACACGTAATCTACCTGAGGCTGTTGTTGCTTTTTATTCAACTATGATTAATAAACAAAATCTGTGCATTTCACGGTGTACCAGGCCACGCACTGCCCAAAGTGCACACCACTAAGTGACTAAGTCAGACTAAGCAGTCCGTGCACTCTTTCCCAGTGTGACACAGGGACCCCTCTCCTCCTTCCGCATCCCAGGCAACTTGCCAGTGCAGTTAGTGGACCAGCTCCCTGCCACAGGAGCAGACTCCGTCCTGTGGCGCCCCAGGTCCATCCCTGCCCTAGAACTGGCCTCTAGATCCCCCAGTGCTCAGCAAGCCCTGTGCCTGCAGAGTGGTGCTGCTCCGGCACTTTATCCCAGGTGGACTTTGGACTCCGCTCTGCAAGTCCCAGGAAGCTCTGCTGGCGTGTGGTGGGAGTGGCTTTAAGTTAGATTCCTGGTCTCCTCTGTGAGCATCTGACAGCTTTTTACCTGCTGTGGTCTTTTTAACATCTTAGCAACAGCTAAAGCTTTTACCTGTCATGGGTGTTAGATTTTTATTAGGTTTATTCTCAGAAATTTATTACATTCTGCTTCTGTTCTGAAATGGACGTTGTGTTTTAGTAGCAGTTTCTCCTGCTTGTTGCTAGTCTACAGACGGACAGGTCGCTTTACCATCCTAACCTTAAACCCACCCATCTGCACACTCTTGTGTTGTTTCTGGCAGTGGACAGATTCCCTCAGCTCTTCTCTTCCACTGATCAAATCACCAGCCTAACCAGCAGGGTCACCCCTGGGGGCTGCCTTCCTTGGGGTACTCTGTGCTGTGAGGAAGGGTGTTGAGCCAGGGTCGAGGCACAGTGCGAGTTCGTCCTGTCTGGGGAAGGATCGCCCCGTCCAGCAGTGCGCCCCACCCTCCCCGCAAGACTTCAGCCCTGCTGCACTGATGGCAGTGACCACCTTGAGCCTCTGTGGGGCGCTCCTGTGCTGTCATCCAGATCGGCTCTACCAGCCAGGCACAGTGGTGCTCTCCTGTGATCCCAGAGCCGGGCAGCTGAGGCAGGGGGATTGCAAGTTCAAAGCCAACCTCAGCAATTCATTCAGCATTGCCCTAAGCAACTCAGTGAGATGCCGTCTCTAAATAAAATTCAAAATAGGGCTGGGGATGTGGCTCAGTGGTCGAGTGCCCCTGAGTTCAATCCTCAGTGCAAAAAAAAAAAAAAAAAAAGATTGACTTTACCTATTTACTTTCTGGTGTTAAATTGCCCTTTCCCACCGAGGAAAGGGCAGCTGGCCAGGTGTCCTCTCTCCTACATGCAGTGGAGCTGGACTCGGGAGTGTGCTCTGTGAACCCCCTGCATGCTCCGTGGGTGCTGGTGGTCTTCCCCCTCTGGGCACCGGGATGGTCCCAGGCCTGTCTGTGCAGCCCTGTTGTCCCTGCCTGTCTAAGAATGGGATGATCTGTCCTTGACAGTCCGGCAAAGCTCGCCGTTTCCTGGCAGAAACGTTCATTGTCACAGCCGATTATTAACAGTCTCAGGACTAACCTGGTTTGCGCTCTTCTGAGTGGGCTTTCTGGTCAATTTCAGCAGATGACAGTGGGCTCAGGTCGAAGGGTTGGCTGCAAGTGATGCCCTCCTGTGCCAGGGGTCCTCAGGCTGCCACCTGCACCCAGAGCACAGCCTGCACCTGCACTTCGCCCTCCTGTCGGCCGCACAGCATTGCTTTCTGGTCTGTTCAGGGTCTGCGCTCTCTCTTGGCTGCACACTCTTTTATGTTGATCACTCTGTCTCCCTTTACTTGTTTTGAGTTTGGGGTCTGTTCCTTTTCTAACCTGAGTTGGACCTGCTCACCCATTTTCAGTTCCTCTCCCCAACATCCGTGTTGACAACACAGGCTATGAATTTCCCTCAATGAGTGAGTTTTGCCGCATCCTGTGAGCTTTGCCACATGGCGTTTGCTTCTAAGAACTTTATTTCCACCAAGATTCCTTCTTTAGCCCATGAGTTAGTCAGTCTTGTGAATGGGTTGAGCTTTTCTTACTTTTCATTGAGATATGTATACAGAAAAATGATACCCTGAGCACACAGCCCCATGGATTCTCTCAACTGCATATCCCTGTAAGCAGCATCCACATAGCCAGAGCGGTGTTTCCACACTAGGGACCCGCCATCCCTCAGGGGCTCCAGGCCACACAGAGCTAAGAGCAGCTTCTCTGTGCTGTTCTGCTTCCCAGGGTGGACTCAGCAGGGCTAGCCAGCCGACTCCCGTCATGAGCACGTGGTCACTGGTGAGCATTCAGGCCCAGCAGCCCTCTCTTCTTCCTGAACGCACTAGGCCTTTCTTTCTGTTTCTGACTCCTAACTCGGTCGCACTGTGGCTGCAGAGGGCTGTCTGTGTGCTGTAGTTGTTTGTGGTTTGCTGGGGTTTTCTTTGTTGAGAGGTTCGTGCCCCTGGGCAGGACGCAGCTTCCTGTGATGTGACCCCCGCCCCGCGTCGGGCTGTGGCTGGATCTTCTGTAGCACTGGTTGGCTTTAACTCATTGCCCACTCACCCTACTGGCTATCGAGGTGAGTGCATTGAGATCCAGGCTCTGCTGGTGGGCAGACATGGCTCTCCCCATAGAGGATGCTGAGCTCCCGTGTCTGCAGAGGCCCTGAGGCCCCCCGGGCCAGCGCCACCCCGCTCACAGGACGCTCTCCAGGAGGACAGTGTGGGGCAGGAGGGCTCAGTGTATTTTTCACCAGGGAGCACCCAGGAAGCTGGTGCGTGGGGAACAGAGGAAGGGCCCCAGGTCCTCACCTCAGAATTGTCGAATGACAAGGAACTTCTGTTCTGAGTCCCTAAGTTCCCAGGTGACAATCATGGTTCCATTCTTCTACCCACAGAGCAGGTGGGTCCTTCCTGCCTTGCCCTGTGGAAAGGCCCTCCAGGTGCACCAAGGCCCGTTCCCACGTGGACATGGGACCCATCATCCCAGCCAGCCTGAGGTGCCCGGAGATCTCTCATCTGTCCCAGATGAATTTGGCTCTGGGGCCCTCAGCCAGGAGCTGCAGGACCCCTGTATGACCTAAGTGCTACCCGTGGCCTCAGGAGCGCAGGGCTCAGCGCACCTCCACCTGGACAGCGCTCGCCCGTTCAGGTGCACACCGTGCCAGGAGCAGGTGCCCATGGCCAGGTCACCCTCCAGGCGCCATGCTGCTCTCAGGAGCATGTGGCAGGGCCAGGTGGACACCATGGAGAGACACCCTGCCCGGCCTCCTGGGTCTCTGGACTGAGGTACTAGCCCTTTGGGCCGAGGCTGCTGGCTGCACCCAGGCTGAGCCACCCCATCCCTCACCTGTGCCCCTCCTGGTACCCCAGACCCCACTGCCCAGTCATAGCGTGATGGTGCTGATCAATGCAGCTGGGCCCTGCTCCTTCCCTGCTGGCCTGCCCCCAACACACACACACACACACACACACACACACACACACACACACACGTCAGCCTCCCCGTCGCTCCAGGCTCAAGAACAACCTCCCCCAGCCCTTACCTCCCCCAGCCCACCCTATACTCCAGGCACCATGCAGCTGCTCCTCCTGGGGCCATCTCCCTCCACCTCTGAGACTGACCCCTGGGCTCTTTGAATCCCCGGACACACCGGAAACCTTGATCCTTGCTCAGGAGACCCCACAAGTTGAGCTTGCTGGGCTCTGGCCCTGTGGGTCTCCTCCAGCCCCTGGCCCTGAGCACTGTGGGTCCAGGGGTCCAGCCAGGAGACGGTCTGTGTGGCTGGTGTCCCCACCCAGGGCCTGTGCCCAGCAAGTGCGGGGCACAGAGAAGCTGTGTGGATCTGAGTGAACACTGGCAGGAGGCCTAGGGGCTTGTGAGACAGACAAGGTGGAAGGTGGTAGAGGGCAGGGCTACGGCCTCCCTCTCTTGCCTATGTCCTCTCTAGCCATTCTCAGACCCTGTGCTCACCACTGCCCTGGTCATTGTGAAGGACGACACTCAGGATCCCCTGAGGTTCAGAGAGGGTCTGTGGTTTGGCCAAGGCCTCACAGCATGTGAGCAGAGGCCATTATCCCTCTGCCAGGGGTGGGGTGGCTTATAGTCCTGGTGTGAGCCTGAGGAGACAGACTCAGGACAGACTCTGGACACTGCAGTGACATGGGGCAGAATCACCTTGTCTGTCAATCCATCTGTGGACCTGGACCCCAGAAGAACAGAGAATGTCGGAGGCCAGCCGAAACAAGACACGTCCCCAAGCAAATGGCACCCTCTTTGGCAATCACCAGCTAGAAATGAAGCTTATTTGTCCCATGATAATAGCCACAAAGCCCACAGAAACCAGGGTGCCAACAAGCAGGAAGGACTGTGATGCAAGAAAGCCAGCCAGAGGCAGAGAGCCCACACTCGGGCATGGAGTATCACGTGGAGGCCCTGGGTCCCTCCCAGCAATGGAGAAAATGGAGTGTCCAGTCACCTGTTGGTTAAAGAGAAAACTAACAAAAAAGATAGGCCATGGCTCGGCAATAGAGAAATTATTTTGCAAAAAAATTGATCTCCCCCAAATTAATATAAGAAGCCACTGCAGTCACAGCACAATCCCAGCCATTCTGGTTTGTTCTTCAAGTGCCCAAGGTCCAATGGCATCGTGTGGCACAGGGGACAGCAGGCCGCTGTGGGCCCCACCAGGACCTGGGGCCGGCCTTCGGCATGGTCGGTGTCCTGGCGTGGACCACATGGAGGGCCCACTCTCAGGCGCACAGTTAGGAAAGCCCCCACTTTCAAACAAAAAGCAAACCTGCATTTTCCCTGCTGTTGTTGAAGAGTGCCTAGGTGGGGCAGCGTCGGGGGCTGAGTCTGCACCACAGGGCCAGCTGTGGCTGGACTGGACAGGGGTGCAGAGTGTGCTGGTGGGGCCTCTGGGACCCTGGAGCGGCGTGGCTGCTGCTGCTTCCTCCAGGAACAGTGGCCTCAGTGGGCAGTGCCCTGCCAGACCGACAGGTGCCCCGGAGTCCTGAGCACAGCAGAGGGTGCCCATGGGCAGAGCCGGAAATAATGGCTCCTTGCTGCCGCAGGCTCACATCTACTCTCTGGGGGCCACGCTGAAGGCTGCCCTGGAGTACGTGGCGGAGTCCGACCTGGAACCCAGGCTGAGTCCAGACCTGGAGGCGCTACTGAGCCAGATGCAGGCGGAGGACCCCAGGGACCGGCCTGACCTGGAGGTAAGTCCGCAGTGTCTGCCTGCCAATGCCCACAGCTGATCCCTGCCCAGCCCACCACACGTCTAATGCTGCACACCCAGGCACACATGCACACACATACACACACACACACAGACCCCAGAAGCCTCTTTGGGGTCCCTCAACCAGAATTAGGTGGCACTGCATTGTGCTAAAAGAAGGGCATGACTCTTAGTGTGCATGTTTGCAGTGAAGGGTTTGCCTTACAGTTAGCATGGAAAGACAATCCCGTTCTTTGCAACCCAGGACACCTTGCCTTTTTATACAAAAGGTGCATGTGGTGGGCAAGTGGGCAGCTGGGGACGGGCCACCTTGGAGCTTTGTCTCAGGAGGGCAGCCTCTCTGCTGAGAGACCAGCCTCACTGAGCGGCACACGCATGTCCACAGAGCATCATAGCACTGTGTGAGGAGAAGGTGCAACCCGGGTCCTCCTGCCGCCTATGCCGGAGCCTCTCAGCCGTCGGGAGGAGGGTGCTCTCCATTGAGTCCTTTGGAGCGTTCCAGGGTAAGCACATGCATCCACACACGTACCTGCCTGCACACATGCACATATAGGCATGCAATGTGCATCGAATGTACACACACATTAAGATGCAGGCACACTCACACTTGCTCATACCAACACCCCTACAAACACCCACCACATCACATAGTCACATGCATGTGTGCTCAAGGAGAGCTGTGTGCACCCCACAAACACAGCTACGCTCACATGCGTGCAGATCCACAAGTCTATTCACACTCTACACAAGCGTGCAAATGCATCTGCATGTCTGTGTCATGTGCCACATGTGCCACAATGGCATGTGCACACTCATCCAGTGACCTGAGCGAGACTTGCAGGGAGAGCTGAGCACTGGGCTCACACTCAGAAGCCACCAAAGCTGGTACTGTCCACCCCTGCCTGTCCCAAACTGCCCTGCAGAAGGAAAGCCCTGGGTCCCACCACCCCACGCCCACACCACAGGGGCCTGCAGACACCTGCTGCTGTGTCGGCTTCTCTGCACACGTGGGGCTCTGGTGGGGTCTGGGCAGCCTCAGGGACTTGAGAAAGGAGTGTGCAGGGCCCGGTGGCTGGGGTCCTCCCTGCTGAGAGTGGCCACCTGCATTGCTCCCACAGCAGGAGGGTTGGTTCTAGGTGCAGAACCCCATGGGAGGGGTGCCACTGAAGTAGGCCGCAGAGTCCCATAGGGCCAGATGCATGGAGGACTGCCCCGGGTTATGTCCTGTCCTTGTCAGCCTGACCTGTGCACGCATCATAGAAGAAGGAGGAGCTGGGGACGGGAGGCTTGGACAGGCTGGGGCCAGCCAGGGAGGCTCTGCTAGGCAGGGCCAGGGAGGCCTTGGGTGACCCCAGGAGGTCTCTGGGCTCTGCCCTGAGGGAGGGGTGGGGTCTGGAGCACAGGACAAGAGTCCCCTACCTGTGAGACCTGTGCTGGGGGCTCGGTCGCCATGGTGCCACCCAGCAGTCACAGCCTCTCCGTGGTGACCACCTCCTGCAGACGTCGGGGAGAACACTTGGAAGGGAAGACCTGCCTCGAGAAGCTCGGGCCCCAGGAGGCCTCCCGGGGACTTCAGCGCTGGCCCAGAGGCCCTGCCCACGCCGGAGAGCCTGCCCCAGCCCACCACACATGAAGACCCAGAGCAGGAGGCCATCCGGGGCCCCAGACCCCCGCCCACCAGGCCACTGCTATCAGCCCCCATGAAAAATGGAGAGAACCCTGGCCGGGAAGGACTGGCCAGCCTCGTCCTGGACAGCAAATGTCCCCTCCACGAGCTGGACAAAGATCTCCTCAGGCGGAGCCTGAGGAAAGTGCAGACGTTCCCAAGGCTGCTGCCGAAGGGCCCCGAGGCCAGTGCCCTCTGCTTCCCACTGAGCAGCCCCAGGAACCGTCTGAGCGTCTCCGAACTCTTCCCCCCGGACCCCAAGGTCTTTCTGGAAGGGAAAAATGGCCTCCCTGGCTTCAAGGCACAGCCCCAAAGCAGACTGTGGTCAGAGCAGGAACCCAGGCTCCAGCTGGAAGGCGCACCAGGTGCAGGCCTCAGAGCGGACAGGGGGCTGAGGGCCTCAGGACAACAAGAGACCCCACTCCCTGGCCAGGAACCTGCGGAGGAAAGCCCCCGACCCTGTCCCATAGAACCCGGAGATGCAGGCCGGGAAGCCCAGACTCCAGGGGACGCCGAGGGGATTCCTGGAGGAGCCGGGCAGCCGGAAAAGGCAGCCACAGAGCAGGTGGGTGGGCGAGGTGGGGTGGGTGGGGAACGGCTTGGGCCTGGAGCTGCCTGTGTTTGAAGGAAGCTGTGAATGTGCTGGGGGTGGGGGCTGCCAGGCACTATCACGCCAGGTGCCGCCTCAAGCCAGAGCGCCTCCCAGGGTCTTTGGAGGTGGGTGTTCATCTCTGAGTGGCCAGGAAGCAGCCTCCAGCCCCGCCAGACCAACGTACCCACCAATCAGCACATCCTGGGGCTGGATTTTTGCAACAGACTGAGGCTGGCAGCTGGGGGTTAGGGGCTGTTTCCCCAGTTCTCATCCCAGGGCCTTCCCTGTCCTGCTCTTATGATTGCTTTAAAGGTTAGAAACCAAAACTGAGCTGTAATTGCTCACCTGTCCATCCTGGCGCCAGAAGGTGCTGGCAGTAGCTGAGCCTGATCAGCATTCTGGTCAATTCCGGGATTCTGCAAGGCTGGGGCCTCAGACAGGACAGTGTACCCCAGCCACAGGGGGTCCCCCAAGCAGGACAGGGTCCTCAGACAAGACAGGTCCCCTGGCATGGAACCCTCCTTGTGAGGGACAGAGGGTTCTGCTTGGAACCAACCATTTGGGATATTTGTGTAGTTTTCAGCATTGCCATAGACCATCAGAGTAGCCTACGTTTTTGGCCCTTCTGTTCAGTCAGGGACACCTGAGCTAGTTGGAACTAGCAAGTATATCATTAATTTTTCATATTTGTCAGTTTCTTGTTACTATAACAAAACACCTGAAACAGGCCACTTGATTTAAAAAAAAAAAAAAAAAGGTTTAACTTGGCATACACCTGTAATTCCAGCAACTCAGGAGGCTGAAACAGGAGGATCACAAATTCAAGGCTGACTGGAGAAACTAAGAAAGACCCTGTCTCAAAATAAGATTGAAATAAAGCAGGGATGAGGGAGGGGCACTGGGGATGTAGCCCAAAGCCTGCCTAGCATGCTGGGGGCCCTGTATTCAATCCCCAGTACAAAAAAGGAAGAAGAAGAAGAAGAAAAGGGGCTTATTTAGCTCACTGCTCTGGAGGCTCAGGTTGAGGGTCGCGTCTGATGGAGGCTTCTTGCTCACGAGGCTTCACCTGGAGAGGCAGGGGGTGTGTGTCTCTGGTCTCTCTTCCCCTCTGAAGCCACAGGGTTTGTGGGCTCCCCCCATGTCAGTGTCTCTGCACCTCCCCAGCCCTCTGCCAAACACAGGGCCGGACTCCATCCCCCCTCTCACACCTGACAGTGGGGACAAAATGCCTGTCCCAGTGGGGCCTCAGACCCACAGCACAGCACAGAGCTCCCGCTGGCTGCTCAGCCCCCTGAGGTCCATGTCCCCAGGCCTGGCGCCCCTCAGGGCAAGGACACCTGAGCCAGTGGCACAAACAGGCCCGTCCACTGGGCAGCACCGAGGCTCGAGGACAAGGTGACAGCAACGGCCCTTTTCCACCAGGCTCTGCGGCCCAAGGAAGAGGGGTGGGCAACTGTGGTCACATTGTCCTTCCTGTTCCCACGGCGGGGAGGGACGCCCCAGGGAAGCACGCAGCCATGGCACCGAGCCTGCCTGCTTGGGCCTGGCGCAACCCATGCTCAGCCAGCTGCACCGCGGCACACGTGGCGCCAGCACCTCCCGGGCGGGACACTCCACATACAGGGCCTCGTCATACCCACCTTCCAGACTTCGCGTCGCGGCCGGTGGCAGAGTGGCCCGTCAGAGTGGCTGGGCCGAGGTCTCCGGCCGGGCACAGGGAAGGACTGACCAATGAGTGCAGCTCCTGCCGAGCCGTCAGAGCTGGGCCCAGGGCCCCGGGCTCAGGCCCCCTGGCCCCCGGTGTCGGGGGCGGCCTGTCAGTCATGCCCACCCCAGTTCCAGCCCCAGCCGTGAGTAAGGAGGAGCCGAGGCACTGAGGCCACATGTAGCTCAGCCCTCAGGGGTACCTGGGACTGTGCACAGGGTCCCCAAACTTCCGACACCCAGGCTGGCGCTGCTGGCCCAGCTCACACGTGGAGGAAGCACAGGAATCCAGGAGTTCCTGTGTGAAACACACGGACCTTAAGACCTGCCTGGCCAGCCAACAGCCCAGACAGCGCCCAGCCCCCACCACTCACCCCCCACCAGCCACCTGCCCGCCAGTCCACTGGGCTCTGAGAAGGGGCCCAGCCAGTGCCTGTGCAGGAGGCACGGGGCCATCCTCCAGGTCCACATGTTGCCGTGCCTTCCTGCCCCCAGGGAGCCACGTCCTCAGCCCCACCCAGTGTCCAGGTGTGCCTAGAAGCAGCATCGGGATTGCCCGGCCGTCCCCTTGCCACTCCGGGTCTCTCGTGGGCGCTGTGCGTGGGATGGAGGCAGCTCTCACCTGTCGTCTCGTGGAAGTGCTTCCCCAAGGCGCCTCACAGGACAACTCTCCCCCCACAGAGCCTGTCCCTGCAAGACCTCCTGTGCCAGCTGGGCCGGCCCTTCCGGGAGTATGAGCTATGGGCCCTGTGCCTCGCCTGCCTCCGAGCCCTGCAGACCCACAGCCAGCACCCAGGTGACCTGGGGCCTGGGGCAGCTGAAGAAAGGCTGGGGTGGGAGTGTCCACACTGTGACCAGGATGCGGAGCAGTGTTCACGCTCTGAGCTGGGGGAATAGTGTCCAAACAGTGACCAGAACAGGGGGCAGTAGAAGTGTCCACTCTGTGAGCTGGGGGCAGCAGTATCCATACTGTTAGCGAGGACAGAGGACAGTGTCCATGCTGTGAGCTACGGAGGGGGCACTGTCCACAGGTGAGCTAGGGTGGGGCAGTGTTTTGCACTGCGTGTGGCCTCCCAAGCTGGACCCTGCTGGACCCTAGGACAGATGGGTGGTCATCTGTGTTCTCAAAGCTCTTGCGGCCGTGACAAGAATGGTGTCTAGAAGAGATGGAGGGTTGGGCACGGTGGCCTCTCTTGTCATCCCAGCAACTCGGGAGGCAGAGGCAGGAGGACCCCAAGTTCCAGGCCAGCCTGGGCAGCTTAGCCAGACCCTGTCTGTCTAGAGTAAGAATAGAAGGGCTGGGTGCAGCTCTGGGGCAGACCACTTGCCCGGTGTGTCTGGGGCCTTGAGATCCAGACTCCCAGGTCAGCCTCCTCGGTCAGTACACAGCATGGACCACAGCCCACTCCTCCTGGTCCTGCCCTTTTCATCCCCAGCTTGATGAGGGCACTACAGCAGTGTCTGCCTGAGGCCCTTCTGCCTGGGGGTGGAAGAGGTGGCCCAGGACCTCTGTAGCAGGAAGAGGCTCAGGTAGAGCAGCACCGTCTCCTGGCAGCTTCTCGTGACCCGCATTCTGTTGCAGCCTGCCTGTGCCTGGACAACGTGTTGGTGGCCGAGGACGGGGCTGTGCTCTTTGGGCCGCCCCCTGCCAATGGTACGCACACGGGGCGGGGGCCCCTGGGGCCCACGAGGGCACACCCTAAGCTGTGTTCTCTCCTAGGCTCTTACAACTCGCTCTTCCTGGCTCCCGAGGTGGCAGAGGAAAGGCTGGTGACAGAGAAGGTAAGGCCCAGCTCCTCAGGCCACCCTCCCCACCCCGACAGAGCCCACACCCCTCTCCTGTCCGGTGCCCCCTTCGGTACCTTGGCTTGCCTGCGGGCAGCTGGGCAGTGCCCAGCACAGGCCTCCTCCAGGGCACAGGCAGAGCCAGGGCGGGGTCCTGGGCAAGGTGAGTGTGTGTGCGGGCTGCCCCTGGCTCTGCAGGGCCGAGGGCAACGTCAGGAGTACTTAACCCTGAAGTCCAGTAAGGACAGCAGTCAGCACCGGGTCCTCCACTCGGGGAGGCGGAGGGCGCTCCAGAGGCTCCCGAGCTGGACACTCCTCACACCAGAGTCTGCAGGGAGAGGACAGGCAGTTCGAGGGCTCCCCTGAGGAACTCCCCAAGGGCAAGGCAGGGCCTCACGTGGACACTTGGAGCCAAAGAGGCCGAGCTGGGCAAGCCTGGTGGGCAGACGGAGGAAGCAGCGGGCGGTGTAGACGTGAGCCCCCTCTGCAGCCCACACCACAGAGCGCTTGCCACCACGCTGGCCAGCGGAGACAGGAGCAGGCCGTCACCCTCACAGTCGGTGGGGACCACAGCCAGGCAAGGCCAGAGGTCAGGCTCCAACAAGATCAGGTCCCAACAGGAACACAGCTTCCAGTGAAGACCCCCCAAGAAAGCGCCGGAGGCCCCCACTGGAATGAGCCGGTGTGGGCCGGGTGACAGACGCCAGGGGTGACTAAGGCACCTGGAAGCAGCCATCCTAATGGCTTCAGTGAGCAGTCACCAACAGGCTGGAAGAAAGGACAGAATGGAAACAGGAAGTTACGACAATGAAAGAGAAAACAAAGTGCACATTTTTAGAACTAAGTAAAAAATAAATAGATAAATAACGACTCCGTGGGCTGGCGGGCTGGCTCAGGGGCAGAGCCCTGCCAGCATGCTCAAGGCCTGCACTTGGTCCCAGCAGCATGCGCACTCGAGATGGGTCAGCAGATGGGCTTGGGACGAAAAGGACACGGGAAAGGACTGGTGCAACTGAAGACAGAACCACAGACATGACACAGTGTGAATAAGAAAGAGGAAAGAGACTGAGACCTGCACAGAGCCTGAGGATTTTGTGGAACATGACAAAAGACGTAGCAGCCATGTCATCAAAGTCCTGGAGAATAGCAGGTGGGGCAGAAAAGGTACTCAAAGAAATCATGGATGAAAACTTCCCAACTATGGCAGAATGCGTAGACCTACAGCTTCAAGAAGCTAATGAAACCCAAACAGAACAGATTCCAAGGCATCCACACCACAACAGCACAGTCAACCCTGCATGCTGCAGACCAAAAGAGAAAAGAGAAGGAACCACAACTGCTGTGCAGGGCGGCCAACTAGATGGCACCTGCCACATGCCCACAGGCTCCAGGCCTGAGTGCAGAGGGCCCCGTGGCCAGCACAGGCTCTTCAGAAATGGAGGACAGGGCAAGATAGCCTCCGGTGAACGGCAGCCGAGGACTCGTGGCCAGCAGATCCACTCTGCAAGAATGGCTAATGGAAATCTTTAAGCAGAAAGGAAAATGGAAGGAGGAGGAGGAAGGCAGGAAATGCTAAGAACACGTGTGGCCACCCCGGTCACCCCAGCCACCAGGGGACTGAGGCAGGAGCATTGCTAGTTCAAGGGCAGCCTGGCAACTTTTTTAAAAAAGGCTGGGGGATGTAGCTCATGGTAAAGCAGCCCTGGATTCAATCTCCAGTAACTCAAAAAGGCAAAAAATACTATGAACAAAATGGAATTTGATGGAAGAAAAGAGAGAAGACAGGAGTTACCAGCACCAGAGAGAACAGAGGGGCATCTCGATGGCCTGCGGACGTGGAAAGCACAGCCTAGGAGGGCTGCCCACAGCCCTCACCCACTCCGGAGGCGCAGATAAAATGCCCAGTTCTGCAACAGCGAACCACCACCACCCAGGAAGAAGCAGGTCACTCGAACAGCCCAGTAAGTACCGAGGACCGCGAGTTTATGATTTTAAAATTCACCAGAACATATCTCTAGGCCAGATGGTTTCACTAGAAAATGATACCAAGTGTTTAAGGAATAATTAACACCAGTTCTACACAATTTTTTCAAGAAAGCAGAAGAGAAAAATGTTTCCCAATTCATTTTATGGAGTTAGTATCACCCGATCCCAAATTAGACAAGAGTACCCCCCCCAAAAAAAATCAGTATCTCTCACCAGAATGAAGGCAAATGCAAATGTAGTGCAGCAGTATAAACAGCAGTCATACGCCTCGGCAGAAGGTTCTATTCCAAGAAGCCAAGACTGCTTCAGTACTTGAAAATCAGTGCAGATAAGCTTATCAACACTACAGAACAAAAACCCACAATCGTGATGATTGATGCAGAAAAAGCATCAGACAGGGTCTAACGCCCATTCATAAGCTTACAAAAAAGAAGAAAAAACTCTAGAAAACATAGAAATGGAAGAAACATCTTCAAGTTCATAAAAAAGCATCCACCAAAAAAAAAAAAAATAAATGAATAAATGCAATAAGCAATCCGCGGCTAGTGTCCTAGTACTCAGTAGCCCAAGACTGGACGCTTTCCCCTAGATGGGAACAAGGCACCACCCTGAGCTCTCGGGAAAGCATCTCAGGTGTGGGCTGCGGCCCCTCATCAGACCAAGAGGCTCCTGTGCACAGGGAGCAGGCCTGTCCGAGGGCCTGCTGCTAACTGCAGGCCTGCACCACTGGGCAGGTGTCCAGAGTACCATGTGGGCAGCTGCCTCCTCACACTGCCCACCAGCTACCTGTGAAGACGGAGGGGGCGTCCCAGTGGAGCTCTTCACACTCCCATGTTCAAAGCCCAGACCCGAAAGGGGGTGTTAGCCATGCAGCCCCCAGGCCATGCCCCGGGGCTCCCCTGGGGGCTGGCTAGGGTGGACCCCCAGGCTCCAGGCTGGTCCTGGCTCCAAAGGACTATGCCTGAGTCCCCCTTAGGACACCAGGTCTTCCAGGCCTGGCTGGGCCCCATGGCCCAGCCGCCACCATCCTCCTCTTTCCGCCCTGCAGGCTTCTGTGTACTGCGTGGCCGCCGTCCTATGGACCGCCGCCAAGTTCAGCATGCCCCGTGAGCAGAAGCTGGCCTTGCCACGCAGACTCAAGACCCTCCTACTGGACATGGCAAGGCGCCACGCCCCTGAGCGGCCATCTGTGGCTGAGGCCATTAAGGTAACCACAGGGGTCATTCCCTGCTCACAGTCCCGGGGCCTTCAGGCCACTGGGCAGGGAAGGGAGTGAGTCTCATTCCTTGACCAAATCCATGTGGGCAGTCAGAGTGGGGCTGCCCCACAGCCTGGACCTCTACCTACTGTCCCTCCTGCTATGCAGGCTACCAGCTGCGGTTGTCCTGTATATGTGCAGGGACTGGTCCTGGCCAGACCCACAGGCTCTGTAGTGAGACCCTCTCCTCGTCTGGTGCCTCTCGTCTCTGGCCCTCAGAGGTAGCAGAGCCAGGGCAGCCCCTGGCACTGCCCCGAGTGTCAGCAGGGAGGCAGGGAGCTCCTGTTCGGTCTCTGTTCACAGCTGCACACAGGGAGGGCAGACCCCAGAGGTGGAGTCTCACTGAGGTCTCCCGGCTCTTGCCCACCCCGCTGCAGCGTCAGGGCACACGGCTGGCGTGGTAGGGCCGAGGCCCGAGCCACCCACTGGCCGGCCCAACCTTCTCTCTGCCCTCAGGTGTGTGGCAGCTACCTCCTCCAGCGCGGCATGGACAGCAGCAAGATCCTCGCCCACCTGCGGGTGTCCACCTGCAAGGTGAGACAGCACTCCATGCCCAGGTGACCTGCACAGCGGGCACCCCCAGGGGCATGGACTCCCCAGTAGGCAGCGAGTTTGCTGGGCCAGCGTCTCCCATCCCATAATCCTGCCACGGTCTCACTGACGGGCCCCTGCTCTGAGTCTCGGGGGCAGAGGCCTTCTGTGCTGGGCTTGTCCATCCCTCAGAAAGCTCCTCGAAGTGGAACCATGGGCACGTGTCCACACTGCACCCCAGTGACCCCTGGTGAGTTTCCCGTGGCCCTCTGCGCAGGTCCACCAGGAGGACGAGACCGTCAGCCTCCACGACGCCTTCTCTGTGGTTGAGCTGAAGCCCCGAGCGGCACCTGCTCCTCAGCCCAGCCCAGGTGGGTCTGCCAGCTCCTGGGAGTCCCGCCCCCTGGGAGTCCCGCCCCGGGGTACCTGGTTCCCAGACCAGGACGGCGAGTACAGAGGGCAGCCCACCAGGCCCTCCTGCCCACCCTCCACTCCACCCCTCCCATCCACGCTCTCAGCCCAGTCCTCACCTGGCCCAGCTCTGTGCTGCCGGCTCCCTCCCAGCAGCTCCTCCACCCCTGGCTGCGGCCAGCCCTCCAGTCTGTCGCCTGGCCTCAGTCCTCCCCAGGCATGGACACTCCACCTTCCAGGCCCTCTGGCCAAGCCTGACAGAGGTGGCTCTGGGGAGGCGTACAAAGGGCACAGTACCCAGTCTTGGGGCCCAAGGAGCTGGGGGCCCCGAGGTGCAGTCACTCTAGAGCGTCTGCCAGCCCCCTAACCACCCTTCTCCCCACCGGCTACCTCAACCCCCACGGCCCCAGGCTTCCTGCCAGTCAGCAGTGACACCAGGCTCCTGGCTGTGCCGGGGCCTGTGCCTCACCCGCCCTCCAGCGAAGGAGCCAGAGAGCCGCCTGAGACCTTCAGTTCTGAAGCCGTCCACTTCAGACCCATCGTCCTCATGCAAGGCTCGGGTGTGGCCAGGTGAGCACGCCCACCCTGGCTGCTGGCACACAGCACGTGGGTGGCCCTCCCAAGCACTCTCCCTCTCCCCACAGGGACCAGCTTGCTGTGTCCTCAGGGCCGGCCAGCCAGGCGGAGAGGAGCACCCAGCTGGACACAGCGGGCAAGGGGAAGCAGGTTGCCCTGGACACAGCGGGGGCCACCAGCCTGGAAACACCTTGCCACTCAGAGTCTGCTCCAGGGCCACAGGGAGCAGCCCCAGAGCCTGTTGGGGACCAAGAGAGCCCCTGCCAGTCAGGCCCTGACCCAACCAACCAGCCAGAGGAGGCCACAGCAGCAGTGCCTGGGTCTCTGGGCCCTGCCCTGCCCCCCAACCAAGGGCCAGATGGGCAGGCCCTGGCCGGAGCCATTCTGCCCCCAGGGCCCTCCTCAGCCAACCACAGCCCGTGTCACCCATGCAAGCCACCCAGGAGCAAGGCCACAGAGCCAGAGGGTCCCCAGCCGTCGGCTCAGAGCCCCACCCTGGCTGCACTGAGTCCAGACAGCCCCAGGGGCCCAGACAGACACCCCGAGAGGCCCCGGACAGCAGACCGCAAGATCTCTCCGTCCAGTGTGGACACCTCGTCCCCCTCCAAGAGGACGGCCTGCCCCTCACTGCAGGAAGCTATGCGCCTTATCCGCGAGGAGTTTGCCTTTGATGGCTACCTGGACAACGGGCTGGAGGCTCTGATCATGGGTAGGGGCCACAGGCCAAGAGCAGCCCCAGGACCAGGCAGAGTAGGCAGACCCTGCCCCAGGGGGAGGCTTGAAGGGCAGTCTGGAGCCCCACTCATCAGCCCTACCAAGGGCCACCAGGGGCCAGGGACAGCACCTGGCAGCCTCGGGTGGGAGGCAGGTCTGGGGAGCCCACCCTGTGTCCCCCCACCTACACCCAGCCCTCTGCACCTCGAGACCACCTCCTCCAGGTGATGGAGCAAGAGAACAAGAAATGCCCAAGGTGCCCTGTTGTCCACACAACCAGGGGAGTATATTCACGCCTTGAAAGACCTCACCTTCGCCACCTTCTGTGGAGCCATATCTGAGAAGTTCTGTGACCTCTACTGGGATGAGCGGCTGCTGAAGAATCTCTTCCAGGTGGTCAACCAGCCAGCCTCACCCTCCGACAGGTGGGTGTGCAGGCCAAGACCACCTTCCAGGCCCCGCCCCCAGGGTGACTGCACACATGGCCACTGGCCGCGGGGTGCTTGCCTGGGAACTCTGCTGCCTGGGGGCAGGCCCACCCTAGCTCGTGGTTCTAGAAGGTGTTCTGACCTGTCCCTGAGTCCTGTCCAGCAAGCTTTGTGGGGCCCATGCCCCAGGAGGTGCAGGCTAGAGGTGAGAGGCCCCACCCTCCCCCAGTGTGTGCAGGTGAGGCTCCCTGCTGGGGGCCAGCTGCATCGGCCAAGACCATCCCAGAGGGCAGGGTCTTGACCAGTTGTTCTGATTACCAGCACTTCCCAGGAACCGGGGTCTCAGCCTGAGAGCTCGTCAGGCAGCTGTCCAACCTTGGGCAAAAGGCCCTCGCTCCACGGACTGGGTAAGAGATACCGCCTGCAGCGCGGGGAACAGGTGCGCACTCTGCCAGCCAGTCCTGGCCCTTCGGTAGCAGGAAGGGCTTTGGGTGCCCAGGACACCCAGGATCCTGGGACTGAGGGCTGTCAGTTAGGGGCCTTCCTCCTTCCCTTTGCCAGCCACCAGCACCCACTAGGGCCTTTGCACCCACCTAGAAACACCAGCCATTTAAACCCTCTGAGCTGGTTTCCCAGATCATCAGCCCAGGCTCCAGGTCAGCTGAAACCTAACGTCCGAACCTATGTGAGGGAGCAGACGGGTGGGTGCTGACCACACCTGGCTGCAGTAGGGCCTCTGTGGTGGCCTCATCCCTATTTCAGCAAACCAGGGAGCAGATGATAGGCCAGGCATGAGGTCCACCTGCTCTCGATGGCCAGGGTCCCAGGAAGCCACCAGCAGACAGAAGCTTCAGAGTTGACAGAACCAAGGGCCTGAGGGTTGTAGGGAAGGGATAGAGTGGGGTTTGAGTCTGAATGTTCCAGAGAGGATGGGCTGCAGGGACAGAGGGGCCTGGGCCCACAAGAAGTCTGGAAACAATGCAGATGCCTACAGGAGGCCTGTGGGAGGGCCCTCACCTGGAACTTCACAGGAAGTCTGGCTTCCTCAGCCTCCAGCCCTGTCCCAGGATTGCATGGCTGGGACCTCCCCCAAGGGCATGAGCAGTGTTCCCCACACTCCCTGGGTGGCGAGTCCCTTTCATTGGGACACATGACCTGAACCTGCTTCCTGACCCTCACCTCTTTCTCCCAAGGCAAAGAGAAGGTGGTGGCAGCCCGGGGCAGCGGGGGCCCCTGCTCGCCCACCACGCAATCGGACAGAGACTCTGACATACTCTCACAAGGAAACTTTGAGGTGGGATTCCGGCCTCAGAAGTCGATAAAAGCTGCTCGAGAAGGGCAGCCTGAGGTGAACGGGCAGCAAGTCCCTGGCCCGGAGCCTGCCAGCAGGGCCTCAGACATGGACACGGTGGCCCGGCTGGCCAGGCCCAAGGAGCGTGGCCCTGCTGGGTCTCTGGGCCCAGCAGAGTTCCGTAGCTGCAGCCCTGGCTGGTCCAGCGCCTTCTACGAGGCCGACTGCTTCGGGGCCGATGTCCACAACTATGTGAAGGGTCTGGGCATGCGGAATGCCAGCGGGCACCCAGAGCCTGAAGCCGAGAGCCCTGTGAGTCCAGGGCATCTGCCCACTGGGGGTGGGATCACTGTAGGCAGAGGGCCTTGCTCAGGCAGAGCTTTAGGTCGCCCTGAGGGTTGATGATGACATACATCCTGTACTCGTGGCCCACTCCGGGGTCCTGTGGGGACGGTGCTCTGCTCGTTGGCACACGCTGTGCACATTCTGGAGGCAGGCAATAGCTTTTCTCTCCTGTTACGGAGCGTGTGGTACCGGCTCACCCATCCTGGCCACCACGGTAAGCTTGGGTCACCTCCCACTGGGATGGGCAGGTGCAGCCTCTTCCTCCTTATCTGGTCCCTTGCCTTGAGCAGCGCCATTTGGAGATGACAGCAAGCACCAGAGCGTCTGGTCCGCAGCAGGTCCTGGCTGGACCCGGGGTCAATGTGGTCTGGCATGGGCTTATCTGTGGGCAGCACCATCCAGGTCAGGGGCAACCCAGGCTCTTTGTTCCGGGTCACAGGGCACAAGCAGGCTGTGGCTTGAGCAGCTGGACCTGGCCAGCACCATGTTCAGGAGAGCTCTGGATGGAGGGCTGCTGTCCCTGCTCTTGGGGCCCAACAGTGACCAGGAGCCCCCTGCAGGGCAGCAGCCACACAGGTCCAGGCCCATGGGGTCTGACAAGACCCTCAGCAGATGGGCTCCTGGCACCCCCCTGCCCACTTCATTCACACCTCTGGCCCCAGCCCATGGCCCAGGGCAGTATCTCTCAGCCCTGTACGTGTGCCTTGGGACCCCACAAGCAGGGGCGCTCTGCACAGACATCCACTGACGAGCAGGGCCCAGATACCGTGCCTTGCAGGGGAGCCCATAGCACCCCTCACCTCTCATACCAGGGACTCAGCGTCACGAGGCTCAGCCCTGAACAGGACCAAGGTGCCTGGCACCTCCCGGGCCCCAGAATGCCCCTGAGCCTCGCTCCTTCAACTCTGTGGGGCTCATCCTGCTTCCTGTCTCCCCGCAGCTCCTGGAGCACTGCCCCCCCCCAGCCCCACCTTTCCAGGCAGCAGAAAACAAAACCACCGCGCGGCAGAAAGTGCCCGCAGGGCCACTGGCCTGTCATCCATCAGCACAAGAAACAGACCAGGAGGGGTAAGGCACTAGCACAGGTGGCAAGAGACCAGGCTCAGCACCCTCAGGACATGCACCAGACCAGAGGTCAGGCCTCCACCAGTGGCAACCTGAGTAGCACTGCCCTGCAGCTGTGTGCTGGGCAGCCCTGACTGGGCTGCTCCAACGCTCAGACCATGAAAGAGCCCAGGTACAGGGGTGTGTATTGCGAGGCTGCTCCAGAAGGGGCCATGGGCTCTATCCCCAGAAAAGACCTTGAAAACACGCTAAGGCCAGCTCCTGCTGACTCGGCTGTGATCCCACAGCTGGGTCCAGGTTCCTTAAGCACTGACCCGTCCTCAGCCAGTGAGGGCACAGGTGGCCAGGCTGACGTTACTGCTGTGGCTCCTGCTCAGGATGGCTATACAGGGGTTCCTCTGAGGAGGGTGGCTGCCCTTGGGGCACAGGAGACAAGGAGTGGCCTGCCCCCCGGGGGGAATGTCGGATGAGTTTCCTGTGCCCTGGTCTGCGTGGCGGGTGGCTTAGGTGAGACGGCACAGCGGTTGTGCCTGTGAGAAACCACTGTCTGCCTCAAGCAAGGAGAGCATCACGTTTGTGGGCAGACTTCACATTGTGCCCCAAAGAGCAAGGGCCTGCACGGGCAGCCCCTTCACTGGGGAGGGGAGGTGGCATTGACCATTCACAGCATGAACCAACAGCCCCTGAGCCTGTGGCCGGCCACAGGCGGGAATGCATGCTGCAGTGTCTGCAGCCGCGGTTGCGTACCCAACACCCCGAGTCCTAGCCTGGGCACCGGGTTCTGCTTCTGCTGTGGAAACGGACTTTGCTTTCTGTGTTTGGGGATTGGCAGTGGCTTCAGTTCATCCCTGCTTTCTTCCTTTTTTTGTAATTTCCGGGTTTTCTAACCTCTGATTGTTGCTTTCTTTGTCTACCCTGGGGTCCATTAGCCATTTGGCCCATTAAATCCAGTGGCCATTGTGCCTAAACTGCACCTCAGATCACACACACTTACTTCTGTAACAAACCAGTGCTCTTCTGATTTCCTAAGAGCTCTTGGTCAGGATAGGGGCAAAGCCTGCCTCACCGTCCTTGCAACTGGGCCTGACCAACCACCTGGGCCTCGGGCCACGCTGTTCTGTGCATCAGCCACGGTGTGGACCCCATAGGGAGGCCAGCTCTTGTGTCTTCCTCTGCAGGTTGTGTGAAGATCACGTCATGTAGATCTATCTAAAATCCACACCTGTCTGCAGAGCCGGGCGGTGCCAAGTGCTGCTCACGTTGGGAGCGGCCTCGATGCAGCACGTCTGCACAGTCTGTGTTTTAGCAGGCGGCAGGCACGTGCTGCCTCACAGGGAACCACCTTCAGGTTCCCAAGTCCTTGGCACCCACAAACCCTCCCCAAGGATTTGTCAACATCAGCACCTCCACTCAGACAAGAGACAACAGGGCAGACAGAACCCGGTACAGGGTGACCTCCAGGGACAGACAGGAGCCGCCCAGCCCTGGGGCCATGGCCCCCCTCCTCAGAGGCCAGGGTCACAGCTGTGAGGACCTCTGGCCTGGCTCCAGCCAGCAGACAGCGGGATGCAGCCTGTGCACACAGCTCGGGAGGCTGCAGTCACCAGCCTCGACCTCTGAGGTGCCCCGGCCTTCCCCAGGACAGGATGTTCTGGGTCTGCACTGTGTGCAGGGAGCCACCACATGCAGTTTCTGAGCACTTGAATGCTACCCGTGTGGCTAAGGAACTGGCACTTCAGTTTTATTTCATGTTAATAATCTAGACAGCCTCATGTGGCTCCAAGTGGGAGGCCAGGCTTTGGGCACGCAGCCATGGCACAGCCTGGGACCCGTCCTACTCCCCACCACAAAAGAGAGCTGGTTCAGACCGCCATTGAGGGGAGGCGGACTGGAAGCCTGGCTGTGGGATGTCAGACCCAGGCTCTCCTCCAGCCCCGGGAAGGTGAGGCTCAGCAGCTCTGGGGCAGTGCCAGCAAAGGCCCTTGCATGGGGTCCTCACGTGGTCCACACCGGTGTTCTCCAATACATTTCCATGGAGACAGACCCTGCCCAGAGTGTGCCTCGGCCAAGCTGTGGCAGGGCCAGAGGTCTTGGCACCACCTGGCTTAACAGCAAGACTCAGGTTCTGCTGGGTCTGGACCCCTCTACAGCTGCCTGGGCCTGGCCACATTGACCATCGTGGAGCTGCCCACTGGCCCCCACCCCATTCCCTATGGGGACAGCCCAGGCTCAGTCCCAGCTGAGGGCCCATACTCACCCCAGCCCAGCCCATCCAGCTGGGCCCAAGGCCCCTGGGTGCAATTAGGGAGGCCATGTCTCAGGCCATGGGACAGAGGGGACATAGTACCTGGAGGGGGGCTGCCTGCCAGGCTACAGAGGTGTCCTGGGGGAGTAAGGCATCCTCCTCCTAAATGTCAAATGAACCCTCGCAACATCTTATCCAGCCAGGCACAATGGCATACTCCTGTAAGCAGCTCAGGAGGCTGAGGCAGGAGGATCACTAGTTCAAAGTCAGCCCTAGCAGCTTAGCAAGACCCTAAGCAACTTAGTGAGACCCTGTCTCAAAACAAAAATTAAAATGGCCGTGGATGTGGCTCAGTGGTTAAGTGCCCCTGGGTTCAATCCCTGGTACAAAAAAACCCACCTCATCCTAGGAATAGCTCAGACCCACCTGGCATAGGGTGCCTCGAGCAAAGCCCAGGGCAGGGGGGGTCTGGCCCAAGTTCTGCTGCCCTCATGGAGGTGGACTGATGCCTGCAAGGACTGAGCACCCTGACTCAGGTGAGCCCTGCTGTCCTCTGGGGCAGGAACCTGGATTCCAGACAGGTTCAGGAGAAACACTCATAGGCACACATGTTCATCTGGAGAGGCCACTAAGGGCAGGGGCGAGCCCTGCTGCCCTGGCCTGGAGGAAGAGGGGAACAAGATCTCAGGAGGAGTGGACATGTCCCAAACAGGGCCCCTGGGGGTGGGGGGGGCAGACCAGAGCTCGTGGATGCGGTGCCCCTTGGGGTGATGGTCACTGTAAGGTGACACACCACTGGCTGCCCTGTTTCAGTGTTCCGTGGAGCACTTCCTCCCGTCCCTTTCTCCTCAGTTGACGGACAGCTTTATCAGCCCTCGGGCATGTCCCCCTGGCCTTGGCCTCATGTGAGGGGCCAGGGGTGGCTCCGGCTGCAGTTGCCCCGGGCTGGCAGCTGGGCTGACACTGTGTGCTTCCTCTTAGGAGCTGGAGCAGCAGCTCCTGATAGAGAAGAGAAACTACCGGAAGACCTTGAAGTTCTACCAGAAGCTCTTGCAGAAGGAAAAGCGCAACAAAGGTAAGCCCACCCCGACAGACAGGCCAGCCCGGGGCCTGGGGCCGCCAGTGCCGACCGCTCTGCCCCGCAGGCTCCGAGGTGAAGACCATGTTGTCCAAGCTGCGAGGGCAGCTGGAGGAGACGAAGGCCAAGGTGCAGTTCCTCAGCCTGGTCAAGAAGTACCTGCAGGCAAGGCCCTTCCCCGGCGCGGCACGTGGCACCCAGGTTCCCTCCCGGGGGACAGAGGCAGGGTGAGCGCGCTGCCAGCCGTGACGTGACTCGGCCCTCCTCCAGGTCATGTACGCAGAGCGCTGGGGCCTGGAGCCCTGCACCCTGCCAGTGATCGTGAACATCGCGGCAGCCCCCTGCGACACACTGGACTTCAGCCCCCTGGACGAGTCCTCCTCCCTCATCTTCTACAACGTCAACAAGCCCCCGTGTGGGGGCCGGCAGCAGAAGGCCCGCATCCTGCAGGCTGGCACACCACTGGGGCTCATGGCCTACCTCTACTCCAGGTGCGCACAGGTGCCCGGGAGGTGCCTGCCGATCCCTGGGCACGAGGTTGAGAGCAGGAGCGGGAAGAGCTTATTCAGGAAAAGGAAAGAGGCCCCAGAAGAGGCAGGGAAAGCCCCATCTAAGCTGGGTTGTTCTTTAATTTAGGAAAATGTTTGCTCATTTGACCTGTGTTCACTGTCACTGCTGTGCCAAGGAGCCTCAGCCGTTTCTGCAGATGCCCCGGCATCGGGTCTCAGGGTGCACCCAGGAGGTTGTCCTGGGAGAGTGGAGAACAGGCTGCATGATTAGCACGCCACTGGGCTTCCAACACGAATGTTCACAGGAGCCTGGTACGGCCCGGAGGGTTGACACGGCCTCTGCCATAACCCCTGGAGCAAGGCTTGGGCTGGGCTCAGCACTCAGTGTGCATTGCTGCACCCCAGCCTCTGGTGTGAGCTCTGTTTTGCTGTCAGATGCCCTGAGTGACCACCAGGAAGCAAGGGAAGAGCCCTGGAACCCACTCCCTCTGCCAGGGCTGCAGAGCCATCTGTGGCTAGGTGCCCACCTCTCCCACACACCAGCCCCATGCCCTCTGGCCTGGCAGTGTCACCATGTTCCCAAGCACCAGGCCTCCCACAGGCTCTCTTCCCCTGATGGCACTACCCACACTAGACATGGGGGCGGATGGATCACCCGGACTTTCCCAGATGACAGGGCTCCTCCCAGGCTCCACACCATTGCATCCTCTGGGTCAGGGGCTGTGGCAACCCCAGACCTGATCAGTGTGTGTCAGCAGGGCCCAGAGAGGCCAGTCAAGGAACAGGATTCCCTCTAGAGACCCAGGCCTCCTGGCACAGCCGCCTCCTTCCCACCAGCCCTGTCTCCCAGGAGCACTCACCCAGTCATGCTGGGGCCTCCTGCCTGCTGGGACTCCAGGCTGACCCTCAACTCAGCCTCCCCTTGCCTGCAGGAGGGTGCAGTCATGCCCACCATGGGGCCTGCTGCCAGCTTCAGGGGTGTGCTGTGCTCCAAGTGTGTATAGAGCGATGTGCGTTCATGGGCGTGTGCTGTCTGTGATGCATGGTGTGGTGCATGTGATGTGTGATGTGTACTGTGTCGTGTGGTATGTGGGGCCTTATGTGGTATCATGTGGCACATGTGTGCGTGTGGATGATGTGTTGGGTAAAATGGGTACTGTGTGATTGTGCATGAGTTATGTGCAAGCTTGCACACACACATGCACACTGGGGTGCTGTGTGGTGTAGTTGTGATGTGTGGCATGCATGCTTGGTGTACATGCAAGAGTGTGGTGCGTGTGGGAGCGCAGCACTGCAGTGGGCGGGCCCTGGTGGTGGTGAATGCTCACGAGGCAGAGGACCTCTGTCCAGCTCTGAGAAGCATCACCTTTGCAGGGCCAGCTGAGCCAGCGGCTGTCTAGTCCCCCACGGGGCTGTGGCCATGGCGGTCCTCGTCCCCTGGGGGTCCCCTATGGTGGACACAATGTCCCAGCCCTGGACTCCTCCCTGGACCTGGGCAGCACCCTGTCAGCCCTCCCCCGCCCCCAGCCCACCTGTGGGCTCCAGTCAGTGTCCCCAGCTGGGACACCCAGTGAGGAGCCCGTGAGCACAGTGCTCCGTCCAGGTGCGGCTCCCTGAGCACCCGAGTGCAGCCCTCAGAGGCAGCCTGCGGAGCTGGGACGGGCGCCTGGTGCTGCACATCAGGAAGGCTGGGAACTTCAGGGGTGTAGGACCCCAAGGGGCATCTGAGCTGCCTAGAGCTCCCCCATCCACACCCAGGAGCACACAGCTCACAGAGGTTCTCCTTCTCAGAGCCCACAGCCACAAAGCCACACTCCCTCACACACTCACGCTCGCCCCGGGACCCCCCACCATCGTCAGCACAGGTGAGTCCAGGTCAGTGGGAGCCCCTGAGGCCCAGGCTCCGGGCTGCGCTCTCTCCCCAGCGATGCCTTCCTGGAGGGCTACGTCCAGCAGTTCCTGTACACCTTCCGGTACTTCTGCACACCACAGGACTTCCTGCACTTCCTCCTGGACCGCATCAGCAGCACCCTGTCCAGGTATCACCAATTGGGACAGGCTGGGGAGAGGGCCCTGTGAAGGGCAAGGTGGCCCCAGGAGACCCCAAGAGGGACTAGGCACAGGAGAGCCTCACCAGGGAAGGCCAAGGCTGGGACGCAGCGCAGCAGGGTGCAGGGCAGTGGCCAGCACATCTGGGTGCTCTGGGAGGCAGCCTGGTTGGCGAGGGCTGGCCCCTTCCTGCTGGCCCAGGGGAGAGCCAAGCCCACCCCCGGCAGAGAACAGCCAAGCAGGGGTAGAGGCCTGCTTGCCTTAGCCTCCCTCTCCAGGGCAGCAGGGCAGTGACAGGGCTGGAGAGGGGCAGTGGGCTACGGGGAAAGCTCTGGCCTGGTCTCTGGCCTGGCCGGTCATCACCCCACATGACCCATACACCCCACATGCCCCTCACCCACACAAGCTGGGTGCCCCACCACAGGCATCCTGTCTCCCTCCAGGGCCCACGAGGACCCCACCTCGACCTTCACCAAGATCTACAGGCGGAGCCTCTGCGTGCTGCAGGCCTGGGTGGAGGACTGCTACACCGTGGACTTCACCAGGAACGCAGGGCTGCTGGGGCGGCTGGAGGACTTCATCTCCTCTAAGGTGGCCACTGCACCTATGGCCAGCCAGCACTCCAGGCTGCACAGAGGGAGGCACTGCCCTGACCCCACCCCTGCCATGCTTCTGCCTAGATCCTGCCCCTGGACGGTTCTGCTGAGCACCTGCTGGGCCTCCTAGAAGTGGGCACTGACCGGCGGGCTGATGGTTCCCCTCGCAGCACAGACCTAGAGGATCCCAAGGAGACCGAGGAGGACACCAGACCCTTCAATGCCCTCTGCAAGAGGTTCTCAGAGGATGGCACCTCCCGGAAGGTGGGGGCATTTCCCAGGGAAGGGCTTCCCTGTATGGCAGATGATGTTCCCTGAGACCCACTGGAGGACATGGTGTGCAAGTGCTCACGTGCACATGCATAGACATCCAGAGAATGCATGCATGTACACACCCGACCTGGAAGACAGTGTGCACATACAGGAACACACTTGCATACACAGATCTGCACGTGCATGCATGTGTGTATATGTGCGCACTGTGCGCATGGACCTGCACTCACATGTGTGTGTACACATGTGCACACCCATGCTCTCCATGCACATTCCTCTTTGGGGCTGGTCCCTTGCCCTGGGCAAGGGCAATGGAGGGGCCCACCATGCACTCCCATGAGGTGGGTCCTACTGTGCCTAGCCAACGTCTCTCTGACCTTTGGGTGGGAGGCCTGGGTGGAAGAACCCAGGACAGTGGTCTTTGTTCTAAGAGTGGATGGGAGGGATTTGCTCTCTGACTCTGGCTGAGCCAGTCTGAAGAGCCCTGGGCAGAACCCTGCCTTCCTCACCCAGCCCCCCCCACCTGGCCTGCCTGACCTGGAGGGGATTTGGCTTGCCCACAGAGCTTTTCCTGGAGACTGCCCCGGGGCAACGGGCTGACTCTGCCACACCACAGAGAGCGCCAGTACACCATTGCGTCCGCCTTGCCCAAGCCCTGCTTCTTCGAGGACTTCTACGGCCCCTACACCAAGGCTAGCGGGAAGGGGTCCTACTTCCTGACAGAGTACAGCACGCACCAGCTCTTCACTCAGCTGACGTTGCTGCAACAGGTGCGTGGGGGCTGCGGGCACCAGGAGGGGGCAGAGGACCCATACCTGGACTGGCCACAGGCAGCAAGGGGCAAGCCAGGGACAGTCTGGCATCATGGGCTTCAGCAGACACTTC
Source organism: Callospermophilus lateralis (assembly GCF_048772815.1). Taxonomy (NCBI): domain Eukaryota; kingdom Metazoa; phylum Chordata; class Mammalia; order Rodentia; family Sciuridae; genus Callospermophilus; species Callospermophilus lateralis. Next base: position 93,737,418 of record NC_135319.1, read on the forward strand.
CTGAGCAACAGATGGGACAGTCGAAGAGGGACCTGGCTGCCAGGAACGCAGGTCCTAAGGAGCAGCTTCCAAGAGTGGGGAGGCTGGAGTCAGGGACAGAACTGGTCTCCAGCCAAGCTGGACCCTCCTCTCCAGCTGCTCAGGGCACACAGATGGCACCAGGTCACCACATACTGGCCACCACACTCTGGGCCTGGGTCAGCACAGCTCCTCATGTCCTTGCCCAATTCCTCTCTCTGCTCCTGGCCTGGGTCCAGAGCCCAGGAGCCCCTCCATGACCCCCTGCTGTCCTAGGATACCATACCATTAAGGCAGGTGACAGAAATGCCAAGAAATCCTACCATTATCAGGGTTGGCCATGTCACCGGCCCCAAGGACTGAGCACGGGAGCTTGTTGGTCAAGCTCATGGCACATTGGCCCATTGCATAGGTCACCCTATACTCCAAGAGACGACCCAAATATCCAGCCCTCCTTGGGACACCACCGTGGTTTCCAGGCCCTTGGGGACAGTGGCCTGACCATCTGCTTCTATGTCCCGGCAGGAACTGTTTCAAAAGTGCCACCCCGTCCACTTCCTGAACTCGCGGGCCCTGGGTGTCATGGACACAAGTGGGACCATCCCCAAGTGAGTGGTCAAAGAGTCCCAGGCCCAGAGGGCTGGTGGGGGGTTGGGGCCTCCCCCAAGTGCCTCCTGGCTGCTCCTGGCTGCAGAGAGGCTCCGCACGCCCCATCCCCAGGTGAAGTGCTCCATGCTCTCCCCAGGGCCAGCTCCTCCGAGTCTCTGTCTGCCCAAACCTGCAGCCTGTTTCTGCCCAGTTACGTCCAGGACAAGTACCTGCTACAGCTTCTAAGAAACGCAGACGACGTCAGCACCTGGGTGGCTGCTGAGATCGTGACCAGCCACACCTCCAAGGTAGGCACCTCCTGGCTGAGGTCAGAGAGAGGCGGGGACCCACGGGTGTCGGCCCACAGCCTGCCCCTTCTCCAGGGGCAGGGAGCCCACACTTCCTGTCCCCCACAGCAACACTCAACCCAAGTCAAAGGGAAAGAGCAAACCACAGTGGCCATGGACACGGGCCCAGACGGGCATGGCCGTCACATTACCAGGCCGACCCTCCTCTGCAGAAGCTCCAGCGCTGTGGGCTACAGGACACCAGGACATGTGGGCCCTGCCCAGAAACACCGGTCATGCTAGTGCTCACACTCACATCCCTCTCACACCTGGTCCTTTACACACAGACCCGCAGACACATACAGCCCCTGCGACAGGGCCCTCTTACACACTCACACTCACACACAGCCCCTCCAACAGGGACCTTCTGACACACACACGGCCCCACCAACAGGACCCTCTTACACACATTCTCTCTCACACACTCACACATACGGCCCCGGCGACAGGACCCTCTTACACACTCACACTCACACATGGCCCCTCTTACACACATTTCCTGCAACAGGACCCTCTTACACACTCACACTCACACACAGCCCCTCCAACAGGGACCTTCTGACACACACACGGCCCCACCAACAGGACTTTCTTACACACATTCTCTCTCACACACTCACACATACGGCCCCGGCGACAGGACCCTCTTACACACTCACACTCACACATGGCCCCTCTTACACACATTTCCTGCAACAGGACCCTCTTACACACTCACACTCACACACAGCCCCTCCAACAGGGACCTTCTGACACACACACGGCCCCACCAACAGGACTTTCTTACACACATTCTCTCTCACACACTCACACATACAGCCCCTGCGACAGGGCCCTCTTACACACTCACACTCACACACAGCCCCTCCAACAGGGCCATCTTACACACTCACATGGTCCCTGTGACAGGGCCCTCTTACACACATTCCCTATTACACACCCACCCACATTGCCTCCTACACACTCAAACAGCCTGACTTACACACTATCCTTCACACACACACACACACCCTCTCACACACACAGTCCCCAGTCCTGCACACACCCTCCCACAGGGCTCCGTTAGAGCAAGCCCTCGGCCAGGCGGCCCTCACACCTGTGCCTGTCCTGCCCCGGGCCAGGGTTGTGACTACCCGGCCCTGCCCAGAGCTCCTCTAAGGCAGCCATAAACTCCTTGCCTGCAGCCCATGCTCCGGATGCAGACCTCAGCCCTTTTGGAATGAAGGACACTTAGCTCAGTGTTCTGGCCAGGCCAGGGTCCAGCTCCAGCTGCTGTGGCCAAATCCAAGGTTCCAAAGTCCCACAGGCCTTGGGTCTGCCCAACGGCTTCTCAGCCCAACCTGACCACCTGCTCTCAGGGGGCTCCTGGCAGCCCAGCAGGGACCACCCTCCACCCAGGAAGAGCCCAGTGTCCAGCCTCGGGCCCGAGGGGTCTGCACCTTCATGCAGCAAGCTCCCCACTGCAGGGGCCTCCAGTTCCCTGGATGGAGGTCCACAGGACCTGGCTTTCTGTGGGCTGGGGTTAGCTAGGTGCTTCTCCTGTGAGGTGGCCACACCGGCAGGCAGAGGACAGGCATCAGGGTACAAGGGCTCCTGTGCAATGTGGCCCTGTCTCCTACAGCAAGAGGACAGTGACTTCAGGTCCCAGTGAGCACCCACCACCAGGGCCCAGCTCCCTTGAAGCAGACCTGGCCCCAGACACAGGCCCCCGGCATGCTCGCCAGCATGGCTCTGGCTGGGCTGGGTGCACCACAGGAAATTCAGAGTTGGAATGGTGTTGACCAGGGCTGCCCTGGGGCCCAGAGGTCCCGGCCCTGCTGGACTCCAAAGCAGCCTCCACTGTGGGCTCTTCCTCTCCGCAGTCTCTCAAAGCCACAGTCCCTGTGGAGCAACTGAGGCTCACGTGTCAGTCAGTAGAGGGAGGCTGTTTACGAAGGGGTTCAAAGGCCTGGCACCTGCATCAGCTGGACTCCTGTGGCCATGACATCACAGTGGCAGAGGTGGAGGGGCGCTGGTGGGGTGAACGAGAAATGGCCAGACAGGATCCAGGCAGCAGAGGGCCCAGGCTGGGGCTTTGCCGCTGCCACTCAAGGCAGCCAGAGGGGTCCCCGAGAGTGCCTTGAGCCTTCTGCGACAGGTCCCTCAACCCCAGCCACCTGAAGGGCCACCCTGGGGATCCAGCCTCCAACTCAGGCTCCCTGAGGCAAAGCACCCAACCCCAGCAGCCCACGGGGAATAGTTCCCAGGCCTGAGCCTCACAGGCTGCTCCCGCCGCCGCACACTCATCAGCCACACACCCACTGTCTTCTCCAGCCCAAGGAACAGTGTCACAAACATCACATGACATTGGCCGTCAGGCTCTTCCAATGGGCCTGTGTGGCTGGGATCCACAGGACCAGACAAAGAATGGTGACCGTCACCTTGCAGACCCAGCATTCAGGCCCTCTCAAGCCGAGCTGCTGGAAGGTGGAGGATGGCCCCTCCCAGCCAGAGAGGCAGCTTGTCACCTGCTGCACTCAGCCCAAATTTGCAGGAAGAGCCGTCCATCTGGGTAGACAACGCCCAGCTTGCAAGACACGGGGTGGGCAGAGGGACATCTGCAGGCAACAGGACAGTGACTCCCACATGGAAGGGCAAAAGCCACCCATGACACCACAGCAGCAAGACTCTTGAGCATCATCCCCCACCCCAGAACCAGAACCAGAACCACAGAGCTGCAGGAAGGAGCAGAACACCTGGAAGGAGCAGACCCACCAGGGAAGGAGCAGAACCACCAGAAGGAGCAGAACCACCAGGGAAGGAGCAGAACCACCAGGAGGAGCAGAACCACCAGGGAAGGAGCAGAACCCCCAGGAGGAGCAGAACCACCAGGGAAGGAGCAGAACCACCAGGGAAGGAGCAGAACCACCAGGAGGAGCAGAACCACCAGGAGGAGCAGAACCACCAGGAGGAGCAGAACCACCAGGAAGAGCAGAACCACCAGGAAAGGAGCAGAACCACCAGGGAAGGAGCAGAACCACCAGGGAAGGAGCAGAACCATCTGGGTGGAGCAGAACCATCTGGGTGGAGCAGAACCATCTGGGAGGAGCAGAACCCCCTGAAAGGAACAATTCTCTGAGACAGGACACAGACACAGTCTCCCCAGGGAAGTGTTTCCTGCAAAATTACAAGGGTCTCTATCCAGTGTGCTCAGCACAATCTGAAATCTATATGGTTTTGCCATCTTTGCATTTCACTTATTGTGGTGCCAGAACTATAACTCAGAACAAAGCTGAGTTTTATATTTGCAAACTTATGTTCCCAGAACATTCTTAAAATACAGAAATCGTCAGAAAGCATAATGGAATCAACGTTGGCTCTTGTTGATATACAGTCCCCTCTGAGCCTCTCCCAGCCAGAGGCTGCTGGCCCCCAGCGGCACTCTACCTAATGCTTGGGGTAGGGGTGGAAAGACAAGAGACGGTGTGAAATTTCTCACCTTAATGAACACTGTCTTTTTCTTAGATGAATAATGGTGGTTTTGAAAGCAAAATAGGATTTTTATTTTATTGGAGTGGGCTGAGGATGTAGCTCAGTGGAGAATCCCTGCCTGGCAGGCCCGCGACCCTGGTCCCACTAGCCCAGGGCTGAATGTCCACAGATGGGGGCCAGAAGAGGACACACATCCAGAAACACCATCTAACCTTGAAAGGGAGGAAGTTCTGGCACACCCCAAGGTGGAAGAGCCTGAGGAGAGAACACAAGAGACAGAGCCAGACAGAAAGGAAGTGCCTGCAGGCTCCATCATGAGCAAGAGCAGCACCTGAGGGTCCAAGCCCCAGACACAAGGATGGCCAGGGCCGCCAGGGGCCTGGGAGGAAGAGGCTTCTTTAATAGAGCATCTGGCTCTGTGGGATGCTGGGGGAGGACCCCTGAGGACAGCCGGGGAACATCACGACTCTCTGTGTTCTATTGTGGTTTTCCCGTGCTGAAGATTGAACCCAGGGATACTTTACCACTGAGCTACATCCCCAGCCCTTTTTTATTTTGAAACAAGGTCTCACGGAATTGCCCATACTGGCCTCAAACTCCCAATCCTCCTGCTTCAGTCTCCTGAGGCCCTAGGATTACAGACTGTACCACCACAGCCATAACCATGCGTTTTACAATTAAAAACAAGACGGAGGATGTGGCTCAGTGGTACAGTGATGGCCTGCAGGTGTGAGGACCTTGGGTTTTGGGGTTTGATCCTCAGCACTGAGGGGAAAAGAATTAAAAACAAAAAAAGTGATAGAATGATTTTTATCTGAAAACACTGGAAATGATATACCTTGTATCTATGAAGAATAAAATTGAGATGTTAACTTACAAATTATGAGCAAGTGAGAGTCTTTGAAGACTCTTTAAGAGGCTCAAGCTGATAGCCAGAGGCTAGTCACCAAGGACCTCTGGGGCAAGGCTAACCCTTACCCCACAGGACCACAGCAGAACTGGTCACCAAGGACTTCCTGGAGTAGGGCTGACCCTCGCCAGGCAGGACCAAAGCAGACCTGGTCACACCTGGTGCAAGGTGTCCAGCACACATCCTGTTCCCACCTGAAGGGTGCCCAGCTTGGCAACAAGGGCAGGGCAGCTCAGAAACCAAGGACGAGCCAGATTCTCCAGGTCTTCAAGTGGCTGGAAGTGGGTCCATGAATGCAGCCACGTGGTGTGCTGTGAGAAGGTGTGAGAAGCCACCCATTGCTGGAGGCAAGAGATGGGCAGGGGACAGACGGAGGGGACAGAAGGAGGGGGCGGAGGCAGGGGATGGAGGGACCACACCAGACTGCAGAGAACCCTGGTGGGAGCTGGCTGGTCAAGCGAACCCCACCCCACTGCCAGTGGAGCCCCCACAGCCACCACCACTATAGACCTGTGTACCCCACCCACCTTCTTTTTGTACAAATGACCCAGCCATACCACTGTGTGCCTTGAACCTTGGTTAACCTGCTCACAACGTCTGCTTCTCTCTGTTGGGCCTGGTTCTACAGTGCTGGGTGGGGTGGAGTCCAGGGCCTGTTCATGTTGGGCAAGCCTCTCCACTGAGCTGCCCACCCCACCCCCACCCCACCCCACCCCCGCTGCTCCCAGACACTGAACTTGTTGCTTCCTTGTTTCAGCTGCAGGTGAACGTGCTGTCCAAGTTTCTACTGGTTGCGAAGTCTTGCTATGAGCAGAGGAACTTCGCCACAGCTATGCAGATCCTGGGTGGGCTAGAGAACCTGGCTGTGAGGCAGTCTCCTGTGCGTGCACCTGGGCCATGGCCATGGGTGGGTGGAAGGCACACGGCCAGCAGGGGTCTCACCTGCGCTTCCATTGCAGGCCTGGAGAATGCTGCCTGCCAAGATCGCAGAGGTCCTGGAGGAGCTGAAAGCCGTGGAGGTACTGACCACAGAGCTTCCAACCTAAGGCCTTACTCCACACCCTGCAGGGCACCCACCCACACAGCCCAGGTCAGGACCCCAGACACAGCCTGGTCACCTAGGCAAAGGGGCCCCACCTGCCAGGTCACATGGCCTGGCTGGGTGCCCTCCTGGCACAGGGCACCAACCAAGGTTGGAAGTGGGACCTGAGCATGGCTGACTGAGAGACCTGCTTCCAGGCACCCAGGTGGCCCCGGAGGATAGTAAGTAGACCTGTTGAAGTGACCTGGACTTTTCCAAAGTGAGGCAGCAAGAGCCTCAACTGTCAGCCTAAGGCAGACACCCCAGAGCATCCACGTGGTCGGGCTGGTGTGTGCTCACTGCAAACACAATCACGGGGCTGCACCACGTGCCAGCAGGGGTCTCATCTGGGAAGGTCGCGCTCCTGGCTCTTTAGGAGCCCAGCAGAGAATAAGGAATTTGCCATTAGAGCAGCTCAGAGCTCTCTGGCTGTCGGCATTCTGTGCCCAGTGCATAAGAGTCCAGGCTTACAACCCTCAGTCCAGGAACCCCAGGTTCATGTTGAACTAAATGTGCAGTCAGAGTGCTGTGCAGCACCCCCCACACAGCCAGTACACAGGCTGCCCTGACTTCCCGCTGACACCCCTGGCTGGGCCACCAGGTGTTCCTGAAGAGCGACAGCCTGTGTCTGATGGAAGGTCGGCGCTTTCGAGCCCAGCCCACCCTGCCCTCAGCCCGCCTCCTGGCCATGCACATTCAGCAGCTGGAGACAGGGGGCTTCACCATGACCAATGGAGCCCACAGGTGGAGCAAGCTCAGGTAAGGGGGCTCAGCATGACCAACAGAGCCCACAGGTGAGCTGACTAGGTGGGAGAGTTTCACCATGACCAACAGTGCCCACAGGTGAGCAGGCACAGGTACACCCCTCCTCCAGTTCCTCCTGCTCTCTGGCTGCCGGCATTCTGTGCCCAGAGCATAAGAGTCCAGGCTTACAGATGGAGCTCAGAGGCCAGGGCATTTACCCTGTCTCAGCCCCTGCCCTGCCCCAGGGCCTCAGCACTCCTCAAAAAACAGAGTGATTCCTGTACTGCTGGCCTCCACAGTCCCTAAATGCCCCTCGTTCTCGTGTGACCTCCTGATGGAACCCAGGCACCCTACCATCACCTCCCTGGCTTCTGCAGCGGGGAGGCTCCCAGTACAGGAAGGCCCCAGCCTGGGTGTCCCTTCTCTAGGCCTCCCGGAGGCACCTCACCGAGACATCAATTGGAACCAGTCAGTTCTCCAGCCGTTCCCAGGTCCCGCTGTTTCCCTGACCAGCATACTTACCACACTGCCATCCACATGCTGCCTGGGAGGCATGGACCACAGAGTACCTATAAAGCCCACTGCTATGACCCTCCAGCAGCCCACACACCCAGGCCTCATAGGATCCTGGCTCTCATTCTGCCTCAGGAGGTGCTGGCCAGGTGGCCTCTCCTCAGAGACCCAGGACCTGTCCAAGGTACCCCTCCAGGTGCCATAGCTTGCAGACACACCCAGGCGCCAGTCTCAGCCTCCCCTTCTCAGCTCGCATCTTCACCCCTGCTCTGCGTCATCCACATGGCAGTCAGAGTACCTGGTCAGGCTGCAGCCTGGCTGGACAGACAAGGCCCAGAGGACCCAGTGCACAGTGGCTCCCTATTCAGACAGTCACCAACTTAAAAAAAAAAAAAAAAAAAAAAAAAATTTAAATGCATCCCAAATGTAAGTTTATCATAAGAGACCAGAAAGCCTGCCTCAGTACACAGAACTAATTACACAAGGCAGTGCCACCATTTAGAAGGGACTCGGGCTGAGGCTTGGTGACCTCTCTTGATTCTGTGTGGATGTGTGTAGACACAGTTGGTCTCTGATGGACAAAAGCCACATAACTCCTGCTGGACACACTGATTCTCCATCCAGACTCAGGTGGAGTGCCTGTCTGCGGGGCCTGCAACCCCCCAGACAGGCAAAAGGGCCTGAGTCCTCAGCTGATAACCAGTGGTATGCTGGCCACTGGCGTCACTGCAGCACAGAGTAGAGGCACCACACGAGGACACATCTGCACGCATGGTCCCCCGGTGAGCCGTGACCACTGGCACTGGGTTTCATTCGTGCTGGGACATTCAGTTCTGCAGCCTGATAGAGGGTCAGTAAAAGCTGTGGAACCAAGAGTGGGCGAGGCCATGTGGGACCTGAGCCAAGGCCTTGTGAACAGAGGCAGGAAACCTGCCCTTTGGTGTCTAGGCTTTGAGAGCGCTGGGTTCGAGCCTTTCCTAAGAACACGCCAGGATTCACAGGGACGCGACTCCCTGAGGCTTGTTCAGACGGACTGTGGCTTTTCCTTCCCCACCACAGGAACATAGCCAAGGTGGTGAGCCAGGTGCACGCATTCCAGGAGAACCCCTACACGTTCAGCCCCGACCCCAAGCTGCAGTCTCACCTCAAGCAGAGGATTGCCCGCTTCAGCGGGGCCGACATTGCCATCCTGGCGGCAGACAACAGGGCCAAGCTGCACCAGGTCCCGAGCGAGAAGCACTCTCGGAAGATCCAGGACAAGCTGCGGAGAATGAAGGCCACGTTCCAGTAGCTCAGGACCTGGCCGGTGGGGGTCCAAGCGGGACCAGACCTGGGGGAGGCAGCTGCATTCCCAGAACCCCGCAGAACCTGGACTTCCACCAGGTCCGGATCCGAAGGTGGAGCTCAGAGGAGCTGGCCCCAGGCCCTGCCACAGGGCGCACAGAGCTGCTCCAGCCTGACCCCGCAGCAGAGGCGGCAGCTCCAGGACACTGCACAGGGTGGGCGTAGCATTTGTTAGCCCATTTCTGCTGCAACTTGAAATGAAACTAGAATAAGTAGACTTCCTTCAGTTTCATACTCACAATATCTCCATAAACAAATGTCTCTCACTCTATTCTTGGGTGACTCCTGCCCAAAACAACCCAAAACCCATCCATCCCTGACCCCACAGATTCCAGACCCAGCTGCTCACTGAACAGTGTTGCCACACCTGTCCAGAAGCAAAGGACCAAAACTGATCCCTGCACCAGCAGCTCCCAGGCTTCTGACTGGGCCCTGCTGGGATCATGCTCCCACCACCCACCCACCTGGCCTTCCACGGGCACCCCCACTGTGCCAGCATGTGGGGGAAGGAGCTCTATCCCAGCCAGCCATCCTGCTGTGGCAGCTGCTCCTCCCCCATGCCTGGTGCCCCGGCTGGGAACAGCTACCCTAAGGGACATGCCCAGGCCAAGGCTTCAGCCCTGGAACAGGGGGTGAGGCACTAACAGCAGCTCCAGAGCAGGGAGGCCACCTGAGCTGAAGGTGCCTATGCACGCCTCACAGCCGGTGCGGGAGGGCTGCCCATGCCTTTAGCTGCCAAGCATGTGCACTCCTGACCACCGCGTCCCTCTGCTTGGCACCAGCACTAGCGCTTTGTCAGACATGGACATGGGGCTTGCTGCCCAGTGGTACCAAGCCCTTCCCTGAGTTTGTGGTCTAGACAGTCTGTATTGGGCACTGGCTTAGCAAGTGGAGAGCCCCTCTAGCCAGGGGACCTGGGAACCTGTGGAGTGCAGTGGGTCAGGAAGACTCACCTGCTAAACACATGGGCCATCCCAGGAGCCTCCTGCTGTGAGACCCAAGACTGTTTGTGTTTTAGAGGAGGTGGCCCCAGTGAGCCACTAGTGACGTCAATGCTGAGGTTTTCCCCACGTGAACCCACTGGGGCCAAGCCCTGCTTCCGCGTGTGTGAGGGTGCAGGGACGTGCCCTTGTGACTCACTGTGAGGACCCTTGTGTCCTGCTGATGAGCGCCGTCTTCAGATTTTGTCTGTGCCCAGCGCAGCAGCACCCCTAACCCACCTGTCTTTGGGGAAGCAGCGGGCTTCCGGCTTCAGCACTGTTGGCATGGCACCCTGATGTCACGCGGTACAGATTTCTGAATAAAGTCATTTCTACCAAGCCATTGCTGTGCGGCTCCTTCCAAAGCCATACCCCACCGAGGGTAAGGTGAGGTATGCGCAGTAGCAGACGTGCCTGGCCCAGGCCTGGAAACAAACTGCCAGGCCACAGCACCGTCACATGGTCACACTCGCACACTCAGTGACACCCAGAGGGCCGGGGTCTGCAGACTCACCCTAACTCAGGTGCTACCAGAACCCAAGTGCCTTGAATCCCCAGGAGTGTGAAAGCAGACCTACCTCCTGCTGCAGGAAAGAACCAGAGTGAGGGCTGTGGACCTGGGGGACAGGTCCACATCTCGGGCCGTTCTGCCATGCGCCCTGCTCACCCCAGCCAGTCCCCCGGCAGCCCAACATGGCCCACAGCCCACAGGTGAGACAGTGCATCCCTTGCTCACCCAGCAAGGCCTCACCAGGACTTCAGCCCTGGCTCAGAATGGGGTGAGGGAGGGCACTGTTGTGGGGGCTCTCAGGCCCACGTGATCGGTTAGGACTGGGGACACCCCAAAGGAGGAGCTTAAGGCTCTTCTGAGTTTCGAGTGCGAACTCTGGGTGTTTTTATGGAAGTGTTGAGGCTCTGAGGAAGTTCCTGCCATGAACAATGCTGTATCTGCCTGGCTATCTGCCAAAAAGACAATGGGACAGTCATGTGGCAGCCATTCCCTGTGTGCCCCCCCTTCCCCTCCTGCAAGGCTGGAAGACTGCTCAGGAAGGTCTCCCATCAGGGCAGCAAGTCTGGGAACTCAGACCCTGGGGGACCCAGGGCCAGTGCAGCCTCCGGGAGTGTGCCTCTCCTAGCCGACTGGAGCCTGCCCTGCACGCGGCAGCAGAGGACACCACCCACACACAGGAGGTTCAACAACCCTGAGGCCACCATGCCAGTGGCAAGCCCAAGAAGCCACATGGTGGCCTACACAGACACGCCCCAGGGCCCATCTAGGAGCCACCAGGCAGCAGCACAGGGCACCTGGAGGCGACCTGAGAACCTCAAGGACAGCAAGCTGTAGCCCAGAAAGACTGCCCCGGGCGGGAGATGTAGCCCAGTTGGTAGAGTGCTTGCCCAGCACACACAAAGCCCGGGTTCAATTCCCAGCACTACAAACAACAACAGGAAATTATCAAAGAAAGAAAAAGTAGTACTGCCCAGACAAACCAGGTTCCTGTGGCCAGCCAGAGGCTGCCCTCACCTGCCTCAGGCATAAGAGATACAGGCAAGCAGTCCCTGGTCCTCACCCAAGCCCCTGACAGAGTCACCAGCTAATGAAAAGGTGGCTCATTGCATCACCCCACAGATGACCAAGTGTCATGCAGGATGTCCAGCTAGTCAGCTCCCTTCTGAGAGACCCGGCCTCCTGGCTGAGGGCTCCCACAGTCCAGGGACACCAGGGAAGCACCTCATAGCTGCAGAGGCAGCAGGACTCCCATGGAGGTAGTGGGCTTGAGCCACCCTCTGGCTGCCACTCCTCACCTCGCTCAGTGCCCCCACCTCCCTAGACCCCCACTGCCTCACAGAGAAGCACACGTGGGGTCCCCAGCTTAGGACAGATCATGCTCCCACACGGCAGCTTTCCAAGGAATGTTTAGGGAAGTGAGCATCCACCCCACTGATCCCCAATCCTACTCCCCCACAGGACAAGATATGGGCTGCCTTGTGGCCCATAAACGTTCTTGTGCAGGTTCTAGGGGGACATCTGGTTTCGGCTTCTCTAGATAAATACCATGGGCGTGTCTGATGGATCCTCGGGAGAGAATAGTTTTACAAGAATCCACCAGACTGTCCCAAAGTGGCTATTGTATGTAAACCAGGCTGAGGCAGGAGGACCCTCAGAAACTCAGCAAACTGTTTGGATGACCTTAGCCTGAGCCTAAGCTACTCCATTTTAAAAACTCCAGTTTAACCTGCAGTCTCATTAGCACACCCACAGATCCCTCCGGCATGACCTCAAACAAGCTACTTCCCCTCACCCTGCTACAGAGAGTGAAGCCCCTGGGAGGCTGGCCTCGCCTGATAAGAGGGAAGGGGATCAGGGTGGAGACCACCAGACAGATGTCTCTGACCCCAGGGTAAACGATGTCACTGAGAAATACAGTGGGAGCTGATAAGGATTAAAAGGGGGGTCAAAAGCCCCCAAATTTAGTATAAAAGACAGGGATTCAGCCAGCCACAACAAGGATGCACTCGAGCTGGACAGCCTGATGAGCACCTGACGTCCCTTGTCATCGTTCCTGAGCCTCTGCGTGATCCTCACTGCTCTCAAACTCTACCGCCTCCTCTGGACCTCGGTGAGAGCTGCAACTTCTCCCTCTGACCCCCTCCTCAACCGGTCATCCACTCCACGCCAGGAAAGGCCTGCCTTGGTTCCGGACCTGATCACCCTCATCACCGTGGTTGAGTGAGTGTGCATCTGCTGGACTTAGAGCCCAAGGCTTAAGACTGTTGAACTTAGCCTGCAGAGGAAATGTCTGTCGTTAGCCTGTCATGATTAAGTAGGTTTTTCAGTGCTTAGAATTAATCTAGAATTGTTTGCTGTGGATTGATTATGTCTATTGCAGTGCCCAGCATTAAGGATTGTCGTTTTCTTGATTAAGAACCCATAGAGTGAAATTGTAGTGAGTGATTTGAGTGAATAAACCATTGAAAGGGGCAGAAATGCATGGACATTCTTTTATTTCTCCCCTCGACTGCATATGCTGCAATTTTGCAGCCTCCCAACACAAACTCTACCTCAAAATAAAAAACAAAAAGGGCTAAGGACCTGACTAAGTGGTACAGTCTCTCATATCAAAAAAAAAAAAAAAAAAAAAAAAATGGTAGCTGCGGTTCTGCATCCCCACCAACTCTGGTGAGAGCACCCATTCTTCCTCACCAGCCCTGAGTATGATCAGTGTCTGGCTTGGGGGGGGGGGGTCGGTTTGCTAGGTCTCTAATGACAAATAATGGCATCTTCTCACCATTTGCCATTGGGGACCTGGAGATTATTTTTTAGTTCCTATGTACACAGTCTGCCCATCTGCAAAGAATGAGTATCTTATTGCTTGTTTTCCAGTTTTATAAATCTTATTTCTTTTTCTTGTCTTACTGCACTGGCCAGAACTTCTAGAATAAGGTTGGATGAAAGTGATGTTGGGCATTCTTGTCTTAGTTCTAGTTTCAAAGAGGAAATGCCCAGTACTTTATGTTACCTATATTGACAGCTGCAAATACACTTTACCAGGCCAAAGATGGTCCCTTTCTGTAGCGTGTGTGAATGACTTTAGGCCCAAGAGCGGGCTGATGCTCTATCAGATCAAGCTCTATCTACCTTAGGGAAGCAGCCTGGCTTCAAGGTGAACACCCCCTTGATGCCTGGATTAGTACAATGAACAGGCCTGATGTGCATTTGCCAAAACACACAACCTCACTGGGGAGAGCGGTGGGGGTTGCAGAGCCAGGATAAGCACTATTTGGAAAAAACACACTCCGATCTACTGAGGTCGGAAAAGAAGGCGCGACCATTTTTGTGGCTGGAAGTGTTCCACCGCTGGATATGGGCGGTGATTAAAGGGCATGGCACATGCGTAAAAATAAAATGACCCCTGAGCACCTTACTTGCATTTCTGTATTATACTGTACCTCAATACATGGTTTTAAAAGTAAGATCACTAAGATCCCTATTGTTTTTGCAATTTCTTACACGTCGGACAGAGGCTGAGCTCTGCTCTGTGAACTTTTCGGCCTAGGCGCCCATAAGTCAAGTCAAGTAAACCAAGACGCACGGACGATCCAAGCAGAACTCCGCGGGCCTGATGGGCGGGGCAGCCGGGGGCGGGGCGCCCAGTGGTGGGAGGGTCGCGTAGACCCGGCTCCGACGCGGAGGGCGGCGCAGGGTCCTCAGAGCGCGTGTGGGCGGCTCGGGCGCCTCTACGGTAAGGCCCCGACCCCCGAACCGCGCGCCCCGGCCCGGCTCCGGGATGCTGCTCCGTCCCCGGCGGCCGCCACCGCTCGCGCCTCCGGGGCCGCCGTCGCCAGACAGTCCCGACGCCGACTTGCGGCCCGCCGGGGACGGCCCTGGGACCCCACCTGTGGGTCCCACCACGCTAGGCGCGCTGGCGGAGCCGGAGTCGCCCCAGTCGCCCGTGTCCCCGGGATCGGCACAGCGCACGCCCTGGAGCGCCCGGGAGACGGAACTGCTGCTGGGCACGCTGCTGCAGCCGGCCGTGTGGCGCTCGCTGCTGCTGGACCGCCGCCAGGCGCTGCCCACCTATCGCCGCGTGTCCGCCGCGCTGGCCCGCCAGCAGGTGCGGCGCACGCCCGCGCAGTGCCGCCGCCGGTACAAGTTCCTCAAGGACAAGCTCCGCGACGCACAGGGCCAGCCGCCCGGGCCCTTCGACGCACAGATCCGCGAGCTCATGGGGCTGCTGGGCGACAACGGGCGCAGGCGGGTCCGCCGCCGCCCCTCTGGACCCGGACGCCCCCAGCGCGGCCGCCGCCCGGCCGCCGCTGCGCCCGCCCCTGACGACCCAGGTATGTGCGGGAGGAAAGGCTGGGGGAGGGGGAGGGGGAGGAAGCGACGCGCCGGGGTCCCTGACCCACCACGCGCTCCGCTCCTCAGGCGCCTCGCCGCTACCGGCCGCCCGGGATCCAGATGTGGACGCCGTCTGCGCGCTCAGGTTCAGCCCGTCCGTGCCGAAGTCTGCGGACGCCTGCCGCGCCCCGGGCTCCCCACCGGCCCCCGCCCAGACGGCTCTCCGCACACTCTCCCCCGAACGCGGCCATGCGCCGGGCTCCCCACCGCCGCCGGACCCCGCCCCCGAGGACCCGGGCGAGCCGCCTGGCAGTCCCGAGAACCGCGCGCCCCCACAGGCTGCGCCCCCGTCGCTGAACGCCGCGCTGCTGCAGACCCTGACGCACCTGGGCGACATCGTGGCTGTCCTGGGACCGTTGCGCGACCAGCTGCTGACCCTGAACCAGCACGTGGAGCAGCTGCGTGGCTCCTTCGACCAGACGGTGTCCCTGGCCGTGGGTTTCATCTTGGGCAGTGCCGCCGCAGAGCGGGGCGTCCTGAGGGACCCGCGAGAGTGAGGCCCGGCCGGCCAGCCTCCCTCTTCAGGGCAGAGCCCCCGTCCGCCTAGACCCCTTCCTACAGCCCTTACCCCCACCCAAACCTAGGTGCGTTCAATAAAAAGATTGTTTTTGACTGATCCTGTGAATGAGTGGTTAGGGGCTGCAAAGGTCAGGGCAAGGTTAAAATGCCGACACTCTGGGGGGCGTTGGGACCTCCTCGGGGAGGACACCGGGTATCTTGTCACGGGTCCCCGTTACCACCCAGCGCTCTCAAGTCCACACCGGACCTTGCCCACCGGAATCTCGGGTGGCAGGGACCAGCGACGGGAATCGGCCCTCTGCGGAAGGCTGAAAGGCCGGAGGGGGAGGGGCAAGAAGGTGACCGCGCCGGGTCCGCCGAGCGCTGAGTGGGTGGGGCGTCCCGAAGTCCTGCCTGGGCCTGGGCCAGTCTGGAGCCTCTGGGCTGCGCTCAGTCGGACGCTCCTCACAAAGAGACCCTAGAGCGCAGCTCCTGTGAAGGCCCTTATCTTGTCCCTGGGGAGGTGGCTGGGCTGGGGTCTAAACTTTTGGGTAGCCGAGGTTCGAACCGAAGCTGCCCTGAAGTTTTTTCGCAGCTGCAGTTCCTGAGCCCTCCTTGGACTGGAGAGTCAGGGTGGGGGAGGGCGGGTGGCCTGAGGCTAGGATGTAGCCTGAGGCCCTTCACTAGCATGACAATGTGTGCTTAAGCGAGACAATGGCCCCATTTTACAAGTACGGGAGCCCATCCGGGCCACACAGCTGAGGGGTTTGCCCAGTGAGTAGCAGGGCCACTGCCCCTCCCCCACATCCTCTGGGGAGACACCAAATAGGTCCTGGAGCTCTGTGAGACCAGTCGGGAGCTGACTTGGATGTCACCTCATCTAAGACATGTGCCATGTGCCCCCACTCTGTTTTGAGAGTTGCAAGCCCCCAAAACCTTTTGGATGAGCCAAGCTTGCAAACAACCCGCACAAGTGCATACTCCCTAGAAAGTCAGAGACACCACTGGAGACACTACAGGCCCCCTGCCTGGGGGCCTCAGACTTGGCAGGATCCTGTCTCAAAAGTGAAGACAGACTGGGATAGAAAATAACTTTTTAACAAAGCATGGGATACAGCTCTGGTGGAGTGCCCTGGGCTCAATCCCCAGTATCCAAGGGTAGAAAAAGAAAAAGATTTCTGTATTTCCCAGCAAATACACCCACATCCTAAGGATGGATCCTCTGCCACCCTCAGCCTGTAGGAGATCAGTTTCTCTGAGCTGAGGTCCTTGAGGACCAGAGAGATGCCCCCTGCCTCCCTGCTGCTAATAGTGAATGGACACTCCTGCACTGCCCTCTTCTCATCTGGAGAGGAGCATGTTTTGGCTGTGTGCTCCAGGGGCAGAGGGAGTTGAAAGGCCAAGCTTGTGGCTCCCCTAAGTTCCTTGGCTAGTTTCCTTAGACTTTAAACCTGCCTATGTTGCCCAAAGCTGCTGCGTCTTCACCCTGCCTACTGGAGAGAACCATCTCAGACTCATCTTGTGCCAGGCATCCTGATCTGCCCTGGTGAGTGGTGGGGCATCCCCAGCCTCAGGCCACAACTGTCTCTAACAGGGTCCCCAAGGGCCACTTCTCAGGTGAGTGCCCTTGTGGCTTGCCAGTGCCCCCTTGGCCAGCAGATCCAAACCTGTTTTAATAATATGTGACCTCTGAATCATCTCCTGACCTTGTCGAGGTGTGGTTCAGCCAGGTACACAGCCACCTCGTGCAGCAGTACCATATCAGAACATCTTCCTGACCAGGTATTCCACACCCACCACATTTCTTCTGTGCTGGCTCTTTTCCTCCAGGCCTACCGCACACCTCTCCTAGAGACCTGATTTTAGTTCTTCCCAGGGTGCTGGGAGGTGGCATTACGGGCTCATGCAGGAACTCTCTGTTTGGGAGGACATACTCCACAGGAGCTGCTTCTTTTTAGGTTCATACCAGCTGCGCTCGAGGGCTCCTGGTTCTCTTCATCCACACACTCTTACTTGCTGGGTGTCGTATTTCACTACCTCTACTATTATCATTATGCTCCCAGTGGACATGAGGTCTGCCCTTTCATCTTATTTATGAATTCTGTGTCACGAAGGACCCAGGTAGCACAGATCTGTGATTTATGAACTGCACCCACCCCCATTGCACAGTAGTGTTCAGGGCTTGGGGTACTGAGGCACTCCCAGCCCCCCACTTTAAAAATTTAATTAGAGCATTATAGGTACACATTGGGTTCATTCTGATGAAATCGTACCTGCGTGGTATTTGATCTCAGTCCCTGCTGCCCCCTTCCCTTTTTCCTCCCTCCCCCTAGTCTCCTTCCTCTATGCTACTGATCTTCCTTTTCCTCATTTGTTCATTTATTTTTGATGGGTGCTTTCCACACATATATAAAGGTGAAATTCCCCATGGTATATTTCTGTGTGCACATGACATGATTTTGCTAAATGCATCCCGCATTTCCTCCCCTTTCCCATCCCTTCACTGCCCTCCAGTCTTCTGCTCCACTGATCTTCCCTGTCTTTGTGATATCTTACCATCCCTCCTTTCTTACCTTTCTTTGTGCTAGCTTCCACATATGAGGAAAACACAGCCTTGA
The DNA here is from genome assembly GCF_048772815.1 of Callospermophilus lateralis. Taxonomy (NCBI): domain Eukaryota; kingdom Metazoa; phylum Chordata; class Mammalia; order Rodentia; family Sciuridae; genus Callospermophilus; species Callospermophilus lateralis. The sequence continues at coordinate 93,755,433 of NC_135319.1, forward strand.
CTTTCTGAGTCTGGCTCATTTCACTTAGCATGGTGTTCTCCAGTTCCATCCATTTACTGGCACATGCCGTAACTCCTTCATCATGGCTGAGTAAAACTTCACCGTGTAAATATTCCACATTGTCTTATTCTATTCATCTATTGACAGGCAACTGGACCAGCTCTACAACTGGGCTATTGTGAATTGTGCCCAGCCCCTTTTTAAAAAATCATTTTAATTTTGCAGGACTGAGATTGAGCCCAGTCTACCTCTGAGCTGCATCCCGTTCATGGCTTTCACAGCACACGGAATGGAGAGAAAGCCTTTCCCGACAGTGGTGCCTACCACCCAGCTGTCCGTCATGTCCTTCATTCGTATTCCACCCTGACCTGGTGCTGAGCCCAGTGGATTTGCTCTCCTGCTCAGAATTCCCCCGCTGTGGCAGGTGGAGTGTCTGCTCCCACTCAGGATGACCCCCTCTCCCGTGCTTCCCACCTACCAACCAAGTAAATCTTTTCATTTTCAGGTTAACTGGCAGCCAGACTATCACCTTGTGTGGGGACAGGCTCCTCCTGAGAGATGTTCCTGAGAGAAGTTCTGGGGAACCCCTTAAACTCCCTGCTGAGCTCAATAGCCCCCTCCAGGTCAGCTGTGGCCTGTGAGGCATCCTCTGTGGCCCACCCTCTTCCCTGGGACCTTAGCCACAGTACCTGGCCCCTGTCAGGAGAGGACACTTGGCCCTTGTCACTGTCACCCAGCAGCTCCAGGATTGTTAGGGCCCTAACGTGCTCTCCAGCCATAGCTTCTGCTCAGAGCAGGAGTGAGTTTGCACCTAGCCCCCCGCCTCTCCTGGGGCCCTGGTCTTGGCCTTGATTTCCTACTCAGAATCCCTTAATGCTGCCCTGGGGTGGGGGTGGGGGTGCAAATATTCATGGTTTGTGCCACCTGAGCCCCTGTGAGGTCAGCTCTTCCTAGCAATTCAAAATATCGGCTGTAAATTGTTAACTGAACTTATCAGTTTAGGATTCATTCTTTACCCCAGAAGAAGCCTATACTCTTTTTCTTTTGAGGCATTGGGGATGGAGCCAGCACCTGGGCTTGCTAAACAAGTGCTCTACCATTGAACTATATCCCTTACTTGTTAAGCTTCTAACCAGCAAAACTAGTTAACAGGGCTGGGGTGTAGCTCAGTGGTAGAGCACTTGCATAACATGCATGAGTGCCTGGGTTCCATCCCCAGCATCTCAATAAAACAAGTGAACTTGCTTTAAAATTTCAGGTTCACAGTTGCCTATCTTCCTGATCTTGATGTCTGTTCAAGTCATTGTCTGCATGACAGTGTCCACTTTATGCTTTGTATATAGCCCTTGCTGCTCTGCCACTGCAACTGATTTTTTAAATGGACAGGTTTCTTTCTCTTCCTCTCCCTGCTCCTCCCTAATCTCTTCCCCTCCCCAATCTCAAGGGAAATAGGATTACCCTGAGCACACACCCACCACAGAAACAAGGTCATCCAGTCTTTGGGGATGTTATCAGAAGATCTCAGAAATTACCATCTCCCAAATTAACAAGTAAATTACAACTCCAACAGAGAACTTATGGAATGTAGCCTTTGAGCCACTTCTTTAAAAGCCCCCTGCTCCTGCTGTTGGGCAGAATCACAACCTCTGGGACAGGAGTCCCCTGTGTTTCTCCTTTGCTAGCAAAGCAAGAAGACTTTTTCCTTTTTCTCAAAACCATGTCCTTATTAATAGGTTGGCATCTGGGACAAGGACTGAGTTTTTGGCAACAGTTCCCCCAGGGACATCCTTCGTACAGTGTCCCATCATCACCAAACTTGATGCTGTCTGCTCTTTGGATGGTCCCTGAGATCTGCAAACTTCCCTAATCTAACTCTTTTTTTTTTTTTTTTTTTGGCACCAGGAATTGAACCCTAGGGTGCTTTACCACTGAGCCACATCCCCAGCCCTATTTTTGTATCTTATTTAGAGACAGGCTCTCACTGAGTTGCTTAGCACCTTGTCTTGCTGAGGCTGGCTTTGAACTCCTGCCTCAGCCTCCAGAGCCACTGGGATTACAAGCGTGCACCATCATGCCCTGCTTAACCTCACTTTTCTCACTCTTAATAATGGTGTCTGTGAAGAGCTTATCCTTGAGGTTCTAGGAAACCTGTGCTCACCCTCTCTGTGACTTGGGAGGCTTCACTGCTCACTTCAGCATTCTGTGGCCATTCAGCCAGGCTGACCTCACTGACCGCAAGGCCCACTGGGGGCTCCCATCTCATCACCAGCTGGTCTTCCCAGTGCCCATTCCACCTGATCTCTAGAGAGGTCCTTGCCCCCTGCTCTTTCAGTTTTTAACAGAAAATGGCACCACCAAGGCAGGGCATCACTCTCCCTCACCTGCCAGGCTCTTGCACCTACTCCAATCCCTCCCGGGCCTCAGAAGCAGCCCTCCTTCCCCCACTGTGGGCAGCTGGAGATTGCCAGGTTGCACCTGTCTGCCGCAGGTCTGCCACAGGCTATTCCTTCTGGTAGATTTTCCACTGGTGCCAGGGGTCTGTCAGTTTCCCGCCTACCTAGAATGAGCCGCTAGCACCTGCTCCTCCCCCAGTTCTCTGAGGCGTCTGTTCTCATCTGTTCTAACAGAGGGTCCTGTCCAGACAGGTTGCAGGGCAGAATCAATCCCCCCACATTCCTGTCCCTACCAGAGGCCTGGTGCACCTAAAGTTGGATTCCCGATTGCAGAGTCACCTCCAATGCCACCCCCCACCCCATAACCCATCAGAATGTGCTCCAGAACTTCAGCGCCTCCTGTGCCCTCTCAGTACAGCCCTCCTGTGCATGGCTCCTGTGCTGGCTCCTGCTGTCACCTCTGCCACCATCCTCAGGTAGAGCCCGGCCCGCTCCTTACAGAGTGGCAGTCTTTCCTACATTCCCCAATGTCTGGATGTGCTGTGGGTTTCCACAGCAGCTAGCATATCCTTTGCCATCCGCACAGTGCTGAGCAGTACACTCTGGAAACATGGAATGTTCTAGAACTCCACTGGCCAGTAGGACAACAAGTCCAGTGCAACCATGGGACTGAATTCTTTCCTTGATTTTGTTTAATTAAAAACACCACCTCTGCCTGAATCTGCAGCCTGCATGTTTAGTTCTATTACTCTGGTGTTATCTGTCACCTAAGCCTAAATGTGTTCACTTGAACAAGCCCATTCCTCTCACCACAGGTCCCAGGCTGGGTCTCCTCCACTCCCCAGTCTCGAGCAGAGCATCAGCTCCCAAGCCCACTCTAACCAGACTCCCTTCAGCACCTGCTCTTGCCACCCCTCTCTGGGGAAGGGCTGGCCACAGGCCCTCATCTCACTGTGGACTGCACTGTATAAGGCCCACCCAACTGTAGGACAGAAAGACTCATGCTGCCACCCACGAGTCCTGGAAATGGCACCTTGGATGTCAGGAGCACTACAGGGCTGATTAAAGCAAAGGGAAGGTGTTGTGGACTGTGAGGGGAGGATGGCTCCCCTCACCCCAGTGCCTGGACTCTGTAGCACTGGCCTTCAGTGGAATGGGGGTGGGCAACATGCCTGGGACCCCTCCAGGCCTGGGAATCCCGGCCAAAGCTCCCTGGGCACTTCCAAGGCCACAGGTGTCCATGTGTCCTGGGAAGACCCTGTAGACTATCATGGTATCCTCAGTAGGAACCCATCAGGCTTGACTTCTCTGGGCCAACACCCTACCAGACCTGGGTTTTATTCCTAGTCCCTGCAGAGAGTGTGGCCAGAGGTGGCTGGCTGACTGTCTACCTGGCTTCTGCCTCCCTCTTGCCTACCACAACTCTCAAGGATCCCAGTGAGAGTCCAGATGGAATTCATTACTCTGTCCCACCAGAACCCCTGCTGCAACCTCTGATGGGCGGTGGGCAGGGTGGAGGTAGTCCCTGAACCTCCTGGAAGGGGTGCAGCAGGCCCCAAGAAATGAGGAGACATAAGGCAGCCCCTCCCTACATGAGCACTAGGGGCTCTGCCCCCACGGAATCCCACCACAGGAGTCTCTTCCCATACTGGTCTGTACTAGCAGCCAGAGAGCTCTGACCACAAGAAGGGAGGGGCTTCCAGGGCAGAGCGGCCTGCAATGGGTGAGCAGATCCAGGCACAAGGATTGAAGGAGGCAGAACCACGAAACTGTCCTTTTCTTTTTAATTTTTTTTTTTTTTAGTTCTCAATGGACCTTTATTTTATTTGCGGTGCTGAGAATTGAAGCCAGTGCCTTACACATGCCAGGCAAGCCCTCTACCACTGAGCCACAACCCCAGCCCCCCCCTCCCCCCGCCGCCCCCCAACTGTCCTTTTCTCCTAGGCGTTTGCAGGGGAGAACACAGTTCCTTGGACAGGTCTTGGAGGTGCTGACGAGGAGATGCTGGTCTGAGAGCGCAAGCTCAGAACCCGGCCTGCACTGTTTCTGGGGAGTTTGGCTTTGGCTCATGTGGAGAACAGGTGCTGCCGCCCCCCCCCCCAAGTCCTGCAGTGGACTTGGGAACATGGGCTAATGCCTTTCGCTGCTGGCTTCTACAGCGCCCAGCCCCGGGCAGGTGCGGGGAGCCATTCCCAGAGGGGCCCGGCGCAGTCTGGGCCTGGAGATCCGCCCGTAGCCGCGGGTGGTAGGGGCGGAGGTGGGCACGGATCCCAGAACCGGAAAGGTACTCCTAGCAGCCAAGTAAGAGGCTGAGGCAGGGTGTCCGGGACTACAGTCCTGGCTTCAGCAGCCCCCGGGGAGCAGAGGGGCCTGTTCTCTAGAGCTGTCTGCTAGGGGAAGCGAGGGGACCACCTCTGGCAGCCACAAGGAACTGGGGGGCGGGCCAAGGGAGGCGGGACGTGTGCCCCTGCTGAGTGGAGGCGAGGGTGAGGGCCGGATGCAGATGGAGTCGCAGAGCTGGGACTGGGCGGGGTGGGGGGAGGGGCGGCAGGCAGGGCAAAGAGCCCACCGAGAGATTAGAAAAAGAAAAGAGTCGCGCGATGGTGCGTGCCTGTAATCCCGGCTACTCCGGAGGCTAATCTGAGGATCCCAAATTCTAGGTCAGCCTGGGGAATTCAGACCCTGTTTCAAAATAAAGGGCTGGGGATGTAGCCCAGTGGTAAAGAGCCCCTAGGTTCAGTCACCCCCGCAAGAAAGAAAAAAAAAATACACGTTTATGTTTCAAAGTGAGGGAGTTAGTGATTTACAGTTCATAATTCAGGCTCTGGAGCGCAAAACGCAATGATTCCACAAGTATCTTAATTTATTTAAGCGCCTTTGACCTATTCCTGGCTGAGCAGCTGGGGGGGGCTTACATTTGCCCTAGTGAACAACCACCCCCGGGGACAGGCTCTTTCCAGGGAACAAGACAGTCCCTGGTGTCGCGGTGGGTAGGAATTCCACACCTGGAGCATCCTCGGAGCAGATACCGTACACGTCTGAGGGACTCTCCGTGCGCCCTCTGCCGGACAACCTGCATCCTGCGTCTCGGGGTCCTACAGTAGTGACTCAAATCCCCTTTCCCGGGGAACCGAGAGCAGGAACGGGAACGCTAAGGTCTGGTCTCCGGTTGAGGAAGGCAGGTCAGTCCCCCGCTGGGCTGCGGGTCCAGTGGGCCCCCCCCTCCGGGTTCCCTTCCGCTTCCCCGCAGAGGCCCGAGGGCGGGTCAGAGCGTTAATCCTGGGCCAGGTCAGGTGCGGCTGGCGCCGGCACCCCGGGACTCGGCGTTTCGGATCGGACCTGGTCTCCGAGGCCGAGGTCTCTGCGACTCCGCCCTGCCTGGGTTGTGGACTTGTGACCGCCCCGCGCTCACTGGCCTGCGAACTTGGTCCCGCCAGCACTTCCGCCATCACGGTAGACCAGCGCCGAGCCCGAGACGCAGACTCCAGTGCATAGGCTTGGGTTCGGGGTGACAGTACCGAAGGCCAGCGCAGGATAAGCTGGGGCTCGGCTCCAGGCACAATTTCAGCGACACAGGTTGGTGGTCCCTTTTCTTTTCTGCTTGGAAGATGAGGTAGGGCTGTTCACGCCTTGAGCCGGCAGCCAGGCAGGACAGAAGCTGCCCAAGGGGCGACAAAGTGCACAGAGGGGCCAACGTTAAAGAGTTCCCTGGACCCCGCGGTGTATCTTGTCGTAGTGTCCTTTCGTTAAATATCTGCCCTGCTGGACAGCCTGGATATGCTCCACAGCCAGTGCACCCATCTTGCCAAACAACTTCCCAGGTGTTCACACCTATCACCTCTAGGCTGGGCACTGGCATGGAGTTGGGAGGGGGCTTGCTCCAGAATTAACCTCAGGAGGCTGCACTACTGGGGTGGGAGGGGACAGTCCTCAGGTTCCAGCAGCCTGGGCCAGGGTTGTGCAGGGGAGATGAAAGCATGTGACTAGGCCCCATGCCACACTTCCACCCCTGCTCCAATACATCCTGGAGTCTGGGGGGTGTGAACCGCCTCCTTTGTGCTGGGAATTGAAGGCAATTAGGTGCAACTTATTTGTGGATTTGCAGCCCCCATCCCACCTCCTCTCCCTGAGCTTATAAATTCAACCCCTGCCAAATCAGAGTCATTCCTCCATTTGGCCATCAGGGCTGGACTACTCTCTCTGGAACCCTGTGGGTGGCTCCTACCCTTTCCCCCAAGGCTGTTTCTGGGTTCTCCTCCTGGCACAGCCTGGCCTCTGTCCCTGGGCGTCCCTCCTATGTCCTCATGTAAAGACACTGATGAGATTGAGCTACTGGGCTCCCCAGGAGCTCCTTTGACGTTGACCCATCTTCTCTAAGGTCCTGCCTGGGGTTAGGACTTCAGGGCAGGGGTTTTGGGGAGACACAACTTTCCAGACGGGAAGGGCTATGGCTTGCTCATGGCTTATGGCTGCCAGCTCTAAGGACTTAGCCTTTGAGGGAAATGCTCTCTCCGTGGACTGCTCCTGCTCTTCAAGGGACAAGCTGGGGTTGCCTTGCCAAGCCTTGCCTTGCTTTGCCAACCCTTGCCTTGCCTTGCCTTGCCAACCCTTGCCTTGCTTTGCCAACCCTTGCCAACCCTTGCCTTGCCAACCCTTGCCTTGCCAAGCCTTTGGTGCCTGCCCCGCCTGATGGGCATCCTCCTCCAGTCTCCACTGGACACAGGAGTGTGCAAAGAACAGAGGGTGGGAGGCTTCTGTGGTGTTGGACCCTGGATCAGGGAGAGCCTGGGAGTTGCACTGAGGACAGGCCTGGTCTGTCCTGTCACCACTGGGAGAAATGTGGCAGAGAGTGGTGGCAGAAGGCACTGAACTCTCGTGAGCACCCCTTGTCTGCACTGCATCAAGGGTCCCTGCTCAGGGAGGTGGCTGTGTGTGCACTGAGCACTCAGGACACAGTGAAGGGTACCTTGCCCCCAGGACGGTGTGGCCCTGTGTGATGGTAACCTGTGGGACACAGTGAAAGGGGGGCAACAGGGACATACGGTGTAGCGATATGCTGTCGTGGAGTTACTCATGAAGGGACTCTGAGTCCCTTACTTAAACTCCCCTCCCGCCCTCGGGTAACAGAGACCCCAGCATGCTGACCTGCAGGTGAGGGGACCTCAGTGCCACTGACTGCTTTGTCACTGAGCCGCATCTCTCTGGTCCCCATCCTACATGAGGACAGGGAGGCCACAATGGGCTGCTAGTCATGAAGGTGGCAGTCAACCTGCTCTGGCTGGTCTGTGTCAGGGCAGAGCCCCTGCCCTCCCGGCCTGCGCCATGGGGTGGTACTTTCAGCCAGGCGGACCTGTGCCCTGTCCTTCTCTCCAGGGTTGAGCAGAGAGCCAGACCCCGTGCAGCGTGCCCCCCCCCACCCCCGCACCTCCACTCCCCCCCCCCCGTATCCCCCCCCCCCCGACCCCGTACCCTCACAGTCTTCACCTGGGAGCAGCTCATGGCCCTGGAGCGCACCTTCCAGCACCACCAGTACCTGGGTCCACTGGAGCGGAGGAGGCTGGCCTCGGAGGTGCAGCTGTCAGAGTCACAAGTAGGGTGAAGCCTGGGAGGGGTGCTGGGCAGGAGCCTGTTCTCACCCAGCTCTGAGCTTGTTTTTCCTACAGATAAAAACGTGGTTTCAGAATCGCTGGATGAAGCACAAATGTCAAACCCAGGACCTCCAATGAAAGTCCCCTTGTCCGGGCCTCCCCACAAGGTCCTGGGCTGGACCTGCAGCTGCAGTACTTACAGACATCTCAGCCCCAAGCTCTGGTGCTGTGCCCTGGCTGCTTCTGGTGTCTCTGCCCCATGGAACAAGCTCCCCTAACTCCCCTCCATGAAGCAAGGGCTTCATGCTAAGGCCGGCCTCTGACATACCTTCCAGACCCTGGGAGCTACCTGCACACCTGGGACCAGCCTTGTCCAGCAGACCTTACACTCTGCTGGAGCCCAAGGATACCTTCTGAGGATGCCTGAGGCTCAGGCCCTCTCCTGCGCCCCCTGGAGGCTGCTTGCCATTGACATCCACCGCACAGTGGCCCGAACCCATAACTGTCCTTGAAACTGTCCTGTCCACAGGTGGAACTTCAGCCCTGGCCACCCAAGACCCTGAGACTTTAAAGCTGAAGGAGTTTTGTTTTGTGTTTTCTTTTGCGGGTTGGGGGTCTTACTAGGCTGCCCTATGGTGGTACATATCTAGGGACCCCTGGACTCGTGGGATCCTCCTACCTCGGACTCCCGAGTGCGGGGTCCCTAGATGTGCCACCATGTCCAGCTCTGGAGAAGCTGTAAATCCACCCCTTCACTGAAAATCTCTGCAAGCATCAGTTCAGGAGCAGTTGATGTATCAGAACGAGCTCAGAAGCTAGAAGTGGGCTTGTGATGTGCAGGGCTCTCAGCAGATGAAAGGAATAGTTACTCACTGAAAGGTGTTGGAGAAACTGGTTTTCTGGCTGAAAAAAAGTATACATTAAAAGGTTTGTATGTGAAAAGGAGCCTTGGAAGGAAAGAAGGTGCTGTGTTGTCCTGGGCCTGAACTCCTGCAGAGCTCCTTGGACCTGCAGGGCCCATGCCCAGGCGTGTCACCGTGCCTCCCTGTGCAGAGTAATTTGAGTGAATAAAGCATTGAAAGGGGCAGTAGCACGAGGACATTCTGTTTCTCCCCTGGACTACATAGGTCACAATTTTGCCTCCTTCGACAGTTGGCATAGTCAGCAATCAAAGAAACAGACACTGTATCTGGGAAAAATGTCTTATCCTGCCTGTGTGACAACCACATATAAGATTCAGAAACTTAACACAGTTAAGCTTATTATAATATTTACATTGGCAGTTATAGCAATAAACCCCATAGGACATTACACCTTCTGCAAAGACATATATTAAATTGGTAATAACACCACACGGATAAACCATCATATAGCAAACTACACAATCTGCTTCCTAGACAGATACATACAATAACACATGAACTGGATAGAAAAACACTTACACAGACACCTAGAAAGTCAAATTGCAAAAGCACTAAAGCAGAGAGAGACAGACACGTCTTTTGTGTGGTATTGTAGGAAAAAGTATATTAAATTGGTCTATAGCATATTGATAAAATGAGGAAATTAAAGAACATCTTTAAAAAAAAAATTAACCAGGAACTTAGTTCTGATAGTCCCTGGAGAGAACGAGAAAGGGCAGTACACAGGAAACTGCCAGGATTTAACCAGGGAACTGAAGGAATTGATGTCCCCTTATCCCACCCAGAGGTAGTTCAGCCAGTCTTTGCTAGAGCCACTCCAAAAGAAATCTGGGATTGCGAGTTAAAACTAATAAGGACGTCGATGAGGACAGAGCTAAAGGTGAAACCTTAGTAGGAAAGTCACCCAGATAACAGTGAAGTTTTACCGGTAACTACACGAAAGGAGCCCAAAACGCCAAGGAAAAGGGTATCAGAAGATAGTGATTGGGGGTCTTACTAGGCTGCCCTATGGTGGCACATATCTAGGGACCCCTGGATATGTGCCACCATATGAGAAAGTTCCTGGAAGTGGAAGTGAGAACTTTTAGTAGAATAGAGCTGCAGCAGTTCAGGAATGAATTTGCCCAGAAAGGGTGGCAAGGTGTAGAATTTTTACTAAGACTATGGGAACATGGAGCCCACGCCATCAGAGTCAGTGGAGATGAAATGCATACAATATCCTCTGTAGTAGAAAATGAATCTACGTGTGAGGCTTTAGTGGCTGAAACTAGTGAGACAAGATCGCAGGAGCACACTCTCCTGGAGTGGGTACATCAGCTTGGGTGAGGGCATTTCCCGAGGTGGCTATAGGCAGTTTGAGTCACAGATACAACGGACTACACACCAGCAGGCTTTTAAATAGGAAATCAGGAATATGCTTCATGATATGCAGTATGCACCCATGTAGCACGCCGTTACAAGCAGAGCTGTTACCGCAGATGAAAAGACTGGTAATCAGAGGGGTCCACCTCCTCTCAGATTAACTTCACCTCAGCATTTTAAGGCATGCATACACTACAAGATGAGGTTACTTACTGCAAAGAAGCCAAAGAGCTGGGTGGTGCTACAGCTTTTTCTTTCCCAGCTCAAACCAGTTAAGTTTTCCAGCTCAGACCTCACAGAACCAGATTAGATTCCCTTCTTCTAACAACAGACAGCGAAGGCAGCCTCCCAGACAAGATCCCGGTCAGGGGGAGACTCACACCCAGGAGGCCCAGGGGCAGTGCACCATTCAGAGGACGACCCAGATTCCCATCAGGAGGCAGATTCCATTCAAACAGATGATCCACACCAACAACAAAGAACCCAAAACAACAACTTCCCCAAACACAACAGCAATTTCAGGCACACAAACACACCAGTTTACAACAGGAACATGACATTCAACAGACAAGGGAACCCAGAAGTTAGACAGCATTTTCAATATTAGAACAGCCGGGGGCTGATAGAATATACCTACACATACCTTTAATACTCTCAGAAAAAGCAGGAAAAATAGAAACACATAAATTCCTAATGGATACAGGAAGCCAAGTAACTATTTGGGGAGTAACATATAATATTATGCAAGGTGATCATAAGATAGCAGGAATAGGGAGCAGAAATTAAAGCAAAATGGAAAAAATGTAACTAATCCTTTATGGACTAGAGAAATCATTAAAACCAAGATACTTTTAGCTGAAATACCTTTTAAGGTCCTAGGAATGGACCTTATACCTAAAATTTTTCCATTATGGATAACTAACAAAAAGTTTAAAAATAATATGACCAAGTCTCAGACACACCTAGCTTTTTTACTAATGGACCCCATAGTCCTACCTAAAATTAAACATAGCTTCACAACGCAATACCCAATAAAAGGAGGACACACTGAGATAACTAATAAAATTGAAGAATTGTTGAGGGAAGACATCAAAGAAAGAACTTTCTCATTTGACTATAATAGCCCAATTTGGCCTACGATAAAACCTCATGGTAAATGGAGATTTACAGTAGATTATAGAGCAGTCAATGCACTGTCACCACAGATGTCAGGAGACTTGCCAGATATCACCACAATATTACAACAAATACACTCCAACAATTTCAAATTTTTTGTAACTATAGATTTGTCAGATATGTTCTTTGCTATCCTCATAGCAGAAGAATCCAGAGAGATAACCACATTTATGTGGAATTCTGTGCAGTGTCGCTTCAAAAGATTACCACAAGGCTATAAAAATAGCCCACTAATAGCACATATTGCTCTATCAGAATCCCTTAAGGATCTTAAAATTAAAGCTACCTCAATATACACATGTGTAGATGGTACACTAATATCAGGATGACAATCAACGTCTGCACGGAGTGTCAGAGAGAGTGACCAACACCAGACAGCAAAAGGTGGACAGTCAACAGAGAGCAAGTACAGGGACCAGACCAGGCAGTGAAGTTTTTAGGAGTTTTGATCACAGCAGAAGGAAGGCAAGTCCCAGATCAAATCACAGCTAGAATATTGGGACTACACCTCCTACCAATACGAAAGAAGCACAACAATTGATAGGAATATCAGGGTTGGCGCAACCATATACCATATTTAAATCTTATTTTACAACCAATATATGCAATAACAAGGAAATCACAGGACTTTATCTGGGAATCACATCACCAAAAAGCTTCAGATATATTAAAACAGTATACAACAGGATTTAGAAAATTGCATAACCTCCAAGGAACTATGATTGTGGACATCATTTTCACACAGGACTATGGTATATAGGGACTTTATAATAACAAAATTAAGCCCCAACCAATAGGATTCTTTTGTAAAAGATTCCCATATGCATCCAATAGATATTCAATATTTGAAAAATTGGCATGGGTTGCCTTTGAGGCACCTAAACAAGCTAAAACCATGACCAATGATCACATTATATTAAGAACTCCTGTTTCGCTTAAAGACAGGTGTAAACTCACCCCTAAAGAGACACAAAATATTGGATGGGAAAAGAAAGTCCTGATATGGCAATGGTACCTACAGCAATTTCTACAAGAGGAGGATCAAAACGTAGGCACATATAAAGTCACAGAAGAAGTAGCAAAGCTACCATTTGTACCAATGCCTGGTATCCCAACACAACCCACACTGAGAAGTATAGGCACATGAGGGCCTGAACACAATGGAAATATACAAAATGCATGGTTTATAGATGGATCACGCACAGTAGTGAAAGGAGATACTGAGTGGGAAGCAGCAGCATATGACCCTAAGACAGGCAAGATCTTGACAGAGCAAGGAGAACACAAATCAGCACAACATGCAGAACTAGGAGCAGCTGCATTAGTCGTTAGAGAGGCCTTGTTGACAGAATGTAAAGAAATGTGTATTTATACAGATCCATGGTGTGTTGCAAATGGCAGAGCGCTCTGGTCAGGGAAACGGGCTTCTCCAGACTTCATGTCAATGGGAAACCTTTTGGTCAAGAGGTACATGGAAAGAACTCTATGAAGCCAGTACAAAACTTAACATAAAAGTTACACATGTAGATGAACTACACACAGGGACACAGGCACCAGTACACTTAACAACACAGTAGATAATTATCAAAAATAGCCAATTGAAACCCACCAAAGATCTTTTTAAACTTAAATTTAAAGGAACAAGGAAAAACATCAAACCTGATAACATAATAATAAACATTACTGAACATGATATTATAAAGTTACATGAGCAATTAGGTCACATAGGAGTACTTAGATGTGGCATGGAATGCCATCAGCGCTGCTTTACACAGGAGCACCACCTGCCCAAAGATGAAATTGAGATTTAATCTACATAAAATTCCCCAACCAAATTTAGAATATAAAATCTTTAACTACAGAATACAAACTGACTTCATAGGACCTCTTAAGGATTTCCACAATAAGTATGTTGCCACATTGGTGGACATATGTACAGGTGTTGGGATGACACTTGCAGCTAACAAACTAGCACAACACATCACTATAGTACGTATCCTAGGTTGGATAGCAGCTTATGGCAGACCCACTATCACAGAATCTGATCAGGGCACCCATTTCACAGGGAAATTACTCAAACATCTAATAACAACTCTTGATATGCAATGGAATTATCATCTAGCAAACAATCCAAAGCAGCAGGGAATCTAGAGAGATGGAATGGATTACTTCAAAATAAACTGCTTTCTCACAAAGGTGAACCCTTACAGAAAGCCCTACAAGAGGCTACAGTGAATTTAAACAACAGAGCTAGGAGAAACAGACTTTCCCCAGTTGAGGAAGTTATAGCTAGACAAGATATTCCCCTCACTTTCAATACACAAGATAACCCCATATTATTACCATATAAAATAATCAGATGCTAGCACTACACCAGGAGAAATCATAGCACGAGGCACAGAAAATACTGTGTGGCCAACATCAGGGAAAGGAGAGTTAAAACTCACCAAAATAAAAGACATATACTAATAACTTCCTTCCACTCTGTCCAGGTAACATCTGGACAGGCGGACAGATTGACACTCAGTGACACAGTGACAATGTAGGCACTGATGCATCGAATACTGCTTCTATCCATAACATCTTTGACAGCACAGACACCACAGCCTGACCCTACATTGCCAATACAGAGTGTTGACATCAATGACGTGGCTTACAGAAAACAGATACCTTGAGGCTAACAGAATGGTAAACAGGGAAAGACACAATCTGACACTCATAACTAAAGCCTTTTTCTCAAAACATGCTCATTGTAGAACAGATATATATCAATAACTTAGTTGTGATGAATACTATAAGGCCACCAACTCATCACCACCACTGGCCACAGAGAGTTAACTGACTTAGATAATACTATAATATTTGGGACAAAACCCTTTAAGATGTGCATACATTGAATATTATAGAAACCTGACTTCCCTGGAGGCCATTAACCCCTTCTACTCACTTCACTTAAATCCACAGAGAAATCACTCACAGGATTAGACCTAATGGAACACAGGCAACATACATATATGAATACACAAGAACCTATATTTCCATGCAAAGGGGCTACAGAATTTAAATTCCTATCACTCTTCTTTTCACCTATGTTCCCACAGACCTCATGCCTAGAGATCACTAATGAGCAATGCATCTACACAAACCTCAATGGGGACAATCCCCAAGAACCTCCTACACAGACCAATTACATAATCAACCAATTATCCTGAGGCAAAATTCCATCATTACAATCAATCAGCATCTATGTTCACATGTCCTGAGGATGTATGGAACTTCATTACAGGGAATTGTAATGAAGACACCACAATATGGTGTGTAATAGATTTCCCGTACTATGGTAAATTTGACTTAGTACATGGGACATCAGATTTTAAGATAGATAATGACTCATTTCCAACAGCTGAGACATGATTAGACATATTAGCATCAGGTACACAAACATAAAAATTTCCTATAATTATTACAGATCCCATACCTCAGCCTCACAAACTGGTGAAACAAACTTGGCCACCTCCAAAACAGGAATGCCTACATTGGGATTACCTTTGCTTAAAAACAATTTTCACTGATGGGTACACTGCACAGTTTCTACTCTCAGACACTCCTGATGTACAGCCTTACACAAGAGAAACCTCACAAGCATTCTTAGAATATTCTTGCTTTAACTACAATCATAAGAATTTAACTATGTATAGGAACATAAAAACAAACAACTTTGGAGATGTATTTCAAGCTTTAGACACCAAATATAATTTCTTAAGAAAAATAGCACAAGATACCACCTTTACACATTTCAATAATTTCACACATTATGCTAATAAATCATATCTTTGCAAAGATAATAAGGAAAACTATACATTAGAATCATCATGTATAAAATTAAACTTAATAAACTATACAACAGGAGAACACTTATCATGTTTCATGGAATTGGACACACACATGGACACACAATGGTACACATTGGGACCCACCTAAGCCACATTCCATGCTTCTAGAAAAGAGTCTAGTAGCATTCTTTGACTATACAGCACTTTCTAATGTATTATTCATAACACCATATAGCCCCCCACAAAATAGAAACCCAGACATATAGCAAAATGTTGGTCATATCTCTACAAGAACTAATGAAAGTAAAAAGACTTATGAACACATCCCATAGTATAGATGTCAATAAATGCACATCTAGATTATCTGTATTCTTTGTGTGTGACCAAATAGCTGCAGTACACATGGACAACACATTAGACTTTGAAATTCCCTTAGACATAAAAACAGACAACCAACCACGCATAATACCATACCTAGACAAAGGATCAGACCATAAACTTAACGTAAGTGGAGCTGTGTGGATAGATGATTATGTAACACGAGACATACTAATGGGATCGCTACAGTGGGGTGAGTGTAAAAATGAATATACCTACTTCTATCCAGGTATAAGATAAAAGCAGCAGATAAAAGGCCTTTATCATGGCGGAAATCAGAAGGTGTGAATTTTGATAGGGTAGCACAATATAGCAGAGATTATACTTATATGCCATACCATTTCTATATGCTACTACCATGATGGAACAAGCCATGGGAATTAATTCAATATGATTTTGTGTCTCATACACCTCTACTTAACAGATCTTTAATTATCAAAAGATCATGGCAAGAACAGGAACATGTATTTGTATTACCCATGTCCTTTGAAAGATGTTACATTAAGGACTACCTCCAACCATGTATAATTGATAGAGGAAGTATTAATTCCACACATAAACTATTTACAGCACATTACCCATCAGGAGTAAAATTATATAGAGAAAGTCCAAGACTAACCACAATCACCAAAGTATCTTATGTAATACCAAATATAAAAATTCCTCTATAACTAATTGTAAATCCCATAAGTCAGAGGATAACATTAACTATTGACACAGCAATATATGCTAAGGAGCTATATAGGAGATGCCCTCAGAAAACAACATGGCACATTACCACAATACAGAGACAACACATTAGGAGAACAAGGAAGATTTTAGAATGGATAGCTATACCTGGACTAGCATTAGGAGAAATTGTTAACGCAAAACATATAGAGGACTTGGATGTTAGAATTACAGCCCTGGAACACACTAGAGACAAAGAAATTCATGGACTCAAAATGATTTCTAAATCTTTATATACAATCACAGAAATAATACATCAAGCTGAACTACAGAGGCACACTATAATTCAGACACTAACAGCCAAAAGGAATATTATGATGCTTTTATACATAAAATGGATAAGAAAATGAATATAATAGCATCCAATATGAATGTACATACTTGGAACTGTTACAAAAACAGGCCAGAGCAGACTTACAACATTTGCTGAATACAGGACAAGGTGAACAAACAAACTCACATAAAAATTACACTAGATCCCAGTAGAGACACATACTGCACTGAAACACTTTGTCAATTATCTTTACTAAAAATTCTGTTCACAGACATACACACAGCATATCATGGACACACACTATACTATACAAGAAAATAGGAAACACTTTCATAAAACCAGTAAGATCAGGCATTATCCTAAATGAAACAAACTTACCAGAAGAGTCAGTAATACCAATTGGCACACTGACTTGCCTATACTCAGGACATATAAACCTCATGAGTTACATACATCTAAGGTCACTATAACTGACCCACAGGAAGAAGTGATACCATAAGGAAATAATCTTTTTTGCAGTCTGTTCACCTAATACCTTTAGTACAACTTATCCATGTAAACACATATGCCCTACAACACAAACAGTGCCAACTACACAAGACACATCTGACAGCACCTCCCATAGCGAGGATTACTACTATTATTACTCTGAACATCCTGACACCAATATATGTTTTGATGAATTAGAACAACCCATGAAGCAGGATGCCATATGGTATCCAACACATGGAAGTTGACATTACACACTAAATCAGGTAAAACTTCAACAGCATTCCCAAATCAACAGATACAGATGAAACATACATTACAGACTAATGTGGTATTTGATGAAGATGAGGATAAAACAGACATACAATTGGAACGTATGAAGCAACTTCCAAACCAGATTGAACATAATATGGAACAGCTACAAAAACAGGATGCCCAAGTAACACTGGATATAGCACACCTTAACAACACAAATCACATTGTCTCACAGACAGCACATGTGATGGAAACAGATTCTTTAGCATACAAACATAATGTAATCAATGGACGATGTTCTTGGGCAGATTCATTCTATAGGCTCCTCAAGTTTGACATGGAATGCCGGCACATCCCAAATTGGCTCCAGGACAGAAAAGAAATTGTCCATTATACACTGCTGATACTCATATTCATGATAGCCTTAAAAATTTCAGGATGCATGCTAAATGGAATAAAGAAATTAAAACCAGACAAGAAGAACTTAAAACACATGTAGGTAATATTAGATGGCTGTGTGACCACTCTACAATCACCTCTGATTATGGAGAAGTGGACAAAACATTTATGATTATTATCTGCACTTTACAGCTCACTTGGATACCACTGGACTCACTTATCTGTGTCAACACCTACCTGGACTTCCTGAGAAACGGACTGTGGAGCTCAGAATATCACTAGAAAATTAAGATATTTAGGATTTAAGAGAAGCGAGACCATTTATCAGGATTTGACAGATGTTTTAATGAAAAATGTAAAGAAAGGTCATGTCATTGTGTCTCATATACAACACTGTAGTTTTTGGTGTGTGCTTCAGAGCAATGCTTGGATTTCACACAAAGCTTATACTGAGGGGTGGATATATCCATATAAACTACCACCTATTTGGGATGCTTTTAAAAGCCCAATGACCCATCTATTCATTTTTAATTTTCATGACTCCCACTTTAATATAGAATCTTGCCAGAATACAGTAAATATAGATAATATAGTAAATACAGATAATATAGTAAATACAGATAATATAGTAAATATAGATAATATAGTAAATACAGATGATATAGTAAATACAGATGATATAGTGAATACAGATGATATAGTGAATACAGATGATATAGTAAATACAGATGATATAGTAAATACAGATGATATAGTAAATACAGATGATATAGTGAATACAGATGATATAGTGAATACAGATGATATAGTAAATACAGATGATATAGTGAATACAGATGATATAGTGAATACAGATAGTATAGTGAATACAGATGATATAGTGAATACAGATGATATAGTAAATACAGATGATATAGTAAATACAGATGATATAGTAAATACAGATGATATAGTAAATACAGATGATATAGTGAATACAGATAGTATAGTGAATACAGATGATATAGTAAATACAGATGATATAGTAAATACAGATGATATAGTGAATACAGATAGTATAGTGAATACAGATGATATAGTAAATACAGATGATATAGTGAATACAGATGATATAGTGAATACAGATGATATAGTGAATACAGATGATATAGTGAATACAGATGATATAGTGAATACAGATGATATAGTAAATACAGATGATATAGTGAATACAGATAGTATAGTGAATACAGATGATATAGTGAATACAGATGATATAGTGAATACAGATGATATAGTGAATACAGATGATATAGTAAATACAGATAGTATAGTGAATACAGATGATATAGTGAATACAGATGATATAGTGAATACAGATGATATAGTGAATACAGATGATATAGTGAATACAGATAGTATAGTGAATACAGATGATATAGTGAATACAGATGATATAGTAAATACAGATGATATAGTGAATACAGATGATATAGTGAATACAGATGATATAGTGAATACAGATGATATAGTGAATACAGATAGTATAGTGAATACAGATGATATAGTGAATACAGATGATATAGTGAATACAGATGATATAGTAAATACAGATGATATAGTAAATACAGATGATATAGTAAATACAGATGATATAGTGAATACAGGTGATATAGTGAATACAGATGATATAGTGAATACAGGTGATATAGTGAATACAGGTGATATAGTAAATACAGATGATATAGTAAATACAGATGATATAGTAAATACAGATAGTATAGTGAATACAGATGATATAGTAAATACAGATGATATAGTAAATACAGATGATATAGTGAATACAGATAGTATAGTGAATACAGATGATATAGTGAATACAGATGATATAGTGAATACAGATGATAGAGTGAATACAGATGATATAGTGAATACAGATGATATAGTGAATACAGGTGATATAGTGAATACAGATGATATAGTGAATACAGGTGATATAGTGAATACAGATGATATAGTGAATACAGATGATAGAGTGAATACAGATGATATAGTGAATACAGATGATAGAGTGAATACAGATGATATAGTAAATACAGATGATATAGTAAATACAGATAGTATAGTGGTATCAGAACATGATAGCTTTGCCAGTGCTGACAGTGCTCCACAAAAGCTTGAGCTTTATCCCTTTTATAATCTCACCCACAATTCAGCTGCCCTGCTGCTCCCTGACCCAACTAATAACAAGATTCGTCCCTTCTCATTAGATACAAGATCCCAAGTTGCAACTCTTTCAGCTATGTACTTTTTATGAATAAAGCATATTATCCAGAAGAAATAATACAGGGCATAATACCTATACAGGCTGCAATACTGATCTTAATAGCAGGATCAAAGCCCATATCACCATACCAGGTCGATTTCCACATCTTACAGACAAGTTTAAAAAGGACATAATATGAGAACAAACCAGAAAAAATAACATTAGAATCCAATCCTTTAAGGATTCTTTCCCTTCTGTACAATATGTTCATGTGCAAACTTAGGGCAATACATTGACGCAGATCTCAGAGAGCTCCATAAGGGTTTTGATCTAAAGGAATGGGTAGAACCAGGGTGGATTCAGGAAAAGCCAGGCTCTGTTTTCGAAGATGGAAGTTTGTATTATTATGAATACAGAGAGATGGAAGTTGGGATTGCAATGCCTATGTATGTACGACCAGAGGAACACCTTCATTCTTGAATTTTAGTCAATATTTAGATTCAGAGCATTTGACAATCTCATAGTGACTATTAGAATCAACTGGGACAATGTAACAGAATTAGTCCATTGGGACTTACATACAAGACAAACTTATACATGTCTCAATCCTATCATACCACCTGATTTTAATTATATTATAATTAAATCTCTGGGTACATTGCAACCACTTTGGTCTCAACCAGATGTCATTGGACTATGGTCACTATTGGTGGTTATGGAACAATACAACAAACCACAATGAGAAGTGACTTTTGAACATATGTGGAGTCCTGTCTTTGGCCGGCAGAATGGGTGATGCCTCTGTATTGATTTGCAGCGCCAGCTCGGGCACACACGCGCCCCCCCCCCCCCCCCCCCCCGCCGGCCCCACCCCGCCCCAGCATGAACACTGTGAATCAAGGGGTTGAAC
This sequence comes from Callospermophilus lateralis, assembly GCF_048772815.1. Classification (NCBI taxonomy): domain Eukaryota; kingdom Metazoa; phylum Chordata; class Mammalia; order Rodentia; family Sciuridae; genus Callospermophilus; species Callospermophilus lateralis. The sequence goes on from NC_135319.1 coordinate 93,776,387, forward strand.
TGTAAGGATGGCCTTAGGCCTGAGCCTAAGCAACTCCATTTTTAAAATTCCAGCTTGAAACCTGCAGTCTCACCAGGACACCCACACAGCCCTGGAGCATGACCTCAGACAAGTTACTTCCCCTCACCCTGATAAACAGAGTGAAGCCCCTGGCAGGCTGGCCTCGCCTGCTAAGAGGGAAAGGGCGAAAGGAAGAGAAGATCAAGGTGGAGACCACCAGACCAGATGTTTCTGACCCCAGGGTAAATGATGTCACTGAGAAATCTGGTGGTAGCTGATAAGGATTGCAGCAGAGTCAAAAGCCTCCAAATTTAGTATAATTAATAGAGCAAATGAACAGGGATTCAGCAGCCACAACAAGGACGCACTCGAGCTGGAGAGCCTGATGAGCACCTGACGTCCCATCACTTGTCACTGTTCTGAGCCTCTGCGTGATCCTCACCACTCTCAAACTCTGTCTCCTCATCTGGACCTTGGTGAGAGCCGCAACCTCTCCCTGTGACCTTCTCCTCATCCGGTCATCCACTCCACGCCAGGAAAGGCCTGCCTTGGTTCCAGCTCTGGCCACCACAGTCTAAGTGAGTGTGCATCTGCTGGATATAAAGCCTAAGGCTTAAGACTTTTGAATTTAGCATACAGAGGAAATGTCTGTCATTAGCCTGTAATGATTAAGTGTGTTTTGCAGTGCTTAGAATTAATCTAGAATTGTTTGCTGTGAATTGATTATGTCTATTGCAGTGCCTAGCATTAAGGATTGTCGTTTTCTTGATTAAGAACCCATAGAGTGAAATTGTATGGAGTAATTTGAGTAAGTAAAGCATTAAAAGGGGCAGAAGTGTATGGACATTCTTTATTTCTCCCCTCGACTGCATACGTCGCAATTCTGCCCCCTAGCGACACTCTCCTTCCTGGCTCCGCCCAGCCAACTGATGTCCTCATAACCCTTGTCCTGGCATCCGGACCTCGCCTCCCACCCTACAGGCCAGTCTCTGGGGAACAGAAACAAGGGACATGGGTACAGGGCCTGCAGATGGCAGACAATACCTGAAGGACTGAGGGCAGCAGAGCAGGGCAGAACAGAAAGGGGCAGCAGGGGCCAGTGAGGGCCAGAGGATAAAGTGGCTCTCTTCAGTACTGGGTGGGCGCCCACCCCACCCCCAGGTCAGGAACACAGCTGTCTCGGAGCCTGCGTGATCCAAAGCTGACATTCAAAGCATTCAAAACGGAGTGGGATAAAGCAGACCCTGCAGGGTGTTCACTGCTGGATTGGGGTGGTGAGATTCTGGGTGGTATTGTCCCTTTCCTTCCAAATTTTCTCCTCAAAGTATCCTAGGAAGGTGCTGGGAAGGACTGCTTGGACCAGCTTCTCCCATGGCCAAGGCCATCCTGAGCCCGGGGGTGCCTAAGCCTGAGCTCTGGCAGGGAGGGGAGGTACCGTCATGGCGAGGGGCATCTCCAGCCTTGACACAGAGTGGAACTGGGCTGGGAAGCCAGGCTCCTGGGGCCCTCCCCCCAGCTGCAGGCCCTGCCCCCTCCACAGGAAGCCGCAGCTCCAGGCTCCCCCTACCCTGTTCCCCACCATGGGGGGTGCTGCTTCCCATACTCCTCAAGCATCCACTGGGCCCCTGGGGACAAGACAACTGCAGGGCTGAGGGGGTCTGAGGCTCATCAGCAGAGCCCCTTCTGGGGCAATATGAGGACTGGTGACCACTTGTGCAGGGAGGGCCTCTTGGGGGCTGCCAGCATGGCCCAGCACCTTCTACCCAGAAACCCCGTCTGCCTATGGGCTGATCTTTCCCTCCCCACACCATCTGCACCGAGGAGGGAGGGACCAGCTATGGAGATTAAGGACAAGCTGCGGCCCCGCCCAGGGCAGGCTACCGCTGGTAGAGGGGTCCACCCCCAGGCTAATTGCCTTTTGTTGGGCTTATGAAGAACCAGCGCCCCCCCCAGACTCTGGGCCTGGCTGGAGGGAGAGATCCCTTGAGAGCAGCAGTGGACGTCACTGTCCACCCTGGATCCAGGGGAGTTAAGGCCACTGGCTCAGGAGACTCTGCCCTGGGCTCTCCCACCCACCACAGCATCCCCAGGCTCTGGGCTTCAGAGAGGGGGCGCCAGGCCCACATCTGGCCTCAAAGCCCTGCCAGTCCCCTGAGAACCATTTTGTTCTTAGTCAGGGTCCCTGGGGACAGTGCATGGGCGAGAACTGGCGAGGACGGAGGAAAACAGCACAACACAACTGCTCTCTCTGGACTTTTATTTTTTGTTAGTTGGCCACACTGATGAGCTCCAGTGAAATCCGCTTTACCGACGTTTCCGCTTGCTTTGTGTTTGGATGCTAGGGATGGAACCCAGGGCCTCACTCATGCCAAGCAAGAGCTCCCCTGCCAAGCCACACCCCCAGCCCCAGTCTTACTGACATCTGATGAGAAAAATCAAGGCATGCCCGTTCTTTCAAAATAGCATAAAGGTGTCGGGAAGCAGCAAAATCTGCACCCAGCACCATGACACACGCCTGGCTGGCACTTCGTCTCCTCCAGTGTCAGACCCACAGCCATCCACCTGTGTGCAAAGAAAGGTCACTCCTTGTGCTCCACCTGTAGAGAAGTTACCAGAGAATGAGTCCTGGGTGCCCAATGGCCTTGCCCCACCAGGCAGCCCGGAACCCAGGCCAGCAGGGTGCAGGGCACACAGGAAAGCCCACCCTTGCTGCCCTGGCCCTGGCAGGCCTGCCCGCCTCTCCCCAGGAAGAGGGCAGCAAAGCCGGCTGGATCCGGTAGAAAGGAGGTCGGGGCTGGCAGGATGCAGGTGTCCGGTGCCAGCTGGTGAGGACTCGCCGCCCCATTTTCCCATGCCCTATACCTCTTTCGGCCAGATCCTCAAAGAAGTATATGCATAGGAAAAAGGAACGGCGAGAGCTTCCGGCTTCTGCCAAGGTGGCTCTTCACCCTGGGAGGGCCATCCACCAGGAGGGGTCCTGCGAAGCCAGCAGCGAGGAGCTGCTGACCAAGGCCTGCCACCCTGTGCTGTGAGGAGTGCCCCGTCCGCCGACTGTGTCCTCAGAGGCAGCCCAAGCCTTACCTGGTGCAGGCTCCCGGTTGCTGGATCCTTGGTGGTCAGGGAGAAGAGCGGAGGACTCCCCTGTGGTGCGGTGGCGCCTGCTGCTGCACGGTCCCAGAGCCTCATTTATCCTCAGCGGAGACCTTGGCCAGCAGCTGTCCCATGTGGTCAGAGAGCTGCTCTGTGCCAAGGACCCCGTCCCACCCCCGCACCTGCAAGGCTGGGGCACAAAGACCTGCTCTGAGCAGGCGGGTGGGCGGGTGGGCTCTAGGCCCCGGAGCTGGGGCTGCTGGCTCAGGAGCTGGGATGGGGCCAGCCCTGGCAGGCTGCCCCTCAACACTTATCTCACGATGTTGCTTCTGCTTGCGTCAGGGGCCCAGAACATGCACACGGGGGAGAATCGCTCATCCAGGAAGGGGGGTATCTCCCCCTCGAGGGCTGCCCAGCTCGGGGAAAGTAGCACCTCAGCCGGCTCTGCTGGACACTGGGCTGTGAGGAACTCAGACTCAACCAGCAGGCCATGGCTGCCTTCACTCTTCCGGGCACTGAGCCCCAGACCTCTGCCCCTGGGAAGGCCACCCCATCTGGGCCTCTGGTGGCCTCTGTTCTCAGGGTCAAGTGAGGCACAGACCTCTGTCCCAAGTGTGAGGCACAAAGAGCCTTCCTGGGGCCACAGGCTCTCCTCCCAGAGCTCCTGGGGGTTGCAAGACAGGGCTCCGCAACGTGGGGGGCAAGAACACTGGGCCAGCACGGGGACGGCACCACAGAGACAGTGGACAAAAGACCCCGGCTGCCCAGGAGGACCCCACAGACAGGTGCTGCTCCCCAGGCAAAGGGCCCTCAGGCAGGGCAAGCTCCCCTCTGCACAAGGAGAACCTCAGAAAGTCCCTGCCCTTGGGGGGCCTGTGAGCCGTCCAGTGTCATCTTCCCAGGACCTGGGGCAGGGAGAGGCAGCTGGGGAACAAGGCCCAGGCTCCTCAGTGGGTTCCTGGGCCTGTCTGTGCGGGCCTCTGATCCCAGGCCCTCTCAGCCTGACCTGTGGAGCCAGAGTGTGTGACACAGACAAAGAGATACACGTAGACACACAGCACCTGCCCAGGCCGAGTAGCTCAGCTCCTGCAGGTGAGGAGTTAGGTGCTTGGCCAGTGCTGGCCAGAGCTAGGGGACAGTTGGGTTCACATGACAAATGTCCACAGGCAGTCCATGCTCTCACCTCAAGCCCAACTGTGTCTGAGTCTGTGTGAGTGACCTGCTACTGTGTGTCTGGGTCAGCCTGGTCACTCACCCTCATCTCTGGCAGGAATTCATGGGCAGGGAGGGTGCACTGCCCACAGGAGGGACCTGGTGTGCATGTTGTGTGCACACCAGGTTAGAGCCAGGCAGGAGGCCCACAGGACAGGCAGGGCAGTGAGAGCCTGGGCTTGTCCTGAGGCTTGGGTGGGAGGAGCCCCTGGACCAGGGCATGACTGCTGACCCCTCAGTACGTACCACTACCCCACCTGGTGCACAGTGCAGGCCTGGACTTTCGGCCAGTAGGGCCCTGGGGGTGCATGGGTGCTGTACGGAAGGGAAGCCTTGCCCTGACGGGCTGAGCTCTACAGGGCCTGGCCTGGGACCAAGGGGCCTTCTGGGGAGGAGGGGCTCACAGCCCCTTCCCAGGCTCAGGATCAGGGCGCAGGGGCCCCCTTTCCCAACACCCTGCACCCACAGAGAGAGCCCCAAGTGCCTCAAAGGAGGCCCGTCCTCCTGAGAGTCCATCCTGCCTTGGACCTCCCCCGGGAAGACCACCTCTAGGCTGCCCTGTCCTCCCTGACCTTGGGCCCTCAGCAAGGGCAGAGGTGAGAAGAGGAAAGCCAGAGACAGAGAAGTAGAGATAGAGACAGAGACAAAGACAAAGAGAGACACACAGAGAGACATAGAGACTCAGAGACAGACAGACAGACACAGAGAGCCAGTCAGAGAGACAGAGACAGAGACAGAGAGGGCAACAGCTGAACAGGGCCCTGGACTGTTCTAAAACACCTCTCATCAAATTCTTCACTTTGAAACTGACACCTGCTGTTTCCAAAGTGTTAAGACCAGAGAGGTCTAAAGAAAAAGTGGTGGCTCCCGGGTCAGTGTCTGGAGGGGAAGTGGGGCTTGTGCTCCTGCCAGCCTGGCCTGGCCCCAGTTGGAGCCTTAGGAAAGACCCACTGTCTCTTTTCTCCCAAGGCCACAGGGAGCCACTGAAGGTTGTGGGGCAGGGGGCGCTTTAGGGAAGCTGCTTCAGGAACCAGCCTCCCTCTGGCTGCCCTGTGGTAACTGGTCAATGGAAGGTCAATGGTAGTAACTGAGGGACCAGGAGGCTAAGTGGGGGGGGGGGCGTTCCAGTCCCAGCCTGGCCTCCCTAGCCACGGTCCCTGCAGGTCCTGTACCCTCGGGGTCTCAGCCCCTCTTGAGTACTGCTTTGTGGATTCAGTGAGATGAAGAAGAGGCCCAGGAGCTCTCAGATCCTGAGAGCTGAGCTCAGGATGGCCACCAGCAGGTCGGCCTGGGCGTCCCTGAAAGCTCACCACAGCCACCCCTCTGTGCTCCTCTGTGGCTCCCCAGTGCTTTGAATGAAACATAAACCTGTGAGCAGGGGTGTTAGGACCCTAAGGCTGGCCCCTGACCTGCAGGCCAGAGGGCCATACAGCCCAGTTCCCGTGCGTCCAGTGAACTCCCAGGCAAAGCATGGCAGGAGCAGGGGTGACAGGGCCTAAATGCAGGTGGGCAGTCCAGGTGTGGACCTCACCCCACCCTCAGTGGTAGGGCCTCCACAGGTGTCCTTCCTACCATTTCGTCAGTCTGAGGCCTCCAGACCGACGGCCCACCCCAGGGAGACCCCAGAGTTTTGGCAAGCACAGCCAGGTGGCGAGTGCTGGTCCCGATGGCATCAGCTGGGCTCAGGAGGTCCCCAGGGGACAGGGCCATGTTGCCAAGTCCTGGGCTCCATGTTCCCTAAAGGCAGCCCCCACATCTCCAAACAATCTGGGCCAGCCTCCCTCTGCTTAGAGGACAGAGAGTATCCTGTGGCCCTGGAAGGACGTGCCTGGCGCAGAGCTGGTGAGCGATAAGGGTGGCCTTGAGGCCAGCCTGGTCCCTCCTTCGTGCTTCCTCTGGAGCGGGTGGGGGTGGGTGCAGGGTGCAGCTGTCTTCAAGCAGGCCAGGCTGCAGCCCTCCAAAGGTACCCCCTGTTAACCTTTGGTGGATTTCCCCTGCTGTGCTCCCCAGAGAGGGAGACCCAGACCCTGCACCAACACCCTGTGTTTTCACTGCAGAGTGTGGGTGAGGCCCTTGCACCCCAGACTGCCCCGCACCCCTCCCTGGTCCAGCACCCTGGGAGTCACAGCAGTTCACCTGGATTAAGACCCCCCCCTTTCCCACCCCCAGGGGCAGCCCTGGTGGACTGGGTGGCCACTGCACACAGAGCAGCTCACAACTGGGCTGGGCAGGCTGCTACTGCTGGCCCTCGTTTCTCCACCTCTGGGAGGAAGTGGCACAACCCCTCAGAGTCTTATAAACGGAATCTGCATCACCCTGGGCCTGGCAGCACCTTCCCAGGTGTGGCCTAAAAGGAAGGAAGTCACTGGTCCCCAGGAAGACTGTCCGCAAGCTGGGTTGCCCCAAGAGTCCCTGGAAATCTGGGGGGTTCCGGGGAGGAACAGCCTGGGTCCAGGTAGCTGTTGGGGCACTGTGTCTCACAGGGGCAGACCACAGACTGCATTTGGGAAGCCCCTGAGACTAGACACTGGAGACCGTTCACCCCACAGCCTGCAGACCCCTCTCAATAGAACAAAGTAGAAATAAAAATAAAGCTTGCCCAGAGAGACTGCCGGCCTCATGTGGCCTCTGCCAGCAGAACCCAGGACATAGTCAGACACGCACCTCCAATTGACGTGGGTCACTTCTCAGCACAGTGAAATACAATGGGGCAAACTGACACTAAAAATTATCATCCTGCATCTGAGACTCAAATTCCACAGGCATTTGGATTTTTACTTGCTAAATCTGATGGCCCTGCACCCACTGTACAGAGAGGACCTGGATTTGGTGCCAGGACCCAGGTGGGGAAGGGAATGGGCTGCCCGTGGGAAGGTCTCGATGGGCAGTGGTGCCCAGGGTCCTGTGGAGGGGGTGACCCAGTTGGCACTGGCCCCTGCCCTGGCACCAGGGCTGCGCTTCAAGGCTGGGCCTGAGACTCCCGCGGGAGAGATAATCTCAGCTTCTCCATATTTCCTTCTCCTCTCCCACACCCACCCCACCGTATCCGGACATTCGCGGGCCATGGGAACATCCTTCCAAGGCCGCGGGGTGAATGGCCTCCAAGACCTGCCCTGGAAGGCCTAGGGCCGCACTGTCCAGACTGCTGACCTGGCTGCCCGTTCCAGGGGAGCCCTGGGCGCACGTGGAGGAGCCTGGCCCTGGGCTGTCTGGGGAGCACAGGCACACATACGACCTATGTCCACGTGAACACCCCACACCCTCCTAACCTCTACTCCTTCGCTTCCATGGATCCTTGGCCAGCTGGACAAGGTGCAGCGGGGGCCGCATCCCAGGTTGGCCACAGAGGTTCATCCTTCCCAGGGTTCCAGCTGAGGCCTGCCTCTGACAGGGCCGGCTGCCTGTGAGTCCTGGTCCAGGTGTCCCATCTACTGAGGGGCAGGCCAGCAGGATGGAGCCGCAGGGCCCACTGCTGCTCCCGTTGGGGTTCTCCAGGAGAGCTCTCCCCACCCTCCTGACTAGGCTGGGGATCTTGGAGGAGCTGAGGGTGTTATCACCCCAGGGGACCCCACCGCTGAGCCCCAGCAGGGGTGGGAAAGGCTGAATAGACCCTGGTCCTGAGGTGGGGTCAGATCGCTCTGGCTGCTAGTGGACTCAGGAGTGCTGCCCCAAAAGGGCCAGGGCAGCAAGAACTTCAAGAAAGGGACACCTGACCTTCTCCAAGTTGGCTCCAGCAGCTCAAAGGGCCACAGAGAAGAGGGCAGGGGCCTCCCACACCTTCTAGAAGCTCAGGGCTGGGCAGGGCTATGAGGTCTGTGCTGTGTCCTATGTGTGGGCCTTCGGGGACAGCATGTGCCTGTGAGCTGGGGGCTCAGGCCTGGGTGTGGGCACGAGGCATGACATGAGCAGTGGACCTCAGGCTGGGTCAGGGCAGGTGTAAAGGGTGTGCCCCACCCCTCTCCCCTGCAGTATGTGTCCAAACATGTCGACCAGGAGACGGTGGAGGGGTGGCTGAGGGACACAAAGGCAGCTGCCCAGGGCACCTGGGGCAGAGCAGGGAGGGTCAGGCCCCTCCTGCCAAGCTGGCCAAGTTGGCCCTGGGCATAGGAGGCAGGCACAGCTGGACCAGCGGCTGACTGGCCTGCAGTCCATTCTCGGGTGACTCCTGGGAGCCAGAGTTGTATGTGGGGTACAGGGTGAACGTGCTCAGTGTGCCAGCACCAGGGACCTCAGCGCGCCCCGCTGGCCTCACTCTCCTGCCTCCTCAGCGGGAGGGATGGAGTGGGTGGGGGAAAGAGACCAGAGGGTGGGGGTCACCCTGCCAGGGTCTGGGCTCTCCTCCCACTGGCTCTGTCTTTGTGGGTGAGGTCACTGTTACACCAGGGGCTGAGACGGAGAGAGGTCACTGTTCATGCGACCTGGCCCCAGGGATGGCTCTTGAGGGAATTTTTATATTTTCTTCTTAAGCATGTATGTCTGTCCCTTTCCAAGTTTCAGATGCGTGAAACAGCCACAGCAGGACACTCACAGACGTGTTTGGAACCACTACTCTCCGTGCTTCCTGATTATAAGACAGTACCTTGTTACCACGGAGACTCGCAGTCGAGAACCAAGGAGGGGTCTGGCCACAAGGTCAGTGTCAGCTGTTGGCCTTGTGCAGGTTCAGGACTCCACGATGGGTTTTCTGCAGGTCACCCACCTCCCACTTCATGGCAACACCAGTGTTCTCTGGGGCACCAGCAGGTCCCACTGACTTGGGCTGGGGTCTGCAGGCAGCTGCTGTGACTTTAACCCAGAGATGCCACCTCAGGCAGGCCTGGAGGCAGCTGAGACAGGACAAGCCGGGAACAGCTCCACGGGCCGAGCACGCAGTCCTCCAGGCGCATCTGAGCAGGGTCCTCACCCAGGGTGTCTGAGAGTGGCCCCCAGGCCTCCTGAGGCACACTTGCAGTCACTTTCACTCTGAAGACCCCTTTCCATCACACACGGGACTTCTGTGATGTCCCTGTCCTCCTTCTCTGCTCACCTTTGGGCAGTTGCTGGTATGCTGAGTCACTGCCCCAGGCTGGACCTGAGTGGACACTGCAGTGTTTCATGACAGCACCTGCTCAGCATAAGTCTCTGGTCACCAGAGACATCACCTCTACCACCTCCATGCAGCCTGGGGAGTCAGCAAATTTCCCCTGACATTCATTCTTAAATGATGAGAGAACCCTAACCCATGCAGAAGGCCGTGTGCAGAAGGCCGTGTGCAGAAGGCTGTGTGCAGAAGGTGTGCAGAAGGCTGTGTGCAGAAGGCCGTGTGCAGAAGGCCGTGTGCAGTGGGTACAGAGAGCCTCCCAGCTGAGGAAGTTCCTGGCATGGACCAGCACCTCCTGACCACACCCCATGACAGCCCTGACCCTGGGTCCCCCCCACCTGCTTCTCTAAAGTGCAAGAATGGGCTCCAGCAGTGGCGCCTAGAATGTGTGTGTCCAGTCTCTTCAGTCCAGCCACCTGCCTGCGTTCCCCACTCCAGCACCTCAGCCCCAGCCTGGCCCCGGGGCCTTTGTAGCCACTGCTCCCTGGCCAGAGCTGCCAGCCCCTTCAGCATCTCCTCTTTACTTAGCAGTCATTCTGGGGTTCCTACGTCCTGGCAGGACACCCTGTTATCCTCCTCACTCCATGAGGGCGTGAGCCAGGCAGGGGTGCAGCATCCAAGGTTGCTGGCTAGAGCTGTCAGATGTGGCATTTCCGGTTGGGCTCTGCAATGTCTTCCCATCTTCAGAAGCACTGGAGGCTGCGCGGGCCCTGGCCATCCAGGCATCGGCCTCAGTGGGGTATACTGGGAGCAGGCCCCAGGCCGTCAAGGGGCCAATTGGATGCCAATATTGTGTTCTCCCTACCTACATAGAGGAGTTCCGTGACCCAGGCGCCCTCCCCAGCAGTCCTGGCTAATTTCTGGCTGATATGGCTCATGCAAGAGCCCTCTCAAGTCCTTTTTGGATCAGAAGAGGAAGACATGAAAGGAAGGGAAATGAAGAAAATCAGGCCCTCTCTTTAAAGTCCAGGGCTGCCATGTTGCTGACCAGTGTTGCCATGGAAGGAACAAGAAAACTGGATTGGCCCTAGGGCCACCCTGGCCAAGGGCTGAGGGCCAGGGGCAGTGAGCTGGCCACCTCTAGGGGGTGGAGCAGAGCCACTGGTGGGCTCCAACACTTCCCAATTTTGCAAATGAGGAAGTGGTGGGGAGCCCTCACCCAGGCCTCTGCAGACAGCATGGTAGCAGCTCAGTTCACACCTCGAGTACCCTGAAGTTCCGCTTGAAACTTATCAATCTTTTGCAGTACTGGGGGCTGAACCCAGGGATGCACTACCCCTGAGCCATATACCCAGGCCCCCCCTCCCCCCCCCCCCCGCTTTTTTTTTTTTTTTTTTTTTGAGAAAGGTTCTCGCTAAGTTGCCCAGGGGCTGGCCTCGAGCGTGTGACTCTCCTGCTTCAACTTCCTGAGTTGCTGTGATTACAGATTTGTGTCACTTTTGCTCAGCTGAGGAATACCTACCACTGGAAAGTCTGCCCGAGAGGCTGGGGCACCCTCCTCCTTCCTCGCTAATCCTGCTGGCCTGGCCCTGGGGCAGGAACATCCAGCACATTCCCGTTTCCACCTTTTCCACGTGTGCGAAGTGACCTGCATGGTCTGGGCGGATGATGCTCCGCTGCTTGTTCCCTAGTGTCGCCGCATCTCTGCACTGTGGCCAAAACCAGTGCTTCTGTGAGCAAGCACAGTGCACTGCAGTGAAGCATGCACTTCAGTGCTGGTTGGAGGTCAGGTGCCAGCGACCCCCTGCATGCTGCCTCCCGTCCTGCTGTCCTTGGAGAATCTTTAACCTTTAACCCCAACAGCAAACATTCCTGGGGACCCTGAAGCACTTGACCCAAGAGCCCTGGGTCAGGCGTCTTGGCGTCGGAAGGCTTGGGTCCCAGGTGGGGGCAGACCCTATCTCCCAGGGTGGGGGGCACAGTGCATGGGCGGAAGGGGACCAGCAGGAACAAGAGGGGTTGTGCTGGGGCCGCCCTCCCCAGACAGGGTTCAGAAGCCTTTACTTGGTGAGCCTGTGCCAGGCATACCTCCCCCAGCCCCAGAGACCAGGTGTCCCTCAGCCAGGGCAGGAGCTCCGGGGCAGTTCATGGTGTGAGTGGCCTACTTTCCTGATGCTTAAGCCCCAGGCTGAGGTCCCATGGGAAGCCCCCTTGGCACACGGGCAGCAGAGCTGGGCCTCCTGAGAGCAACAGGGTGTGGTTGGGAAGGGGCATCATAGTTGCCCAAGACACAAAGGCCTGGAGCTGTGAGTACGGGGGGTCCCAGAGCCAGGTTCTCAGTTTGCTGGTCCAGGGCAAGACTCTCTGCCCAGCACACAACCAGAGTCCGGGAGGGGCTCTCCAGGCAGAGTGGCCCAGGATCCAGCACCTCATTAGAGTAGACACTGGGCAGATGCCACTGTGGGATGGCTGAGTGGCCCCGCCCAGGTTGCTGTTGGGGGTGAGCACCCTCCAGGCTCCACCCCCCAGTAGACTGCAGCATTAGAGTCCAACTCTGACAGTGGGATGCAGGCCACCCTGGCTGCAGGGCCCTGCACAGAGGTTCTGCCTGGACCCTGCAGGGAACCTCCTGGGGGCCTGGATCCAGGCGGGCCAGCTTCAGTGGAAGCCCGCCTCCAGGCTTCCAAGACACACCTATTTGGCTCTTCTTGTCCTTGGCATGGCACCTGATCCAGTGGGAAGTGGGTCCCTCCCAGAGTGGCACTGTCACCCTGGGCCCTGTTTTCCATTTCCTGAGCTACATCCTGTGTTCAACCCAAGGCCCAGCCCCACAGGGCCCAGCAGGCAGATGTGGACCACGGAGACAGCCCGGGGCACCCTCGTACAACCTCACAGCATCAGAAAACACAGCCCCTTGGTCCACCTGGCCCTGGCCCTGCCGTGGTCACCTGCACCGGCAGCATAGTTGTGTGCCTGTGTGTGTTCGTGCACACAGCACCACACATGCAGAATCAAATCACACACCTCTGGTCACAGACAGCACCACACATGGTGTCAGTCACACACACGCACATCCATGGAGTGTCATGCACAGTGTCACGTATGTGAACCCACAGTGCTACCTGCAAACACACACACGCACACACACATACAAAGCCTCTGCCTTCCTTCAGGCCAATACTCAGCCTCAACAAGAAGCCAACCAGCCTCATGTGTGAGCATTCGTGTTTGTGTGTGAGGCACATGTGTTTGGCCATGCACATGCATGTGTGCAGTCATGTCAAGGGCACCTGGAGCAGAGCAGCTGGCTCTGTACTGTCACTGCCCCAGGGGATAGTGAGGGGCCCTGAAGGGGCCAGGGAAGGAGTGAGAAGGTGCTGGGGCCTCTGGAATTCCCAGGCTCAGCCTAGAGTAGCAGCCAGGCCAGCTGGATGGGGTCTGGAGCTGCAGGGCCTGTGCTGACTTGGATGCCTGGCCCTGGTCCATGTGTTTCCTGCCCTGCCCCCAGATGCAATGACAGCTATGCCACTGGGACCTGGGAGCTCCCATCTCTTAGGGATTTAAGAAAAGACTTCCCTACTCCTGACATCAGGAATTCGTGGGGCCCCTACAGCTGAGCTGTCCCCCTCCTTATCCCCCTCCCTGGCCATCTGGGCTGGGGATGCTCTCCTAGAGGCAGTGCTCTGGGCACCAGGCTGCTGACGAGGATGACGGTGACAGAGCCAGTCATCAGGAAGCTGCTTTCCTGGCTGTAAAGTGACTCAGGGTCAGGTGGGCAGGGGCAGCAGGATGTGCCTCTGACTCAGGGAGGAAATGGGTGAAACCCTGCGTCGAGTCGGCACGACTCCCAAGAGGACAGGGAACTGGCCCTGAGGGAGGGCAGCTGTGATGAGACAGTGGGGCTCCAGTCAGCCCAGCCTGCCTGCACTGTGAATGCTCTAGCGAGGTGGCAGACCCAGAGGCCAGCCAGTCGCAGCCCTGCGCCTCTAGCTGACCAGTGTCAGGTGCACCTCGGTCACGTAGTGCCCCTGACCTGAGATACAAGCTACCCCAGAAGTGAGGAGGCAGCAGGTCAAGGATCAATGAAGCCTGCAGAGGCCCGTGGGCCCAGGTTCCACCCCCCACCCTGGCTCCCAAAGCCTCCCTAGGCAGAGGAGGTGAGGTGGGCAGCTCACTTTCTCAGGGCCTCTCACGGGCCCTCATGCCCTCCCTCCACAGGCAGCCCAGCACAGATGGAGGTGACTTCCTGGGGCCCTGTCAGTGGAATCTCTCAGACTCTGGTGTGGCTCACCTCCATGATTCCCACCCCCTGGGCAACAACCCCAAGGCCCAGACAGAGCACACAGCACAACCTCGTGTTCACAGATGCAGTGATGAAACGTGGGGCTGGAGGGAATCCCACTGGCTGTGTCCCAAACCCATCTGTGGGGCAGTATGGCCCCAGGTGACCCCCAGCAGGAACCCAACCCCGACTCTAGCTTCTAAACCTGTGCCTTATACAGATGTCCCTCCCGGAGCCTGCTGGACAGTGCAGGGACGCGCAGAAGAACCACTGGTGGGAGGAAGGCTCTGCATGGCTCAAGGTCAGGGTCTGGCTGGCTCAGGAGGGGCTCCCGGGGGCACACAGCACTCCTCCGTCCCCAGTCGCGTCAGCTCTGCGATCCGCAGGTCCTTCAGCTGCACCAGGTGCTCCAGCTTTATCACCTTCATCTGCAAGATCTTCAAAAAGCCAGGCAGGTCTGAGGAACATCAGGTGCATCCAAACAGCCAGGCCACATGTGTGCTTTCAGCCTCTGGGGATGAGTGCCACACAGCAGAGGCAGGACCAAAGGACCTCTCGTGGGGACACGGGGAAGGAACGGATGTGGGCCCCTGGGAAATGGTCTGAGGAACCTGGGGTTGGGGGTCCTGGGAAGGGATGGCTTTCCTCTTCCCATCCCTATGCTTACTCCTGGAGCTCCCCTGGCCCCCCAGCCTGCCCCCGGCTCCAGGTGGAAGGGCGTGGGCATGGGTAGGGCAGGGCCTGGGCCCTCACCATATGAGCCTAGTGCCCAGGGCCTGGCAGGTGCTCGGGGCATCTTTGCTGAGTTAACAGTTAACTGAATGAACACACAGCAGTTAGATGGTTTATTTGGTGTTCACTTCTAAAAGTTGGAAACCCAAGAAAACCTTGAATTAATTGAATGAAGGTGCAGAAAGGCCCTCTGGAGACATCTGCCTCGGACATGTTGGCCACAGCAAGGCTCAGGCTGGGGTGCCTGTGGCCCTCCACATCTGCTTCAAGAATGACCATATACCAAACCTTCCCCATCTAGAAGCACGGGCCTTGTCATGTGCCCCAGGTGAGAAATGGGGAAATCTGGATTAGAAAAGCTGGTCTGCTCCAAACCATGTGTCCAGGTGAAGGTCAGGAGTGTGAAAAGGCTGCATGAGGTGGGGAGGTGGGCAGGGGTGGCCTCCTGTCACTCAAAACAAGACACGGACCTTCCTCGAGCTTGCAGGTGGTGTGGCTGCTCCACATGGCCCACACCCTGGCCACCCTGCCAGTGCCCCTGGCTCAGTGACAAGCTGCAAGGGGCAGAGTGACAGGGCGACACTCCAGCTGCCACCCACCACCACATAAGCTGCCCCACGATGACTCCTGGGGTCTCTCTGACTCCAAGGTTTGTATCTCACTCTGTAACACACAAATGGCCCTCGATGTGTCAAACTTAGATGGCAGGTTGACTGCTTCCTCTCTGGTTTTCTAAAATGAAGTACTTATGATTCATGGGGTCAGCCCACAAGCCAGAACCAGAGTGGGGACAGCAAGGGTTGCGAGCTGCCCTTCATTTCTCCCCACGGCTTCCTCTCTGCTGGCCCTCTGAGGACAAGAGGGCGTTCAGCACATCCAAAGCCACACCATGATATCACTTTCCTGTTTTCTCAAGAAGACTACTCATCAAGATCTGGGTCTCAGGAACTGAGATGTCGTTGCGATTTCTGATGCCTTGCAACAGTGAGGCCCATCCAGCAGGCCTGCCCCACCCCTACACTGTCATGGGTCCTGGGCTGCCACCTGTGCTGCCAAGGTTGGGGAGAGGTAAGAGTAGTAGGAGCCCTTCTGAGCACAGGAATCCTGGAGGCCCCTGTGAGACAGCAGAGGGACAGGTGTGTTCCTGCAGAGTCAGGTGAGCACCACAGAGCCAGCTAAGCACAATATAAACAGGTGAGCAACACATACCTATGTGCTCACAGAGCTCCAGACTGAAGATGCTTGCCAGACCCTGGCCCCCTGGGAGATGGGGAGAAGGAAGAGGTCCCACCCAGGCTGGAATGGAGCAAGCAGGAGACTCTAATCAGCACCCCACCCCATTCACTTCCCAGAAAGGGAGCACCTTCTGCTCCCTGGCCTGGGCCCAGCACTTCTGTTGGGGCCTGGCCTGTGGCCCCAGCACATGGGCGCATGACTGAGAAGGTGGTAAGGCTGGCAGTAGATACCTGGTGGTGGGAAGGACTTATACTCTTTTCTCTGCTTCTGGGTATGACTGGAATATTCCATACACTGTTTTCTAAATAATCAAACTAAATGTGGACTCTTCCTGCCAAGGTTCTGTCTGCTCCACCCACTACTAAACCCTGCTCTCGGACAGAGCCAGCATGGCAAGAAAGCAGCTGGGGATTGGACTGAAGCTGCTAACAGCGAAGGCAGCAGGTCCCTCTGATTCCCCATCCTGCAGCTCAGGATGTCTGGGAAGGAGTGCCCAGCTGTGCCATACCTGGACTGTCTCTTGCAGAATGGCCAATGCCTGCTCCTTGTCCTCCAGCAACTGCTGAACCTTGGCCAGGTGCTCCCAGGCCCCTTCAGCTGGGTCCTGACTGAAAGGCAGATACCACACTTTAATCCAGCTGGTGAAGTAAGGGGAGAGGAAGGCTGGAAGAGAGCTTCAGAGACAGGGCCTACCATTTACCAGCACAGCTGCCCTTCTTCTCCAAGGCCCTCTGCTTCTGAAGGGTCTTCATACTGGTGGGAGCTGGGGGGCTTAGCAGGCCTGTGTCACAGACAGACACCATCAGCTCAGGTCCCCTGCCTCTAAGGGTGTGCACCTGTATGTGTGGGTGGGAGGGGTGCTCAGACCAGGGGTTAGGCAGATTCAGATGCCATCATGCTGGGCTTGCACAGCCTTGGATGACTTTGAAATGGGTTCCATTTGGAGACACAATGAATGGTCTGTGGACTCCCCTTAGGGGACTGCTCTCCAGGTGCTGATGGAGCCAGGGCCCCATCTTAGGTGTCTGCAAGTAAAACTATTTTCAGGGGCCTGCTGGGCCCTCTTTTTCAGGTGTGTGAGCCTGCAAGTGCCACAGGGTAGTCTGGGAATGTGGTGATGCCCCTCCCAGGAGGACAAGAGGGCCTCTGATAGGTCAAACTTGCCTGCACCAGGGATCTGAGTCCTACCTGCCTGTGAACGGACAGCATCCATGCTGGAGAGTCCTGGATCCTGCAGATTTTACAGGTTGGGAAGTGAAATGTAGAAGATGAATGTGCCTGCCTGTGTTCCCAGTCACCACTCTGGGGTGGGGGTTAGGGAGCAAACTGGAGGACAGGAAGGGGCAGGGAAACTGAGTTGGTATGGGTAGGGTTGTCCCAAGGGACAGAGTGTTTTCACCACCCTGAGGCAGGTGGGTCAGGCTGGGCAGGGAGTGAGGGACAGCAGCACTCAGAGAAGGGAGCTGACGGGGACAGCAGCCCCATGTGAGGCTTGCCTCAGTTGGACCATAGGGCCACAGGGAGTGGGGGCTTTGTCACCATTTATTTGTGGGCTTTATCTCTTATAGAAGATTATCTAACTGTATGCAAATGGGAACAGATGCAGCCTGTTCCTGGGCTGTACCAATTTGCAGACATGAAGAGCTCTGCCAGGTGAGCCTGCCTGAGCAGGGTTGGCTTCCACTTTCTCCCTCAGCGCACACAGGATGGGCTCGATTGCCCCAGGTACATTGGCTACCACCTTACGGATGTCCTCCTCAGAGACACAGAAGCAGAGCTTGCAAAAGACTTTCCTGCAAAGCAGCAAGGTGCACCCTCAGAGCGATGCCCCCCAGGGGCCAGGTCTTGAGCCACAGTACAGTGCCTGATTTCCTGGGAGGGAGAGGCTGAGTGAGGCCCCTTTTTGCCTGCCCCCCAGAGGCCCAGTGGTCACTCGGTTGATGGGTGGCCCATACCCCATCAGGAGGCCACAGAACACGTCACGCGCCAGGTTGTCAGGCCAGGCTTTTCGAGGACTGTGCACAAGTACCCATCTTCCTGACTGATGCTCTCTCTGCTCTGAGAAGTCCTGCTGACCTACCTCCCAAACACCTGGGATCTGAGCTCCTCTCACATAAGAGGGCTAACCAATGGCAGGCACCCTTTCCCCTCTGGGTCAGGGCAATGCCCTCTTCTTCCCTAGGATCCTTTCCACTCCAGCCCTTCGAAATGCAAGCACCATCAGAATGTGCCCAGGCCTGAGCCCTGCAGTGCCTCTAACTTGCCTCAACTGGAGGCTTGGTCTTCATGTGGCCTCCAAGACCTCTGGGCCAACCCCTAGGACTCTCCACTCCCTCCTGCACATCCACACGTCTCCCCCATCCCTCTGCACACTGTTACTCCTCAGAGCCTTCCCTGGTTCCCCGACCTGCAACATGTCTGCCCCACGCTGGCCGCTGTGCTTCACATCATTTACCACACCCAAAACTTTGATTACATTTTGTTATCCATCTGCTGACCATGAGATTCCCTGCTCCATGAAGGCAGGGACCTGTCCAATGCCAGTCTACAGCTCTGGAGCACAGCCCGGTTCCCTTGGCTTAATGAGTGATTTGGGAAGCAGACCCACACTGACAGGCTGTCCTGGCAGGGAGAGCCCTGGAGCCCTAGGTTGAGGGTGAGGATCTGTGGACAGAACTGGCACTGAAAAGGGTCTGGCACCCACAGCTGGAAACTTGTTGCCAGCCTTCCCCTTCCCCTCAGTGCACACAGGATGGGATCAATGGTTCTGGTGTGTTGGCTACCACCTTTCGATCCAAAAGAGCTGGCTCCCCAGGCCAGCCTTGGAAACCCTCTGGAGCCCTTGCCTGTTGAGAAGGCTCCAGTTGCTGAGCTTCTGGTCAGTGTTACAGGCAGGGATGTAGCTGTGCAGGTCCACCAGGCGCGGGTGAAAATGCTTCACGATCTCGGCCACCAGCACTGAGGGGATGGAGGAAGGGTCAGCCTGCATGTCCAACTCAGGCCTGGCTGCGACTGTTCCTAAGGCCTCTGAGATGCCTGCAGGAAAGGCACCAGCTTGTCCTGGAGACTTGGTTGGGGCTTCTGAACTTGGATCTGGGAGGGACCATGTGCTAAGAGAACTGGGGTTGCTCAGCCAGTGCTCACCCAGGGAGAGATGGAGGCCTGCGTTGTCCCCCCCACCCACCCACCCACCCCACCCCACCCCACCTTCCCCAGGGAACATCGGGCTGGACGCAGAGGCGTCCCCACCCCTCGGGAACCTTCGTCTACCACCGCGCCCTGCCTCCGCGGCTCCGCCCGCACCGCCGTCGCTGAAGTCCCGGGTCAGGTGGCGCTTGGGGCGGCTGAGCGGGAGCTGGTCAAGCCAGGCACAGAGGCCACGGAGGGCGTCCGGCAGCGGCCCTAGCGCCGCAGGAGACCGCCTGTGGGAGCCCGGCATGGCAGAAGGCTTGGGCTGTTGCCGGGAGACGGACCAGAAGGGGCGGGGCACAGACTGGCGTGGAGCTGTCGCCGGGAGACGAGGCGGAAGGGGCGGGCCTGGGGACCGGGGGTCGGGCCTGGGGACTGGGGGTCGGGCCTGGGGA
The DNA here is from genome assembly GCF_048772815.1 of Callospermophilus lateralis. NCBI lineage: Eukaryota > Metazoa > Chordata > Mammalia > Rodentia > Sciuridae > Callospermophilus > Callospermophilus lateralis. The sequence continues at coordinate 93,795,543 of NC_135319.1, forward strand.
CCGGGGGTCGGGCCTGGGGACCGGGGGTCGGGGAGACGGAAGCGGCGGCTCAGGTCTGACCGGCCCTGGCTGCTCGGTGGCCCGGGAGGAGTTCTTTGGGACCCCGAGGGCGTGTGATTCAGTCCCGGCCAAAGGAAGGAGGACTGTACTGAGGACCTCCCGCCCCACGGAACTCGCGCGACAGTTTGCTGGGGAAACAGCTCTTTATTGTTAGGAAGTCTAGCGCCGGGAACCTCCGGGCCGCCCTCGCCAGTGGCCGCCCGAGTGCACCCGCCCCAGCGCTTGCACACGCCGCGGTGCGGGCCCAGGCGGCGAGCGCTGGCCCCTGGCAGCAAGGCCGAGCAGGCCAGAGTCCTGAGTGGAGCCGAGCGTCCAGCCAGGTCCGTGGAGGCCCAGGTAGAGAGCCCGGGATGCCAGCTTGGTTCCGAAGTGCCTCTCCAGACTTGTGCAGTGGCTGGACACTGGGCCGGCACCCTTGTCACCTTCGGATGGGGGGCTTCAGCGCGACTTTGGGGCCTTTGACCCCCTTACAGGAGAAAGGTTGCTGTTAAAAATCATGTGCTACGAAGGGCACAAGAGGATATTCCCTTTCACAGTCCATCCCCCACCCCTAACCACTTAGCAACATCCCTAGCCCTTTCTTTATTTTTTGAGACAGAGTCTCACTAAGTTGCTGAAGCTGGCTTTGAACTTGCAATCCTCCTGCTTCAGCCTCCCCAGCCCCTGGAACTACAGGCGTGCGCCATTGCACCAGGCTCTTTTCATCTTTCTTTCTTTTTTGTAGTTGTAGATGGACACAATACCTTTATTTTATTTGTTTATTTTTATGTGGTGCCAGGGATTGAACCCAGTGCCTCATGCATGCTAGGCAAGCGCTCTACCACTGAGCCACAATCCCGGCCCTCCTTTCATATTTCTTTTTTTTTTTCCTAAATTTATTTATATGTGGTGCTGAGAATCGAACCCAGTGCCTCACACATGCTAGGCAAGCACTCCTCCACTTAGCTACAACCCCAGTCCCACCTTTCATATTTCTTAAAATGTATATTCTTAGTTCACCCAACACTAAGTCTGTGCTGTCCATACAATGACAACAGCTGTGGTAGCCCCAGTATTAATGGCTAATACTTTATATGGGGGGTAGATTTGCTTATTCTAATAGGGATAAAAGGCAAATTGACAGCCAGTTGAAGTGACAGTCACTGAAAAGTCCTCTGACAGATTATTAAAACAAAGTTAATGAATTTTTCTTTTTTTCTCCCAGATAATCCCCAAAGTTTGTCAGACAATAATTTAAAGAAATCAATCCCCTCCCCATGCCACACATATACACTGCAGGGCAGTGCCAGTCAGGAGTGGGGCAGCTCTCTACATCTGGCACAGGTAGACCCCAAACTGTGTGCAGGGGAGGCTCACCTGAGTCATTCCAGGTGTGGTCTCTCCAGCACTGGGCTTGACAGGTGGCAACGGGGGTGCAGAGGTTGGCTTGACAGGCTGGGAGGGAGCAGAAACAGCTGATGAAGAGGTCACCTAAGTGGGCCAGGCCTTGGCCCATACTTAACTCCCCATGGCCCTCTGCTCTGCTCCTGCTGGGCTGCAGGCTTCTGTCTGCTAAGCTCTTTGTGGAAATGCCCTCTGTGGCTGCGCCACCTGACAGCTAAAGCCCCAGTGCAGAAGAGCTCCCTGTCCTGGAAACTACCCAGGCCCCTGCAGCATCACCTGCACCCTCTCATGATCCCTGAAAGGTTCTTTAATTGCCAGAATGTGGGTCTTTGGAAGCTCAAAAACCAATAATTAACTACTAAAGCATGTATCCTTTCCCAGGGCAGGGGGACAGTGAAAAGGGCACCTTGGGGTGAGCACCGTAGGTCTCAGCAACATGGGAAGGCTCTGCACTGGGGAGCATTTCCCTTCCTCTGACCAGGCACAGTGTGACGGGAGACCACCCGGGCCTTCCTTCTTGCCTGGCTTTTCCTTGTCCTTGGCTAGAAATATCTCCGCCCATTTCTGTCCCTGTTCTTCCCATGAAGACCCTTTCTAGGTCTTTTTCTTCCCCCCCCAGTACTGGGAATTGAACCCAGGGTCACTCTGTTACTGAGCTACACTCCCAGACCTTTTTATTTTATTTTGAGACAGGCTCTCACTAAGTTGCCCAGGCTGGCCTCGGCCTTGAGATTCTCTTGCTTCAGCCTCCTGAGTGCTGGGATTATAGGCTTGTGCCTCAGAGCCTGGCTCCTGGTACTATTTTTGCAACTCATATGTAAATCTAAAATTAGTTCAATCACTAGTAAGCAAACACCATGGTAACAGTTGTTGGGGGTCAAGTTACTTATGGGTGATAACACTAGTGGGCCAGTTTGAAGAGAGAATCATGAATCCTCAATGGCCTCTCTTCTGCGTTCATTAACCACATAGCTCAGAGGGAGAAACTGCAGACACAACCAAGCCATGTGTCACATTCCTGTGACAAGATATGAGGGACCAGGCCCAGGATAATGTTGGGCAACATCCTAGAAAGGACACTTTCCTCACTATTCCTGCCCCAAACCCATCATCTCTGACAACTCACGATGAGCAGACAAACCCAAATCAAGGGACAAAACTGAGCCAACATTTGCAAAGTGCAAGGTGAGGACCAAGAGCCACTTGGGCCCCAGGAGCACCATGTGGGCCAAGCACTGCCTGCTCATGAAGGCAGGAGCAGCTCAGGTTGTGTCCACGCTAACCCGGAGGACTATGGAGGGAACACAGGGACTCTGCCATCTCTGCAATTTTCTATAAATCTAAAATTTGTTGGCAATTAAAATTAAACAATCCCCTTAGGCAGGGAAGGGTGTTTACCTCCAGGCCCCACACAAGCCACCTTTGGGGAGACTTCCTAGGACCCTGCCACTTTGTGGTTCTTCCCAGCCCTCAGCTGCCCACCATGATCCCCACCTTTGACCACCTAGAGGTAGACAGAGGCCTGCCTGGGAGGGCATCCAGCAACACTTGGTGGACAGCCAACCTGTACAGATGGGGCCATGCCAGACACCAGGAGAGAAAGCTGGGTCAGTCCTGCAGCTTGAGTTTGCCCAGCGGGAGGGGAACGGTCCATGGTCACAGAGTGACATCCAGGGCTGAAGCTGAGGTAGCGCTCAAGGGCCCACCTGTTCCCACAGGTTCTAGGAATGGGAGCGACATGGGGGTGGGAGAGGGACTCCAGGGGTACCATCGGGGCAGGCAGCCCATGCTAGGGGAAGGCCTGTGACACTGCAGGGGCAAAGGGGAGTCCGGGAATTAACCTCAACTTGCAAGGCTCCAGTGAGTCACACTGTGAGACACCTTTTCAAGACCCCAAAGCCATATCCCAAGGGAAGTGTCATGAGGGCTGGCGAGGGCCCCACAGGCGGAGGCTTCTTACCTGCTTGGGCTTCAGCTTTGGGAGGGGCTTGGTGGGTGGAGCAGGTCTGAGCTGATGGGGAGAGAGGAGTCAGGACCCCACATACCAGTCCTATCTCAAGTCTAGAGGACTGATGTGTGCCCCCCTGGCTTCACTGAATCATTTTAATGTCATCCTAGGCCAGGCTCACCTGCCTTCCCTGTGCCTCAGCCCCCCCCCCATTCAGCCACCAGGCCCCCTGCTTCCTGGGACAGCTCAGATACTTTCAGAACACCTGGTCATCCCAATCAAGGCCACTCACCTGGTCTGGTGCCTTCTGTGGGTAGATAGGGACTGGGAAGGGTGGACTGGACATGACTGGAGGCTGCAGGGGACAGGAATGTGAGCCTGGTCCCATAGGGCAAGGCTGAGTGCCCACCTAGTACCCATCAAGCCCCTCCAAGCAAACAAAGCCTCTCCGTACGTGACAAACCTGCCCCAGCTCTGAACCCGCAGGTCCTGAGCTGGACACAGGGCCATCCCTATCCCTCAGCCATGTGGCCACATTCCAGACTGGAGGCAGCAGGGGTGTCATCTTCTCAGAATGAAGGCTGAGAACCCCCAGAGCCACAAGTTCAAGGTCAAACTCCAAATACAGATCTCCAAAAGGTAGCCCTCAACTCCCAGACCCTAGGACGCTGCACCACAGGTGACCACAGCAGCCTCTCTTGGCCCTCACCAACACAGGGACATACGAGTTAATTAACATGATGTCCCCAGTGGGTCATACACTAGGACAGAGAGAGGCCTAGGGGTCCAAGTGCCTCTCAGGGGATGGTGCTTACTGCAGGGGGCAGACTCTTTGGGGCCACAGTGGCTCTGACGGGCTGGCTGGGGTGCGTGGTAGACACCAGCTTTGGGGGCCCTGGAGCCCTGCCCTTGGTTGGCCCACTGCTGCCTGCCTCCTGGAACAGGGGGTTGGAGAGCCCCATGGTGGTCTTGGGTGCTACACTCCTGGGGAGGAAGAGAGGAAATAGCAGTCAGTGTCCCCACCAGGGCTCAGATCTAGTTTTTTGCCCCCCAGCCTAGTTTTTCTGGGGTCCCTCTGCTCTGGCAGACCCCATGCAGGCTGCAATGCACATAGTCACAGCCATAAGACACAAGGAGACCAAGTGCATGTCCCTGAAAGGGCAATCCCTGGGGCCCAGTCACACTGGAGAGGTGCTCAGAGGTCCCAGGCAAATCTATCCTGCTGCAGCTTGGAGTCAAGGTACTGGCCCCGGGCACAGCAGGATCCTAAAGGGGTGCTCATGGTCCTGGTTTGGGGGTGGGGGCCCCATCTCTGGACTTACCATACCCCACCTCTAGCCCAGACCACCCTTGTCTGACCCACTGAAAAGAAGGGCCCCAGCAGAGTCCTGAGGTGGGTGGGTCCCAGCCACCCCCTGGGCTCAAGCCCTGCTACAGCCAACCGGGAGCCCAGTCCACAACACCTCCAACCTGTGCGAGAAGTGGCTTCTTCCTCAAACAGTAGTGAGGCCCTTTCCCAATAGCTCTAGGCCCGGAAGTATATGTTCCACACACAGATCTGTCGCAACCAGCGAGTTCTCACCTCCTGGGGACACGGCTCCAGACCTTGCGGTGTACCATGACGCCTGCCAGGGTGGCCAGCATGGCCATCAGGAGCACTAGGGGCACCAGCACGCTGACCAGGAGACTCCCAGGTGCTGGGGAACACAGGTCTCAGCCTGGGTGGGAGGGCCCTCAGCCTCCCCAGCCGGCTATGGCCATGCCCTGGGCTCCAGGGCTCCCAGCTCCCAGAAAAGGGTCAGAAGGCATGGCAGGTGGGGGGCAGGTTCTGAGTCCACAGTGCTATGGGTGCAGCCTAGCCAGGCCCTTGAGGTCGGGGTGCTGTGGACAGCTACATGCTCACTGGCCACTGGAGAAGAAGACACTGTAGGGCTGACTGACCCTAGGTTCCCAGCCAGACTGAAGAGGGGCTGGAGCACTGGGCAGAGGATGGCATATTTTACTCTGAGCTGGACACTACCTTCAATCATCTAGGAGGTGGGACATAGGCTCCCTTCTGGCTGCCACAGGACTGGCTGTTGATTGCAAACCATCCCCTAAATATCACCTCGCAAGGACCAGGTGGAGCCTTGAATTCAGACCTGGCCCTGAAGGCCCTACCTGCCTGCATGTCTGCCAGTAGCTCCGCACAGTGGGGCGGTGCCCAGCCCACGTGGCAGTGACACTCCCTCTTGTGGTTGCACACCTGCAGGGACAGAGAGCCTTAGGGAATGTAGCCCATAGTGCAGCAGCTGTTCCTGCAGCATAAGGGCCCTGAGCCAGCTCTGCAAGCAGAGGCCCTCTGCACCCCTGCCCAGGTCACAACCCTGGGCTTGTAGGGGGGCATGACCACAGGCCTGATTCCAGGTCACCCTTCCAGCCTCAGCCCCAAGAAGGGGCCTGCTGAGATCTCCCATTAATGGACACACTGGGCAGGGCTGAGACCCCATTCCTACATCCAATGCTGCCACCACCAGTGGCTCTGTCAGATGCAGGCAATGGCAGCAGCTTCTGGGACACCAGGCAGGGGGCAGCTGTCCCTTGAGGCCACACGCACCCCATGGTTGTGGCACTGGGCGGAGCAGTTCTTGGATCTGTAGACCTGGAGGTCCTGGCAGCGCCCTTCCCAGCAAATCTGGAAGGCAGAGGGGGCCTCCTAAGCAGCTTGTCTGGACCCCTGCCCTGGCCCTATTCTCAAAACCAAAGGGCTAGGTCAGCTGACCACCCCGGAGGCCTCTGGAGGCCCAGAACCTCTGGAGTCCTGGGTTCTCGGCAATGCTATGGGTTCCAGAATATGAACTGGGAACAGGTGTCTCTGCCTCCCTCTCCCACCTCAGTCTCACCTGAAAGTGTACAGAGAACCCCCCACACACTCTACCAACAGACCTCTGAGTGTGAAAACCCATCTGCAGAGGGGCCTGTGTGGGACTCGTGTCCGGGCTGCCCACATGCCTGCATGGGGCATCTGGGCTACTCAGCTCACCTTCCCCTTATCACACCTGGTGCCCTGGGGCACAGGCTCATAGGCAGAGACCTCGCTGTCCATGCGCAGAGCTTGGCAATTGCCCGAGTAGGAACTGAGTGTACAGGAGCCACGCTCTGGGGGCTGCCGGCCCCCTGCACAGTACAGGACCCCACATCTGTCGGCCCTGTAGAGAGAGGGCAGGGCATGGTCCCAGCTGCACTGTGCACCACGCTCATGGCCCTGCACTCCAGGAGATAGGCAAAACCTTCCTTCCCTCCCTACCCTACTTCCTCCCTTCTACCACGATGCTGAGGTCAAGCTGGGATCCTGGAAGGCAGGGTGAACCCCTGGAGGGCCACCTGCCCTACAAAGCTAGACTCCTCTCTGGGGACATCCTGTATCCTGGGCCTCTGCAGTCCAGCTCACCTGCCCATGCTGGGGGTGATCCTGCCTCTGCAGCCTGGAGAGATGCTGAAGGAGAAGCAGGTGTCTGCAGCAACCTGTGTACCTAGGAGCTAGAGCAGATTAGCTTGGCCAAGGACCACAGTCACCCCCGGAGGCTGGCCTGTATCCTGTGCTCACAGGCCTTACCTGGACCCCACAGTTCCTGGCACCGCTGGGCCAGTGTGGGGCAGTGCCCATTAAAGCAGTAGCCCCCAGGACAGGGTGTGCCGTTCTCCTGGAAGACATCCTCTGGGCACACTGGACTCCGGCCATCGCAGAACTCCTCCAGGTCACACTGGTCCCTCTGGGGGCGGCATGGCTCACCAGCTGGCTTCACCTGGCCCGTAGAGAGGTTCAATGTGAAACAGGCCCAGGAGTTGCTGCTATTGGTGTGGCTGCCCTCCTACCGCTGCCCTGGGCTCACCCTGCACTCATGGCAGCAGGTGCCATGGGCACACTTGGCCCCCTCAGCCAGCTGGCATGTTGTGGCATTGCAGCAGCGGTTCTGACAGTCCTGGGAGACAGGGGCATGAGCAGCTGCACCCTGGGCAAGAGCCAACTTCAGGGTGGATGGACCCCACCAACCACCAGGGGCAACCAGTGACCACTCTCCTTTGGACTCCCTTACAGATTGTTGGGGATCAAAGGAGAACAGAACTGACATGGGACACCCAAAAGCCATGTGTGTTGTGGTGCACAGGGCACCTGGCTTGGGTGGTCATCTCAGCACAAGGACAGAGGCCACATCCCTGATGCTAAGGAGCAGAGGGTGGGGTTGGGGCAGGACATACCTGGGGAGTGCCACAGTCACACTGCTCCCCACGCTCCACAAACATGTTCCCACACACAGGGCCTCCCACCATCCGGTCAGGGTCAGGGGCATTGGCCAGGCAGCCCGTCTGGGGTTTCTCCAGGAACATCTCTAGGTCAGTCCTGCTGCACCTGCTGAACGTCCTGGGGAACTTGGAGCTAAGAGCAGGGGGTATGGCTGTCAGGGGTCATTGTCACACTGCCCCTTCCCACCCACTGTGTCCCACAAGGCTTACCTCATGCTGGCCGCCATGATGCAGCCACCACCCTCCCGCGGCACGGGGCAGTAGCATCCCTGGACATTCTCGTCATGGTTCATGCCCAGGTTGTGGCCCAGTTCGTGGGCCATGGTGGATGCCACGCCAATAGGGTTCTGGCTGTGGTCCTGTGCAGAGGGCTGAGCTCACTGGGGCAGCGCCTTACCCATCCACCCAGAAGGTGAGGTGCTCCCTCACCTTCAGCACCTGGGGCTTGGTGCCGCTTCCTGCTAACCACCCCTTAAAACATAAAAACAGGTGTTGAACCCGTCCCCAGGGAGGTGGCCTCTCAGGTGTGCTCCAGGGACCTGCGAGACTGCCTCCATGTGTCCAGCTCAGCCTCTGGGCTGGCTGCCAACCCACAGGCCAGTTCCAGTAAACCTGGACAGGGGTTCCCTTTACCTGATTCACAGCCCCGGAGGCCCGAGAGCACAGGGCAGACACCTGAGCCAGTCCCACGGTGGTCCCGGTAAAGTCGACCCCCCTAGAAACACACGTGACACTGATGGCCTGAAAGTGGCTCCCCTAGCCCCTCCCCATGCCTCATGGCTCTGCCTGGAGAGTTTGCCCTAGAGGCCTGGGCTAGCCAGGGCCCTGCCATGGTGGGTTAGGGTGCAGGCCCTCTCACGTGATGAGCTGCACATTGTCATGGGGGTGTCTCCCCATCAGGTCCTGTGCCCGCCAGGAAAGGAAGTTCTCCAGGGTGATGTTGGCATGGGGGCTGATGGCGACCTTGTCTCTGCTCCAGATCTCCAGGCCCACCAATACCACACGGAAATTGAGCTCCTGATAAAACTGCAGAAGACAGAAATCCTCGGGTCAGGCCTGGTTGGTGGAAGGTCAGTAAGGTAGGAGGCAGGGGGTGCCCTCCCATCTGCTTCTGGGGGACAGGGCACAGATGCAGGCCAGGTCCCAAGCTCAACACACAGAGCCCTGAGTTAGACCTTCTCTTGGTTGTCTTTCCTGCCCCACCTACTGTGGCCACTCCCCCTTCCCCCTTCCCCCAGCCACCTGGCTCCCCATGGACCTGTGTTGCTGAGGGGTCCTGAAAACCCTGCAGGAGCTGGAACCCTCCCAGGGCCCTACAAAGACCGCAGCCCACCTTGTCCACATGGTTCACCACCTCCAGCACACGCCTGCGCACGGCCTCTCTGCTCCCCAGCTGCTGGAACTGGGGACACAGGACCCTCAGGCTGGGCCAACACTATGTCCCAACCTGCCCAGCCCACTTGCCCCCATGCCCTCACCTCCTTGCTGTCTGTGACCACATACAGCTCCACATAGCGGGTATCTCGGGATAGGGGCCAGTTCTGGGGAGAATCATCAATCTTTCCAGCACAGTCTGCCCCAGAGACCACCACTGCCCAGTGTTAGGAGGACCATCAGGCAGCTCCAAGCAGAAAAGAGTCTGCTCCACAGCCACCTTCCAGGGCTTGGGGACGGCTCTGGGGCTGCAGACAGAAATACGCAGGCCCAAGCAAAGGGACCAGGGCAGGACCAGCCAGGTGGGCAAGATGTTGCTTACCCGGGGCTGAGGCCTGAAGGCTGCTGAGACCCGAGGCCCCAGAAGGTTGTCCAGGCTGGCATCGCTGACCCCACAAGTCCCAGCCTTCTGCTGCAGGTGCCTGGCCTGGTACACTGCATGCTGCCCTTCCTCACCACCTCCATCTAGAGGCTCGATCACATGGATGGCAGAGCCCACCCGGAAGAAGCCCCTGAGAAGGGGAGTCAAGTGAAAAAGTGGGCATCTCCAGCCCATCCCCACCTGCCCATCTGGGAAGACCGGGGGCTCTGATCTGCACCCCAACCAGTAACACAGACTCCCCAGGGCTGACACCTGGGCCCAGTAAGCAGGAGCGCAAGCTGGGTGGGCCTACCCCACAGGCTTGGCAGGGCTGGAAACTCCTCACGGAAGTCCAACAAGTGCCTCTGCACGTTTCAAACACGTGCAAGAAGGAAGCATGTCTCTAAGTCTAATCCCAAGCCCCTTCTTTCTTGGCCTTAGTTTACCCGTCTGTAGAGCGGGACATCCTGCCAGGGTCTGAGTACACACCTGAGGCCATCACATGTACTGAGGCTAGCAGCAGAGCTCTGGTGACCCTCCACGTGACCCTGGTAGAGGCAGTGGTCCTGTAGAAGTGTGAGAGGTCACAGGTCTGGCTCCCATGGCCCTACTGGCCCCAGGAAGGCAGCCCTATGCCTACCTGCCCATGCCCCTGCTCTGTCACCTCAGAGCCATTGGCAGCTGAATAAGTCTCTGTGTAGCCCACGCCCAGCAGGTCCCTGGAAAAGAACCGCAGGAGTTCCCTGAGCTCTAGCATGGGGGATGCAGGTGCTGAAGCCTGCACTGTTGCTGGCCAGGGCACCAACCTGAGGGTCAGCCCCCTGCTTACCTGTTTATCCGCAGGTGCAGGGTGAAGTTGTGTCCTCCGGCCCCAAGGACATAGCTCACACTCTCAGGGTACAGGCCCTGAATGGGGGTCAGGGTTGAGTAGTCTGCAGCCTTGGGCCTGCACTCCAGGCAGCCCAAGGGCTCCCAGGTGACTCTTGGGCCCATCAGGCTCAGACAGACCAGAAGGTGGAGGGGAAGGTGGAGCCAAAAAAGAAATAAGGCTCTTCACGCCTCCTGGCCTGTTTCTCCACCAGCCCCCAGATGGTAAGGACAATGCCACCTTTCCCTGGAGGACGCAGCAGGATGGGATGGATGTCCTGCTGGGCAGCCCTTACTGCCAGGACAGCAGAGAAAGTGGGGGAAGGGGTAGGGTGCATAGGCCCCTCCAGTGCCACCCCAGCCAGCCTCCTCCCAGCACCCTGTGACCTTGCTCCCTACACACCCCAGCCCCACACTTAACATGCTAAGCCTGCGACCCTCTGGACAATGCACATCTGCCTCTGGGCAGGTGGGAGCCCAGGGCAGCAGACAGGTCCACGGGTCCATGGCAGGTCCCTGGGGCACAGAGGCAAGGTCAGGGTAGGACAGGCCCCTCACTAGAAACACATCCACACACTCAAGCACAAACCTCACGGATACCCAGAGCCCATAGGTGGGTCCGCACACCCACTGGGCTTCAGGAATCCTCCTGGCAGGCCAGGAGCCCTTCTCAGTTCCCAGCCCGGGAAATCCCGGCCCAGCCCAGAGCCCCGGAAGGTGTGTCAGACACACGCAAAACCCTGCGGTGAGCCATCATCCCACTTCTCTTCTGGAGAGGAATCTGGCTGATCAGCCCCTGCCAAGTAAAACTGGGGTGTGGTGTGGACCAGCACAAGCACCCCTGCCCTTTTCCTGGGGCCAGAGGACCCCCCCCCCCCCCGCCCCCCGTCTGGCAGGGCTCCTGGAGGTGAGGCAATAAGCCTGATGCCCACCTGCAGGCCCCAGGCTCTGGCACAGGGTGGGGCAGGAGGAAGGAAGAAGGTGAGCCCAGGAGGGAGGGAAGCAGAGGCCAGCCTCAGGGTCTGCCTGTGAGCCCTGGGGCCCTGCATTGCAGTACCCAGATACCCACACAGCACCCCACAGGAAAGGCTCTGAGGGGCTGCCTAGTGGGGACATCAGACTCACCCCGTGGGAGGGCAGAGCTCGGCGGGTGCGGGGACCAGGCAGACGTTTGGGCCACACCACCTCATACTGCTCCACGGGGGGCAAGGATGGGCTGAGTGCAATCGCTATGGGTAAGAGTGGTTAGCAGACATAAAGGCCTCCTCCCTAAGTGGCCCCCAGGCGGGTGTAAGCCTGCACCTCCCTGAGGCTATCGCCAAATGGCCCAGGAACCAGTGACTAGAAGGTCTTACCCCACAGCCCAGGTGAGGGCTTTGTGCCTAAAGACCTCAGGAGGAGGAGTGGGGGGAGGCAGATTGAGTGGCACACCATGTGTGCCAGAGACCCTGGAAGCCCAGCCTGGGACAAGTACACACAGGGGCTGGGGACAAGTCTCTTTGTCTCCTATATTCTCAGGATCCCATCTAACGGCACATAGCAGCCGACAGCAGCCACCCCCACCCCAGGCTGCTTGCTTCCCGATGTCCTGGAAGCTTCTCGATATCCAGCTGCAGACCCAGGACCCAGCCCTCTCTGGTAACAGAGACCACCTACCTCAGACTTCTGTCCCTGAACACCTCACAAACCTCCAGGAGAGGTGACTGAAGCAGCCCTCTAGGAGTCCCAGGCTGAAACCATACCTCATCAGGAAGCTCCCAGGGCAGCCACCCCGCAGCCCCACAGTGGAACCCAGGAACCTGGCTCCTCCAGCAGCTGGAGCCGCCCTGCAACCCTCACCCCTGTGGTCTCAACGGTCCTGACAGGGAAACGCCCCAGGCGCCAGCTTCTCTTACAGTTCACATCTCAAAGTTCCTCCCTCGGGCCTCTGCCATACCCTGGCCTCTCTGAGTGACCACCCAGGTAACCCATTCCCCCAGGAACCAGCCTGAGGAAGGCCAGGTGACCCAGCTGGAGCCCTGGCCATCGATCAGAAGGCCACCCTGCCCCACGTCCTGAGAGGACTCCTGGGAACCACCCTCTTCCCACTCACCCTGGAGCCACAGTGCACAGAGCAGCCAGAGCCCGAGGCCGCCCATGGTGCTGCCCAGGGTCTTGTTGTGGTCTGGAGGGTCTTTGCGGAACTAAACTGAGAGCTCTGCGGGCTCCAGCCTAAGCACCCGCCTGGGGACCAGCCTGGCCAATCGCGTGGCAGAGGGGCGGGGCACATGCACCTGGGGAGGGCCTCCAGGGCAGCCGGGCTAGACTGAGTCCACTTCCTGGTGGCTTCCTGGTACCCTTTCATTTATGCTGGTCCCCCCCATTAACAAGGGCATGGGTGTGAACAGAACCTTGCCACTCCCTACAACTCCTAGTAACGCACGTGTACCTAGGGAGAACGAGGCCCCGCCTCTCCCAGGCCTGCCTGAGCTGTGGGGTCCAGCTACAAGGAGACAACTGAGGGGCAGTGACTTGTGTGTGTGAATCCTCTGACTTCCAGGGGAAAAGCAACCCCATGCAGGGTAAACAGGACCAGCCCTATGCCCTGCTCCAGGCCCCTGAGACCTCACTGGGGAGGAGCCAGACAGCTGCGGGTCCCAGCACAGATCATGTAGGTGTGGAGGCTGCCTAGGCTGGGGTCCATTCCCAGCTATGGGGTCCTTTTGGACCAAGCTCCCCGTGCAGCCCTGGTTTCCCACTCCCCCACCCTGTAGGGCAGGAGTGGCCCAGAATCAGAGCCTGATCCATGTGGGTCCTCCTTTGTCCTTTGCAGCAACATCCCCCACTTTTGGCCAGGCTTTGGGGTGCAGGTGCAGGCCAACCTCACAGCCTTCCCAGACTCACTCCAGCCAGGGGCGACCTAAGGGTCCTCAGTAGAGCCCAGCAACTCAGCCTCCCTTGTGATGTAGGGGAGGATCAGGGGCCAGACAGGGAGACATGGAGATGGCTACAGTAGGCTGGAGATGGAAAGGTGACACATTTCAGGCTAAGTTTAAAGGGGCATTGGCAAGAAGTTGGTGCCTTGGATGTTTTCCTGGGGACAGAGCTGAAGGGTCTGAGCTGGGGCAGGAGGGAACCTGTCACCTCCTTGCCCCAGCATGATGGCAGAGTCAGAAGCTAGGCAGTGGTAGCACAGATGGAAGCCATCTGCTGTCTGCATCAGTCCCAGGTGCCAGTGCTAGAGGAGTCCACAGGACACTGTGAGCAGGGAAGGAACTGCTGGGTAAGGCTGGCTTCCGCCTGAGCTCACAAATGACTTATGCATGCCCATCCCAAAGCTGGGAATGGGGCTCAATGCTAGAATGCGTGCCTAGCAGGCATGAGGTACTGTGTTCCACATTAAAAAAAAAACCCAAAAAAACCCACACCCAGTTTCACTTCTTCCCCATGTTCCTTGATGGCAAGTCACGTGACAGCAAAAGTTCAGGGTGTCGCATCTCCAGTCACATTACAGCAGAGACAAGACACCACTGCCAGGGCAGCCTCAGCTAACCAAGCAGCACTGCAGATGGCACCAGTAATGAACACTCAACAATCAGGGCCAACTCGGGCAGCCCAACAACACCCACAGAACCTCATCCCACAGGACAGACCCAATTCCACTTCAACTCAATCCAGCAGGAGGATCTGGGAGCCCGGAGTCCACAGCCCTGAGATTCGCCCTCCCCCTGCAAACCCTGCAGGAATAGCAGGAAGGGCCAGGACACAGGCCAACAGGTTCCTCTGCTCACGCCTGGCACTTCTCTGTGGCAAAGGGGTGGCATGTGGACGTTGTGTTCTTAGTTGTGCCTCCATATGCTGCAGATGGGAAGCAGCAGTTGATGGCTGAAGCCAAGCAGCCCTGGCTCTGCAGATGTCCCTCTGCAAGGCAGCCACCACAGCTGCCCACCCTGGGACCTGTCTCAGGAAACCTCTCTGTGAGGCTCCAAGCCTCCGGAAACAGGCCTCTGGTCACCACTCCTCCTGGGCCCCTCCTCACTGCCCACCAGGCAGACGTGTAGAACTGGATTTTTAAAATGATATACATGAAACTCAGCAGAAGGGCAGCTTGACCTGGGCATGACCAGAACACGCTACCCTGGCCAAGCAGTGCCACAGCTGGGCTGCCCACTGCAGAACGTCAGTCATTTAGTGAGCAAGGCCAGCATCTGATGAACAGAGGGAACCCAGCCCTCAGGGGACAGGAGAAGGGTCTCCACTCCTCAGGAGGTGCACCTCAGGGAGGAGGCAGCTGCCTAGGCACCAGAGGCGTGGCTTCACAGCAAGGTCCACTGCTGCACCCTAGTGTCTGAAGCAAGCACTGCTGAGGACCTGCAGCCCTAGTCCCCAGGCAGCTCTCATCCCCTACACCATGGGTTTTTTTTTTGGATAGCAGGGATTGAACTCAAGGGCACTCAACCACGAGCCACTTCCCCGGCCCTATTTTGTATTTTATTTAGAGACAGGGTCTTACTGAGTTGCTTGGCATCTTACCATTGCTGAGGCTGGCTTTGATCTTGCAATCCTCCTGCCTCAACCTCCCGAACTGCTGGGATTACATGCGTGCACCACCACGCCAGGCACCTATACCACATCTTATAATCAAATGCCTTGTTTTTACTTTGTCTTTATTTGAGACAAAAAAACACCAAAAAAGGTGAAGCCTGATTTCAAAAGATAAATCAGGTAAGTCCAGGAGACCTCACCCTGCTCTGGGCAGCTTGCACATCAAGACACCCAGCGCCTGGAGAACGAGAAGCCCTGAGCTAGACAGCAATACAGACAGCAATGACACACACCACACACGTGTCTAAGTACGTGTGGACAACCACACAACACGTGCTCCAGGAAGGAGGTGCTCAGACCCAAGCCCATCTGCACTATGGCACACCTGGCCCAGCCCTTCCTCTGAGCTGCAGCCAGGGGCTCACTGTGCGGCGACCGCCACCCTGGGTGTTTGTGCTGGGGGTCCCCGCAGGACGGGCACTTGAGGGGCTGCCTTCTGGCTCCTCTCTGCAGAGAGGCGCTCTAGGCGCTCCGTGTAGAAGCCGTTGAAGTCCAGCCTGTGAGGAGGGAAAGAGAGCCAGGGTTCATGGAGAGGTGGGCAAAGCCCCACTGAGACGCATGGCTGTAGGGACCTGCAAGGACCCACACAGGCAGGGGTCAAATTAGACACAACTCAAGGCCCTCTCCTGGCTGAAGGCAAGGGGGTGTGTGCTCTGCCTGCCTGTGCAAGCCCCCTAGCACAAGCCTCAGCTCTTTATGCAAAACTGAGAAGGGATCTTGAAACACACAGGAACCAAAAGGCAGATAGCAGTGCTGACGGGCATCTCGGCAGCCTTCTCCTGGAGGGTATGGCCACTGGAGCACATAGACTCCTCTCCTGGCCTCTGACACATCACCTGGCCACAGGAGCCTGAGGGGACCCCAGGGATGGGAACTTGGCAGCAAGTCTCAGTGCTGGGCCACCTCAGAAGCCCCCACTCAGGAACTGGGACATGGCTGAATGGCACAGTGCACCAGGTGGTCCCACTGTCCACGCGGGCACATTCCCAAGGGCATGCGGGACATCACCCTCTCCTGGTGAAAGCTGCGAACCGTTTCTCATGGCCTCCCACTTCCTCCAGCTCAAGGAGCCCTAGATAGATCCTTTTCCTTCCACCATCCTGCCAAGGGAGGGGGATCAAGGATCCAGGGGAAGGGGCATTGGCAGGTGGCAACAGACCTGGAAATGACACTGGCCATGCCATGCTCACAGTCGCTAGTGCTGTAGACACTCAGGCGGGCCAGCAGGTCTAGCAGGTGGGCGGAGAAGTTCTTATCAAAGCTGTTGATGGTGGCCTCAAAGCCAGAGACCAGATGAGGGGCATCCACGTGCTCAGCCTGGCACTAGAAACATAGCCCAGGGTAGTGAGTGCCTGCGGCCCAATGGGCAGTCAGCCTCTGCACTGAGCCCATGGGCATTTGCTTCTTTCTCCTTCCCTGCTCCTTTTTAAATTAAAAAAAAAAAAAAAAAAAAAAGAGTACTGGAACATTTTCACACAACGAAATACAGGAAATTAGGATGTCAAAAAATTCCTGAGGCTGTGGCACACAGTAAGACAGCAAACACCCCGCGGGGTGGGGTTTTTGTAGGCCTCACACAATTAAGAGCCAAAGGTGGCACACCCTACATTTTCACTCTAGACTTCCAAGCTCAGCCACTTTCTCCTGGTCACTTCTCAAGAAGCAAGACAAACTGTCTCCCACCCTCCCAGGCCTCAGGCCCCACACGCTGTCCTCTGTCTCCTCTCTGCTAGCTGCAGTGTGAGGGCCCTGCTCCCACCTCTCGCCTCAAAGGACACCTGGCTTGTTGGTATCGCATGGCTCTTGGGTACCTGACAGGCCACCTACCGTTCCCACCAGTGTCAGGCCCTCATCACATCCATGCAGTTGTTCTACAGGTGACTGTGGCCACACCCTTGAGCCCAGAAGGCTGGATGGGAACTCCTATGGCCCTGTGGAACCCAACTGAGTCTTCTCATCACAGGGGTGACAACCACAAGAGTGGGTAGGTGACTCCTTGGGTCTGGAAAAGCCCTCAGGCTACGCACCTTTCTGGCAGTCTCCTTCCGGGGGTGCTCCTCAGCCTGCTCAGACTCTGTGGGTGGCCCCAGCATGGTGCCCTGTTCCAGTGCCCGCCGGCCCAGCTCACTATCCAGTTTCATGCTCTGTGTAAATTTCTAGAGTAGGGTCAAGAGAAAATGCTTGTTAGCTCCAACGGTAATGCTCTGCAGAAAACACTTGAGTTTCTGCAGGAGCTGAGGGCTGTGCCCATTCTGAAGGTACGGACACTCGGGTGCCTGTAGAAGGAAGGGTCCAGGTAAGAGGGCATCGGCTAAGCCACAACCTCCTGGGGATCAGCAGCTGATTTTCTGAAAACAGAACCTGTACATGAGTTTCCCTACTCTGGAACTCAATATGGCTCCTAAGTATCTAAGGAATAGGCTCCACATGTATTCTCCTGTAATTTGCCACCATGTATGTCTCCCACCTCCCAGATCTTGACCCCTTCCCATGTGCTGTTTGCAGAACACGCTCATGCTCCCCAGTCTTCAGCCCCCAGGCTGCCCCTTCTGCCCACTGACACTTGTTTTCTGTACTGTGTTGGGGCAAGTACTTACGACAAGTTCCTCAAGAATACTTAGGCACATCAAAAAATTCAAGGTTTAATAAAAAACACAAAGGGATTCAAAAAGGACCAGGGCAGGACCCCAAGGAAGCCCATGTTCAGGAAGCAGTGTACTGGTCGGGAAGACCCAGGGGCTCTGCCAGCACTGGAGATGGCACGGGCAGGGCTGCATGCCACAATGGCCCAAACCATCCACCCCGCCTCACCTGCATGCAGTTGGTGAACATGACGCACACAGACATGAGCTTGGAAAAGACCTTCAGCAGCTCAGGATTAGTCAGCATGCAGTCCTTCAGGCAGGTGTCCAAGAAGCTCGTGTGGTGGCCAAGGACATCGTCGATGTTGGAGGCCTGTGAAGGGCTGAGGCTCAGCACTGCCACAGTAGCACCCAGCCTGACCCTCAGAAACATTGCTAAATACAGCTCTGGCCTGTGATCTATAGGGAAGCACCTGTCCCACAGCCCCCTCCTATCTCCCACGCGTCATTGTGTTGGAGATGCTGCTGCCTGCTCTCTGCTTCCTCCCTCCAACAGGACATGCTCACGGCAACCCCAGCATGTGGCTCCCGAGATGCTGCTGTGCAACACCCCAGGCTAGGAGAGCCTTTCCAGCACCAGGATCCAGGAGCTGAAACTCACGGACTTGAGGTTTTTCTCAAGGATGTGCCAGGTTGGCTCCATCACTTCAAACATCATGTAGTACTGGATGTTCTGAACAAAGTTGAGCATCCGCTGCCGCAGAGTGAAGGCTCCCGCGAACCTGAGGGAACAAGGGTTGGTTGCAGGGGAGCCAGCAGAGCTGGGCCTCCACTGTGTCCCACATGCTGCCCACCAGAGTAGACTCTCATGGCCACAGCTCCTGCGTGCTGCTGACAGCTCAGACACCTCAGTGCTGCGCCTAGGGACACTGCTCCTACCTCTGGCTGCATCAGGCTATCAGGTAAGCAACACGTCTAGCAGACTTTGCAGGGATGTGCCAAGCAGCCCACCGTGGACAGAGAACAGCCTCTCTGGTTATCTATGGCACCAGGGCTGGCAGGCGACCAACATGGGAACAACTACTACACAGACTCCATATTTTGTGCCTTATTGAGGCAAATTCTTAAATATTACATCAACTGTTTCTCCACACAGGACTTGTTGCCACAGACCAGGGCACAGAAGGCCTGTGAGTGGAGCAATTCCCACACCCTGCTGCTGTGTGCACTCAGGAGAGGGGACAAAGGCTCCCACCCTCAGGAGGGGCTTGGGTCCTGCAGAGAGACCCAGGTGGGCAGGTTTCATGCCATCAAAGGACTGAGGAGAAGGCTGTGGCTATGAAGGTCTAAAAGCAAAGCCACCTCTCCTGGAGGGAACAGGAAGGACTCTGATGGACGCACCACTTTGCAGAATGCAGGGCGCACTGCTTGGCCGTCTTGTTGCTGATCCAAACACTGCACAGCTGCCGCTCCACGTGCTTACAGTAGAACATGTGCCTAAAGAGCATCTGGTAGCGAGTCAGTGCCTTTCTGCAAGAAGGATGCCCAGGCAGGGGTCAGCAGGAGGCCTGTGCCCAGACAGGCATCACCAGAGGTGAGGAGGCCCATGAGGGGCTCTTATTTCCTGCAGCCTGAATGCACAGCCAGGTCCTCACCTGTTGATGATCAGTGACAGGGGCCACTTGACGATATAGTCAAAGGAGAAGGCCTCCAGGCCACTCAGTGTGAGCTCAGTGGGATCAGCATGGGTCATTGCCTTTTCCTGCTTGGTCTCGATGGCCAGAACCCGCAAGAGCTGAGTGATGAGGTCATGAGGCATCAGGTCAATCTGGGGGCAAAAGCAGTAAACAAAGCATCCAGTTTTCAGAAGAAAAGACCAGAGTCATTCCAGGCCTTCACTAGTCCTGCCTATCAGGACCTGGAGAAGCAAATTAGGTTCCTAAATCCTGACCCTTGATATTAGAGGCTGGCTTGAAAGGCCACGCAACTACCATCAATCCTAATCCAAAACTCACTAGGGATGCAGCTCAGTGGTGTGAGGTGGCCCTGGTTCCAACCCCAGCACTGCAGAGAAAAACAAAAACTATACCTCCCAATAAGACAGGAAAAAAAAAAAGAGGAAAAAAAGCAGATGACTTTCTATATGCCTCCTGCTGCGGGTATAAAGAAGAAACCACAAGGAAGGCTAGATAAGCAGTTCCTGAAGGTTGACAGCTTTCTTCCACAACTTATGTGGTGAGAGACAGGACCGTAATCACAGGCTGTGGGGCTCAGTGGTAGTGCACTTGCCTCACAGGCAGGCACAAGGCCCAGTGCTCAGTCCCCAGCACTGCAAAAACTCCGTAAGATTTTAAGAATAGTAACTACAAACAAATAGTACTGTCCACAACACTGATTCAGTCAAACGTTTCTTAAGTGCCAACTGCATGCAGAACAGTGTGACAAGAGTTCCCACAAATCATGAAAATGACACAAGAAAAAACAAAGGAAAAGAATAAATGGGGGCAAAGAATAAAGGAAGAAGAAACACAACCCATGAACAGATTAGTTGCCCACCAGATCTAACACACAAGTGCCCCTCCTGCCCATCAGCAGCGCAGATGGCAAATGGGGATATCCAATGGGCAGCCTCAACTCCTCAGACAAGGACTGAGACTCAGTCCCAAAGGGGTCAGCCTAGGTGCACAGGGCACAGGCGCTGACCCAGTGAGTCACTACTTAGAATTTATCCTATGAAATCACTCCTAAGTTAAGAAGAGCCAAAACACATAAAGCAAAAAAGGGCAGAATTAGAGGGAAAATGAAGTGCAATCAGAGTATTAGAGACCCAGTATCCAGGTGGGAGGGTAAGATGGGAGAGGACCCGCCTGAACAGCGGGCAGCCTGACACCTAGAGAGAGCAGCAGCACACTGCTCCAGAGGGCATGTGGACCTTCTCCAGGTATCTGTGAGGCCTGAGCAAGTCTTTTTTGTTTTTTGTGGCGCTAGGAATTAAACACAGAGCTCCACATCTGCCAGGTAAGTGGAGTACCACTGAGCTACATACCAACGTTCTCCAGAGAAGTCACATTTTTTACAAAACTGGGATCAAAGTATATTCTCCAAGTACAATGGACCAAAATTAAATATAAATAACGGGGAAAAAGGGAAAGTTTATAATATGTGGAAATTTAACATACCAAATCAATGGGTCAAAGAAGAAATCTCAAAAGACGTTAACAACTACCTTAAGAGGAATGGACACACAATACACAGAACTCACAGGAGGCAGTAAAAAAGTGCTCTCACAACATTCACAAAGGAGTGCCTCAAACCAGGCCCTCACCCCATGGCCCGGGACACCAGGAGGGGAGAGGGCTACACCAGCACCCTCACCCCAGGGCCCTGGATACCAGGAGGAGAGTGAAGTAAACCCCGAGCAGCAGAAAGAAAGGCAAGATGACAGCAAACAGCGGAGCATAGCAGAGGAGACTAACAAAGCCAGGTTCTCCTGAAACAGCCATGAAATTGACAAACTTTTAGCTACACTGAGAAAGATAAGAGAACTCATCACTAAACTCTGAAATGAGGGCAGAGTCCCCTGCACTGCACACCAGCACACAACTGCCCAGCAGAGATGGGCAGGAGCAGCACGTGGCTTGATGGGGTCTGGAGGGTCTGAAAGGAAACCCCATCCAACCTCAAACAGAGCACACTCCCAAACTCTCCCAAGACCACGAGGAGGCGCACACGACCCTGGCAGGCCAGCACTACCTGATGCTGAACCAAACCAGCACACTGCAGGAACCAACTGACAGGCATCCCTGGACATGCAGTGAGGGCTGGCAAACCAGAGCGCCACCCAGACACGTGACAACCCTGGCCGACCTGGAAGATGCTGGGCGGGGCTCCGCCCACCCCGCTTCAGGCACCTCAGGAGCAGGCTGCTATGCTGGGAGCCCCACGCACCCACCTTCAGGTCGTCCTTGAAGGGATCAGTGTTGGCAGTGCTCATGCGCAGGGCCAGCTCCAGCAGCGCCTCTAGGCGTGTGGGCGTGATGTCCTCTACCGGCTTTCTGAGCTCCTCCTCAGTGAGGTCCATGAAGTGCACAAAGAAGTCGCCCTGGTCCATCAGGAAGTAGCGCTTGATGGACCTGTGCCAGGGAGGAGTGAGGAGGTGCTGAGCATGCAGCTCAGGGCTCCACCCTGGAGCACAGCCATCTCACAGTGGGACCAGGCAAGACAGTTCTGTGGGCACAGTACCCTGGGACTCAAGAGACCTATACTAGACAGGGCCACCTCAGCCCACAGAACAGGTGACACAGGTGCCAGGTCCCAGGCGGCCAGATGGCTCTTACAGGGATAAAGACAACTATTAGGAGGAACATGCTACCCTCAGTCCCAGGCCCTGAGCACCCTACTTGCTGCGCTGAAGAGTGAGCAAAGCACAACCTCAGGTGGGCCACCAGCTCTTTCTCCTCCATCAGGAAGTCCAGCAGCACCTTGCTGGCATAGTTGAATGCCTTCTCAATCTGCTCCACATATGCGCGCTCTTTGAGCGTGTAGATGATCTCTTTGGCCACAGGGCAGGTGACATCGTGACCACACTCTCTGACCACATTGAGGTACTTTCCTGAAAAGAGGAAGGTGAAGTTGAGGAGTTGCCACACCGACCTCTGCCCAGAGCCTCATAAGCCCAACAAGCATGGGGCAGTGGCCTGGGCACAGTGAACACTTCTGTTCACACTCCACTCTAGCTGGAAAGACAACCAACACCAGTGGACAGGGCCAAAAGCCCGCCTGGCCTGCAGAGGCTTCTCACATGTGGGGTTTTCCAATCAAGAGAGTGGAAGTAACTTCACATGGGCCTGAGGAGAACCAGGGTGCTAAATCACCTACTGGGCCCTTTCTGTGCCAGTTCAGCTTTCAGAACCACACACCACAGTCCTGGGGGCCACTAGCACCTAAATTGGATCCTAACCTCATTTGGACGGACTAAAACGAAGGTCGTGTGTATCCTCAATGGTTTTTCCCACAGTGGTGACATTTTAGAAGTTAAAAAACAAAGATGTAAAGGATTGAGACAGCTTCCTGGTCAGGGCATGGAATAAACATGCCCGAGTGTTCAGGACCCACCAGAGGCCAGCAGCCTGGTGCACGAGAAGACCCCCTGGGCTGAGAGCTCCACACCATGGAGTCACCTGTGCTGAGGATCTTGCCGGCCACCTTCTGCAGGAAGGACGGGATCTGCTGCTGCACCACGGTGTATCGCTGGTCCCAATATTTGTCGTTGTAGTCTTCCTGAATCTTCTCCTTCCGTAGTTCATGCTCTTCCACCATGAACTCACTGGAAGCCACAGACAGATGCTCAGGCCACCATGGAGTGCCACTTCCAGAGAGGTCTTACCAGGGCAAGGTGACTCGCCATAGTTACCTCTCAGCTGTGAGTTAAAATGAACCTCCAACCTCACTTTGGAGCAAGCAATGACCCTAGGTCAGAGGCAGGTGGTCCGATACCGCATATCTATCCTTCCCTTAGCACAAGCCACCCAGTGTCACCAAGGGGAACCAGACACCCTCCACGGAGCCTCTAGCATCACTTGCACACAGCGAGGTAGAAGCTGGGTTCCTTGATAGGCCCACCACACCAATAGCAAAGAAAAGGGGCTGGGATGCAGCTGCGTAGAAGAGGGTGTGCTCAACATGGAAGGCCCCAGTTTTAAGCATCAAAAGAAAAAAAAAAAAAAACACAATTCTATGTCACAAATATACTTCAAAAAGTTTTGACAAGCACATCTCAACACCACAGAACCCCTAAGGAATTGGCCCATTTTTTTCCTATGAATTTGGAGGCATCATGCTGAGGAGACGCCCCCACATCAAGGTGACTGTGGACTGACTCCAGGTGACCCCAAGGGCTTCACTCAGCAGAAAAAAGCTGCAGAGCAACATCCCATCCCAGATTCTCCCTGGGTGGCAGCAGACTGCACAGGGAGATGCAGGCAGGCACGGCTGCTTTGTGGAGCCCTACCTGTAAGGGTCATGGATGATGCCCCTGTAGATCCACTTCTCCAGGACCTCAAAGTAGGGCGCACTGGCCGCCTTGGTCAGGTACAGGCACAGCTCCTGCGCCTGGCTGTCCCCCGTATAGTTGAAGCTCCTGTCGTGCAGAAGGCTCAGTGTAGACCCGCCCATGCACTCGCCTCTATCCACCGAGGTGGCTGCAGAAGGAGAGAGTCTCACTGCCTAGGAAATGCCTCCTGGTCCACCCCAACTTGCTGGACAGTGCTTCTCCCTTCGAACGCCCAGATAGTAAAGCTGTAGCTGTTAACTAAAGCTCATCAAGGAAAGCTTATAGGGCCTTCCGCATGCAGACCACTAACATGGCAAGCCACAGGCTTTGCCTCAGGACCCTACTCCAGAAAGTCAACCCTGAGTGTCCTGCCCAGTCTGGGCTCCCTCCACATGTGCCATCAGGAGCCTGCCAACTGCTGCTCTCCATCAGGCAGGAACATACCAAGGGAGGCCAAGATGTCCACAGTGCGCATGGCTGGCTGGATGTAGAACCAGAGCTTCTGCAGTGACAACAGGCCCTGCCTGTGCAGCTGCTCCAGCTGAGTGATTAGAATAAGGTACTCCTTTACCAGGGTTCTCATGGCAGCCGCCAGGGCATGGTTCACCTGCCCATATTCAAAGGAAGATTTTTCTTCAATGAACCTACAGGAAAAATGCATCAAGCATCCTTGAAAAGGCAAAACTCACATTTTCAGATCTTCTAAGTCTCTCCTCATCCAGGAAGCAAATGACACTCAAGCCCTCACCCCCAAAGGAACCTGTCCCAAGAGGGAGGAGGCCAGGTGGTGATTCTCAGACCCTTGCAACATGCCAGGAGCAAGGCAGAGCTGCAAGCCAGGGAGGAGGTGTTTCTGCAGCAAACAGGCCTGACCTCCTTCCCATGTCGCAAACTCTCAAGCCCAGCCCACCTGGTCACGGTGGAGTAGCTGGCGGCCACAGGGAGGATTCTGTTCACCAGCTCCCGGATGGACAGGTCCAGGTTGGGGTCCACAAGGAAAGTGCGGTTCTGTCTCCCAGCCAGGGGCTGGGCAGTGATGTACCTGCCATCAACACCCACCAGCACGTAGAGCAGGTCCTCTACCACAGCTGACTCCTGGGAGGCCAATGGCAGCGTGCCTGCAGGACACAGACATGCTGGGAGCCCAGCCTCCCCAAAGACCAGTCACTCTTGCCTGTCCCCTTCTTGGAAACCCCCCACACACTGATGGACACAATCAGCAAGCCACTACCC
Organism: Callospermophilus lateralis; assembly: GCF_048772815.1. NCBI lineage: Eukaryota > Metazoa > Chordata > Mammalia > Rodentia > Sciuridae > Callospermophilus > Callospermophilus lateralis. Next base: position 93,820,331 of record NC_135319.1, read on the forward strand.
TAGCCTGGACAGGTCCCCCTGTAGCACCACGGGCAGTAGCAGGATATATGCCTGGACACTGCAGGGCCCTCCTTAGGCCAAGCAAATGAAAACCTATGCTAGACCAAGCCCAGTGACATACTCCTTAATCCCAGAAGCTTTGGAGGCTGAGGCAGGAAGATCACAATTTTAAAGACAGCCTCAGCAACTTAGCAAGACTCTGTCTCAAAATAAAAAAATAAAAAGGGCTGGGGATGTGGCTCAGTGGTAAAATGTTCCTGAGTTCAATCCCTGGTATAAAAAAGAAAAAGAAAATGAAATCCTATGCAGTATTAGCTGCCTGTCACTTAGCAAGGGAAGCTCAGAGACCCTGGGCAGCCAGGTAACCAGCCTCTACAGTCATAACTGAGAAGCCCAGGCTGTGCATAGTCAAGAGAGGCCTTTAAGACAATATCTTCTTGAATTCCAAGAAACTAGCTGTTTCGAACACAGGACAAGATGGTGTAGGCACAATGAGGTTTCCCTATGACCATCCAAGGCACCTGTAAGGATAGTCAGAGGACACCTACTGAGGCTACCACCAGCATCTCCTGCCATCCCAAGAAGCCTGTCGGTGCCCGCAGCACCTGAGGCAGCTCAGGAAGATGTTGAATGACAAACTTTGGTTTGACAAAATTTCTGTTAGCCCTGTACACTGCTGTGCAAGGCAGTGTCCCGTGACCACAAGATAGATACAAAAATCAGGGTGCAAATGTGATCTGTGATCATTCCCCAGCAATGCCAGACACAAGTCAGACCCACGATCTCAAGTCCCACTTCTCTCCGTTGCTCCAGTGACCCTCAGCAGAGGATGGTGGCCCAAGGCCTCGCCAACTCCTTGACATGGAGTGACAAGATTCAAGGCACTGGAAAGATCTGTACACAGGGCATCTGGGGGTGGTGACAGCATGATGTGGCAAGGCCAGTTGGTTCCAGAACAGCCACAAGTGGGGTGTTCTGAGAGTATGGGGGCCCAGGTCCCTAAGGCCTGCCCACAGCTGCACAGGCTTCCTTCAAACCACTCACCAACATACCCAGGGTCAGTGTGTAGTGTCCCTGTCACATAATATCTCCCTCCTTTGTGCAGCCCTTTCCAGAATGGGGAAACACATTTTCTTATGAGATGCCCTACAGGTTCTAAAACCATCTCTCGTGCTCCCTGCCAGCACGGACCGCAGACTTCAGTCTCACGCCTTCTCCTCTGCCTCTCCAGGGCTGCCCAGGGTTCCAGTTAGGTTCCTGTGGGGTCTGGCATCTTATTTTTTAATTGCTTCACAATTTTGCAAGAACTGGGCCACTCCAGAGTCTAGGCCACAGCAAGCACTTCCTGACTCTCCAGTGGACAGCTCCTGGTTCTGCCCATGAGTCCGCCTGCCCTGTGTTGAGGCCACTCAATAGGACCCCAGCTGAATTTCAGCTGTGCGTTGTCAGCTTAAGTTACAACTGAAAAGACACACGCAGGTAGATCATTTTCTATACCTTGTCACTGACGTGCAACAGGATCACATCTGCCTGGGGACAGGAGAAAAGTGCTGGACTTCACCCACCATCCTGTGCAGGCAAGAGCGATTTCCCACTGACACCGCATGGAGCCAGGTGTGCCACTCCACACTTTCTCTTGATCCAACTGTGAGCCAATGAGCAGGATGCTACAGCTATGCTACATCCTTGATTTGCAGCCTCGTTTCTCAGTCTGGAAAAAGGACTTACGAACTGCTGCATACAACCTGTGGTGTGCCAGTACATAGTCCCAGATCCCCAACGGCCTGTCCTGAAACAACCACACCATGTACCAGACACACGACTTTCAAGGCCTTGGAGAGAACAGTGCTAACTCAAGCACCATTGCAGAATCCAAGGTCATTACAAACCACTCCAGACACCAGGACACACACTTGGGAGGAGCCAGCTGCAGCCTGCCCCACAGCTCTAGTGAGAGGGCACAAGATGAGCCAGGTGAAGACCCCAGCAAGTCAGTGTCTGCTGTGGGCAGGGACAGAATGTGGAGCATGGCCAGCCTGCCCACAACCGCATGCTGAGAACAGGCATGTCACCTGTGGTCTCCTTCCCTGCCCAGCATCACCGTGCAAGCAACTCATCGTGAAATCCCCGGGTGTCAGATGGTGAAGACATGACATACCTATGGGTAAAGCCACATCTGAGCTCAAGCTGGAGCCAGTTAGGAAATCCCCGACCAGAGTTGGTCTCTCATACACCCAAGCTGGGAAGACAGGGAGCTGCTGGCCTGAATTTTTTTTGTTTTGCTTGTCTCGAAGCATCTTTCTTGTAAGTTCCAGAGACTAACAAAAACATTTTAAAAACAAAAACAGAAGATACACATCAGTGCAATGAGAACCAAGACATTTGTGGAAATGACCCATTTGTGGCAGAGAAAGAACAAACTTACACACAAAGCTTAATTATGTGGAAACGAGATATACTTCCACCTGCCACTCATGATGCAAAGGCTGGGGAGCAAGAGGTGGAAAGACCCAGTCCTCTCCCCAGGCCTTGGCCGAGGCTGAAGCACCAGCAATGGGAGCATGGGGAGCCTGTGTTTCAGACCAGAACCCTCTGCATGGGAAGAACCCAAGTCACTTTTTCCTGGAAGTGATTAAGTCCAACAGGACTTGCTGGACAAAGAGGCACCAGCAAAGGGCATGCTGGGGAAGGCCCCAGGACAGATCTAGAGGCAGTATCAAGGTCAACCCTCCCAGAGGACTGGACACCAGAGGGTGGCCAGCTCATTTTTTGCCAGCCAGCCTGCAGAAGGACCAACTTGGTTTGTTCCAGCAACAGGTACTCATGGGGAGAGTAGTGTGAAAGCTGTATGGTCGAGAACATAGGCTCCGCACTTGATCAGCAGACATGGCATGCCAACAGCTCAGCTCTGTCCTTAGCACATGTGCTAAGCTATATGACACATGGCAGAATGTGGCTCTAAAAAGTGGTCTGGAGCCACAGAGAAGGGTCTGCATCAGCTATCAAAAACACACCTGAGACTGAGACTCACAAGTACAGACCAGAGCAGGACAATCAAGCCAAGAGCAGCAAGCTCAGGAGAAGAAAATCCAGATGACCTACGAACACAACAGCATGAGAGCCACTGCAGGCAGACACATGATGACTGAGAGGTGCAGAGTCAGAACCACTATAGGCTTCAGGAGGGAAATCAGAGTGTGACCCATGTCCCATGAGTCTGTGGCAGGTGGCCCCCACTAGAATCTCACCACCATTCTTCACTCTTGTGATCCAGAATTCCTGACTGAAGGGCATGATCAGTCTTAGCCTCTCTAAAGTTGGATTTGTTCTTAATAGACAATAGAGACAAGCCTGCCCAGCTGGCACCCACTGCTGTTGCTACCGTGGCACCTAGCAGCCATGGTGGACTTGTACCTGCTGTAGTGTGGAGCCTGTGGTCACACTGCCCAGCTGCTTCCTCAGCTCTTCAAGCTCCTGCATGGACATCTTGGAGGCCGTTGCAGGGCCGCCGAAAGTGGTAGTGCTGGTGACCGCAGCAGTGGCTGCAAGCTCAGCTCTTTCTTTTGCATTCTGCTGCAAATACTGCAGAGTCTGAAAATATGCAAAACTGTGCATTCACATTGGGCCAGCATGTGCCCCCTTGCCTGGCAGAGCAAACCCCATCCTTCCTTCCTAACCTACACACCACTTGTGGAGGGCAGGGGACTCCCATGGCCCAACACCCACAGTCTGCTCTCCAGAGGATCACACTACATGGTATCACTTACCATACCTCCCAAATGTCAGAGGAAGGAATCTCACAGCCTTTTTAAAGAGCCAATACCTTCTTGTGCCCCCAAGGACAAGTTCTTCTCTATGCATCACCTGTGGTTCCTGGGCAGCAGCAACCACCTCCTCTAACCTATCCTGGCACTACTGGTCTATGAGCCCTGGCACACCCCTCCACACAGCAACCTAGCACACCACTCACTGGCTTTGTCACCTTGATGTAAGGTACATGTACTAGGCAGGAGCCCAGCACGACACACTGTAAAAAGCAAAAGCCCACCAACGCAGGGTGCTGTGCCAGTTTCTCAGGTCTATGCCCCTTGTGAGTTACTGTTCATTCTGATTCACCAAGCACACTCCACATGCTCTCAAAGTGTTCCTGGCATGGGATAGGAAAAAGTCAGTAAGAGAAGGGACAGGGTGCACAAGAAGAATACAAGAGGCGTAACCTGCATTGGCACAGGGGTTCCCTGAGTGACCATGGTACATAAGACTCCTCCAGACACTCAAGGGTGCGCCTGACAGGCCCTGTCAGGTGGAGCAGTGGATGCACAGGGCATTTACCTCTTTGTCTTCTGTGAACTTTGACAACAAATACACCAGAGGGTCAAGGTTCCTTGTATTTTTAGACTTCAGCTCATCGTATTTCTTTAGAAAATCTTCAGGAGTACGAGAAAATTCTGCAATTTTGACCTTAAAAACACAAGCATGAGTGATCTGTTGGCAATTAAGCACCTGGAAAAATTTTTAAGAAAATTAAGCACAAGACCAAAAAGAGTTAAATTATATGGGCTAAATAGTCACACACCTAAAACTAAGAAAATTGACCTAGACCTTTGATCAAACCTATCCACAATTCCTCTACAGTTTCTCTCACTTTTTGCTTCTTAGACAAGGGCAAATAATAAGCACTTACCTTTTCCTGGTAGCTCACACTTTCATTTCACACCCTGAACTCTAGTCCCCATAGGATTTATTACCATGTAATGCTCTAGGACACATTTCACCCAGTGACTTGTGTGTGCTGACGATGACTACAGAAGTTTGCGTGTCTCCCTCCACCCTACCCTATTAGCTTGTCTAACTGTCCTGACTTTTATCCAAATAAGTGAAACTTCACAGTGTGTTTTAGAAACAGATTCCAAATTTAAAACCATCTTTCACTGAAAATCTTTTTAAATCATGTGTAATGTGACTGAGGAAACACCTTGAAAAATTTCAATGTGTTTAACAGCGGTAGCTTTTTACTTGTAGGAATGTCCGAGCTTCTGTGAGCCCCTCCCTGGGAAACAGCAGGGTAGCACCTACGTTAGGGTTAAAGCCAGCTCACTTGGGCTTCCAGTGACTCATCTACACAATGTGAAGTGACAGCAGCTGCTACCAGGAGCCAGGAGAACGGCAGAGTGGAGCGTGTCCTTGGTCCATGGGAAGCACTCAACAAGTACTGTGGCTTCCCTCGCGGGAGCTGCTGTAACTGCCAGAAACAAGCACCTACCCTGACGTGCATGGCCCTGCAGCAAGGACTGGTGCTCACCTTGGCACTGTGGGCAGAGACGGTGGTTGTGACATACGGGGTCCGGTTCTTCTGCAGCAGATCAATGTAGACCTCAGCTCCATCTCCACTGTGGACACGCAACAAGCTGAGCAGCTCATTGACATCATGATGAATCCGAAATTCACTCATGGTTTCAGCTCTGAGGCATCAACATCACAAGACACTCTCCTAAAGGAAAGAATAGAGTTATTTATAAAATTAACCTCTATGAAAAAATTAAAAGATCAAATTTGACCAACTTCATGCTTTGACAAAACAGATCACCTGGCCCAGCCCAGGCCCCCCCACACCACGATGCCCTCCCCCTCCCCTACCCCTGTGCAGTCAGTTCTACTTGTCTCCTTTTCCTCAGGGAGCTGTGGCATGCTAGCTGGCCTCACTGCTTTCACCAGTGCTACACCCTTCTGACAACCCAAAGTGCTGCTCCTTCACAAGTTGGGCTTTTAGCACACTCTACCACTCAGGCAGTGCACCAGGCAGGTTGTGCAAATGGCCCCGTGGGCTCTTCTCTCCTGGGAGACTATGTGCACACTTAGCCCTAGGCCAGCAGGAAGTGGCTATGCTGCTCCCCTTGGCTAATGCATACACAATAGTGTGAGGCACTGGGTTCAATCCTCTGCACCACATAAAAATAAATAAAACTTTTTAGTTGTCCATTTACAACTAAAAAGAATTAAAAAGTAACTCTAAGTTTCATATGAACAATTCAAAACACAAATAACAAAAGAACCCTTAAAGATAATCATAATCATTTGTCTGTGAATTTTGTGAGGAAATGGTCTTGCAACAAATTTTTAAAGGTTCTGTAACCCAAAAGGTTAAAAAGTACTGCACCAACAGCTCAGACAGAAACAGCTGTTGAGTTAGACTTCAAGAACAGGAGACCCAGCACACAATCCCACAGCATGCTAATTTTGTAGGGTTCATCAACTGGAACTCTAACCTCAGGGTATTGGAAATCTTGTTAAATGAACCTCCAGCCCTGGACATGGTAGTGTCTCCAAGAATGAAGGTGAGAGGAGGAGGCCTGAAGCGGCGCCCAAGTCCCCAGCACCTTACTTTCCAATCAAGGGCGCTCACGTAACCCCAGAAATGGAACAGGGCCTCTCTTCCTTGGCACTGCACACAGGTACACAGAAGCTCAAAGATGAACCATTCCACAAAGCGGGGTGACCCACACCTGCAATCCCAGAGACTCAGGAGGTGAGGCACGAGGACCCTAAGCTCAAGCCCTGGCTCAAAATCAAAGGGGCTGGGGATGGAGCAGGTGGCAAAGCGCTCGTGGGTTCAAGCCCCAGCGCCAAAAAAAGGAGAAACCGCGGCGCCGGGAGAGCGAAGGCTCCACGCCGCCGACTAGGCAAGGCTGTCCTCCGACTCTCGTGCCCCTGCGCGGCGGTGGGCTCGGGTGGCAGCACCGCCTGGGACGGCGGACGGTGGAGGAGCCGGGAGGGGCAGGGCCGCCGGGCCGAGTTCGGGAAGCCCCCGCAGTGCGGCCGGCGGAGGCGGGTCACAGTGGCCGCCAACCTCCCCGCCCACTGGCCCAGCTGCAGGGCCGCTCAGGGGCCGGGGAGAGGCGGCCGCATCCTGCCGGTGCCGGCGGGCGGAGAATGCGGCCTGAGGGGCAGGGGCGGAGGGCGGGGCAGGGGCAGAGCTGCCCCCACGAGCCAAGCGCCGACTCACCTCCGCCGCCACCGGAGCCGCCGCGCGGGCCGCCACAGGAAGCGCGGCTACGCCACGTCCGGCTCCGCCTGCGGATGGTGGCCGACGGGCTGCGGCGCCGCCGCGAAGGGCCATGCTGCTGCCCGCCGCGCTGCGCGCCCGCCTGGCCGGCCCGCCCGGGGCGGCCGAGCCCCTGCCAGTGGAGAGGGACCCCGCGGCCGGGGCGGCGCCCTTCCGCTTTGTGGCACGCCCGGTGCGCCTCCCGCGGGAGCACGAGCTCTTCGAGGTGCGGGGCGCAGGGGCAGGGGCGGGGCCTGACGCGGCGGCGGGCCCGGCCTTCACCTCGGCGCTTGTCTCCTGTAGGACGGGGACGTGCAGAGGCATCTCTACCTGCAGGATGTGCTCACGCAGGTGGCCGAGGAGCCGGAGAGATCCAGGTGAGCGACTCCGCCCGCGCCCGTTGCTCCGCACCGCCTCGTGCAGCCGAGGGCTCAGATCCCGCCACAGAGACCCTCGGGTGCCAGCGTTGGCACGTCTGGTGACCGGCTTCTACTCCGCCTGTGGCCTGTTAGGGAAGTTTCATTTTTTAATGAGTAAGGCTTGGAGTGTGGCGCGGTGGCGCACTCCTCGAATCCCAGCGTTCAAGGCCAGCCTGGGTCCTGTAGCAAGACCCGGTCTCAGTATAAGAATGAAAAGGGCTAGGGTTGTATGTGTCTCGGTGGTAGAGCCCCCCTGAGTTCAGTTCCCAGTTCCAAAAGAACCTCAGGAGCTTTATTGGGCCTCTTACTCTGGATGAAAAGTCACACTGGGGTTTCTGCTTCAGCCAAGTGTGCCTCCTCCGTTGAGATTAGCCTCCTTTCCCAGGGTGCCTGAGTTCACCTGTCAGGTCCCCGGCTGCTGCCAGGTGTTCGCTGCCCTGGAGGACTACCAGCACCATTACAACATGCTACACGGGAATGCCTGCTCCCTCTGCAGCCGTGCCTTCCCCTCCGGACACCTGCTGGATGCCCACATTCTGGAATGGCATGACTCCCTCTTCCAGATCCTGGCGGAGAGGCAGGACATGGTGGGTAATTAATCAGGCTGGGCACACGTTGTGCTAGGGACTTGGATCAGGGAGGTGACACCCTATCTTTTGCAGTACCAGTGCTTGATTGAAGGTTGCCCAGAGAAGTTTAAGACCAGCCGAGACCGGAAGGATCACATGGTGAGGTTCCACCTGTACCCCGCGGATTTCCGGTTTGATAAGCCCAAGACAAGCAGAGGGTACGTGAGGAGTAGGGTTGTTGGCGGCCCCTGGTCTTAGGAGATGTGAGAGCAGCTTGAATGGGTGGAGGCTTTTTTTGTTTGTATATACCTGCAGGTAGCTGACATTCTGACCATGGGGATCAGTACTCAAAGGGGTTACACAAATAGGGTAGCTTCCCTTCAAAGGGAAATGGCAGAGGAGTTCCTGGCCAGGAGTAGCGAAACAGGGATGGAGGAATGGCAGGCACTCCTTTCCCATACTTGCACCTGGGCTGAATCCCACATGCCCTAGTTTTCAGAGTTAGGAAGCTGCCAGCAGGGGGCTATGGAGTTCATCCAAAGCCATGAGCATCCTCCCCCTTGGTAGGCTTATACCATGTGGCACCATAAAAACAGTATATTTGAAAGACAGAGTATGATCATATTTAAATATATAAAATACAGGGCATATTATGTGAACTGTGACCTTGCCATAAGCATTCACCCTTTTTTTTTTTTTTTTTGATAGCCTGGAAATTGCACTGTAAAATTAGACTATGCCAACAGAGTAAGAATATCTTTGCAAGAAAAAAAGAGTCCTTTGCTTGAAAGTTTATTTCTGGGGGAAGCCAGGGCTGTGGGAGTTATGCTGAGCCGTTGCTGACACTCTGTCTTCTGCAGCCCAGCCACACGGGGGTCTGATGCTGACCTGTCAACTGCAGCCCTCAGGGATGAAGGGGATGCAATGGAAGTCTGCTCCGAGCCTGCAGCAGCACCCCCAGCACCTGTAGGTGAGAAGCGGACCTACATCCACAGGTCAGTGTGGACATCTTCTTGAGACAGTAACACTGGGCAAGTGTTGGCCTCATGAGGTTGAAAACCAGAACATTCTGGTGTGTTATGTACCATGAAGTCCAGGAATGCAAACTACCCTTTAACTTCACTCAGTCCATGGGGGACCTTCACTTGTAATTGTTTCAGTCACAATCTGGCAGACTTGTTTTCTGGTATGAAGTTAAAACTGACTTGGAATCTGGTTTTGGGGAAAATGTTAACCAGGGGAAAAAAATCGCTGAAGACTCTGAACTGGCTGGAAGATGGATGTGTGTTTCCCTCATCTGCCTTCTCACCTTTGCCTAGACTGGCCTGTGAGTGGCCCAGACGGTAGGGGAGGTCAGGTTTCAGGGGATGGTAGATAACGGGACATGGGCACCACAGAAAGCTGGGCCACAGCTGAGATCTCAGTGAGTGCCCAGTGCCTGGGAATGTCTTCCACAGGAAGCAGATCTGACTCCGGGAGCTGCCTCAGGGCCCAGGAGGGCAGACTCCACTTCCTGGATGTTGCACAGAGTGAGAGAGGGAACATTCTAGAATAAGAAGGAACAAAGAATCACACACAAGGCTGCTGTTATGAGTTGGGTTGCTTGTTGGCAAAGGAAGTGCCATCACTTGATGTGAACTGTTTTCCATTCCAGAGTGCCTTCTACCATCTGTTTTGGCCAAGGTGCATCTCGAGGGTTTAAAAGCACCCAGAAAAGAAACAAACACCACTGACAGATCCAGATGGGAGAAAGAACCAGGCATCTGTGTGGACAGTGCAGAAATGGGGCTCCTGCAGGGGCTGGTGGCCCTCGGGCCTCTCTCACACTTGTCATGTGGGCACCCTGGGGCTGGGCCTTTGCTTCCCTCCTTGTCTGGGTCCCTCAGTGAGTTACCAGAAGCGGCAAGGGACTTAAAGCTTCCAGAGATGACGGACAAACTGCAGGCTCAGGAGACTGCTCACCTCTTTCTGCAGGGACCACCCTAGGGACATTCTTTTTAAGCAAATGAAATAAATATTTTTCACCAAATTCTTTACTCTTATTTCTGTGTTGTTGAACTTATCAACTAAGAGTATTGCACTTTGAGGATTCACTGTTCAGAGAGATTTATGAGGAGCCCCTGAGAGTTGCTGAGTAGGTCAGGTACAGCAGTCCCTGAGTCCTTACCTTCAAGGCCTTGAGAAGGACACCCAGATGGTCTTTGTGCCCCACCCACCCAGGAAGCTCCTCTGGGACCCAGTGCTGGAGAAGGGGTGCAGCAGGAAGGCACACAGGCTTGTCAAGCAGGAGAGAACGCGGCCAGGGGTGCAAGACTTAAGGTGGGAAAGGCAGCTCAGGAGTCAGAACAGGTGTGGGAAGCACAGACAGGTGCTGGGAGCCATCAGCCAAGTAGGTATGACAATTTCCTTGCCAGCGTACCCCCATGTTTCTTCAGTGGAAGGACCCATGGAAATAGGACATTTTGCAGCTACATTGCATGTAAGGTGACCTTGCTCAAGGACCAGGGCGGATCCGTGTTTAGGGTGTTCCCCGTTTAGAATAGGGCGTATCCTGCTGCCTGAGTTCCTCTTGAGTTCTTAGGGTCAGACAGTATTTTTGGGAGACAGAAGCCCAGTGGAGTGTGGATTTGGGCAGAGAACGTGGATTCCCCCAGAACGTGTTTGTAGACGGCCGGTGTGAGTTTGAGGAATAAAGAATTGCTGTTTGAATCTACAAGCTATGTGGTGGCTCGTGATTTGTGCCCAGCCAGAGACTGCGGCAGACAGGCAGGCAGTAGCATGTCCTGGAGAAATATGATTATCCTGGGTAAAACCTGGGCTCCAGGCCAGGCCTGGCAGAGGCCCATCCCCACTACCAAGCATCTGGTGCTTCTGTGCCAGAGGTGCTAGCACAACAAGCCCTTCCCTGCCTCGCCTCACCACCTGCTGTTTTCCTGGACTTGGGGTCTGACCAGAAGCAGCTGGTGGTCACTTGCGACTCCTGGTACAGAGGTGCAGCCAGGCTCATAGCTCTCAGAGGGAATCTTGAGGATGACCTCAAATTCAGAAAACGTTCCACTGGCACTTCAGGCACTAAAGCAGGTGCAAGTGCTCAAGGGAAAACAGCTTGAGTGCAGTCCTGGTGTGCAGGGAGGAAACCCAGTGCACACTGTTGGGGTAGGAAGTGAGCATCCCCTGGGGCAGCTGTGGCCACTTGAGAAAACAGAATGCAAACCATCTCCCAACTCCCCGTGGGAGGCCTTGTCTCAGTGTGTCCACTATCCTGCTGTCCTCCTTGTATGCTAGTGCTGACCAGTGCTCTCCACAGTGATGGGATCGATCCTTTCCACAGCAGCACATTCTGCCAGACCTATGTTGTCTGCAGTCTGGGTCACCAGGAGTGTGTTGCAGCCTTTGAGGACTGTCCATGCTGGGGTCCTCTCCTAGATCCCTCCCTCACTGGAAAGCGATCTGTTTTTCCTGTCTCTGTTTCTCTCTTGACAAATGTGGAGTGCAGAACTGATGGGAAGAAGACTCCAGCAGGCAGTGAGGTCCAGGTGGGCCACTCAGTCTCTGGGGAGACCTCCTCTCCCTGCTGCAGAGTCCCGGTGGGTTCAGGTCCAGCTGTCAAACAGAAGCACTTTCCAGAAAGAGGCCACTTGCAGGCTTCAGGATGGAATGTGCATCAGTGCTGGATTGCCACGCTTGGGTTTCAGTGACATATCTGCGTTTTCTTGCTGGGGGATCAGGACCTGCTGGGGTGATGTTTCTTTCTAATTAGTGTGTGGAGCCTTGGTCTTCTCTTTGCTTTTACATGGAAAGCACCTTTCACGTGGGAAACACCTTGGCCCATAATCAGGTGTGGCAGCCATCCTCAGTCCTGTGGTGCACAGTCTGCTTAGGCTCTTGGCCTTTTCTTTCCTTTTTATACCTTATTTTGGACAGAATGTGCTTTTCTCCCTTTGTCATTTTGGGGAGTTAGGCACCTTCTAGCTAATTATTTTAGTAGATGCCCTGACATTTTTAACATAAACTCTGTTGGGCTCCAAGATTAATTGACATCTCCTTTCCCCCAACAGTCAGGGACTGTGGACACTAAACCAGCCCCAGCTCTCTGCTCACGCTGTGTCACAGACATTTCATTTCTAGATCCTTTTGCTAACCCTGTGGCATGTCACTACCGTGGCTCAGGGCCAGCGTGCAGTGAATCTGCCATAGTGGCCGCTCCTGGCTAAGCAGTCCTTGCCTCTCCCAGCTTACAAGAGATCATTCTCTTCATTGCCTTAAGCAGCCTTGGAGTCTCCTTTAGTGAATCTGTGCTTGTACAGTTTTCATTCTGTTTGCCTGAAAATGCTTCTCTATCCTTGTCTTGTTGCTGGGAACAGCAGACCTGGTGCCTCCCCTGAGCAGCTAGGCAGCTGCCCCTGCCTTCAGAGCTGCTGACAAGGCAGCCAGGTGTGCTGGGGACTCCCTGTCCCCTGAGGGTCCTCTCCAGCTACTCTCAGGACCTTCTTTGGTCCTTGGTATTCCACTGTTCTATCACCCAGGTTGGGAGAAGATATCCTTCTACCCTGCCTGCCTGCTGTCCTCTGCCTTCGAGCCTAGAGTCTAACATCTTCAGATGCTGCCTATACCCAGGCTCCCTCCCTTCTCCTGAAATCACTGAAGTGAATGTCAGATCTGTCATCTGCTTCCAGACCTTCTGTGTTCTATGCTGCGTGCTGGTGCCTGGAGTCTCATTGGACCTGCTTTCGTTCTCTCTCCTCTGTATCACATGTGCTGCTAAACTCCACGTCTAATTCCGTTAAATAGGACAGTCAGCTAGAGAAGCTCTAGGCTGTCTTCTATGTTGCTGAATCTCTATAGTTTTGCTTATCACAGTTCAACCCATTCTTTCAATCGTTGGATTAGCTTGTGGGGAATTTATGTCCAAAGCATCATTGGAAAACATGGAGCAATCTGTGGGCACTTAGCAGGCTGGGCCAGCAAAGTCCCACTGCCGCAGGAAGCCAGAGGCTGAAGACGTCTGAGCAGAGCTGCCGTCACTAAAACCAGATCCAGTGCCAGTGAGGAATAAGCAAGCAGAAGCATTAGCAAGATGCTATGATGTGTTACCTACAATGTTCAACTCACAACAGCAAAAAATACAAACCATGCAAATAAACAGGACTCATGACCCATATCCCTGGGAGACAGGCAGCTCCGACAGCCATCACAGAAGTGTTTGCAGAACTGAGGGAAGCACGATGACGTCTCGCAAATAGGGTTTCAAAGAGAGAGAAACAAGTCTTTCAAAGAACCAAGTGGAAATTCTGGAGTTGAAAGTACAATGTCCCAAATTATAAAAATTCACCAGAGCAGTTCAACAGTAGAGCTGAACTGGCAGAAGAAAGAGTAAATAAACTCGATGACACCAACCAAGAAAAGAGAGGGAAAACGAGGAACCTGGGGAGAGCATGAGGGAGGCGGGGCACCTCGGGCACCCACAGAACGTCGGGAGGAGAGGAGAGAGAGAGCAGAACAGTGTGTCCGAAGAACTGCTGAGAATGGCCCACATTTTTTGAAAAGCACACCATCATTTAGGAAGTTCAATGAATTCCAAGTAGGATAATGAATGCAAAAAGAGCCATAGACAAGTCATACTTAAAGTGCTGAAAGTCAAAGATGAGGAATTCAACTTCAGAGTAGCAAAAGACTTGTTGCTACAGTCCAGGCCATTCTACCATGTGTCCACTCCTTATTCCTGCACTCCCAAAGAAGTATGTCCTACCCTGGAAGATTGCTCCGGGCCAGGATTCAAAGTGGCTGCTTTCAGAAACAATGGGGCTCCCAGGGCAACTTGGTCAAAGGCCTAAGGAGCTGTCAGAACCCTCTATTGACAATCAGAATGCAAAGGGGCATCATCCCACCTATGGAAGGATCAAAAGAGAGCTATGAACTATCAGAACAGTTGAAGGGACAAGTTCTAGACGTAGGATCACCAGCAGCCAAGAAGAAGCAGAGGGTAGAGCAGAACCACAACATGAAAAAAGCTAAATCAGAAGCAACAAAGATCCCAAGAGAGAAGACTCAGGGCCAAACCATCTATCACTAACGCTGGTCTTCACTGTCTAACTTGCTAGGTGATTTTTTCCCCTTGGTGGTCCAATCAGTGAGAGTATGGCATGTTATATGGACCATCAGAAATAGCCAGAACTTAGGCTGCGGTTGTGGCTCAGAGGTAGAGTGCTCGCCTAGCACGGGCAGACCTGGGTTCGATCCTCAGCACCACATAAAAATAAAGGCATTGTGTTGTGTCCATCTATACCTAAAAAATAAATATTAAAAAAAAAAAAGAAAGAAATAGCCAAAACGTAGGCTGGAGTTGTGGCTCAGAGGTGGAGCGCTTGCCTAGCATATGTGAGGCACTAGGTTTGATTCTCAGCACCACATTAAAAAGATAAATAAATAAAGGTATTGTGTCCACCTACAACTATAAAATCAATGTTAAAAAAAGAAAGAAATAGTGAAACTGCCAATTTAGGCAACAGTTTTAAAAACTGAAAACAAAAATACATACCTGAGTCCCTCTGGGTAGCATTACCTTCTGTACAGCCAGGAAAACAGCACAGTCCACTTACTCATAAACGCTTCCTGAGGGCGTGCACGGGACTGAGAGCTGGGGACACTGGGCCCACAAAGACAAGCAGGATGGCCTGTCCCCAGCGCCGGGCTCTTGGGGTCAGTCCAAGTGGAAATGGTATTGCTCTCCACACGCCTGCTGCTGCACCTCCACAGTTCACTGGAAGCATTTCCTAGGTAGAATAGCATGTCCTGGCAGGGGTAGCAAATGCCAGTCCTACTACCCAGCTTGAGAATGCATCACCTTTTCAAAACTCCCCGCAAGGAGGCCCTTAGCTCCAGATCTGCTGGTCAGATTTCACAAATTCCTTCCCCAGAACCAGTGCAAGGCATCCTGACCAGGCCTATTCCTCCTAGTGGTCCCCAAGCACAGCATAGTGGCCTGCAGTCCATGCCCAGGGTGGGGCCAAGAGCAGCCCCCATAGACCCAGAGGGGTAAGGCTGGTGCTGCTGGCTGGTGGAGGCTCTAAGGGCTGACCCTACTAGGATGAGGCCCAGAGGGGTCAGCTCCATTCACACCCAGAAGCTGGTGGCCTTCGAGCCAGCCCTGCTATACTCCTATCTTCTGGTGATGAAGTCCCTATGTTCGGAGCCTCAAGGTTATTCTGCAGGTCCCATGAGTTCCCTTTCCGAGGAGAGCAGGTGGCCCTGTCTCCAGCGCCAGACCCGTAGTCTTTTCATGTCACTCAATTAGACATCTGGGATGGTGGGGCTCAGTGGGCGGGTCACTGGGGCATTTCACAGACCAGCCCTCTACACTTTGACCCTGCCAGAGGCCACCAACAGTCCAGGCCATTCTACCATGTGTCCACTCCTTATTCCTGAACCACACAGCCGCCCTGCACTCCCAAAGAAGTATGTCCTACCCTGGAAGATTGCTCCGGGCCACCTTGTCAGGTGATCATCTTGCCAGAACACAGATTCCTAAGGACAGGGCAATGTCCCCAACCCCAACAGGAGTTGCCCAGCACGGACAGCTGAAAGAGCACAGACTGGTGGGCAGGACTCTGGGGTTCAAGGCATCTATCTATAGATGGCCCACCCCCTACCTGCAGGGACATGATGGGTGACTATTCTGCCACCAGTTCCGGGCCACCTCCAGCCTTCACAGACCTCTGACTTTGAGACACACTAGCTGAGTTCAGGTGGTGGCCAGCAGGTGTGTACAGCTCCAGGTTAGCCTAGGGTTTGCAGGACCTCTAATCCTGGGAGAAGGCTTCTAGCCCACATCCTCTCTCCAGGAGAAAGTCTCAGTCTTGGTTAAGTTCACCTTAGTCTTTTCACAAGCAAAAGGGCTGGACAGCAACAAGGGCATATGCATGTCCTGCCTTCCAGCCCCAGAGATGAACTCACCCTGGAGAAGTCTGGGCACCAAGAGGACTTGGGCAGATATTTGGGGTCAGAAATGGTTTCAGAGAGATGAGTGCTATGGCACATGCCAGCTTGGGAGGCCAAGGCTGGAGGATCGTGAGTTCAAAGCCAGCCTCAGCAAAAGCGAGGAGCTAAGCAACACAGTGAGACCCTGTCAAAGTACAAAATAGGGCTGGGGATGTAGCTCAGTGGTTGAGTGCCCCTGAGTACAATCCCTGGTACCCCCGCCTCCCCCAAAAAAAAGAATTGGTTACAGAGGGATAAATAAGCTAGCTCATCACTCTCAGTTCAGCAGATCTGCATCAGCTCTGGGCTGCCTGGCACTCTCCAGGGCCCTGTAGGGTGGTTTATATGCCCTTGGCCAGTGCACAGATGCCCACAAGGTGGCTAAGTTGCTGTGCGGACCCCAACTCCACTGGAATGGGCCCTGGATGCTTGTTTTCCTCATGAGTAGCTTTCAGGATTACTCAGAAATCACTAAAACTGAACCACAAAACTTGGTCCTGGCTGGCCCTATGCGGCTCAGAGACCTAAGATTTGGAAACAGAATAGAAGGGCCTTGAGAAGCAGCAGCCTGATGCAGCCCATGGGGGACATTGGCTGCTGAAGACCTATCCCAACCCCGGTTCCTTTGCTCTATATTTAGAGACCACGGGAGGGTCTGCCACTTGAAAATTTGGGCTTCAGTTTAAATAGTTCAGGCCCCAGGGCGGGTGGACAAGCACAGGCACCTGAGAAGGGCAGGCACCTTCCCTTTCTCCGGCCTGGTCTCCAAGAACTGGGATCATTCCTCATTAAACCCATGGTGAGTTCCCATTTTCTCAGAGACACAGGAGGAGTGTCTGATGGACACCACAGGGAATCTCATGGGATATTATCTTTATGACTCCCAGGTGTTTGCACTGAAGTAGAAACACCCAGGAAGTCTGCAGGACTGTTTCTCCCGGGCTGCAGTCCTGATGAGCAGAGTCGATCCTTCCCCTCCTGCCATCTGATCCACCTGATCTGCAGGGCCCAGCCCAGTGCCATCAGCAGAGGCCTGTGGGAACGGGATTCCTCATGGTCTAGGACCACTGCACCCTTGGCCATCCAGTCCTGTCTTCAGCCGCAAGTCAGGACAGGGTTGGGGGGTGGGGGTGGGGACTTCCCACTACTCCTGCTGTGACTCCAGGGAATCACCCTCCAGTCTGTGGCTGTAGTTTACAAAGAAGCCAGCTGTGGGTTTTCCAGAGTCTCTGTGCTGTGTGGCAGGGCTGGTGGGCCTACTGGGGTAGCTCCTCAGAGCGGGTCAGATTGTTCATCTTCTTTATGTAAAGAGAGCGGTGCCCGCCTCATTAAGGAGCTCAGTGCCTTGCAAACAAAAGGTGACCAGCAGGGACCTGGGGACCTGGCCTCCACAGCGCTAGAACAAGGCCTTTTGGATCCACCCGCGCCCCCATCCACCACCCAAAGGAGTTCTTCCTCTTCCCTGCAAGGGGCCGGGGTTGCGGAGCAGCCTAGCAGCAGCATCCTGCCCAGCATTGTCCTCGAGGCATGTCCCCAAGCCCAGCAGGCCCTGCTGCCCCGCCCCCACTGCTGTCCCTGGCGCCACTAACATGTCCTTGCTCCCACCACAGCGGGTGATCAGCTTCAAGCTCCCTGAACCAATTACAAATTGCCTGAAATAAGTGCAAACGTTTCCATCAATAATGGCGTGAGACCTAACTAGAGCATCAGTTTCTGTTTCCTGGCCTCCAACTATTTCAATTTCTTTGAGAAGTAGTTCCTTGGTGTGTCCCAGAATAATCTTGCCAGTGGACAAT
The DNA here is from genome assembly GCF_048772815.1 of Callospermophilus lateralis. Classification (NCBI taxonomy): domain Eukaryota; kingdom Metazoa; phylum Chordata; class Mammalia; order Rodentia; family Sciuridae; genus Callospermophilus; species Callospermophilus lateralis. The sequence goes on from NC_135319.1 coordinate 93,838,134, forward strand.
GCTACCTGGAGGAAACTGGACTTCAGAGCCAGAGGTGGGTCCACGGAGCAAGCCTCAGAGTACTTTGGCAGCTGCTTTATTCGAAGTAGGAAGATCTATTTTGGTCCATTTTGAGGGTACAGAATAAAGTCCATTACCTTTCAGCAAACAGTTTAGTACTAACATGATTCTTAGAAACTTGAAATCTTTGTCGGATACCCACAAATAGGCTTCAGGCATTAAATATAACATCCTATTAGCAACAAAACCGAAAACTAAACAACAGCAACAAAAAAGGCGACACCGAAATGCCGAGGGTACCAGGAACAGGGACTCGGCGCAGGCCAGTCTTCCGTAGGCTGTGGCACAGGCGGAGCCGGACTGGCCGTGTCCCTCCTGCAGGTCAAGGCCATCCCTCCTGCCATGCGGCTCCGGCTCCGGGTCGGATTCTCACACCCACGCCTAAGTCAGGTAGTACACGCTGTAGGCCGTGACTGGCCCTGCGAGGAGCCGGGACACCTGGGGAAGGGCTCCTGCCGGGCCACCGAATGCGCCGGAGCTGTGCAGCGGGGCGCCCAGAGGGAAGGGCAGGGCGAACGAGGGCAGCGGCGGCTTGGCCGCCAGCTTCAGCTTCTCCAGCTCGGCCTCCTGCAGCCGCTTGGCCTTGGCCCTGCGGTTCTGAAACCAGATCTTCACCTGCGTGTCGGTGAGGCTCAGGCTGCTGGAGAGCTCGGCGCGCTCAGCGACGGACAAGTACTGTTTCTGGTGGAACTTGCGCTCCAGCGCCAGCAGCTGCGAGGTAGTGAAGGGCGTCCGCGGCTTACGGTTGTTCTTGTGTTTTCGGAGGATGCAGGGTGCGGGGCTGGGGGCTCCTGAAAGGAAAGAGAAGTATAAAAAGGGCCCACAAACGCTGGCGCTAGGTCATTGTCCTGACACTGCCAGACCCCTGCAAAGGCCGGTTGTTGGCGCAAGTTCCCATTCATGACTGGGCCCTTGGAGCAACGAGACCCCAAAGGCAGCTGGGGCGAGCGGAGGAAGGGCGGGGAAACGGCGGGCAAAGGTGGCTCCCTGTGGATTCGGGCTTTGCTCTTCCACCCACAGCCCCTCACCCCAGGGAAGATTAGGGCTCTATCCACTTGGACTGGAGACCGTGGCCGGAAATGAGTGGGGTGAGCCTAGAGTCCAGGACTCCAAGCCAACTTTAGCCACCTCAGGAAGGCATGGGGCCGTCAGGGAGTGCTTCAGTAGGAGAGTCCTGGAGC